>NC_139900.1:16166609-17663308 GCF_905171665.1 Trachurus trachurus
TTTCCTCAACCGGTCCCCTCAGTAAAACAGGTCTCGTCACTTCCCAGCCCTACTGGCAGTTTATCGTTTTTCATGTTAATTTGCCTACCACAAAGGAGATATTCACCTGCAGGCTACCAGTATAAAGACTGGCTGAAGGCCTTAATATTAGCCTATAAAAATATGTTTTCTTTTTCTTTTCTTTTCATTTTATCAGTTTGCATATAATAAAAAAAAAAAAAAAAAAGAATGTCCATATTTTGTTGTGAAGTTACAGTTTGGGAAAATTCAAGGGAAAAGATGGAGGATAATATCTGCACTCTGTTGTGTCCAACCATGTATTTGTGGTTTTACTAGTCCTGTTAACTCTTTTTTGGGGAGGACATTGATGCTTGAACATGATTTCCTAAATGGGTCATTGGATATATGATGCTCTCTCTTTTACAATTTAGACACAAATATTTAAGACAATTCTTAATTTTATTTCTATAGCTCCAAATTACACATGTATCTCAGAAGGGCATCACAACACAACATCTATTTTAAAATGTTTAAGGCCATTAAAAAAAAAAACAACGTACTTTTACATGAACAATGAGAGGAAGGTGTAAAGGAAACAATGTGGCACAGGGGTTTGGGTGCGAATATGGGGTGGGAGATGAATGTCCATTTTGATATATAGCCAAAATCTGCTTCCAATGCTAGGAAGCACATTCTCTAAACATCCGAAACCCAACTCCATATCGTAGCTCTCCTCAAAATTGGAAAGGAAACTTAAAACTACCTCCAACTCAATAGATTGTTGACCTTCACGTTTCTCCCTGTCAAGCTATTGTTGTTTTTTTACCCCTAAGCAATGAATGGTGTTTGGTCCGTGGGGTTACTATTTAATGAGCCATGACAACAGCAAGCCACTCGTTTGACCCTTGATTTATACGTGTGTGTGTGTGTGTGTGTGTCTTGGAGGGTAGTTAATAATGCCCTATGTGTGTGTGTGTGTGTGTAGGTGTATGCCTGTGCTACAAAGTGCCCCTCTGATCTTATGCTGTGTCTGTTGTCAGCTGCGCTTCCTACTGCTCTTCAGTCGCCAGGGGAAGCTGCGTCTGCAGAAGTGGTTCACGCCCATGTCAGAGCGGGAGAAGAAGAAGATCATCCGGGACATGTCCACCATGGTTTTAGCCCGGCAACCACGCTCCTGTAACTTCCTGCACTGGAAAGACCTAAAGATTGTTTACAAGAGGTGCGTGCGTGCTGTTTGTTTCACCTCTACAAATTACCTTCTGTGCTTCTTTGGACCACCAGTGTCATTCCAACTGATGCTCACACCTACTGTGTACTGTATCATTTATTCCCATCAATATCAATTTATAATCCCCTTTTCCTCAGATATGCAAGCCTGTATTTCTGCTTGGCCGTAGAGAGCCAGGAGAATGAGCTGCTCGCCCTGGAGATTATCCATCGCTATGTGGAGCTGCTGGACAAATACTTTGGCAATGTATTTCACTGTATTTCATCTCCTTTCACTCACCATGCAACTGTAGTCTCAATTCAAATTCACAAATTTAAAGGGACAACGAGGAGTTTGTATTTGGTTATTAAAAAGTCTCACATTAATGTGGATGAATCTACGCTACCCACACTTGTTAATGGCTCCATTTTCGATAAATATATCGTTTTGTCTCTATCGTTATTTTGTTATTATAATTAATGGTGGAAACGCTTGGCGAGCCGACCAGTGTTTCCTTACTTTCGGTTTCACGGATGCTGCCCGGCGGGTCATGATAATAACGCTGCCGAATCGCCGTTTATGGTCGGATCTACGGCGGTATCTGATCGTCTTGGAACCTCTGATTTTAGTTCTTGATGAATGAAAACATTCTTGGCAAGACGTCTGTCTTGCGCCGGTCCAAGAATTTCACCGTGCGCATGGAGGCTCATGGTAAATGTAGTATGAGAACGCTTTCCAAAACTCCTCGTTGTCCCTTTAATATCAGCCCAAATCAAGGCCATATATATATATATGTAAACAGCAGTTTTAGTTTAGAAAATACACACATGGAAGTAGTAAATTCTGCAAATAACCAACATATTGACCATCGTACCTCCTCTCAGGTGTGTGAACTGGACATAATCTTTAACTTTGAGAAGGCCTATTTTATCCTGGATGAGTTTCTAATGGGAGGCGAGATTCAAGAAACCTCCAAACAGATTGTGAATCGCTGTATTGAAGCCTCAGACATGTTACAGGAGGTGAGTTGCCATGACACACACACACACACACACACACATATATACTTGCTCTCATACGACACAAGGTGTGGCTTGTGTCTCTGCTGTGGTGTGACCATGTAACATCCGTTGCTCCGCTCAGTTTAATAGAAGAAATAGAGACGTGTTTTGGAACGTAGCTTAGAGGTGATTCTTCTTTTTTTTTTATCTCGGCCGTGGGGGTACTCAGTTGAAATTGATTTCTTTCATATTTTGCTGAACAACAACACTTGTGTGGTGACTTGTGTCAGTTTACTTGTGTGAGTGGGAGTCAAGTAGTCATTGTCGTGATTAATTAACAGTGGTGCTGTTAATCCCTTGGTGTGTCTTGTGTCTTTCTCATAGCTAATCAGCTTGTGGATGTTAGCTGTGGCTTTTTTATATATACCTATATATTTATATATAGATTTGTGTTTGTGTTGCTGTGTTTCTCACCCTCTGTGTGTGTGTATCTCTCTCTCTCTCTGCCCGTGTTATTGCGAGTGAGAGACAGATTTCCCTGGAACGTGGTGTAGGTTTTAGTGTTGTTTTGGCTGATTCTTCCCGCTCTCCCCCCGTAGGTCCATGGCTCTGTGTGGTACGGTAGTTTAACTGGGTGTGTTGTTCTTGTGCGTCTGAGTAGCTCTGACTAACGCTTTTAATCTAGACTTGGAATCATGTGCAGCGTAGCCTCCCATTCATTTTGACCATTATCGCTTCAGGATGACAGCAGTGAGTGGTATGAGGTGGAGCTGTTTGGATGACCTTGAATATGGACAGAAAGGTTAGATGTTGTGTTTGTGTTAGTTACCTGTGGTGTGTTGGTGTGCTCAGTACTTAATAGCAGCAGATGTTATGTGTGTGTGTTTGTATGAAAATTAATACAGTTTTAAGAGGCTAAGAATGTGATTTCTTCTCTGTTTGTGCCTTTTTCCAGACCCTGGAGGAGTATATGAGCAAACCTGCATTTTAACCCATGGGAAATAGACTGAAAGGGAAGGATTACATGCACTGTATATGAGTCAAAGAAGTTTCTGGGAATGGGATTTAATTCAACTCTGCTGGACGCTTTCAAAAGAAGAAATAGGAGTGTTGAATGTCTGCCTCTATTCCACATTAAGCATTGCTGCAATACAACTCTGTTTAAGAAGGAGTAGTCTAATATTTGTTCATACTCATGTTAAGGAAGGGGGTGGGGGGCTTGCTTTTACATTGTTTGCTGTTATTGAACTGTTAATGAAGTACCGATAGAAGATCAGGGATATGAAAAGTATAACAATGAAGTGATGTTAGATTTACAGATTTTGTTTTGATTTATTGATATTTAAATCACACACATTAATATAAATTTTGGGAAGCAAATGGCTGTGATATGAAAATATTTTATAAAATGTATGCTACACTTCACTTGAGTTAATATAAAAAAAAAAAAAGGAAAATAATAAGGAAAAATAACTCTCAAGAACAATAGATTCCTTAAACCGTTATAACCGAGTACAATGAACGTCACACTGTTTTTATCTGTATAACATATTACTCATGTGATTGTCAGTCTTCAAAAGGAGCAGTTGCCAGACTGGGTGTGAATATCACTGTTTTTATTTTCTTAATGTAAAATGTATGATGTCGGAGCTTATGATTAAAATATGTATTTTGATAAACAGTCCACCTCCAGTAATCCTTTTACGACGATTATTGATGTGATGAGTCATTTGATATGAGAGAAATTCACCAAATCTTATGTGTTTACTAGGACTCAACGAGATGTTATTTCCCCTGCCTCCTCAGATTAGAAACCCAGACTGTCTGCGGAGTGGGCTGGGAGATTTATTTCGTCTTCTTCTTCTTTTTTTAATAAGGCAACACAACTCAGAAAGAAGAAAAATAATACAGCTGATGCTTTATTCATCTGTGATTCATCATACATTATTGAACATGTACAAAATGGTTTAAAAATGAGCATACATAGCACAACCACTGGTAGGCCAACAATACAGAGCTTCGCAGTATGAAAGGGTTGGAAGGCAGGCGACGGTCTGATATTTAGACTTGGAAATAATTATCCATAATAATAACATTAAATCCACTAACCCTGAATATATAACGAGTCACAACAACACTCGTTCTCAGCCCAGCACACTGCCCCTAACGAAAAAATCTCCATAATATGTCTCTAGTACTTATATGCTTTTTAAAAGGCCAAGTCAGCATTATACTTTATAATTTACATGTATATTCACATATGATTTTTATTCTTTTTTGAATAGTTTGACATGAAAAATAAGCATTTTTACCATTACTCTGTTGATTATAGTTGAAAATATAGGCCTGCTTACAAACACCATTAATGTGAACAAACTTTGAACAACATCACGAAACTTTAATAACTTGGATGTTCTTGTCATTTGATATTAGTCAGTGTGTATTCATTGTCAATATGAGAGTGACAGCTGGTCGAGTGTTTTGAAGACACCTGTTTCTCACGTGTGCACGGATTTGCACCTTTTAAATCTCCTGTGATATCACTATAATGTTTCTAAAATGTTCTTTGCAGCAAGTAGGGACTATTCAAAAAAAATGTATTGGACCTGTAAGATTGCTATAGCCTATAGTTCATTTTCGTCAGGGTGATATTACCTACCAGCTATAGTTCATATAATAGAAATTTGTAAACTAGATCACGTCCACCAAACTTTATTTTTGAGACAGTATAAATACTATATTCATAATTTCGTGCGTCTTGCAGGGGATCAGGCTACATCCCTGCCACCTGTTTTTCACGGTGCTCTTTCTCCTCGTCTTCGTTCACGGTCTGTGGGGCCGAGGTCTTTGCCGGTATCTCCTCTTTCCCCTGCATCTCTGTGGGATCTATTTTCTCCTCCGTGGCCAGCTCGGTTTCCCTCTTGACCAGTGGCCTCTTTTCAGTGTCCGCCTGCCCCAAGTAGTCCTTCATGGCGCGCTCGTACAGCTCGTAGGGAAACTGGCCCTTCAGCTGCGCCTGGGTGTCCCTCTTGGTGATGGTGTTGGGGTACTGTGTGAGGATTTTGGCCGCCAGGTAGGTGGTCACCTCGTCTTCCACGTCACCATCGTCCTCATCGTCGGCGACGTCGGCCTGGCGTTTGAGTGGCATTTTGTTCAGCTCGGATAAGAAGAGGTTCTCCCTGCGTCCGGAGGGAGGAGGGATTTTAACCGGCGCAGAGTTTGCAGCAGGGCTGGATCCAGCCAGTGGGATTCTGTCCGAGGAGGGAGGGGTCTTCATTGGTCTTTGCACCACGGGATACTCGTTGCTGATAGTCTCCACTCCGATTATGTCTAAAAAGTCCTCCCTGTCCATGTCCTCAGGGGCGGCCTTGCTCTTCACGGGCAGTCTGCGGCTGAAGTATCTGATCTTGGGGGTTGTCTGGCCGCCGGTCGTGAAGCGCGATGAGGCCTGGGGGGGCTCGCGGTGGAGCTTCCTGAGCTCCTCTGTGAGCAGCATGTCGATAAGGTCCTGAGGAGGGACGTGGAGCTTCAGGGAGAGCTCCAGCAGCTCCTTCAGCGTCCGGGGATCCACGATGGAGGGGCGGATGAGTCTCTTTCTCTGCTCCCCGGTCTTATCCCTCTTCTGCGTCTGGTCGCTCATCTCCAGCACCTTCAACAGGTAGTAATCTACCAGCTTGGTGTCGTCGTCGGCCTCCTGGTTCTGGCTGGCGCGGCGCTGCAGCATCTCCTCCCTCTCCGCTTCCTCCTGATCTCCGACTCCGAGCGCCCTGGCCATTTCTTCGTGGCTCCCGTTGACCATCTCCTCCGCCTCCTCCCTCTCCTCCACGGGGACCCACTCCTCTCCTCCTGCCACATCCTCGTAGGCCGGGTTCCTCAGGCTGAACCCGTCCTCCTCCTCTTCCTCCTCGCCGTCGTCGTCACCGAACACGTCTCTCTTCTGGCCGCCCACCGTGGGCATCCTCCCGAGCTCCTCGAAGATGGAGCGTAAATTGGCCAGACTCTGGGGTGTGTACTGCTCGTCCAGGTCCTCCGTGGCTCGCTTCGAAGCATCTGTATTCTCCTCGTCCTCAAACATCAGCGGGTACTTCTTATGGGGTCTGGGGAAATTACTGTAATCTGCCGGTGCGCTCTCGGGGACTTCAGTGTCTTTGGTGCGGTGTCTGTGCGTGCGGCGGTCGTTCCTGGGCGCCGACACTGGGCTCATCTTCGGTTCTCTCCCGACCTGATCCTGCAGAGACTTGAGCAGGGCTTTCATCAGCTGCTCAGCGGTAATGTCCTGCCTCTGCATGGCCGGGGCAGGGCTTTGGCGTTCCCCGGGACCCTCGTCTTGCTGCGAGGCGAGCTGAAGCAGGACCTTGAACTTGTCCACTTCGTCGTAATCCACGGGTTCGGGTCGTCCCCCGTTCCGCTGCTTCAGGTTCTCAATGTACTCCAGGGCTTTGATCATGTCGGAGCTCGGTGGGTAGGCCACCGGCTGCCCCTCACTCTCCCCGCCTCGGAGCCTGTAGTGGCGGGGGAGAGACGCAGCCTGCACGGCGCATCCGTGGAGGAGGAAGGCGAGCAGGACCACGGCTCCCCCCGTGGGCAACTTGTGGTGGAAATGCAGCATTATAGGCTATTTCTTACCTGCAAATCAAGAAAACACCAAATGTTAGTGAAGAAAGGAAAACAAAATAAGTCAAAACAAAACAAAACACGGGATTCATTTATTTATATTAATCACCTCTCTTTCTTTTCTTTTTCAAAATCCAAAACCCCAACAAGAAAGCATCTGTTTTGATAGGGGATCTGTAGCCTGTGCGTGTCAGGGAGTTACGCTCTGCAAATTGAATGATATGATGCTGTGCGTGAGGGAGATGCATCCACATCACTGGATGAGTCACTCCCCGCGTTGTTATGGGCAACCTCAACATCCGATTTCCTCTTAACAACAAAAGCCATCATTTGAAAAAGGAAAGAAAGAAAGAAAACACTAATTCCTCGTTATTTAACTACAGTAACAGTCACCGTACCGTCTGCATCACATTGATAACCCTCATTACAACACCAAGTCTCTGCGAAAAGCTATGGTAAAAAAAAAAAAAAAAACACACACACCTCTTTTCCAATCGAAAATACTCTGATATACATTAGAATTAAAAAATAACCAAAGCTCACTGTAGCTATGTAAAATAAAAAATAAAAAATGTGCCTTACCTTTGGCAATAGAGCTCAGACAGCAGTGAGGGTGTATGGCATCTCCTCTGGAAGCGGTTCTGTTCTCTTCTGTTTTCAGCACTTGGACAGCTCCCGTCGTTATATGAGGCAACACCTGACCACCGCGTCATCACACAACACACGCAATAGCTGGTCTTAAAAAAAATCCATATAAATGATTCAGGTTTATGATATGGCATACTAAAGAGCTCGCTGTTTTAAAAATAGCATCTCTACGCTGTCTGTTGCACAGCATTGACTGGGGATAAGAAAAAATACGTCTTTTTAAAAGTCTGGAAGCAGATGTGTTGACTTCAGGTCTGCTGCTGCTCCTGGACGCCTCATAAAGAGTGGTATATGTTTGCGTGCATGTTCATTTAAAACCCTCCAACTTGCATTATCTTTTTTTTTTTTTTTTTAGTTAGTTAGAGTAATAATAATAAAGAGTTACGCTATAAGACTGTGACATCTTTAAAATAGTTTCTGAATCATGCGCATAAAATTAAAAAACTATAGATTTCCCCTTAAGCCTACACGTTGTGCCCTCAAAGATCATTCCCTGCCATCTACGTGTAGAACATGTCTGCAGTTTTGAACCATCACTTCCACCGTCACTAATCTCTATTGTGGCACATGAAGAGTTAAACCCTCTAGCGATGACTCACAGGCTAAAACCACCGCGGAGTTGTTGCTGTCGCAGTTCAGCAGCCCCTCGCCCCCCTCCTCCCTCCCCTCCGCTGACAGAGACGGTGATGAGCGCCCTCCTGTCAGCACGGGGGCCAAAGCTGCGTGCGGCATTCCTTCAGCTCCACCATACAGGGGCCACAGCGCAGCACCCCGCCCATCAAAGTCATGGATGGGTGGTGGCAAGATCAGAAACACTTAAAATATTATCTTTTCACCACGTTTCTCCTTTAGATAACCACAAAAGAGACACAATGTTAATTCCTTTTCTATACATGTTATTTCCTTCTGTGAAAATCTGAGGTGAAAATGCGTAGCCATGCACCCTTTGTTTTGTTTCTTTAAACTTCCTTTATTTGGGAGAAAGATTCAAACTTTTCTTTATGTACACAAAATGAAGCTTCATTTTAACTAATCTGCAGCCAGACCAACTAATAGTCATATCTATATTCAAATTGAAAGTAATATTTACATGAGAAGGGGAGAAAAAGCCAGCACACTCTCAATATCCCTTTGACGATTCTTTTATTGCAGGACAGGCAAGCACAGACATTTCGACCGAAGTCTTTTTCAATGTCAGTAATATTTACATGCCAGTGCTTATGTTTCATGTTTTTCTATCCGCAACCCTGTTACAGGCTATATGTCAGTCATATATAGGATGATTCTTCCCTCACTGATGCTCCAGCCACATCTTAAGTGTCCTTTATACCCTCTTAAGTGATTCCAGCTATTTCACTCAATGCCCCCTGACACCCCATACACATAAGTGCTCTTCTCATCTCAGCCCCCTCATTTTCATTGCACATCTAATTGCATTCAGCATCCTCCTTATGTAGTTCATGTTGTGATCCTCTCACTAAACTAGTAAAGGAAAAAAGAAACGGCCTGTTTTCATCTTTTCAATTCACCTTCTGCGTCAAGCACACACTGTGTCATCATCTCAGCAGAAACATCGACAACGTCAGAGGTGTTTTTTTTACTTGAATGTGCTGTCAGCTGCCTGCTCTCCATGGCTGGAGAGCTGCGGAGAGCCTCCTGATGTTAAAAGACACATCCATCTGCCTCGCTGCTGCTGCTGTGTGCTGGCTTGTTTAACTTCCTGTCGATGTTTGTGTGTGTGTGTGTGTGTGTGTGTGTGCGCACAAAAGAGAGGGAGGGAATGAAAGAAACTGAATCACAGCTCAAGAGCCCAACAGAGAGAGGGAAAGAAAGAGGGAAAAAACACAGCAGTGTTTGTGAAATGCACTGTATAATCCCACAGCATCACTCCTCCGACACCAAACCTCTCCATTCAGAAAGAGCCTCCACCCGGAGCGACAGCAGAAGTCATGACTGTGGTATCAATCATTTAAAGGTTACATTCTCCTGTGCGCCCCATTAAGAAATGGATAATAGAATATAATCATTGTCTGCTATCAATTATTCTTAAAATGAACAAGGACACAGAAGCCACATGAAGATGAATGACGTCCAGCTCATGTCCACATAAATATAACGTTTACATCAGTCAGAGCCTTAATGATTTAGTTGAAGTGAAAGTGACAGATGGTTAAGAAGTTCAGCCTCAAACGACCTTTAACTTTTTCAGCTTGTGTCCATCTACAGACACTCTTGTACACAAACAGAAGTACAGACATACTGACAGTATTCTTGAGTGTATTTCAGTCAGAAAAGCTCCAATGTGCTTTTTCCTCACCACACAGTGCACTAAAAATAACTTGTCATATGGTTCTTGTGCTGTGTGTGTGTGTGTGTGTGTGTGTGTGTGTGTGTGTGCGTGAGTGAGTAATAAAGGCACCACAACAAAGAAACAAAAATACATTTTCGAGTGATATGTAAATATCTGGAGTGTGTGTGAGAGAGAAGAGTATGCAAAGTCTCATAAAACAATGATGCCCATTTGTTTCATTGAGAGACGATGTGATTACTACAATAAAACCACATTGTCATTAATAAGCATTTCATCATGTAGCTATATTTGTGTTGTGTCTTTCATCTAATCTAAAATCCCATCCGTCTGTTTGTTTGTGTATCTGTTGTGTTGTGTAAGTTACATCACATCATTAGCCCCCTGGGCGCTATGATGGTTCTGAGTGATGGATCAGAGCTTTTTAAACTCAAATCCCAGCAGGTTCCTGGTGGCGGAAGATTCACTGACTGAATCCGTGATTCCCCCTCCGGGCTTTGTGATGTGCTGTCTGTGTGCGTTGTTCCATATACACAGACCCGCACAGATACTTCAGTCATTACAAACAAGACAAACATCTCCACTGATTGGCACCGCTGCATTCCCTTTCTCTCTCTCTCTCTCTTTCTTTATCTCTACGTATTTATTGATGGGAGCTGCTGCAGGAAAGAGGCAAAACCATAGTAATTAGATTAAGAGTCCTTAGCACCACTCTCACTCTCTCATTGGCTTTATTTCCTGGTTTACATCACTTTATCTATCTCTCTTCTCCCTGTCTCTGTCTCTATACAAATGAGCTGTAGTCTCGCAAACGGCAACTGTATTTATTGGCAAAGTATTTAAATAATTATATATTTGTGACAGCCTTTATAAAGTCTTGCTAGTCTTTCTTTTATTTCTGTAATGTGTTGGGTAGGAATGCAGCTGCGTCTCCTTGGAGCAGAGTCGTTTCCACTGACAAACTATGTTCACTGAGCCTATGTCTGCTCAGATGTTTTTCTTGTTAGGCTCAGACACATTGCTCAGCTCTGCCAACGTGCAGTCATAGTATCTGGTGAGCCAATGGCTTTCTAAGTATGGTCAAAGCTGCAGGAGAGCTGCTGTCTAATGCCCAGGATGTCTTGATAAAGAGGGTTTCAGGGTCTGAGCATTTGATGGTAGGTGCACCTCTGGACCAGGCTTACATCCAAAAGACCAAATCAGCTGGTTTCATAGAAGTGTTGAAGGGTCTTGTCTTGTCTGTATATGTTCTCTACAAGGTGAAAAGTGTATGTAATTTTTCCTGTGTGTGTCTGTGTTTCCAGTGTCTTTCATTGTTTGAAATAAAAATACTCCTGAACAAACCACAGCATGAGGCATGAGTATGTTATTATCTCCAAACACAATTGACATGACATGATGTAAAGGAGAAAGTCAGTTTTATGTGACCATAGAATTTATTGGCTTCAGTATCAATAGTTTGCACATATTGGCCCAATTCTGGCTCTGAATGAATTGCTGTGTTTCTTTGATTCGCAGACCTCTATAGATACACAATCTCTACTGAATTTTCAAATGAACACACTGATTCTTCATTCTTCTTTCACACTCTACAACTGAGTAACATTGATTTTGAACATTTTCAGTGAGGCACAAATTGGTATATCTGATTTGATTAGACTCTCTTTCTCCCGTCCACCCACTCCCCTCTTTACCCCCCACCCCCATCAAATCCATTTACATAATTCCATCTCTTTGATCACAGTATAATATCTGCCATTATCTACAGCATCTTGCTCCTCCTCCTCTTCCTTCAGTCTGTAAACCCACTGCTGTCGACGGGGACGTTGCTGCTGTTTATCCACATGTCGATCAAAGAAGAGAATGATATCAGCTCAGCCGTCACAGCAGAAAAACACACACACACACTTGTGATCACATTTATGCACGCACAGCCAGCTGCAAAGACACAAACACGCACACAGCCTCACAATGCAGTATTTCAAGGAGTGTAGATATTTTGTGTGCGTGTCTGTGTGTGTGTTCAGGACTCTTGCTTTTAATTCAACTCAAGGACCGATGACTCAACCAAGAGCCAAGGTTGGAGAGTTGAAAACACTCAATGATTTCAGCCTTGGATTTCTAGTTGAGAGCAATAACATTCAAATATGATGCTGTTGCATTGACTCATGTAAGAAAAAGAAAAAAAAAAAAAGAACAGATGTGCACTGTGAAGAAGAGAAAAATGTGAAAAACAAGGCGGTGATGGGGAAGAAGGACCACGTGTAATGTTGCCTTTCTTCCCCCACTGCTTTGTTTGTTTTTATCCTCCTCCTCACCTCTTCACCTCCATCACCTCGCATCATGATGCTGGGGGGTAGGTGGGGATAGGAATGGCACGCCCGTTGTCATGGCTCACCTTCTTTTCAACCAACGTCTCCATGGTGACGCTGCCTCACAGCCTTTCATCTGCCTCCACCTTCATCTCTTCCCACTGGTTTGGTATCCTCCTCTCCTCCATTACACATTTCACTTTTTTAAGCTTAGTCATTTTCTACACTGGCATTACATTCATTACTTTTCTCCTCCATTGTTCCCATCCGGCTCATCCCTCCCTTTGCGCCAATTAACGGTGGTTAAAGCGTGGTCCTTGTCTTCAGCAGGCAGGTGGTTTCAACAAGGAACAGAGATGGGGGTGATTAGAGCTGCAATATGTTGTCTGAGCCATTAGGACAGAGGAGCGGAAGTAAGGAGAGGGAAAGTGTGCTGTCGAAGCAATACGGAGAGGAGGAGGAGAAGGGGAAAACTGAAGGAGACAATGAAAGGAATAAAGAGATGGAGATTCTATACAGACAGAGCCTTTTTTGAAAAGGGCACATGTCCACGTAATGCCACAGGACTGCAGCAGAAGACCTGTGAGAGTGGGCTAAGTATGCCTGCATTAATGAGACCCGGCTCACCAGCTGAGCCTTGGGTTCCAACTCTTACTAATAGCCGTCTTTTGATTTTGTCTGTAAAAAGAAGTCCAACGTATATGAGAAATACATGTGTCTATTTGTTTTTAGCTGAGATTTAAACGAGAAGACTGATACAACACACACGCACACACTTCCTGTAAAGTAAATGTTTAGTTGGAGCTCAACTTGGCAATGAAGACTGGACACAGTGGGAGTCTGTATGAAATCTCAAATGGTAAATAAAAACCGTGAAACTGTTCATTTGAGCATTTTGCCTTTTCATTTGACAGACAGAAGAGAGACGACAGGAAAAATGGTTGATGGGTGTGAACCGGGGCTTCCCATCATGCTTTGCAATTTGTCTCTGTTTTTTTTTTTACATTCTAACCCACCTCTATCTGTTAATGTTGCTGTTTTAGTCATATCAGCAACCATTGCTCAGTTCTTCAACTTCTTTTTCAGTTCTCAGCTCCTCTCCCGCTCTCTTTCTCATGTAAAAAAAAACAAAAAAAACAGTCAGTCTGCTCCATTCACTCATTATTATTAACCTCCATCCCTCTTGCTTTTTCACCCTGATGGCTGCAAAGTCTTTACCTTGGTGTTCTGACTCATTCCTCTCCAGCAAACTGACAGTGAGGCGGTGTGGGGGCTTGTTTCTTTATTCTTTCTTCTTTTTTTTTTACTCAGGGTACGTGGGTATGAGCGCAGATGCACACGGATCATGTTGTTGGTGTCTATGGTAAAGGGATGCAAGCGTGACGCACTGGCTGACGTCACCAGAGGCTGAGGCAGGATGTGTGTTTTGTGATGAAGAAATCCTGTCAATGAAGAGAGAGGACACAAAGAAAATGCACGAACAGAAGGGGTCTATTAGATTCAGTCAATATATTAATGTTAATCAGTGCACATATTAACAGACCAAAATTCACACAAATGATGGTGAGCTCCGAGCAGTCTTTCTGCCTCTGTAATTGGATTGTGGTATTTTGGTATTTTCTGCCTCCCTAATTGGTAGTGCCTGTAGCAGCCATATGTGTTATTTGAGATGTACAGTGTCTAGGCAACCGCAGTGATTTTTATGTTCATTAAAGTCTGCCACCTTCCCCTGTCCTCCACAGCTTGACTCCATCTGGCCAGTGTGTGGATGTCAGGCTGCAGGGAAGTGTGTGTGTTGGGTGTGATGAATCCAAATATAATCTCTATCTGGTGTGTGCATGTCTTTTGCAAATGTTTAAAGATACCAGACAAAGATTATATTTGGATGCATCACACCCAAAGTCCAATGTGTGTGAATGGTGGAGTCTGTTGTTTGTGATGTGTCTCCACATGTACTCACTGAGTATTAACAAACAGCGGTCTCTGCAGTGTGGCACGCCCAAAACTTTTCTTTTTTTTCATGTGAGAGGTTTAAATATGCTCTTTCTCATCCAATTGTTCTATTTCTGTCGCCCCTCTCTCTCTTCACAGTTCATCCTCTGGTCTTTCCATTATGTACAGTCTCATTCATGCTTCCTCTCCACTTTCCTTGTTTCCCAGCCTCCCCTCTCTGTTTCATCCCTTTCACCATCCCCTCACACACACACACACACACACACACACACGCTCCCTCTTGTCTTCTCCGGTGCTTTATCTCTGCGGTCTCCGTCTCTCCTTCCACCACTCCCTGTCGGCAGTGTGATGATGCTGTCCTGGCCGCCTCCCAAATCGCTTGCCCTCTCTCGCTCCTCCACCCCCGCGCCTCCCTCCCCTCCCTCCCCTCCTGATGCTATAAATATCCACCATCGGTGAGTCATCGCCTAGACGTATCAGTTGCCTCTCCCTCTGCCGCCCTCCCTGCACCTCCTCTCCTCCCCCCCAACCACCCCCTCTCCTTCGCTTCTCAGCTCCAAACTCATTACCAGAACACATCACACTTCCTCTCACCTCCACTTTGGCCCTCACATCATCCCCGTGGCCCAAGGTGAGCCGGGGGCCAAATGCATGCTGTGGCGCAGCCACCATTACGTGTGCAAGTGCCAAGCCAAAAAAAAAAAAAAAATTGACACACTGTGACCCCAAAAAACAAAATCAGCGGGAGCAGGAGTATGAGCACAGTCTGGAAAACAAAGCCAAGCCACCAAAAGTTGCGCATCACATTCAATGACTTTCCAACAGGGAGATGTTGCCAGTGCTCTTTTTTCACATGTCCCTGAAGTAACCTCAAATCTTTGACAAGATCAGATATAAAGAGATATATTTTCTGTCTGCTTGTTCTGCAGCTTAATTGCTTCCACATCGTGATTAAATTGCATGAAATCCCAGATTACATCAGTAAATTAAAGGAGAGGCTTGTGTTTTTACATTTTTACCATTTTTAAACGTGTGGCATCTATGAAAACGTTCAACCTGGATTTTTATAGGCTATATGTTGGGGTTTTGTGTTTCATCAGCAAACACATGTCAGGGAGCTGCTTTAAAGTGTCCTTTTTTTAGAATAGAAGATGGGGGAGGGGTCCCTTTTCCTCCTGCTGCTCTGTGTCTCTACACTTCTTACTTCTACTCTGACTCACATATTGGACTTCAGTGGATCCTACTGTCAACAATCTAGAGTCATACCTCAGTCCCAGTCTTCACTGTGCTGCCATCTCTCAGCCTCATATGTAATTATTCTCCTCTTCCTCTGGCCACCGCCCACCCCTCACCAGAGTTATGAGGCAGCTCCAGTTCAGCTCCACTCATCCTTGGGCAAACTCCAACATGGCTTATTGGCTCACACCGGAGTGTGCGCATGGAGCACACAAACACAGATAAAAAAGTTTTTTTTTGCGCATTTGTGAGTCATAAGTAGACAGGAAGAGGGAGCCAAGCACAGGCGAGAGGAGACAGAGGAAGAGAGGAGGAGAGAGAGGAGAAGAAAAAAGTTAGAAATAAAGTGTCGGAGAGAAAAGGGAAGCGCACACACTCACACACACCACATTCAGACAATATGGAAGATGTCCTTCACTGTTTCCTGCTGCTCGGTGTTGTTGTTGTTGCTGTCTTTGTGGTAGAGTCACTCCGCTGTGTGTGTGTGTGTGTGTGTGTGTGTGTGTGTGTGTGTGTGTGTGTGTGTGTGTGTGTGTGTGTGTGTGTGTGTGTGTGTGTGTGTGTGTGTGTGTGTGTGTGCGTCAGAATCAGTGGGCTAATGAAGGGAGCATTATGCCTCTGACTCACTCACTGGTCCCACAGGGTTGGATGGAGGGAACAGAGAGGAGAGGAGGGGTTACAAGAACCACTCATCACTCACTCTGTGGTCTTGATGTTACTGTTCCACTTTAATTGAAACGCAGGAGCAGAATTTTAACCACCCATGTTGTGTCAGATTGTGTTTTCATGAGGGGCTTGTTGCTGTAAATGAAGCAACACACATGTAACCCCACCCCCACCACCCTCTGTTTTCTTTCACCAATATATTTAAAGCTCACTGGTGTGTGATACATTATATTACAACTTGGCATGTTGTCTCATTTGGATTTATTGCACATTTCAATTTAATTCATTCATTTTAATTTGTATTCATTGTTTAACTACTCAAACCTCAAAGCTGCTTTGGCAGATTAAGACACAACAAATCAAATGTATCAATATTTCTACAGGAAATGTTTAATAAAAGCCTCGTCAATTTGCCAGAGGTGCAGCTTCTTAAGAACTGTGGATTATAGATAAAACAATTATCTGAATGAACTTGACTTGATGTACTCAATATAGTGTATTTATATTGAGATCACATGTCAACCGAGCTCCGGGAAACTGTGATGTGCACTTTACACTTTATTTCTGTAATGTAATAAATTGCCCAGTGCACACAGAGCAAAACCGCTGCACCCAGGCTTAGTGAAATCCATATGGCAGCAGGTGCACATGTACAGAGCAGGAGGACAAGCTTTAATAAATTGTTAATTGATTCAAAACCTATGACTGAAATGGAAAAAAAAACCTTTGTTTACTAGCTCTGATTGAAGGTTGACTCCCAGAACTGCATGTTCTGTTTGCCACCACAAACCACATTCACTCACTCACACACACATACTGTCCTCCGTGCTCCGTTGCCATAGAAACTATGTTTTCAGGATGATTTGAATCAAGCTGCTGATCGTACCGGTTATTCCTCACAGATTGTGTTTCAGGTGTTGGACACACTCACAAAGACCAGTGGTAATTACAACACAAACTCTTTTTTTTATTATTATTATTTCATTACGTAATTTCCAAGGCCAAATCACAAATAAATAAGGAACAAGGAGACACTTGCAACAGCCCAGCTCAGTGGGGCCACACAAAAACAAAAAAGGAGGAAACCCCAAAAAACTGTCTTAACTTGTCGGTAACAAAGATTATTAAATATGAGGAGGCTTTACACCTGTACAATTATTGGTTCCTTTAATGAAGTTTGATCATTGATCCCCTCCCCTCTTCATGTTATTTACATTGCAGGTGAAAACGACAGGAGCTGTGAAGTTCATCTTCTTCGAAACCGCCCACTGTCTTTGCCTTGCCGTTAGTTCAAAATGAATGTTATTAGTGGGACACGGCATGTGTGCTATATCGACAGAACGCGGGGAGTGTTTCACATTCTTAAGACCCCTGAAGACAGTTCATGTGTGTCAGAAGGCAACTAGCCACCTCTTGCCAGGCAGAGGAAGGAAAAAGCAGCAAACAGCACAGTAAATCTACTGACCTTTCACTGAAATGTCAGGAGAGAGAAAATGGTTTTTTTTTTTTTTTTTTTTTTAAGAAAACAAACAAAAAACAAACAAACAGGAAGGTCATGATAGTATTAATTTCTACATGCTAAGATAACCCTTCTGTGTTAAGCTAGTAGACATTTGATAAAGAGAGGTTGTTAGAGTACCTGACTGTAACTTTATTAACGCTATGTCTTCAGTTCAAGCAAAGCAAAGTTTCCATTCAGAGAAGGCGGCTGAAAGAAAGATGGCGCCCTGTGAGGACCGCTGACCAAACACTGTTCAATCTTCTGTCCGTCAAACTAAGGGGGGAAAGAAATACTGAAGCAGGAGCATCACCACCCATCTGAAACCCTACAGTAATGTATGTATGTTATACATGAGTTCAAATAAATGGCAGTTAACAGAACCCAGGGCGTGGAGACCCCACCCCCCTTTTCTTATATACATTGCACATACAGTATGGTACACATAAACCGATTTGGAGATACAGAAATGTTATTTGCACTCTGTGAAGTTAAGTCAGCGTAATGCTAAATACTCACAATTAAATAAGGAGCGTATTCATAAGGAGTTCCTTAAAGTTGTTTAGCTGAAGTGCCACTCTCTCACTTCTCGCAAATATATACTCAGGTGCTTTGGTACGGTCGCACACTTTTCATCATGCGATGTCTACAATGCCAAATATTAAATCCTCACTTTACAGTCTCATTAAAAAAGGAACAATACGTAATTCAGCACAGTACGTTCAAAATTGGCTACATCTACACTTCCCCATCAGTGTCTCTACCATTCTCTTTATTCCTATGCTTGTCTGCCTTCAGGCCTTCTTCTTTTTGCACTGACCTGGAGAGTTAACAGGCCTAAACATTCAGACGTTATCGAGGGGCTGCTGTCTGTGCGTCTCTATGCTTACTACACACTTTACTTTAAAATCTGTGTATAAATATTGCACATTCATGTTATATTTCATATTCAGAAGTATAAAAGATAAAAGGAACAGTAACTAGAACTATGGCAAAAAGGGTAACATGTACAGTTGCACCAAAAAAATAAGTAACCGCAGGAGCAACCATAGACGGGCTGACGAGTTGTAACTATTTATATCCGGTAGGCGGAGTTCCCTTGGAGACATCCGTACGGTGCATTGGTCATGACTAAAGGAATATGTGGCTGAGGCGGCAGGGCTACTGTGTGTGAATGATGCCAACAAAATAGCCAATAAGACACAGGTTAGGAGGCATCCGGGGAAGGATGTGGGTGCTGCTCAGATACGGAGAAAAATGAAGGAAAAGGGGCAAAGAGCAGGGATAGAAAAAGTCCCAGTGGATGCTTTTTTTTTTTTTACTATTGATGTCTGACCCTGCTGCGAAGGCCGAGAGCAGAAGGGACTGAAGACTGGATCACTTCTACTAGTCAGGTCAGTAAACACACACTCGAATGTACAAACTTTGGGACACAGGCAAATAATGGGAGAAAAAGACAAAAGAAAAACAACAACTTGTAAACAAAGCTCATTAAAGTAGAAGCATAAACAAAATGGTAATAATAAAAAAAGAGGATAAAGAAAAAAATAAACCCTCAGAATAATAATAATACACCCATAACAGTAAGAAAAAGTGTTCTGCAAAATCTTAACGCTCAATCTCTCACGGCTTTACAACAGATTCCTCCCATACTCAAAGCTGACGAACTGTACGTGAAGGAGACATCGCGACACACACACAAAAAAAGGGAAAAAAAATTAAAGATAATTGAGATCCCTGCATAGATTCCAACCTGAAAGTTACTTCAAGCCCAGGAGGGATCCCTCTATCAGACTCATGCTACCCCCATTTTCCCTGCCAGGTATCTGCACCGCAAGTCCACGACCATGCTGAACTGGTGGAAGGCTCCAGAGAGTGGGGGGGAGGGGGAGGGGGAGGAGGAAGAGGAAGAGGAAGAGGAGCAGGAGGAAGAGGAAGAGAAGCAAGAAGAGGAGGAGGAGGAGGAGGAGGGAGGGCTAGAAGGGGGCGGGGCTGCACTCACATCGATCCAGATTCGTCTAGCCTGACATTTGTTTCGCTTAGAGCCATGCAGACGTCCGACTTTGTGCGCCACATTGGTTGTCATAGCAACTCAAGAGGGCTTAAAAAAAAAAATCCATCAGAGAGTAGGCGAGTTGGTGCGAACGCACCGCCGCGCGCGTTCCGGCTGGTTCCGCTGTCTGTGAGGGACCTTCTGCCTTTTTGGTCTTGACAGAGAGCATTAAGCTGGATTCAAGAGTCATTTCCTCTCCTTTGATCGAAGCTGGTCACAGGGAAGCCGAGGAGGAGGTGTATGAGACGCTTAGTGTGTCTGCCTTAATGTATATTTATGTGTGTGTAACCTGTATCTAATATTATATATATATATATATATATATTTATATATAACTCCTCTCCAAGTCATCCTGGTAGTGACTTCTGACCTCCTTCTGTATGTGTGGAAGTATATATGCGTGTGTGTTTGTGTGTTGTTCGGAGTGTGTATGTGTTATTTTCCACCGTACATCCGCTCAATGTCTTCCTGGTAGTGTGATTTGAGCTCCTTGCGTTTCAGTTTGAATGCGTCGGTGACCAGGCCGGTCTCTGGCGTCCACGGTTCAGAACTCAGACGGATCTTTTTGGGAATCTCGAATCGCTCCAGTTTCGCTGGTTTGGGGGAGAGAGGGAAAAGAAAAAATATCACGTCAGAGACACTAGTGCAAAGTCTGGCACAAGGCAGGAGACAATGTCGCACCAAATGTGAGGTGAAAATGTGACACATTATGTAGCATCAGTTGTAGAGACGTTTTTTTTCCTGAGCTCATATATACAGACTTAAACATGTTACAATTTTAGTCACATAACAAAACATGATGAACTTAGCTGGGTGTTGATCAATGCATAATTGTGACTATGAGGTTAAAACAATCGAACAACAAGTGCGTCCGAGTAGGTTATTTTTTGCCTGTATTTATTAAGATGTTTTCTAAATTTGTAAAAAAAAAAAAAAAAATTTGCTCTCGGGGGCCACCGTACATGAAGGATTGTTTTTCTTACCCGAGATAGCAGCCTCAGTGATGATGCGGAGGACCTCTTTCTCCATCTGGGAGTTGTTGCAGAGCTCCTCCCATGTGCCTCTCACCTGCATCTGCTCTGCCAGCCCCATTAGCTGTTTGTGGTTCGGCACCACGAAGCTGATCACATATGACTGGTCACTGAAAAACAAGAAGAAAGTTAGTCTTAGAAATTAAGTAATTACCAGAGGCCAAGCGACTTATGGAAAAAGTGAGAACCAGTGTGTCTGTTCTGGAAACAGACATTGAATTGAAGTGAGTCGTACCTGTTGGCGTAGGCACAGATGTTGTCGATGAGGGGGCAGTTCTTCAGGACAGCTTCCACCTTCCCCAGAGACACGTATTCGCCTGCCTGCAATTTCACCAGGTCCTTCTTTCGGTCTAAAGGAGGAGAGAGCATGCACGTCACAACCTATGTATATGATCTGTGATTTTACCACAACAAGTACTAGTTTTCCCCAAAGAAATTTAAATCTATGGATCTAGACTTAAATCTAGACTTGGTTATTTGCAGGTTATTACAAATAACCAAGTCTAGTTGCGTTTGATTTAAATTTCTTTGGGGATAATGATGACCTGGACAAATGAGAATATTCACAAGTACTAGTTTGTTTGATTTCTCACCGATGATCTTGAGGCATCCGTCGGAGTGGAACTCCCCGATGTCTCCGGTGCAGAACCATCTCTGGCCGTTCTCGTCCACGAAAAAGTCCTCGCGGTTCTTGCCTTCGTTTTTGTAGTAGCCCATGGTCACATTGGGCCCGCCGACCAAAATTTCCCCTCGGGGGTTGGGCTTGTCTGTGCTGTAGTAGCCGCCTACAGGAGAATGAATTTGATTAGCATGACAGTATCTGCGTTTGTTGTTGCGTTTAAGTTGGGTTGGTGCGATTCGACTCACCCTCCTCCCAGTCTTTCAGTGTGATCTCTGAACAAACAAGCGGAGCGCCAACACGTCCTGTGCTGTAGTCCCAAACTGTAAAAGAATGTAGGTAATTACTACAAATCAAATTCCCCTCTGTGTTTTGCATTTGCTTAATTTCCCTACAGGCCAGGTAAACAACCACTCTTTCACATTTCCCCCCGAATCTTACTCTCACTGATGGTGCCAGCTCCACAGGTTTCCGTCAAGCCGTAGCCCTGCCCCACAGGGCAGCACAGGCAGATGTTCATGAAGCGCTGTGTGGCAGCCGAGAGTGGCGCTCCGCCAGAAAGCAGCACGCGTGTGTTCCCTCCCAAGAGCGCGCGCACACGTTTGAACACCAGACTGTGGGGGCGGAGAAGGATGAAAAAACAACAATACAGCATGAAAACGATGTGTGAGAGGTGGAAGAGACTCCAACAACCAACAGATTGAGATCAGATCAATAGTGTGCAATGATTCACATGAGGAATCAAATCTTTTGTAGCAGCTCATTGTTAACAAAAGGTTAGATGAAGAATTTGCACTAGGTTATGATTAAAGCCTCACTGTGTAACTTTTCATGTTATCTATTAACAAAAATCGATTATTTCATTCAAAAGTATGTGTTTCATTAATTAGTAGCTACCTCCCATCAACAAACTGGAATGTTCTGGTAAGTTTAGAGTTTGCCATTCATATAAACATAGAGCTGGCAAGCTCAATGCTGGCTGCTGTGTTGTGCCGTCGTCTTTTACGTTCAGTGGCAGCGTGACCGTAAGGTAACCACAGAAACACTGACTCAACCTCACCACTAGATGGGAGAGATTTTCACAGAGTACCATGTTCTTTAACCATGTAGGAGCAGAGGTGTGTGTGTGTGTTCTACCTGTCGCAGAGCGGCGTGCTGTATCCCTTGGAGATCTGTTCCATCTTGTAGTTGTAAGCTAGCACGAAGAGCGTTTTCTGGAACCTGCTCATCTCCTCCACTTTGGTCATCACATTCTTGTAAATTCGATCCATGATCTCCTACAAAGACAAGGCAAAGGAAAAGCCCCAGTTAAGATGTGTCTTTACCTGTCGACTTTATTTCTAGGTGTGACTTTACTATGATAAACACTGTTGGTTAGATTGACAGGGTGACTTCGTGCAGCGATAAGAAGACTCACTGGTACAGCAGCCATGAGCGTAGGTTTCAGCACGCTGGTATCACCTTTACTGCCCTTCTTTATCTTGGTGGACTGTGAAAGTGAGACAAGACGAGTGGTCAGCTCTCACCAGCTGCTAAATCAGTATATTCATTATATTATGCGTGTGTGTATGCATATACAGACTAACCTGGTCCGCTAGAGTCTGAGGGGAGGAGTAGCCGATGCGACAGCCGTGAGAGACGCACACCAGTTCAGCGCTGAGCTCTAAAACGTGGGCCAGTGGCAGGTAGCCGATGTAGGTGTCTGTCTCACTACCAGCACAGAAATAACAGAAGGTTAAGTGTCACTGTGGACACAGACGGAAACATAGCGTGATGCGATGCAAAGAGAGTGCAAAGCGTAAGAGAGTGTGTCAAGAAAGATTTGACAGTGTGTGCGTTATGGCAGAGAAATAGCACAGAGTCTGACATTGACATACTTGAGGTTAGGGATACGCTCAGCCATGCCAGTAATGCCAGCCATGATGTTGCCATGGGAGATCATCACACCCTTGGGGATGCCCGTGGAGCCGCTGGTGTACATGATGACGGCTATGTCCGAGGGCTGTGGATGTCTGCGGTCAATCGCCACTGCACAGACAAGAAGAAAAGAGCGATGACGCTCAGAGAGGAAATGCATCACACACAGACACAAACACATTTTTCAGCTGTAATAAAAAAGTTATTATGAAGAATATATTGATCATTTTTTAGAGCTTCAACAAATGACAGCTTCCATTATCAATTCATATCATTAACAACTATTCTCTCTTAAAGGGATAGTTCAACATTTTGGCAAATTGGCCCATTGCCATAATCCCTATAGTTTTAGGAGTAGGTTCGTTACCTTTAATCGTTAGTGCAAGCTATTTTTAGAACGGCGGAGCAGAGCCGCGAGCTGCTCAGAACTACGCTACGGAGGCTAAAGGGATTTCTTGGTTTCCCTCATCAATCTCATCAAATACACAATCCAACAACTCCAAAACGCTCTGGTGGACAAGTTGTAACCTGCACATTCACCACGCTATGAGACAATAACGAAACGTTACAAGACAGAGTTGTTTTCGAGGTAAATTCATGCAAAACCGCTGATGCGCGTTCACGTCAGGGCCAGTTTCTCGGCAAGCAATCTCTGCATTTGCCTCGAAAACAACTCTGTCTTGTAACGTTCCATTATTACGTTGAACTATCCCTTTAATCAGGTGTCTTAGGTGCCATTTAAAGTTATTGTTTGTTATGTTATAGTTGAGGTATTTAAGGAGGCATTGAGAGGTGTATGTTGTGCATTCTGTTTTCTATGTCCAGGATTTTTAAAAACTACAAACATAGCTAAGCTGAAACACACACACATAATTTCTGTTTCTCCTCATTTTCCTAAAACGTCGACCAACGTCATCAGGGCACTGGGCGTTTGGCAAGTGCGGCTCTGACCTCTTGCTGACTCCATCATGCCTAGCACATCACTCCAATTACGCAGCAGGGTGTTGGCTTTGTATTAAGCCTCCATTAGAGCACTTCCATTTCCGAGACGACAAAATTAGAAACCTTTTTAATCACATTGCACGAATACTCACTATTGTCAGGCTTAGATCCCATCTCCTTCACAGCATCCATGTTGTAGACCATGATGCCTCTGGGGATGTCTGGCCAGCTTGAGGGTTTACTGTCAACCACAATGACATATTGCAGCCTGGGTACGTCGCACAGTATGGCCTGAGATGTCAGAATGGATGGGGGTCCGAGGGAGGAGAAGGAGGAGGGCAAGTAAGAAGAAAAATTAGTTAAGTAAACAGGACTGAGGCTATTTAATCCTAATGAATGAAAAAATAACAATAATTCAGGGGCACATCAGTGTATTTAAAGTGCAGGGCCTTGATGATGACAGTAACACCGGTACCTTAAGCCGACTGTGAAGCAGCTCTTTGCTTGTGATGATGTGTGTGACCTCTGTCTCGTTCAGGCCGTGGGCGATGGCATGGGGTCCGAGAGTGGCGTAAAGGGTCACAACTGTCAAATTTCAAATCAGGTTTAGTCGAGCAGGTCCAAAAACAAAATGTACATTCATGTGTCTTGTTGTGGGACTCACGTGGGAAATTGTACATGAAGCAGGACTGTGCTGCGATGATCCACTCTGCTCTGGTCTCACAGAAGATGGCGATGTTTCGCTGTGGCCTCTGGCCGAGGCCTGCGAGACCACTGCCGAAATACTTGGCTGCCAGGTAGGCTTCCTCGTACGACAGCCAGTTGTAGTTCCCTAGAATAACCTACACACAACATGGGGGGAAAAAAGGTACACGCAATGATCAATCACACCACACCACACCACATGGAAATTGCTGTTTGCACAGAGATTAAACAGGCCCATGCTCAGTCCAGGAGCATTTTCAAAACATGAATATGAGCAGTGTTTAAACGATTCCAGATGTGGATTTAATTAATGTGTGTGCTGCTTAATGTTACAATACAGATAGGGGAACATAGAACTGCAGGAAGGAGATGACGGGCAAAAATCTCAGCTGTCAGTTTGTCAATTTGTCTATTCTGAAAGAGGTCTAGTGTTGTTATCAGTCATACAGCCTCATCATTCAAACACAGACACTTAGCGCCATCTGCTGGGCTTTTGAGGCTATTTTGCCTCTAATGAGGGGGTTTCTCAGGTGTCAGAGACTGGAGCAATAAAACTGCTGCTCTTTGACCCGCGTCGCTCACACAGGCAGGCTGTGCTGTCACAAGCAAACTCTCTGTAACACAGCAGCTTCAACTTTATCTTCAACTATCAACCAATCTTCAATATAAAACTATACTATCCTATATAAATACCAGTGTGCTCATTTTTTGTTCTGTCAAAATGTTTAAAATGAGTGGAAAGAAAATGTTAATTTAGGATGCTTCAGCCTACACCTTTTTGGTCAAAGTGCATTGCATTGCTTTGTTTTGTTTTGTATCTATACTTTTATATTTGTCTATTGTACTTGTTTTTACAAGACCAAAATAAACCCACTAAACTAAACTTTCGACTTATTACTATCTTGGTCCTAGCAACAGACCAAATATTGGACAGAATGATGTAACCATAAGAGAACCGGGAATGGGGTCAGCGTCCCTCACCTTCTTGAAGACCTTCCCATTAGGCTGGAGCTCATCCTCCTCACTGAGCACCTCCCTGGTGCCGAGACAGTCCCTCTGCGGAAACCTCAGCGCAGCGTGTTCAAACATTTTGTCCAGGGTGTCAACCCCGGAGTGCAGCCACGCCACCAGCTTCTCTTGGCTGTTGACGGCCCGGTAAGGCCCCGCCGGGTGTCTGCTGATAGAGCGGGCCTTGATCTGGCGAGACCGTTCCAGATTGGTGCCGGCCCCGGAGAAGAAGTACCAAGGTAAGAAGGTGATGACGGAGTAAACCCAGACCACGGAGCGGAAAACCTGCAACAGCAGGGGGTTCATGTCCTCCTTCAACTTCATCTTTACAGGATGAAGTCAGCACCGGAGGCGAAACAAACCAGAGGAGCAACGATACTCTGCACACTCGTCACTGTCCTGCAAGTATTTGGACTTGGCCGCTGAGAGCGAAGGTTGGAGGTTGGGGGTTCTTTTGTGCAGCGATTCAGTCAGAACCTGCAACACAGAGACACACAACATGAAATCTTAGAAATACAGTCTGGAATAAAGATGCATCAGCACATTTGGAAATATCGAATGGCAGCAACTGCCACCTGGTAAATAAATCCATCTCTACCTATTCTTGGGCTGGTTCTCAGTCAGCACTTTTTATGTTACCAGAGCTGCGGGATCTGTCAGTCCTAGAGCATGTCACCGCATTTGTAATTTTTGTACAAGTTGTTGGAGAAAATTTCCAATCCATGTACCTGAACCTGAGTAAAGCAGTGGTTGCCAGTTTGTAGCAGTGTCTCGCAGCGTAATGAGGTTTGCAGGATTATGCCATGTGCCTCCTCACAACAAAAACCTTTGGATCAACTCAGACTGTCTCCTGGACAGCTCAGCTATTTCTAGTGTATCCTTAGGGCCTGAGTGTAAAGTTGCACCGAAGGCCTGTATCCACTGAGCCTGAACATGCTACAAGTAGCAGCAGTGACTCATTCTGCAGCTTAGAAGGAGAGGGCCTGGCTGAGATCACATGGGGAGGTTAGCATAACCCCGGGCGGCCTGCTAAAGTAACAGCAGTGAGAAGAATTTGACACTGAGCGACGAGGTGGGCAGCACCTGGCTGTATGCAAACATGAGCTATAAGAAATTGCCTTAATATCTACTTTTTTAGAAGCACGTTCAGGAACATTTGAGACAGGACAGAGACAGAGGCACTTTGCATTTACCTTCAGTAGGGGTGTGAGTGTGAGGGCCAAACAGACTAACCTGCACTGCAGCACACTCCTGTGCTCCAGTAGACACTGTATGTCTGCCTGGTTTAGTATTACACTGCATTTGTTCCTACAAAACAATAGATAATTGCCTCAGAATGAATAGAGTTCATTACAAATTTAAGGCATGCGTACCGTAATATCCCATTCCCTTTTGCATGTGCATTTACTCCAGACTTCCTCATCTGGATATGTCACTGAGCACCACATGACTTCTTACCGCAGGGCTAGAAAAGACAGTCGCTTACAAATTACCACATAGCACTTCTGCCCAATAATGAAACCGTAAACGTTTGGATTTCTGACGATCTTTTCTGTGCAAATGTACTTAAGAGTTTAATATGAATGCATTTTATCAGCACACAAGCAGATGCATGCATGAGGAATACATTTAAAGACGAGTAGCATGAGTCAAGGTGAACCTGTTTTGCAGCAGATCACATACCACAGGCAACCGTCTGAATTTATGCAGTGCAATCACACAAAGACCTTACAGACATATTTGTGGCGTGAATACACTACTTGTAATACGGGTTCACTGGTGGTGTAATTTGCTCTGTATGAAGTCTTGACACACCCACCCCTAGTTACTATTTCACCTACTATGAGACAGCGAGTCAAAATCAACATGAAAACGAATATAAAAAGAATTTGTGATAACTGTAACTCCAGCCAACCATGAAGATTTGTCATGCTTATTGTGATGACATTAGGAATAAACAACTACACACATTAACACGTGTTCACCGGCAGAGAAAACTGCCAGTAAGCAAGTTCAATATGTTCCTGAACCATAACTTGAAACTGGTGATCATCTCTTTCGTATTCTCCATCTTATTATTTACATAGATAATGTTACATTTCAATGTACCTCCTTAACCTGTATAAGCTAACGTTACTCTGCATTAGCATCTGCACCACTGATGTCATTTTAGACACTATGTATGCGTTTCTAGACAGCTGTGTCCTTTCTGTAAAGTTTTGAGCTGTGTGACTTTATCTTAGATACTGGCAATCAGTGTTAGATAAGATAAAACAACAACACATAAACGTGTGATAGTCTGCCCTCGTGTGATAGCGATGATTTAATCATGCGTGATGCTGTCATGAGTCTATCTTACAGGTTTTTTAAATTATAACGGCACCTTTTTTTTACTCCATGGCTCCATGTCAAAAGCTACAAAAAATAAAAAATAAAGCAAGCGAAGCAGCATCAAGACTAGCTGCTAGTAGCGGACAGCTCAAAGACGCAGCTAGCAAAGAAGGGAAGCTAGCATGTAGCGCTGAAGCTAACCACTGCAGCTGTTGCTGAAACCACAACTACAAATGTAGTACAAATCGCTTTTCTTGATTAAAAACTCACTTATAAATACAACTATGTCACGGGGCATCGTATTGTACACGTATGAGCGGCATAGTAAAGGCGACGTGGCGCGTTGGTTGAGCTAGCCGGCAGCTAGCAACCAGTCCCTCTCATCAACATCTGCAAAGCGTTCAAACGGCAACACATTATTTCGCTCTCACCTCTTTTCTCCACCGCTACGGGGCCGGGAGCCGATGTATGTATGTATCCCTGTACCCACAGCTCCGACATTAATGTGTATCTATTGGTGTAATATTTCAAGACGGTGTGTCTGGTTTAAAAAAAAAAAAACACCACTCGTGAATCTGCCTTTAAGGAAAGAAACAAAAAAAATTGAATAAAACTGTAAATCTGAGCATCGCCGGGCCAGTGTTGCCTGTCAGCCCCGGAAACTGTTAAATGACGTCACGACGTGTCTCTAGTCAGCGATTGGAGCGCGGGAGGTGGCGCGTGCTAGGGGCAGTGGGGACGTCAGTGAGGTTACTCGCGGTCACAAATGTCCGGGGCCGCCAAGCAAACGATCAGTCATCGACGCACACACACACACACAGGCGGGGTGAGCCCGGGCTGCTGGTTTATTTGAATGGGCCCGGCCAACCATTACTCCACCTGCCCACCAGGTTTGCTAAAGCTACATGTCGTTTTAATTCAGTGTCAATTTACCGAGGGAAAGAGAGACAGTTACCTACGCAGCTAAACTGTTGTGGAACTCAAAAATGTGTGGACATAGATATAAACTGGAACTCAGTATGGACTTCAAGTAACAAATACTGTGTCACAAACAAAGGAAGTTTCTTTTAAAATTATACACTCAATTTACCCGGTCAATCAGGCCATCTCTAAATTTAAAAATATTAATATCCACTGTACTTTTTGTGAACAGGAGGAGGAAAATATTTGTCATCTTTTTTTTGAATGTCGTTATACTCATTTGTTTTGGATAGAACTAGAAAACATGTTTAAATGTTTGACAGGCATCAAGATTAAACTAAAAAAAAAGATATAATTCTTATTTATGATGAAACAAAACTTAAGGGAAAGGAATTGTTTTTGTTGAATCTTTATTTTACAAGGAAAATATTATATCCATAAATGTAAATGGTCATCCAAAAAAACATATTTTTATGAGTTTAAAATAGAAATCAGATATTACATGCAGCTATTACAAAATATGAAAGGCAGAAAAGCTATAAAAACCTTAGAATATTATAAATTATTGCAAACAACTATTTAATAATACCTATAATATATAATATAGTGTTGGTACCCCTTTCAGTGTATTTTTGTTTGTCTGTTCATTGTATGTTTATTGTTTGAATATTTGTATGTTTGTATATATAAATGTTTAATAAAAAAAAAATTAAAAAAAGTTACCTAAAGGTAGTTAAATGAAACACAGTGTCAGTTTTAAATGAAACACAGTTTCATTGTTCTGCATAATTAAATGTGTAACATAATTACTAAATTAGGGGAGACTGATGGTTGTAACAGCTGCTGTTACAGCATCACTTTCACTAATAGGAGGGATAACATTAGGCTAGAGTTATGTGCACCTAACTGATAATGAATGTAGCAGCAGGAGGTCAGAAGCATAATTACAGGAGGTTGACACTTAGAGGATATTGCCATTTTTTACAATCTGGACTTTATTCTTGCATAAAATATGATCATTTTCACCCAGCGCAATGCAGCCTCTAATTAACACATTATAATACACTAGTGCTGCTGCTATTCCCCTCTGAGTCCGGGGTTACCTGTTATCAACATCCGGGGTAGGTTGACCTACTAACCTCTGACCTGGATATCATCTCTGAGCGCGGCGCGGCCATGGATGTATGGGCGCGGCGCGAATTGTTGCTACCGCTATGCAGCCTGGACTTACTAAACTTACTGACTTACTAAAGCCCGGGCTAGTTGCGCTAAAAATGGACCCGAATGCCGAAGCGGAATCATATCAGAATGAGCCGGGCAGCCCTCGGGCTCGGAGTCGGAGATGATATCTTTGATGATATCAATCCAGGTCAGTAGTAGCCTACATAGGTCAACCTACAGATCCCGGATGTTGATAACAGGTAGCCTAAGGGGGGAATAGCACTAGCGTATCATAACAAAATTGGTGAAATGAACAAGTTTCGCAGATAATGTGTTATTTAGAGGCTGCATTGCGCTGCCCCGTGTATTCGCAAGACACGGCTCTCGACTGGATCTAATTTCGACTGAAACGACTTAGCCTAATGACACCAAAGTTATCTGAGTAAAGGATCATTTTATAGCAGGAATAAGGTCCAGATTGTAAAAAACGGCAATTCCCCTTTAATGACACTTAAAGCAGAAGTGAGTGATATATTTGTGTTAATATAAGTCTTAAATAGTTATATCTTCCGACAGCAATCACTTACATAGAGTGTTTGGACTGAAACACGGGTCTCTCAGTCCCTCTGCTCTGCTCTGAGCCGAAGAGAAAACATTTATCGTATCCTACAGTTTTTATCCAATGAGGAGAGAGAACGGCATGCAGGGCTGTGTGTGCAGCCAAGGAACGCCGTGAATGTGGTGACGTAGCGACGAGGACTGTTATGGTGCGTTCAAGGAAACTCGTATTTTTCCGACCGTGAAGTGGTACCAGTTCGATCTGGTACGAGTTCACCGGTCGGAAGTTACGAGTGGCCGTTATAGTGACTTTCACCGGTAAAACAGGTCGGAAAAACACGAGTGGGTTGCCTGGAACGCTACAAAGTCGTAAGTTGTGACTTGAAGCTGTAATTTACGATTTCAAAAGCCTGCCTGGAACGCAGCATTAGCGAAAACGACCGGATCACTCACTTCTGCTTTACAGTTTTTCTCAGTCGCTTTGGTGCTATTCTCACATCACTCTTAACATTTGCACAACAGTTAGTGCATTTCTCAGAACAATTATTGCAAACTGCAAAACCTAGTGGATGACCTGCAAAAGCGCGTCACTTGCTCAAAATGGATTGTCCATCCCTCAAAAGCAAGTACTCATGTCAATGAAACTGTCAGTGTCGTCAAAATGAGAAGTCCTGACACCATCGTTTATGAACAAGATAGTCAAATGGCTTTGTCATGTTTTCATTAGGGCACTTTATTCTCTAAGTGTTTTCCAATGCAAAAAGTGATGATACCTGAAAATGCTCAAGACAGCACTATACACTACTTGTACAGCCATGTGAAAACTACAGTACAGTTACACATTACTGTATTTAGTGGAGATACTGAATATGTATGTTTCACATTTCTACTGCATATGCTCTTTGCAATTCTGATTTGTTCACAGCGTTGTGCAAAGGAAAAACACACTACAGTCATCTACAACAAACATAAGAAACACTCTTTGGGTACAACTTTACGTAAACTATGTTGCAGTACATATAGTAACTGAACCTACAGAGTACTGTAAATCATTCCTGCACATCCAGACTTTCCAGTCACATTTCCATCTACATCACTCTGTCAATTGTAGCAATTGAAACAGATTCAATATTCCCAAAGATACAGTAATGTCATCCTTACATTGTATCTCTTTCAACCTTATGCCATTGTTTGTAATGGGCTCAGTCTCTTCCACCTCTGTGAGGTTGTCTTGTGATCCTATGTGATGCAGAGTAAAATTACAGTAATGTACAGTACATGTACTGCATCAACCATTATTACTGTAGTGTACAATACTGTCAAAGTGCTTCCTACTTGTAAAATTCTGTAGTACAGTACCGTACTGTAAAGATGGGAAATCTTTACTGTGGTTGCTGTAATACATTACAATACAGTGAATCTGTTCTCTAGTGAAGCTGTGAGTCTAAATGTAAATGTAAAAAAGTTCTTGTCCCACTGTATCTTACAGTAATGCCTGACACAATGACAGCAGTGCAGATTGTTTAGTGCTGAATTACTGTCCAATACCATACATACCTGTTGTTCCTTACTGTAAATCTTTGAATAATTGAATTCACAGTGCTTCTCCCAACATTTAAAACTAGTTTGACAGATTTTGAAAACTAGTTCAAGAATTTTGTATGTAATGACTCAAGCAATGAAATGAGGACTATTAGTTTTATAGGGAAAGACTATTCAGCGTTCAAAAGTATAGTTCATTTTGACTGACATGACATAAACAAATGATAATGTTGTAAAACAGCAGAGAATTGTATGAGAGCAACTGATACATGCCCAAAAGCATTTGCAATTTGTTCAGAGGAAGGAGAAACTGCTACTATGATGTGGACAAATGACTACATGTTGTGGAGGTTGAACTAATAGTTATGAGAACTTTCATTCTGATCTGAGAATAGCACCAAAGCGACTGAGAAAAACTGTAATAAAATATCAAAGCCATCCCACCCCTGTCAGCTGTTTGACTACCTGTACCAGCATGTTTGAAATAAACATTGATGAAATGACAAATATTTTACCTATGAACATGCTCTTTCATCTTATAGCCTAGCCTACCAGTTAATTCAAACTTCAACGGTATTGAGTCAAAATTTAGATATTCATTCTTGACCTAAAAAAAAAAAAGTTCTTTGGCTCTAAAACCAATAGGCTACACTTATTCACACAGCCATGCAAATTCACATGCAATGTCAAGGAGTGAGTGGGTACACATGACATGATATTGATCACATAACTCTAATTTATATTATTCCATTGGTGAAAGAGGCCTAAAGTGTGCTCATTTTTGATGAGAATCCAACATTCAGGATTGACAAAGGGCAGGTTCACATTTCCTCTTTGTTTGGCAGGGGAGCGTTTACTATTGATTTGCCATTGATTGGTTTTTGGCACGCAATTAGTTTGATTGCAAACAAACATGAAACTGGTCCAACAGCGTGACAGCATTTAAGCTTATCACTTAGCTTAGCAATAGGCCCTGAATACAGAAGAGAGAAAAAGTGAAATGGATGTTAATGCATTTAAAGACTACTAGGCTATGAATTTCAAAACATTTAAATGGTATAGTAGATTATTTTTATTTGTATCACTGCCTGCCTGTCACTACCGGTATTTCCTGCAATTCATTTGCAGCCCACCAGTGGGCCCCATTGACCTACTAGCTAGTCATTTCATGAACCTAACAGAGCAGATGCATGTGCAAAAGTTTGTGTACTCTACTTAGTCAGCTCCCTGTTTGCCAGGAAGTAAAGGGGTTGAAAAAATGTTCTGTTTGGGGTTTGTGAGGTAGCCAGTAGCTAGCCCAGGAAATGTCACAAGGAGAGAGGGAAGAACTGTTTGATACCACTAAATATCAGACATCATCACCATGTCAGGGTTCTTCAGTGTAGCATATTACATATGAAGTAAATCAGCCACGATTCAATTTAATTTTAGCCTGTTGTATTTTAGATAACCCCAAGAGAGACATTTTTAAATTTTCAAACTTTTTTCTATTTATTTAAATGTGGATCTGATTTTTTAACAATAATCACAAAGTGCTTCATTGGAAGGAAAAACATCTAAGGATGATAATTGGACAGTAAAACACAACTCATTGTTGAAACTGTGTCAACTTGAAAATATTTTATATCACAACAAAAAATAGTTGTTATACTTACTACCCCGCCCCCTGGTTTTGGAGTTTTGTCCATATACCTTTTGAATTTTCCATAAGACTTTACCACAGAAGACATTTTAACATGTAACAGTAGGAAAAGCACAGATGTAAATAATAAAATGAATGGTGGCCGTTTTCTTTTCAGTTGCTTCAGTTTCAGGGTTCTCGTATTGTGCGTGCTGGCCCACTGTTACACTGGCATTACTTACTGGGACACAGCAAGCTCCAATTATGTTTTCAATGCAACCACCAGACATGATACCTGGCATGGTGATGATATATTTTCTCTGCTTGCTGTAAGAGATCATCCAGAGTCCAATATAATACTAAATTTAACCAAAGCACTCATGGTCGTCTACTTACTCCACTGTGATGAGTAACTGAACTTTCAGCATCTGGTGCTGATGTAGGCCTATAGGCTACATGTTCATCATCTTGATTCTGTGGTAATCGACTGTAACTCACACCAAAGCTTTTGGTATTTGCAATAGCTTTTGTACATACATAAAAATAGTTCGGGGTACCTTGTTCAAGTAATGTTCTAGTAGATAATGATGGTGAGCATAAAGATGCTTTTTTTAATGGTGTAGTTCACTTGTCTTTAACAAGACTGACTGTTTCAGGGGATTTCACTGTAAGAAGTCTCTGCGCTGCTGTCAGTTGTTTCCAGTTAATTCTCTGTTGAAGTCTGGACGTAGGCTGCAGTGAAAGTCCCTTTTTCCCAGCTGTCTGTCTCACCGCTATTTTTGGCTTGGGCCTGTAGCTCTTTCTTCCGCAGCTTGTCCCTTCTGGCCCTGTTTTCTCTTTTCCATTCCAGTTAGGTCCTCGCATTTGTGCATGTCAGCAACCGACGATGACTTCATTTAATCTGACCTCAACAAAAAGATCAAATACATACACTGACAAAAAAAAAACTGCTCCTTAGACTGCAATCATCTGACAGACACCATCCCTTATAGAGCCTCTCGCAACAATATGTGGATTAGTCACAGTGCTAGTGTTTAAAATCAATATGGCCTGGTCCCATGACAGTAACTTTGAAAATAGACCTAATTTTTTAGAATACACTAATGAGTCCAGTTTGCAGATGCACAAAAATAAGTGGCTACCAAAAAGTGCTGACAACTGTGGATGGTGGTTAGTGTTAAAACTACCTTTCCCATCATTACTCTTCCAGAACATTGAACAATAAACTGAACCCAGAAATACCTCTTTGTTTACTGTGTTGTTGTGTTGAGGCCCATACAATTGAGCCTTAATTTACATTTCTAGGAATCATTGAGGAAATGGCCTTATTTTCAATGATGCAGAGATTGGTTTTAAATTGACCAAACGTTGTAAATTATGTGTGTGTAGCAAAAAATAAAATAAAAGCAGTTTTCCTGAAATTAGTGTTGGGACATGGAGCATTATGCAATCACCTGAACAGGTCAAATTATGACTGTGGGGCAAATTAAAAACAGTAATTTCTGATGGCAGGTGGGCGTTAGGCTATTTTTTATTTTTTTAATGCAATGCCTGTCTTATCGTCAGAGATGCCAGACCGATCTTTTCACACAAGATTCAATGATGAGTATAATACCTGTCACCTGCATAGTCTTGGAGTGATAAACTGAATCTATGAAAATCTTTTTTTAGTATGTGTGGAAGGATTTCTATTTTTAGTACATTTAGAATTGCTTCAAAATTTGCCCTCTAGAACACTAATCAAAATTAATAATTTTCCACAATTGTATCATTTTAACAGCATGCTGTTTTGTTCCCTTTGCTTCTCTTTGCTGCATTCTCACTTTTCTACACCAGAGGGAGCTTGAGTGCACTTCTTTCATGAGGGCATTGCTCTGCAGCCTCCATAAAGCAAAAACAGGATCTTAGTATTTTTCTTTGAGTGTTCAGGACAGATGAGAGTCTTCTCTCTGAGCCACATGATTAAAGTGAAACTGCTAGGTAAGCCGTGTTGGACACTTTGACCTCAGATACTGATCCTTTCTCGCTTGTCTTCGGGGTGTTTGCATGCTTGTTAGGCCATATGTCTATGCAGACATGTACTGACAAATACATGGACATGTACACACAAGTTCATTTCTTTTCCGCCACGCTTGGGCACAGACACACATACACAAAAGCATGTGATCACATGATGAAGCCAGGGTGCGCAAAGAGTGATGATAATCGTTCTCCTCAGGCTATGTCTTTGAGGTCATCTTGATGGGACGCTAACCATCAGAGGGCAGATGTTGTGAGCAAAAAGAACACTTTCATCTCCTCTGTGAAATACGTGTGTCCAATGTGATAATGGCACAGAGACACACTTTGCACACACTTAAAGGCAAGACACAGGATGACAAGAAATGCATCCTGGAACTGTCTCTTTTTGGGTGACCCTGACTTTTTTGACGGCATGCACTATGGCTAATGGCTCTTCCCTTGGGATCCGCCACTGAGCAGGGTCATGTGACTTGACGATATGTTTCTTCTAAGTTGTTGCTGCTGTGACAAGACTAATAAGACCAACATTTGTAACTTTAAATGAACTATCCATGCTTTCGTAAAAGCTGTTGCACTGTTACATTCAAATCTGTAAAAGTCAACAGGTAAACTAATAACTTTCGAGGCCCTGGCTGATTATGAAGCCCCTTGACGTCCAGTTGGACTCATAGGGGACAAGGGGGGGAAGGGGTTTGTAGGGATTAGAGAACAAAAGGATCCTTCTCTGTCATCAAAGAGGATCTGCTCCCAACTCATCCCCTGCTCTGTGGCGACAGCTTTTTATTTTTCGGGAGTGACGGCTGGAGGGAGGAGGGAGGGTGGGATATAGTGGGAGAGTTTGATGGTAGGGGATGCAGATTTCAAAGTAATCTTTAACTTTAAGCCCTGCAGTCCCTGTGAAATGAAGCCCTCTGCCCCAGAGACAGTGTTGCCTATGGCTCCCAGTGGAAGCCTGCCACCCCTTCTCTTCTTTTTTTTCCCAAGCTTTTGTCACGGTGGCATTTAAGTGGCATTACTCACCGACTGGATGACCAAATGAAGGAGTCCCTTTGAGGGGCCTGAAAGAGATGGATTTTAACTTCTGAGACCAGTGTCGCCTCTTAAAACAACACTAAGTGGGGATAAATGCCTGCTGTGTTATTAGGATTCAGCAGATACCTAAACTAAATGAAGACATGTGATCATCTATGGATCGCAACTAAGCAAAATAACTCAAACATTTTTCTAACAAGTGTTTTCTCCATTATCTGAGATGATGGGTGAGAAGGGATGTGTATTTATGGCCTAATTTATTTGAAAGAAATCCACAAAAATTCAATTAGGCATTCTTTTATTGCATGCTCCCCTGTGACCTATCGCCTTTGAGAGTGATTTGGGCATAGACCAAGTCGTTAGTGAACTCTATGTTCTTGCAGTTTATATGACCTGGGAAATCAAACTTAAGCCCATCAGATGATTTAAGAGCCCTAGGAGGTCATCTGCACTTCCATTGTCTCACCTCTTTACAACACTACTTATTTTGGGCCCCCTACCCCAAAGTTATTTCTCTCATCTTGTGAAGGCTCATGTCCCCTCAGGGTCATTGGCCGAGGGGATCCCCTGCTGACCCGGTCCACCATGGGGAGTCAGTGTAATAACACAGAGGTGGTTATGGGGTAAACAGGTTCTGTCATTGGCACAATAGGCCATGTTGTTTGAGGTGGTGGCAGCACAAGAAGAGTATAATAAATCAGTTACTGACAGCTTGACACATACATCTTCTTACAGAGTACCCACCAAGCACCTTATGAAGTTTGTCACATTTGTCAGGTCAGTGCAGCAAAGTTCTAGTGCTAATACTGTGCTGCTAATATTACCAATAGCAAGCCAAGTTAAAGTAGCTACTCTTTCAACAACTTTAGCCCTTCTGTTATCATAGTATAACAGCTACTTGTACACACATGTGTTTTGTCCAAACACAGATTTGAAGTCCATGTTCCCCTTTCCAGGGGTTATAATGAAAAGGTGCCCTCTGTAAGAAAATCAAGTATTAAAGCTTCACATGCTGTACCCAAACTTATCCTTGTAATTTACTTTTACTGTATATGCTAGCTAGAGATTTAACTGGAGGGTTTTATGAACTTTACATAGTCGATATAGTATGCAGGTTTTGCTTGAGCCATGGCACTCTACTACATTCATCAGTTTAGGTCAGTATAGACCTTTTTCACAGCAGACATTTAAGCAAATGTTACTAATAACATTAGCAATAGCATTGTTCTATTTTAGTCCAGTAAGACAGTGGAACAGTGGGTCAGCATACACAAAACTGGGACTCTGAAACTAAAGCAGCAAAGGAAAGTCCAGCCACGATTCATTTAATATTTTACACAGGTGCTTTATACTGTGGCAAGTCAGAGTTTCTTCTGTGGAAAAGGCTTAGGCCGTGAGGGCTGACTGACCTCAAGACTAGGGTTGTATGATTCTCTGACACCACAGTAAAAGTGCATGGTCAGATATCTGTATCTTTCACAGGCTAAAGTAAAAGCTACAGTTATTCAGTTGTCACATAAATCTACAAACCGCTGACACATTAAAGGAAAAAAAAAAGTCTCATTAAGGTGCTGGGGCATCATGAGCCACCAGTGCACGTCTCAGTGCTACAAGTCTCTGAACTCTGAAGGGATATAGGCAGCAATTTCCATAAAGAATTCCCTTTTTTTTTTTGTTTTTCTTGAGATTATGAAGCACCAGTCCCACATGTCCTAGCCCTGATGGGTTTAGATGTGGTGGCTGCAAAACCTGTAGCATATTGATTCACATCATTTCCTTTTTTGCCCTATTGATGGAGGCACTGTCTGTTTCTCTGCTCATTTTACAGTTTTTCTTTCTATGAGGCACCCCCCAGTTCATTATCAATGACACCTCTCCACAAAAGTCATTGTTGCTATTATTGATTAGAGTCTTTCACCATTTAGATTAATACTGACAAGGATGTCTAAACATCCTTAATAAATGGTATTTCCCCTTTTTATATATATATATATATATATATATATATATATATATATATATATATATATATATATAGGCAGAGTTCATGTGTCAGCAGAGCATCACATTATATTAGAATTGAGGGAACTGAAGTTGCTTGCTTCAGTTTCAGGTCGGTACTTCAACATGCACATTAACCAGGTGAGAATGAGCGAAAACAGGGCGAGGACACTGGCGACAAACAGGCAGACGGGGCCGACCGGCGAGGTCGTGCTATTGAAGTTATGTACAAAGATGAGGCCCAGAAACAGCAACACCACCATGGACACGAAGGAGAAGATGGCGCACACGCAGCCCGTCGCAAACGCAACTTGATTGCAAGTCTGACAGCTGCCGTCGCTCTCCTGGGAGGCTGCTGAGGAGCAGACGGACGGACCCGCGGTGTGGTCGTCCGTCGCAGAGCTCACACACTCGTCGTGCGTGGGCAGCGGCAGCGCCTCGGTCAGTGCGGTGTTGTCGGGGAGGTTGTGAACGCGGTATTCCGGTACCGGAGTTCGGTGGCGACACACAGGGCAACTCACTCTCCATCTCCGGCCGTCCCGGGAGTGCAGCACGTCGAGACACTCCTGGCAGAAGGTGTGGGAGCAGGCCAGCAGTTTGGGAGTGTGTTGGTCCAGGTCGAAGTAGTTATAGCAGATTTTACACTCGTATTCGTCGCTGAGGAACGAGTCGCTCCGGTCCGGCACAGAAGCGTCGGCCGCCTCCGCCATGTTCCGTCTAGAAACAGCTTTATTTCTCTATAGCCTGTTCTGTCCGTCGATGACCGGAATCACCGGATGATGAGAAAACATGTTTAGGTGTGAGAAATATCCACATCTCTCTACATTCCCCTGTACGAGTCAGTCCCGGTATCTGCCCCGTTTCCATCCGGTGGTGCGATAGGCTATAGCCTGCAGCTACCTAGACTTGTTGTGTAACCGGCCCGGGGCACAACCCGTGCACAGCGGCCATAGCCTACTGGGTCTTCATCATCATCGCTATCAAATTACCAGAACTGAAACCCCGTTTAGTGCTGATGGACTTGTAGCTACAAATTGATTTCCCAATTCGGTGTCTGTCACCTGGTTGATTTGTCACAAGTGTTGGTCATGTGTATACGGCGGGTTTAATCGGTCTGTTTAACCGTATAATTAAAATTTAGCGCCTGCGGTGACACTGTGCAGAGCGCCGTGTGTTTGTCCGGCTGCGGTTCAGCACCACAGGCAGTGGACAGCGCCGAGCAGCGCGGCCAGTGGTGACACCTTGAGCTGCGGCTCAGCACCGGTGTGCTGCACCGCAGTGGACACATCAGAGACCTCTGCACGTAGCCTACTGTAGCCTATGTGCTAACGAGTTTTACTTTTTCATAGAAATGCCGAGAACTTAAAAAAAGAAAAGAAAAAATAAAGGGGCATTTTCTACTAGGCTAAATGATTGAATGTGTTTATAATTATGTAGGCGTCATGCACCAATTAGGCTAAGGTGCCCAGCCAATAAGGGCTTACAAGACACATTTCATATTTAGACAACAAACAAAATCATCTAGGCGACAAACAAAACAAAAACCACATGGAATTCATATAGGCTAAATAATTCACTTTTTCTTATAGGCTAGTGTCCAGGCACTTTTTATGAAAGTAAAGACTTCTTTTCTGAAAAACCATTTTACCTCATCATCAGCCCAAAACAACTCTGGCATCACATTTGCATTTTCTGAAACAAAAACTGCCTGGCTTCGTCATATAACACACAATGAAACACGAAATGAAGTTCATCCTCAATTACATAATGTGCATAGTATTCCCACCTCAGGTAGTTCTGAGCTTTGGTTTAAACCAGATGTCATCAGCCCATTTTTCTTTATACTCAAGAAATAACTTCACAAAATTAACATTAGTGAAAATATGTTGTTGGTCGGCCTTGTTAAAAAATAGCAATCATTTCATGGCACCAAGGATAGTCATGTGCTACTCCTTCAAGGATGTTTCAGTCTGTTTTGCTTTCATGGAGACTCATTTAGGTTTTTCTTGCCTGTCATGTTGTGAAGGCAAGCAGTGGCTCAGAAACACATGCATTTGCAGCATTTTTGTCACAAGTATACACCTGTGAATGGCATTGTTTAGGCTGCATTGTAATCTTGTTAAAGCAGAAATTATAAATAAAAACAGATCCACCACTGCTGGAAAATCAATCAAATGGTGGTTTAGCAGTGTCACATCCCTTCCAACATCCTTTCCTGTTTGACTTCTCTGGATTAAAACCCTGTCTGCTATACACAAGAATAGCAGGCTAGACTGTTAAGTGAAAATAATTGACACTTCTTCACACATGATGGCGCACTGTCTGAAGACAACCCCAGTATGAAGGTGTGCAGTATGAGCTGTAAGATGTGTCCATCCATACATTGAGCTGACAAATGCCCTCTTGTGGCCACATCAATGCATGCACGCATATTTGCTCACTGATAGCATGGTAGACTTTGGTGATTGCATCCAGAGTCTAAGTGGATAAGAACTGCATGCAATAACACACAATTAATTACTTAACAACAGTGTGGTAACTGTAATGAGTTACAGTTGTTAATGAAAACAGTGTAATCACATTCAATATGCTTCAGGAACTATTTGTTGGAACAGAGGCGTGCTGAAAGGTGAATTTCGCAGCGAACACATAATTTGTTAAGTAAGTGAAATAATTCACCAGTGATCAAACATTTAAAGACCTATCAGACAGTATTCTTTACATTACAATAACATATAGAATTTTAATTAATGTATAGCTTATCTAATCTTTGGGGTGGAAGTTGGATATCCACTTCTAGGTGTTGTCAAAACAATAGATAACATGTGTTTGTGCTGCTTTCTGACATGAGGCAAAGTGTATTGTAAGACAGATAAGAATCTTACTTCAGGTAACACTGCAATGTTCATCATGGGACCATAAACTATTAGCTCACTGTTTTCAGTCCTTCAGTTTTGATGAACTGATAAAATAACCCTGCATGCCCAGAGGTTGTGTGGTTAACAAATGCTTCGCTCCTTTATTTCTTTTCTCCCTCTCACCTGGATTCACCTTCTGGGGTCTTTGTTATGATAACTGCAGTCAGTTTGAGTCACTGCTGAAATGTTGTGGGTCACATGTATTTGATGGGATCAAACACATCAGGAAAACACTGCATCTTTTGGAGGCACCTTGTAGCAGCAACATCCCAAGGCTACTAATCAGAGTGGATTTCCTCATTCTGAAGGAACAGCGTTTCTCAGATGTCTATCTATCTAAATGTCGACTTGGCCATTCTTCTAATCTGTTTCTCCTATTTCAAACAATGTCCGCTCTGTAGTCTTTGTGATGCAAAGCTCTTTTGAATTACCGGCTGTGAACTGCTGCAGGTTAATGAGGACAAAATATCAAACAAAACCAATGCTATATTTAAAAATCAATCAGATATTTGATTGGCATTAAACACGCATTCTTCCTAATCATTCATAATCATAATCGTAACATAAAATATAGTTTTTGTATTTACATCTACTACATAAATAATCACAGAATTAATAATTAATCTGCTTAACATTTAGTCCTAATAAATGGAAGACCTGTTACATTAAGACATAATTTCAGTGAAGACGGTACATTGGCTTCAGATTTGTAAAAAGCTGCCTCTGGGTGACATGGACAGAAATAATAAGGCTGTAAATCATTATTTCCAAAGCTGTGTTTGCAGTAATTCAAAGAAAACATTGGCCTTGACAATGATGAGCCCTCTGAGAATGACAGCGGTATAGAAACTGATATTATGGCACATTATTTGAAATTGCCTCACAGCAGTGGTGTGATTCTTTCAAGAACAATAAAGTTTAAGCACATGCTGCTTTACAATCTGTCTTTATAAACCTAAATGCTAATTCAGGTTTTCAACTTAAGTTGTCTCTTGCTCTGGCTTTTCACAGCATAAGATTGAGTTCCCCTCAACAGATACAGTATCTATTTTACAGCTGAAGAAATGCATGACTGACAATTTTAATTTTGAGAAGCTTGTTAGTTCAGCACTTGACTCCAAATAGTTTATGGTCAGATAATCACTGTTATGATTTCATTACATTTACATGTCTATCTATATTTGATCTTGTGTCTGTCGTGGTAATCATGAATGCTGAACAGCATTGGAAGTCCAAGATTTTTTCCAGTAGTCTAAATAAGCCCCATACTGACGCAGCATTATCACTATAGGGCCAAGCCAAGATCAAAACTGCCTGTGGGTTATTCGGCTATTAGACTAACTTTATCTTTAGTGGAGGCAGAGCAAATCATTGTGTTTATTTAATGTGTATGGTTTCAGAAATATAGCCTCCAAAGCCCCTGGCTTATTCTGTGCATATGCCTGGTAAATGCAATGTGCTCTTTCTTTTTTGGGGCCATTTTGTTCCTTATTTTTGATGCATTTTGTCCTCCACCACCACCACTGCACATTTCTGACTCAGCTTACCTCTCTAATTGATTTGACATGGTAGATCCAATATCCTTTTCATGATAGTCAAACTTTAGTGTGATAACCTGCCACCGCCCCTCCCCCACTGCCTCCACTCCTTCTTTTATGGACATATAATGTTTCCACATGTTCTGTGTCCACTGTTCACTCTTATACAGGGAATAAAAAAATATATGAGCCACATGCCGAGGGAGATGGATATGAAAGAGACAGAAAAGTGACTACTGCTGCAAATCTGACTAAAACAAATATGAAGAATCCTCATTCTGCATCCTTCATTAATATCTATGTGTGTGTGTTTTCTCTCTTCTCTTTTTATAAATGTAACTCTGTCAGGTCGGTAGCACCACAGAAACAGCTGGCTCTGCTTATTCCTATTTTCACATGGAGGATTTCTTCATCCATCACCATGTGACAGTCTTTTCTTTGTTGTTGATATGTTTAGACAATAATGCAGCAAGTATTGACAAATCCAATGGTGATCAAGTAATTATGTGGCAGAAGGTCAGCTCTGATGATGCCTCAGTTTGTCTTCTAAAGGTCATGACCAACCACTCATTCAAGGAATGCAGGTTGAGGAGGCCTCTGAACTGAACCAACCACTATTATACATGTACATAGCGTGGTGTTGTTCCTGAGGGAAAGGGGAAAAAATGTATCGGTCTGTTAAACACGCCTCATTATCATAATTATCAAAACTCGACAAGCTTCGAAAAAAGTCAAATGATCCCTCATGTGGCTCTATGTGTCTATAATCGACCATTTGCACGGATGTGTTACACCGCCGTGTGGCTCGACCACGGGTCTGCGCAGCAGCTATTGTTAAATTAGTGCAACTATTATATCAGATGAGCATGCAGAGCCTTTTAAGCGTAGTATGGTGGAACTCGTGGAAAGAAAAAAATAGATCCTCTTCTCCACCGATTTCTCGCCTGACTTCCACTGTCTGTGTACTGTCTGCTGGAAAGCATTTCCTCAGAGGCTATCAGCCTATATTTCAATGTAAACTTGTGGGGATTCATGGGAAATTACGACTGTGGTGTAACGTTATTACTGCCCTTTTTTGTACCTATACTAAAGGGGAGAGAATATAATTTTAAAAAGTCAACGAAAAAAATGAAATAATTAGCGTCACATACACAATGCCAGTAGTAGAACCTTACAGCGCTGCACACTTTACAGGCTGTAGACTGAATATATTATCCAATGGGCCTATTACAATGCAGCAATAACATGTGAGGAAGACTACAGGCAATGATGAAGATAATAATAATGATAACGAGAAAAACAACTTCGTGTCAGACATGATTCTATAATGAACATTAGTATAGGAATATGGGACCTATATATTAATCAAATGTCATCGTAGTCTCACCTGTTGCAGTTCTTTTCTTTTGTCTTCATGCAGTAAGTCCATGTTATTTTTTTCTCGCACGTGCCGTTGACTTTCTGCACATAAATGAGAGCTGCACTGCATGCGCATTGATAACATAAAATGTAATATTTAGTCTGTTTCCCCCAAAAAACATCGATGCGAAAAACAATAAGAGTAAATAATAGGCTGATTATATTAATCATTCTAACAAACCGTTTATTAATTATATAAAGGACCAATACAATGTGGTGCTGAAGTTAATGTCAATATGCCCTAATTATCAAGCGTTCAAGTGTAGTGTGTATGTGTTTGTGTGCGTACAGTAGCCTGTGTGTTTGTGTGGCTATAGGCCTACCTGAGAAGTTGCAATGTATAAACTCTCAATAAAAACTTCTTCATTGATAATAAACTCTATCATGGAGAGTGTGATTTTAACAATTAGTTATATTTGGGAGTCTATTTTATAAAATAAACCTGTAGGATTCTCTGTGAGTGTTTCGTGCATCAGTAAAGTTCCTTGTGCTGCAGAGGCTGAGCTGCTGACTCCTGACGATGAGGAGCAGGATGTAGGTAATCCCAGGGAAACAATCATCAGAGGTCATAATAACTACATCCTCACCCAGGTATTCGTTGAATAGGTTTTTATTAAAAGTTGTGCACTTTTGTCAAAAGTTTGAAGCTTGTGACACGACGTGCTGACCTCGTGAGGTCAACCCAGACAGAAGGGGAGCTCCTGCCGTCCAATCACAAAGCTCCCCCAGCCTCAGAACGTCCGGGTCTTTGACCAATCAGGAGGCGCAGCGCGGAGTCAGAGGGGACAGAGACCACAGATAAAATGTTTGACTTCCATCCATCCTCTCAAACCATCCTCCCAATCCTCGCAGGGACTGTTAGCAAACCTGCACTTTAGGTTTTTTTCATCTCTCACCTCAGTTTACACACCGAGCAGCGGATACGAGTCAGCTGGGATTCACTTTTCTTCTCAACCTGTTCACTCGAGGAAAACGGAGGCTCTGTTGCGTCGTCTGTTAGAGAAGGGCGAAGTAGCGACTATAAGAAAAAAAAAAGTGTTTTGTTTTCGTTGGATTAAAAGCGACTCGCAGCGGCGGCAGCTTCGTTTACCGTGTCACCTGACAGAAAGTCAGGAATCATGACAGCGCTGGCCGGAGGTTTACCGAGAATGATGAGACCAACTCCGCACCAGAACTACCCGCGGGGCGGATACTCTCTGGAGGGTAAGACTCCGCCACCAGTTGCTGCCTCACACTTAGCCCAGGAAAAAATAAATCCAACTTTTAGGAAACTTCAGTAAAGTTGTCAAACTCTAATAAAAAAAATATTGTTACGACTGATTATTATTAGAAAATAAGTTTTAGGCTAATTGTCACTTTATGGATAAAAGCTGCAGAGTTGAGTCCATGTATTTCCAGTGTCAACACGACGTGCTGTTCACATTTAATTCTATAGCCTATATTGAGACTGATGTTTTTATATGTAGCCTAGGCTATAATGTGGCTTTTATTTGTGTTGTAATAGACTACGTGTTACATTTTTTTTTTAATTCTTGTTTAGGCGACTTAATTTTAATTTGCTGGTAATTTTTGTCCTGCAGGAGGTTGTTCTTTTCACACCTGCACAGACATGTTCTAGTTTATCACAGGAAGGTTCAAATGCTTTTTAAATTTGCAATTATAATAACTGTTAATAATAAGATTGTTCCATTGCATTTTACAAAGATTGTGATTCTTTCATATTTGATCGCACTTGAAAAGTTCAGCTGTTAATTTGCTAAAACCATAATGGCCTCGGCCTAAAACAAAAACAAGTTCTTCCACTAACCGACGTGTCCCTGCATTGCTGGTGCAGTCTCCACTCCGTTAGGACAGGGTCGGGTCAACCAGCTCGGTGGTGTCTTCATAAACGGCAGACCTCTTCCCAACCACATCCGTCATAAAATCGTGGAGATGGCCCATCACGGTATCCGGCCGTGTGTCATCTCCCGTCAGCTGCGGGTGTCCCACGGCTGCGTCTCAAAAATCCTCTGCCGGTACCAGGAGACAGGCTCCATCCGACCGGGGGCCATCGGAGGCAGCAAGCCCAAGGTAAGACAGAGATTGTTTTGGTGATAAATAGTGTCTTTAATGTGAAAGATAATAAAAGATAAAGTTAGTTTTACACATGAGCAGTATTTTCAGAGTACAGTTAAGTTCATATAAAAATCCCTGTCCGGCAACACGCGCAATAAGTGGTGGGAGACTCCACTGAAAAAGCTGTAACCTCTTCTGTTTGGCTATGAAATATTCAGGACAATTAATCTATCATCTTGTGATCGATCATAAAAATTAAACAGAATTTCACGTAGGTCATGGAAAAGCCTTTATGACATATAAAAATGTAGTGGTTAACAAACGTTGATGGGGATGGACTTTACAGGCTCTCTGTGGCCTCATAACTTTTTTTGAACGAGTGTGTTGCATTCGCAGAGCCACTTGAAATCTGAAAACTACAGCACATGATTCAGCTTTTCTGTGTAGCCAAATGAAATATTATACTGTAGAAACTGACGAGTGAATTCCTTTTCTTCCTCTACCCAGCAAACCGCTACTCCAGAGGTGGACAAGAAAATCGAAGAGTACAAGACAGAAAACCCGAGCATGTTCAGCTGGGAAATCAGGGACAAGTTACTGAAAGATGGGGTCTGCGATAGGAACAACGTCCCCTCAGGTTGGTATAAATATATATATTGTATATATATATAAAAAATAAATAAATAAAAAGTTTGAAAAGTGTGACCACCAAGAAGGGTATGAAAATGATTGGCTCATAAAAAAATAAAAATCATCATTACCATATAAACAGGCCTAATTAATTAAACAAAAAAAAGGAGAGAGAGCCTAAATTTAGAAAAAATAGACACAATGAAAATGCTTTCTCTTATTTTTGGACATGCTTGCTTGGACATAATAGGATTGAGTTTTTGAATTATATTTTAAACATTGTAAAATGTATTTAGAATATTTAAAATGTACCTATGAATTTTCTGTTTGCCTCAGTGAGCGCCATCAGTCGCATCATGCGCTCGAAGTTCGGCGGAGCTGGTGAGGATGATGAAGATGATGATGACGTGGTGAAGAGGGAGATGGAGGAAAGCGAGCCACGGACAAAACACAGCATCGATGGCATTCTGGGAGACAGATGTAAGTGCATCATTTATGATATGACTTCGCTGTGTGATGACGTGAATTGGATGTTTTATTTCTGGGTTTGTTGTGGAGGGAGGTTTTAGTTCTGTTGTCTGCACTTGTCAGGTGTGTATACTCCATGAAAAACTTTTTTAATAATACTAAAACACAACTATAAATATATCTGCGCTGATGAAATATTAATATCATATTAATAATAGAGGAGTGATTTGGTTAACCAGTTCATAATTAAATACATTCAGGCGTCAGGTGTTTACAGGTGCTAAAGCTTCTCAGATTTAACAAATGTAAAGAAAAAAAAACATTTAAGTGGATAATCAAACATTTGTCTAACTTCCAAGCCTGAGAAACTTTTTTTTTTTTTTACACTTAATCGGACACTTGAGGATGAACTTCAGGGGACAAAGCAGGGAGAGTCCATTGAGACTCACACCTTAGTTTGACGCGCACAAAAGCCAAACTCCAGTGAGCGGCTCAGTGGTGTACAAAAAGACGCCAGGGCCTTTCAAAATAGGGAAAGAAAGGGAGAAAAAAGTGCGCTGACAAAAGGCCGGGAGAAGACATTATGAACCCGCAATGAGCGATGAATTATTCAGGGACACCAATAGGCCCAGTGCGACCTGGTTTATAGAATGCTCAAAAAAGTGCCAATCTGGAGGCTTTCCCCACTTTTTTTTTTTTTTTTTTTTTTTTTTTTACAGTTTGTATTCAGAAAAAAAACACATAGGAGAAGAAACTGCTCAGACTTTATTCAAACACCTGTTGATTTACGACCCAACTGGGGACTGAAGAGTGTTGCCGCAGAAAGTAGAAAGGTTGCTGTTGGAGACAGTGCCGTCTAGAGTTAATTATTGATGAAAAGTCCTCTTGGAGATGGCGGTAGTTCTGGCGCTATCGCTTCACGACGCACAGGTTTATTTGGTATTTTTCATACTTGTGGTTTTGTTTGGATTTCAGTCTGCTGTTCGGTTTTTACGAGGTGAAAACTTTAGGCCTACAGAGAAATAAAATAAACATCGAGTTAACACATCTGGCTGCTGCTATGGAACCTCGTGATTTTTCTTTTTTTTTGCCTACAAATGTGTTAAATTCACATCAGGCCCTTTGCGTAATCAAATTGAACGGTGCCGTTACTTTTGCGCACGGAGCTTTTGTCACAGTCTTTGCGCAGCGAGCATGACGCCTTCAGCCAGTGAGCGCAGGGAAAGCCTTCTCTCCACTAGATTAAATCCAAACCTTTTATTCCTCTCCACTTTCATCTCAGACAAAGTCCGCCCCTTTCCTTTCCGCCTAGGGCGCACACATTCATGCAATATCTGTGGGCACTTCCATCTCCCTCTCCCAGGCGAGACACATCCCCAATACTGATCAGACACTGTTGACTTCCCTAACTTCGAAAAACTAATTTCTGCACTAAATAAATAAATAAATGAATAATTTTAGCGCAGAGAAGACGATCAAAATTGGAAATAACATGACTATCAATAAATGAGGGTAGGCCTACACACTTGATTGTTAAATGACTTTGAGTTGCACATTTTAAAAATATTTTTAGTTTCAAGATACATTTTTGTTTTTAGTCAACACTTTTAGGATTGTATTAATTATGTTTTGTTGTGTTTTGATTTTTGAAAGAAAACAAATGATATTAGCTATTTCACATCAAATAGGTGACATCCTACATGCAAACAGCTCAGAGACACTTTCCTCCTATTGATATACAGAAGAGCACTATTTCATTCTTGTGTCTCTTTGTGGAAGTAGTTGTTGTTTTTCTCTTTTATAGCACTTCATTAGAATGTGAAAAGGGTGGTTTGGGGACTGGGAGAGTGTCTTCTGGCCAAATATTGATTAAGTAGGTGTTTGCAGAGGCTATTGTTGCGGTGGAGAGAGGCCTGTTGCTCTCTGCCCCTTTCTCCTCTACCACTATTGTTGGCTTTCCTTAAGTGCTAAGATCAAAGCTGACTCATTTAGATTTATTTGTCTGGGAAAAGGACTGCTAAGGTTTGTGGGATAAAGTATACTGGGCAGCCCCAGGTCTGCATGGCATTAGCAAGCGGCTGGGACATTGTGGGGGGAGAAAAAAAAAAAAAAAAGGATGTTTGCTGGGATGAATCTGATGCTGGGTTGTTTACATCTCCTTTAACTGTCGAGTTATGTGGACTGAATTTAAACAACACACGTAGCAGTGCTGCAGCTTGAGATATGTTTGAAGAACTGCTTGTGCCATTTATCACATTTGTTCATAAAGCAGCGTGTGTCCATCTTGTGGTGTGGTATATAATTTTTAACAGAACCCAAAATAAATCTGATGGTGCCAAGAATTTGTTTTTGCCATGAGTTAGACTGAATTAATTGATAGCATCCTTTCCTCTATTTATTACTGTTAGCACTTTAGCCTCATTTAACTAATTAAAGTAACCAAAGTCATGAAAGAGGAGTAGCCACTCTTGCAGGATCAATTTATGGCAGTGGGGGTGAAAGGGAAAGAGAGGAAGAAAAAGAAAAGCTCAGAAATACAAACAGTCAAAGGGATAACTTTTCTTTAAAGGGAATCCTGCGGTGCCAAATTGAATGAGCCCAGTTCTTTCAAATCTGCCATGGTGAACGCAGTCAACATGTAATAATTGGTTTCATTGAGGTGCATTCCAACAATCTGCTGCCATTCTCCTGCTTCTATTGTCCACAGGCAGGCAAATAGCCAGAGGGACAGGAGGAATCAAGTGCTGACAAAACATGAAAGATTTAGCTGCTTTTGTCAGAGGAGCTGAGTAGGACTTTGTTTGTGTAAATAAACTGGGTGAGTGGCTCCCTGTGACTTTATATGGATTTAGAAAGAGGGTATTTAGAGCGTAAGGAGAGCAGAAAGATCATATTTGGACTTTTTTTTTTCATTAGGCACGTACCAGATTTTAAAGCAGCCAAAACGTACATTTATTATACATTGACCATTTTGTAGCTGCCACATCTGAGCTATCTAATCCAATTTGAAAGTTTCATAACTTTTGCTCTCATGAGACTCTATCTAAGAACATAAACAGATAGCTCTCTCTAACACACAACGAGCACGGTTAGAGCATGGCAAATAACCCACTGTAACTGTAAACACACACTACATAGAGAGAGACACTGCTTTTTCCTGAACTCGTGTGTTTGTTAGGGGTCCCTGCATTTCCACGGTGAATAAGTAAAAAATTGGAGGGTTAGAGGAAAACGTCTCTGCTCTGGTCGCAGGAGACAGAAGGCCTCAATGCAACCAGAGGAATGTCTGTTACAGCCACATTTCCATTTTCCTCTCAGGGGCTGGGATAATGAAAGAAATTTATATTTGGGCCTCACGCTGTGTTTTCCTGCATTAATAGTGTTTATAATGCTAGTTTAGCCCAGTGGACTGCGAGGGAAAACAAAGCAGAATACACAATATGTTTCTGCCCTTAAGATAGATAGATAGATAGATAGATAGATAGATAGATAGATAGATAGATAGATAGATAGATAGATAGATAGATAGATAGATAGATAGATAGATAGATAGATAGATAGATCCATTTGTCTCCTGCTTCTCAAATATAAATACTTGCGTTCTGTGTTGGCATGACTCTCAAGACTCCCTCTTTCTTAAAAAAAAAAAAAGAAAGAAAAAATCCACACTAGCTGATCTGCAACTGAATGCAGACTCTATGCTTCATTAAAGCCTCTTTCTCTGTTGGCACCCACATTGTGATCCTCCAATATTAATTCAAAGGACAATTAATGAATGCAGGCCAACTTTGAAGTAATGGGCTGAGGTCCTGCCCTGAGCCGGCCCCTCTGCGCTGATGTACTCTCCACATTCTCCCCACTAACCCCAGAGACACTGTGAAGTGACTGAAAGAGAAGCAGTGAGCAATAGAAGGTCAAGGAGAGGAGCCCCAGTAGAAAAAGAGCTCTCTATTTCCTTGGAAGTATTAGCCAAGCAAAACTCTGTGATGGGGAGGATAAAGGAGTGAGAAGAGAAAAGGGTCGGGGGCGAGGGGACTCTGCAAAGAGGAGCACAATGGGATAGTTAATTGAGTAAAGCCAGACAGCGTTGTCAATCACTTAACTTTGTTTAGCCTCAGTTTTTGTGGAGCTGTTTCATCCAGCACATTGCACATTATGGACACGCCAGCAGAACTCTGTTGCTGTTTTGATTAATGTCTCTTTTCCTTCTTTGAACAAAGAAATCCTCTTTAAAAAAAACAAAAACAGAAGTTTAGGATGTAATTTTTTTATGTGTGCAAAAGTATTCTGTTTATTTCCTACATTTGACTAAACACAAGCATTAATCCAGCAATAGTTGAAAATGTGTGTTAAACAAAAGAAATACAGGAAAAATCAATGTTTCAAAAAAAACTAAACTAAAAAAAGAAACATAGGGAGCAAAGAATGTGATGATGGTTTCTCTCTCTGCTGAGTGTCTGTGAAGTTTTGTTGGGAGGGGGTCAGCAGTGAGGCCGGCCTCACGGCAGCAGCGTTGTGCAGTAGCTGTGAAAAGGTCAGGGGCTAACCTAGGGTCACTTGACTGTTAAAACTATCAGGCCCCAGGAAAAGGAGGTTATGATAATGTTTGAGAAAAGACGCGAGTTGACAGACTCCTTAACATCAGGACGCTCTCACCGAAGCAGCCGCTGTGGATTAGGCCTGAACTTTCATTTTTACAGACGTCCAGAGGGTTTTTGCTGTTGTTTGAAAAAGCGTTTTGCTCGTTCTTCTGAATCAGATCTGATTGGCTTGTTTGTCTGTCTGCTTGTAAGGGCCGGGCTGAGGTGAGTCTGTGCTGCTGGTTAGTATTTCTTTAACTGGAACGTGCGGGCAGACTGGCCTGTTGCTGCGGCCCCGCGTGGGTTCCATGCAGTTGCTTTGTCCCTGCCCTGAGGGTGGAAATGCCACCGTGAAACTGTCACCTAACTGCACCACAGTGGAACTAAATAATAACCACCACACACTGGGCACACATAATAGCCAGTGCAGGGCCATTTGTGGCTTTTTGTCACTTCACCAATATTAGACAGAGATACATCTTTCAGCGTCATATCGGCAGCTAGTTCTTTGTCCGTTAAATGCCAACCTCCTGCGCTTATTCACTCCTTTTTTTCCTGTTCTGTCCAGCACATCATCATCTCCCTCTCTCCTCTCTCTTTTCTCTCTATCTGACCCCCACCCTCCCTCCTTTCCCAGGCAGCTGCGGGTTCCTGGGGGCTTTTTAGCAAGTCAAGTGAGCAGCCCACTCACTCCCATTTTTTCCCTTAACTGTTAACCCCAGCTGAGCCCATAAGCTGTCAGTTAACTATTCTTTTCCTCCAGTGCATCTGCTCGCTCTGGCTCTATGTGGCATGCCACTATTTTATTCAGTGGCCCACTCACACTATGCTCCGTGGCCTGAAAGGGCCAGATCTACTTCCCTGGGCAAATAACTAGTTCATTTGTCTCTTCTGCCCTTTGTTTTGTGTTGCAAACACATGTCACCAGCTCAATTACCTTCTCTATTAACAGCCCCTGGATGAAGGGCTAGCCAGCCCCTACTAGGACAAGACTATAAATTGCCCCATATGCTCCACTTCACTTTCTCTTTCTCACTGTGTCTCTTCATCCCTCTCCCTTCCCTTTTGTTTCTTTTTCAACATCCATGTACTTTAAAACAATTTTGATTGTAAGATAACACTTTGCCACTTTTCCTGCCTTGTTCATTTTTTAAAATGCTATTTTAAGTTACCTGTGTGAATTTCTCTGCACACGTGTACACATACATGAATGTGTGCGCCTGTGCATGTCTCCTCATATTAACGTCTCTTGAGCGGTGGAGAGGGGAGGGGTGCTGAATGCTTGGCAAGGCAATTCCTGGCCAATGTAGTCTGTGCAGTAAACAAGAGCAGTCTTTATTCGTGCAGTTGGAATCCTCGCTAGGTTTTTTTGGCCTGTTTGAGGCTCTGCTGCTGCTGCTGCAGGTGAAGCTAATGGAACTGGACGTTCCCCAAGTTCACATCTGTGACCTTCTGGAGTTTATCTTCCCTGCCTGTCAGTCTTCTCTCTTGATCGATAAATGGTTCAGTTTACGTTGAGTGGCGGGTCCGCAGCCCTACCTGTTTCTCCTTGAGTGCGTAGACTGTTTATGTGCAGCCACATACACACCTGCTGTAAATGCACTTGTTGAATATATTTATACGCCTATGTACAGTGAAGGGAACCTGTTGAATTCACTTGTTGAATTCTCCAGTATGTTAAATAAATGTTCCACTATCCATCCCGCTATCAAAACGAGCTTGTTATTAGTTTATTAACCTATGGCTTACTTTGTTTTCAAATTTCTGTTTTATGGGTAATTCTGCAGCAGCCCCAATTTCCGCTTGAGGGATAATAATCTATCTTTCTATTAAGATTCTTGTCAGAGCCACGGCCAAACTGTGAGCGGCTATGGACTAGTTTCAGCTCCCTAGTGCTTTAGCTGCAGCGTAAAATTTGATTTGGGTGTTTAAGTAAGGAGGTCGAGGCCTCCCTTTGTGTGTTTAGTATCCTCTTCTGCCGTTTGTTATGGGGGAATGTGTGGGAACAAGCCTTCTTCTTCCACTGATCCGCAGCAGCGCTAAGGGCCTCGTTTTGAAAACGTCAAAAAGATGCGGCCGCGGCGACGGGTGAGCACAGAGACACAGAGAGGAGAAGTGAGTGCATGAGATGGAAGGGACAGGTCTCACTTTTTAAGAATGACCAGCACTCCCCCCCTCCCCCCCCCACCCCTCACCCCCCGATTCTCCTTAGCGTGGCACCCCACACCCGTTCCCCAGCATCTTCTTCAGGTGCCTTCAGCCTCCCATCTCCTCTCCACATCAACCCTCCAACTCCCCCATCCCCCCCAACTTTGTGCCCCTCAGGCCATGGAGGGGAGGGGATGAGGGGGTGCTCCCCTGCTGTGCCCCTACACAGCCCCAGAGTAGCCCTTCTCTTGGACCCCTTTGTGCCCCCCCCCCCCATTCTCCCTCCCCCTACCCTTCATTCCCCCACTCATCCCCTGGCCCTACAGCCCCCTTCTCACCCTACAGATCCCCCCCCTCCTCTCCCCTGCTGGGCAGGTGACAGGCCCCTGAATGCGGGCCCGGGCGTCCCTGATGGCTCCTACAGATGGAGCGTGGTAATCGGTCCAATAGAGCCCTGCCACAGGCTTTTCCCTGCTAAGATACAAAGGCTTGGCCACATCATTTCTTGAAAAAAAAACAAAACAAAAAAAAAACAACAGAGAGTGAGAGAGGAAGAGCGCAAAAGAGAAAACGCAAGCCAGAGGATGACAAAAGCAACACTGTCATTTGCCATTAAGGGAGAGTCTGTGACGGAGTGATGGAGTGTTTTCTCTGTAGTTACTAATAATAAAAACAGGGAGGGGAAAAGGGAGGGAAAGACAGAAATAAAGGGGGCAAAGGAGGAGAGATCCACCCCCACTCTGCAGTTAACATGAGCTACAGTGCCAATGAGGAGCTTTCTCCTCTGAGAAGTTTTATGAGCTCTCTCCTTCCCTCCCTCAAGAATCTTTTCGTTTCTGCTCCGTCATTGGTTCTGTCTTTTTCTTTCTTCCTCTGTTCCTTGGTCATTAAAATGGTAATGACACCACAAGTTACGTAGCTTGCTGTTTCTCCAAGTCTCGTCCTGTAGTGTTGCATATGTTACTAGTGAATACAAGTTGCACGTACTAATCCAAACAATATTAGTAACGTGTTTATAGGAAAAATATCAAGTTTGATTTTTCATGCTGTGTGGCCCTCTTTTTATGCCTGTTGTATTATAACATTTGCTCCTACTGGTCTCGGGCCACATCCTTACCTAAACAAACCACATCCCAAACTCATAGTGCACGTTCCAGTAGTATTTAAGCATCCAGCCAATCCCTTTTGAGCCTTTATGCCAGCGTGGCACCCTTAGTTCAACTGTAATAAAGAGGTCTTCTCAGCATCAGAACCTTGTATGTCGGCGGTCCGGAGCGCTGCAGCATTCCCAGGAACCAAATCCGTGTGTAATGCCTGGTCAAACACACACTGGCAACCGGCACAAACATTTCCTGCTTGGCTCCAGAGGCTCCAGAGGCAAGGGGAGATCCCTGCTACCCCCCTCCATGTCTGACTTGGCACTTTTTAATTAAAGCTTTAAATCTGGAGGGCAAAAAGGAGAATGAGCAGTCTGGGGGAAACAGACAAGCCTCTGTCCTCTGCTGTAGCCTTTTCTGTTGCTTACACCTGTCTCTCTCGCTTTTGGCTGCCTAATTTCTTCTCCCTCAGCTTAGGTGTTTGCCGCATAGACGATAAAGTGTGGAAAAGGTGCAGTGAACCCTCCACTTGAGGTCTAAGAGGTCCCTCTGGGGTGGATTTGGGAGTGGATTCCAACTCTTTCTGTCTTGTGTCCATCTGTGTTTGACACATTGTCATAGACTACTTTTATTGAGTGAAAGCCCACAGCCCAGACGCAGCAGATGCATGTTTGTGAGTGTGTGTGTGTGTATGACTGAGAAAGAGATGGGGGGATGGCATACATGTAATGGCGGACAATAGCAGGCTGTCACGCTAGTTTGTGGAGCCTAATCATTATTTAATAGATGGGTAACCTCCCCCTGAAATGCAGCAATAGTCCTCTGTTTCAAGTCTCAAGCTTTCATTGATTTCCTTCTTCTGCTGAATTAGATCCCAATGGCTGTCTCCCAGTTACCCAGTCGCTCTCTTCTACCCTCAACTGAACAAACAGATTAAGAAGCACCTGCAAAAGGCCGCCTACTCTTCACTATAGGCCCCTATTGGCATAGTGCACAGCATGGCTAAGACTGGGAGAGACACAGTGTCCCAGGGAAATAGATGCCCCAGAGGGATCTAGCCCTCTTTAATCCATGTTCAAGCAGCTTCTGGCTTTTGATCCCCTTAGGAACCACTGAGGAGTTTAAGGGAGCATAAGGACACAATCTAAGGTGGCTCAGTACCATGTGTTGAACTCAGCATAATCTATCCTCTCAGTGTTGGCTATTGCGGCGCAGAGTAATATGTAAACTGTTTTGCTGTTCTGAATGCTGAAGTAACAGTCTCTCTCTGTTTTTTTTTTTGCAATTTCAGCCAGTCCCTCAGATGAGGGCTCCGACGTGGACTCGGAGCCGGGCCTGCCTCTGAAGAGGAAGCAGCGTCGTAGTCGGACCACCTTCACGGCGGAGCAGCTGGAGGAGCTGGAGAGGGCCTTCGAACGCACACACTACCCCGACATCTACACACGGGAGGAGCTGGCTCAACGTGCCAAACTGACAGAGGCTCGAGTTCAGGTTAGACACAGATGCTTGTCCCGCACCGCAGCAGTGCGCCGGCCTGTCATAGATGTGTGTCATGTGGGCGTTAAATTGCCTGGGACTGTTGCCATACATTCCTTACAGCCATAAGACATGCCCCCCCGCCCTACCCTCCTCTCCTCAGCAACCCCCAACCCCATGCCTGACGCCTCCCCCTCCTCCTCACCGCACATACGGACACAAACACAGATACACTGCACCCACTGTGTACGAAGACGGCTTTTTATTTTTGTCAGACTCTGCAAAAAGGTCTTAAAATAGATGATTTAGATAGTGTGCTAATATGGGCTTTAACAGCTGAAACAGCCCTCTGGCGTTATCTGAACCCAGTGACTTGTAGTAGCACACAAAGATGTAATGTCTGTGGTTTCACTGCATGCTCCAGATGTTAAGATCTCTATCAGTTCAGCTCCCTGTAATAGGTCCAAGGGGCCTCACACACATACACACACGTATACATTCACATGCACCGAGCTCACAGCCAAATACAGATAAGCATTATAGGAGTAACATCATTCTACTGGGTTGGCGGATAAATAAAATAATAAACGCCCTTGTCTCTGTTCTTCTTGCAGGTGTGGTTCAGCAACAGAAGAGCCCGGTGGAGGAAGCAAGCCGGAGCCAATCAGCTGATGGCTTTCAACCACCTCATCCCGGGTGGTTTCCCTCCGTCAGCTATGTCAGGCCTGCAGTCTTACCAACTGTCCGACAGTCCATACCCTCCTACCATATGCCAAGGTGGGTCCAACTGAACACAGTCACATGTGCTTTTTATGCTTTAAAACATCAGAATTCCATCATATGTCGTCAGATTGATAACTGCAAAAAGTCTGAAATTGTCTCACAGTGGCAGCATTCATGTTTGTGTGCATATAGCAACATGTGGCGTTAAGTAGAAATGTCTGATTCTCCACAGCGTCCGAGCAGCCCAGCACTGTCCACAGGCCACAGCCGCTGCCCCCCACCTCTGTGCACCAGAGTGGACTCAGCTCATCTGCAGGGTCTCAGGATGGAAGCTCTGCTTATTGCCTGTCCTCAGGACGCCACGGTTTCTCAGGATACTCGGAGAGCTTCGTTACTCCAACAGCACACTCCAACACTGTCAATCCCGCCATCAGCAACAGCCTCTCACCACAGGTACGTCTTTCCATCCTACAGATATACATGTAGAAACAAGGACCGCAGACACCCACGCACACAACACACATCATACCTGGAAGTCGGAGGCCCGTGGTTCTCCATGGTGGTTGTGAAATGCACCATATGGACACAAACGTACTCTCTCCTCTGTGTGACCTAGGAAGTGTCATTGCAGTGACATTGATGAAATCTTGTTACGCCAGAAAACACGGTAGCTTTTCATTTTTGTTTATTCTGATGGGTTGTTTGATGAATTTGAAATGTGGCAAACGTCAGTCTTTGGGGAAGCTGAAAGGACCAAACATGAGGAGGGATGTATGGATGTCGGATGATGACACAAATCAAAACTGAAAAGACAATTATGGTCGATTACACAGTCATCAGTGTCCATCAGTGGCTCCCTACCAGCCTAGAAGATGGACTAACAGGCGTAAAACGAGCTTTTAACCGCCACAAAGGGTGGCCGGCCCACATGCAATGCATGCTGGGTACTAATTCCCATGAGAGAGAATCTCAGACTCCTGTCAGGCACAGATAAAAAACTGCCTCAGGCAGGTTTGTTACTTTGTGAATGCCTGAGGATGTATATATATTGAAAAAAGAGAAGAGCTTTGTTGTGGCTGCCAGGGTGCATGGTCAGAAAGTGGAGGGTGGCATCATTGTGGCTGAAGGTATAATTGACTGCTTTGATATATGAGCTCCAGTGACTGACTACAATTTGTTTTTTTGCTCCTCAACAACTCGCTATATTTACTTTAAAACATTTTTGTTTGGGTGTTAGGTTTTTATTTCCACTGGATAAAAGTATAGAAAGATGGCGAGAGACGGCATTCGGTGAGCTGCGACCATCAGTGGTTGATGGTTTTAATCTTCGCCAACTGCGCCGCACTCGTAATTTGTACTTAAGTTAATCGCTCTGTCAAGGCATAACTGGATGCAAACCTGCTGGTAGCTGCCATCCTGTAACTGAGTGCACGGCTGTGGTTCACACAAGCACAGGGTCGCCGAGTGACTTAAACTCCAATAAAGAGGCCAAAGGTGCTGTGGCCTCATGGATGGTTTCAGCATTAACCTTAGTCGGGCGGCCTCATACAGAATGGACATCTCATCTTGCATAGGGACGGCGTGCCTGGAATGTTTTCTCAGTCTGGAATTGCAATCACAGAACGTTCCAGTGTCTTAATTGATTGGAATGAAGTAATCTATCCTCTTGTAACAAAGTGTGTAATTTATGCAAATGACTCACTTTGTTGGCTAATTTGTTTTAATTCATATATTCATTGCAGCTGTTTGAATGTATATTGCGATACAGTTTTCTCTATTTCAGACGAGGATAGAATTAATTTCCTGATTTTAACTTAATAAGTGAGAGGAAATGAGAATTGATTAAATCCTATGACATTGATAGTTAATACACGAAGACCTCTTTGCTCTTAGAAAACTTTACAGCTTTGGTTATCTCAAATGGAAACAGTTTGGTCTATTTTGTATCGAATCCTCACTAGAATTACCTGGTCAGCTGAACTCTAAATTTGTCTATAAAAGCCACTCCGCTGTATCTACTGTTCTGTGTCCAATCAGGAGATCTGGGGATTCATTTAACGCCAGATATGGTCAAATTAGAGCACCGTGCAGTTTTGATATGGATGAGGTTTACTTTAGATAGGTGATATTCTTGTCTGAGCGGTTCGCTGTGCTTTTTAAAACGGCAGTCAGGCCAGTGGTTTCCCTGTGGTGCAGGGTCCTTGGCGTCTCACTGCTGATCTGGTGCATACCAAAGGAATCCTTTCTCACCAAGGAAGCGAGCGGCCGGGATTTGCACCCCCCTGAGACCTAATCCCCGGAACAACCTCAAAACAGACACACCATCGGAAACTGCTGCTGTTTCAGTTGCAGACAGAAAATGCTTGTACGTAGGAGCTTGTAGCTGGAGATACAAACCCTGAGACACATGGAAACACAGAATGTGTGACGAAACAGCAGAAAATGTTTGTATGAAGCCACTAGAAAACTGCTATTCACAAACAATAAGTTGATAAATTCGATGATTTAATGAATAATGCTTTTCCCCTCTGAGGCCTTTGTGCAGATTTATTTGTCACTGAATTTATATAATATATTATTATGATAGACTCTGTGTGGAGGAACATGTGTGTGCATTCCCTGCAGTGAGAGAAATAATGATTTAGTGGCAGGCTACATCTCTGTGTTCGTCAGATGTGTGGGGTCAGATCACCCTGACACACCAGCTGTAAATTACACACATTAAAGACACATCAGAATGTGAACATGCGTGTGTATGCCAGCTGGCTGTCAGTTGGGAAAGTCTTGTTTTCGCATCACTCTGCGTTACTTATTGTTTGCTTTTGTGTGTGTTTTTCTTTTTTTCTTTTTTCAGTTGACTTTTTTTCCCTCCAGGTTATATTGTTGTTTTGAGTGTATTTGGTTTGGTGTTTGGCTTCAGTTGTGTTTTCTCCTACGTGGACTGTAACTCTCCTTAACTTCATTTTTTTTAGACATTTTCATGACTTTGCCTCTCACGCAAACTTATGTGCAGCTGTTCACGATGTATCACCGATACCCTTACACCCCTGACATCAGAGCAAAAAATGCTTACCCCACACACACACACACACACCTACTGTTATATACACAATTCCACACATAGGAGACGTAGCTCTCAGACACATACACAAACACACCCTACCCCTCATTCCCACGTACCCTTTGGCCTCTTTACCTTGGCCTCACAAGGACATGGTGATTTGTGATTTAAGAGGAACAAAAGAAAGTAAGAGAGGGGGAGACAGAGAAAGAGACAGTGAGAGAAAGTGTATTGCTTTGAAGAGATCAAAATGTTGGTGGACACATAAAAATGTGTGGAAGGTCTGCTTCAAACACATCACATTCTCAGAAATGAAGTTTTTCATGAAAAAAAAGAAAGAAAATTCCTTATTCCAATATTAAGAGCAGCCAAAGTCAGACTTAGATTATTTACTTCTTTTGTATCTATTCCAGTTGTAAGAAAATCATCAAGTGTCATTCCCAGGAAAAATAAAATTAAAAGAAAAGAAAAAATTATCGTCTTTAATCTACATCCAAAAATATGACAGGAGAAGTTTAATAGAAACCACTGGGAGGGCAAAGGATTGATCTCTTTAGCCACCGTCTGCTCACTAGTCACTCAAGCATAGTAAAGAGAAACCACATGTGTGAGGGAAGCCAGTAATAATGTATTTCTGACAATGAACAAGGAGAGAGGCTTCCACTCCAGCCCACCTGAGTGGAAAGGAAACACTGATGTGAAAAAAAAGAATAAATTGCCTTTTTATTTTTCATTATAAAATTTACTTTTTGGTGTATTTTATACATTTTATTTTATTTATTATTATTTTGATATTCAATGCTATTAATAAATAAATACAGCTAGTCAATTCAATATATCAGTTCTAATCGCCCATTTTGTCTCCATTTCTTCCCTCAGGTGATGGGCCTTTTGAACCCAGGTGGAGTGCCACATCAGTCCCAGAGTGACTTTGCCCTCTCCCCACTGACTGGAGGCCTGGAGCCCAACGGGGGCATGGCCGCCAGCTGTCACGGTTCGCAACGCCTGGAGGCTCTTCCAGGCCTGGCCAGCATGCCCACCCTGCCCAGCACCCAGTCGTACTGCCCACCTTCCTACACCTCCCCAGCCTACGCCATGGACCACCACCCATCCTACCAGTATGGACAGTACAGTCAGAGCAAGGTACGTTTGGAAATACGCAGTTTGTTTTCGTGGAGATCTGTCAAAGATTTAGAGGTTTTTAAGGACTTTATTTTCAAGATTTGATCGTAAATTATATATAATTGATTAGCGGTTATGTCCTTCTGTAACCCCTGCTCCGGTTGAGCTGCTTAGTTTAGATTTTCTGACTCACAGCCCATGTTAATTGCACAGACCTCTCTGATGAGCGAGCTTCTCAAATCACCCAGCGCTGTGCTGAAATTACATGTATGTTAAGGAGCGCTAGTGGCCCGGTTACCTCAGTTTACATTACCATCACTGGACTATCCACGTGGGCTGATGTAATGGCATGTCCGGGTCTTATCCCAACACACACATTTTCACTCACTGTCCTTTCATGACCCCGTATGATGAGCTTGCCCATCAAACCCTCACTTAGCCATGTAATGACCCATGCAACAAAGATAGCCGCCCCAAATGAAAGGAGCCACTTCCCAAAGCGTGTTTGACAGGAGGGAGGGGAGTGTACTGGTCGGGCCGGCGTGTTGTTGGGGCTGATCTGAGGTACACTACCACATGTTGACTGGCCCATCAGTGGCAACATCTTGATGCCATTAATTTAGCCGGTCCTGAGAGAGACCCACATGTAGCTTTTGGGGGGTTTCGTGAAATGCGTGTGTCGATGTGTATTTGTAAGCGTAGACATATATGTGTGTGTGTGTGTGTGTGTGTGTGTGTGTGTGTGTGTGTGTGTGTGTGTGTGTGTGTGTGTAAAGGCAGGGTAAGGGGCTCTTTAACAGGGGGCGATTATGGCCCTTGGCAGACCAGGATTAGAACCATGTGTACCACTGGAGGTCAGATTTAGAGTTGCTATTGATCAGTGGAGCAGAGCCGAGCAGAGATCCAGGCTCAGGCTCAGTCTGTGGCTAAGGCTAGTCTTGCCAACCACATTAAATGCAAAGATTGAAACTCTTCACCTTTTATTTTTGTATTATTTAACCTAGAGCCCCAGCTTCCATTCCCACCTGCTGTTACCCATTCCCTCCCTCTTGCCAACATCTTATTTAACTTCCAAATTCACACAATTTGCTCTGTAAACCATCAGAGGATTTAAGCACTTCTAACTGAATACTATGCAAAATGAATCTTTTTAACCCTCCCTCTGTCTCTTCTTGTTCTCCTCAGGTGCCTTTCATTATATGAAGCCCCCAACATGGCCTGAGCAATGGGCTTCCCCCGGCCAGTCATCGCCCCCCACCCACCCACAACCTCTACCTCTGACAAACCTTCCAGGCCCCAAGAACAGCAAGAGAGAGGCTGGGAGGGTGAAGGGGTTGAGGTGTTCTCCTTCAGCAAGAGAGGGAACTACTTCAGATGGAGGTGTAGTGACGGCGATGGAGGGGGTTGACTGGAATAATTGGGACCAAAGGCTCGGCCTCTCCTGTTACCTGGCACTCGCTTGTGCTTGTGCGTCATGCTCCAAGGACCAACTATGGTTCGTTGTCCGTGAAGAGGAAAAGAAAAAGGGTGGGGGGAGAGGGGAGTAAATACATTCAAGATTCTGTATTTGATTATTGTAATAAGTGGCAGGGATGCAAGTTGAGATGGACTTTTTTAAGCCCCAACTTGAGGCCAAGTTGATAGGGGAGGGGTGGATTCTCATGGCTGATGGGTATCGAAAAGGCCGGATAGCGATAACATGTTGCGCATATCTACAACGTTCCCGTGAGGATCTCTTCATCACAATGTCTTAGGGTGCTGATAATAAGTGTACAGCCACCCGATTCTTGTAAAAGACATTGGAGTTTAAACAAATGTGTCTACACCAGGGGAAAACCACCAGGAAGGCAAGAATCGAGGCCACATGGAGTCACAGCGAAACCACTGCAACCAAAAGAAAGTGCAATACATTCATACCTCATGTAATGTAAATGAATACGGCTCAAATGTCCCTGAGTATATCCTCAAAAACATGCTCTCTCTTTTCAATGTCATTCACTTTGGGTTGCGTGCATTGACCAATCAGGGGAAATCATCAAGAGATGAACAATAGCAAATGTAGTTGTGATGTCATGAAGCCAAAAAAATTCTCTGCCAGTGAATACTTCATTCAGTTTGACAGTTAATTTTTTTTTTTGCATGTGTTGATTTAGTTTTCATCAGGAACTTGCAAACATTAGTTCCATTTCTTATTTATTTAGTGTCATTGAAGTTTTGTATCTCCTCTTTACGTCTTGTATAAGTGCTCTTAAGTGCTTAAGTCTTACACAATGTTCATTATTCATGTTTTTTCCTTTTTGTATAATTTCCATTTACATCAGCGTGAAATGATTTTGTTGTAAGAAGTTTTGTGTACAGTACAGCACTATTTACTATTTATAATAAACTATATGAAAATACACCAAGTGGCTGATTTGTCATCTCTTTTCATGAAGTCATGTTCTCAGTTTGTTATTTCAGAAATTCACTGAAATTTGGCACACTTAAAGCCACAAAATACTAAAGAAATTACAGTAGGTCTACAGCATTTATCTTTCAAAAAAAAAAAAAAAATACAGAAAAGCAAAGTGAAAAACAGAAATGGAAATTGACTAAATAAAAAAGAAAATTTAAACAGTTTACAGAATATAAGGCCTTCTTTTTGATTTTTGGCCATATGCCATATGAGTCTCTTTCTTTCTTTCTTTCTTTCTTTCTTTCTTTCTTTCTTTCTTTCATTTCTTTCTTTCTTTCCCACTTCCAACATCAGCACAGTGGCGATATACCTTCTCTTTGCGATCTGTGCACCTCATGCCCACTGTTGGAGCACTAAATCATAAATATATCCCCTTTCATAAACACTCCTTTTGGACAAATTCCTGCTCCCTGGGGGCTCCTTCACACCCCCTTGATGACTAAAGCAGAGCTGCTGTAAATTATATAAGCACAGCGGCCCACAGACACACTGGGACATCAGTCACCGACATGGGTTGTGCAGGGTTCAGAGGGGTTTTGGCTCTCACTGGCAAACAGAAATGAAAACACTGTTCACCCAGTTGGCAGACTCCTCAAAGGTTACAGATATCAGCAGTGCATTTTTATCACTCCCTGTCATTTTTTCCCCCTTCTCTTGTGGAGGTTTAGGGATCAGGTATACAGCTGTCCATGTCATTCATGGCATCAATGTAAAGTGTAAATGTGAGTACCAATGCAGATACACTGAATGTGTTTATTTTTGTGAATTAGTGTGTTTGTACTATATTTTATGTTTGCGTGTATCTGTGTGTTCGCACATTTGTTTGCATGTCTGTGCTCAGTTTGTGTCCAACATGATAAGATCAAGACAGGATCACATTACACTATTTTCTTTGCTTTCAACAAACTTCTCTTTTTTTTTTTTTTTTTTTTACAAGTGCTCAACTTGTAAGACACAATGAGTGAAAAAGCCAAAGAGGTTGCTTTGGAGTGGAGTGTCAGTCAAGCACCAACACACTGGAGACAACTTAACCTCTGACCCCAACACTCTTTGAAATGAGTAGACTACTTGACCGGAGCTGACAACAATCCAACCGTCTCTGCAGCTTCCAAGCCCCTAAATTGAAAGTGAAGGAAGAAAGCACAAAGAGGACGGCTGGAAAAAAAAGAGTTTCAGATAGGAAAAAGATTCAAAAGGGAGGTTCGGAAAATACTTTAAAAAGCCAGAATGTCCTGGGAGAATGGAGCATCGACTGATTCAGATTCATTTCTGATCAAAATGACCAACAAGTCTGTAGAAATCATTCTTCAAAGGAGCTCATAGTTGTGCTTTCATGATATTTTGGCTGCACCCAATAGGCTGAATGGCAGTGGGCTTTATCTCTGAAATACCACCTTATCAAGTCCCTTGAAGAGTGGGTGGATGACTCACAGCGTGCCATTCCCAAAGTGGGTGGCGAGCGCCTGCCTCTCACACTTTCCATCTGTAGTCCTCTCAGTGACTCTGGACCCATTTTATTTTATCTGTTTTTGTTTGGTGTTTCTCCATTTTGATATGAAACCCATGAACCGGACCATCCTGTTCTCTCTACTCTCCAGATGCCAGCAGATTCTGGAGGACACCGGTATCGACATCAATGGGCACCAAATCAACGTGACTGAGTTCAACAGCACAGCGAGCCCTCTTTCTAGCACCAGTCCTGTAACCGCCGTCTCCAGCACCAGGGAGACCTATGACAATGCTTACTTCTACATCCTATTTGTCATGTGCTTCTACGCCATCCTCGCTACGACACTTTTCAGATGCTTAGGCAAGGACGAGGAGAAAAAAGACCCCTACGAGGAGTTCATAAGCACTGGGCAGTCGTCAACGCAAAAATTCAACACAGGCTGCATGGCAGAGAACTTTTACTTTGAAGAGGAGAGCATTCTGTGAGCCACAGGCTTTCTCAGGAGAAGGAGGGAGAGTATGAACGCATGGGGGGATGTTTTGACAGTCACCAAGCCAGAAAAACGTCAGTGCGGCCTACTCAGGCAAGACCTGTTAGTGATTTTGCAAAACCTGTAGTAAGTTCATTTCTCCTCCCCCCCTTTTCCATCTGACAATCAGAAATCTCACGCGAGCAGACCGACCGGCCGGCCGGCAGGAGGAGACAGCTGCCTCTGATGATCTGAGAGAAGGGTGGAAACATGGAGAACTGTGGGTCAATGGCAGGCCGGAATCTCCTCCTGTGAGGCCCAATCAGGATCAATAACACCGGGGCCTTCGACATGCACACACCACAGGGAACCAGGAATACCTCAACAGATTGGCCGTGTGGACAATATATGGACACTGTGTGTGTGTGTGTGGGAGAGAGAGGGAGAGAAAGTGAGTAGCCTACTGACCTGACACTGGCTTTAATTCTGTAAATTCAGCTAACATACTGAGGAAATTCGATAAGGATTCTAGGGAATTAAAGATGAGACTATTTACTTTAATATCATGTTATGGATGAACTGTTTATATGAAAGTGAATATATACATTAAATTTTGTCATTTCAGTCTTTTGCCTGCAGAAATTTAAATTTACACTGCAGCATCAAGTAGCACTTTCAACAGTAGCCAAAGGATCTGCTACAGGAAAAAAAAAATAAAAAAAGTATATGCACACAAACAATGTTTCTGAATAAAATAAAATGACATCCCACTCCCCAATTGGCTCTAATTAGAGCCAAAGCTCCGTGCAATAGCGACATTCCTTTGCCTTTACATTGTAACTGATCTTTTTTGGAGAGTCCACGGTACAGAGCTACAAGGGCCGCTCCAACCTCTCGGTGACCCCGTATGATCTACGTTTACAAAGCTGTGGCGAAACGTGAACCCGAGACTCACTCTGTAGAATTAACTTCAATTGCGCAGCGGGATCGTGGAGAGGAGCTTACAGGGAACACACGCTTCTGATTTGCACCACACATCGCTAAAGTTACATTTTCTGGGGAGGACGTTTCAGATTAGCAGGCTGGCAGCTGGGCAGGTAGCCTACAGTGCGCTAGGCGAGCCACGTCTCGGATCATCACGTAGCCTATTTAGACGCACAGTACGCGCAGAAAGAACGTAAATAAGAAATGCAGTCTTTTACTATAAAGGTTTTTTTTTTTTTTTTTTGCGCAATTAAATCTCCAGGGTCAAAGGTGGGTGTGGACCATAGACTGACTGACAATGCTGGTCTAATTTGAACTATCCGCTCCTGGAGGTTATGCCGGTGCCTGAGGCCATGTGGACCTGTTTCCTCTTCTTCTACTCATAATTAAATTTTTGTCTCATCCTCCTCCCTTGAAGTGCTGGGGTCACAGATCCTACCTTAACAACACAGCATTCATTCCGTTTGGAGCAGCCTGTCCTACAAACACATACAGACATTTTGTTGTTGATTTTTTTTTAAATCCTATGGTTTGAAATGGGAAATAATTCTGAATTTCAATCTCTGTTTCATTGGTAGAGTTTTGCTTGTTTGTTTGTTTTAGGTGGGTTTGATGTATCTGATCTTCAGGGTGCAACCATCACAGCTCTGCTGGAGAAGGGCTTGGGCCTCAGGTACAAACTGAGAGAACAGAGAGAAATCGCAAATACAACATTGAAGACACATGGAAATTATGCAACTATTGATTTTGTGACACTTCAAGGTTTGATGAAGATTATACTTACACTGAACAAAGCCTCTACAATCTCATCTTCATTTTTCTCCTTGTGAGTTAAAACTAAGACTTTCAGGTGAACAATCGCTGTTAAGACATGAAGACAGTGAAAATGAAAAATGTCCACTGTTGACTAGATCATTGAATTATAGTCAAACATGCCACTGGCTGTAACCTGCCTCCATCTGTGCTGATGGAAGGTCTGGGGTCTGAAACTGTGGATATGGTTCCATCTGCTGGTAAATATGTGACCCTACTTGTATCCAAGCTCGTTCTGGTTTCCTGCAATGTGGTTCCTGCAACAAGTACAAAACACCATCATTAACATGCATTTGCAAAAAAAAAAAAAAGGTAACACTTTACAATAAGGGTCCCTTAATTAAGGTTAGTTAGTACATTATTAAGCATTATTACATAAACTAATGTGTTAATTAATGCTGAGTAATGCATACATAATGATAACTAATTACATTATTCAACTTTTAAATGTATTAACTAACTTTGTGTATAGTAAACATTAATTAACTGCTTACTAATAGGCTACATTAATTAATGTGTTTCCTAATCATAAGTAATACCTAATAATGATTGTTAATATATCTGTAAACAGTTAATTGATGCTTAACAATGTTCTAAATAACATTAATTAAGGGACCCTTATTGTAAGTGTTACAAAAAAAAGGGAACATTTTTTAAGCAGAGAGATTAGATGTGATTTTTTTCTTTTAGCTTAGATTACAAACCTGTGGAGACTGTGAACACTGAAGTCATGCTATCATCTCTTGGTGTTTCTGTGACGCCTGTTGCTGTAGTATCAGAGGCTGAGGATGCTGTGGCTGTACTGCCATCTCCTGGTGTAGATCTAGCACTGCTGTTTGTTGTGAGTCCATTTGGCAGTGCAGTAGTGGACGCTGCAGTTGAAAGGAACGTTTGTTCAGTGCAGCAATTCCCTTTTAACCATTCATGTACCTTTGATCTCTTGTGTTACCCTTCACTTACGTTGTGTACATGTGAAATTGTAGTCAGGACAGCAGTCCCTGAGTGCAACACATGCTTCATCACAATAACACCCCCTGTAACAGCTGCTGTTTAGCCCAGAGCAACACAACAATGGAGGATCTGCACAGCCTGGGGCACACACGAGTATTGTTAGATATTAAACAGTAATTATTTTTTATAATTCATTTTTTTTTAATAAAGTAGGAGTCAAATATTTCTAATAAGGGAAGTGGTTCTCTCTTATCCCAGATAAAATAAAACTTAGCCAGATAATCTAGGATGAGCTTGCCAGTATGACTCATGTGGCTCCTATGGATGGTGTTAAGGAAGCAGTTGCTGCTTGTGATGACATTACCTGTTTGTTTGGTATTGAGCACTGCTGTTTGTTTGGAAAAAAAGAAGAACAGAAATTGTTACCCAGAGTAATAGTAGGAGACTGATATGGAAGCAACATTTAAAGAAGGTAGTGATGCTTCATCTTCATCTTAAAATTGATCTGAATTGCCGAAGGTACAGTGTTCAGACTGCAAAGGATCATTCCTCAGCATTTTCAGATATTGCTATGACCTCTATTAAAAGTAGTTTTACTCACCACTGTAGGGAAGCTGCAAACCAAGAGTAAAAAGTGTGGTACAAACCAGTCCATGACTTTGGATGAAGTGGGACCAGCACTACCTTACAGATCCTATCCCCTGCAAAAAATAATACAGTATTGTACATGGTTATTTTTTCTTCTTTTCTTCCTGTGCCAATTTAGTTCCTGTTCTGCTCTTACAGTAGGCTAAGTAATGATTAACATCAACAGGCTTTGGATAGGTAGGAGAGTATTTACCTGAGATTCCAATCCAGACCACAGAGACTTAACTGAAGAATTCAGTTCAGTGTAAAAATCCTCCATGTGTGTGCTGAAGTATCTTCAACATTTCCGTCTAAGGCTTTAAAAAAAAAAAAAAAAAAAAATCCTTTGTAGACAGTGGGGCCATTTGGGTAGACATTAGAATTGGAAACATGAGTCTTCACACAAACAAAGCATGCCGCAAAGTTGCGATTTGCTATTCAATAATCAGTAGGACAAATGTAACAAGCACAAAAATGAGACAATATCAAATTAGTAGCAGGCTTAGGGAAATTAGTAAAAGCTTGTTTGATTCAGCATATCTGACCACCTGTTTTCAGTTTTATTTCTCAGAAGCTCTAGTTAATGCATAATTGATGGAATGTGGTAAACTGAGAGAACAAACTCTACTTTGTTTCCAGTCTTCATCAATGGGTGGACTTGCAGCATTTGTCATGTGACCTACCACTGTAAGAAGAGCACGTAAGCAACTTTAGGGCAGTGGTTCTCAACTGGTGGGTTGGGACCCAAAAATGGGTCGCGGACAGCTGGTCAAAAAATTAAATAATATTTAATGCAAATCTGATGAAAAAGACGGACCAGCGGGTGACACCAAAGTTGCGATTTGCTATTCAATAATCAGTAGGACAAATGTAACAAGCACAAAAATGAGACAATATCAAATTAGTAGCAGGCTTAGGGAAATTAGTAAAAGCTTGTTTGATTCAGCATATCTGACCACCTGTTTTCAGTTTTATTTCTCAGAAGCTCTGCATAATTGATGGAATGTGGTAAACTGAGAGAACAAACTCTACTTTGTTTCCAGTCTTCATCAATGGGTGGACTTGCAGCATTTGTCCTATCTATGTGACCTACCACTGTAAGAAGAGCACGTAAGCAACTTTAGGGCAGTGGTTCTCAACTGGTGGGTTGGGACCCAAAAATGGGTCGCGGACAGCTGGTCAAAAAATTAAATAATATTTAATGCAAATCTGATGTTGGACATATATATGAAAAATAACTTATTTTGAAAGGCACACAAGACACGTGAACACATGCAGTTGTAATGGTCCTCCTCAGTTTCTTATTATTTGCTCCATTTGCTCTGAATTCAAAGATATCAGTTTCTTATTAATGTGGCCTGAATGCAGTGAAAATACCTTGTTTTGTGGGTCTTTATTTTATGCAATTTGATATTTATTAACTTTTGGGAATATGCTTGCAGAGATGCATTAGAAGTCAAATATATCATTTTGTTGGTCTCTATTTTGTTTTTTGTCTATTTTTTATTCACTTCCGTAGGCTACATAGTTGTCATGGTCCTCCTCAGTTTCATTCATGTGCCCTGAAATGCACTTTGCTCAATAAAGAGCAAAATGAGTTTTTAAAGGCTTTAAAAAAAATCTTGGATTGAATTCTATAAAAATGGGTCGCGACTTAATGACCATGGGAAAATGTGGGTCCCAGAGTGAGACTAGAACCCCTGCTTTAGGGGACAACAGTAGCCTAGTAGGCTACACTAGGCCTACAACATGACGTGAATTCTTGGCTACCAGCATCCTAAAAGTACAGCTAGAAGTTTACATGGCTGACCAAGTAGGCATGAGAGTGAGGAGTTGTCGTCACAGCTCAGAGCCCTAATACATCCATGTCAGAGCCCCGCCCCCCTTCTCCGCCATGATGGAAGGATTCCGGTGGCAAAAGCCTTACTAGTCTATGGGCAAAACAAAATCGTCTACTCCGTAATTTACTGTTTTACAATGCCGGAAATCACTGCTGTGTTAAAAACTGCTCCAGTGATTTACTTTCTCCTTATTCTTTCTAGTAATTTGTTGATCTGTTGGCGCAAAAAAGAGCTAGAATTTAGTCGCGTCTCTGTGATGTTCTGATGTGTTGCCCCTGGCAACCGATAGCGTCTCCTTCCATCATGGCCGACCATAGGCACGTGACTCCTCCTCACTCTCAATAGCCAATTACACGAAAAAAAAAAATCACCATACACGTAAAGTTGAGGAAAAACGACTATGCTGTGATTTCGGCTGTAGCCTATCTAATGAATGATATGAATGATGGATGATAAAGTTGGAGACTCACTGACGTCACGCCACCGTGCAGTCTGACCTCTCGCACGTGCGGAACTCGGATCAGTCCAAAACGTCGACGCCACATTTGTCGAAGGCGTTCAGTGCAGGTGCAAAAAGAAAAGAAGAAAGTGGCTAAACAATTTGAAAAGTCGGCCAATATGGCGACATAGGCCTACAGCATTACGTTGGATAGCCTACAGCCTGCCGGAATCCTGGAATAAGAAGAATACAGGCCCAAGTAAGTGTTGTTTCTTGCCAACTGGTTTTAAAGGGCAACCATCACAGGACAAACTACAGCAACTGGTCGACCCGTCCACCTGTGTCAGTCAGAAACAGTCCAGTCAAAAAACAAAACAAAACTAAAAACTAAAACAAATCTACCACCGAACAATGAACGCATTTTCGGTCGAAGAATTAGTACGGCCTCAGTAAAGAACAGGTCGTAAACATTATTGATGCTAAATGGAGGAGTTAGCTTGCTTGTTAAACTGATAGCTAACATCAGCCGAGGGGCGAGGGCACCGAAGATGGATCAGAGACACGAGGAGTTCAGAGACAAACAAACTGACCACAGCAGGAACAAGTGCAGCTGGATGACATGAACTCTTCACCTCCATGAAACAACATGACTGACAGGAGAATGGGCCTCCACGTCGAAAAACGTGAGTTAAATAAATAATGTTTATTCTCCTCTCTCTCTCTTTTGCTAGCTGGTTTCTTTTCCCTCCAAGTGGCATTGGCTTTCTGTCTGAGTTGACATCGTTGTGTGTGAGGTTGTAGTAGGCTACAGTTGTTGTGGACGTTAATTGTTTTCTTGCTTTTTTGATACTGTTGTGCTACTGCACTGTATGGGCTTTATTTACAGTTTTTCAAAAATATGCATGTTTTCGGCATTTGTTGATGTGTTTTAACAGAACCTAGGTATATGCTTACCAGAATTCATTTCAGGTAGGCTACATTGTAGTGTAGGCCTATGTGTTTGACTGCCACAGTGCAGCTGCTGGAGAAGGATCTGGTATAAACCTTTATTTGAGCTGGTGGTCCTATAATGTGTTGTTGGAAAATCAAGATTTGCTTCAGTCTGCTGGTGACCACTAGGCCTACATGTTCCTGGTGTTATGACACACGGCATTGCAGATTATGCAGTGTGTATTAGTTGGAACACAAGCATAGATGTCTTTAATGATCTAATTTAAAACACCTGTGTGTCATCTGGTCCTCAAAGTTTGCCATAGTGATTGCTTAGTCTTTATTTAGTGAGGTTCAGTTGAACTGTAGTCAGGCTTATATCCTAATTCTTATCACATAAACGTATGTGCATGTGTGCCTTGTTGTGTTTCATAGAGACTTTATGTAAATGTATGGCACAAAGGGGTCAGAAATATCGGCAAAATAGTTGATTAACTGCAGCGATTTCAGGGGAGTCTCTATGATTCATTAAATGCTCTGGTGTTATCGCTGTCAGTATGGAAGTAAATTGATGAGACCAACAGTCGCATATTGTACAGATCCAGAGGATGTATGATGTGAATAGATGAATAGAACAAATCCAGAGAGTGAGGAGGACATCATACCGTCCTCCTGAGTGTGACAAAGTGAATCTTAGGAAGACCTGCTCCACCACCCTGAGCAGGTCTGTTCACTTACAGACCCCCTGTATCCCCATGTTGTTCTTACATTTTTCGACATAACTTATGTCAAAAATTATTATTCAAGTTTTTTTTTTTTTTCATGTGTTTTTTCTTCCTTTAAAACTAATAGAGAGCCTAAGCGGAAGCAGGAAGTAACGGTCACCATGGGACCTCAACTCTGAAAAACTCGCCATTCAAATGAACGGGACTGAAAATTTCATTTCGTGATCCGTTTGAATTGCGCCATGAGAAAAAAATATGTCCTCTACCTGTTTAAAACATCGCGTTTCATCCCGAGAAATCAGCAGTTTGTTGTAAAGCTATTGTAGAATAAAATTCAGAAGAATCTGTAAGCAGAAAGACTACAAGTCGCGTAGGTGACGTCACACACCAAATGCCGCCCTTTCCCGTGTCAGTTGGTGACGTATTTTCTGTGGGACACAGATCTGTAGTCCGTGGAGCGGTCTTTACACAAAATACATTCTTCTGTTGCCGTTTTACGATAAACGGCTGATTTCTCTTCATGAAACGTGATGTTTTAAACAGGTAGAGGACATATTTTTTTCTCATGGCGCAATTCAATCGGATCACGAAATAAAATGTTCAGTCTCATTCATTTGAATGGCGAGTTTTTCAGAGTTGAGGTCCCATGGCGCCGTCACTTCCTGCTTCCGCTTAGGCTCTCTATTCAAACAAACACATCCTACACTCGTCAGTGCAGGTGAAGGTGGAGGAGAGAAGTCCTCCACAATGTAGTGCAGCCTGTTTGTTAATAAGATCTTGGTTACTGACAGCCCCACAGGTGGTGCTTGACATTTACATCTATGTCAATCATAAGCCCACCTGCCAGTATCTTTTTAATGGAACATATAATCATGTGGAAGTGAAGCTGTTTCCGAGCATCTTTAATTATAGGTCACATACTCCAATCACCTATATGCAGGTACAATAGTATTGCCCTCCCTCATCTCATCTGATCGTGTCAGCCGATAGCAAGTGATGGGCAAGCAACATTTCTTTACTAGTGCCACTTTTCATGCAGCAGCAGTACTGTACGTCACGATCCTTTCTGGTGGAATTTTCCATTGCAAGTTTTTTCTACGTATATGCTCTTAACTAAACATGAACTAACTTAACTGACTGGCTGGGGCCATGAGCGATTGATATGTCGCTTCACAATCATGACAGTGTGAGTTATGTGCTCTGTTGGGATTACTTCATCTATAAAGGGACTTCCAAATCTGTTTCTTATGTTACAAATATTCTTGTGTAGCTACTTCTGGTACACATAACAATACGTTGTGTGAAGAGGTCTATCTGCTCAGATCAGGGGCCGTATTCACAAAGCATTTTATCTTACCGCTAGGAGTGCTCCTAACTCGCACTAAAAGTTTTTACGTAGGAGTTTTTTCTTAAAAGCTATTCACAAAGCCGCTGAGACCTACTCTTACTAAGGATAAATCACTAAGAGCAGAGTAAGAGTGACGCCCCTGGTGACGCCCCGTTGCTATGGATTACGTCAATTCTCGTGCACGAATTCGAGGCGCTCAACACGGTGATTGGTTGTTGAGTGACGGCGGCGCCCCCACAACCCCCACCCCCCCCCCTCCTCCTTGCCGCCGCCCGCTCCGCTCCACTTTTCTTTCTTTTTTTTTTTTGCCGTCAGGTCCGACGGGGCTTTTTAGATTGCTTCGAGTCCAAACCACTCTCTCTGCTGCCAAGTTGGGCTATGAACTTTCTGTCTTTCTCTCTGGAATCTGCATCTTTCTGCTACAGTTTTTGTCGCGTGTCACTTTCAGCAGTGAGTGACGCTGTGCAACTGCAACTCCTATGAGGGTCAGTGCGCACACTCGCAAAGCAGCCGCTGGTTTTTTTTTCTTCCCACATTTGAATATTAATTTTCACATTCGTTGACAGCCCTAATATTATATGGTGATCATAATAATGATGAGAAAAGAAAATGCATTAGCCACATTTGTGGACTATAGACCAGGGGCAGCTCTGCTCACTGTTCATTCAAACAAACTAATGCCACTGCCACAGTTAATTTCATCAATGAGACCAACATTTATCTCCCCAAAACAAATTAACCAGCCACGTTTTAACAGCGCTAAAGCCGAAATTAAAACAGTTTTTAGCAGCTTACTGCTGTGGCTCGGTTGCCGCGAATTGACGATAGCCGATGCTAATTTCTGTTAGCCCGTCTATGGTGTTTTACATTACACGTTAGCATTAAGCTAACGGGCTTTATATGCTTAGTTGTGAGCTGTGTGTGTTTTGAACGTTGTTTCAAACTATGTGGGTTTGATTGAACATCTTTGATGTTTAAATATATATAAATTGCCGCTTAATATATTGCTTTACTCCTCTTTTTATTTTGTATACCATTTTTACTGTAGCACAGGCTATGACACCGTTTGTTTACTGTGGTCGCTTCCGTCCCTCCCACACACCGCGCTGATTCGCTTAGGGCACCGCCAATCAGAATCGCCATAGCTAGCACACAGCCAATCAGAGTACCCGACGAGTCTACTCTCCCGACGGCCGACGAGTCCCGACTGAGCATGTTCAATCGGCCCCGACGAGATCCGACAAGACCCGAGGCTCCCCGACGGAGGTGAACACACCAAACAGACGAGCTGCCGACGCCGTCCGACGAGGCCAGACGCCCGACGGTCGGCTCGGTGTGTCCCTGGCTTTACTGAGTTAGGAGTCCTCACGAGGACTTTTAAGCTCTCCCAGACTTAGGAGCTACTGTTAGGCCTAAAATACTTTGTGAATTACTCTTATTTTAAAAAACTAGGAGTCCTAAATTTAAGACTGACACGCCCACTTTTTTTAGGAGTTGCTCCTAAATTCGGCCCTTAGGAGCTACTTTTAACCTTAAGATTCTTTGTGAATACGGCCAGGAGTGCTCCTAACTCGCACTAAAAGTTTTTACGTAGGAGTTTTTTCTTAAAAGCTATTCACAAAGCCGCTGAGACCTACTCTTACTAAGGATAAATCACTAAGAGCAGAGTAAGAGTGACGCCCCTGGTGACGCCCGTTGCTATGGATTACGTCAATTCTCGTGCACGAATTCGAGGCGCTCAACACGGTGATTGGTTGTTGAGTGCCGGCGGCAGCCATTTGCGATTCTTTGTGAATAGGTCTTACTGAGTTAGGAGTCCTCACGAGGACTTTTAAGCTCTCCCAGACTTAGGAGCTACTTTTAGGCATAAAATACTTTGTGAATTACTCTTATTTTAAAAAACTAGGAGTCCTAAATTTAAGACTGACACGCCCACTTTTTTTAGGAGTTGCTCCTAAATTCGGCCATTAGGAGCTACTTTTAACCTTAAGATTCTTTGTGAATACGGGCCCAGATCTCATAAGTCTGGGCACATGCAAAACATTCATTTTAAATTTGAGTTGTAATGGTTTTTATGATGATTAAAATATTCAAAGTAATGCTGGTGCTTGGTGGTTAAATGCTTAGAGCAAATACCATGTTGGCATAGCGTGAGGTAGTAATCACTCGTTCAACTATGTCATTATCTTGTGTTGTGTGATGAGTACTGTTGTAGATAAAGCATTCATAGCCTTAGTTTGCGTGACGTGTTTTATTAAACACAATAATATTGATCTTACCACTGTAAAAAAGGAAACAGCCCAGAGAACAATAAACAATCCCCATTATGATTTGTGAGTGTGACTTTAATAAGTGATGCTTATTGTATTGATTTCTGTTCAACACTGTTGTGGCTACACACACACTAGGCCTACAGTGAATAAAGTAAAACTGACACATATTTGGTGCATATTTTTTATTGTAGAGGAAAGTAAGCAGGATACTTTCCCTATCACCTGACATTAAGAATTACATCATCATGAATATTTGAGAGTTTAAAAAACTGATTCAACATTTTGGTGACACAATATGGTCTGGTGAATTAAAGAACAACTATGCAGGATTTTCGACTTAACTCTGCTACTTTTTCACCTTAATTAAACAGATTCAGAATAATTGTGATGGTTAAATAAATGACCTGTAACTTGTAACAGGGAGAATGGAGGCTTTCTGCTTTCCACCTAGCGTCTCTTTGTGAGATCAGAGCCTCCGACCCGGTGTCCCAGCTCTCATCTCTGCGTCACTGCGACACAAACGAAACAAATTCCTGTCTGACTGAAACAAATGGCTTTTTCTCAGGTGGATGTGATGGATTTGACGGTCAAAGTGCAGCCATTACAGTTCTCCTGGAGAAAGTTCTCAGATAGAAACTGTATGAGGAAAAAGACACTCTGAGTAGCAATAAAGGTGCAGTGTGTAGTGATGTTATGGTGACAGTGCAGCATAAAGGTTGTTTATACTTACATCCGATAGAGCCTTTGAAATAGTGTCTTCATCTTCCACACTGCTCGCTAAAAGAGAGACTTTCATGTGAATGGTCACTGTTTGCTTATCTGAAAAGAAGCACAGATGAAAATGTGTTTGATCATGCACACTAGGAACTTCAGAAAAAAACTATTAAATAATAACCAACCTGTAGCTGTTGAGGCTGAGGCTGTGAACTCTGACGTAGTGCTCACACTGCTGCTTTGTGTACTGGTTACTGTAAGAAGAGAGATTATGCTGAACTTGTGCTAACGCCTGCTGATGCAGAGGTAGTGCTGCTGCCTGTTAAATCGGAGAGTGTAGATGTACTACTGCTTGTTGGGATGGCCACTGTACCTGAAGCTGGAGTTGCACTCACCTCCGTCTATATGGATTGTATTGGTGCCTGTTACGTTGGGGTTGTATTATTAGATACTGTGGATGCTAAAGTAGCTGTGATACCTGCTTGTGTAGTAGAAGTGTTGCTGTTTGTTGTGCTGGGTGCTGTCGTCGTGACATTTCGTATTGTAGTTGTGGTACTGCTGTTTGATGTGCTTGGCAATGCGGTGGTCAGTGCTGTAGAGGATCGTAGATTTACACTTTAAATGTTGTTCACTTAATTTTTGAAAGTGTTCAAATTTTTTAGGTACACTTTGACTCACATGTGCAGGTTGACATGAAGTCAGCACAGCAGTCACTGACATTGAGGCAGAACTCATCACAGAAACACCCTCTAAAACAGCTGTTGTTTTGACCGGAGCAGCACAGCACTGGTGGACCTGCACAACCTGGAACACACACAACACAGTTTGTACAGAGCTGAGAAAGGAATGTTGCACTACTGGAGTGTGGAAACAATGAGGGTGTGTTGTTGATATTACCTGTAGATGTAGGTGTAGTTGTTGGAGTTGCTGTTTGAGCTAGAAATTCAAAGGGGTCATTTACACCTCATATCATTTCATTAGAATTCAAGATAAACAACATTTTTTATGAGCTTTTACCCAGAGAGGGGAACACTGAGGTTCACAAGTAGTGTCGGACAGACATTTGAACCCCACTGGCATGGGCACATTGTCATGGATGGATAGTGTGGTGCAGCAAAATAGGGCAAAAATGCAGTTTAATCTCTTAGATGTGTTACAGATGGTTTTCAGACGACTACATCCACTTCTTGATTCTTCAGCAGCTACTTTACAGAAAAATGTGTTCCGGGTTTCATAGAAGATTAATAATAGGCACTTCCTCCTAATTGGCACTTCCAACATACAGTACACTCAGTGATAGCACTGATAAATAGCTTAACCTGTCAGCAAAAGGTGGATGTTGTCTCTAATAAACTGAGTTAGTGATTTAGCCAAAAATAAAGGCAACAGGGTCAATAATCTTATTCATCTGGGGAAATCTGGGGATCAAGTCACTGCACTTGTGAGCATTGAATCAGCATCATTGAAGGTCTCTACTGCAGTCTCATGTTTCATACTGTTGGTAGTGCTTTGCTAGCCTATCCAAGAAGACACACATAGTGTAGGTATCAAGGGTCAGCACTAGGACTGGGTATTACAGTTTTTCTCAGTGGCTTTGGTCCTTGTCTTGGATCAAAATTAAAATTCTCACAACTATTAGTTCAACCTCCATAACATTAAGTCATTTGTGCACATGGTAGCAATTTTTCATTCCTCTGAATGAATTGCAAATGCTTTTAGACATGTATCAGTTGCTTTCATACAATTCTCTGCTGTTTTATAACATTTCGTATGTATACTATATTGACTATTTTTCTTTCCAATCTGCTGAATCATTTTGTACATGATGATCATGTAATCATTTGTCTATCACTTTGCTTTTTACAAATTGATCGGAGATCAAGTCAAGTCATTGTGTGTCAGACTTGAACTGGTCGTGGTGTAGTAACAATTTGTTCATTATAGGGATGAACATGATTAACCGCTTAACCGTTAACCGATAACAAAAACTATCGTTTTTTGTTTTTTTAATTAGCTCCTTATGTCGTCAACTCATTTCCCAGCAAAAAGTGGCCTATGTGCTGTGCAGTCCCCGTGAAGGAAGATCAGACAACACATTTTGCCCACACAGACATAGATTTTGCATCACCTGTAACAACAGCGCTGTGCAAGTGATCGCCCCTGCAAGCATTTTAATCTTATCGGTTAATAATCGGTTAATGAGCGTCGGCTATCGGTCAGAAAAAAAATTCAAAATGTGCATCCCTAGTTCAAAGGGTTAAACTCATTCTTTTGCATGATGGCGAAAATGAATGTCATAACTAATATTAAAGATTGCAGGTAATGTTTTACTCACCATCGCTAAGAGGTGCAATCATCAAGAGGAGAAAGACACACATGGAAAAGCAATCCATGACTCTGTGTGGCACACACACAAATACACTCATGACTAAGCATATTGTTTTATTTAAGGGGAGGTAAAATGCCTTGTCATGTCATTATCATATCATTGTTGTGATGAGTTTGAAGTTGTGATGAGTGTGTTGGTGCTGCCATTGGACATTGTCAGGCTGCAGACATGCCAGGGATGCTGGAGCAGCTCCAATTGGGTGTCTCCTCATGTCAAGTCATATCAATCTTTGACCAATATGACTTGACATGAGGAAACGCCCATGCAACCACAGGCCAGCAATCTTCCTCTCGAAGTTCTCCACGGTGGTAATTAGAACTGCGCAGATGAGCAGAGGCCACACTCTTAGAACAGATGTGCTAAAATGTAACACATGTGCTGTATGCATCAGCTCAGGGACAACACATATTGTGTCAAATCTGACAAAACTAATGTGTCCATTCTTTTAACATGTCTACTGTGTCAAATAGGTCTACACAAAGATGTGTTATTTTGACACAAATTGCTTATACATGCTGTAAGCAATTTCCACTTGAGGAAACAAGACAGACACAAGTAAATTTGTTAATGTGAATTTATCTTAACTTCAGAATTATTAAAGGGAAGCAAAGTGTTTTCATACTACATTTAATAACGATAAAGACAAAACAATATATTTATCGAAAATGTACCCATTAACAAGTGTGGGTAACGTAGATTCATTCACATTAATATGAGACTTTTTTATAACAAATTACAAACTCCTTGTTGTCCCTTTTAAATTTATGTAGTTAAAGTAAATTTAAATTAATCACATTCAATCACTAAATCCATATCTCCAACAATGTGAGTGAATTAACTTTCTCTTGTGGTGTTCACAGAGCCCCCCCCCCCTCCTAAAATTTCCAAAATTCTGGACCTCACACCAAAGAAGATCTGAATCGGCTGTGTTAATCCCAATCCACGCCCTCTCTCCTCCCTCTTTCCCACTTGTGCCGGAGGGATGGAGGTGGGGACGCAGAGTGCTTGCGCCGGGTTGCGCCGTGCACGAAACATGCAAAATGCACATGGACACACCCCACTGGCGCGGTGCACCTGCGCTGCGCCTAGACTGCGCCTGATACGAAGTCCTCTTTGTTGCCATGTGACTGATATGGTTAGTATAGTGCCATTTACATGTGGCACTATGTCACATGTGGGATATCATCACAAAGGGTGTTGCAGATTATTTATTGTGAATGGGGGTCTGAAGTTAGTCAGACTCCTATTCTATTGGCGCTTTTCCACGGCAGCTGAGTTCTCTATTTCCTCCTCCTTTACTCCTACCACAATGAAACTTTACACAATAAATACGTGAAAGGTAACTTTTTTTGTATTACAAGTGTCTTTGAAAATTAATTTTAATATGCAAATTAGCTCAACACTAATTGAATATGCCCAAATTTGCATTACATGAAAACTGTCTTTCCACAGAATGTATCATCATTCATCATCGTTCATCAGGTTCATTTGTTTTGGGGAGGAGGAGACCTCTGGATAATTCAGCTTCTGTTAAAAACTTCCTGGATGATTGACACCGCAGGAATTTTAGGATTGGTGGACTACAGTGATGGCAATCATGGTGAAGACAACAAATTCCCATGGTCCCACAGATGGTTGTCTGACTGAAACTAATGGCTTTTCCTCAGGTGGATTTGATGGGTTTGATGGTCAAAGTGCAACCATTACAGTTCTGCTGGAGAAACTTCTCGGATAGATACTGTATGAGAGAAGACAATCACTGAGTAGCAATAAAGGTGCAGAGTGTAATGTTTTTTTTTGTGACAGTGCAGTCAGTGTAAAGTTTGTTTATACTTACATCAGATAGAGCCTTTGAAACTGCATTTTCCTCACTGCTTGCTAAAAGAGAGGCTTTCATGTGAATGGTCACTGTTAAGAAGAGAAGCACATACGCAAATGTGTTTGATCATGCAGGGCACTATATAATTGTTTTCATATATATAATCACCAACCTGTAGCTGTAGAAGCTGTGGACTCTGATGTAGTGCTTCCCCCCAATGGTGTAGGTGTCACACTGCTGCTTGTTGCACTGGGTGCTGTTGTAGATGGTGATGATGTGGTAATATCTGTCTGTGTAGGTGTACTGCTGCTTTGTGTACTGGCTGCAGATCAAAAAGATAAAAAATGTACTCTATAAATGTTGTTCACTTAATTTTTGAAAATGTTTTCTAATTTTCTCGGTACACTCTCACTCACATTTATATATAGTGCTGTCAAAGTTAACGCATTCATTTTGGCAATTAACTAATTAATTAATTACGCCGGTTTGTTTACTTCCGGTGGGGCCTGACCCATAACCTTTGGTGACGTGTGCAGGCAAACCAGGTAAAGCGATGTACCCGCTGTAACGTTGTTATTCTTCACTTTATTAGGTTTTAATATTTTTTCATGCGAGTGAGGAACTGATGACCAATATGCGGTTAGTTTATCCACCTGACGCCTGTTTGGAAGTTTGCTCTGACACATAGCAAAAATCATTGAATCATTCAGTAAAGAAAAAAATAGAAACTTGAAAAAGAAACTGAAGAAAATAGGTAAATAAATGAATAGATGGGAGGGAAGTTTTCAACCTCTAGCTGTAGAAGCTGTGGACTCTGATGTAGTGCTCCCTCCCAATGGTGTAGGTGTCACAGTGCTGCTTGTTGTACTGGGCGCTGTTGTAGATGGTGGTGACGTGGCAATATCTGTTGGTGTAGGTGTACTGCTGTTGGCTGCATATCAAAAAGATCAAAAATTTACTCTATGAATGTTGTTCACTTAATTTTTGAAAATGTTTTCTAATTTTCTAGGTACACTCTCACTCACATTTGCAGGTTACATTGAAGTCAGCACAGCAGTCATTGAAACCGAGGCAGGCGTCATCACAAAAACACCCTCTACTACAGCTGTCGTTTCGACCGGGGCAGCACAGCACTGGTGGACCTGCACAACCTGGAGCATATACACAACACAGTTTGCACAGAGCTGAGAAAGGAATGTTGCACTAGATTGTAGAAACACTGAGAGTATGTTGTGGATATTACCTAGAGATGTAGATGTAGATGTAGGTGTAGTTGTTGGAGTTGCTGTTTGACCTAGAAAATTAAGGGGACATTTAAATTTCACATCATTAATTCAAGATGAACAACATTTATTGTGAGCTTTTACCCAGAGAGGGGAACACTGAGGTTCACAAGAAGTGTCGGACAGACATTTGAACCCCATTGGCATGGACACATTGTCATGGATGGATAGTGTTAAGAATTTTAATATGCCCTGTCTTGTCTTGAATGTGTCTACTTTTAATGTGTCAAGCAACATGATGTTGTGACTTGTACAACGGCTTTGCACTCCCATGCCTAGGTGTTTCATGGAAGTGACAACAAACTGATTGATGTGTGAATGATGTGTGTGGTGCCGCAAAATTGGGAAATAATGCAGTCTAATCTCTTTGGTAAGATGTGATACAGATGGTTTTTAGACCTGACACCAAAAGGTGGAAGTTGTATTTAATAAATCTAGCCCATTTGTGGAAATTGCTCAATTAAGGCACTGCACTAGAATCATATTGACTATTTATTTTTCCAATCTGCTGAATAATTTTGTACATAATAATGTAATCATTTGTCAATTCCCTTGCTTTTTACAAAATGATCAAAAATCAATAGTCAAGTCATTGTGTGTAAAACTTCAACAGGTCTTGGTAGCTATAACATGTAGAACTATTTGTTCATAGGATTAAGCACTTTTTTTTTGTATTATGGAAAAAAAGTCATATCTTAACATCATTTACATTTAGCTGTTTAATGTTAAATATAGTAGAAAATGTTGTATTCACCATCACTGAGAGGTGCAATCATCAACAGGAGAAAGACACACGGGGAAAAGCAATCCATGACTCTGTGTGGCTGCCAAGTGCAGCCGAGCCCTTTTTATATGTTCATATAAGTATCACAGATCTAAACAAAAAAACAAACACACACACATTTTTGACTGATCAGATTGTTTGATAAAAGGGAAGGGAAAATACCTTGTTATGCCAGTATCCTATCATGTTACAGAAGTTCCGCATTATTTCTTTTGTGTGATAAGTTTCTTGGTTCCCCCATTGGACATTGTCAGGAAGATGAGGTTGTTGGTTATTTTTTTTTATCTCAAGGAAACTTTAGACGATAAAGTTTGCGATGGATGATGAGATTCATTTTATCCTTTTCAAGCTTCGGGGAAGTTTTGATGATCCTTCCTTGATGGTTCCCTGGTTATTGGCAACAGCCAGGATTGGAAACGCGCGAGGTGCTGTCGCATGTTTGTAGTGTTACCAAGCAATACTAAAGAACTTTCATTTTTGGTTCAGTTTGGCAGCGCTAATGGACCAAAGCGGTAGTGTTTTGTCAAAGGAAGACCACCTGAGCACCAGAGCGTATAGCGTCGTAAACATCCTGATCTCCTGGGCGCGTTCATAAACTCGGTGCTGACCTGTTGATCCGGCAATGTATGTGTATATATTACCTTTATTGTCCACAATGGGGAAATTTTTCTTTGGCTTCACCACATAAAATACCACATGAAATCACACAATAACACACATATAAATAACATGTCATTCAATACACAAAAAGTAAAAGAGTAAAAAAGGTGATGTACATGGCTCTAAAATGTCCTGGAATGCATTTATGAATTTAATATTGTAATTGCATTTGGAATTAATGATTTCTTATAAATATTTGTTTTGGCTGATCAATAGCTGATTGGTAGCTCTATAGCGCCTTCCTGAGGGGAGTTTTTGAAATTCATCGGCCAGGGGGTGACTGGGATCAGCCAAAATCCTGTGTGCTTTCCATTCGACTCTGTCGTCATAAATACATCCCAGCTGTTTCTGCTCCCTCCCTATGATTCTACTGGCCATATATATATATAGTACAGTTTGAAAACTTCCCTCCCATTTATTCATTTATTTACCTATTTTCTTCAGTTTCTTTTTCAAGTTTCTATTTTTTTCTTTACTGAATGATTCAATGATTTTTGCTATTCTCTAATGTCATCACTTGATGGCACTGTTGCATTGTTGATATCTATTTCTCGAACCATGCTGACAACTTTTGTTTGAAGCAGTCCTTAAATATTTAAATTGTGATTTGCAATACAGGCTGAAACAAGGGATGAAGATTGTTGACAAACATGTAAGGGAGAGTAGATTTACACAAAAAGATGCTCTTAACTAAACATTAACTAAATTAACTGACTTTCTGGATAGTGGCCGTCCAATCACCGCAGTGCGATTTGTGTGCTATATGTTGGAGTTACTTAATAAATCAATAGACTTGCATGCTTTTTTAAACACATTTGTTACATTTTACTTATTTTACAAATACCCTCGTGTCCCTCTGCTACATTTTGTGTGAAGAGGTATATCTGCTCATACAGATCTCATAACTCATTGAATCCAAGTAGTTTAGGTCAAGACATCAAGTGCTAGACACATACAAAACATGCATTTTCAATTTGTGGTTCAATTGTTGTTTCTATGATGACTAAATACTTGAAAGTAGGGGATACCTGGTGGTCGAGTGGTTAGAGCACATCCCAAGATCACAACACATCTCGGTGCCAAAATAAAGCAAATCAAAAATCTAAGTTACAAAAAAAAAAAAAAAAAGTCATTTCCTTGACAATTCAGTAATGTATAATGAGGGATGCCTATGGTCTGAACACATTTAAGGAACACTCTGTAGCTACACTTGAGACTCCATTGAACATAAAGCTTACTTGTGCTGAATATTATTTTATTGCAGAGAAAATAAGCATGACACTTCCCCATCACCTGACATAAAAATTACATTATTATTAGAATATTTGAGATTTGTTTACATACAGCCACAGGACTGATTCAACATCTTGATGACACACTATGGTTTGTTGAATGAACTCCAGTTGCACAGTTGAACAGTGGCAATGAGCTGCAGGAGAACAGATGCTTTTGATTACACCATGCATTATTAATTTATTCTCTTAATCCGTTTGGCTGCACAATTGATAGAGTTGATGAATATGTGGTTCTATAACAGTTCATTTTAATTAATTTACTTTAAATACATAATATGTACATTTTCTGCATTAAGATCAGAACAAATGTTCTATATTTTGAAGGTTTTTGTGTTTTGCCAAAAGTTTCCATCAATTCTCAAACCTAACGGTAGTCATTTTAATCAAGGTAACATGTTTCATTTGGTCATCTGTCAGTGGTATCGGATCTCCTTCATGCCTGCATATTGTGATCATCAGCCGCAAGTGGTCAAATTTAACTTTTTATCCACTTTTGAGCCATTATTAAAGCAGAAGTGAGTGATCCGGTCGTTTTCGCTAATGCTGCGTTCCAGGCAGGCTTTTGAAATCGTAAATTACAGCTTCAAGTCACAACTTACGACTTTGTAGCGTTCCAGGCAACCCACTCGTGTTTTTCCGACCTGTTTTACCGGTGAAAGTCACTATAACGGCCACTCGTAACTTCCGACCGGTGAACTCGTACCAGATCGAACTGGTACCACTTCACGGTCGGAAAAATACGAGTTTCCTTGAACGCACCATAACAGTCCTCGTCGCTACGTCACCACATTCACGGCGTTCCTTGGCTGCACACACAGCCCTGCATGCCGTTCTCTCTCCTCATTGGATAAAAACTGTAGGATACGATAAATGTTTTCTCTTCGGCTCAGAGCAGAGCAGAGGGACTGAGAGACCCGTGTTTCAGTCCAAACACTCTATGTAACTATTTAAGACTTATATTAACACAAATGTATCACTCACTTCTGCTTTAATTATTATTATTATTATTATTATTACTATTTTTTAAATATAATTTAACCAGATGAAGGATCTTAGTTTTTGGACGTCGATGGGGAACTAAGGTGTGGCAGTTCAGCACTCTGCCCTTCCTGACTTCATGTGCCTACCAAACAGTGCCTCAGAAATACAGAGTTTTAGTGTGAAAATGCTTTTTCTAGTCTTCTGTCTATATTTTATTATTGGGTTCATTTATTTTGGGGAGAAAACCTCTGGATAATTCAGCTACTGTTAAAAATGTCCTGGATGATTGTCACTGAAGGAATCTTAGGCAGGATTAGCGGACTGCATTGATGGCAATGGTGGTGAAGACAACACATTCCCATGGTCCCACAGATGGTTGTCTGGCTGAAACTAATGGCTTTTCCTCAGGTGGATTTGATGGGTTTGACGGTCAAAGTGCAGCCATTACAGTTCTGCTGGAGAAAGTTCTCAGATAGAAACTGTATGAGAGAAGACAATCGCTGAGTAGCAATAAAGGTGCAGTGTGTAATGATGTTTTTCTGACAGTGCAGCATAAGTTTGTTTATACTTACATCCGATAGAGCCTTTGAAATTTCATCTTTGTTTTCCACACTGCTCGTTAAAAAAGAGGCTTTCATGTGAATGGTAACTGTTTGGTAATCTGAAGAGAAGCAAAGATACAAATGTGTTTGATCATGCAGACAAGGAACTATAGAGTTGATGTAGAAAAATCCATGTCACTGACAGTACCTTCATCTAAACTAGTGGTGGTGGTTTGGGAATCTGTGCCTTTGATAGTAACTCCAGATGTGCCTCCATCTGCTGGTGAAGATGTGACACTGCTAATCGTCATACTGCTTTTTGTCAGTGTTGAGGACAAGGAAACTGTTAAGCGTGCCAGAGGAGACAGATGTTGTCTCAGTACCAGATTCAAACAATCGTTCATCAATGTTGGCACTTTGTAATCATAATGACCAACTTGTAGGTGTAGAGACTATGGACTCTGAAGTTGAGGGTCCCACTGCTGGTGTAGATGTGGTGCTGCTGCTTTTTTGGCTGGTTGTTGTGGCGGATGACACAATGTACTCCGATGTAGTGCTCCCCTCCAATAGTGCAGATGTAACTCTGCTGCTCGTTATACTGGGCGCTGTTGTAGATGGTGATGATGTGGAGATATCTGTCTGTGTAGGTCTACTGCTGCTTTGTGTACTGGCTGCTGTAAGAGGAGAGACTGAACTTGCGCTAACGCCTGCTGCTGCTGCTGCTGCAGAGGTAGTGCTGCTTTTTGTTGTTTCAGAGAGTGTAGATGTACTACTGCTTGTTGGGATATTTACTGCACTTGTCGAGACTGTGAAAGCTGGAGTTGCACTCACACCTGTCTGTGTAGAGGTTGCAGTGGTGCCTGTTATGTTGGATGTTGTATTATTAGATACTGTGGATGCTAAAGTAGTTGTGACACCTGCTAGTGTAGAAGTAGTGTTGCTGTTTGTAGATGTCCTTGTGGTGCCTGTTAGGTTGGGTGTTGTATGAGTAGTGGCTGTTGATGCTAAAGTTGTTGTGGCACCTATTGTAGATGCCGTGCTGTTGTTTGTTGTATCAGAGAGTGTAGATGCACTACTGCTTGTTGGGATATTTACTGTACTTGTAGAGACAGTGGAAGCTGGAGTTGCACTCTGTGTAGATGTTTTAATGGTACCTGTTACATTTGGAGTTGTATTATTAGACACTGTGGATGCTAAAGTAGTTGTGACACCTGCTAGTGTAGTGCTGCTGTTTGTAGATGTTGTTGTGGGGCCTGTTATGTTGAGTGTTGTATGAGTAGAGGCTGTTGATGCTGAATTTGTTGTGGCACCTATTGTAGATGCAGTGCTGTTGTTTGTTGTATCAGAGAGTGTAGATGTACTGCTACTTGTTGAGATATTTACTGTACTTGTAGAGACAGTGGAAGCTGGAGTTGCACTCACATCTGTCTGTGTTGATGTTGTAGTGGTACCTGTTATGTTGGGAGTTGTATTATTAGATGCTGTGGATGCTAAAGTAGTTGTGACACCTGCCAGTGTAGTGTTGCTGTTTGTAGTGCTGGGTGCCGTCATTCCAGTGCTGTTTTCTCCTGGACTAGATGTTGTATCACTGCCTTTTGTATCGGTTGCTGTTGTAGCAGAGACCGTGGACGACAAAGTTGTAGTGACATTTGGTATTGTAGTTGTGGTACTGCTGTTTGATGTGCTGGATGTGCTCGGTGATGCGGTGGTCAATGCTGTAGAAGATCAAAGATTTACACTATAAATGTTGTTCACTTAATTTTTTTTCTTCTAATTTTATAGGTACACTCTCACTCACATTTATAATCACCAACCTGTAGCTGTAGAAGCTGTGGACTCTGATGTAGTGCTCCCCCCCAATGGTGTAGGTGTCACACTGCTGCTTGTTGCACTGGGCGCTGTTGTAGATGGTGATGATGTGGTAATATCTGTCTGTGTAGGTGTACTGCTGCTTTGTGTACTGGCTGCTGTAAGAGGAGAGACTGGATATGCTGAACTTGTGTTAACGTCTGTACTTGTAGAGACAGTGGAAGCTGGAGTTGCACTCACATCTGTCTGTGTAGATGTTGTAGTGGTACCTGTTACATTTGGAGTTGTATTATTAGATGCTGTGGACGCTAATGTAGTTGTGACACCTGCCAGTGTAGTGTTGCTGTTTGTAGATGTTGTTGTTGTGCCTGTTATGTTGGGTGTTGTATGAGTTGAGGCTGTGGATTCTAAAGTTGTCCCATCTGCTAGTGGAGACATAGTGCTGTTGTTTGTTGTATCAGAGAGTGTAGAGGTACTACTGCTTGTTGTGGTATTTACTGTACTTGTGGAGACAGTGGAAGCTGGAGTTGCACTCACATCTGTCTGTGTTGATGTTGTATTGCTATCTGTTACGTTGGGAGTTGTATTATTAGATGCTGTGGATGCTAAAGTAGTTGTGACACCTTCCAGTGTAGAAGTAGTGTTGCTGTTTAATGTGCTGGGTGCTGTTGTTCCGGGGACTGATAAAGTAGTGCTGTTATCCCCTGGACTAGATTTTGTATCACTGCCTTTTGTATCGGTTGCTGTTGTTGAAGAGACAGTGGACGACAAAGTTGTAGTGACATTTGGTATTGTAGTTGTGGTACTGCTGTTTGATGTGCTGGATGTGCTCGGTGATGCGGTGGTCAATGCTGTAGAAGATCAAATAATTACTCTATAAAGGTTGTTCACATAACTTTTGAAAATGTTTTAAATTTTTTAGGTGCACTCTCACTCACATGTGCAGGTTGACATGAAGTCATCACAGCAGTCATTGTTATTGACGCAGAACTCATCACAGAAACACCCTCTAAAACAGCTGTTGTTTTGACCGGGGCAGCACAGCACTGGTGGACCTGCACAATCTGGAGCACACACAACACAGTTTGTACAGAGCTGAGAAAGGAATGTTGCACTACTGGAGTGTGGAAACAGTGAGGGTGTGTTGTTGATATTACCTGTAGGTGTAGCCGTTTGAGCTAGAAAATTAAAGGAGACATTTCATAATTTAATTTCATTACCTTTTAAGGGAAAAAAAATAAAAAATAAAAATAATAATATATATATATATATATTAGGGGTGTGAACGTGTACGAAAATATGTACACGTGTACACTGTGCATTTTTTTTCGTGTACACGCTTCAGGACCGCTATTGATAGCTTTCATGTGACGTCACGGCCCATATGGAACGCCCCCTGGCGGTCAAAACCATAAGGTCAAAACAATCCACTTCCCCGCTGTCCGCGGCTTAGGACAAGGCAGAAAAACACACACTGCTCCCTGCTGCTTCAAAAATACCGGTGTTATGGCCCAACTGGTGTCTGATTTAACTGGTTACCGTACCGAACAACAGCTGTGCTGCACTTCCGTCCGGAGATTTATCACAAATTCACAAATAAAGCCGCAATACTGCACAGTATGACAAAGCCTGTCATGTTAAAGTTACGAACTAATGGAAAAAAAACTCTGAAAATACGCTAAACAATACCGGTCATCGTCCTCGCCGCGCCGCGGTCGGTCCCGACCCCCGTTACCGTGTTGCTGCCGCCGCGGGCGGTGCTGTCCGGTGGCGGGCGGTCCCGCCGGGTTACCATCGCCGCCGCCGGTCCTGCTGCTATCGGACCGCCGTCATCGTTGCCGTCGGTAGCGGTGCGTAGCTAAGCTCCGGGGGGTAAAGGGGGGGCAGCTGGTCACCGTGCAGCCCAGCTAAGGGCTCTGGTTTGTGGGTGAGAGGAGCAGGGAGCCTGGGCTCAGTGGGCTGGAGCTCAGCTGTGGAGCTCAGCGGAGCTGCGGTACCAGGACGGTGTTCCCGCACAGGGAAGTTACAGGTACATTTCTACCACTTCAATGAGTTCATAAACATTATTTTAAGATAAAAAAAAAACTACAAAATGGGGCTTTTAATCAGAAACCAGTTGAGCCATAACACCGGAGTATTGGTTGCAAGCGGTGGAGGATGATGGATTCTCCACCAGGTAAATGTAAACATCGCCCAACTCGAGCTTCGGCAGGGAACTGGTCATCTTAAACAGCTCCTATACAGCAGCTGGTGTTGAATATGGGTCACAAGTGACCAAAACTTAAAAGTTATTTTTATATCTTTCTTTCTCGGCCGCTGGCAGATGATTTACTCGGTTGTTTGTCCATAGAAAGACCCGACGGCGGATTCGTCCCGCCCCCCTCCCCCACGACACGCACCGCACCGCACCGCACCGTAACTGGAGAGATCCGCCCGGTGAGCGTTCAGAGTCGACCACCGTACCCCCCCCCTCTCGCTGACCTCCGCACAGACAGGAGACCAAGACCCCCTGTCATGTCGGTCCTCCACCCTCTCTGATCCGCCGCAAGTTGCCAGAGCCCCGCGGAGCCCAGTCTCTCCCTCCTCTCCCACACTTCAGCACCTGTCCTGGGCTACAGCTTGGCTCGCTCCACCGTCCTTTATTTTTGAAGTACAACTAATAATAATGCACCGTATAGCCTAAAACACGCATACGAGTGATCAGAACAGTACATTGTTTACGCTACTTTTAAAAGGAGTAAAGTCATTTAAAACGAGGAGCGAGCCGAGCCGACACGGTGCAGTCTATGGGTGCAGCCCAGGACAGGTGCTGAAGTGCGGATGAGAGGAGAGGACAGACCGGGCAGGAGCAACCAGCCCAGAGACACCCCTTTCAATCCGTTTAAGGTTATTTGTTTGTGTTTAGGGAGGCTATATTTGTATAGAATATTTTTTGGCAACCAGAAAAGCAATGTTTGACCCGGCGTTTATTTCGGATGGGCGTTTACTCGGTGGCGGCGCCATCACACTCGCAAAAAAAAAAAAAAAGACAAGAAAAAAAGGGGGGGGGGGGGGGGGGGGGAAAACGCAGTCACGCACATTTTGTCTGAAGGAGGGAAGCGCGTCACAGCATCATTTTTATTAAATCATAGTTTTCTCTAAATTAAGACAGTGTGAGGGACTATTTTTCACCCACCCCCCCAAAATGTACGCTATGTAATAAAAAAAAAAATTGCGTGTATCGTTTAGGGATTTTTTACTACACGTTTACAGTTTCATTCCGTGTAAACGTGTACACGTGTACAAAGTCACACCCCTAATAAATATATATATATATATATATATATATATATATATATATATATATATATATATATATATATATATATATATATATATATATATACACGTGTATATATATATGTTTTTATTTAGTTTATTTTTTTTTTGGGGGGGGGGGTTACTTTTGGTCAACAAAGATCACAGATTAACATGGCTGTCAGGTTCATTTAAAAAAAAAAAAGTTACTGTGTAGCCGTTATGTAACAGCTACTTTACAGAAAAATATAGGATCCAGGAAGATTAATAATTGGCACTTCCTTCAATAGGCTTAGTTATGTTTAAGGAATGAGCTGTTTGTATGGACAACATAACACAATCAATGATTACACTGATAAATAACTTGTCACTAAAAGTTGTCTCTAATAAACTGAATCAGTGATTTAGCCAAAAATAAAGGCAACAGGGTCAAGAATCTAACTCATCTGGGGAAATTGTCATAGGGAAAAAAATGTCATAGCTTAACTTGATTGAGCTTTTTAATATTAAAGATAGTAGGTAATGTTTTACTCACCATCACTGAGAGGTGCAATCATCAACAGGAGAAAAACACACAGGGAAAAGCAATCCATGACTCTGTGTGGCTGCTGAGTGTGGCAGTCCTTTTATGTTTGTATGAGCATCACAGACACACACAGACACACAGACACACAGACACACACACACACACACACACACACACACACACACACACACACACACACACACACACACACACACACACACACACACACACACACACACACACACACACACACACACACACACACACACACACACTAATCCTATTGTTTGACAGAAGAGGAGGCAAAATGCCTTATTGTACCATTATCATATCATGTTACAGAGGTTTCACAATATTTTTCTTGTGTAACGAGTTTCTTGGTTCCCCTGCTTGACACTGTCAGACCGCAGGCATGCCAGGGATGCTTTTGCAGCTACACCTGGGACTGATATGACAGGACATGACATGATGCCAGTATGACAGTACATGTTTAATAGAGCAGTTGTAATTGTGCTGTGACCCAAATACATTTTAGGCACAAATGCAATATTCTGAACAATTTATTTCATGTTTTATTTGTTTTCAACAATATCAGACAGTGATAAATAATCCATGTGTAGTCATCCATTCTAATAACACACTATTAAAAGCTGTAAGAACATCACTTTTGAATAAATAGCATGCATGGTAGTGACAAAGTCAGTAAAGTCTCATATACTGTCACAGATTCCAAAATGGGAGGATCTCAAGGAGATGAGTAACTTTTGAAAGAGTATGAAGTTCCACATCCATATGAAACAGTGCAAAATCCCAGACAGGAGCAGGTGCAGCAAGGCATGTATTCACTAAGATACACTATTTTGACATTGTTCTAAAAAGCTGGAAGTAAAGAAAAGAAAACTGGACATCAGTGCTACTGGTTATGTTTATGCAAAGTCATATTTTGAAGCTTGAGTTTGTGGTCTGAGGAAAAAACACCAAATCAGTATTTATTCTCTTTGTTCTTGAAGTTTTCTTGTAAACTGACAGAGTAATATTTCTACTTCTAAACTTCTTCAGGGATATCTTTCAGTGCCGTGTATCATCCTCATATCCATCTCATATTCACACTCTCCAGCTCTCGCCAAACTCTTGAACACTGCCGGCCATGGTACCGTCTGGCTTCATCCTGTCATTCCTCTTCTGGCCGTCAAAGTTCCCACACAGACCCCCCACTCTCCTTTTGTATATCCGTGGTAGAGTGATCTCTGCAGGGATGACATTAACAATGCGTTGGCTCTGTATCTCACCCAGAAAATAACTCATTCTTTGACACAGAGTTTGATAAATAATACAATAATACATTTCATTAAGGAGTGGAGATGCATCCTGTTAGATGTGTCTGATGACAGGAAGATTAGTTACCTGCTTTGTTGTGTTCATCAAACTCCACTGAGAGGCCAAAGTCTGTCTTTAGGTAGATGCGAGAGGAATGCTTCCGGATATTTAGACCAGCACTTGGCGAGATGGGAGTATTGGTTCTCTCTCCATCCACCTGGAAGGGGATAGAGGGGATATGTCAGTAGGACATTTAAGTTGACTTGAGAGAACTAGTTTTTGGTCTTGCACGACTATATGTACTGGGATCCACAAAACATCCATATTTAGTAGTCCTGTCAACTTGCATTTGTAAGTCAACTTGTACTCCTGATAGTCTCAGCTTGGGTGTCCAGCTGACAGCGCTGTCAGCAGCCTGGCAGGAGAGACTTGCTGTGTGGCACAATCTTATAACTCAGCAATGGTCAAGATCCCAACTTTTCCTTTTACTATGTAAAAAAAAACCTAAAGTTTTATAAACAAAATAGTTAGTTTTTAGGTAAAACATAAGTCATGTTTGGTTTGGCACGGGGGGAATTAACACGGTACGTGCAGGAGAGGAAATTATTCTATTTTCATATAAAGTTTAATGAGGAAAATACACAGGTCATATTGTGTCAAGCAAAATAAATAAATAGGATAATTCCTTATGGCATTTCATAATTTCACTTATTCAGTGAATCAGTGAATCTTCAGATCTGGATAATCTTTATTCCCCAGAGGATACGATCTACTGATTTTGGTCACCTCTTGCCTATTCTATGTTTCTTTCTGGTTGACATTTAAATTTGTCAATTCTTTGATTTATGATCTCCATCAGCCTCAGCTGTAGTTAGTATGCCAATACATTAACATACTATACTAAGATGGTAAACATAATTCCTGCTCAACATTGTTATGTTATATCAGTCTTTTATTATTATTTTTTAATCCACTGCCAGCTGCAGCACATTTTACTTGTTTTCTACACAATGACAATAATCTAAATCTGAAAGATTTGCAAAATCTTTGAGGAAATGTGTGTGTATGTGTGTAACATTTATACTGTATACAATATCTATCTATGAGTCCCATTTGGGAATGGGTTTTCAGCCTTAGGACTCTGAGTATGCAGCTGTTGGATATTTTCTCTCTGTCTCTCATATATAAATATGCACACACAAACATGGTCAAAGTGCCAGAAGGGAAACAACATAGCACATCGTCTGTCTCACTACTTCAGTACTTCAACACCTCACAGTAAAAGATGAGAATTGGTGCTGATTATTACCCTCAGTGTTGTCACAAATGTTTGCGTGTAAGCTGATATATGTTCAACATGTATCCCATGTTCCTAATATTGCCTGCTAAAAATGCACTACAGGAAAATGAGATGACAGTAGTGTGGTGTTCAAAATGCCCTTAATACTTACGAGCAGCCTCAGATTCCTCTTGAACTCCACAGTGTGATTATAGACTCTGATCTTAAGCTCTTGTAATCTGTGGTGCCCCTCAGTCTCTTCACTGTCTTCATCATGTTTGTGATCATCATCGATGTCATCATCATCATCTTCATCATTGACATCATCATCCTCATCTCTGCGACTGTGGTTTTCTTCACTGCTACTGTCACCATGATCCTCACTATTATCATCATCTACCGAGCGTCTATGGATGCCTTCGATATAGACATCAGGAAGGTTGTTTGGCAAGTTTTTCGTCTGGACCAGCACATACGAGTGCTCACCCTCAAAGCCGTGCTTCATTTTGTCAAAGGTTCTGTACTCAGGGTCTCCATTTACAGTGCACTCGCTAAATCCTGTGGAGCAACAAATTTAGGGCAATTCATAAATGAATGAAGCAGACATTAGATCATTTATATTTTTCAGACTTTTGCTCTGTCATTTACTGCACCTGTAGACTGGCAGTAATATTCGCCCTTGTCATTTTGAAGGCAGACAGAATTGCCATCACACTCATCTTCGTCATCACAGTCAATCTTCCCCACACCGTCGTCTTTCTCACATTCACATTTCTGACTGCAGTGTTTGGTGTACCACACTTCATTGAACTATTAAGAAAGAGAGAGTCATCATACAGGGTCCACATGAGTGCTCTGGTTTCAAGAAGTTGTTGATTCTTTCTCTCACCTGATGTTTGGTGCCGTTTCTGTCCACACATCCACATTCTTGGACAGGTACACAATGCTTCGATTTCTTCACAAAGCCATCATCACATACACATCCTGGTACACAACTGTCACTCTCACTGCAGTGTGGTGGGCCATTCAGTTGTGTACAGGTTGGATTGCATGGAGGGATACAACTTGTGTAGTGACTGTTCTCTGGGCAAGATGGTGCTGGAGAGAGAGAGTATTAGACATAAGCATAAAAAATCAAACAAAAGTGGTCTTTACAGTTAATTTAGGGCAGCAGAGCCAAACAAACAATGCCATGGCCAGCTGAAGTTGACAGAATAGCTGTTAAACAGTTGACAGCGGGACGGACAGCAGCGACTGCGTGTTTGAAATGAAATGTCTAAATATATAGCAATTTTTTCCAAAATGCAATCTGGATGATTCATGTGAAAAGTGCAAAACCAATATCATCATGATATAAGATCATAATATCACTCATCCCATGTGTGTTATGGGAAACCCCCAAGTTGTGTTTTAATTGGAGGGGGTGCAAACTTACTTGGTACAGGTGTAGTTGGAGGCTGTGCTGTTGATGTAGACTGAGGTCTGTCTGTTGGTGGGTGTGTTTTAATTGTTGTTGTAGGTTGTGGTCCAGCTGTTGCTGTAGGCTGTGGTCTCAAGGATGTTGTGGGCTGTGATGTAACAGTTGTGCTCTGGGGTTTTCTTGTGGTTGGTGGTTGTGGCTGCATTGTAGTTAAAGGTATTGGTCCTGTTGTTGTTTGTGGCTGTGAAATGGTTGGAGGTTGTGGTCTAGCTGTAGTTGGCGGTAGAGGTCTATTTGTTGTTTGTGACCCAGGTTTACCTGTGGTTGGAGGATGTGGTCTAGCTGTCGTTTGTGACTCAGCTTGAACTGTAGTTGGTGGTTGTGGTCTAGCTGTTGTTTGTGACTCAGCTTGAACTGTAGTTGGTGGTTGTGGTCTAGCTGTGGTTGGAGGATGTGGTCTAGCTGTTGTTTGTGGTCTGGCTGTTGTTTGTGACTCAGCTTGAGCTGTAGTTGGTGGTTGTGGTCTAGCTGTGGTTGGAGGATGTGGTCTAGCTGTCGTTTGTGACTCAGCTTGAACTGTAGTTGGTGGTTGTGGTCTAGCTGTTGTTTGTGACTCAGCTTGAACTGTAGTTGGTGGTTGTGGTCTAGCTGTGGTTGGAGGATGTGGTCTAGCTGTTGTTTGTGGTCTGGCTGTTGTTTGTGACTCAGCTTGAGCTGTAGTTGGTGGTTGTGGTCTAGCTGTGGTTGGAGGATGTGGTCTAGCTGTCGTTTGTGACTCAGCTTGAACTGTAGTTGGTGGTTGTGGTCTAGCTGTTGTTTGTGGTCTGGCTGTTGTTTGTGACTCAGCTTGAGCTGTAGTTGGTGGTTGTGGTCTAGCAGTCGTTTGTGACTCAGCTTGAGCTGTAGTTGGTGGTTGTGGTCCAATTGTGGTTTGAGGTTGTGGTCTAGCTGTTGTTTGTGGTTCAGTTTGAGCTGTAGTTGGTGGTTGTGGTCTAGCTGTGGTTGGAGGGTGTGGTCTAGCTGTTGTTTGTGACTCAGCTTGAACTGTAGTTGGTGGTTGTGGTTTAGCTGTAGTTGGTGGTTGTGGTCTACCTGTGGTTGGAGGATGTGGTCTAGCTGTTGTTTGTGACTCAGCTTGAGCTGTAGTTGGTGGTTGTGGTCTAGCTGTTGTTTGTGACTCAGCTTGAACTGTAGTTGGTGGTTGTGGTCTAGCTGTTGTTTGTGACTCAGCTTGAGCTGTAGTTGGTGGTTGTGGTCTACCTGTGGTTGGGGGATGTGGTCTAGCAGTCGTTTGTGACTCAGCTTGAGTTGAAGTTGGTGGTTGTGGTCTAGCTGTGGTGGGAAGTTGTGGTTTAGCTGTTGTTTGTGACTCAGCTTGAGCTGTAGTTGGTGGTTGTGGTCTAGCTGTTGTTTGTGGTTCAGTTTGAGCTGTAGTTGGTGGTTGTGGTCTAGCTGTTGTTTGTGACTCAGCTTGAGCTGTAGTTGGTGGCTGTGGTCCAATTGTGGTTTGAAGTTGTGGTCTAGCTGTTGTTTGTGGTTCAGTTTGAGCTGTAGTTGGTGGTTGCGGTCTAGCTGTGGTGGGAGGTTGTGGTCTAGCTGTTGTTTGTGACTCAGCTTGAACTGTAGTTGGTGGTTGCGGTCTAGCAGTCTTTTGTGACTCAGCTTGAGCTGTAGTTGGTGGTTGTGGTCTAGCTGTGGTGGGAGGTTGTGGTCTAGCTGTTGTTTGTGGTTCAGCTTGAGCTGTAGTTGGTGGTTGTGGTCTAGCTGTGGTTTGAGGTTGTGGTCTAGCTGTTGTTTGTGGTTCAGCTTGAGCTGTAGTTGGTGGTTGTGGTCTAGCTGTGGTTTGAGGTTGTGGTCTAGCTGTTGTTTGTGGTTCAGTTTGAGCTGTAGTTGGTGGTTGTGGTCTAGCTGTGGTGGGATGTTGTGGGTTAGCTGTTGCTTGTGACTCGGTTTGAGCTGTAGTTGGTGGTTGTGGTCCAATTGTGGTTTGAGGTTGTGGTCTAGCTGTTGTCTGTGGCTCAGTTTGAGCTGTAGTTGGTGGTTGTGGTCTAGCTGTGGTGGGAGGTGGTGGTCTAGCTGTTGTTTGTGGTTCAGCTTGAGCTGTAGTTGGTGGTTGTGGTCCAATTGTGGTTTGAGGTTGTGGTCTAGCTGTTGTCTGTGGCTCAGTTTGAGCTGTAGTTGGTGGTTGTGGTCTAGCTGTGGTGGGAGGTTGTGGTCTAGCTGTTGTTTGTGGTTCAGTTTGAGCTGTAGTTGGTGGTTGTGGTCCAATTGTGGTTTGAGGTTGTGGTCTAGCTGTTGTTTGTGGTTCAGTTTGAGCTGTAGTTGGTGGTTGTGGTCTAGCTGTGGTGGGAGGTTGTGAGTTAGCTGTTGCTTGTGACTCGGTTTGAGCTGTAGTTGGTGGTTGTGGTCCAATTGTGGTTTGAGGTTGTGGTCTAGCTGTTGTCTGTGGCTCAGTTTGAGCTGTAGTTGGTGGTTGTGGTCTAGCTGTGGTGGGAGGTTGTGGTCTAGCTGTTGTCTGTGGTTCAGCTTGAGCTGTAGTTGGTGGTTGTGGTCCAATTGTGGTTTGAGGTTGTGGTCTAGCAGTCGTTTGTGACTCAGTTTGAGCTGTAGTTGGTGGTTGTGGTCTAGCTGTGGTGGGAGGTTGTGGTTTAGCTGTTGCTTGTGACTCAGGTTGAGTTGTGTTTGGTTGTTGTGGGCTTGCTGTGGTTTGGGGACTAATTGTAGCTGTTGCTATTGGTATCGATGTAATTGGTAGCAGTTTTGTTGTTGCTGGAACGCCAGGTCTTGTGGTCACTGGGACATCAGCAATTGTTGTGTGTGGGGGCTCAGTTATTGTTGATGTATTTGTAGGATTTTGTGTATTAGAAGCAGTTGGGCCTGCTGTTGTTGTGATGGTCTTTGTTGTGAATGTAGTTGTTGATGGTGGCTGTGTAGTTGATGAGCTGTTGGCTGGAGGAAGCCCAGGTCCTGTTGTTGCAACTGAATCCATGGTTTCAGGAGCAGGGGTTGTTGGTTCAGCCAGATCTGTGACAACCAATTAATTAGTCTAAGCAATTATCAGTTATATTTGCAAGTAGAATGTCAGAAGCACAGATTCACCTGCACAGTGTCCGTGTTGAAGCAATATATCATCTATGGCCACATCAGACTGATCATTGGAACCTATTCTTCCCTCAAAAATGATCTAAAAAGTAAATGCACAGGTTAAAACTAATGTTGTTGCATCAAGATAGCGCAGTGTTTGGCTTTTTCTTTGCGAGTTTCTGACGTAAGGCAGTTAAGAGAGAGAAACATCTGTCAGTAACTCACCTGGAAAGCTTCAGTCGTGGTGAAATCAACCTGAGCCAGGTGCCACATATTTCCTTGGTCATTCCTTTTCCACCAAACAGCATCTGCTTTTCTGTCCTGGAGCAGGTAAACATGGAGGCCCATTGTGTCTGCTGAGCCATACATATGGTACCAGAACTGCAGACACTGAGGACCAGAGTGAGAACACTCAGAGCTGATGAGACGAGCTGTGTCTCCAAGTGACGCACTGCCCCCTTCGATGTAAAGATAGTTGCCATCTGGATGAGACCATTAAAGTTAGTTAGTTGAGCATTAAACATTACATTTATCAAAAAAAAATATTATTTTTTTTTCAGCTGCACTCTTGGTCAGACAATGTTAATCAGTTTACCATTCTGGTTTGACAAGGAAGAACTGCTTTAACAATGGAATTTTCACTCGTCATTACTGTGACTGTGGCTGACATAAATCTAGAAGAGTGTTCTGTTGTTTCCCTGACAGTTGGAAACTTTCTAAATACGGCACACATCCACACTTGGCTTGTGTCATTACCTCCTGTGGTGTGATCTGAAGACGGGCCCGTCATCATTGTGGGAGTGGAGCCACTATGCCTTGTCCAATCAAAAACATCAGTAAGCAGTTGACTCCAGTGACATAAATCTTGCTCAAAATTGCAGTGGAGTTGGCATGCTGGAAAGAAAAAGCAGAAATATGATGAGATAACTAACACAGTATCTCTGAAAAATCACAAAAACTGGATGCCAAAAAAATAACTGATACACACATCAAAGCTGTGGAGTTACTGCTGTACCTGAGGGTGCTGGTGTTCTGTTGTCTGGGGCTTCAGTTACATTGTCCGTAATTGAGTTGGATGTTGCTTCCGTTGTGGGAGGCATTGTGATAGTTGCTGTATCATTGACCAGAGGGGTCTCGGGATCTGCAGTGGTTGGCACAGGGACACTTGGAAGAGCTGTGGCATTTAGATCAGGTTTAGGTGGTTGCGCTGTAACAACACCACCTAGATCTGTTTGGAGTACAACAGTATTTTAGAGCACTCTAAAATTGGAATAAAAAACTGCTTTCCAGACCTGTTAGTGTTTTCGCTGTATTTTTGTTTCTTACCAGAGCAGTAACCACGATAAAGCTTTACATCGTCTATGGCCACATCTGATTGATCATTAGATCCTCTGCGCCCCTCAAAGATGATCTGAATGATGTCATTGAAATCATTAGTAGATTAGACAGAATAATTTTGCACTACTGTACCAAAGGCTGGCCATCAACAGAGGCCCTGATGTGAGATAAGTCACCTGAAAAGCTCTGGTTGTTGTGAGGTCCACCTGAGCCAGGTGCCACATATTTCCTTGATCATTCCTCTTCCACCAGACGCCATCTGTGACTCTGTTCTGGACCAAGTATACATGAAGTCCCATTGTGTCTGCTGAGCCGTGCATATGGTACCAGAACTGCAAACACTGAGGACCCAAGTCAGAGCACTCAGAGCTGATTAGACGAGCTGTGTCTCCATGCGTTGCATTGCTGGCTTCAATGTACAGATAGTGACCATCTAGGCACGAATAAAGAAAATACAACATTTGTGAACATAGGTTCCATGATGGGACTTTTTTTTTCTTTAGCTATGTTTAATGTCATTCAGATATAGATGTCACAGGAGAATATTACCACCACTGTGGTCAGCCGAAGGCCCTGTCATTAGGGTGGGGGTGGAACCACTCTGCCACGTCCAGTCAAAAGCATCTGTAATCATCTGATTCCAGCTACAAAGGTTTCTGTCAAAGCTGCAGTCGAGACTGCAAACTATGGGGAAGCAAAAAATTAACATACACTTTAGTGTTGAGGCAAATTTAGGCAATCTGTAACCTTGAATGGCCATCAAGAATTGCACATTCAGTATTTATTGGACTACACATGAATGCTAATTAGTAACCAAACTTCAACATTTGTGATACAGAAACAACTGACCCATAAAGCATAGCTTCCTGTGCACTTACCTGGGTTTGAGGGAAGGACTTCTGTAGTCACAGAGGGAAGCTCAGTTCCACTAACCACACCAGGGGAGCTACCTAAAGGAAGTGATTGATTTTGTTTAAATCATCAGACCTGATCATAATTTGAGACCACAGTGTATTAGCACCATTAAAAACAGATTGGTGGTGCAGTATATCAGTCATTAAATCAAAATAGGAGGTTGTACTTCTTGTTAGAGATAGGGGTCACCTGAGCATGAGCCAAAGTTGATGGAAATGTCATCAACTGCCACATCGGATTGACCATTAGAGCCTCGAATTCCCTCAATAATGATCTGGAATGAGTGATGTGAAAAAAAAAAATTCACTGTTCAGAATAAGATACGTAATGTGTGTTTTTTTAGGGATGCACGATAGTTATCGGTCCGATAATTATCGGCCCGATATCAGGAAATTATGACGTCATTTCGATAAATCTCAATCACACACACACACCCCTGCACCCCCCTCTCACACAGACTGTCTGTCTGTGTGTGTCTCTCTCTCACACAGACACACAGACACACAGACACACAGACACAAACTCTGTCTGTCTCTCTCTCTCTCTCTCTCTCTCTCTCTCTCTCTCTCTCTCTCTCTCTCTCTCTCTCTCTCTCTCTCTCTCTCTCTCTCTCTCCCCCTCTCTGAAAAGTTATTCATTTGTATGGAACCAGCCAAGCTTTTTTAACTTGTGGGATGCACTTTTCCCACTTTGTATTTATTTTAATTGAGTAAAATAAATAAATAAAATAACGCAAAGTATTTGCATCAGTTCTGGAGTCTTTTATTTTTGTATCAATAAGTAATGCAGCTTATTTAAATAGATGTTCATTTGAGATACCAAATAGTTTTGTTTGATATCTTTTAGCAAATGTTTGAAAGGCTTGTTAATAGAATATCTTCATTTAAAGAGTCAAAACTGTTTTTGGTTTTGTTTATAGTATTGATGTCATGATATATGTTAGGTCATCACTAGTCTTTCTTATCTCCAGGTATGTTATCGGTTATCAGTATCGGTATCGGCCTTCGGAAGCAGAAAGTTATCGGTTATCGGTATTGGTTTAAAAAAAAATGTTATCGTGCATCCCTAGTTTTTTTGTTTTGTTTTTTGCAAGACATGGAACACAACATTCAGCCAGATGCTGCTGCATGTGTTGATGACATTGCAGTGTACTTACCTGGAAAGGACCAGGCACACTGATGTCAATATTTCCTTGATGCCATTCTGGTCCCTGGTTATTCACCCTGGACCAGAGCTTAGTAGCTTTGTTGCCTTTGAGCATGTAGATATTGAGGGACATTGCTGTAGCGGAACCATGCATATTGTACCAGAACTGTAGACAGAGTGGGGCATCATAATGGCACGCTGAGCTTATCAGGCGGGCTGAGTCTCCATGGGTTACTCCATCCCCCTCCATGTATATGTAATAACCGGCTAGAGAAAGGGTAAAAAAGCACAATAAGGAGGTGTCATGAATAACTAACAACTAGCAACCAAACGATGTAATAGTTTGATCTGAACCCGGGTTGTACCTCCAGTGGTATGGTCCTGGCTTGGCCCTGTTAGGTCTGAGGGGGTGGGTCCTGAATGTCTTGACCAATCAAAACTGTCCTGTATGAGCTGCTTCCACCCACACAAATTCTTTTCAAAGTCGCAGTTCAGGGGGCAGACTATGAAAAGCAAATGAACACAATGAAAATGATTATTATAAGACAATTAAATATATGAATATTACGATTTGAAAAGTGGAGTTAAAGTAAAAAAACAATTATCAACGAAAACATTACTTAATCTAATATGTGTGTAATTACATAAAGAGCTATGTGTATAAATACGATTATGCATTAAACATGTGTAAAATTGTTCCAACAAGAGGTCAAATTTGATATTTTCTTTGTGAAATTGATTATGAATTGGATTATGTCACTGATTATTCCAAACCAGTCACATAATAGCTTTTCCAACCCTGAATGCTCTTACAAGTCTGATCTGGTGTTGGAGAAGTGGGAGTTGGAGTAGGTGGAAGAGTTGAAGTGGTTGGGGGCTCAGCTGCAACAGGAACAAAAACAAAACAAAAAGCCAAACAAACAAACAAACAAACAAAAAAGGGGGAAATGAGTTCATCGTCTTTGGCTTTTTGGTGCCCCAAGATAAAATATTGCCTATCTTGGGCTTCCCTTTCCACATCTTAGCCACCTAATAACTTCTCCAACTTTGTTCATATCACTGATGAGTAAAAAATAAAACAAAAAACAAAAAAGTTCAGGTTTGGCCCGAGGCAGTTTCATAGTTTGCATATGCAACAGGACAGTCCTGTGACGTCATTAAAAACAAAATCAGGAGTAGAGAAAATTCAGGGCATTAAACAGAATTACACACATTCACAATTTGTTGTAAAAAAAATAATCAGCCAAATACTTAATCAGGACAAGTATCAGTATCTTCTCACAGAATGACACTTTCATTGTCCAACATATGCAACTCACCACAGGCTGTGCCTGCCTGCCAGGGGGGCAGCTTCACTCCTGCAACCTGGCATGCTGCTGCGTAGGACTTCAGAGATTCACAGAGGGTTTGTCGGTCACCATTTGTGGCACAGTAGTCATACACACAACTAAGAATGTAGATGTCTGGGTTAACGGGTTCATGACAGGGCAGGAAGGCATCTCCCAGTAATGCGAAACACTGACTGTAGGCTTCATCCTCTTCATCGTAGTCACAGAGCCTGGAGTCGTTTGGATAGGCGGTACAACTGAAGGTAAAATTTAGACAGTTATACAGTATTAAAACATTGGAACTATGCTGCCAATTCATAAGACAAGTTAGATGTTTTGGTCAAGTAAATATTACAAAGAAAACATTTGGTAAGCAGCTCCATGTGGTTACACAGTTACACAATGGCTAATGCTAATGATAGTGGGCTAAAATTATTTTAATAACAATGCTTACATGCTGATGTTCAGTAAGTACCATGTTTTCCAGGCTCATCTTAGTTTAGTGCATTAGCATGCTAACCTTGCTAATTAGCACTAAACACCAGTACAGTGGCAGTACAGCTATAGCTGTAGGGAATATAATTAGCACCTGCTTCTAGTTTTGCAAAAATTCTCTATTTTAGTGTTCCTTGTTAGTTTCTACGTCAGCAATCATTTAATTTGTTCTGGCAAGTGTGCAGATACGCTGTATGGTAAAAACAACTTACTCGTTATTGCCTGGCACCCTCCAGCTGTTCCCAAACTCAAATGCATCTGTAGTGTTTTGGCCATCTGGGGTTACAAAATCATCATCCTGGTGTCCAGAGTAGATGCCACACAGTCCACACAATTCATACTTGTAATGCTCATCTGCCTGCAGAAAGAGTCTATACTGCCCATCCACCATAATCCTGAGGCCAAAGGTTGTGTTCAAGATAATATAATTGCTCTCCATGTGAACCCACACCAAGCCGTAAGTTCCATTGGTGGAATAGGGGAGTTGGACCAGGCTGTTATTCACCTAGAGAGAGGACAGTCCATTAATTGTAATTAGTTTATTCTAGTGAGAGCCATGTTTGTTTTTGAATGCCAAACAAGTATTAAAATGATTTCTATTAGTGCAACCAGTTAGCTTCCAAATAGCTGTTCAGGGCAAAGTCAAGTAGGTCAGCTGTTAGTGTGTATACTCTTGTAAACCCCAGATGACAAACGAGTGACTTCCTCCAATGACCTGACAGAGCAATAACTGACTCCTATAAACATTGGTGTGGTGATAGTAAAGTAATTAGACACAGCCATTAATGAATTACATACGATAATAGAGAACAATGACAACAATAAATGGGTCACGTGCAGGCCATGAGAGGCTTTTTGTGTAGATCGGCAGTTGTTCAGTGTCATACACTTTTTTTTTATTTCATCAGTTGACTTGTTACATGACATGCCTTAAAGAGCTGCATTTGAAATGGTTTGATGTAAGGAGTTTTCATACTTACATAGACTTCTCCGCTTTGATTCAGGGTCAGGGAAAAATCTTCAACCTGCAGAGTCACAGCTTCCAGCTTGGACCGGGTGAAGTTCTCAAGGGGAGGATGCATGTTGTGTCCAATCACAGTGAACTGGACTGAGCTTTCTTCACCACATGTTGTAGCCAGCGTGTAACTGCAGCCCCCTTGAAAGTCATAAGCCACCTTGTCAAAGGTGATGTAATGTGGATCACCATAGACCCGGCAGGTAGCAGGCGTGAAAGGAAAGCAGTCTTTGACCCCATCTTTGACTTTACAAACTTCATTGTCTGCACATTGCATTGCAGTGCACCGCAGCTCATCATTACCCATACACTGGCACTGTTGCACACACGCTCCTTCCCAGAATGTCATTCCTTTCTGCAGGGGAAAAGGGATGTGTGTAAGTAAATAAATAATAGCACTGTGGCTATAGGTTGCTCTATGTTGTCACGTCATGTTACTCACCTCATAGTGTATACCGTTATGCCAGCACCCACAGTCCTCTGCTGGGACACACTTTCCCCCACTGAGTTTGAAACCAGACTCACACTCGCATCTTTCCTCACAGCTTCCACAGGGGCCAGCTAAATCCAGACTGGAGCACACCTCGGGACAGCCATCAGCACATGAGTTATAGTAGCTGTTCTCGCCACACTGAAGGGCTAAGGGGACCCAAGAAAGGAGAGGAAAGAGGACAGTGACCTTATTTTTTGTGTTATTGTACCAATAATTAGCCACTGTTTCTCCTATTTTAATATCAGGAGGAAGAAAAGTCAAAGCATGAAGCAATAAAGTCACATACGGCAGAATGTGGAGTTCCTCCATACGGGCATGGCGACTCCAGCATGCTCACAGATGTCAGTGTAGACCTGTAATGCCTGGCACAGCACCGCAGGGTCACCATGAGCATAGCACATGCTGACCATACAGCCCCTGAAGTAGCTTTCTGCCCCCAAAACTGAATTGCAGTCAGCAAAGGGCCCAGTGCTAGAGAGGAGCCCTCCACAGTACAGCTCCCTGGCATACTCGGCCTCCTCTAGTGGGTCACACTGATGAGGGACTAGAATAGTTTGACAGGAGGAGGTAGTTTTCCCAGTCTGCCAACTCTCAGCCAAAGCTGTAGCATCTTTGGCATTTGTGCCATCAGGTTTGCGGAGGTCATCTTCTCTTCGGTGATTAAAGTTACCACACATGCCGCAGACTTGATCAGAGTATGTTGTGGGCAGGGTGACATGTACAGCACCATGGCTGTCATAGGAAACAAAAAGCCCAAAACTGGTTCCCAGAACAACAGCAGCAGGGTTACTTTTGATATTGATGGTGCCATTGCCGAGGTTCAGCGGCAGTTTCCTCCAGACTCCATTAACCTGAAGAACAGTATAAGCTTTAGATTGCCTTACCGGCAATATTGACTCACTCTATCTGACTGTTTGCATAAAAAGCAGCATTCTGAAGATAGATGTATCTTTGGGAATTGATAAGGCTGATAAGTCCTGTAAGAATTCCAGGACATTATGCCAGTAAACTCTGCACTTTATGATAAAAAAAAGCAGCTTATCAGTAGAGTGGGCTGCAGATATGGGAACTGCTTGATGCAGTACATTAGTGAGCTCAACCCTCATTACACCATAACAAGGTGCCTCAAAACTGGGGTTGTACAGACAGAACTTAGATATTACAAAGTGGAGGGCCAGTTTAAATAAGATAAAACAGCTTCTGTACATTTCTTTGCAAATTACTGTCTCTTTCAGCTGTGAACAATGAGAAATACTCCTATTGTCCTTAAGATGTGTGATGTCCCACTGATAAACACCTGAGCAGAGTTAACCCACAAAAGCTATTAGTCTGCCAAAAATTATTTTATGGTTGCATGATTGTTGTCTCAGAAGGAAAAGCAAAAACCATTAAATAAGGTTTATTTGGATGTTTAGCCACACAAATTCTCATAAGTGCCTGAAAAACCCTGGTCTCCTTTTGTAATATTTCAATATTTGTCAAGAATACTATGTAACACAGTTTTGGGCTAAATTAATATCACCCGTTAAAAGAACTCACCACAACTCGGTGTGTTTTCTGATTCAGCAGGGACAATCTGAAGCTCCCTGTGTTCACAGTGACCTGCTGAACAGTTGGCAGAGATGAGTTCCCGTTCTGCTCATTGACCACTTCCACAGTGAACATGGGCAGGGCCTCGGCAGGTGAGCAGGTCTTGGCTAACACGTAGGTGCACGGGGCCATGAAGCGGAACAGCACTCCATCAAAAGTGCTGCAGTCTGTGTGACTGTGTATAGTGCACGTCCCAGGGGCGGATATCCCACTGGAGCCTCCTCTTTTAGGACCACAGATTTGGCCCTCGGGGCACTGAGAGGGAGAGCAGGAGAGCTGGCTGGCTGAACAGAGGCAGCGAGTGGACTCATCTGTCCATATCTCTGTGTTAGATTCACACTGGGGTCCTGGGGGGGGGGGAGGGGGGGCATGTGACTGAGTAAACAACCACTTTATAACCACAACACCATCTGGCTAGGAATAATTGATTAGTGATGTTAATTAATTATTATGCTCAGTGTTAATACTGTATGGACCGTCAACACATTTTCCACATTACCTTAGTTATCCAAACTATTATTCATGTTGGTGGTGCCTTAATTCACGTTATCTTAATTAATCAGCAGAATTAAAATTATTCTAACTGCCTAACTAACACTGAAATTATGAGACCTGATAAAGAATATTTTATGTCTTTAAACTCTTTATTTGTTTCACTGACAGTAATCTGACAAGTCTTATGACAGCAGTGGTTATGTATCCTGTAAACATTGTTATTACTGAAGCACAGCAGTTTTTTTTCTGCAAAAGCAGGCTGCAAGACGAGCAAAGGAACACTTACCGCATGAGCCTCTTCTTACACCAATCTGGTTAAATGTGATCCGTCCCCCCATGGACACTGCTTCAAGTACAACCTGGTACAAAAGCAGATTATCTCATGAAATATATAAAATAGAAACGTTATATTTTAAATCACCAACATAGTTCAGTTATAGATAAGTGACACTATGCAGTCTTTTACCTGAGACCTCGGTTTGATGATTTTCAGGGGGACAAACACTTGTCTCCATGTATTGCCGGGTTGGGCAGCAGAGGCCCAGACTTGTACCTGACCATCACTGCTCTTCAGGATAACTTTAACTTCAGAACCATTAGGCGCAACCGGGGCCTGGTACCAAAACTCTAAACAGGCCTCGCCCTCCAGCACTAGCGGGCTGCTTGCTAATATATTCACCGCCCCATTCTCTGGAGAAGAGAAGGACAATAAGAAAATGCAAATACGCAAGATGTTGTCATACATGACCACGCTCATTTCTAGTTCTGTTGTTGCACCTGTTTCTCGTGCTTCATTCTTGTCAAAATCACACACCTACTCAGGTTAGAAATGAGCTTTTACGCCATGTCATAACTCCTCACCAAAAATTGGAGACCATTTCCTTGCATTTGTTATTACCATAAAACAAGAAGTACATCTGTTGTGCTGCAATTATCATTAAATGCAAAATAGCTGTTTAGAGTGTTTTGTGCTAAATTTGAACCTCAGGTGCAGACCCTTTACTTTGATTGCCCCTGGGAGAACACCAGGCTATAAAAGATTATTAGCCTGCTTCAGATCAATTAGCGATATGCGGCGAGGCACAGCCACAGTCACAGCCCGTCTGCAGATTAAAATCAGAACTGTGGACTGATGTTCCAAATCCTCCACAATAAGGGAGGGGTAAAATGAAAGGTTACTACAGTCACGTAATCTCTCCATGTCAGAGTGAACTCATTACTGAACCTAGCAAGATGTCTTTAAAATACATCTGGCTTCCAATTTCATTATTACATTGTTTTTTTATTTCACAAAATCCAGTGCACTACAGACTAGTGCAGTAAATGTAGTTGTGTTCTGTACCTGTTTGCTGTTGGCTTCTTGTCCAGTCACAAATCAAATTGTTCTGTCTGTTGTAGAAACACTGTGTGACATATTCTATGTAGGAAAAATCGCCATTAGATATCGTATTATGTGCTCTTTTCTAGGGAATATGGAATGGAGTGAGGAATAGATGTAATAATTCATACCTGCATTTGTCCTCCACTCTGGTAGAGGAACTAATGAAAAGTCATTTTCAGCCCTAGCAAAGGAAAATGCATGACAATGATCTTTTTTTTTTTTTTTTTTAACAATTATGCCATAAATTCATACAACACTTGATTGATTTTAAAAACAGAATCTCCTTGATCCCTTACTTAATAAAATTGAGCCATATAACAATATTAGTAGTAGTAACATATTGGCCAAAAGTACGACCGTTTAAAAGTTGAATTATCTTGAAACCCACCTGCACTGAGTCACTGTGTGAGAGAAGAAGAGTAAAGTCACTGTGACCAACAAATCTGTGTGGATGCCCCCAAGCATGGCTGATCCCTTAACGGCAGCCTCTCAGCTCTGTTCTCCCGTTGCTAATCCTCTCTGTCTTTGATGAGTTGAAGAATGAATGATGAACACTGGCTGTTATGGAGCTTCTCTGTGGGAAACGCAGTGTACAGTATATGACCCTTTCACTGCCAGCACAGAGGTGTTGGCCCTCTTCTTGTGTCCCTTTCAAAGGACAGTGGAGGGTTTTAGACATTTATGCAACCCCCACCGTCCACTCCCCCCCAACACACACATACACACACCTAACCAGGTAACCTCAGCGGTGGGTGGAGAAAGAAAACTGGAGAACAGGAAGACATAAAAGGGGTTGGACTGTCTCTGTGGAGCAAAAAAAAAGATTGATAAAGTGCCGACAGCAGTAAACAGAGATAAGCAAAGTCTGGGTTTAGTGCTGCTATGTCAGGTGAGGCACTAAACCAAACTTGCATATTCAAATGCTTGAATAAAACAGCAAAAAGAGCTCTATTGAACTCACACTTTTATATGGTAGTGGTAAGGTGAAAAATTAACAACTATTCAAACATTGTAAAGGGTACATAAAAGAAGGAGAGAATAGTGTTGTATTTTCCTACTAAAAACCTTTACAGTATGATCTGTTGGCATTTTTCATAATGTAAAAACAGCAGGAGTCTCGCAGCTCACCTCTCTTCTTCTTACTGTGGTTCTCACAGTCTATTGTTTGTGTTAATTTCTGTGCACATTCAGGCTACTGATGAATATCCTGTAATTCAAAAGCACACTTTCATTAAAATAAGGTTGCAAGATTATTGAAACCGAAATAACATTATACCCTGGGAGAAACTGAAACCACGGATTATTATCAAAGATTTAGCTTTGAACATGTTTATCTGAAGACGTGACTTTTAATACAAAGGTACTAGATAGTGTGTTGTGTTGAGAATATCAAAGCTGATGAGCCTCATGAATTCTACATGCAGTAAAAGGGCGACAAGATAATTTCCTTTGTAAATCTGTGCTAAGCCTTTAACTCCATCACACTTCAAAGCAAAGATAAGCCCAAAAAAAAAGAAAAAAAGATGGGCCATTACGAATGTCAACTTATGCAATCCATATTCTTGAAACGTTCACAATGAGGCATGTGTGTGTCGGGACCTGGTAATGTTGGGAAAATAACTGGCTTGAAATAGAAGATATTGTCTGTTGGACTATATCTTGTGTCAGCCAGAAAGTAGCACACACTGTAAGAACAGGTGGAAAAAGAGTGATAAGAAAGACACATTGTGTATGAGGTGCTGTGTGACCCACCAATTGTAACATTCCTAAAGCATGCAAGGTTAGTGTCAACAGAGAGGGTGGCCTAAAACAAATATTGGAGCGCTTTAAAGCTGTCCAGCCATGAGAGAAGGTATTTGTTTGTAATATGTCAATTACCAAATGCTATACTGTGTATCTACTGTAATATATAAGAAGTGAATTTGTTTTTTTGTGTCACAACTGAATAGATAATCTACACTTATCTTAAAGATAGCTGATTTCAAAACCGATAGTCATGGTTTTACCTATCAGTGTCTCAGGTGTGTGATGAATGTCGCAGGAACTCTGTTACTCATAAACTGACCCATTGTGTGTACATAGCGCAAACTGATATTTTAGAGGCTTTAATGGGAAATAAAACTGATTTACGGCCCCAGAATGTCCAGTCAAAAAACAGGTACACCATAAAGCAGCGCCACATACAGCTATACACATACAGTAAATGTGCTCGACTTGATTCAGTTAATATTTTGTCATACTCTGTTACTCATTGCCATCTACTATACAGAGACTTGTTACAGCATCACTCTGGTAACTAGTAACTTTACTGTTACCCAAAGAGGCAGATGATTAATAATAGATACTGAAGGCTTCTATTTTTAGCAGTAATGGCCATGGTGATTACTGGAAGGGAGTTGTGACTGTGATAAAGCTTGTCCAGGGGTTAAGTGCCTGCCTAAAGTCACTTTATCAAGGTGTATACTCACTTATGAGTCAGCTATCATGATGCATCTTATTGGTAACCAAGACAGTCACCAAGGGGGCAACCTTTCTGCCCCACACACAGTGTCTAAATACAGTGGTGGTAACGTTATCAATATACAACCATGTTGAAATATGACATATTATCAGTCAGAAAATGCAGCTCAATTGCATACAAGAACCAATACTTGTACACTTGTCTCAGACCTGATATATGTCTCCAGCCTACAAATAAAAGGGCCATTAATAATCAACCATGTCCACAGGAAGCAGGAGAAAGATCAACAAGGGGCCACAACCAAGCACCAAAGCAGTATACTGTGGACCTTTTGAAAGATCATTGTGAACTGCAGATTCTATGATCCATGACTAACAGTTAATAGGCCTATGTTTGCTATTTCAATGGCCTGTGCTAGCTCTGCTGTGTCATAGGAAAACATCCGTAAGCAGAGGAATGTTCATTTGGAAACAACAGTGTTTTTTTTTTTTTTTTTTTTTTTTTTTTAGAACAGGTGTACCATTAAATATTACTAAGTACAGAAAGTGACGAAGACAGTGTCCAGTTACAGAATCTGATGAGCACATCGACATGCTCGAGATTTTCCACTTGCACATTTTTATATATTTTTATTTTTAGGTCAGACAAAGCCAAAAAGTTAAAATGCAAGTGGGTGAGATTTAAGTGGCCTGTGTGCCACTAATTCATCCTGAGGAAGTAGATTTCTTTTTTTATAAGTATATTTTGGGCTTTTTTTACGCCTTTTATTAGTACAGTTGAGAGAGAAATGCGAAGGCAGAGAGAGGGAGAATGACGTGCAGTAAAGAGCCGCCCGATATGGGATTCGAACCAGGGCCGACTGCAGCGAGGACTGTAGCCTCTGCATATGGGGTGCCTGCCCAACCCACTGTGCCACACGGCGCCCCCTGAGGAAGTAGATTTTTTTTAAATTTATCTCTCGCACTGTTGTCATTTTTTATGTGCAGAAATGCATAAAACATTATAAATATGGGATATTTAAACATTTATTGTTTTTTTCCCTCTTTGTTAAAATTGGATTTTCAGTCCGCTTTCAAGGTTTGCCTCACTAGGGTTGATGTATGTGGATGTAGTATGTATGACTAGTAGTGCAAAGTGCTTTGAGCTGTTGTGAAGACCAGAAAAGAGCTGTATACAGTCCATTTATTATGGGTCTCATTAATTAGTAAGACACCAGTCCACCACAGTCTACTTTGCCCTGCCATGTTGGTTTTGTGCTATGACTATTTAGTGTAGTGCTAGCTGTGTGCATCACATTGATTCATTCACATTGCCATGCTCTTCCCATTTCTCATAAACACTGACCATGAATCAGATCCATCTCCTAGTCAGACTGGCCGTTAGGACCTCCATCTCACTGATGAGACAGCACAATGGCCTTTCAAAACATCCAGGAAGTTTTTATTGTCTCTCCATCTCTTTATTCTGCATGTGCCTGTCATTAGGGGTGAGGGTCCGTGTACTTCGCGGCCATTCGATTTTTCCTTTAAACAGAACTGTCAAAAAACGAAAGTAAGCTGGTAATTTGGTTTTCCGTTTCAAACCAAAAACCAAAAACTAAATTCAGGCTGGTTTTTTCGTTTTTTGGTTTTTGGTTTTAAAACGAAAAAACGAGTAAACCAAAATCAAATTACGGTCAAAATTGGATTGTCTTTTCATTTTTGATCTTAAACAACACATTAACGCCGATGACAGACCGGAAATGTCTGAACTTCAAAATAAAAGCCCAGTGAATTGCGTTATAGCCACAGACTGTAGATGAATGGCCTATAAAATCTTTCTTTCTTTTTTTTGTAAATGTTGTGTTTTGAGCACATGGACATTTTCACAGCTGTGTTTATTTTTTCACACAAGCTGATCGTTAACTCATCTTCCTTATAGCTACTGCTCTCCTCGCTGCGCTGGGTCTCTGTCTCTGTTGCGCTGTAGCGCTTTGCTTTGCTTCCAGTCAGTCAGATCATTTTCACAGCGGACTTCTTTGCAGCCTGATCTGGTCTGTGTACCTCTGTGTAGGCTCCTCCGTGCCATGAGACAAACATGCAAGAAGTAGCGCAGTTTATTGTGTTTCACCGGCGAGGAGCTGTCATTACGCGCGACCATTACGCACAGCGATTCCCCTCATCTAAGCTGCCAATTAGAGTGCCCTGTGCAGGGAAGGGAGCCCGGACTGTAGCTGAGGTCTGGGACTGGATCTCATGTGACTGAAAAGAGTAGAAAAGAACCATAAAGGGGCCGCTGCCACCTGCCAAATATGCCCGGGGTTGGAGACCTCAGGGTCGCGTTGAGTCTCTGAGAAGAGCTGGTCTATCACCCAGCCCCATGCAGCATTATTCCATAAGGTGGCGAACGTTACTGCAGCAGATCGTATATAGCTATATTCCTCAAATAACAAAACAATCAGCCGGTATTCAATTAATAGGCGGGTCTCATATAATGGCGTTCAAGCCATAAAAAAATGTATTAATTAATTAAAAACTATCTGCCGCCGCTTGGGACAAACTGAGGAGGAAATGTTCAGAAGCTCTTTGTGGACTGTCTGTGAAGACTGACTGGAGTGAAGCTGACCTTATCACGCTGTGAAAATGCTCTGATTGACCTGGGAGCGAAGCGCTGCGCCACGGACAGACCGAGGTCAGCACGTGAGGAAGATGAACTAATGATGAGCTTGGCCGCTAACGTGTAAAGTGTGTTCACACAGTCGTGAAAATGTATCCGTATGCTCAAAACACAACATTTACAAAGAAAAAAAGATTTCATAGGCTATTTATAGGCTACAGTACAGTGGCTATAACTCAATTCACTGGGCTTTTATTTTGAAGTTCAGACACTTCCAGACTGTCATCGGCGTTAATGCGGGAGTCAAGCTGACCTCACCCTCTGCTTCAGAGAGGGACAGCCTGTCCGGAGCCCGGTTGGGACCGGAGACGGGCCGCAGAACACGTTGTGAAAATGATCTGACTGAATGGAAGAAAAGCGAAGCGCTACAGCGCAGCGGAGACAGAGACCCAGCGCAGCGAGGAGAACAGTAGAAGATGAGTTAACGATCAGCTTGTCGCTCATGTGTAAAAAATAAACACAGCTGTGAAAATGTCCATGTGCTCAAAACACAACATTTACAAAAAAAAAAAAAAAAGATTTTATAGGCCATTCATCAACAGTCTGTGGCTATAACGCAATTCACTGGGCTTTTATTTTGAAGTTCAGACATTTCCGGTCTGTCATCGGCGTAAATGTGTTGTTTAAGATCAAAAACGAAAAGGCAATCAAAATTTGACCGTCATTTGATTTTGGTTTAGGGTTTAGGCTACTCGTTTTTTCGTTTTAAAACCAAAAACCAAAAAACCAAAAAAACAGCCTGAATTTAGTTTTTTTGGCTTTTGGTTTGAAACGGAAAACCAAATTACCAGCTTACTTTCGTTTTTTGACAGTTCTGTATAAAGGAAAAATCGAATGGCCGCGAAGTACACGGACCGGTGAGCTGCAGATCATAGTCTCTTTTATCCATAAACCAACCACAGATTTTGTGAGCTTGTTCCGGTCTGCGGTCCTCGGCATGCGTATGATACCAGGAAAAAACACCTAATTACTGGGAAAAAAAGAAGATTAAAAAGAACGAGACTGTCTTTTGCATGCAGAGGGCCGCAGCTCTGGAACGAGCTAGATGAGAGCTTGAAGGTGGAGACGTCCATCTCCATTTTCAAGAAAAAGCTAAAAATTAAATTACTTAGTTTACATATAAGTTGCAACCATTGAACATCTGAACCATAGTAAATTTAATGTAAATTTAATTATCATCTGCTTTTTTATCTACATGTTATGAAAAGCTTCTGTTGGTACACTTGGTGTCCACGTTGTCTAATGTCTGTTAATGTTTCATGTATTGTATTGTTAGTTGTGTGTGTGTGTGTGTGTGTGTGTGTGTTCATACTGTCAATGTTTCATGTGTATTGTAGTCTTGTATATGCTGTATTGTTTTGTGTTATATGTATCCAGGCTCCCGCAATAAGCTTTTGGTAGCTTCAATGGGAGACCTGATTCACACAAAATATGTGTTGTATGTGTCTGTATGTATGTGTGAATAAACCTTTCAACCAAGAGTAGGTGCCATTTGTTTTACAAAATTATGTCAGTTGCAAAAAGTTCCGTCATTGTTTTGTCAGTACAGCCACACAAATGGTGTTGCTGAACAAACTAGTGGATCACAGTTGATCTGTGTTCCGTTCAGATCGTTCTCTATGGATTGGCATACAAGTGGTCCGCGGATCAGTCGGTGAAAAAAAAAAGTTGTGCATGTACAATAGTGTGGGAGCACGTAGGCGCACCGCACTGCCCAGCCGAATAAACGGGCAACAAAAAAAAGAATCTCACAGCTGATGAGCAGGACCCTTACCTGTGGCACCTCAGAAAAATGACTGGTTTTCTATTTGTCTGTTTGTCCCTTGGAAAACTTTTGTTGCTTAATCTTTGGAAAAAACCCCCCTCTCACAAAGTCTGCTTTGAGCACCTCTTCGACCCTATTGTCAGAGTTCATCTTATACCAGACTTACGACCCCAAAGGTCACCTCTGCTGAAAAAAGAAAATCAATCCGCAACGCAGTCTTTCATCTATGAATAGGTCACTCGATGGCATATGAAAATCTTCTCTGCCTTCCCTCCAGTTTCCTTGCGTCTTTGCAGTCAGCGCTCCAAGGTGATGTCCTCGGCTGTAGTAGCAGGTCAAGGTCATGGTTGACGGATAACACTGGGCAAGACGGGGCAGACACTGAACCCTCCTTCATGTCAGAGCTTTAACACTTTAACTAACTTTAAGTGCTGGTTTCGTATACTCACTGCATTTACTTAGAGGTGAGAATTAAACAAGGCCAACTGGGATTGCAACGTTTTTTTTTGCTGTCTGAATGGCTCAAGGTCTTCAGAATCTCAGGTTTGTTTCTATTAATGCCCTATTTCTCTCCTCAAAGGAATATTAATAGTTTAATAGTTTATAAGCCTAACGTTTGTAAAAACGGGCTACAGTATACAAGTAAAATTGCCTTGCCTTGCCTAATGCTTTGAAGTGTGTGTGCACGTGTGTGTGACATTTGGGCGTTTCTAAAATCCATACTTGATTTCTTCTCTACTCCTTGAAAATTTATAGAACATAATGTATGGCCTTCAAAAAGCTGCGGAGGACTGAGTGCTTGTGCACCGCATTGATAATTGTAGTAGTAAATTACATCGGTACATGAATGTTGAGGACATACGTAACTGCTTAAGTGGGTCTATATAACATTGCATTTTAAATCCCCTGACTATTTATGGGCACATTTTTTACAGGAGCTGCCATTTATAGTTTGTCTGCTGGAAAATGACCTATTTTCAATGAGGTTTTTAGAATGAAAAGTTCCCAGTGAAGGGTGAAGGGAAGCAGTGAAAAGCCCCTCTGTGGAATGTAAAGTAGGTAAGGTATAGGTTAAAGCAATCTCTTAATTCTTCCAAAATAAAACAAGTCTATCAAAACAAATTAGACTTCAATATGCAGCATCTGCTTAATATTCATTGAATCATTTAACTTGCCAAAGCATTTCTTAATTTCACAGGGACAAGTCAAACTTGTTAACATTTCACCCTCAAGCCTCCAAAGCGAACAAGTGTTTATAAAGCAATAAAGCAATAAATAACCTCTGTCTCATTCCAATTATTATTTCAATCAACACACCCAATTTAACATTTGTCGGTTTTTGGTTATGCTTTTCTTTTAGCACGCTGTGTGTTGCTTTCTTTTCCTCCTGCTCTCCTTTTTTCCCCCCTAAGACCAAGGTCATGAGCTCTCCTTCCCTCCTTCCCCGTTCCTTCCTTCCCTCCGTCACGCTCCATTGAAAAGTTTCCGTGCAATCTTGCAGGTGTTTCTTGGCCTGTGGCGCTCCGTTTCACAAACAGAGCCTGACTTCTCCTTCCGCCGCATGGTTGCTAAACAGGTTGTTTAATGAATACAGGTGCTGTGTTCTGCTCTGCCTATCAGGGAGACATGATCAATACTGTAGGCAAGCTGCGTTTAATTGTCTTTTGTCAACACTGTGAGAAGGAGGAGAGAGGAACATACACCACCCACCCACCCATATCTGCCCAACTTGGGGCTTGTATCCCAGTCTTGATTCCCCATAATGCCTCATGTCACATGCAGCCAACTCTGTTTGACATGAAAAATGTTTCTAAGATGCAATGCTTTATCAAGTTCAGGAAGAACTCCTGAAACAAACATAAAAGATCAGTAGCAATTGCATCATAAGACATTAGTCATCATCAGTTTTTGGATACATGATTGATTTTCATTGTGTATTTAAGACCGTATATACGAATAAATGGTTTTATGGAATAATGACAAACACAAGGCTGCCATTTAATGTGCCAAAATTGTTTTGTCATTGCTGGCTTTTAGAGTCAAGAATTTGTCTGCTTTATTTGAGCTATTTAAACCCTCCTAAGGCAGTACTTCTTAAATTGCTGTGCTCATTGTCTATAAACCACATTCATGATGACACTTACTAGAAGCTAGTGGAGAGGAACATTAACACCATTTAATCATTTCACCAGAGGGTGGCACTCTATCTCCTTCTGAAAACCACCCGAGGATCAGAGCTGAAGTTTCTCAAGGTTTACCAGCCTAGACCGTTATATGAAAACCACACCTTAGAGTTTCTACTGCTGATGAAAATGTATAATGTTATACTGCATATTAATTTTACATTTAGGAGACTGCGCTTAAATACACTTAGCTGTATGAAATAATTTAGAAAAATAAAGTATTTGAACATGGATTGGATGAAACATTAAGTCTGAATTGGGCTTTGCCAGGTATTTCATGCACATGAACCTGACTCAGGAACGGATGAAAAGAATATGAATTTAATTACAATAACAATTGATCTCGCTATCTCATCTGTTAAAGCAAGATAATTCTCATTTGTGAGGTCTGATAAGGAATTGTTTTTTTTCCTGGGTTCAGTGATTCTCCCTCTGATAAACCTTGTGCCTGACTACAATACTGGGGCAGACAGTGGCCCAGTGTCCTATCTCCCCTCAATTAACTTCAAACTGCTCTCCATTACACGCTACAATGAGACATGCAATTCCATTACCTCACACGAGCCCATCAGCGCTACTAATTGTTTTTCTTTTTATTTTCAGCCCCCCCCCCCCCATCTCCCAGGGAGTGGGTGTGACGATATCCCATGTTCAGAAAGATAGAGGGATACAGGAGGTCGTTAAGCAAGGGAAGGGGGGCATGAGAAAGACAGAAATGGAGACAGAATCTTTTCAGTTGTCCTGGGTAGATGTTGTTTATTGGTCCGGTGGTGAAGAGAGCTGGGGAGGTAGTCCGTATAACCTTCAAAGGCCAGAAACCTGAAGCACTCACCGACACTTAATTCACAATCAGCAAAAGGTCAACACAGACACAAACACAGACACATACGGAGAGAAGCTGTAGCTAACTGGCCAATGTCAGCCCGACCCCGCTCTATGTCCTCCAAACACAACAAATCATCAGTCCTGCTCTGCTGGAATTTAGAAGTACTCCTTTTGCACTCCAAACGACGTTAGGTACTCTCGAGAGATACATAAACAAACATAAACACATTTGAATCACAAAATGTGCAAATTTTATCATTAGACCACTGGCAGACTGCTCATTGCCTGATCAAAATAGACCGTCAATTTTCTACCGCAAAACTTGAGGAAAAACTTCCCTTACACTTAGCATGTAGCTATAAATGGTTATTTGAGACTCTTAACTAACATTCTACAATGTTTCATACTAATGTTAACATGATATAAGTGAGGTAAAAAAAAATGAAAATCTAAACTCGCTATCTCACCTTGCAATGTCAAATTTATGGCCACAGGAGGGCAGTGGGAACAAACTCCATCACATCTCTGTGTTTCTAGCAAACAGTTTCATATTTGCAATCAGGCAAAACTAGCATTTATCGACGGTTGTGTTTTGCATTCTCCTGATAAATCTAAAACCGTATTTTGCTCACCAACTAGAGTATCAAAATAAATGTCTGGCTGCTAAATACTCCACTTTGTGCACTAGCAAGTTGCTAAGTTCGCCTCTGCATATTTGGTGCTGGGTAGTTGGCAAACAAGGGGGGGCTGTGTTACAAAACATCTGCTTGCTGTTGCTAGAAATGGCACTGATGAGAGCTGTGAAATAAAATCAAAACAGCAAAGTCTGGGACTATGAAACCAAACAATTATTTAGAGGACACTAAAATGCTGCAGGAACTGCACAGGAGGGTGATCAAATTTTTAAGTGGAATTGGAATTATTATTATTATTTTTCTGTTATTTATTCATTTTATTCGTAAAGGGACTGTGTCCAGTAATAAACATCGTTACTATTTAATGCATTGTACTAGTTCTTTACATCTGCAGTCCCTTTGGAAGATCCCATTCACAGTTATAAAACCATATAACACAGAGCAGTACATCACACATTCAAACACGCATGCACACATGAAGAATGCAAGATACAGATTAAGATTAAGATTTTAAAGTTGTAAATTGAGCCGTAGTTAATGTCATTATGAACAAGAACGCTTCACATATGTATTTGCTACTACTATGAATACTATGAATAGAAAAACCTTTATGTTGATGATTTGTTCTGTCCCAGAATAAAGGTTATCTTATCAGTGTTACTGTAATGGTCTTTTTTAAAGCCATGGCACGCTATAGTGATGTAAGGGAAATGACATCACCTGCTCTGAGTCAGGAGAGCAAGCAGGGCAAGAGCCAGGAGGACTCAACAGCCACTTAACTACTCAGAAGCAAGAAGTCTCCTCATTAATAATGCAATGAGTTGTGCATATGAGTAGCATTTGGTGATGTCACACACAGATTTACCCTAACCCTGCACTGGTGCAATTTATAGAATGACTCATTTTACCTTAGATAACCACAGACCACACTGAAACAAGTGGTTTCATTTTTTCCCTGCACTTTTCATTGTATGATCAGTAAATGTAAAACTCAGGTGGTTTGAATGTGTGATCCCACTGGTGTTGTTGGTTGCATCGAAAGAAAATGTAGGAGATTGGTAATTTGCAGAAACTTTCTCTAATGGAGAGGATGCCAAAGTCTTCATGCCCCTCCTCTCAAGCTTTTGTTTCATTTCCTGAGCTGTCCTTAAATGCAGCTCTCTCTCCGTTCCTGCCTGTATATGAGCTGAATTGAATAGAATGCATCCAATTGAATGTGCCCCAATGACTGAGATGTGAGGCAGGGTCTCTCCAGTCTCAAACCGAAATCGTTTCGGTCGTGCTATCCGCGATTTGATTCGCTCGCCCAACCAGCCGAGACCAGTTTGTGATGAGGTGCTGGTCTCCAACAGAGCTATAGAAACCACATCCATGCTGCTTCACCTTCGCTGAGGCATACAACTATTACACTGAGAGAAAGATGAGTAAAAAGACGACTGACAAACAGGCAGAGAGACGGAGAAAGAGAGAGAGAGAGAGATAAGAGGAAAGAAGTCTTGGAGCTTCAAGGTTGCCTGCCCAAAATCCTGTGCAGTCGAGCATATAAAAACAATCAAAGCTTTCAAACACACACACACACAAATGCATTTTTTTGTGCAGCTTCTTAGTTGTGTCGTAGTTTCTTTTTATGTTTCACCTTTTTTTTTTTTTGGCCATTGTTTGTAACGGTCAGCCATTAGGACTTTTCATTTTATTTAACTAGAGGTACTTTAAAGGAAAAAGGGCGCAAAGATGAAACCCTTGGTATTCTAATTACTGGGTGATCTGCATATAATCAAACAGCAGTGTATTAGCCCAAGGTAAGGCCTGTGTGTGCCATGCCAGGAAGAATAAAAGTATTTTTCTCGTTTTCTGTAAAGGGACCTGGCACAGAGGCGCACCGCCAAAACCCTCATTATGATTTGAAGATCTGTCTTTGCCTGCAGCACCCAACCTATGCCCCTTTTTGCTCAACCTAGCTGTAAAAGATAACAGTGAGCAGCTGCAACCAGGTAGAAAGGACCGCATTTGAATGTCAACCGTCAAATATCAGAGGAGAAGCTACAAATGGCACAGCAACTTTGTCAGAGTCGTAAAGACACACATTATCTCAACATGCGGAGCAATGGTGATAAGACGAATCAAAGCCAAGGGAATTTTAATCATGATATTGGGGATTAGACTTGGTAACTGAATGGCATTAATTTGAAGTTGCCTCACACAGTCCTGAATGCAAAATGAAAGCAACTCGTAAGAGATGCATAAAGAATTGGCATGGTAGGAAGTATATTTTAATAATCGATGCACTGCTTTATTTATGCAAATATTAGGTAATTTGTAATTATCTGAGTGGGTGCATGTTTGGAATCTTTTTAAATCACCTCCTCAGTGTATAACTAACAGTATCCATCTATAGCTGTCGATGGTAATGAGCTAACACGAGAGTACAGAGAAGAGATGGGATGCTTCAACACTAAAAATCGAGCATGGTTACCGTAGTGCAGACATATTCACAGTACATTATTATCAGGCTCATTCACCTCTGATTTGAAGCCAGACTTGATGTACAAAAAAAGGAATGAGCAACGTGAGTGATGTGTTTCTTTGACAGTCGACCAAAAGATTAGAATCGTTCTGCTGAGAAACACCATTCACAGTTGTTACAGTAGTTTGCTATATACTTGCATCAGGTTGGCTACATGGGCAGAGAAACCTTGTTCCTTCCTCGGAGGTCCGATTGCCTTTTCCTGAGGCACATCTGTGTGTGTGTTTGTGTGCGACTGCGTGCGTGCGTATGTGCGTGTGAGCGAGTTGTGCAACTGGCAGAGCCTGTTATGTGTCTGCATTACTGAGCCAAAGTTGCCTTGACCCTCACTCTTCTGATGCAACTTGTGTATCGGCGCACTGATGAACAAGAGTTTTGCAGTTGTCTCCAGAGGACCAGAACACTGACAGAAGGCTACGGTTGCACGCTCACATAGTCGATAAACAATCTGAGCACCACAAAGGAACAATAGCCACCATTCTATTGCCCACCCGGCAAACACGTCCTTTTAAAATGTCAAATGAAAAAGCTATTGCAAGGGTGCAGTGTTCTTTTGATTCGGAATGGGCTCATCATTTGACCACTGGCCAATTTATGGACTCCCTCTATCTCGGATACAAAGCAGAAGAGTTAGACCTGCGACTATTTAAGAAATTGCGGGAAAGTACATGAAATCTATAAAGTCATTCTTGACATGTGGGGAAAGCGGTAAAGGAAACTAAAATAACAATAACTTGAGTTGCAAGATTTGTGGAGAGGAATAGAGACTGAGAGACACGTTAGAGAAACACAGAGTTTCTTATTTATCACAAAAATGCCTGAAATAATCTGTCAACTAGCGTCACGATAAATCAAAAATAGTAATGTAAACAAGTGATGAAGACAGGACAGATTAAACGAACACAAATGCAAAGCCAGATGGATCCTAATAATAGCGACTGGAACAGAAAAGGACAACAGTGCGTGTTTCAAATGTACAGTAGCCACTTCCTTTGAAGACCATATGAGTGTGGATTCAATCAGATTTATTATGCCTCCTTCTTTGGAGCTGGGCCCAGTGAAACCTCCATGTCTGATCAAGCCAGGCTTTTTTTTTAACCCCTTTGCTAGCCTTCAACCAGTGCAACCACCACTCCTCTCATCATCTCTCATTTTCTCATCTGTGACACCTCCCCTGTCCAACCATCTTACATCCCTTTGCCCTTCCATTCCTTCATTCTTTTACCCCTGAAGCGAACACATCTCTGTTTCTAAGGCCCTGTGTTGCCTCACATTATTTGAAGCCCCATATTTCTTCAGTGCTACTGTGTGCTTGCCCAATGCAATAAAAAAAATTGTCCATAGCTGCTTTCAAGAACACATCATTTTATGGTACAGTTGGAGTAAAAAATTATTATTATTAAAAAATTAGTCAACCTATTGGGCTACCGCAATCCCTTCACCAAACAATGTTGATAATTCAGCAATCAGATTGTGTTTAACTTCATATTATTTATACCCTATATTAAGTCTGACCGATGTATAACCTGAGCCACATACCTGTAACCTGAGCCACACCGCTAGACAATGTAACAAAACAACAACAGCGGACTCCCGTCAGGTCCCATGGATAACATGCCTGAAATGCGTCCCCGCTGCAGTGATCGGCATTTTTGTACTGGCATGACTTTTTGTGGTTTGTCAAATTATAATATTTGGAGTTTGTTTACAGTGGACAATCTTTCCACTCTTCCTCTCTGTTTTTGGTGAATTTGTATGGCAGTATTACAGCGCCACTAGGCCTGGTGTATGTAGTGTATTGAGTCATTTAAGTCATAAGAAAGACACAGGAACTGTTTGGTTAATATGCACATCTGAATATTTACTTATTTATCGCAAGTCATATCATCATCACAATATTAAACTGTATCATTGCACACCGTTCATTTTGCTGATATTGTGCAGGACTACCATATATCTTTAACGATGTATATTAATTATTGCATATCAAGTTATAACAGTAGTAGTAGTAGTAGTAGTAGTAGTAGTAGTACTCTGACTGAACAGAATATTCCTCTGAGCCAGGGCTCCAGAAGTATTTTTTTATTAGGAGCACAGTGGCCCTTAACTTAGGGCGCACACTGTCAATTGACTTGCAAAGGAAATATTCACATTTCCTTTTCATTCATGATCCTCACACACATTGGCCTGACACCCTTAATGACAGATTCCAGATTCTTTGAGTTGCCCCGTCCACATTTCACCAGTGTTAACCCCCCCCCCCCCCCAGCAAATTTACTGGTTGCACATGTGCAGGTAGCAGACAGTCTCAAATCTTAGGGGCAAAATGCCCCCATTTAGGGGCAGTCTGGAGCCCTGCTCTGAGCACCAGAAGATGTGACCCATCAGAATTGTTACCAGTGAGTCAGTGACCCCCACTGGTGTTGTGCACAGCCACCTCAGAGGTGGTGAGTACTCATCCAGATCACCTGACCTTCAAGGGTCCCTCCCTATCCATCAGACATACATTACCTTGATGGAGAGATAGACTGGGTATAATTATTGATTGGGCATGGTTATGGTCAACCAGTAACCATGCTACCAAGCTACAAATTGTCAGTAGAGTAAAGATCAAGGTCATGGATAGATGAAAATGTCAACATTGACTAATAATACAAGATGGACATGGATCATTGAGAATGAACCTTCAATGGGTGTCTATCCCAACTTTCATTAGTTTTTGTTGCACTAGCTGCCACTATTTACTTCATGACCTCAGCATCCATATTAAAAACTGTAATGATAAAAGATAAATATAGAAGAAAATAATTTGTAAGACACTGGGTTATTTAAGTTAGATGAAAGGATGATCATTTTGTTATTTCCTAGCTACTTGTTAATCATAACCCGTTCTTCAGGCTGGTTTGAAACAGCTGCTCCCTCTCCCTCCCAGCCTATTTATAAAGGGATGGAGCAGGCAGATAATTTCTGGTCTCAACATTCACAAACTGTGCCAGCCGGATCAATGTTGAAGTAGTTTGTAATGTCAAATACATTGTATTACAGACATGCATATAATAAAATCCAGCAGGAGTGATCTAACCTCTCAGTAATTTATTAGAGTAGTAAAATACGACATATTGCATACTCTGTCCTGATCATTCAGAAAAATCACTGACATGCAAATGTACTGAATTACATTTCCACCATTGTCCCGCAATACTAATCCCATTTGGAAAAGCTATTGTTGGAAGATGGAAGGAACATTCTAAGGAGCTTTTAACCTCAGAGGACATGCTCTCTGATAAAGGGCAGTGATGGAATATTCTAGTAGTGGGTCCATTTCCCTCAGAGAGGTACAGGAATATTTAAGACACAGGATATTTTTGTTTGTCATCCTTGCATTACATAGTCTGTTGGAACAAGCAATAGAGAGTGTATTTCAGCGGTTAAAGTATCACAGTGTCCAGAACTCCTAGGGGAGGCTATGGAAAGTCTGGTCTGATCTCACTCATTTGATTTATCCTGAAAATATATCTATATATAAATATATCTATACATGACATATAGATAGATATGATATCTATCTATACATGTCTATAATATTTATTTTCTGTAGAGAACACCTTACAAACTGAATATCTAGTTATTTATCACAAATGAAGTGAACACCTCACAGATAATCAAGGGATCAAGGGAGTTAGCCATGGGGGTTTTCTTAATTTTTATGTCTTTCTTACTGCCACTGCTGCAGCCTGTTTGATTTCTGTACAATGCTGTGTTCATGCTTCTGCTATTACAGCATATCAAGCTTGTATTTCTTGTAAATAACACAATTATTGCCAACAGAATATCCAACTAAGAACTGTTAAAGGTGGAACTATCTTTGAATAAACCTTAAGAGGATTATCAAGAAGCTAACGTGCATGTAAGAAAACAAACAAAACAAAAAACCCACAGACAAGCTTGTACAACCCATCGAGCCTTTGTGTAGGCATACCGTAGTTTAAAAAAATGTGCACAACCTCTATTGTGGAACCCGGTCTGTACCATAGACTGTAAAAAGAATGGACGTAGCGTCCGTGACGTCACCCATTGGTTTTGGGGAGTCTGTTTTGTGCCGCTACTACGGGGGTTAGAACCGCGCCATGTTGGATTCTACTTGCCATATTTGGAGCGATGCGGCCGTTGGCCGGCCGAGAGCCCGCCCACTGGCCTCGTAGCAGCGGTCGCCGGACCTGTCACTCAACGGTTCTGCGCCCTAATTGGCCAGAACTTTAAACCTAATAATAGTAAAACGGTAGAGTTAAAAAAAAATTCACCCCCCTCAGAGTGTGTGCGGGGGTAGGAACTATCGATTGAGACCAAAAAAATAAAATGTACCAGGCTGTAAACATGTTTTTTTAAGCTGTAAAATCGGCTATTTTAACATGGGGCTCGATTGGAGTTGCTCCCTTCTGGAGCCAGCCCCCAGCGACAGCCGAGGGGATTGCAGCTTTTTGAATGCGGAAGTGAGCTTCACTTCTCAGACCGACAACTGCCCCCTTGGTCTGTACCAAAAAGCGACTATATGGAAACCTAAAGCCTTTGTCTATCTGTAACTTTCTCTTATTGCCAACATCTTGGAAAATGCTTGAACCCTCTGCCCATGTTTGTCTGTGTGTCTGTGTGTCGTACTGTCCTACGTGGTGTGTTCTTCAGGCCTCAATGGCTCTGTGATGAATCCTTATGACCCAGCAGGCATCTGCCCGTATTACAGCTGGGCCAGACTAATGAACTGGACCCAGACACAGTCATAATCAGATTAATGACTATGTTCAGGTATAAAACGACCAAAATCAAAGGGGGAGAAAGGCAGATAGAGGGAGAGTGTTGCCGGCCCATGGCTAAAGGGTGATTAGACACCAGGGACAGGCATGGGGCCAAGGTCAGAGACCAACCAGCCAATTCTAGGTCAGGAGAACGAACTAAGCCAGGGAGCTAAATAAATATAAAAGGTGACCAGGTAGTCAGAGGCCTGCAACATTCTGTCTGCCTGCTGTTGATGCCATATGGAAAATTACACTAAATGAATACAGATCGCTAATAGTTTTGAGAGGCATATGGTGACAAAGGTCAGGGCCGTTCTTGTCTGCCTCGGTCACATCCCTAAGGATAGTTTGACTCTTGGCATAGACTGTAAAAAAGCATCGAGATCACAGTTTGACTGAGAGTGAAGCCACTCATACAATTGTGAGGCACCGACATCTCCAACAGCATGTCACATGAAAATAGTGAGTGCATATAGAGCAAATGTCAGAAAAAGGTAAAGCTTGTCATAACAGGAAAGGACTACAAGCATACTAATTAGACAATGAAGTAAACACTGGCTTCCTCAATAAATGTTATGCATGGGATGCAGCAAAGTCACATGCAAAAGGTGGAGTGAAGAATCTGAAACTTAATATGTACAGCTGGGGTAAGGCTCAACCTGCTGATATGTTGTTGCTATTGTAGTTTTCATGTTTAGCATTTTTATTGCCACTAATGTGGTTGTGTCAGAGGATGGGCGAGGGAGCTTGTGTGAGGATCACTTCAGCCATTGTACAGGTATATGTTGTTTAAGCATGTGCAGTGACATGACAGTAGAGCAGTGGCATTACCAGCCCGAGCAGCAGTCAACCTTTGTACACCCTGCCAGCGACTAATTGGAGTAGACTAAATGGCTAGCGGGGCAGCTCACACTGAAGGAGCAGGAGTTCAGATTGAAAACAGCTGCAGGAAGTAGAGGAACCAAGTCAGTATTTATCACAACCGACTGAAAAGTTGTTTTAGTGACATGCACTATTCACAAAAAGTTAGGGGTATTTGGCTTTCGGATGGAATTTCAGAATGCACCTAAAATGCACTATAACCTTTACAGGTGAACTTAAGTGCACAACTGTTCAGTGTTTCAGTACTACAGTACCGCTAAATGTTCTGGTTCAATGACGGTTTGTATTGTAACAGTTCTCTTCATCATGCTGTTCACATTTCGACATCATGAGACCAAGACGACACCTAACAGTCGATCAACAGTACCTGGCCAGGTCGAGGCTTCAGACGGGATGTTCTCAGAGGGAAGTAGTTGCCACTGAGCTCAGAGTGTCACAGAGTGTCATCAGCAGCTTGCAACAGAGAGACTGGAAGAGTCACAGAAAGGCAGAAAAGTGGACGTCCTTTGGCCACATGACAACTTATTGACACATTGGCATTTTTTTGTTGTGGTATACCCAGCACTGTTGTTAGCTTTTGTTTCAATAAATTGTTTGAGATGAAGAAATTACCATTCCATACCTCTACAGTACTTAATGCCCTACTTTCCTGATATAATATCACTGTAGAGTGAACCTTTTACATTTTCCATGAATTTCACCCAAAAGTTGCATATCCTTAGTAGTGTAGATGTAATATATGGTAACTGTCAGTGTCAGATGTCCTTCCCTTTTCTACTCAGAGGCTTATCAGAACTGGTTGCCATTGGGAGTGAGGAAGGCATTTTAGAACTTGCCAGTGGATTACAGATTGGTTTTTGCCAAATTGACTGAAGAATGACGGACACAACTGAGTCATGGCACGGTCCGGTCCTCAAAGCTGGTTATATTCCACACAGTCCTGGTGACACTGCACCTTACCAGGTTATAGAGCCACATTCCAGGCAGCAGTTTTGTACCTGGGAGCGGAGCTCAATTCTGCCTTTTGTTTATGCTTGGTTGTCAGAGCCCACACATGATGATAATCAAACTTGTTCAGGCATCAAACTGCTGAATGTCAAGCCAATCTTTATCTTTTTTGTCTCAAAAATGGCAACGCTAATGTAGATATGAGCAGGAAGGGAATGTAGCCTGTTAGAATCTCTTAATGCTTTCTTGTTATAGTTGCAGAGTATAAATCTGTATAAGATGGTATACAAATGAGGGGATCTTTAATTGAAATGTGGAAATTGTCATAGTGTACCATATGTTGAGGCAACATGGGAAGGTATGCAGTTATGTTTCTGTGGAGAATCAATTGTATTTCAGTAATGATAGATAAGTAATGGTGGCTTTAGGGAGGTTCCAATTAAGAAATGCAGAATTTACAGCTTAGAATGTCTTCTTGGTGTACAAATTGAAGGTGTTTTCTCTCATCTCATCTTATCTGTAATTCCTCTTAATTATTACAGTTTCAAAGTCAATTAATAGCTTCAGCAACAAAAACAAATGATGGAACGACAGTGAGTCGGAAGTAAATGCTTATCCTCCAAGAGTTCCAGTGTTGCAGAAAGCTGAATACCCTCCTAGTGTTCAACTTTGGAGATGTAATCAACAGATGCCAAACATGATCTATTACTTGGAATATGGTCCATGGATGCTCGGTGTCCATGTCCTGTGGTGGAGCACTTTGCAAATTAAATGCATTCGGATGGGGCACACGCTTTATAAAAAACAACATTTGAATATTCATTCAGTGAAATGCTGTGAAATTCTAAATTGTGCCAGTGGTTATGTTGTGGTGATCTTTCTGATTGTTATGTTTTCTTAACAAGTTGTTGATTTGAATGCGCTCTCTCTTTTTCACTCTTGCTATTCACACACATTTTCAAAGGCTTTCATGCAAATGCACTCACACACAAACAAACAAACAAACACACACACATTCACGGTTTCACCTCATCCAGCAGCAGCATCCAGGTGTCCAAGCAGGGAGCCGGGCAAAGTGGCACATGGGAGTTTCTTCACACCAGGCACAAAGCACCACATTAGAAAGTGCTTCTCTTTCTAGTCACTTCTTTCAGCCTGAGACAGTTATAATCCCACACAAAGAAAAAAAGAGCGCTATTTAAGTGTGTTAGCAACTTAGCACTCACAAAGGATGCAATAACTAGCACTGGCCTTTTCATCATTAGAGCATGTTAGTATATAACTTAAGTAATTAGCATTATTATGAGAACATTAGCATTTTTATGGAGCGAATTAAGCTAAAATTTATGGATTTTTTATTTTTAGTAATATAGATTGATACTTTTATACAAGCATGTCTAATACTGTGGCATAGACGTTTCTATCAAACTCAAACTCAAAGAAAATGAAATTAATATTATGTTTACCAAAGAGTTTGTGTCATTGTGAAAGAAACAAACAATGTATTCTGAAATAGCTGACTGATTTTTCTTTGTGCGAGAAACATAAATGTGGCTTTATCATCCAGGTCTGTTTAGGCCAACAGGAATACCTGGGATATGCTACCCCTAATTAGAATAATAATGTGATTACCAAGCAGAACCTGGGGCATGAGGCGTTACATAAGGTATCTGTACTAATGGATAATGCAAACCTTTCTGAAGACTCAAGGCTGACCTCAGTTTACTAAATTAGGAATAAGGATATTGCAGACAGCTAAAATCAGCAATTAACTAGAAAATGCAGAAAAATAAACAATAAATGGAAGAATGAATCAGTGAATTTGAACAGGTTTATATGAACTTATAATTTCTAGATCTTGACAGCTAATGGAAAAAAGAAATAGCAGAAAGGTTTCCGAATATTGCGTATCGTTGATTGTAAAAGGATATATTTTTCATTTTGATCACGGATAATGCACTTTTACTCGATTTTCTGCAATAAAAATTATTATGATATGAATAAACAAAACAAACATGGGCCAGCTGTCTGGCTGCCATCTTTACATATTCTATATGAAATAGAAGAAACATCACATGCAGGTGGTGAATCAATGACTCACCTCCATTATTACCATGTGACATACATTGTCTACCAACAGTCTGCACAGGAGGCGTTTAGCGAACATCTGTAAATTCTACAGAAAATAACCAGGGTTATGCTCTCCTCCTGTAAACTGCATGAGTCTCTGCATGCACATCAGTTACACGCTGTGCCACACACCACCACCACCACCAAGTAAATTCTCAACCTGTTGGAAACACCCTCGGGCTTCATCTGCAAAGACATGTGATGGCAGGGGCTCCAAATGGCGCAGGAGGTTAAGCAGCCGCCCCGTGTGTTGAGGCTAAAGTCCTCGCTGCAGGCAACCCCGGTTTCAATCCCCACATCGGGCGGCCCTTTCCTGCATGTCATTCCCCCTCTCTCTGCCTCCCCATTTCCTGTCTCTCTCAACTGAACTATCTAATTAAGACATGAAAAAGCCCAAAAATATGCTTTAAAAAAGAAATGTGATGGCAGTGCTAGTTGTTATGTCTTTAAAATTATCTTTTGAAGTAAGGGTGGAATCCAGCAATATACTCCAAACACCTTTCTGCACAACACAGCCTTAAATTCCAGGGAATGCCGCGTATTTTACATTCACCCCACAAGGCAGCACGTCTGCTAGAAAGGGTCGATATCCTGTTGCTCTAATAACATTAGTGGCACACGAGCAGGCTTGGATATTTTTTTTCTTTGACAGAGAACACCTAGATGAAAACGAATGCTCAATTGCACAAATATTCTCTCAGAGACACAGAGGTAATAAAAACGGTTGTGTTGATGCTGAAAAACCTGTACAGGTCCACCCCCCCCCCCCTCCCCAACAACACACACACACACACACACACACACACACACACACACACACACACACACACACACACACACACACACACACACACACACACACACACAGAGTTGCACAACTAACTCACAAGCACACATACACACAGAGAAAATTGATCAGGAATCGTTAGGGGAACAAAAGACCTGCACAAATAAGCAACAACCTCTAACAATTTCAGAGATGTCACCTTGTGCATTTTACACAAGACTGAATCAAAAATCATTTGACAAACCATTCCTGCCTTTACGTCCCATTTACACATTTGCTTTGTCTGAATTTATTTTTAAAATCTGTACTTCACCAGCTGTTGTTTGTTTGGATTAGAATATCTTCTATGTTTATTGTGTTTTGTTTATTCTTCCTTTTACTTCCAAAATTCAGATTATTTGTGAAGGTAGACAAACATGTTCATAACAAAGGTGTTGGCATGTCCTTTTCTGTCGCTGTATCAATCAAATCAAACATCTGAAATACACAACCTTTAATTATTCCATGTCTCGGGAGGATTTGTAGTTTAGAATGTCTTTGTGGAAGATGAATTCAAACCTGTACTTGGTGTTGATATACTCTTAATGACTTGTCACTTGAATACCCACCTTGACTCACCAGTCATTCAGACCCGACGAATTCAGAAATTCTTCATTCATACTTTTTCACTGCCTGTAACAATCCTGTGATGTCTGCATTTTTTCCACCTGTCCTTGCAATTCTCTTCCTAACCAACTTGCCTTAAAGTAATCGTTGATTGGGAAGTAATAAGACATTTACAATAGAAACATTTTTAAGAAATCAAAAATGCTTGAATTAGGGATGTCACAATTACTTGTTTTCACAGTTAATCGTGGTATTAAACGCCACAATTAATTGATCGTAAAGATTCTTAAATACCGTCACTTTCCGAAAAAGATTATGTCAGAACTATATCGGCAGATGTGCACCAAGGTAAAGGAAGATGCAGATACTGGTCCATTTATCTAACTTAACACTGAATTGGTGGGAATTTAAAAAAAAATAAACGTAAACAATTGGTATAGATAGCAATTAATGACTTAAATATTTCAAACACTTCCCCCGGGGGATTAATAACTGGTCCTATATTTAGAGATTAGTAATGTCATTATATTTTGACTATATTTGATTTTACACATTCATAGTCTTGTGAAATTTATTGATGCATAATTATCGTGATAATCGCAACACCGTGATTATTTCTCTGACAATAATCGTACCAAGAAAATCTATAATCGTGACATCCCTAGCTTGAATTTGAAAAAAAAAATCACAATTTTGACACCCATGACACTCTCCTGCTGTAGGGAAACAACAGATGCTCTTTAGTGTAAATTCCTTCAGGAAAGTTGAGTCTCTTTTCTTCTTTGGCAGTTTTGGCAGCGCCCTTCTTGTTGCACTGTGCTGATTACGATACAGCACCAGCACATTGGCGTGATGCCGCAGTCACAAATCATAGAAATCCATAGAGTGCAATATTTGTTGGATAATAACCCATCCGAGTTTGTCGAGAGCTTGCGGAGGCAGCTGCCGTGTAACTCTTTATGCAGGGAAAACCTTGGTAAGGCTCTTCAGTTGAGAAATGTGAACATTACCGATCTAATAATGTAAAATTATTGTGATAATTTTGTGTCTGAAATCTCAATTTATTGTTTGCTGTTGAGGGATTTTTGAAAACAGCAAAAGGATTCTAAGTCCCAACGATTTGGCTCCAACTTTTATTGCGAGTGTGTTTAGTTCAGTTTCCAAAGCAGTTCACCTAAACACATGATGTTTGTGATCCAGTCACTTAGGGTATGTTTTATTTATTTCATTTCTTCAGCACTAGTTTTATTTTAATTAGGCCCCATTGCAGGAAAACTTACTCATGTCTTATCACCAATTAGTATAAAAATATGCTGTTGGGTGCAGTGAGATCTGGGTCAGAAGTTTCCATGTGGACTGTTTCCATTCTCCTCGGTAGTGATTAGATCAACTAAAAGCACAAGCATAATGTATTATTTATTTGTGTTGGATTGTAGCCTGTAACTGTTTGAACCCACAGCCTCTTGCCAGTCATCAGTGTAGATATGGATAGCTTACTATAACTATGAGAAGCTGCTGCACTCATCACATCAGAGAATCATTTGCCTCCATCAAGTGGTAGTCAAAGCTTGCAAAGTCTCCTTAATGATCCTTTTTATACTGTAAGACTTATGAATAAAACACAGCAGGATCAATGAATTATTGACTATGTGTCATCGAGTAAGGAAAACCCTAATGAAAAAGTGATATCAATCCAGCCAGTGGTGCCACGTGTGCAAACAAAATCCATTAACTTTATATGGTCGCTAATCTAAAGAATGATTACCCTGACAAAATATAAACATAACTTCTGCACAATGCAAGTGAAAACAAAGAAATCATCTTTACAGTGCACTAATTCTTCGTCACATTTTATAGCCATTTTTTTTGCCTATATTGCTCTGAAGTATCCCTCAGTGTGTTGTGGTTTAAAGCTCTTGGATGGTTCAACCCTTAATCACAAAGTTGATAACAATTCCATTAAAATACAAGAAGAAGAAAAAATTAAGATTTTTTCCCCCTCACATATATGTCTACCTGAGTTTCATGCAAATTCCACTATAAATACAGCCTGTGAGTCAGTAATTGACTGTGCCCTTTAATAACAGCCACGCTCCCCCACCCCACCCCTCACACACACACACATCTCAAATGTATAACACCCAAGTGCACATTTCCATGCAAATAGCCTGGAATTGCATCACAAAATATTTAAAATACTCACATCAGCACTCTCTGCCTGCGTCTGCTGTCTAGAGCTAAATAGTGAAGTGGTTCTGGCTGTCTGTTTCTGAAGAGCAGCGCAGCTATGGGCCCATTTTCTGTCTTTCCCTGACAGCCCTGTGATGTGTACAAAGCCCCCCATTCCTCAGCTGGGAAATCAGCCTTACTACAGCCCCGTCACAAACAATCAGCACTCATTACCCACTACACAGCACTACATTCTACCCCATTTACCTGCAGTGTCTAGGTTGTGTGTGTGCGTGACGATGTGGTGTTCGTCTTGGCGCGTGCAGCTTATGATGATTTTTTGTTTGTGCACAATGAATTGCAAGCGCTCTTAGGTGAATTGCTGTTAGCTGCATGGCTTTCAGCCTCCAACTTGGTGAATGAGCTCTATGGTCAGACGGTGTGTTGATGCTACCTACGCCCACTAACCTTGCATTGAGTAGAGCAACTGTCAAATTCAGAGAGATGCTTTTATCTGCCTGTTGTGGTGCCCCAACATTGAGCACTCAACCAATTACCTCCCCTTCAGACATAAACATGTATGCTGTGTTGCTACTCTCTCTGTCTCTGCCTCTTTGAAGGACATGATGATCACAACCAACCTCATGTCAGGGAGAGGGCCATTCCAGGAATTGAGTGTAATTGGTGAGGAGAGCTGTGAGCTGGTTGCTCTGTGTGTAAGCAGATTACAGGCTGGCATAGTCGAAGACCCCCTTAGGGCGGCACAACGTGGCTGTTGGTACGTGGTGTGTAAAACAAGCATGTCACTCATGAATTATACATGGGAGAATGCCCAGGCATGAAATTAGGAGAGTGAAAAAAACAAGGGAATAAAAGGAGGCGAAAATAGGAGAAAGACTGCAAAAAGCAAAGAGGGAGAGAACGCGCTTCATGACAATTAAACAGAAAACAGGTGTAGCCAACCACCAGGAAGCCACCAGCCGTAATTGTGCTGAAAGCGGAGAGCTCGGGTGCCTCTGCCATTTTGCATTGTTCGCGACACATTGTTGTCGTTTTGTGTACTTAACCTTCCTGCTAACAATGAGCTTGTTTTGCATAGAGTCCAAATTGTTGCTTATCATTTTTGCCAAAGAAAGGCTTCTCCATGCACAAGCTTTTGTTGTCACTTGGATGCGTGTCGCCTTTAGGATTAGTCTCTTTCATCACTCTAAATGGGCCCCTTTTGGACTATTAAGCTTTCCTCAGCACAATATGCTTCACTGCTCATTAAAAGAAAATAACATACTCATATACACAGTGCGTGTGCCAAGATATTTATTGGCAAATGGACTCAGGATGTTCACGTGTCCAGAAACTTTTCCAGAACGGTTTTGTTCAAATGTTTTCATCAAAGTTTTCACACCTGTGAAACCCCTGGCAGGCACGCAGACATTATGTCTGTTTCTTCACATTCAGTATCAGGATAATATCACCCTTTCAGAAGTTCTTACCTTTGTTCTCTGTCTCTGTAGAAAAAATGAAGGTTAATGGCTTTGTTTTCTTTTTTTGTGTTCTCAAAAGCTTTGGGAAATGAACTGTTGAACCCTGGAAACAAGGCCTATTCAATCAGTCTCTTTCTATGGAAAGCGTGATTGTTGCCAGAGGGAGAGCAGGGACTACTTTTCAGAACACGGTACAAAATCCCTTTTAGAAATTAGAATAACGTATTTGAACAAAATAAACATATTCTATAATAAGGATGATGACTTGACTTGGAGTGTCATTCTTGTCACTGTGTTTTATACTTTATTCCTGTAAGTTTAATGCTTGTAATGAAGCAAAGTTAATCACCAACTCAAACCAGTCAAACAACCCAATTCACTTTGAGCTGACACATTTTTGAGGATACAGTTGTAATCGAGTCTGGTATATTAAAGAAATACACAATATATTCAAGTGTAGAGCTCATTATAAGTTGGATATGTATTGACAAACTTTTTTTTATTGTCTGCTTTTCAGACATAAGTCGCAGCACAGTAAAATCAGTCTCGGGGCAGTGTTAGCAGCCTGTGCCTCAGGGAGTTGATCATTAAATATGTATGGACGTTAGGCCTTGAATATGTTTTTTCAGGACTGATTATGTCTGAAATCTAAAAAAACAAATACGAAATCTGAAAAATCTTTAAAAAAAAAAAATCTACAGCATAATTTTAGCATTTTAAGGTATTTTGAGTAACACTGTGGCAGACATGTTTATTTTCCAGTCAATTTATTTCACAGTCATCTTTGAAAAGAAATGAAATAGCTTATCTCTGACACATTTTTACCAAAAATTACAAGGCTGATGCACCACGGGACCCAAGCAGTAGCACATCAGCCCATTGAGAGTGTCACAGTTGATAATGATGCTCATTTCAAGACACATGACAAAACAAAACAAAATCAGCACGCAGAAAGCCAGCCACCGATTGAGATTGTCCAGTGCCAAATGAGCACTGCCAGTGCAGCCTTAGCAATTCAAATCACCTCTCTCCTGTGCTTTGCATTAGGATGCGGCAGAGAGAAAAACCTTGATAATGGTTTTCATTTACCCCCTATCCAGACTAATCACACCAGCATTGGTTCCACTCACTGCTCTGGTTGACGCATTGGAAATACTGCAGCCCAGCACCGTAGGTGGCATTGGAGCAGGTCGATGCTCCTGCATCTTCCCGTGTTCCTGTGCCAGTGTCAGTTCTTTGCCACACAACCTTGAGGCAGGAGAGCAGCGGATCTTGGCAAATCTGTAGCAGCACATGAAAGAAACAAAACAAAAAACAAGCCTTACACATACAGTCAACAGGCAATGGCCCTCATTTATCAAACTTGCATAGAATCTGGTGTAGATTCTGGTGTAAATATCAGCGTGCCGTGCGCCAAGTGTCAGGTGTGATTTCCAAAAAAGTGTGTACGCTGCTGATTTTGGTGTAGAACTGGCATGGTGTTGATAAATCCGGCGGCTGAAAACGATTGTAATTTAAATATCACTCCCCAATATATTCCTGATTTAGAGGCCTCGTCCTGCCTCTTTTATGACATGGAGACACGGAAGATGGCCAAGAAGAGAGACTTTACTGACAGCACGTTCAACAGGGAGAGGGCGGCACCATTAAATATCTGGACATAATAGAGTGATAGTTTTTGTGATTGATAAATAATCGTCATAACTGGTGGATGGAAGCTGCAGACGCATGTATCACTGACCGCGTTAAGAAACCCAGCGATCTCATGAAATGCTCTTGCAGTTTACCAAACATACTGTAAGTGTTTGAGATCACATTGGTAAATGCTGATCTTTGCGGTAGATTTGGCGTACACCCTTTTTTTTTGGTGTACGCACGTTTGATAAATGAGGGCCAGTGAGTGTACATTTGGAAGCATCTCTGGATGCTAACAATTGCAAACTCATCACCAGAGGCCAGATGCATAAACACGGCACAAACACACTATGCATACGCCATTTCCTTTCACATAAACAGATTCATAGGGGAAGGATGTGTAGTAAGAATGCATGTACTTCATGCATACTTCAGCCCATGCACAGACCAAGCAGATTTCTAGAGTAAGCAGCAGAGTGATATGGTAAAGTGCAGATATTTTGCAGTCTGCACAGGTTTAAATTTAGATGATGCCCATCATAAACCAAATCTATAGATCGATCTCGTTCTAGAACAATAGTAATTAAATTATTCCATTGTTGAGCGACTTCATATTTTATTGTTATACCATTTTTCTTCATTTTTCATTCTGCTTAAATGCAAATAGCATTTGTATAGGTATTTCAACATCTCTGGGCAACAAATTGAATCAAAGGCAACTGGACTTGTATTTGTCACTGGTTAGACTAGTGAGGACTAGTCAGACTGATGCGTTACAAACTGATGAAGCCCCTTGGACAAGAGGCAAAATGTCTTCCTAGACAAAGTCCAATTGCCTTCGATTCAATTTGTTGATGACCTGGATGAATGAGAATATTCACAGATGTATTTCAACATCGATTTATGACTGTGAGAGTGGAAATAATATATATTTTCTGTAAATTTGCAACATACTACTTGCGTATAGAGTTTAATCAATATGGCTTAAAAGCACATATTACAGTGTAGGTTCAGCCTCGAAGTCTTATGCAACTGGCCCCAGGGAGTATCATATGGAGTAGCAGAAGAAAACTATCTCTGTTTATTTATTTTACCCTGTGAATCTGGTAAATATGGGCAGTTTTCTCTTTTTTTCCTTTTTTCCCCCCAGCATTTACACAGAATCTAAATATTTACTATGTACTCTCCAGCACATGTGGTGCAGAGCTGATGACACAGTACTCCTGGAAGTTGTGCACGTTCAGCAGCTAATATAATCTCATTAACTCAGGCATTTAAGAAAAAACACTGAATTATTAAAGATACATTTGACAGTTTCCACAGAATGCGAGTAGAAAGCAGTATGGATTATTCACTCTTATTTTTATTCCTCCATAAATATCCTGGGCAGTCAACAACACACACTCAGAGAGTTAGATAACTGGCTTATGACTGAAGTCGATTCTTTCTGCCATCAGGCTTAATTCCATTCCTGCACTCAAGTCACAGTTTGATCTTGAAAGTTTTGGATTATTTTCAGTGAATTTACAGCTGTTTAAAGATGCATTGTGGAAAGGGCAATTGTATTCTGTCGAAGCCACATCGTTTTTTATTTGTGTGTTTCCCGTTGATACTTCTCGGCAGCAGCTCTGCGCTTCTGTGGATGACAAAAACAAACAAACAAAAAAAAACCAGCCAAGAACCCTCCCAGCTAGAAATCTCCACCAGGCTTTTTGACAATTAATCATTCAGAGCTGAAGGTTCCATTTGTGGAGATCGTGTCCATTTGCCTCATGGTCGAATAACTGAATAAGTCAACAGCAACAATGAGAGAGAATTTGTCCTTTGCTCGGCCATTTCTCAAAATAACTCTCCTGAGGCTGAAATTGAGACAATGAGAAAAGGAGTGGAAATAGGAAAGTCAGATGTGTGTTGACACTATGCACCACCGTACTCGCTCTACTGTCTATGAAAAAATAAAGACGGACCACTGAGGTCATGCTTTATTCAGTGTAAGAGCCTCTTGTGTATTTGTTGCCTTCAAAGACTAATAATAAACCCTGTCAATGTCTGTTTCCGATCCCGTCCCCTCACTATATCTCCATAACAATGTAATGCCAGGTCCTCTGTGCTGTTCTAACGCCAAATTAAAACAATGGAAAGACAGAAAATTACAGGGAAGAGGTCGTTCAGCTTCACTTCTACCAGACCATCTCTATCAAAGACACATCATGGTGTGTTCACAGGAGCATGGACCGACCAGGAAATGAGAATGTGCTTAAAATACCAAGTCGTGTTAATTTCCCCACACAGATCTGGAAGTTTTTTTATTTTATTTCTGCTGAGACCCAATTATCTGTGATTTTAGGCTTATGGATCTACTGTTCGGGCTTTACAAACAGCAAATTCTAATTACAACAAAGATGCAAGGACAGATTTTCTTATTGTTTGCTGTGATGCTTGATTAGGTGGATGGAGTCATTAAATAGTATTTTCCTGCATAATTAGCGAAGTGCTGACAATCAAGTTTAAAAAGGGTGATTATGAATTAACACTTTAAGACCCACTCTCAGTTAAATGATGGAGGGTTTGCATTGATTTTTTACTAGTTTTACTTTTTAAATCACCCTCGTCCTCCTCTCCTGCATGTGTGGTGTACAGCTGTATGTGAAAGAGTTGGCAGCCGTGGGTAAACAACATATTTTGTTTGATTTTTGGATTGTTGTCCTGTTGTGGGAGCCAGCCTTTTTTTTCAGTCTCACTTACTTGACTGACTGTGTGACATTTACATCCAGAATTTGCTGATGTTTGGTCTGCGTAGTGTTTCCTGTGCTGCTGGCTGCTGCACAACTGCAAAGCAGAACATTTCCACCCCCGTGCTTAACAGTTTGTCAGGGTGTTCTCTTCATTAAATGCTGCTCCATTTTTGCTCCAAACACATCTTTGGTGGTTGTGGCCAAAGAGCTTTTAACTTAATCTCTCCACAGCACTTCTGTCTGTCTGTCTCTCTCTCTGTCTTTCCTCTGCAGACATCAGACGCTGACTTTTGCAATCAGGTGGTAGGTGTGGTTTCCTCTCATCCATGCAAAACCTGCGCATCAGTGCTGCGTCACACATCTCCTCTGTCGGTTAAAACTTAGCAGTCATATGTGGGTTTTGCTTTAGCTTTCCTGTCCAGCAGTCGATGTTCTGCAACTGTTTTTCTCTGTCAGGGCTTGTCTTACCTTCTATAGTTCACCTTAATGACCATTTCTTAATTGCATTCTGGATCTTCAATTCAATTCAATGTAATGCAATGTGATGCGATGCAATGCAATGCAATGCAGTCCAATCCAAGTTGTTGAGTGTGACCACAAGGCTTGAAGAGGTTTGTAGTGTGTTTTGTATCATCAGATGACAGCTCCTGATGTCTGTCTTTGTTACAAGTCCTAACAACTCGTTTAAAGCAGAACTATGCAGGATTTCGGCTGTAATTATTGTGGCTCAGAGACACTGTGATGGTTGAGTGACCTATTATGAGGTGAATGGGGTCTAGGCCAATGCGCCAACCCCCCCCCACTGGCTGAAAACCGCACTTGCAAGATCAGTCCTCCGTCTCGGTGTCCCAAATCTCATCAATGGATAGAACATCCATTCGCGAGAAACTGCCTTACGGCAGTACGAGATAAGAGCGCAGATGACGTCATGCATGTCATGAATCGTGATTGGTTTGAGTTCAGAAAGTCGGAGGAAACCATGGAAACATGAAATGTTTAGAAGTTCGGCTTGTGGCTAACACGGAGCTAATGCTAACACGGACACAAACACACCATGGATCTTTTATAAGATAATGTAATACATCATGACACACACACGCCTTCGCGTTTTGGAACCTTTATTCATGTGTGTGTATGTCTGTGTCTTTGTCTGTGTGTGGCCGTATTAGCGTTAGCGCCGTGTTAGCATTAGCTCCGTGTTAGCGTTAGCTCCGTGTTAGCAGGGCTTAGCAAACTACCTTCAGCAGTAAACACAAGCACGTGTAGGGAGGGGGTGGAGGAGGTGGTGGCGGCGAGTTTTTTTTTTTACGACAGTGACATGTGCCTCCCAGAACTGTGGGGGAGCTCCGGAGAGGGAAAAAAAAGAGAAACCAACGAAGGAGCGAGCTATTTCCGGTCGACTTGCATAGTTCTGCTTTAAGGCCTATAACGAGTTAATGTATTTCTGAGACCTTATCAAGAGGAGAATCTCAACATCTGCACATGCCACTTTTATATTTTTTCACATTCGAAAGGAATAAAATATAAAAATTACATTGTGAAGTAAAACGTAAAGAAAGGTCAATCTAATTTCTGTTTGTTGTAGGTGTTGTATTTACTTATTTTCGTATAACTTTTTTGTTTAACTCACGTGTTCTTTGTCTATTATCTCTTGGATTCCTTACAGTCATTGCCATTGCTAGTGGTAATAAATTGTGGAATTCAGTGAAATATGTTTTGGGAAGCGATACTAGAAACTACAGTAGAAACAGAAATATTTGTTGAATTTCCAGAATTTTGCCAGAACTCTGTTGTAGATAAGCTTCCATTACCATGAGGCCAATTAAACATTATGACACTTAATTTGGCAAGAGAGTGCAGTCTAAAATCTGATGGAAAGCTTTTTGTGCATCACAAATTACAGTATAAATCCCGTTTTATTTGATATTTTTTTCCACAATCTAAATTGCCGTTGCTTGATGAGGCTAGAATTTCATGCAAAATCCTGTGTTTTTGTGTTGCTGTTGATGTCTCACGCATTTGCTGTGTGGATAAACCATCTGGTTTTCTAAGATAGCTTAAAGAAATGAATAAATGAAGAGAAAAGTCTAAAACTGTACAATATGCACACTTCATGTCCTGTATGTGCATATGTGTCTGTCTGTCAGTGGCTTTAGTTGTGTGCGACTTTATGCTTCATCTGCCTGAATGCTACTTCACTCCACTGCCACTGATGCAGCCTGTCAGGGAGCAGCAACATGGGTCTCTAACCTGTCACATTGTGGCGTGGTATTGTTTGATGATGAGAGAGTGCTGAAGACACTCAGCAGCCTCTGGAGTGATCAGCTGCTGTAGAGGTGCAGCAATACGGCCTCAAATTTGTTTCAGGCTGTGGCTGTGACGGGCTGACGTTTTCTTTTTATTTTATCTTTTTTTCGTTCACTGCTTGATCTCCTTTTTTCCACTCCTTCTTCCGTTTCGATGCTTTCACCCTTTGTTCTTTGCTAAGTTTTACTAAATGAATCCCTGCCCCCATCCACTGCATCAAAGTCAGAGACGACGGAAGCAGGAACTTGTGAATGCTGGTAAATCTCCATACTTTTTCTTGAGACTCTCAGACCCAATCAAATCTGGTTTCCCTTCCTCTTTTTGTTTGCCATACAGAGTTTTTTTTTTTTTTTTTTTTTAAACTTTCAGTTCATTAACTTAACTGTTCAATAATGAATTACAAACAGTCACTCTTTCAATGAATTTGCTGAAAGAGTCCAAAGCTCAAAGTTGTTTTGAATTTCACTGTCCTCTGTCGTTCTGTGAGACATCCCATTGTGCAGTCTGTGGGCCACAGGTGTGAGACATTGAAATGAAGCAACACTTGGCAAGCTGTGCTAGTTCCAGTGTGGCCTTCACAGTTTTTTTGTACCAGACACTGTAGCCTTTGGGTTCAGGGACTTCAAAGCCCCCGGGCTGAAGAGATGGAGAGGCTCATGGGGAGAATGTAGGGTGCTGAAAACACTTAAAGGGGGTCTCTGTTTTTTCTTTTTTTTTGTTGGCAGCGCTAACCTTGAGCCTAAAATTGTAGAAAGATATGAAGAGGCTTTCTAAGTTGTGAGAGAGGTTATTCAGTAGAAGTATTAGTCAGTAGATGCTGTGTCTGTTTGCTAAAATGTATTGAAGCTCATTCATCCAGTGTAGAAAGTCTATTGGAATCACATTTGCAAGGTGGTTAAAATCAAGCTCTCAATAAATGCTAATGCTGCTTACCACAACGTATAAGGTGATAATAGGTTGGACGTAGTGGTTTCCCATTTGCTCTGCTGATCCAGAGGGACCAAAAATAGTAAAAAAAAAAAAGAAATACAATATATTCCTAAATATATTTCACATAAGATACATTTGTCCTCCTCACACTTTTAGTTGCCTTGAAATATTCAGCTACTGTAGCATGTTGACATTTCATTCATTTAATTATGATATACATATAGTGGAGAGAGGTTGGAAAGATTATGATGGGCCCCAGACAGCTGACCAGTCTTTCACAGAGGTGAGCTATAGAAACTAACCTCACATAATCACATTCACACTCACAGGCACGTTAGAGTCTCCTAGTAACCTACAATGTCCATGTCAAGTAACTAGATATAGTGACTGTGCTATAGCCATAGTCATCATAGCATGTGATATATTTTCATGACCATACAGCATGACAGAGTATTCCCAGCTATGATGTTATTTTCAAGAACATCAGTCAGCATTGGAAAGCGACTCAGTTATACAGGTGAATATTGAGAGGAGGAAAATACAGTTAGAAATCCTCCAACAAAGTTACCAGGTCCCTGCATTTCTCGCTTATAAGTACTGTTATTATTTGCTCTTGATAACAGTTTTATTTGTAGACAGAAAGAGCCTAAATGGAGGCGCCTCATGTCGACAATATACATGGGTGATCTTTAAAAAGTGTCCTTGCTGCTGTCCAGATCCCCTTTTGCTTCCACACCGTACTGAATAGAACATTACCTTCCCTCCCTCTACGGCTTCTCTATCTTTTCTCCCCTCTCTCCTGCTGGTGTGCTGTGTGACAGCTAAACACTGTTCCCTGCACCCCACTGATTTTCATAAAAATTGCATGCATCACCCAATCTCTCTTCAACTTAATACCCACCTCTAAAGGCAATATGTGCTTACAGGAGGGGGGAGAAGGAAATATGGGCTGGGCTGGACTATGCCATGCATGGTGCATCAGGGATATTCTCTCTGACAGAAGCAGTGTGGGGAATCAGTTTAACGTATTAAGCAAAATTGGACTTAATGAATCTTAAATATAAATTGATGAAAAAAATGTAATTCAAATGACATTAAGTATATGTATATTGTAAAATGGGATAAATGTTAGAGAAGTTAGCATCCAATTAAATAAATCATGAAATAAATAAAATGAATATCTGTCAATTTTAAAAACTCATTTCTACCTCTGATAAGAGAATTCAGAGACTTATCATATGTTTTCAAAGTTACATTTTGTCCATTGAAAGGTTTTCTGACTGGTGCATTCCACCTAGTTTTTGAATTAAGATGAAAAATGCCAGTTCATTTTTTTTTTATATGAACTAAAATCTGTGTATAATCCATTCCAATGGCAAAAGCCCAGTTTCTATTTTCAAATTAGGCAGACAGAGTCGCTGGAGCTGCCAATTCAAAAATGAAAATGCGCAATCTGTTTCTAATTTGATGACAGTATAATAATTTAGGGTTATATTTTTGGAATGCTATACGTAGGATTTTTTAATTACACTGTTGGTTAATAAAGTTGGAGTTAAATCATGGACATGACATTGTAATATTAATAGTTTATTTTATTACCATACAAACAGCCTGCGTTGGCTTTGCACCTTCTCTTCCCATTAATGGATTGTGATCTTTCCTCTGTTGTTATCTCTCATGTGATACAGATATGACTATCTTCAGTGTCCATCTCCGATGTGCTTTGCTTGTGAAGCATGATATACTATTTACAGTATGTGTCTGTTGCTGCAGTGTTTCTCTCAATTACCTCAGCATAAACAGATTTGCTGAATCAGCAAGGCTCATATATACTCAGTCTGTAGAGGAGGGGAAGTTACTTCACAAAGGTGAACAGTTAACAGGCTACAGACTGCTTACCTGCTGGAAATAGCCCAGCGCACATTAACCTTTAATGGAGTAATCACACGAGTAGCAAGGTATAAATGTCTGTTTATGTGGCAAGATCTTAAAATGTTCTCATTTAATGTTCCTCCTCATATCTGTAAAATATCACTCAGAATCAGGAAGAGGCTGTGAGAGAAAAGGAATATAAAATCAACAACAAAAACTAAAAGAAAGAACGCGGTTAGAGACTATACACAGCAGTGTGTGTATGTGTTTTTGTGTGTATATTTAGAAACGACTTCAAGCATCTCTGATTGAATCAGCATGATATCAGATTTGGTGAAAACATGCGGCGTGCTGTCATCCAACATAGAGCTGTCAGTGTGCACCAAGACATGCTAAGTGTGAATTGTGAAGGCGGTCTCATCTAGCGGATGCCCTCCTGGCTCTGCGGACTGCCACTGGTTCTGTTCGGCCCTTCGACTATATCACAGAGTGTTGTGGTGTTGTTTTTTGTGTGTGGTTTTTTTTTTCTTTTGTGACACATGGCTTTGGATCAAATCCAGGGACAAGAACAACACGAGCAAACATGTTTCCTCTTCCTAAGCCAATATACATCCTCTTGCTTGTCCATGCAGCCATGTTGAGCTTGTGTCTTAAATGAGGAGAATAAGGGCATCAGCTCTGGGAGAAGCTTTCATATCTCACCTGAGGAGGAGAAAAAAAGGATGCTGTTTCAGCGTGTACTGCTTTTAACAGCAAGTAGAAAGGGTTGTTAATTGTTGCCGGTCTCTACCACACCTAATAATAATGTACACACATACAGTAATTGCAACTCATTTGCGGTTGTGCCACAATTGCACAACATGCCTCTGGCAACAGGATTAACAAATTCAGCTGACATGCCCTGTGTGTCTGGGCTCTACGCTGCCAAGTGGGATTTGCACTGTATGCAATGAATTCATGAAAACGGAGGCCCATAAGTCACGGTAGGTCTCAGATGTACTCTGAGCATCAGAATACAAGAGGACCACATTAGCTGCAGGAAGCTCTGACTCTGGCAGCTTCTTAGCTCACACTTTTCATTCTTGCCAAGTAGCTGTGCTCCTGCTGGGTCCCCGACCCATGTCTGGATCGACAGTCTAATTTCCATGTTACCGAGTTCTAGGCTGAAAAAAAAGTCAGGCGTTAAAATACACAGCCCCCCTGTCTTTGAATCAGGTTGCAGCTCTATAAGCAGCAAGGACAGTCTCAGTCCATCTCAAAAGAAGACGAAAAAATAACTTTGCCAAGGATGCTGTTGCCACCTGAGCAGCTTTTCTGTGCGACCATGTCTCTTCATGTTAGAACTGCAAGAAGAGAATCAAAAGAATTTAACTGCAGCTAATAGAGGGGAATTGTTTGATTTCTGCACAGTGAAAGTTTCAGGTCCCGACAGAAGGCTCCTTAACAAGCGCTCTGCCCCCGTTGAACCCTGTGACGACTCGCAGTGGCCTGGCAGAACGGCATGCGGCCTCTCAGTGTGACCTTGGCATGGGGCCAGACACCTGGGCAGGACTGCTGCTTGCTGGTGACACCACTGTTGAATAAATGCTTGATATTAGTTAATAAATATTCAGTTTATTGATGCCTGTCAAGGGGGTTCATAATGTGTCTGGTTTTGACACATTTTTTTTGTCTACTTCAGATTCACTGTTAGTTTTTACAAAAACACAATTAAAGCATCTTTTATGGTCTAGAAATTGCCACTCACTTATCTGGGGACATAAAAACTTCAGATTTCTGTAAAAGTCCACTATTAGCCTGCAATAAGACAACCCATCAATCAGCCTCTTTCTTCCGCCACATACCCTGTCATGTGCGGTGACAAATATTTGAGTGGAGTAGCACAGCGTGCACTTTCACAACTGATGTAAGGGGCAATTCGTAGCAAAAAAAACAATGGAAAAGAGCAGCAATGTCTTATCCAGGCTCCACGAAATGGACCAGCTCCCAAGGGGGCAGTTGTCGGTCTGAGAAGTGAAGCTCACTTCCGCGTTCAAAAAACTGCAATCCCCCCTTCCTCTGGGGGCTGGTGTCAGAAGGGAGCATTCCCCATAGACCCCCATGTTAAAATCGCTGATTTTACATCCTCAATAAACATGTTAAAAGCCTGGTGTCAGAACGTTTTTTGGTCTCAATCGATAGTTTCTACCCCCGCACACACTCTGAGGGGGGTGACTCTACCGTTTTACTGTTATTAGGTTAAAACCCTGGCCAATTAGGGCGCGGAAACGTTGAGTGACAGGTCCGAGCAGCTCCGTGGACAGCTGCTTCGAGGCCAGTGGGCGGGTTCTCGGCCGGCCAATCCAACATGGCGCTGTTCAGGCCGCCATATTTGAGTCACAAAAACGACTCCCCAAAACCAATGGGTGACGTCACGGGTGCTACGTCCATTCTTTTTACAGTCTATGCCAGCTCCTAAGGCAGTTCCCCAGGAGTTGGAGACAGGCAATTGACTGACAGTAAGTGGGCATCTGAATTACCATTGGAAGATTTCAGTGAAGGCTCCATGATGAATAGTCTGTCTGCCCTCCCATTGAATTCTGACACTTGGACACTGAACGTGGTGGTGAAGACTGAACTACTAGATCTATACATGCCAGTGGGACCTAGGACTGAGAGTGGATTTTGGCCTCCTCCATATGATCGAGTCACTAAGTTGCATCCTCGGAGCAGATCACACCGACGGTCAAAAGGAGAGAGATCAGCTCTGGAGATGTGGAGTTCATATCTTCTTCCCCCAGGGCGGTGATATTTAGCCAAACCTGTCTGTTGCAGATAGAGATCAGAGCTGAGACAAGGCCTGTGGCAGTGGTGTGGTGATGCAGCAAGACAGGAAATGCAGCTGGATACACATATCAGATTTCCTCTACAGAGAGAGAGAGAGAGAAGGAGCGAGAGAGACAGATGGAGAGAGAGAGAGAGAGACAGAGCAACAGGGACCTGAGGCTTGTGAGCCAACTTTAATTGTTGAAACCAGTGAATGCCGAATTTCAGCATCTTCATCTGTAGGAGTGTGTAGACAACCTACTAAGACTGAAGGAGGCTAAAGTGTGTGTATCTTTGTGTGTGGTTAAACTTGTGTTTTTGTGTTTTTCAGTGCAGTACCTGAAAATTATAACTTACAAGACCGTTATTATTTAAATGTCACAGAAAAAAAGACGACGTTATGCATAATAGTCAACATATGGGGCCAGATTCATATGTGATGCATAAAAAAAATGTATACGCCATTTCCCACATCTAATCTGTGGTGAGGATGTCCACACTGCTCACATTCATATGACCATGGTTTTCTATGATCCAAGTTTGTTACAGTAAAGTGAAAACACAAAATAAGCCGGGTCACATTATCCAACAAAATGCAATAACCAACTGCATGGAGCCTGTATTCGTTATCATCCTCAATAACAATTTTACAATTCATAAACGTAATTAATTGTGTTTGTGTGCTCGGTGTCTTTTGGTATTGTTTAATATCCTTATTATTTAATGTCAGCTATTCTGCAAACAGTTTGGATAGTATTTTAACGTTTGATAACCTTTACCTTTAAACTCTGGAGGCCAGATTAATAGTTTTTAGCCTCAGTGGATGAAGTTCAGAGTAAAACAGGAGTTCACATTTAGAGTTATTGTACTTTGTACCACCATTTTTAAGCTCTTCAGTTTTATAGGCGATGGATGGATGGATAGATAGATAGATAGATAGATAGATAGATAGATAGATAGATAGATAGATAGATAGATAGATAGATAGATAGATAGATAGATCTCTCAATAAGTGCAATTTATGCATAGACACTGCTGTATAGTTCTGAAAATAATGTGTATGCTATGCATATTTCTGGTTTTGTGCGTACACATGTTTTAGTCATGAATCTACACATTTTTGCGTCTGGCCCCTGGATGGTCACATTTAGCATGTGCACCACACGTTTTCATGTGTCCGTCCTTTATGTGAATGTAACGAAACCATAAATATGTAAATAGCCTCCTCTTCCATTTCACTTCTCAATCCTTCGGCTTTTATCTCATTTTAATCAAAAGCAAGGGCACACAGTGCATTTCCTGTTGGACATGTCAGGAAGTGCACATGCTGTTTATGTGTGATCTGCAGGATTTGGTGTCTGGATTATTTTTTTTTTTTTTTGGGGAGGGGGGTAGATTTAAACACATACAGATATACGTGCTGAAACCTACCTAAGCGTTGGAGTCTCTGAGCTCACATACTTATGAATACAAAACGAGCTTGGGCAAAACAGCTTTATTGAAATGAAGAAATGTTTTTTCTGAAACTGTTTGAGGTTATGTGTTATTAAGCACCTACACTCGTTGTAGTAAAAGACACTGATGAAAAATGAAAATTCTGATGAGAAAGTCACTTCTACAAACCCAGTTAATCAATCACAGAGAGCCTACTGCATGCATTTAACTGAACCATTGCTCAAAATGACTTGATTACAGTTGCTGCTGATTTAAAGGGGTGTGAAGCCGAACTGACGTGAACTGCTTGCAAATTCCGTGACAGGACCGGTATCCAACTGTCATACCCGTTTAACACTTCACACCTTCACCTTGTATCTACATATGAAAACCAGCGGGATCAATGCGGAGGAGCGCAAGGTTGTTAAGAATTGAAAATCAATGGCCACAAACATTCATTATGGGAAAAACAGCACAGAGGGGTTGTGCTTTTAGCGCCTAGGGTTAGGTCGATGAGTCGCGGAGTCAAAGAGTCCACCTCTGACGTACGAGGGTGAGTTATTGGAGTGTCACCTTTATCTGCTGCGATGAGCCTTTTATGTGGGCTTCAGTGTTGCTGAAAGGATTTGCCCAGTCAAAGGCAGGAGGAGATGCAAACGCCGCCTATCTTTTTTACTCCCAGGTATGAAATATTAAGTGGAGTTTTAACGATAGCTGTGTGCGACTCAGCAGGAATCTGACAGCTCTTAAAATACAGGGCAGAGGTTGGAACGCAGACAAATGGAGGGCTGGAGGGATATGGGGAAAGTTAAAGCTGTAGGGGTACATTTGTGCCTGGAGAAATTAATGTCAGCAACCTGATGAAGATTTTAAATTAAAACTGAATTTAAGAAGTAGCATGATCACATGTTTGACTATCTCTTAGAGGAGTGTGACCGATGTCTCCTCAGAAAATCAAAAAGTTATTTTATTGCATTTCTTTGTAATAGCTATTTTATTTCACTGCTAAGATATAATTGGCGAAAGAGGGAATAAAATAGATGTCTGATCCCTATCCTCACGTTCCCTGTCTGTCTTCCTTTGCTCTTGCTTTCGCTCTGTCTTTTTTCTTGTCTCTGGATAGCAATCAATAGTTATTATCTGCTGAGTGTCACGATAGACACTACACAGAGCCCCCATTCGGAGTTGATGGTGCTTTTTCATTATAGCTGACACTAGTCTAAACAAAGCAGGCCTATTTCCCTGCCACCAGACAAACACAGTCTCCATAATGGCAGCGGATAAAAGAGAAGCAGGAGGGAAAATTGAGTTTCACATAATGGGGAATCACTAACTCGGGACCACTTCTTTTCCCACTCCATTTTTCCCTTCTTCCACCATCTTGCTGTGGAGTATTTGGCTAATACAACAACCCAATGAATGTTAATTTCTTACCTCTTGCCAGTGATCTGTGCACTCTTCCATTCATTCATCCCTGTTATCCAGTCCAAGAGTAATTTTGTTCATCCATCATACATCCATCCCTCCATGCATCTGTCAGTTTGTCCGTCCATCCATCTGTCAGTCTCTAGGTGGGTATGGGGTGAGCTTGTTTTGTTTTGACGGGGGTTGTTGTTTCATAAAATAAATAAATGATATCTGCGCAGCGGAGTGGAAAGCATAACGAATGGCAGTTGGAGAAAAGGCAATTTAGGGAGAAGTGCAGTGGCTGGCGAAGGAACAGAATGGGTTTTTACTGTGAAGTATAACCAATGCATTACAAAACACATCACCAGAGGTTTATTGAAAAAGCCGAGTACCCCTCACTCCCCCCTCTATGAAAATGGCCAACATTATCATGGCCTACATGGTTAGGCACTGAAAGTCACTTTCAGAAAGTCAGGGGAGAGATTTTTTATTGCCGTGGCACACAGAACGAGAAAAGCCCCAGGTGAGTGACGACACAAGAGGTGGTCGTTTTCCAATTCACTTACATACATAGGTGCAGATAGGTTTCATGACACATGGCGTGGGGGTCACTGTGGAGCGATACATTGTGAATTTTATTCACAGTATGCACTTGTTTTCTTTTCACACCTGTCTCTTAATACAGACACATGCAACACAATATTGAGACTGTCAGAGAAAATGTTTTGCTTTTATTGGATCGCCGTCTTTTTAAATGCTTGTGAACTAAATCACCAATAAAAGAAATGTCTGGGCTGCACTAGAATTTATTTACAATGGGCAGCTGTGATTCAGGGGGTAGGGCGGGTCATCCACTTACTAATCACAAGGTCAGCGGTTCGATTCCTGGCTCCTCCAGCTCATGTGTCGATGTGTCCTTGGGTAATAACACGGCATGCTGAGTGTGTATGTGTATGTATTGTTCAGTGCTTTTAGCGTTCTCCAAGAGTAGAAAAGCGTAATACAAGTACAGTCTGTTTACCACTTACAATGGTGCAATGAAACTCTTAGTAAGTGATCAAAACAGGTTACAAGTAGGGATGCATGATAACTATCGGCCCAATATTGCCCAATAATTATCGGCAAAATACACAGAAGAGTCAGATAATTATGTTTTTTTGCCAATTAATTATAATTAGCCTAAATTGTCTTGATTTCGCTCATTTTCAGTCCGTTTAGTTTCCCCTAAGTGGATTTCAAACAATAATAGATGTTAATTTTGGAAGAGCCACAACTGTTCTTGTTTTTGTGGTGTTGTTTATGTTATTTTAAGTCAGATGCAGAGCTATACAGTAATGTTAAATTCATTTTCAGCCTTTCTTACCCTTGGTGTGTATAAACTACAAAAAATGTTATTAGTTATCGGTTATCGGTATCGGCATTGGTTAAGAGAAGCCGGAAGTTATTGGTTATCAGTATTGGTGGGGAAAAAAAAGTCCAAACTTATTCAGTGTTGATTTTTTATTAATTACTGAAATGAAGTAAGAAAAAAGGATATTTTGAAATGACCCTTTTGCCTCCAGCCCTCTGAATACACTGACTGAAGGCTGATGTTTTAGCAAAGACACAAATTGTGGGCTGAATGTAAAAAAGAGAAGGGCAGATAGTGTTTTGTTAGCGGCGGTGTGACTGAAGATAAATGACCAGATTTCATTTTACCTCTTTAAACTGAATGACTGTTCAGATTTTTACATTTTTGGACTGCTCGGTGTGTTACAGCAGACTGTCTAATTAGCTGCTGCCTGCAAAATGACATTTGTGCTTCAAAGTATTTGGCGCTTTCTGTGTCATGTTGCTGTCTGGCTGTCTGGCAGTTAGTGTCACTGCCAGCCAATGATGGAACAGCAAATTAAAAAGGTATATTAATAGACAGTAGGGCTCCATGATGAAACCAAAGACGAAGAAGAGAAAAACAAACAAAAAAAAATGCAATATCAAAGGAACGATGTAACAATTGTTATAAATGTTTTATGAGTTGGCAAGATGCTTCTGCAAGAAATGTGAAATGTAGGGAAACAAGTGGTTTAAAAAAAAAAAAAAAAGAAATAACGCTGTTTTTCACACCATTGCACTGACAAATTGCCACGGCATAAGTAGCAACTTGCAAAGCCATCAAAACCCCCATGAAGATTACTAGCATACACATTTCATATATGGACAACTTGAAGGTCTAATGGAAATACTATAGAGCCACTAGGCAAAAATCAAAATATATAGATGCTGCATGTATTTTGTCTCACACAAAGAAGATTTTTTAATAGGAGAGAAAGTAGATTTGTACGGATGTGACATCCAGCAGACACTATTGTCCCATTGCTGATTTTGCCTTGACAGTGACAGCATAATGGTAAACACCGCTTACTACTGTATACTGGCAGACTGAGTGAAAAAATTTTTTTTTAAGTTTCTAGTATGTGCCTGTTTACAGCCTATAGTATTTCTAACTTGGAGCATTTGAAGTAAACCAAACAGAGACCACCTCTCAAGGTGTGAACCTAAAGTGCTCCAGGTTTGTGGCACTTTTTGCTCCTGGATTCAGCCCTGCCTTATCTGCCCCAGATGACATACAGTAGTATTGTACAGGAGAGTGCAACCTTTAAACCAGATATGTAAATCCTCTCAAGTACATGAATTAAGGTGTACACCTTCCACACAAAGAATACACAGGCAACCTTCTCCTGCCGATCATGCTGTGCAGAAGGGCATCATGACTCCATTTTTTTGTGGGTCATTCAAGAGGATGGGGTGTGGATGTTGTGACATATGTGTGTTTTTCCACATTGCTTCTATCTCGCTTTAAAGGGATGCTCATCGTTTACTCCAAACACACAGTTTACGAAGAACCCCTGTGGGTTGAAACACTCAAACATGGCAAAAACAAACTATTTGGACTAGACATATTGGGCAAACCTCTTCTAGACTGAGGAAAAAAATACTTTGGGCTCCATAGGATAAGAGGCTGAACAGTAGGAGTGGGGCAGGAGGTATGGGACTGAAATGTGAGTCAAAAAACTGCCATAATCATCTGGTCTACTACTGTATAACAGAGCTGATTCCAGGGCTTCAGTCATGTGCTGGAAGCCACGTACCATCTCCGTGTATAAGACTAATTTGCAGTCATAATAAGCTCCCTTTTTTGCGTCCCTAGGCCAATAATGAAGTGAAGTCAGAGCTCTGAATGCTCTGTGAATTTCTGTTATCTAGAATAGTCTCACATCTTCAAACACAAAGTGCACAAAGAGCCTTTAATTTACTACTTTATACTTTGACTTATTGTATACTGCAATCCCCAGAAACTGTAAATAACTTCGGGGGGAAAAAGCTGAGTCACTGAAATTGCAAATTAAAAGGCTATCAAAGCCAGTCATCAGCTTTTAGCAGTGACGGAATGAAAAGCGACATCTGCTGCCTTTTGTCTGATATTTGAGTTATTTTGAAAGATGAGGCTGTTTGAGGACATTTTTAGCTCATTATTAGAATTTTCCTAGTGATAAAAGTCACTACTTGTTGAACTTTCATGGACGTCTTATATGCCCTTTTTCTATCCGATCTGTCTTTTTTTCTTTTTTTTTTAATGCCATTTCAATTTTCTGATCTACCATGTGTTGATTTTTCCCCACCCTTGTTCATACACAAAGACAATGCTGTCAGGTAAATTCATTTTTCACATCGCCTGAACGTCTGTGTCCACTGTACTACTTACAGTATTCGGTCTCTGAGATTATCGGTGCATATCATCATTGCATGAAAGACATTAACCAAGCACTATCGGCGCTACACAGATTGCTGCTATCATTTATCCACCACCCATGCTGCAGTACATTGTGTTCTTCGTGCTGTTGAATTGGCTCAATTGAATCCATCTGCTGTAACCATTGTTTGAAAACCAGGTAGGGTGCTTCATGGACAGCTGAATAAAGTTGTTACATAGGACTCGAGTGCAGCCTGTAATTTTCCCCCTACAATGCTATACCATGGCGGTGTGAGTCCTTTGTGGAAGAGCATTATGGTGGGGATAATACAGCCTTGTAAAAAGCATGCCCTGCAGTCCAAGGGGAGTGACTGACAGACATTCAGGCATTATCACATTAACACCTGGAGCCAGAGAAAATCTGCCCTTCAGTGTAAAAAGTAGGTTACCGGAGCCATGTTTGCAGATGTACTATGCTGAGAGAAGATATTAGATTATACAAGCAGCATGTTGTCTCTTTGGTTACAGACTCATTGATATTAAAGTATTTTGAGGAGAAACCAAAACCATATGCAAACTAATATTGCTCTGCCCACCAGCATTGATATTAGGTTCTGCCAAACTCCAGATTGTATTGAATAGGGACATTTTTTGATGATTAAATTTCTAAATCACCCATGTGTGCAGACTTCTGCAATATCTTTAAATTACTATTCATACTGTAGCAGGAGTGTCCTTAGAAGAAAGCAGCAGTATTTATTGTTTGCTCAAATGCCTGATATGATGTTTACGTTTACCTGACCATGATCTCTGAGGGCCATGTAAATTATGATTGTTGTCTGTCATTGTTATCTTGTAATAACTTTAGTAATGCCTTAACCTTTCATCTAGTGACATCAACACGTTGAAACTTTGATTTCTTTAAGGTACAGCTTCACTGAGTCACACCCATAGACTGTAAAAAGAATGGACGTAGCGTCCGTGACGTCACCCATTGGTTTTGGGGAGTCGTTTTTGTGACTCAAATATGGCGGCCTGAACAGCGCCATGTTGGATTGGCCGGCCGAGAACCCGCCCACTGGCCTCGAAGCAGCTGTCCACGGAGCTGCTCGGACCTGTCACTCAACGTTTTCGCGCCCTAATTGGCCAGAGTTTTAACCTAATAACAGTAAAACGGTAGAGTTTAAAAAAAATTCACCCCCCTCAGAGTGTGTGCGGGGGTAGAAACTATCGATTGAGAAAAAAAAACGTTCTGACACCAGGCTTTTAACATGTTTACTGAGGATGTAAAATCGGCGATTTTAACATGGGGGTCTATGGGGAATGCTCCCTTCTGACACCAGCCCCCAGAGGAAGCCGGGGGGATTGCAGTTTTTTGAACGCGGAAGTGAGCTTCACTTCTCAGACCCACAACTGCCCCCTTGGTCACACCCCAAAACAAAATAGCCTTAACTAAATCAAACAGGCATCAATACTTTTTTTTTAATGCTTATAAGTTACTGGTTGAGAAAGCACTGACAAACTAAGTTGTTCTGCTGATGGGTTGTCAGATATTATATGTTGGAAAGCTCTGGTGAGGACTACTGTCTTCACTGTCATGTAAAACCTGCAGGACTTACAATACATGACATGACTTTTTTGTTGCAGGCTACAACACAAATGTGAATGATAACTAGAGTGTTTGATGTCATACACATGTTCAAAGATCAATATGAATACAATACAGGCAGTTAGGGCAGTAATGTGATTTAGTTTATTTTATCTTCATTCGTTTTAGGTGTTTGCTTGGATGTCATGTACATGTCAGTGAAACACTGTAGGTCTATGATGGGCAGTATCTGAGTGACTTTTATGCAATGGCAGTGTTTGGCCCTGCATGCTGACGAGAGTGTATCAACTGTCTGAACTTGGTGTTCCCCAACACAATGTCACAGTCCTTGCTGCGTGAATAGCTATCTCATATATATTGCATTAAATTGCTTTGGCTGACGTCGTGTTTTTTTGTTTTTGTGTGTATATGAAAGAATGGGAGTTGTGCACGGGTGTTTTCTTGCTACTCTTAATACATGTGTTTCTGTATCTAAGAAGTGTTTACTTCAGTCAGAGATATCCTCCAGAAGCTGGGTAATCTCAGCAGCACAAATACATAATGTAATGATGATAAGATTAGCTTGTAGCCCTGTGTTTGCTGACTGGCTAAAGAGAAAGGACGGTGAGCATCTGTAGAGAGTAATGAAGTCCTGCTATCAGCTGCACAAGCACAGATAAATGTGCTGCAGGGGGCTTTGTATATATATTACAAATTAAATGGAAGACAACGTCAAAAGTTGACCTTCCAGTGGATCCAGATCTGTGCATGACACTGGAACTAAACATCATTATTATGCCATCACTGTTTAAGGTATTATTGATAATGCTTTGAGATTTAGCCTGTGGAAATGTAATGCGGTGGATACCAGATGTAAACAATAAAAGTTTACTGGCAGATGAGAATACTGTGGTTGGTGAACATCAGCCATGGAAAAGGCTGTTGGTCTTCGTCTGAAATTGATTTTGATGTGCATATATGCTCGGAGTACAAAGGAAGTTTTTGTAACAAGCTATTAAAACTTGAGGATTTGCATGTTCAAGTAGTGAAATTAATTACTCTGTGGTGGTGAGTTTTAATCGTTTTAATCATAAAGTCCCTCTCACCTATTGTCACTCTAACTTTAATTTATTTATTCATATTTATTTTAATTTATTTTTTCATTACCATCCTTCTTTGGTAAATGAAACAGCTTGTCTCTATTTGTCTTCGTTGTTATTGTCACAGTGCTGCAGAGAATTGATCTTTTAAATTCAAAAGCTTGTGCATGGGAACACGGGGTCCTTACCTGTTATTGATTATCCTTCAACCTTGTTTGACGTGGCCTCTTTGGAGAATTCTGCAATGGAATTAGAAACAAGCTACGATCAGTGTTTTTACAATATGGCTGAGGTTTGTCATAACCGCTACTTCCTACTCACTGAGAAAAAGGAGGTAAAAGACTTCCTTCCCGCAATCAGGATAGGACTCAGATGTGTGACGGTATATCAAATTTATGAATGCATTCCCTCAAGTCCTCTATTTATTATCAAACTGTTTATTGGGGATATTTTCCACTAGAGTGATGTATCATCAAATATGTGCAGGAGAGAAGATAACCTCTAAAATACAGCTGCCAAGCACAGTCCCCCCCCCCCCCCCCCCCGCCCCCCCCCTCCCAGCTAATCCACTTTAAGCTTGTGTAGAGTACTATGCAGATTTGTTTTTTTTTGTTTTTTTATCACATTTTGAAATCTCTGTGTCTCAGTCATTTCACAAACTGAAATAGAATCGCACAACGCAGCACCACAATCCTTCACACCTAGCACTCACACCGAATCTCACATACACACACACACACACGCACACACTTAAAAGACACAAGGGATGGTCACCTTCCCTCTCTGTGGGATACTTTCTGCACTGAAATATTGGCATTCAGAGAGCAAAAAGAAGCCAAAGGCCAGGGAGAGGACGCCCGAGCCCAGCCAGAGAGACAGAAATGAAATGATTGTTTTGGAGCGCAAACAACAGGGATAAAAAATCGTATGTGTTAATAATTGATGAGGTGTTTTCAATGAGCTTTTATAAGCCTTTTTGGACATTCAATTAAAAAGTGTGGGTGGGGGGGTGGGGGGGAACAGAAAATGTCCACAAATATAACATGGAAATAATGCCACAGTCACTAAGTGGAACCTTGATTGATTTATCACGACTGACACTGTTAGCAGAGAGCAAACAGTATGTATTATTAGGCTTCTTGTATTTGCACAATATTGAAAAAAAATGTTTAACTTCTGTCAGAAGCTGTCGAGGGAAAAGCTCAACATCTCTCCTCTGCTGTTTCAAGACATTTTGAAGATGATCCATCCTTACCTCCTCCAATGAGCTTCTGTTTTCACCTCTGATGGTTTGTCAGCAAGATCACAGAAAAAGTGCTCAAGTGATTAGCATGAAATTGGTGCAAGGATGAGGGACAATGGGCCAGGGAAAAACCTGTCACATCTTTGGACAGGTCTGGTTCTTTTACAATCAATTTGAATTTGAAAGTTTGGTGTAAGTGGTTTGGTAATGATCTTGGGAGAGGTCTGTATTGTCTCTGAGAGTCCTTCTCTGAGAGTTTGTTTGTTTGTCAGCAGTATTATGCAAAAGAAATCGATGTGCACTGAATTTGGCGAATGGGCCAAGACCCAAGAACATGTTTAATATTGTTGTGGATCTGGTGGATCTTTTTAGTAATCAACCTTCAAACTATTTCAAAATCTTTTTATTCCAAGTGGCTTCCAGAAATCTGTCTGTGTCACTGATCACTATGACTACAGTATGTGACCTGTATTTGTGTGTCCGTTCATTGGTGTGTGTATGGGATTCCATCGATATCAGTGCATCGGTGTTTCCCCTACATTCATTTATTTGTGGCGGCCCGCCACAAATAAAGTTCAGTTGATAGTTAAGCAAAAATGTTGAGACATATTGACCGGCATAGTGTGTGTGCATACATGCGTGTGAACCACTAGATCACCAGGATGCCATTGGCCCATCTTGGTATGTATCGTATGTTAAAGCAGATATCAGTGGAATGTTTTTGTTAATATAAGTCCTAAATAGTCCTATTTTCCGTCAGCAATCACTTACATGAAGTATTTCAGCCTAAACACGAGTCTCTACGTCACTCTGCTCTGCTGTAACCCGAGGAGAAAATTTTCCTTGTGGGATACAAGTGTTACAGTGTTTCCTCCAGGATTTTTTTAAAGAGTGGCGGCTAGGGTGGTCTGATCGACTGGGGGGGGGGGGGGGGGGGGGCGGTGCGCGCGAGACCAGATCGTTGACTAGTCGCTGATGACATCATTCATATTTTTCCCATCATAACTAAAATCCCAGGAGGAGGGAAATGCTCTGCAACAATCTGTATTCACTGACTGACAGCTCACGCACAGAAATTAGATTAGTCCACAGAACAGCAGCTTTATAAACAACAAACTGTAAATCAGTTTGTTTTTTTGTAACTTATACAGGTGCAAAAGAAAATACTGTAGCTACTGTTCATTAAACAATTAGGGAGGAGAACGACACACAGGCCTTGTCACCATCACAGTCCTGCTCAGTCACAGTTTCACTCACAGTTTTTGTTTTTCCTGGTTGGTTGCTGCTGTTGTTGTTGTGCGCGACGTAAAGCTGTCGATATGAGCGGAGTTTTTTTTTTTTTAATTGCCGGCAGCCCGGACACACAGCCCGCGGAAGCGGCAGTTTCTCCTGCTCTCTCTCTCCACGCCGGTCAAACATCGACCCGTCTGTAGGCTACTCGGTTTACCACACACACAGGTCTGTCTCTAGCGCTGTATGTAGCCTATGGATGTGTGTCTTGTGTGCAGACGCAACTGACAAATATTTATAGACGGACAAGCAAACTTAATCATCATTTATTTTATTTTGAAAATTGACCGGATTCTCTCGCCTTTTCTGTGCCCGACTTCCTGTCTGGTACGCGCTCGTTCTATCCAGCTTGACTGCGCTCGTATTTTTTTCATTCAGCGCACTCAGCTGTTGTTTGAAGCCGCTACTCCTGTAGCCTACTGTTACATGATCAGCGACTAGTCGACGTCAAGCTCAAAACGTCACTGTGGAGCAGGGGACTAGTCTGTGCAACCCCTAGTGGAAACCCTGCTTTACATTGTTTTAACATTAATAAAAATTAAAAAAAAAAAAAAAAAAATCATCATTCTGAAGGTGTGGCGGCTTTTATTTTGCCGTGGCGGTGCGCCACGATCAATTACATGTAGCGGAAACCCTGTGTTATCCAATGAGGAGAGAGAACGGCATGAAGGGCTGTGTGTGCAGCCAAGGGATGCGCGTGAATGTGGTGACGTAGCACGAGGACCAATTGATGCCTGACAAGGGCGGGGGCTGCTAACTCATGGTGCGTTCACGGAAACTCGTACTTTGTGTTTTTCCTTCCTGTGAAGTCATACCAGTTCGATCTGGTACAAGTTCACGGGTCGGAAGTAACGAGTGGCCGTTATAGGGAACTTTCACAGACAACAGGATGGTAAAAACACGAGCTACGGGTTACCTGGAACGCTACCAAGTCGTAGTTGTGACTTGAAGCTGTAACTTACGGTTTCAAAAGCCTGCCTTGAACGCAGCATTAGCCGAAACGGCCGTGAAGCTGATATCTGCTTTAAGTAATAATCTCTAAAATGCCCAGATTGGATCATATATATTATGTCTGAAAGAATTTGCATTTACAGTGTTTGACACATAATACAAAACTATAATATCATCAAAAAATAATACCATGTCTCATCAAGAGGCCAACAGTACATTTTTTAAAACATCTAAAATAAATATTTGACAGGATAAAGAGAAATAACTCTAACACTGTATGGACAGGGTGTGGTTTGGTTTTGAATGTAGGACACAGACTCACAGTTCTAGTTTTGTGACCTGTTGTTTTCTAAATGACTTGGCTGGTATTTCACAGCTGAATGACATTATTTGCTCCTAGACAGAGTTTAGAAAAGTGTCATAGATGTCCCCACACCATACTGACCTTGTGGTCAAAAAGCAACTGAAGAAAAACTGCATATAATTCACACAGATTCACAGTTTAGTTACAAAAATACCAGCAGCCCCCAAATTAAACAATAAATTATAGCCATGAGCAGCAATTAGGGGGTTCCAAGCTTCAGTGAGTTTAATCAGGATTGCTCAAAGGCATCCTGGGTAATGAGCAAATATTTCTTAGGCCACGCCCACCTGAACCACTCACTATCACACTTGCCCCCGTCGTCCCCCCTGAGCATGCACACCGGTTTTCACAACAATTGCATTCACCAGGTTTTCAGGTAAATGTTTATGGCTTTGTGGCACCCCCTATGGACCAGGACCAACACTACTCCACTCACAGACTGAACACATTGTACCAAGATTCATGATGATTGGACAAATGGTGAATGAGTTCTGGCCAATATCTATTTTTTTTTTTTTTAGTTTTTAATCATTTATTGATTTATTCATTTGACATTATTTGATTTGTCCAGTTATAGCCTAATAGGTATGTAATCAGTCTGCTTGCCAGATTTGATGACAAAGAAGTCACAATCCTACAATTCACTCTCTTTCAGTTCAGGTAAATTAGCAACAAATGCTAATAAATCAAGCTTATTGATTATATATATGTATATATATATATATATATATATATATATATATATATATATATATATATATTTTTTTTTTAAGTATATTTTTTGGCTTTTTCATGCCTTTATTCGATAGGACAGTTGAGAGTGTGACAGGAAATGGGAGGCAGAGATGGGGGGAATGACATGCAGGATAGGGCCGTCCGACGTGGGACTCGAACCGGGGCCGCCTGCAGCGAGGACTACAGCCTCAACACATGGGGCGGGTGCTCTACCAACTGAGCTAAACACCGCCCCAAGCTTATTGATTATATTGAGCATCGACTGATTAAAAATGTCAATTGAAACAATCGGCAAATATTCTGCCGTTGACATTGTCCCATTGTGTAACCCTGCTGACGACAGCCACCGTGTAGTAAACTTACAATCACTGGACTTGTTTTTGCACCAGTGTCAAGTTTCCCCTAAGAGTGCAATGACATCAGCAGAAAAGCCGAAGATGTGCGCCAATGTTTTGACTAGCTTTAATTATTCATTAAAAATATGCTGCCTGTTTGTCCTGATAAGGCACTGGCTCATTCACTTCTGTGCAGTCATGTGAACACAGCTGATTTAGCTAACTGTACTCCAGCTGCTGCTCTCAACATTTCCGTCTGCCCAGAATCAATGTCCTCCCTCCATAAAAACAACAACTTAAACTGAGCTGGCCTTGGATTGCCTGTCTCTTGCAGCTATTCCATTAAAATCAAATACATTCATTTTGAATTTCAATGCCAAAACAAAACTTTACCTTCCTCCTTCTCATACTCTTTTCCCAGCAATCTCTTTCTGCAGCAAATGCTCTATGTGGCTTTAACTTTCTGACAAAAAGGCAAAAGTTTAGAAATCCAATGGTAAAGCGTTGCCAACAATTGAGCTTGTTAGTGGCAGAGCGTGAGCTTTAAATTGGCATCTCAGAGGTGACAGGTGTGTGGTCCTGCATTGCATGCATTTGTATTCATCTCACTTTATTCAAGAGGAGGTGTGCAGAGGGAGCAGAGGGATAAAAAAAAAAGACAGTCTAATCAATTAAGCTTTCAAGGGCTCTGCTCTGGTTTCCCCCTCCTAATCAGATACAGCTCTAATTCTCATCTGCCAAAAAAACGCACAGGGTGGCCATCCTAATGAAGAGTGAGGTGCAGCCATGTCAGCCCACCATGAAGCCATGCTTGTTTTTCCAACATTTCCCAAACATCCTTGCAGGAAGCTGGAGATGGGTCTCGAGATGTTCAAGTGCCACCTTCACATCTTTCCCCCCGTGATGATGAAGTGGTTGTTTTGGCAGCAACATAAACCTGGACCCAATCCTCTCATGTAATGATCTGACAGCAGCTGTGACCTTCATGGGAACCTGTCCAATGACCCTGCCGGTGGAAAGCTGCTGCTGCACCGGTCCTAGCAGACAATCAGACAACTCTTCGGGGAGTGTGGTGGAAATAAGAGGAAATGTTTGGCGCAGAGAAGGGAACAGCTTGGAGACACAGTAATTTGTCTGGGTGTGAGCCTGCTGAGCAGAGTCAGGGTCGCGCGGGGGTAAGGGCAGAGTGTATACTAACAGCACATGATGAGCGTGCTCTGCCACTGGAGCGTAAAGTCACAGGGCATGGTGAAAATAACCCAGGCTGAACTCCACTTTCGTCTCATTTTGAAGAAAAACAGAAACTCTCAAGACTTGCTTCTTCTTTTTTTTTCTTCCTGTGTCACTCATTGATTTTTACTTAAAAGTAGAGGGCCATTCATATTCAGTGTGATCGGTTGTAGATTACAACACCATACCGTTTACACTCCTGTACAATAAGATAAAACATACAAATAGACGAACATTGATCAAGTGCACACACACACAACCTAAAGTGCATGTCTTTGGACAATGGGAAGAAGCTGCAGAACCTTGAGAGAACCTACAGACCATGAGGACAACATACAAACTCCACACAAAAAGGCCCCAGTGCTGGGGATCAAACCTAGAACCTTCTTGCTGTGGGACAACTGTGTCAACCAATATTCAAAACAACATAATCAGACACTTTAAAACACCATCCACCCTGATGAAGAAGCTGCTTTGGATAATGGTCATCAATACTCACAATCATCCATCACTGGTGAGCAAACCCACGAGTGAGGAGTTGTAACCTGAAAGCAGTCAGATGGTTTTTGTTGCTTACTGTATCTGTGTAGTCGTGGTGAGGGAGGAGCCAGTCCCAGCTGATGTAACACCCATAAAGGACGTGCAAACCAGACTGCCAAGCGGTCATTGACCTCTTGGCACAACGGTTTGCATCGTTGGCCGCCGTGCGGGAGACCAGGGTTTGAACCCCACCTGGGGCAGTCCGTACCGATACACAACGCAGAGGGCCAGATTAACATTGGCTACACTGACGTAGAGGGTGGAGTACTGGAGTTCCTGGTCTGGTTGCCAGTGTCTCACAGGACTGACGTAGATATACTATGTCTCTATGCTAACAACACGCACACACTCACATTCAAACACTACGAGCAATTCAGAGTCGCTAATCAACCTAGTGCCCATGTGTTAGGACTTGGAGAGAACCCACACGATAACATCCACACTCCACCCAGGAAGGAGAACCAAACCCAGAACCTTCTTGCTGAGAGGCAACAGTGCTAACCACAATACCAATTGAACTGTCAATCAAAGAAAGGTTACAAAATGTTTGTGTAGCTGTCAATCACAGTTCGTAGAGAGGAAATAGGCTAGTCATACATCGGAAATCAGAACCGGTGTCTTTACTTCATCCCAGGTGTCCGTCAAATTCAGCTCAACTTTTTCTCAATGTTTTCTTTGAGCACAAGTTCCAATCCAATCCCTAAAGTCAGACTTTACGGCTCTGCAATGTTTGAGAGTTGCCATGTTTTCCGCTCACTCTTGCGTGACCCTTCATTAGTCTTCTCCACAGTACTCTGTAAAAAGTCGCCCACTAGACGACTTGGCTTTTGCTGTGCAGAGCTGAGGTGTATTCTGGGGCCTGTAGCACCGTTTCGTTAAACATACTGTGAATGTAATTAAATCCAAGAGCTGCCAGTATTTACTGGCAAGGTGGGTGGGGGGGTGAGGACGGGTAGGGACGGGGGGGCAGCCTCTCTGTGCTCCTCAAACAGCCCTCCATCTGTCTGATTGGATTGTGGTCCCAGGCAGTACCAGACATGACATGGGCACTGGAGGAGGCTGTTCAGACTGCAGGTCCACCCCCCAACATAGCCTCATGCTGTTTTTAATACAATATGACCTAGCCAGGGGGATTCAGCAGCAGACCATAATAGATAATAACCACAAGAAAAAGAAAAGAGAGTGTGTTTGCTTATGTATATAAATATGATAAGAGCTGTTTTCACTGTGATGTTTTGTCCTGATAGAGGATCGCAGCTTTGACAGATTACAGATATACACTGTAAACTGTAAAATGTTTATTGTCAGCAGAGTATTGAAAGGGGCAAAGGAACACAGATTTACTGTCTAGTGGGTTTAATGACTTAATGGTACAAAACCCGATAGGAACATTGCAGGAAAAAAACAGATCTTATTTTAATTGATTCCCTTGACAATATAATGTGTACTGGATTTTCTTTTCTTTTTCTTTTTCTTTTTTTTATATTCAAGCAGGGGTATCTATGTGTGGAGTGGCTAGGTGATTTAGTGTATGATGGTCCTAAGACACACTGGGGGATGTTTGTGCAGATAAATTACCGTCAGGGGTGAATAGTTTTGCATTGCTATAATTAATTAATTTAGTCTTTACTATGATTTCATTTCGAAATGATGCCAGTGTTTGATTTGTATGAAGTGGCTCTAAAAAAGATCAGATCGAAGCATGCTGCAAAAAAAGAAAAGAAAAGAAAAAACGATTTTCTGATATGGTTGAAGGTTCCTTTTGCGAGTGGCAAATGTGAAATAGTCTGATGTTGTTAGTGCAACAAGAAGAGAGACTTGAATGAGATATGAAAAATGTTTTATGAATTTTGGGAAAATTCAGAAAATAGCCCAGGTAATCAACTCAGGTAATGACTTTCTGACTTCATCCATCATATTGTGCTGGATTGAGCCCTGCAGGGATCTAATTTTGCAAACACCTAGCTACAAAACTAAAACTGACCTCTTACTTACAATTTACTCAAAATCAACAGACACAGCCCACACCAGCCCCGATCATATGAGCCCCACGGCTAATATTTAACAGTTGGTAATGACACTGCAACTTCGGACTCATCCAGATTGTATTTATGCAGGGCATCTGCCACTGTGGTGACCCACTCTGTCATTCAGATGTTCACTAGGACAGTTCCCACTTGTTGATATAATGCAAAGTAACACAGAGTTAACTGATTATGCAGTTACTGTGTGTCCACATGTGCTTAGTGACTCTTTGGTCAGTCTGCTGCATTAGTTTTGGAGTGGACTGAGAAAAAAAATCGTCGTCTCCTCTCCCCTTGCTGAGTTAAGGCATTGAATAATGGCAAGAAACATTTTTGCACATTATGATGTAACAGTGAAGTTTACTTGTGACAATTTGGATAAGGAATAAAACTGCCTCATATTGAATTGTGCTATTCATGAGTTGTGTTTTTTGTGTTATCACAGTAACCTTGACCTTTGACCACCAAATTCAGAACCAGTGAATATCCATTTTAAAATTGTTTTTTCATCACCCACACATAAGGAGCGGCTTTTGGCGCAATGTAAACTTCTCTCTAAACTCAAACATGCACACAATAGGCCTGCCTACAAGATTTGAAAATAACAGCCCCCAGCAAACTACAGGATATTATTAAGATGATTTTGCTCAAAGGAGCAATCAGGGAGCAATGCGCCCCCTCATGTGATCTCTTCTCATGTGATCTCATGTAATCAAGCAAATGTAAACAAAAAGGAGACTGTTGTGCAACAACTTGTTGTAATGTTTCCTAAACTCGCAGTCGACAGGGGAGCTATTCTTCCACAAGACATAGAGATGAGAGTTCAACGCCACTGACTTTATATCTGTCAACAGAAGTGTGTTAGCTGACATTAGCCTTATGGGCTACGCTGTTAACGGTTGCATGGCAACATAGCTGACTAAAATTGAATGCTAATGATCCCGATTTAACATCCTATCCCAAAATTGACCCTTATTTGACCTCCCCGGAGCTAACGGGGTTAAATCTGGCCCAAACTCCTGTAGTCTGAGTTAAACATTACCTGAGACGAAAGCCTGATATTTGATGTATGGCTTTGATGCTATCATGTTGGGATTCTTGATTGAAAACTGCTCTTTGGTGTGTTTCAGTCAAAGGCATGAAATAGCATGGCCACCGTGCCATTTCCAACTGATTAGACACTGTTACCTTCTGTTCCTTGGACAGTTGTTCTCCAGATAGTACAAAGACCACAAGGACGGCGTGTCCTTGTCATTAGCCCAGCGTGGAAGCACCAGTCTTTACCTCACCAGGGGCTGTGGCTGGACATGGGAACAAAAAAAAAAACTGTGTCAAGCGAAGGGGAAGATAGATACCCCCTGATTATGGCAGTTAGGACTCATTGTGTGTGGGAAAAGGTAGTGATTCAGGAAGGGGCAAGTCCTTGGAAGTAAGAGCCAGAGTGACTGAATGAAAACAATGACAGATATGATGAGGCCCTCTTGATGTGGGGTGTCTGTGGAACCGGCGGGGCTGGAGATGGAGCTGTGGGAGAGGGCAAAGGAGCCTCCTGTGGAGACACTGATCAAACACGGTGTTCAGTATAACGATGTGCAGATAAAGACATAGCCTTTTAGTCTGAGTCACTGGGAAGAAAGAGAAGAATAAAGACAAGAAAATGAAAGACACCTCAGAAGGCTTGTGTGGGGCAATGTTCCTTTAAGACAGTGAAAGAAGCGAGGTGTGTCTGAAATATTCCTATTCCTAATCCTACTGTTTCTGAGTTTTCCATTTCTTACCATCCTTCCCACATGTACCCCTCATTCACTTGCAATAATAAAACAATCTTTTCCCCCCCTCCCAATCTCTCACTACAGAGTCAATCTTAGTGAAATAGTTTTTCCAGGCAATTCACCAAGGTTACACAGAACAAATCTCAGAACATGGCCATTTAGCTGTTTATTCAGTTTTTCCTCCAAAAAAACATGTACAAAGTAAGGGAGCGCCCATAAATTGCACTCGAAGCCCTTTTGCTTCACACGCATGCCAACAAACATAATTTTAATTTACTGTAGAGTGCGGATATTATTGTTGACAGTTGGTTTATTACTACAGTTGCGGCAGATCACACAGCCCGATCCAACCTCCGTCTCGCAGTTATTATTAATGACGAATATTCTTCACTGTCTTTGTCTGATTGTAATTACATTTGAGCAAAATCTAATCCACGCACCACAATATGGATCGGATCACCCATTAGAGGGCACGCTTCAGCCCTATCCTTAAATTACCATAACACTTTTTTTTCTCTTTCTTTTCAACGTTTTTCATTTTCTTGTCAACTCGCCTTTTCTTCCCTTTGTGTTATAAGCCCCTCTTGGGCTCATCTACCATACTCAACTTTGTTTTCCATCTTATTCTCTTTTCATTTTTTCCCCTGCACTCAGCCTCTCCTTCTCTCTCTCCTTCTCTTCCCTCTCTTTGTCTTTTCCCCCCCGCCATGCAATAAGGACTCTCTCCACCAACTCCCAGCTCAGCTGAATGTTAGCATTCATCACATCATCCAGGAACAACTCAACAGTCCCACTAACATGTTGTGTTAGACAGCTAGATGGGATGTGAGATAAAGCCTCCATGTAATTTCCCCACAGCTGTAAATTGGCGGGGGAAAAAAACTATGGAGGCAATGTGGAATTCCTCAGACAAACACCAATAAAAGATATCAAATCAGCATTTTCTGGATACACTTCCACAAGGTAATCACATACTCCTTGAACTTTCCTTTGCAGCTATAAAATCCGATATCAAAGCTCCCCTGTATGACAGAGTGAGCTAGAAATAAGCTACAGAGGAAGGTAAAAGGAAATAATAGATTATAAGGCTAATAATACATTATTGCTTTGGATTAAATATGTATCTCCGTGATGTGATGTCTTACTTTTATCTCTCTGCGGTGTTCTTTCACTTCAGCTCTTCCACATGTTTTACAGTATCTAGTATGCAAGACAGCCACATGTATAATCCAATGTGTGTGTGAGTGGGCTGGTGGCGGCAGTGCGGGGAATGGGAGGAACTCTTTATCCCAAGGAGCACTTTGTGAGCAACTGGGGCAGGAGTGAAAGCCCTCAATTTCACTTTTACTTCTTTTGACCTCAGTTGAGGAGTTTTATGCACTTCTATAGTGACATAGAAAAAAGTTGATTTTTACCATCTCAAGAAAGGTAAAAAAAAAACAGAACATTTGTTTTGTACCCATGCTGTTTGCTCAGGAGCTTTTAAGGAAAGTTTTCTTATAAGCAAGAATTAAATACCATTTAACCACGTGTTTGGGATTATAATTAAATGTCAACGCTACAGGGATCATGCGTTTCATTTCATTCCCTTGGCACTGTTTACTTTATCGTTGAACAACTTATTCACTTGATGAAAGAAAAACAATATTGCCAATCTCCTTAGCCCAAAAAGTAAACACAGTTCAACAGATTCAAGTTCAAAGATTGCAGCAGTCAGTAGTCTTGTTGTTTTTCAGATTAAGATTTTGAGAAATTAATACAATATTATAGCAATATTTCCTTATGTGGGGAATACTACTACTACCAGTGCCAATGCTGAATGTATATGTAAAACTTTGTGTTCCACTTTTTAAAATGTCTGTTGGATTGGCAAGAATAATCTGATGAACAAAAAAAAAAATCATTCAAAAGTGCCACCCTGTTTCAGCTGTGAGGTGATTTTGTGGTTGCCTTAATTGCGCTGGTACAAAGATGAAGGCTTGGAATTGGGGATGCTGGCTCTTTCAGTCGTCTGTCATCATAGGAAATGTCAACTCTCGCCCAACAAGAGTGATGAGCTGGAGACATTGATAGAGATTCGGAAAGTAGACATTTCATATTATAACAATACTTGTGTAGGCTACATCCTCACCCAATTACTACTGCTGAAGTTCCATGTGAAGTTCTCCGTGGAGTTGTTGCTAGGATACAGACTAAACATCCTGAGGCACTTTTACAGTAATAATATCAGGAGACTTCAATCATGTTTCCCTGATGGGTCACTGGGTACAGTATGTGGTGGGGAGATGCACACTGAAGATGGTAGAGACCACTGTAGCAACCAAAAACATAATAACGGCCAATAACGTAATAACAGCCAATAATGTAATAATTTTGGCCATTTTAAATGTAATAAAGCCAATAATGTAATAACATGCCAATAATGTAATAAAACTTTTGAGCCAATAACGTAATAACATTTTGCCAATAATGTAATAAGTTATTACATTATTGGCTGGTTATTAAGTTATTGGCCTAGTATTAAAAAAACCTTTGACAATGTAATAACTGGTGCCGATAATGTAATAATACATAGATATGACAGCAGTTCTTGGAAATAAAAGGCAGTTTTGTGCAGTTTGCTAATCAAAAATAGGTATAGTGGATGACATAGTCGTCATATTTATTCATCCAAGATGTACTATCTTTCACCTCTCTCTCTCTCTCTCTCTCTCTCACTTCTACCATGCTTAATGATATGTTTGCAAACGGAAGAAGTAAACATTGTAGGCTATCAACAACCTCCAAAACATAACCAAACTTGTGTATTGAATGGTGTCTGCCAGCCAGTTTATGTTTCAGTCATGTATAACTTCCTGCCTCAGACAAACCATTGGGAATAGGTAATGTTAAATGTGATAACCCCAGCATGGCTCGGAGGAGCAATGGCGTTGATTTGATTTTACCATTGATTTTTTTTTAATTAACATATTTAGCCATCATTTGTCCAACTTCCAGCGTTTGTCCAACTTCCACCCAAATGAAGTTCCAAATGAAGTGGCAGCACAATTGTACACATTCAGAAATCTCTTTCTCAAAGAAACCCTAACCCTCACTACTGAAACCAGCTGTTGGAGATCTAAAATGAAATCTCTGCAGGTTTCATACGTCTAACTTTGATTTTCATGTTTGAAAATTAAAAACTACATCAAAACGTTGAGCTTAAAGGTCCCATTTGGATAAAGTGACATTTCAATGTTTTTTGTTTTTTCTACAGTGATGATAAAGTAGCTTTAGGTTCTATATTAATACTGAGATGTTTGTATTGCTCCATACAGTATGTAGTTTGTTTGTTTTTTTACATTTGTGAATGAAAAAACTACCTTTATACTTTCACAGTATAAATATAGAACCTATGTTGCTTTATTATCACTGTAAAAAACAAAAAAAAACAACAACAAAAAACATCAAAATGTCAGTTTATCCAACACGGGACCTTTAAGCTCAACGTGTTGAAAAAAAAAATTCAAATAGAAAGAGAATGGTAAAACCAAATAAACTCCATTGCTCCTCCGAGCCATGCTGGGATTATCACATTTCACATGGTTTGTCTGAGGCAGGAAGTTATACATGACTGAAACATAAACTGGCTGGCAGACACCATTCAATACACAAGTTTGGTTATGTTTTGGAGGTTGTTGATAGCCTACAATGCTTACTTACTGCAAACATATCATTAAGCATGGTAGAAGTGAGAGAGAGAGAGAGAGAGAGAGAGAGAGAGAGGTGAAAGATAGTAGGTGGATGAATAAATATGACGACTATGTCATCCACTTACCTATTTTTGATTAGCAAACTGCACGAAAACTGCAAAAAAAAAACTTTTATTTCCAAGAACTGCAGTCATATTTATGTATTATTACATTATCGACACCAGTTATTACCAGCCAATAATGTAATAACTTATTACATTATTGGCAAAAAGTTATTACGTTATTGCCTCAAAAGTTTTATTACATTATTGGCACATTATTAAATTATTGGCTTTATTACATTTAAAATGGCCAAAATTATTACATTATTGGCTGTTATTACGTTATTGGCCGTTATTACGTTTTTGGTTGCTACAGACCACTGACACCTTGATGGACCAAAAAGCGGCGGTGGGGGACGGCTCCTCTCTCCTGGCTGCATGACGGATAGAGACATACAGAAGGTCCTTTGCGCCTTCAGCCATCAGGCTTTCAAAATCTTCTGCAAATGGTAGATGAGCTGCCAGACAAATGAATTTCCCTTTGAGGATAAATCAAGTTATTCGTATCCTATGTGCTGTAAGATGGAAGCAACCAAGGTGGTTAAACTTGTAAGTTTTGAGTTAGTTTAATCAAACCGACATTTAGCCCATCTCTGGCTTGTAGACCCTGATTCTTTATTTATTTATTTATTTTTTACCACAAAAGCTGAGAACAAATTTCAGAATTTCTACAGACGAATAAAACTATTGCGGCCGGAGGCCTGATGTGTAGCTGTGTGGCTCTCAAGACTTTTTGTTCCACTTTCTTTTAACAAAAAAAGGGAAAAGTGTTTTTTCCAGACTGTCTTAGAATAGCCAAGCAAGCATTAAATATTGCATCAGCCTGGTCAATTTCATTTTTCTTTCATCCAGTTTTTAAATCTATTTTCTGCTTTCACAGTTTGTGAGAGTTACAGAACAATCATGTGTATCCATCCAACATTTCTTTGAATTCGTTGACATCAAAAATCACGGACTCAAACAACTGAATATGAAACTAAAATCATGGTTTCTTCATCTGTAACTTACTTTAATGTGAGTACTACTTACTATCTGTTTAAAACTTAATTAACATAGAGTTATCACATCATATGATGTATGACTTTATAAGCAGAGAAGCTGTCCAGGCAAATGTCGTGTAGCCTATGTCTTTTGACGGATACATGAATATGAAATAGAACATGGTTTTATCAGCATGCAGGTAGTTCCTTTAACAGGAAGAATAGAAGGTTAAATAGAAATTGAAATCTCTCCCTTATCCTGTCTGTTCCATGAGACTACACCTTACATGCATGATATATCCTGTCATCTCCTCAGAGAGTCTGACAACATGGTTTCACTGAAAAACAGCTGGACTTCAGTGAGTAATGGGCAGTGTGTGTACGACATGTAAAATAGTCATTTTACATGTATAGCATATCAGACCTCATTAAGACAGGTGCTAAACTCTTTTTTTTTCTTTTTCTTTTTTTTTACCCTTATGAAACTTATCTAATAAGCATGGATGAAATGCCGTTGGCGCATCCTCAGGCGTCTCCTGGAGCAAATGCAAGCTCAGTAAAATGTATTTTTCAGCAGTGAATAGTTCTTAGAAAAACATTGTGTATCCCACGACTATTTATACACCTATGCATTCATAATAAGGGCGTTCAAAACAGCTACTGATCCAAACATTTTCAAGGGTACATGACTATTTTTACTAGAGTGGTAATACAAAGGGAGTGAAGGTGGCTGTAATGTGCTGTTAGAGATCCAGGTGTGTCTATCTCTGTGGTCCCTCAAGATGAGATCTACTCAAATGCATCCTGAAGAATTCTTTTATTTCTCCTGTAATGAGCCAATAGCCGGCGGGTAGCTGTTGTCTCCAGCTGTGTCTTATTCTGTATTGATAGTTTCCCTTTCAAACGCACCTCATCCACCCCCTGCGGTCTGGAGTGCCAGGTTGCCACTGTGCTTCAGAGTTCGCCCTGACACTAACTCTAATCTTTACACACAGCAAGCAAAGAGACACCGGGCCCCTTTCAAAAGAGGAAACAAGGGCAGGTTGTGTTCATAGAATATGACATATGTCTGAAAATGGACTCATGTTATGCTGATATGACTCTTCCTGAGGCATTCAATTGACGGTTCACAGCGGGTGACCACCGATTAATCTTTCCGCCGCACTGACATTCAGCCATCAGTGCAGCAGAGGGACTACATAGCAGAGCCGGACTGAGAATCTGTGGAGGAAAAAAGGCAGGGGACGCTAATATGGTATCCACAGGGATCCTTGACACTTCCATAGAAGTGAACTATTGTGTCACATGTGAAAGGTAGAACTCCTTTATGTGATAGACTGCATATGTTCATTGCTCATCTTAGCCGTGCTCCCAGCAGCAGCAGCAGCAGCAGCACTGCCAGTGTTCAGACACAAACCTTTCTCATTAACTGTGGCCAGAAATAAGGGGGATCAAGAAAATGCCTGTTTAACAGAAGCAGAGCTGATCTCCCAATTATCTCTTATCCACATTTTGTTTGTCTGGCAAATTTTATCAGTTGTGCGTTGGACACTAATTACGACTAATTAGTTTTCTCTCTGCCCTAAAACTCAAAATAACACAGTATTTAACATAAACAAAGCCCAAATGTAAGCTCAGTCCGATAAAACTCTCCGTGGACACTAACTTCGCTTGGAAACCTGGGGCGCGCAACTGGCTGCAGGGAGTCAATTGGATTTGGTGCTTTGGTGATAAATCGGTTAACAAACCTGAGCTGATCTGCACATTAGTAAAGAACACAACATGTTTTCTGTTTTTTTCCAGTGCTATATAGTGGTTGTAGTAGGAGTAATTAACAAAGGAGTAGTCTAATGAGTTCCCCTGTTGAACCTCATGATAGAAATTAAAGCTGCAGGTTCTGAGGTATGCTCCGAGTTCATCTTCATGGAGGTGGTGGGCGAGCTTATTGATTATCTCCTGCTGGGTTTGTCAAGCCTGAGAAAGCCCAGCCGAGGAAGTATGCAGCTCCAGCCCTCCTTACCACAGGTTCAAAGAAACATGGGGATTTTATTTTTGCTTTGAAGAGGCCAAAACTGAAAAATTCCAAGGGCAATTTGTGTTGTAATTAACTTGAAATAACGTACACATTGTAACAGGCACGATTTATTTATAGGATGATAAACTGAGTGAATGAATGTTTAAAGAAGTTCTTTTAATTCAATGGTAATCAAAGAGGGATTTAGACTAGTGGAGTCATTAGCAATACTGTGGCTGTTTTTTTTTACACACTCACATCTGATGCTTTTTTGTCCTTCATAAGAAAGAATGACATGAAAATATTTTTAAAATATTTTCACTAATACAGCATTTCCAGTTTTTTGGTTGTCTTCAGCTCCAGTTCTCCCAAGTTTTGAGCCTGAAACCAGAGGGAGATGATACTGGCAAGAAGATGTTTCAAACAAAATGTGTGCAAAACAAAGAAGACCAACCTCATATGTCACCTAATTGTTCATTAATTATATCATAAATCACTGTGACAATGACAGCTAGTCCCAATTACAAATGTCATGGTTGGCCTGGCCCTCTATCAAGCTTCATTGTCTCTGGAAACCATACTGTGAGAGAATCACCTTGTTTACTTAATGCCACAGCATGAGGTCAGAATATACGAATAAACGTCCCAACATTTTCTTTCTACCTGATGAGAGCTGACAAAGAACTATTCTACACACATGTTACATTCAGCAAATATGGGAGACCAGGTGGTTGTAACATTTTTTAACGCTTTTGTCTATATCTTGGTGCTCTTTTAAGCCAGTGTGTTCAAAATGTGACACAAACTAGTTACATGCATCTGCTATCAAATGGCATAGCTTTTATCTCTGCAACACAAACAAAAAGTGCATATGTTTAGTCTCAAACACAAGGAGTGAAATGTTACAATTCACTCCATAGTCTGGGTTAGTTGTAACACACCCTGGAGTGAGATGTAACATTGTAAAATACCCCGGGGTGAGATTTTCCTTAGTCCTGCTTTTGGTAAGGGTTGCACATCACCTGGGCTAAAGTTCAAGTGACTCAGTATGTCTTCAGCACAGCTTGATGGAGCGGTAGCCTGGTTGGCAGCTGGAGAAGAGGCCTTGTGGGCATTTTGTGTCCTGATGAGCAGCTGGAGGAGGGGCCAGTTGGTCAGCAAAGGTGCAAGGTGCAAACTCTCTTCCCTCAAATATGTCTGGATTGTATTGCCAAATCCCACTGCATTGGGATCCAGCCTGTACATTCTTTGGTGTAGCTGCAGCTGGAAGTGCTGTCCTCACAAGACCTGGTATGTCATATACTGTATCGTCATGGTCTTTTCTGGATTCATTCTCATCCAGGAATCGCTTGTTGCACTGTTCGCCATCTTCTTGAATGGGCCATATACACTCCTGTTGAGGGGTTGGAGCTTGTGACTGCACTGAGGTGGGGATGTTAGCATCACAATTCCATTGCTCTTGCAGAAGTCAATGGCTGCAATTGACAAGTGTGAGCTGTGGTTATCCAAGAGAAGTAGCGCCTTATTCTCATGGCTGACCTTGGTGTGGTTAGAAAGAGGAAGAAATTCTCCTACTGCATCCATCCTGGTTTATTTCCACTTAGGCTACAATACTTCCTATTGACCCATCTCATACAAAATGGAAACACAAACATTGGAGGAATTGTGTTGCCAGTGGCATTGACTGAACATGCAATAGAGACCAGTGAACCCCTTTCTCCACATTGTCCTGTTTAGTGCCACATTTTGCAATCACTCTGTCTGGGGTTTGCACAGTTGTAATGCCAGTCTCATCCACATTCCAAATGTCTTTCACAAAGTTGTGCCTCCTCATAACTTTGTCAACTTTTCCAAAAAACATTGCCACATTGTTTTTATTAAAACTAGTGGCCCGTGCCAGGTTTGTGGCCTCAGCACTCCTAATGGACACATTTGGGTTTATTTTCATAGGCTGAAAACCAGTCTGCTCCAACCTTTGCAGATTTGTACCATGACTTTGGATGTTAACACCCATAACTAAAACATTAGCAGTAACAACTTGACATGAAACATATCTACATGGACACACAACATGATTTACGTTTGACAAGTTATCTGCAAAAAAAAACCTTCTTACCTCAAAATTACTTTTTTCACTCTAAAACTGTTTGCATCTGCCACAGGATGCTACCTTTTCACATGTGGAAGAAGAACTAAACTTAGCATGTGCAGAATGAATCAGGTGATTCATAACATAACATAACTGATTGGAGAACTTGAGAGTGTTACAACTGACCTATGTTAACCATCCCCAGTCTCCCCAGCTGTATTTTTTTTTAATATAGCAAGATTGAAACTTGAAAATGTGGAAATTGAATTAAACCAAGAGTAATGGTGAAAAATCTAACAAGGGCCTTTACACAATATCAAAGCTGTTATTTGACCCAATTATTTTTTCCAACATCAATGAAATATAAGGTACTGAAGATGCTGCTGCAGCTATGGCTTTTCTAATCCTTCCAAAAACAATAATTAAATATTTATATTAATTCATTATTTTTAAATGGTGAAGGTTAACATTAAGAGGCTGATAATTTGCTCATTTGGTTTTGATGTATTGCTAGATTTATTTTTTCATGTTAGGCTTTATATTTTTTTTAATTGTTAATTAAAATATTTTTGGTATTTATAAAAAACTAGAGTCCAAAACTAGAGACTAAAGTTGATTTCCATGTTATCCACATTTTAATTCAAATCCTGCTGTTTAGCACCCAGAAGCAGTAAAATAAATTACCAGGCCACAGACTTCAGCTCTTTTCAGACAGCTTTAACAAATTAATCAGGAAGAGTGTTGTAACTAATATTTATTCAGTTCAGTCAGACCTCATGCAGATCACTTCTGTTACTGTTTCATCATGCATGCACTGTTAAAGCAGATGAGGTTCAGGTGTTATGGCGCCACAGGTCGGTGGGGTGTCCTCTCAACCCATTGGTCCCTGAACCACAATCACCCAATAAGGACTTAGCCTTGCTGCAGCTTATCCTTTTTCCTCTTCTTCTGTACTGTACATTTGTATTCTGGCTGTGTCCAAATGCCGGCAGTGACAGCTATTTAGCATTATATTTGAATGCCTTTAAAAGGACCTCATCAAAGGAGCAGAGACACGGAAACAGGGAATATAACAAATAGCAGATGGTGTTGAAACTCTATGTTCACATCAGGGGGCAATGCAAATGTTCATCATTCATAAATGCTGAGAGAAAAATAATTCTATGAGAGAACAGCATCCATGTGCTTCTTCATCATGCGTTGTTTTGCACACCACAACTACACAAGACTGGATGTATATTGTGTACGGTACACACTAGAGCCAGCACAGAGGGGGGCAACAATTAATAATTATAAGATAAATGAGAAATGTTATCATGCTCGTTGAAGCTAGGTAGTATATTGGCAATAATGACCTTCAAATTTATAGTCATCAATTATGTAATTCAAATTAAATCAAAGTCATCTTACAGTACATTCAATGAGATTCAATTATGTATAGTGTATGTGACATAAATTCACAGCTCTCAGAGTGAAAAATATAAAGGTCTGTATCAACAGGAGGAAGGTTGCACCTTGAAGGGGTAGTACTGTAGGAAGAGTGTCGTACCCTGTAGGAGACCTTGCACGCTCACTGCTTCTTGCTGGACCACCATGCAACCATATTTTAAGTTGTTGCGTTGACATGGAAAATGATTCACTAGCCCATTACGTCGTCCAGTGCCGGATGTGTGATTGAAAGAGGTCAGTCATTATGGATGCAGTGAAGGGAAGCCTCCTATCCGGAAAGGTTATTTATCTGTTGTGTGCTCTGAAGAGATGAAATGATGGACTGCACATAACTATCAGACTGTAAACACACAAATCAATTTATTAGCAGGAGTAATTGATGGGGCTGCAGCACTTGACCAGTATCACATGGTAATTTTCATAGCCTCCACTGTGCCTTACATAGTTAGTCATGCAGCAAAACCCGAAATGATTTTGAGTACCAGTGTGTCAGTTGATGGATATTTTTTTTACTGGTTGGCGCTGTGGCACGGCACGTTGAAGCTCAATCAAAGATTAATGCGGGGGCAAGACATGACTACTTAAAGATGCACTATGTTACAGTTTACCCGAGAGAAGTCGTTTGTAGCCTCTAATGAGTAATAGCAATCAATCTAACTTAAAATACCAATCATGACTGAGCTCCTTGTGTTTGATGGGTCTCACAAATGAGTGCCAAAATACTGAATGATGGACAGGGGTGGTGTATAGATACTGTGTATTTGTTTCAGAAAAACATACACACATGGGGACTTAAAAACTTAAAAACTTCTGCCTGATTGGCTGTGGGAGCAATTTATCCAGTGTCCATATTGAGGTCAGATTTAAGACACCTACCGCCTCACTCCAGGTCTCTGATGTCTAATCAATAAATAATTTGTGAGTGGATCTGCACCACCAATCCCCCATCCATCACTCACTGATCTCCCTTTGTATCATTCCATGAATTTATAGGCCACTGCCTGCATGCTAAACTAGACTGCAGCGGTGAAATTTCCCCTCAAATCCCCATGCTATATATGTGCCCTCTTGGATTCATTATCTACTGTATTTTCTGGAAGGTTCGCTGTCTCCATGCTGCTTCATAGTTTGGCCTCGCCAATGGCAGAAACACACACACACACACACACACACACACACACACACACACACACACACACACACACACACACACACACACACACACACACACACACACACACACACACACACACACACACACACACACACACACACAGTGAACTTATCTCATTGTCTTTGCTGTGGAAGTCTCATTGTTCTGCATCATCCGCTTGTCTCTTGACCTTATCTCTGTTCTTGCCAAATGGACAAAGCAACAGTACACTCATGCATCCTGTCACCGAGCGCCACACATAATTGGACTGTTAGACTCATCGCCTGAGCCGATCTTCTGTGGTTTACTTTCCTTCTCTGTCTCTCTGTCTCTCTCACTTTATCACTTGTTCTCCCTCTTTTCTTTTAAAACCAATCTGCCCTGTCCTCTCTCCCTGCCCTTGCTTCCCCCTTCTCCTAATCCCATGCCTTTCTCTTTCTCGCTCTGATCCACTCTCGTGCATATAGACCTATCACAAGACGGCGGGTGCTACAAACACAGGCAGTATTTAGAGGTCATTTTTACAAGTGTTGCTGCTAATTAACAGAAATGGAATGAATCATTTCAAAGGGAGATGGTGTGGACACACGATCCAGCTCTCCATTTCATCTTGTTGTGCTTTTTTCCCTCCCCCTCCCTCTTGCACAGTGTTGCTTCCTTTTTTCAAAAGTACTCCAAAAGCACTCGATTGCTTCTATTTCCATGGACGCAGACACCTCTCCCTGCTTGGATTAGCATGTTTCGAAGAGTGAACGCCACTTGTACAAATCCAACGCAATTTTCTCATTCTGGAGATGACATTTAATTTCACATGTGCAGCTCCTCCTCTGCCAGTTTTTCACTATTTATTACGCTTACTGACCTTAATGTGAGGCGTCTGAGAATCAATATACTCCCACCTGTCTACGAACACTAAGAGCAAGTATGGATCCAGATACAATCTCTAGAGGTGCAAATAAAATATATATTTATAGTCTTAATCACTTTGACTTCCAAATGATATATTTGGAACATGTTAAGTGAGAAAGCACATTTATTTAAGAGCTGCACTGTACTTACTGGTACTTACCATTTTGTTAGACTATAATTTCACTCCTTTGCATTGCAGAGGAAAATAGTAAAGGTTTTTTACAGGTCTACCAAGGCTACAGTTTCATGTATAAAATTAAGTTTTAAAATTTGATGCTCTGTTAGGGTTCAAACCATCCATCACTTTTCTCCACCCATTTATGCTGCTTAAGGCTTGATTACCAATCAGAAGAAACTGCCCCAGGGCCCCTTGAGGCCCCTACTCATTGTTTGCCAGTTGTTCTGTTATAATTAGTTTGAAATTTACATGGTTCACATTGTTTGCCTATTTGGCAAACATACTGTGTATTGTATTTTTCTGATCATTTATCGTATACTGTTTGTGTAAAGTGACCCTGCGATTCTTATTATTGTAATGAATTTTGTAAAGTGTATCGAGACCATGTTGCACCATGGTGATTTTACACTTTAAATAAACTTAACAAAACAAACAAACATTCGGAAATAAAATTATGTCTAATCAGATTGCCACAGCATTTGTACATTAATGGTGTTTTCCTCTTTGTATTCAGTGGCTGTTTCACTTGGCAATTTACTTTTTTAATTTAAATTCTTGTACCGTGATATTGTTGCTTTGTGTCAAATTTTGGTGCATTATTTTGTATTGTTTATTTGATGTTTTAATTTTTTATATTTCTCTTACTGAGTTCGGATCTGATTGGAAATGCAACTGCATTTTTATTGGCAAATAGGGCATTATGTTCTCGTTACTATTGAATACAAGGTTGTCATGAAAACCGATACTTTAGTACCAAGTCAATGCCAACCGGAAAAAATATGTCAGTACCTGCTCTTCTTTTCGGTACCATGAGTACTAGTATTGGTATTTACTGCTGAAATTCTTATATCATGACAAGCCTACTCTTGAATCTCTCAAACAGCTTGGCCCTCCTCACCTGCCCACTATTACTGTAGGCTGATTCAGTGGTGGGTCATGGTCGGGCGATGCTCAAAAGCAGCTAGTTTGTGAGATGCATTGTCCAGCCAGGTTGAAATCATAAGTGTTTTTTTTCAGTAGGTGTTCTGAATGGCCACACTCAAAGGTGAAGTGTGCAGCCAGCCCTCATAGAGAGAGATGAGACATTGTGTACCGATTAAACACAGGCTGTCTCTCCTGGAAGGCGTTGATAGTGTTGCAATCTGTTGTTCACATGAAAAAAACAAAACCAAAAAACACAAATACTTGTGTGACAAAAAACAGGCTCTTTTTCTCACCTCCACACAACCGGCTAATCGGAGTATGAAGTAGGTGTGAATGTAGGATTGTTGGTTTCAAAGAGTTACTGAAACGGTTGCACCCAGCACCCCGCTCCCACCTCAATCAGATGTCGGAAATGTGTGGTTGGAGGGGGTTTTCTTCAGCTATTGGGCCGGCCCACAAGCAGTTCTGATGCTGTATACTGGCAGCTTCAAGGTTGTGGGTTTGCTGGAGTCTAGCAACATGCACAGGGTGTATGAGGCAGGATACATATCTACTATTACACAGCCAAAAATTCCGTCCAGAAACACAAACCCAATGGAATTGACATCCTGTGTTTGGATCTATAATCAGACAGAACAGGATTAAACAAACACACCAAAAGGTTTATGGTGTAATTAAATCAGCACTACACTTCAGTACTTCTTATAGCTTATAGTCCTAAATCACATAGGATGCAAATTTCCTCCTCCCAAGTTCATGATGCAGGTTTGACAGTTAATCAGTTACCACTGACAAAAGTAGTGCAACACTGTGGAAGGTATTGGCAAGAAAAAGGCTTTTACAGATGAAAAAGGTATTTCACAGAAGGAGGAGGTGAAATATATTCTTGCTACAGCTCCCACTCAATAAATTTACCCTAGGTACGGTATGGCTTCTGTCATGGATAGGCTAACATGACCTACAGCTAAAATGTTCAACTGAACTTCTAATCAATAATTCAGGCATGAAAGCAGCCATCCTCATCACATGCCTTTCAGAGCAGACTTCTGTGAATGACAGGCAAAAGCAAGTGTGTGTGTATGCCTATGTGTGTGCGGAGGTATGGAGATGGTAAAAGCAGAGGTGTCTCGTTACAGGTGATGATATGATTGATGCCGTAGTTCTGCCTCTGCAAAGGAATCAATGACATGGCTGCTGGTACGAATCAAGCTCACAGCTGTCAAGAGAGGGAAGTGCAGCTTGGCGTAGATTTGAGACGGGTGGACAGATTGCTTTAAACAAAATTAAACCACAATGGGACAGTGGATATTGGAAATGTTTATTTATGTTGCTGCATGTGCAAGAGAGAAAGTGGGGGTGGGGAGTAAGCTTTTATGAGTTTGTGTGAAGTGATAGAAGTAGGGAAGTATGGGAAGGGTTACAACACAACAAACCCCAAAGACATTTTTAAATTCTTTTCGGCATTGATTTCACTGAAACATTAAGGGGAAGGATTTCAATTTCACATCATCCATCTCACCAAAGTGAAACGGGTCAGGCTGCTGGTTGGAGTGTATGCTTCATGTTGCATTTCTTCATCACATAATTTTCCCCCCTGCACAACGAGTCTCTTGATGTACAGGACTGGATTTCATCAAAACCAGTTCTTCAGCCTCAGACAGAAACTCATAGGAAAACTCATGTGAAATATACAATTTGAATATATAACGACTGTAGCGCCGAGGCTGAAAATAACTCCCCTCACACACACTGCCTCTCAGTCGTACCCGCTCCTGTCACCTCGAAATGGTTGGAGGTCATTGTTAATGGCGTCGAGATATAAAAATGCTATCTGTTGTTATTCCAAGGAATCTGTCTGTCATGGTCCCCCCCTGCCGTAGGCCACATTTCATTAGTCCCATCAGGTAATTTGGAGTAAAATGTGAAGGATAAATTACAGTGCGTGAGAAGCCTGTTAATCTGAGCACAGTGCTGACGTATCCAACCTTGCTTGAGGGATGGCTCATGTAGAAGATGAGACATTGTCTTTTTTACATTGCACTGTGAAATACGAGTAAAGGATCCTTATTAATTTGAATTTTAATTTAAATTGTCTTAATACCGTGGGCACCTTCTTGATAATCTGGCAGATCATACACGCTAGTGTTCAACTCTAGGCCCTTCACTGCATGTCTTTCTCTACTGTTGATATAGCGGTAAAGCAGAAGGAATAGAATGAATACTATTTTCGTTATATAAAATCCTGTCCCTGTGAAAACTTTTAGGTTGTATACTGTACATCGCCCAAATCAAGAATAAAAAATGCCTCCTTTGCTTTTGTCCGTACCTTTTAACTTCAACTCTTGAGTGGGCGTTCAGAAAATGCTGTAGGTGCAAAAGTGAATATGAAGTCAAATAGCACCCACTGTAAATGGAAGTGTTTTCAAATGCATTACTGTTTATGGTCTCCGCTTGCATTTGACTGTGATTCACAGAGATGATGGATAGCATGTGTTCTGCTGCGTCTCCCAGGCAGATTCAAACACTGAAGACGCACGCTGGGATGAATCATGAATGGGAGGATTTGCTGGTTTGTGACTGTCTCTTTGTACTTGTGTCACTTACGAGGTGGGGGCTCCACCCAGCAGATGCCGGAGAAGTTGCTAAATCATCATATATCACAAAATGTAAATATAAACTGAAAACACCAGGGACCGTGGTGAAAAGCAGGTGGAGTCAATTAGAGAAAATTAGGTGTTCAATTAAAACACACTTAGAACTACATAAGAAAGATATATTTTTTGCTTTCCTTTACTATCCACTCATCCATTATACTGTACATCATCATAGTGCTGCTACAGTACAGTACCCCAGAAAATGTCTTTTGGTTTGTAATCCTATTACTGTAAGACTGTAAGCTTAATTACTGACAAAAAAATAAACATACTGAGAGCTGTACTGCAAGTTTGTGCCAGAAGAGTTTCAAGTTTAGGGTTCTGCAAATGGTTATTAGGTGAATTAGAGGGAAAGCCACAGAGGGAAGACAGTCATGGGAGCGAGTTCTGCGAAAGTGATCTTGGCAGGTTAGTGAACACTTTATGCTGAGTAAGGCCAAAAAGTTTTGGATGAGGACGAGACGAGCGGACGTTCATCATAATATTCAATCCCGAGGGGAGACAGACTAATCATTCCTTCAGCTTGTGGTCTAGCACCGTCTGAAGTGCAGTTTGTTGTAATGAATGGCACAAGCAGTGGGTTTGAGTGAAGGACACTCCGCTTTCTGGTGGTCCTCCTGGCACAATTTCTTATACCGCTTCTAGATGACTAGGTGTTATTTAGAAGAAAATAATAATCACTTGAGTTTATATTATACAATACCAACATAGCACCTACTACAAACCCCACTGCCAAATCTTGCACCCCAAATCTTAATGTAAACTTCCTGTCAAACTGTTTTAACATTAAAGCCCATGATGGGATTACGGAAGCCGAGAACGGCCACGTCCATAATATTTTTTTTATTATCGTTTTCTCGTGATAACGACTTATTATTTCGTTATCTCGAGATAACAAAGTCCGTTTTCTCGTGATAACGAATTAATTAAAGCAGAAGTGAGTGATCCGGTCGTTTTCGCTAATGCTGCGTTCCAGGCAGGCTTTTGAAATCGTAAATTACAGCTTCAAGTCACAACTTACGACTTTGTAGCGTTCCAGGCAACCCACTCGTGTTTTTCCGACCTGTTTTACCGGTGAAAGTCACTATAACGGCCACTCGTAACTTCTGACTGGTGAACTCGTACCAGATCGAACTGGTACCACTTCACGGTCGGAAAAATACGAGTTTCCTTGAACGCACCATAACAGTCCTCGTCGCTACGTCACCACATTCACGGCGTTCCTTGGCTGCACACACAGCCCTGCATGCCGTTCTCTCTCCTCATTGGATAAAAACTGTAGGATACGATAAATGTTTTCTCTTCGGCTCAGAGCAGAGCAGAGTGACTGACAGACCCGTGTTTCAGTCCAAACACTCTATGTAAGTGATTGCTGTCGGAAGATATAACTATTTAAGACTTATATTAACACAAATATATCACTCACTTCTGCTTTAATTTCGTTATCACGAGATAACAAAGACCGTTTTCTCGTGATAACGAAATAATCATAGAATGTGTCGTTGACATGGTTGCCTAGCAACATGTTTCCCCGGTGCAATCGCTTCTGCTTACGGGGTTAATATAATACATCCATGGTAGCAGCTGGTTAGCCGCTGTATGTTCGTAGCAGGAGGCTACTAAAGCGAGTCTGTTGGAAACACACATCTACAGATCTAACGTAACAGAAGAGATGTTTTCGTGGGATAATTGCCGGGAACCATGTGTAGAACTCAAATCAGTGAGCTGATTTATGTTTCAAGTTTCAAGTTTCATGTGATCACATCATCCTGATTTCAGCCTTCAAGAGCTGCCACTAACGTTAGTCTGCTCTGAGGAGCTGTCAACAATGAATGAAGTACCGGTCTGAGCTGGGTTTATTTAAAGGATCATAGGGCAGGATTAATGAGAACGGCCAGTGACGCGACGGCCGCTGCGCGTAACTACAGCAACCAGCGAAGCCACCGGCACGGGAGCGCGCACAGACTTTTCACTGTTTACTTTACTCTTTACAGTCTTTCCTATCTGGGGAGGGAGGGGGGGTATTTTACTGTAGGTTCTCGCTCTCACAGACAGACAGACAGACACACACACACACACACACACACACACACACACACACACACACACACACACACACACACACACACCTTCACTGTGCTGCAGCAGGGGGCTGCTTGTCTGTTCCTCTGAGCTCCTCTGCATGGATCTGTATGGGCTCCTACATGTAGGCCTACGGGCCGGTACCGAGAATTAACGCGCCGGGTCCGGGTGTCGGAGCGCATCTGTCAGGGTCCGCGGTCCCATGAAAACCAATAAACACCGGACATATTCATGATTTCATAAATTTAAAAAAAACGGACGCGTCGCGGACACGCCGGCCAGGACGTGAAAAGTGGACGTGTCCGGGCAAAAGAGGACGTTTGTCCACCTGCCTGATAACGTTGTTAAAGTTATAACGTCGGCTTTTAACTGCTAGCTGCAGCTAACGGCTAATAATAAGACAGTAGTGATGAGGGAGAGGGTGTGTGACCTGCCTGCTGCTGTGTGCTTGTGTGAAGGGAGGGGGAGATAGAGTGGCGGCCGGGGGGGGGGGGGGGTTAACAGGGCTTTCAGTTGTGCTGGGTCGTTTGCTGGCAGTAACAGTAATTTGGATCCACCGTGGTTCAGAGTGATTGATATAACAGGGAGTGTCGCCACTCTGTTACAATGGCTCTGCCCTCTTCATGTCTCCATTCCATTGATCCATTCGAAGGCAGTCGTGGACGCGCTGACGTCAGGTCCGCCGGCCAGCGCGCGAAATTCACCCCCTGAATTGCAGCGCATTTTGCAGCACAGACCCCGTTCAGGGCAATCGAGAGATACGCGGGTGGGCTCGTTCTTTTTGGTTTTAAACGCTTCCTCACCCATTATTATTTAAAAAACGTAAAACGCATGGGTATTTTCCGGTATTTTCTCACAAATCCTGCCCTATGATCCTTTAAGGGGCTACAGGTTAGCATAAACACATGAGAGTTGACTACGTTATGGCAGCTTCAGCTAAGGTAATGTTAGCTCGTTGCTGCTCAGATAAAGCTCATGAACACCATATGAACACTGCTGTCTTGCCAAATTAACATTAGCCTACATGTCAGTGGTCGCAGGCAACAGGTGTCTGATGGTTCGAGATAAGGTTGTGATTTCTGACAGCAGCAGCCAGTAGCTAACGTTAGCTTAGCTGAAACAGGATAGATGGGACCACCGGCCGGTAGCCCCTTAAATAAACCCAGCACAGTGACGTTATACAAACTAACGTTAAGTGTAACTTACTAGTAAGTTATTGTTGACAGAGGTGTGGACAATAATCACACCAGTGAGTAGGCTAGAGTAGACTAAAGTTAACTGCCCCATGCTGAACAGTAGCCTCCTGTTGCTAGTCAACCATGTCAACACATTTTACCTAAAATTAATTAGTTATCACGAGTAAACGATCTTTGTTATCTCGAGATAACGAAATAATAAGTCGTTATCACGAGAAAACAGACTTTGTTATCTCGAGATAACGAAATAATAAGTCTAAAATGTAAACGGACCTGCCGTTCTCGGCTTCCGTATGGGATGACCCTGATGTTGATGAAACTTCTCAAGAGCCCCAGACAACATTATACAGCTGTTTTCACAGGCTACATTCTCCACATGACAAGTAAACTGAACCTTATGTGAACAGTTGCTTGTGCCCCTTTTAAAATGCTATAAAAACACAAATTTGTTTCAGTAGAACTGCATATAATAGGTCGATTTGAGCTCAGACTAATAGCATAAACAGCAGTCTACAGGGTGCGTTATCCTTGTCAAATGAAGGTTCTTTAAAATCCAAATACTGTGTGCATTCATAAAAAGTACCCATTATACTCACAAAACACAATGCACATTATTATAAAACTCTTGAGCTCCGAACAATTACAGCTGGAGATCTTAAGTGTGAATGTGTTCAATCCTCAGCTGGTTACTCAGCGCCCAACCAGGGGGATATATTGACATCAAGCAGCATATGAAAGAGCATTAACAACGTGATTATAGCCTTTGCAATTAGCCAATATTTGTTATTGTTTTAGGTTCCTAAATTAGAGCGAGTCGCGACAGAACAGTGTTTTCCTCAGTCAAATGCTGATCCTCAGCTCAGAGGGTAGGAAGCACAGCGTAAACATGCAATCTGGTAATAGAAACTGAAGTCTTTGATATCGGTCCCCATGGGCGGCATCAGCTTGAATTCTGCGATGAGGTTGTGCGAATCCTAACAGAAGGCTCCAACTGCAGGGTCAGACTACGCCGGGGTAACAACACGTGCTGAATACATTTGAAAAACAGTGCGCTTTGATATTCAGATCAGCCCAGAGCTCTGTTGGGAAGAGCCTTAGTGTTATCATCCAAGGGAGACCATGTATGAAAATGCATGTTGACTTTATGCACTGACAAAAAGCATAAAGTGAGGTCGCATAGCAGCAACTCCGATCTCACTTAATGACGATGTGTAGTTGTGTGTGTCGTTCCTGTGGGGAAAGAGTGGAAATTGTGTTTATCTGAAAATGAAGTAAGTAACATAGAAGTGATGGGGTACACGATTCATTTTCGTCTTTGAAAGAAAGAAGTCAATTTGCAGCAGAAATCAGTCGACCGTTGTTATTGTGGTATGTTTCCGACAAAACATTTCCATTATTAAGAGGATAAACACAACGCTGTCTTTTTAATGCGCTGAAAAGCAGCCTTACTGAGCAATCAATAGAATAAACTAGATAAAATATTCTGGATTGGACCTTTAATCATATTACTTCTTATTCCATCTCAAGATTTAATCATCGCACAAAATTTATTTTCCTACAGAAGCAAGAATATTGTAGGTTATATGGGTTCTGTCTTCTGTCTAATCACCAGATAAAACACCACTGGTTTTAATTATTGATAATTAACCTCATGAAATATGATTCATTCACCCATCCTCTGTCTTTTCTTCTCTCTTCTCCAGCTTTCTCATTAACATAATCTTTTTAATATTCCCAACTCCATTGTATTACATATTGCAGTTTTAGATAAAGTTAGTGTTGTCATGTTTTACAGCATATAACAGCACATCAGACCTGATCAAGACCAGTTAATCTAATAATCAAATACTGTATATACGCTGGACATGATGTCATATGTTCCAGCACAGCTGCATAATCTGATCCATGTAATATTGAGAGGTATCCTCCCGCGGTGATGGCTCTCCTTCTGCACGCAGTCCAGTAATGTCAGCTCATATCAGTCACATCATGCCCTACCTCTCATGTTCCCAGTCTAATTTCCATTGTGTGACCCAACCGCCCTCCACTTGAAAGGCTGATCGTGGAGATGTTGCTCTCTCTTTCAGAAGATCTCATTAGAATCCCCTTTAGCCATTCGATCACCCAGGGTTTCGTCAGTGACAAGTCTGTGTCATCTGCACACCAGCCAAGACGGGGAAGTGACTGACAGCTCTTTTGTGCACTTGTGGGTGTGCATGTGTACATACGCACAAAGACGTTACACATGCCCATAAGGCAAACAAAGATTTGTGAATTCACTTGACTGCGAACGTGGCGTGCACTCCTCTACACCCAAGTGTGCACACGCGGCCATGTCTGCTCTCAGGATTGTCTCTCCTCACTTGCGTAATTTCATGCGTGCCGAATTTAGAAGCAAAGTGATCAGGCCTCCAGGGCTCATCAGATGGCTTAGTGCCTCTTCATACACCCTCAGCTGCTGTGGCCGGCATAGGTTTGTGATTGCCTTGACAGCTCCATTAAAAAAGAGAAGGTGATTGCATTCTGTTCCATTCCCATAGCATGCATGACTAACCAGGCTCAGCAGTCAGTGGGAAGAACCCACTTGAGCTCCGTTCCATTGGGTTTATGTCACTTTTAATACAAAGCTTTCATGTAAGGATGGCTCTACCTTTTACTACTGTCCTGTGAACTGAGGTTGTTAACAAAGGATTCACTGTGTTTACATGCATAGACAAGGACCAGGCTACTTAGTGGAAAAAACAAAAATCAAAAACAAAAGCGCTTTTAATTCTATTTGTTGGCCCCCAGTAATTGTTCCTCTGTTTCTTTCTATGGCTGCTATATTTAAGCTTCAATTTTTTCTTCTTCGATTTGTGAAAGCACTTACATCACAGAGGACAAACATGGAACAGTGATTGTGCTAATAAGTCTGATCTTATCTTTGTCAAACTAGAGCGCTACTGCTAACTAGCTGTTTCCATGTCCCCTATGGACCATCAACCAAAGAGAATGATGACTTGTTTTCTGGAGCAGCTTGACTGATGTAGCAGCGAGCAGTAACTTAGCCAAAAGCCAATTTATTCATATTTAGCTCACTGTATTCCCCCCACAAGGGGGAGCTTGTCATTGTCATAGAGCTTTTATATCATGCCATATAGTTTATCATTAGAGAAGATTTTGCTGTAAACCAGAAACACATTAAAAGTACAGCATGCTTTCTGAGACTTGCATGGGCAGAAAGAAGCTAATCTCATATTTATTCATTTTTGTTAATGAGAGGATAGGGTCTATGCAACAATAATGATGCTATACATGTGTTTGTTTGCATAATAATTAGTCAGTAATGTAATATATTTCTATTCCTACAGGAAGTTATTGAATAAGGCAAGCCTGTGTGTGTGTAAGTGTGAGAAAAAGAGCTAAGTGCACTCACTGTGATAATAAGCAGAGCAGGGGAAAAGGGAGTTATTATGTAAACAGAACTATTTAACAAATTCCTTACTCTAATTATAGCTGTGAACATAGTCAGCTACAACATCCATGCACATGTGTTTGAAGTGTACAGATAACATAACGTACTGTTAAAAAAAAGACTTGTTTTACTTTCATTTCCACTTTTAATCTAGCTTTGAATCTAATTCAACGATACTCATAGTCATTTGAACAGTCTTTCATGTACGTGTCAATAAAAGAACATCTTAGAAGTCTGGTTAAGTATATATGCATGATCAAGAAATGTTTCTTCAACCCCTCTCAATAACATATTTCAGAAACTAGGTTATTACACAAAGCTGCAAACAACAACACTACTCAAGGTTATTTTATGGGGCAGCATCCTCTTTGTTGAAAATATGAACAAATATAAAGTGTAAGTCAATAAAACACAAGTGAATATGAGCATATGTGCGTGGTAAATATGCAAATAAAACCAAACTTTCATTTGCAGAGATACTCCAAGCTGCTGCCGTTGGTGCGCTTGCAAAGAACAGAATTACAAACATAACATTAAAATTGATCCAACCAGCCGAGTTCACCGCTGAAGTTGAGGCAAATTGGTTCGGAGGGCTATTTATTCTAATCTGAGTGGTAAATGCACAGTGTCAACTTCAGGATTAAACCCAAACAAGACAGATGGAAATCTCCTCATCATCCCCAAATGCAAAGGGCTCAGGCTAAGCACTGTCATTTTCATGGCATCTGAATTTAAATGTCTCTGATGCAGCATGTCGAATAGCGCTGTTAATTTGCCATCTACAGAGTCTATCAGAGTGACGATTACCTTCTAAACATCACTCAGTGACATGTAATATACTATACTCTTCATTGATTATTTAATATGTCTGGCCTCCTTATCTTTCGTTTCTAGCTTCTTTTGTATGGATAGCAGATAGGCTTTTGTCTTGCTTTTTTTCTCTAGTGCTTGACAGAATTTTATGATGTGAAGCAAGGGAATAGATACAGTATCTTTGTACACAACAGCAGAGTGGTGAATGTGGCGGGGCTGGCATTCCCTAACCATTATGCAGGACGTCAAAAACAGTTCAAAGCAACTAAGTGCGGTTGTCTTTCCATCACCAAGGTCAGAAATATACCGCTCTGAAAGTGCAGCAAGAGAACAAAGTAGATGCATCTATACAAGTGCAGCGTGAAGGGGGAATCAGAACGTACAGTACATGAACAGAACAAAACATGGAACATGAGGAAAAACCGTCAAGACTCTTTGCAAGGAATGAAAAATGATACATAAAGCCAAACTGTAGTCTGCAGCCACTGAAAACAGCTCCCTAAAAAATTGTAGATCAATTAAAATTCTTTCTATGCTAAGAACTTCCTGTATTTCCTGCCGGTCCTCCCCCGGTGTCTCCATTCAAAACACAGGGTAACTGAAGCAACGGCTGTACGGTGTGCCTCATTTCCTCTCTAACGAGTCCGGCCAATGTGTCACTCTCTGCTCTGCATTTTAATTACAACGCCAGGTAGACGTGTGACTGGTATGGAGGAAGATTTGCGTCAGTATTATTAATGCGAACTGTTCATGTGTAAATGTGTAATCAGTAAACATAAAGCGTCTGCCACAAATATGAAACTGATCTGCAAATACACAAACCAGTTCCACAAATAAAGCCATATCTGTGATTATATCTTCCTTACATTAAAACAGTTTCTTTGTTTTTCCTTTTTTTGTGGTTCATTACCAAAAGTGTAATGTAGTGTGTTGCAGTATGAAGGTTAAAGAAGCAACCATTAGAACCAATTAAATGAAATAATCTGTTAAAATCTAAATGTTCAAAACAGAGAATAAACTTAGGCCCTAGAATTATTTCATATTATTTGTTGCTCTAGCTGTATTTAACTGTAGATGCTTATTGAATTATTGCAAGGATAATTGATTACAAATGAAATTGCACACCATCACAGCAGGTGCTGAGTGTCGGAAAATATCCCAAAAAAGTGAATCTAACTAACTAATAAAGAGTCCAAAGATTTGATGTCATCATCATTATCAGCAGCAGCAGCATATGCCAGCTGCTGTATTCATAAGAGAAAACTCTGAGTAAAAGTCTCCACAGGATTCCCAGACTCAGTGTTGATGACGAGCAGAACGGTTGGGTTTAACGGTGATGAGGGAACCATATGTGATTGGCCAAATTTGTCACAGCCTCCGCCACACTCACCTATAATGTATGATAATGAAATCTTTCTGGTTCCACTCCACAACCAAGTGCAGCACCAGAAAAGCTTTGACTGCATCTTCACTGCTGAGTTCACAAAAAGAGAGCCCAAGGTCTAAAATATATTATTTAATCTAATACAGTATATTTTGAGCTTATGCTCTTCAACAACAATAAGGGGACAAACATGCTTCACTAGTAGAAGTATTTCTGATGTGGCGCCAGTGGAGCGACGTACAGTGTCATTCAAACCAACAGGTGGCAACATCAGGCTTGTGTTATGAAAGGCATGTGACAAGTTAACAGATTGAGAGCTGAATATGGCTGAAGTCAAGACATCAATTTCTGAATGATCACTTTTTGTATTGGCGCTTATGGAAAATGAAGCACATTACTGGGGGGTTACTTTTTATGTTCTAATTGCTGTTCAATAGAGCTGCTTCACGAAATTGAAGCCACCTTTCTCCTCTGCTATGATGTCTGCTAAAGGCTAAAGGCTAAAAGCCACTAAAATAGTGAATAAACATTGATTTAATTTTTTATTTTTTTCTTATAAGAAATTACTGTGCTTATCAAAACATAGGATGCCAACCATGTGACATAGACAAATGCTCTTTTATGCAATTTTATTACTGATAACATTTTTTTTTTTTAATTTTGGATATTGAATAAGGTTTTCTTACTTCTGAAGCAAAATTCATAATCGGATGTGATATATTGAACAGTTAACCTGAAATATGTATGTAGTTAACAAAAAGTATAAATTGGATCCTTACATTCTATACAGTATATTAATTGATTATATCTGAGGGTTAGGGTTACTGTATCTCATTGGTGGAAACCAATTCCACCATTGGTGGAAACCAATGAGATGACATAACCAGGAAATAGTTGGCATTTTCCATTAATAAATAACAAATTATCAAAACTGAAAAATTGACTGTAATGTTTATCCACTAATTGGTTTCTACCCTTCCAAACACTTGTCATTTTTTTTATGCATGGTATGAAACTTTATTGAAATGGAGGTTACAACTCATATAAAAGCTAAATAGAAGTGCTCCCGGTTGCAATTTAGTTAATAATAGAATGTTAAGACAATAATAATTACCCATCATAATATATTACTGCACACAATATCTAATGAATTATTGATGAGACTAATTTTGATATTATTTCTGATAATTAAAGACAGATATGAGTTTTGGTGCAATTTTGACTTGGCCTTACATGGCAAAGAGAATAAGTCCATTTATAATTGCCACCTTATGGAGGCAATTACATGGCTGCCCTAATCTCATCAGTCAGGGAGACAGTCAGAGAGACAGCTGTTGGAGTGTCATTCTTATCTCTTGTGCTCGCTCCCTTTCCCTCCCTGTCTTTCTCTCCTCCCATCTCCTCCATCTTCCTCAGCCTGGGTGGCTGGCACGTCTAGTGACAGCAAGTCCTTGGCTCCATCTCACACTGGCTCTCCCTTTCATAGCACAGAGCGCGTGCTGACAGTTATCAGAGCTGTGTCTGCACTGACTTCTTGTTTTGACATTAGTCTGTCCTTCCTTCTTTTTTTCCCCTCCTTGCTCGCACTACGGGACAAGCAACAAACAAGTGACTTAGATGTAAATCTGCATCATAAAGTCGACACCAGCTCATCTCCAGCCTCCCGCTGCTGCGGTAAAAACGTTTGTCCTCTTTCAATTCTCCAGTGAACTAACAGTCAAACGCCTTAAAGGTATAATGTGTAGGAATTACCCCTATCTAGCGGCACAGCTGCATATTGGAACGTATTCTTGATGTTGCATTCACGTGAAATCAGGCAGACGTCAGACAGACAACAGACGCTGCATGTAACAGGATAAACAAGCGTCTATGTAAACAAGTGGTCCACCAGCACGAGGCAAAACAATACAGGCGTGACAATATGTTGTCATGGTGATGTCGTATTGTTTACCTGACACATGTTTTACCGTCTTTCTCTCATCGAGTAAAATGCCATCCGGTTGGTTTGCCGACGGCATCATTGAGGTGCCTCACTGCACCTGAATGCAACATCAGTGCTTCTATCCTTCCTCACACTACACAGTGGTGACAGATTTAACAGGCGCTACCTCGAAAACTTTCTCCCCGAGCCGACAGCTGTGAGTTTCTGTGGTTACCTACGGTCACGCTGCCACTGAACGTAAAAAATGGCAATGCAACATGGCAGCCTTGGTTCGGTATTCTAAGGTACAAAAAGCTTTCATTTGTATGCGGGTGTGATTCGACTAACGTGAAATACGTATTTATGAAAGCAATATTTGATTTTTGCTAATAAAAAGCCAAATAAGTTACATACTGGGGCTTTAAGCGGTTGTAACATCAGAAAAAAAAATACTCATTTGACACCTACAAATGGCAAATGGGCCAAAAATTCATACTCTTCAAATACAAATAAAAGTCATTTCAACAGAACCCACTTCCAGCTTCACCTTTGTTCGCTGAGCAAAATGTATTTCTGTGCCTGTTTTCTCTGTCCGACTGACAGTTCCTTGGCAGTGCACTGTCCAGCCTATGAGTGGTGTGTCAGCCATGTTTATTTTGGATGACAGATGCAATCTGCCCCGGCATCAGCTGACGGGTCAATCTATATCTCATTACTCTTTACTAACAATATCATCTTGGCTGAGATTTACAAGGTGTGGTAATAAATTCAGTCCAAGTGACATCATGTGTGGCTACTTTAGTATAGTAGTAGAGTATCTGCTTGACTACAATATAGCAGCAAATGTATTTAATCTGTTTTTTTCTTTTCTTTTTAGTCTCTAATGCAATAACTTAGAAACTTAGACATTCAATTCTCTCTCACATCCTCATACATTTACTCTTCATTTTCATCTCATCTGCTACTCCAACTCCCCCCTCGCTATTATTCTCTTTTTTTTTCTTTCTCTTTTTTTTTTCCAGGGCAGCGCTAAAGCAGGCTTTGCTCGTTTGATTTACTTTCTATTAGGGGATTAAAAATCAATTATGCAGGAAGCCATGCGTAGGCGTGATTATAGCTGCACATGACGGCACCATTCATCACAGGACCACTCATCTCTACAGCCGTTAGGAACACAGTGCCACACCAGGACAGCCATCTTTTACCATGAACTCTGCCCTCATCTTTTACACATTACAAATGGAGTAGGTCCACCACATATTATAAGATGAATGACACTGATAGTTTGGCAGTTTAGAAAACCCCTTTTGCCCTGCATCACATAGAAAATATCCAAAAACAGTACATGTAATATCCACCATAACTATGAAAAAAGAATATTCTATGATGGGGATTCATTAAAATCTATCCCAGATGAATATATGTTATAACAATTACAGACCCATTTACCGAGAGAGAGTAACACGCTTAAGGGCCCAAAACAGCACTGAAATACCTCCAATAATGATCTTTCATATAATGTATTTAGTCAGGTGCCACTTGAATTGCAGTCTTGCCAATGGTGACTTATCCCTGTGTGGGCTGATCAGTGACACTGAGCTCAGACTAGATCTGACTAAACATAGGATACATCCGTCTCTCAAAAGGTCTGAGCTGAGATTGTGGGCAAGGTTATAATTGTTGGGATGAGAAGAAAAAAAAATACAGCTACTCATGATGAGACAAATGAGTCTCCTGTGTATCCAGGAAATACAGCAGAATACAAACTATTGAATACATAAATGGACATAATTTTGAAGGATCTCCACCACGTTAGAAGAGAATATTTCTACTGTTTATGTATATAAAATCAAATCTGTGGATGAAGCTTCACTTACTGCAATTTTGCAGTCTAAACATTATGAAACATGTCAGCTTTAGCTATGAAACTGCAATGTGAAAATCACTATGCTGCATGCACAGTAAAGTACTATACAGACGTCCTTGACAGATGATAATTTGAAGCTGCATATGAATGGACAATGGACGGTGATTATAATGTGTTTTAAATTTCTGTATCGCTTTAGCTTGATTGCTGTTTTCTGTCCTTTCTGTTAATCACACTTTGACCTTAGCAGATCAGTCCAATGTCCCATCCCAGCGTTGGTCAGATAGGATTTAACAATAACTCCAGTTAAATCCCAGTGATCCATTTTTTTACACAGCCATGATACAAAGTGCATGGTGTCTTGCCACCTCTCTCTGTTGATTTCAGTACAATCCTGGACTGGACAGATAACATGGAGGCACCATGCACTGTGCACACCCTATGTTTTCACAAAGAGACCCAGGTTTTTCAGACTGCTCATCTGTGGTGGCTAGCACGATGTTGTGTGCAGTGGTGTGCTGGGGAGAAAACATCAGTGCTGGGGATGCAGACAAGACAAACAAGCTGGTGATAAAGGCTGTCTTTGTTGCTGGGCTGAGTCTGAAGGCCCTGGAGGCGAGGAGGAGGACTAAAGTGAACTCTATCGTAGGCAACCCCTCTCGTCCTGCCCCTTCTATCATGCACTGACACAGCTACAGAGTATCTTCTTCTGCCTCATCCCTCCTAGGTGCACCACACACCAAAAAAAAACAACATAAACAATAAAAAACATGGATTTTTTGGTGCTAGCCAACATCACAGTTCTTTCTGCTCAAAATGGATTTTGCCTGAGCTATCGAGGCCAGAACAGGAAGACTGCACTGCACAGTACCGGCCTTATAAGCCTCCCTGCCCTGCTCTATGTGATCTCTGCAGTATTCTATAAATACAGAGCTATTTGCTGTACTGTTTGTTCTGGATGTATATCAGTACATTCCTTGTGAATAAGGAAATGCCTATCAAAATTTTCTCACAAAACAGATTTCTAGCTCTTTAAAAATGTTATTGTCTCACTCTCTTTCTTGTCTTAGTATTTTTATTTCTATCAAATACATGTCTGTGTGCTGTCTGCAAGTGCATTCAGCATGAATTTACATCATTTATAAATATTAGCCTAGTACTTATGTTTGCATAATGTATCCACACTACGACTACTGCTACTACTACTATCATTAGAACTACCACTACTACTTCCACACCTGCAAACATGCAGCCTCTTTATAGATGCTCTCAATTACCAATATAGATCATGTAAAAGGACAAAATCGATTTACGGTAGGGGAGACTGTGGTAAGATGAGCCAATTTTCATATTCAGGATCACTACATCAAAACAATTATGCTTTTGTTGCTAACTAACATATCTACGGTACATATATTTCAGGACGTTGTGCATCCCCACAATTAAACAGAATGAGTGTAAACAACTGTTTTGAAATTATAGTGTGTCCAAAAAAAGTGGTCTTGTGGCACAACTTACCCCGTGTATGGGGTAAGTTGAGCATAGGAGTGGGGTAAGTTAAGCCACCCTCCTCCTTCCCCTCCATCCATCTCCCCCCAGCCCCCTTACTAAACATTCCACCTGTCCAGGTTGAGGGGAAGGACAAACTGCTGGGACGTCCTGCTGAGCTACCAACTCAGTGAGTTTTGTGGTTACATTGCATCTTGGGAAGAATCCCTCATCTTTCTCTTTGAAAGAAAATCTTGGCTTACCATAAACAGCTTTGCATGTTTTCAAGAGCATACTTACTGTGATCATAAACATCCAGAATCATGATTTAATAATTCTGACATGTACAGCTCATTAAGTGTATTGGTTATATCGGTGTTGGTGGCTCAACTTACCCCTGAGCTACCATATTGACTTTATTAGTCCCCACAGCTACAGTAAAATGGTGCACTTCCATGCGTGGTTTACTATCTCATGTTGTAGCTCATTGATACCACAATTGACGTATAAAACAAATTTATACTGTAATTACCTTTTTTGGTCTAAACACAATTCTCATGAAACTTGTGATCGACTGAATTCACTTACGAGAATGAAAAATGTCTTCTTTTTTTTTTTACATAAATATCAAACCACTTTACCCATGCAGTTCTATCACATATTCCATGAAATGATGCCTTGCTACTAAATTTTTCTTAAGGTATGATAGCAAAAGTGGGGTGGCTCAACTTAAGCCGCTCCCCCCTACATCACAATATCAAACTAGTTAAAACACATATTCGTACACTTATTTATATTTATATACTTTATTTGAATCAGATACACTTAACCCAAGAAGATGTTGAGAATAAATAGCTCTACTGATGGATGTAGCAGCCCGCCCATTAATTGATATTAAAACTTAAAATCTTTGTTGAAAACTCTGGTAATAAACTGTGTCGGCTGTTTGTGGCTGCGTTGTGACCAGGTGCCAATTTTTTTTAGATTGTGACGCATGGGAGAGCAGCAGAAACCAATTATTAAGTGTAAGTTTGAGTGAGTTTATTTAATATTTACACCACTTTACACCTTTACTAAAACCCTGACTTTAGAGACAAGATTTGATACTTTGTATTAAAGTTTTAGCAATTATCCACAGGCAGACTTTAAAAATTTCCTTTTTGAATATTTTCCAGGAGTGAACAGAAGATATTTTGAGTTATTTCTCTAAATTTCTGGCCAACAGTTTCACATCAATAACTGTGGTACACACACGGTCACATTCTCTACACTTTCTTATGCGATGCACACGCGTGCGTGCACACATGTACACACGCAGTCACCAGCCTTTTCATGCCTATAGTAGTTCAGACTTGTGGAGAATGGCACGTCTGTTTACTCTGAAAGGTTCAAAGATAATTTACCTGGATTAGAGGAGCCATCTGTGCCTGCCATCCCAGATTGCTTTGGAGGTGTCTCAATAAATACTGAGCAGGCTGCGTGGCAGGCAGAGCAATAGAAGGCAGAGAGAGGTTTGCTCTAAAGCAGGAGTTAATGCTCCTTTTTACATCAATTACTTCTGGGTGCACGCTGGTGACACTCCCTGACCTCTCTTCATCTCCAGTCTTCTGAAACTAGGTCTTTGTTTGGCCCACAGCACAAACCAAACACTAGAAGACTTAGCGCATACAAATAAATCTCTGTTTTGCTTGTGTATTGAGAGATTCTTTCCTTGTCTCAATCAAACATAGTGCAGTGAAGTCAAAGGAGTACGGCATACTGAATTTCAAATTAAACAATGACTGGGAGGTGAAAGTGCTGACTTCAAGCTCTGACTCTGGCTGAGAGGGCTCACATTCATATTAGCTGAGCAGTCGGGGAGCTGTGTACAAAAAAAATAACAAAACAAAACGCAAGGCTACAGTCTGCACTGTTCATCGAATATCAATGTAAACACCCTCAAATTACAGCTAAAGGTCAGCACTTAAACATCACTGTTTTATTTCAAACCCACTGTGCTGGAGCACAGGACCAAAACAACAGGAAATGTCTTGCTGCACTAATGCCTTCTGACTTGTCTGACGATGTGTTCATAAAGATTGATTCAAGTCTGTGACAAAATCTTTACCTTTGCGGACAGGTCTGTCACACAGACTGATGTAATGAGGCGGCCATGCAGACAGGAGCCAGAGAAACAAACTGAATTGTGGCACCGAGGCTCTGCAGACCTGTTGTTTGTTCAGTTTAGAGCCACTTCATGTTCTGTGCTCATCTGAAGTGGTGGGAGTGCGAAGCTGCCTATTTTGTAGGTGTTATAATCCAACAGTACAACTCCCTAATGGAAACCTCTGTGTGGTGGCATGTTTGAAGTAAACCCAGACAGCCTTGGACAGTTGGAGCTACTAGGAAAGTTTTAGCCTATAGAAAAAAAGATAAAGAGAAGAAGAAAACCTGCCTAAGGTGAAGGTATTGATTTTTAAAAAGGCTACATCTGGTGGTTTCTCAAAACATGCTGAGGTGCAGAAACACCTTCCATCCCTATCTCTCAAACCCATAAACCCACACACACAGAGTCATTTCAAAGAGACGCCTAGTTAGTTGCACATTCATTAGATTCTATGCAGGAAGTTATCACTAAATGGAGCGAAGAGGCTGTACATGCCTGGGGACATACCTCAGGCTGAAGTGGAAAGAGATCCCACTGAAACATCATGCGGTCCACAACAGGTCAAGCTGACAGCATTAAACTCTCAGCGCAGTTAACATTAAGACTGTTTTCAGTTTTGTCTCAGTCTGTCGCCTTTTCCAAAGGTGAAATATCCGGAGACGAAGAGGTGGCAACTGAGTAAGACCTTCCTACGTTCAGGAAATAAATAGCTGCTGCTATCTTGTGTGTGTGATTAGAGCGGGGAAGTTTGCACCTGAGCAGCCATATCCGGATTATTTCCCAACTGCAGCAAACAAGAAAATGAAACAGCTGAATTCATTTTGAAAGATGTGGGAAAAACTACAGATGGGTGCCGCATCACACCATGCACACGACTTAACTGGAAACACAAGCATACCCATGTTTCCTCACTCATGGACACACTCCCTTAGATAGAAAGGTTATGACTCTGTGTGTGCGTGTGTTTAGTGAAATTGTAAAGAAGGCAGGAAAGCTATATTCTGCTGATGCTGCATACACACACAGCTATACATGCCACCACATCACAGACATAAGCCAAAAAAAAAATCCAGGGTGGTCGCTTCTCTTTGCGTAAAAGCTGTTGCTCACAGCGAAGGGTCTGATGATGCTCGGCACCATCACTGCAAGAAGAATGTAGTGTTATTAGTGCGTGTGTGAACATTTAACAGACTAATATCCTGTTGTGACTTTGCACTCTTCAGCTACAGGATATCATTTTCGCTCAGCAGTCCTCAAAAGAAAGCCATTATATCATCTTGATGTTTTGCGAGAGAGTCGAGTTCTGGTATGATACCGTTCCCCACAAAAAAAAAAAAAGTTAAGAATGAGAACGTCATAGCGCTGTGGCTCGGGTATGATGATGAAATACACTTTATTGTACATCAAATGCCTTGTACGCCTTTAACGGCAGAGTCGAGCTTAAAGAAAGCCATTTTCAGCCCTTGCTGTCAGGTAGGTGCTGAAAGATTTGAATGATTCATGAATCGATTTGCCTTGTGTGAATGTAGCGCTTATAGGAATGAAGCGTTTCATTCCAAGGTGAGGCTGGGGGCTGCTGCTGTTGTGCACCACTTGTCTGAGGCTGATTCAGTGGCTTTGAGGCTGTAGTTTCAGCTCTCATGCCACACAGACGCCATTACCTGAAAGCATTTAGAGAGAGGAGAATGAGGTTGTGGGTATCTTGGCTTTGGGGTCACGCAACCAGACGCTCCCGCTCTCTCTTTCTCCTTTTGTCGTCCCACACACGTTTCATGATCACACACAGTAAGTATCAGAGTAACACACAGGGTCCTCAGTCATGTTTTGGTCTCACATCCCATCTTACAGTGAGAACCTGAAAACCCTGACCCCTTTTAGAGTCACATTACTGAACACACCAGCTGAAAACACACATTCACAGCCAGTACTTTCTCTGCCTCTCTGTTTTCTCTCCCTCTCTCTCTCACACACACATGCACACACACATTGATAGTGAGAGGGAAGAGGATAGATGACACATTTCCTGAGGAGAGGCAGCCAACGTTATTTGTTATAATTCAGCTCTAATTTCAATATTTTCAAACCTTCTCAGAGATTTATATGTGCTGTCTGAAAGAGCATCCATCTTGACCGAGCCCTGGCTCGGCCTCAACTGTGCCGGTGTCACATGATCGATGTTTTCCCTGGCCTCCCGACATCTTCGGGGGTCACATGGGCCTCTGTCAAGCTTGGTTAATTTTGCACTCTCAGCTCCACCGCCATTAGCATATGAATATCCTCATAGCCATACATATTCTACAGCCATGCAAGGGGATTTCAAAAAGTGGTGCTTTTTAAGGGGGAATCTGAAAAGACCGGAGGGGACGACGAAGAGGAGGAAGGAGTGGATTGGGGGCTTGGCAGGATGTTTTCACAGCTGTCATGGTGATGAATTAGGCTTGTATGATTAATCTGTATTTAAATGTAACATTACCATCTCCAGACAGTTAGACCCAGCCCATTTTCAGTGGGCCGTGGACGTCCAACAGCAAAAACATGTTGATGATATTGAACACCACCGAAAGAAGCAAATCAAACTCTAACTACATAATTTGCCCTAATGGATAAGCAGCCTATAGATGTGAAGCTTTCAAAAGACAGGAATTAGTAAGGGATGCTAATTTGTAACTTTATAAAAACCCACCATTAAGATGTGTGAGATCTAATTTGGGTAAACTTCAGCTTCATAATCCTGGTGTTGTGGTGAAATGGAGAGGGCTGAATGGGTGGCTATAAAAGCTTCCTCATCCATTGACTCTGTGAGGACAAACTCTCCTCCCATCTCCATTGTGTGTCTACACACCAGCTTTTTAGAGCCAAGTTAGCATTAAAGTGAGCGCTGGGCTCCCACCCCGGTCATTTAGTTCCCACACGACCTTGTGGAGATACAAAGGCGGCCCCGCCGAACAGCTGCCCGCTGGGGCGACAGGTTTATGTGGCCAAATCAAACCTCTAAAACTCCAACAGCTGACCTGAGCAGCGAAGAGAAATAAAAATCACAATGTGCATATTATTGCTCTTCGGAGGCTCTCGTCCTCTCCAGTTCAAGGCTTCAGCTGTCATTAGTGTTCATAATAAGAGCTTTCCCATATGCTTCTGTCCACAGATGTTATGATTGGGACATAACATGTTATGACTGCACATTCCCAAACAGTGTTACGGGTCAAGTGAGGGACAGACACAGTAGGAGTGCTAAGGGGAGCAGGTTGCCCGTGAGCCAGAGGGTTGTGGTTACAGACGCTGACAGAAATCAAACATGATCTGATGTTTACTCTGCTTGGCAGGGCCGAAGTGACAGAAACCGTATGCCGACGACGCTTTCCCACTTTCTATCAGGTTTGTGAGGAAAAAAAAACAAAAGATCGCACTCTGGGGAGTTCAGTGAAATCTTGAAGGAATAGTTTTAGGGAGATATGCTAGATATATCCGCTTTCTTCCTGAGAGTTGGATGAGATTGAAACCACTCTCACAGCTGTAAGCTAAACTACAGCAGCCAGTTAGCTTATCAAAACTAGTGGAAACGGTTCCAGGGTGCCATTCCAAAGGGCCGCCATTCCGAACGTTTACTTTCATGTTTCGGAATGCTGGCCCTGAATTATTTATGGAAAAGGGGTGCCATTCTGAACCTGAAAAGTCCGCCATTAAAAGGATTAAGGCACTGGGTACACGTATTGTAGCTAAAGCTGTGATAGTACAGTGGTTAGAGCATCTGCCTCCGGCGCGGAAGATCAGGGTTTGATACCCGGAGGAGCTGCATAATAGTAGAGACTTTCTTGGCCTCTACCTGATCTTTTTACTAACCCTAACCAACTTCTTTCTACATTGCCTAAACCCAACCAAAGCACAGAGCAAGGACATTTATTTTTCAGCAGGAGCGCCGCGGCTGCATCAGACTCGCACTGGGTGAAATTTCGGAGGAGGGGGGGGGCTGTCCCCGCGGCGCGATTGTGTCAAGCCGGGCAGGAAGTCAAACACAGAAACACGAGAGAATCCAGTCAATTTTCTAAATAAAACACATTCGGAACGGTGGCCCCTCGGAAATTCGGAATGACGGACCTTCGGGAATTTTCGGAATGGCAGACCGTCGGAATGGTGGTCCTTCGGAATGGGGGTCGCCCCCCAGTGGAAGCAGGGGAAGATGGTTTTAGCTTACCTTTGTCTAAGGGTAAAATCCACCAGCACATCTATAACTCACTGATGAACTGTTAAAGAAAATCTTGGCCAAGCCTTGCATTACAATTCCTTTCATAAAATAAACATGTTTATCACCAAATATTATTGCAGCAAACATAAGAGCAATGCTGTTCCCGCAGGGCAGTGTCCTGCTGCCAGTGCCATAAAGATGTCCCTTTAACACCATGTATACTGTATATAGTCTTTCATCTGATGCCACTCTAATCCACAGGCTGTTTTTACTGGCATTATTCTTCTTTTTTTGTGCTCTGCTGGATGTTCTTCTAACAATTCTTTATTGCCAAACACCATGTAAACCATCTGTGTTGAGGAGATCCTGAACCACTGTGGTGTTGTTTATCACCCCGGGGGATGATTTAATGCTGCAGAAATTGCTGCTGTTTACTATTTGTGAAGTCAGATGGTCAGTCACAGCTTTGAATTTATGCCCATGAATTTACTTAAAATTTAATTTAAAAAACCATCTAAAGGTGGCTGATTGAAGGGTCCGTGGAGATGGTCTTAGTTCCTCTTGGCTGAGCTGATAGGAGACAGGGAGATAAGAACATCAGACTTGACTGTGATTAATGGGTTGGTATGGCTACCCATCTCATGCAAACCAGCAGACACTGTGTAAATTATGCTTAAAATATAAAGCTGTCTGAAAGCACTTTGTACATTTCTGCTCGAGGCCCTGTGTTTTACTGTGTATTCATGACATCAGAACAGAGAGAGAGAGGAAATAATTTGACAAGTATTTGGCAGGTGGAGGGGTTTTTTTTTTCAAGACAGGAGCAGATAGGATGGGACACATTTAGATAGTGAAGCCACAGAGCCTGTATAATGTGTCTCAAAGAATGGAAGGGAGAAAAAAAAAAAAAAGATCTGATTTAAATTCACATCCCCCCACCTTGAATTTTCCACTCACCCAATGTGAATGCCAACATTTTTTGACCTTGCCTTTTATGCTGCATGCTAATTTATACAAATGTAAGCATTTCCTTTCCCCTTTATGCAATGCAACTGGAGTATGGTGTTTTTTCTAGGTGGGTGGGGGTCCTTCCTTGAACATCCAAATCTTTCCCTCTCTTTCTCTATCCCACTGGAGAGAAGACGCTGTGCTGAAACAGAAGAGGGAGGAGGGGGTGGGTGATGGAGTCATAGGAAAGTGAAATTAAAGCTTTGCAGTGGTTCACTGCCTCTTCACTTAAATTAAAGACATCCATCCAAACACCCATGCATTTGGTAAAGGGAAGGAGCATTTTAATGAAAATGTATACACTAGCAAATGTCTTTGTAATGCTCGGCTGGTAAAGAATCTGAGAAGGGCAGCATACAGGGGGAAAAAACAAACATAGTAATGTATTTTGAAGGATAAACAGAAGGGGTAAACATTACAGAGGTAAATAGTTTGGATATGTGGCTCCCTCATCAAAGCTAATGCCCCACTGTGTAAATTTGGCAAAGTCTTTGTATGTAATTGATTCGCAGAGAGGATGATAAGCTGTGTTTTGCGATAAGAGGATGGTTTGAGGACAATTTTGTTTGAGGAAAAATTGGAATTTCAATCCAAGTAATTCACACAAAAGGACAAAAGTAAATGAGTTATCACAATGAATGGGTTGAACAGTAAAAAATAATCAGACTTCATTTTAGCCAGGAACACTGAATCCAGTCCTCCTCTTCATTTTCCCTCAGCACACTAATATAGTGCATGCGAAATCCTTGCAGAATATGAATTAGCTGTGTTTCTAACATCTAGAGGTTAATGATATGAAGAGCTGCATGTGTACTGTATACTTGATGAGTAAGTGCTCTCGCAATCAACCCCTTCAGGCATATGGTGCAATTTCGGGAAAGACCAATGAGAAACAGCACGTGACTTCCTGTATAATAATGAACAGGGATAATGTCATAATGAACAGTCACAGTCAGTGACAGTGGTTTTTGACTTTCCAGCAGCATCTTCTTGTTTGGTAAAGTAAATAAGTTCCCTCCTTTGGCCTCATTCTACCTGCTGCTCCCAGCACTGTCATCTGACATACTGTAGATTTTATAAGCACACAAATGCTAAACCAGAAACATGTTCAGGTGAATGGAAAAACCTTAGAGCAATCCCCTTCACTAGAGCTTGTCCTAATGCAGCATTCACCCTCATGTATGCCAACACATACCTGCACTAACACAGTCAAGTGCCATTCAGTAAGACATGTTCCTTAGCCTCCCCAAGTTATCTTTACCACTTCCTGTTTATGTTCTTCTTTTCTCTGTATGAGCATGTGAAGACTGAATCACCTTACTGTGATGTGAAACAGGTGTATTTCTAAGAATAATTAAAAGGCAATGAAGAGCAGTTGAGGCACAAGTAATATACTGTATATTATCATATTATCTCTATGTAAAAATAGAGATAATATAATGTACATATGAAATATATTACTTGTGCCTCAAGCAGGATATATAAGCATATATCCAGTAACCAGGGGCAGTGGGCTGCTGCTGTTATCACAAAAACAAAGGAACATGTGGTGTTAGTGTGCTCCCACTAAAATCAACCCTTTGCCTCTCAAATTGTTAAATGATGAAGTGTCTAACATAAATCACAGCCCTTGTGCATTTAGTCCAAAAAGACCAACACATTTGATTGCGGGGACACAAAGCTTACATTTGGTGCTGTGTATAAACTGGATTAAGGCTTTTACCTACACAGCAGAGCTATTGTGCTACTCACAGATGAAGTGTGATCAGAATTCCTACCTGTTTGAAGAGACACAAGAAACTGACGAGCCATGACAATATGGATAACTTCTATTTTTCTCTGGTGAGGCAGAGGTTCCACAACAACCCCCGACAAACAGAGGAAAATATGGCAATATTTTTCATCAGCGGTGTTTATCTGACAGGTGCAGATGTACACACACAAGCACATGAATGCAGATGGTACCAAATGCCAAATGCAAGGGCTGGCTAGGAATAGAATATAATGCCTGTTATAATTTCTTTGCACAAAATAGGTAAGAATAAAACAAAATTGTAAATATTCCCCCAGCATTGTTTCTTGAAATGTATAAAAACGGAAAAAAAAAAATAGAATTTAACAGCTGAGAGCTTCACCAAGCAGTGGAAGGGAAGAAGCAACAGATAAATTGTCAGGCAAGCTGGCTGACCAACTGTGACACCTTGGACCAGGCGGCAGCAGATGGCGGTGACAGGTCTGCATTGGTCTGAGGGCACAGAGCTAAAAAAAAAAAAGGGAAAGAAAAAAAAAAGTTAACAACGGCTGTTAAGTTAAGACTTTGGAGAAAGCTCCTAATGATGGACAGCTGATGATTCTCTTTTAGGGGTAAGTCATGATAGAAACCCAGGAACTGGTGGGAGACGAAGCCACAAACAGGGTGTTTTCAATCAGACTGTACACTATAAACACATCTATCAAAACCCTGAATCCATTGTTTCTGTCCTATAGAAAAATCAGATATTACTGAGTGAACTTACATAAAGTGCTTTTTTTTTTATCATTCACTTTGCCGAACAAAGATTTTTTTATACCTGTTATAAAATATAAACAAAAACACTGCGTCAGAAAGGTGTACCAACCGTACACTTTGAATCTATTTGAATTGTTGCACCAAGAATAACAATATGTTATGTTGTGTATTGTAACAGCTTACGTTTTTGCAGAGAGACAGAGCGAGAAATGACTCCATTTGATAACGCATTTCCTTACCACAATGTACATCTTATGGTGAGCAAATGTTCACATATGGGTAGCTAGCTACTGGTGTTGTTGTCACAGCAAGGGAGCTAATTGTTTTACACACTTTCTGTCCTTAAGTTAGAAAAAAAAAGAAAAGAAAATCTCAGTTGGGACTCATTGGTGTTCAATTCATAATCTAATAATAATAATAATAAAAAGTTGGTGACTACATGTCTCTCTTTTCACACCTTAATTTGTGTTGCACTCTGTTCTGAAGTTGTTAAGTTGAGTGGGAGGCTGGAACTCTGTCATATTACATAGTGGCTGTAACATTTTGATCTTTTTTTTTTTTTTTTTTTTTTAATTTACAGCACATAGCAGACATATAAAAGCTGTCTGGATTTATTGCTGTAAAATATCCAAAAGGGTATTCTTTATTTGCCACAAGATGAAGCAGGGCATTAGTGGGTATTGCAGAATTATAGGAACTGTACAGTATCTTCATGTTGCACCACTCATCGAGGGATATTCGGCACATTTTCAAACATGCAGGTTTCAACAATGCTGGTCATTTTTGCATCACCTTACGTGAAGGTATACCAATATTCAAGAAATATTTGAGTTTCTCTTTTGTCTATGTAATTACAGAGTTTGTTTTAGGCTGTTCAATTTCAGTTCAGTTCACAGCCTTAAGGCATTGTTGCATGCTGTGCGCTTGCTAAAAGTTGGTAATGAGGTCTGGGTTTTCTTTCCTTTCTAACCAAACTACCACCTGCATTAGTGTTTTTGACCGCATTAAAAAGTAAAGAGAAGGAAAAGAGAGAAAAAATAATAATGTGAACGTCGCCTGCGGCATAGGAGACAACAGCAGCCTTTACAATGTATCAAAAGTCTCTAAATTGGGTTTTATTTATATGAAACCTGTCATCTTATCCCTATCCTGTAATAAGACTAGTTGGAGTGGATTCCCAGTGCCTGTGCATTGCTTGGGAGTTAGCTGGTGATTTGTGTGATGATCACAATGCTCTCTCACTAGCAGCATCATTAACTAATGACTGTTTCACTTACTGATGTTCAGTTGCAGTGACTTTAAGGATTGTACTAATTTTGCCTCCATTTAGGCTTCTTGTTGAACATTTTCACTGATTGGGGCTCTGGTTCTCATGGTACTGTAAAAGACTTCATACATAACATTATAACAATGCTGGAACTGACATGGCAATTGTTTTTTAGATTCTTCTATTTGCTGTTGCTCTTTATTCTTCCAGACAGAATAGTTTTGTTACATAAATGTATTGGGTCAAAGAAACCACTTCAAACCAAATATAATTAGATCTACATTTCCATTGCACTGGGAGTTAATGTTATGTATGTTAATACCCACATTCCGTGTCTATTCTAATGTAACACCCGTCTCATGTACCTATGGGGCGGGGCCTGGGTTAAACTTATGATATTCCCTTTTTTGTTATGCTTAATAAATAAAATATGAATTGAGTAAATGAAAACCACACACAATAGCACTTTAAATGTAAATACTTTTTTAGTTAGAGGATTTTTTAGTTCAAAATAGAAAAATAAAAAATATGAAATAACCACTTGGGTTCAGTGACAATAAAATTAATATTCAACAGAAATGATACCCGTTTTAAATCACTTTAAATGCTGGCAATCACTGGTTCTTCACACCAAATATCATGAAACATAAAGCGAGCGAATAATGCAATGAACCCACACACACACACCCACACGCACACACCACAGTCCACAACAGTCTGGGAAAAGCTACCCCAAAACCCCGTTGCAGGCCTGTTTCGTTGCTCGTGTGCGTTGAGGCCCAAAACACACTGGCCGCTTCGCTCTCTGAAAGCAAAATAAAAGGCACGTGCAAATCAACAGTTACTCACGGCTCCCGACAACAGTCCATGCGCTCCCGACAGTCCGTGGGGAAACGGGGGGATGAGGGGGGAATGGCGGCTCGCCGGCAGGCACAGCCGAAACTCACAGTCCGCTCGTTAACGATTCCGTCCGACAGCTCTCGTCCACACCGGAGGGCGCAGATCCTCTCGACAGGGCACAAAAGTCTATATTATCCGGTAACAGTCCGTTCACCTTAAAACAAGAACTTTCAGCCTCTAAAAAGTCTCAAAACTTCGACGCGGTTGGGCTAACTCGTGTCTCTCCCTCTTTTCCTTTTTTTCTTCTCCCTGCTTTCTTCCCGGAACCACAACACAGTCTAAGTCCCACCCCCTCACGTCAGACTGCTCACGCGATTGGCCGGAGTCTCCGAGCTCTGCACAAGCCAATCACAGCAAAGACATTTGTGATAGACACCTCTTAACACAAATAATATTGTGTAACTAACGTAATTACACTTAACACTGTTTCAGATGAACTTACTCTTTTTTCTTTTAGGAAACGACATGAGATGACATGAACTTATATTTTTAACACATACTTCTTGTAGATTTTTAACTTTTTTAACCTTTGTATTTTAACCATATTTATGCATTTTTAAACACATCAATACACAATAAACTTCACATGAATTATGAATCTGTACACTATATTGTTATCAAAATGCAAATACACCCATTACTTTAGCAAGGGCTACATCCTCCCCCATCTAAGTGTCTGGATGTCCTCATCAGACCCAAATCAATAGTTCAACACTCGGCCTAATGTATCTGTATGGCGTCTGGGTCATAGCTAATCTGGATTATCATGCCTCGAAAACTAATAGTCACAGGTCTGTCAGTCGGTCGTCCAGGTTCATCATAACTGAGGCGTAGGACAGGTTTCACTTTCCTTTTTGCAGTAGGTTCACGGCGAGAGTCAGCATCCACAACCGAGGTGCTAGGGATAGGGACGTCTCCCTCGTCTAGCTCTGTGTCCACCACAGAGTCTCGGCGTGTCTGTGGACTTTCTTCCATTTGCTCCTCTGCTGCTGGAAGTTCATCCGCTGGTTCCTCCGCTTCAGGTAAGTCATCGACAACAAGATGATCTCTCACGGGTCTGTCGTGCAGGTCCGGAGCATCCCTTTTTTCAGCCTCATTGCTCTGAGAGTCTACACGGGCACGCAGTGTCAGTGGAGGTAAGAAGTAGACATGTTCCTCTTCAGACTCTGAGTCATAATCATCTTGGCTTACATGTCTTGTGTTTTGTGTCTGATCTTCGTTTTCACACCTAGTTTGCTGTGCCCTGGTCACCGGTCTCTTGGGCTGTACTGTCCGATCTGATGGAGCAGACATTCTCACCAGGTAACCAATGGGTAGCAGGTGGTCTCTGTGTAATGTTTTCACTACACCAGTTCCTCTCTCCGGTTTTACACGATACACGGGAAGATTGGGCAACTTGGCGACCACTACATAGGGTAGGGAGTTCCAGCGATCCTGTAGTTTGTGTTTTCCTGTGATGCCAAGATTGCGAACCAATACCCGGTCTCCTTCCTCCAAGGTCTGATTCCGAACTCTTGTATCATACCGTTTTTTGTTCCGTTCATGGTTCTTGGAAGCTGCATCAGCGGCTAGCTGGTAAGCGTTCCGTAGCTCCTTTCTCATGTTGGCCACATACTGGTGGTGTTTCAAATCATTCTCTTCCTCGGATCCAATGCCAAAACACAAATCAACTGGTAGCCGCGCCTCTCTTCCAAACATAAGGAAGTAGGGCGAGTACCCAGTGGCATCATTTCTTGTGCTGTTGTAAGCATGCACTAGCTGACTGATATGCTGGCTCCATTTTGGCTTCTGAGCTGGATCAAGCGTGCCAAGCATTGCCAGAAGAGTGCGGTTAAACCGCTCAGGCTGAGGATCACCCTGAGGATGGTAAGGTGATGTTCTGGACTTGCGGACGCCGAGTAGGGTCAAAAGCTCTTTTATGAGTCTGCTCTCAAAATCTCGACCCTGGTCACTGTGGATGCGGGCAGGCAACCCATAATGCACGAAGAACTTTTCAAAGAGGACTTTGGCTACAGTAAGTGCTTTCTGATCTTTTGTGGGAAATGCTTGAGCATATCTGGTGTAATGATCAGTGACAACTAGCACGTTAGCTATGCCTTTTGAGTCTGGCTCAATGGAAAGAAAATCTATGCAGACCAGATCTAGAGGGCCACTACTTGTGATCTGCTGTAAAGGGGCAGCTTTCTGTGGGATAGTTTTCCTAGCTACGCACCTTCCACAGTTCTGGATGTATGTCGCGATTTCAGAGGCCATTTTGGGCCAGTAAAACCGGTCCTTAATGAGCTCTGTGGTTCGGTCTGTACCGAGATGACCAGCATCATCGTGCACTGATTTCAACACCATCAGCCGATATTTATCAGGTAAGACAAGCTGACTCACTTCTCTCCCAGAGGGTCTTTTGGTGACTCTGAACAGAAGGCCACGCTTTATCTTAAGTTTGGAACTTTCTCTCTGCAGCAAGGTCACGTCTGGGTTAGGATGCTTAGGAGCTGGAGCACCTTGTCCCCGCTCAACTTGAAGCTTCACTACACCTATGACCGGATCAGAGTCTTGAGCTTCTGAGAGCTCCTTTAAGCTCAACTGCTCCAGTGGGCTCATTTCAACCTGAGTAAGACCAGCATACACAGCAGGAATGGCGTCAGGCGAAACACCTAGCTGGTCAACGAATCTGGTGGTGTCTTGGTAGGAACCACCTGTAGTGATCCTACGACACAGGGCTTTGATACCAGAGGGAGGTATATCCACCCACCCATCTCCTATCTCCTGCAGACTCCTGGACAATAAGTCAGCATCAATATTTTCCCGGCCGGGCTTGTAGCGGATGCTGAAGTCGTAGGTGGAGAGCGCCGCTAACCACCGGTGGCCTGTCGCGTTCAACCTGGCCGTCGTCAAGACGTAGGTAAGGGGATTATTGTCTGTTCTTACCGTAAACTTCGCACCATACAAATAGTCATGGAACTTATCAACGACTGCCCATTTTAGAGCTAGAAATTCTAGCTGATGGACTGGATAGTTCCGTTCGGCTTGACTCAACTTGCGACTGGCAAAAGCGACTGGGCGGATCCCCTCTGGATACTCCTGATTAAGCACAGCTCCCAGCCCATTTAGACTTGCGTCCACATGCAAGATGTAATGTTTAGCCGGGTCGGCAAAGGCCAAGACCGGTGCATGTGTGAGTTTGTAGACAATGTTCTGAAAGGCTTCATCGCAAGCTGGAGTCCAACGACTACCAAAAGGCTCAGAGACTTGGAAGTAAGTCTCTTTCTTTCCTTTGATGACATCCTTCCTGCTCCTCTGTGCAGGAGGATAACCTTTGGTCAGTTCGGTGAGTGGGCGGACGATGGAGGAATAGCTCTCAATGAACCGCCGATAGTACCCACAAAATCCTAGAAAGGATCTCAGGGACTTCAAGTCGGTGGGTTTCTTCCAGTGGGTCACAGCCCTCACTTTCTCGGGGTCAGTGGCAACTCCAGAGGCAGAAACAATGTGCCCTAGAAACTTCACCTGGGGCTGGCAAAATTGGCACTTGTCAATGGAAAGTTTGAGGCCACATTCCTCTAGCCTATCCAGAACCTTTAACAGTCGCTCCTCGTGCTCCTCTAGGGTCCTACCGAAAACAATGAGATCATCAAGGTACACGAGAACTTGTATCAGGTTCATGTCTCCGACGGCTTTCTCCATTAACCTTTGGAAGGTTGCAGGAGCACCAGTGATACCTTGAGGCATTCTCTCAAACTGAAAGAAGCCAAGAGGACAGATAAAAGCTGTTTTTTCTTTATCTGCCTCTGACATCTCCACTTGGTAATATCCACTTCTCAAATCCAATACAGAGAACCATTTGCTCCCTGTCAAACAATCCAGTACATCATCTATGCGCGGCATAGTATACTGATCGGGAACAGTTCTGGAGTTCAGCAGCCGATAATCAATGCACATTCGCACTTTGCCACTCTTTTTTCTTACTATGACAATCGGAGATGCATACGGACTCCGCGACTCTTTGATTATTCCCGCTGCCAAAAGTTCCTGAAGATGGCGGCGAACATCTTCAATGTCAGCTGGGGCGATCCTGCGGGATCTCTCCCTGAACGGCCTAGCGTCTCGCAGCCTTATGTGGTGAGTCACACCTTTTGCTAGACCGACGTCCCACTCCTCCAATGAGAAGACATTGGCTCTCTCTGCTAGCTTTGTGGCTAACCTGGCTTTCCACGCCTCAGGTATGGGAGAATCCCCAAAGTCAAACAGCTCAGGGTCAATAGACTTCTCTTGGACTGAGGTCTTCTTTAACTCAGTGACCGTGTCTACCAGGTACACTTGGGCCAGCACTGTGCCCGTAGGGACAGCGGTCTCCTTTTGGGACTCATTTCTTAGCAGAAGTTTGAAACCATTGGTATCCATCGCAGACGCTGGCAGTACAACAGGTGGAACCAGTACACCAGCTGGGAGGTTTGCTGTTTCATCTACCTCGACCATCAGGATACTTTTACCCAAGGGCTGCTGCTGCTCCACTTTACAGACAGCATAACGCTCTCCCCCTGGGGGAATGGTGAGAGACCCGGGGCCTTGCCACTTCACCTGACCAACCACGCCCAGTGGTAAGACGCTAGGTGATGAGAGGGGTTCTGGTGTGAGAGTATCTATCCTCAGTGAATGAACCTCACCGTTACCTTTAAACTCTCCACAGTGGGTGAGCAAAGAATGCAGTTTCTTTGAGTTGGTGCCAATAATGGCGGGAACTGGGTCTGGACTCTTTGGGTCGGGACATACTAGAGCCAAGATGGAGACTGCCTCTTCAGCTCCCTCTGTGTTAGGGGGAAACCCCAACTCAACGGCCACATACCCCTTGTATGGGTAAGTAGAGTCACTCAGGCCCCATATGGCGAGGTCTGTGAGCGGAAGGATGGGCACATCGGGGAGGTAACGGGAGTACCAGCTCTCGAAAATGATGGTGACTCGAGAACCACTGTCTAAAAGAGCTCTACATGGCTGCCCTTCAATGGTCACATTGGCCATCATGGATGGACCAACCAGCCCTTCTGGCAAACCACCGAGTAAAGGTGTGTGCACTGAGCTTTTCCTGACTGAACCAACCCCTTTAGACTCAGCAGAGCCTTTTGAAGCCCCCTTCTCCTCCTTACTCTTGCGCAGCGCTCCGAGCAGTCTTTGGATTACTTTGGCTGTGTTCTCTGGAGCTATGCAGTGAGTGGCGATATGGCCGTTCTCGCCACACCGGTAACAGAAAAAACTTTCAGGATCTTTTACAGTGTATGGTTTCGAAGCTTTGCCGTATCTAGCTCCCCCATCTTTCCTTTTTGTGTCTGCTGAGGTTGCACCATGTGATACAGACATGACAGTTAACTGGTGTTGTAACTGTTGCACTTGCTGCTTTAACTGCTGGACTTCACTTTCTGTTCCAGTATCTGTACTTTTCTTGGTTGGTTTTTGTGTTAGCTCAGCTTGTGTGTCTTGTCGCTGGTGTGTTAGCTCTTTAAGCTGAGAGCGTAGCTCTTTAACCTCTGTTTTTAACTCTTGAACTTCTGTTGATTTGGTTTTTGTCTCCTCACCAACTTTAACTTGTCTCACTGTTGTGTTTAACTTACGTCGTGCAGTCTCATATTCTTCCTCCTCCCGGATCTCATTCAGGAGCTTCAGAAAGGTAGGGGGTTTCTCCTTCCTTTCTCTTAGTCTCAGCTGTAAAAGCATGATGTCAGACTCAGCAGCGCCCCTTATGAGTTGGTCGATGCGTGCACGATCAGCTCTGTGACTCGGAAGACCTCCTCTTTGCACCACTTTGGTCAGTGAGCGTTCCAACCTTCTCAGGAAGTCTGACAGCTTTTCTCCTCGCTGTTGGTGGAGACTCCTGAAAGCAAAATACAAATCTTCACCAGACTCAGGAGTTCCGAATGCACTTTCTATAGCTTCTACATAACACTCAGGGCTAGCATCAGGATTATTTAGCCGCACAGCTTGGATAATTTCCAGAGCAGGCCCCTTTAAACTCTCTACTATTCTCTTTCGCTTCTCTCTGGCAGAACAGTCACACTCTTCAATCATCAGGCGAGCCTGCTCGAGCCAGTGTTCAACGCTCTCCTCACCTGCTGGTGTGGGGAGATGACCAGAGAACGTCCGAAGACGTCTAAATGCATTGTTCTCACTGGTAGGTCGCATTGTTTTTTCTAACAGATCTCCAACTGCACGTATGATCGATTCAGGTGAGTTACCCTGTGGAACATCTGTAGACAGCATGGCATGAACATCATTAACTGATTTTCCCTCCTCTTTCATTAGCTTGTTAAGCTTGGCTAAGAAGTCATCAGCCGGACTCTCAGATTCAACAAAGAGGGATATTTTCCAGGCAGGACCTCCATCCAATGTCTGAAGTTGAGATGGTATGCGGTCTGGGTGAACATCTTGACGACATTCACAAAGTACTAGACTATTGCCGGTCTTAACGTCAAGTACTGTCTCTCTTACTTTCACTTTTCCAAAAGCTTTCACTGTCTCAGCAGTCTCTTCAATGGCTGTATGGTCAGTGTCAGCAGGAACGTCATGCAGTACAAAGGCCCGGTTTGGGTCTATGCCTGCCTCACTACACCAGCTACTAAGCTCAGGTGCTGGCTGAGAAGTTGTCTGACTAGTCGTCTGAGTAGTTGTCTGAGTAGTCATTACTCTAACCTACTACTGGTGTGTAACTGTGAAAAACTGAAACGAAATGCACCTTTAACGGGCAAAAAACTAAACAGATTAAGCATGGGAATATCCCAGCGGTGCCTCCATTTTGTGTAACACCCGTCTCATGTACCTATGGGGCGGGGCCTGGGTTAAACTTATGATATTCCCTTTTTTGTTATGCTTAATAAATAAAATATGAATTGAGTAAATGAAAACCACACACAATAGCACTTTAAATGTAAATACTTTTTTAGTTAGAGGATTTTTTAGTTCAAAATAGAAAAATAAAAAATATGAAATAACCACTTGGGTTCAGTGACAATAAAATTAATATTCAACAGAAATGATACCCGTTTTAAATCACTTTAAATGCTGGCAATCACTGGTTCTTCACACCAAATATCATGAAACATAAAGCGAGCGAATAATGCAATGAACCCACACACACACACCCACACGCACACACCACAGTCCACAACAGTCTGGGAAAAGCTACCCCAAAACCCCGTTGCAGGCCTGTTTCGTTGCTCGTGTGCGTTGAGGCCCAAAACACACTGGCCGCTTCGCTCTCTGAAAGCAAAATAAAAGGCACGTGCAAATCAACAGTTACTCACGGCTCCCGACAACAGTCCATGCGCTCCCGACAGTCCGTGGGGAAACGGGGGGATGAGGGGGGAATGGCGGCTCGCCGGCAGGCACAGCCGAAACTCACAGTCCGCTCGTTAACGATTCCGTCCGACAGCTCTCGTCCACACCGGAGGGCGCAGATCCTCTCGACAGGGCACAAAAGTCTATATTATCCGGTAACAGTCCGTTCACCTTAAAACAAGAACTTTCAGCCTCTAAAAAGTCTCAAAACTTCGACGCGGTTGGGCTAACTCGTGTCTCTCCCTCTTTTCCTTTTTTTCTTCTCCCTGCTTTCTTCCCGGAACCACAACACAGTCTAAGTCCCACCCCCTCACGTCAGACTGCTCACGCGATTGGCCGGAGTCTCCGAGCTCTGCACAAGCCAATCACAGCAAAGACATTTGTGATAGACACCTCTTAACACAAATAATATTGTGTAACTAACGTAATTACACTTAACACTGTTTCAGATGAACTTACTCTTTTTTCTTTTAGGAAACGACATGAGATGACATGAACTTATATTTTTAACACATACTTCTTGTAGATTTTTAACTTTTTTAACCTTTGTATTTTAACCATATTTATGCATTTTTAAACACATCAATACACAATAAACTTCACATGAATTATGAATCTGTACACTATATTGTTATCAAAATGCAAATACACCCATTACTTTAGCAAGGGCTACACTAACCTTAACATCTTCAAATCTCACAGTGTAGAAAACGAGTAGGATGCTGCCCTTATTATGGAGTAAATGACTATGTTCTGTTTTGTTCCCTTGATTGGAGGGCCTCGGCTCCAATTAATATCTTAGAAGGCTGACATTTCAAACGAGGCTCCATCCTGTCTTGCTTGGAGCACATCGCCTCATTTAATGAAGGTGCACAAAGAAGAAATTCTGCTGTGGTAGACTGGAGGTGTTTATTTTCTTTATTTAATTTCTGGCATGTTTTGTGTGAATAAGTAAGTGTACACAAATGCATTCGCTTTTGAAAGCAGCTTTACCTGGCAGGTTTTTAAAATGTGATTTAGTTTTTCCTATACACCTTATGTTCCGTGGTAAACCTCTGTCATTTCCGATTGTGTGTCAACTTCTACTTGACTGCCTTCTGCACCGCATTTGAAAAACAAACAGGTTTTTTTGACAAGTGGAAAAGAGGCTTTAGAATGATGTTGGTCGGACCTGTTAGCCGGTGATAAGTGGGGGTCATGACACGATCACAAGCAGGTGGGGCATAGGTAGGTTGAATAAAAGTCAGGTTATTCATTAATGATTCTCACATGATTGATTTAAAGACGGTGCATTTAATGAGTTTGTGTGTTTGTACTTCTGTTTGTGTGCACCAGCAGATTTAGACTTGGACTTGAACAAATGAACTTTACACATATGGTTGCAGCCCAGACTTTATTACTTTCATTCCTCATACATCATGTTTTTCTTTAATGATGTTGTATTGATTGCAATACTCATTTCTTCCAGAGCCAGAAATGCTCTCTACACTGCTAAAAAGATCAAAAGAATTCAGACAGTTGGCACAGGTTAATAGAAAACATGATCACTTTTCTCCTGAACTCTGAGATTCATTTAAAAATTCTCAGGCGGAGAAACATTAAACCCTGTTTTCATCTGCAGAGTTACACCCTCTAACCTGTCACTCCACATAACCTTCCTCTTTTCGAGGTACAGTGGATATCAACCCGGCCGCTATCTTTTTCTCTCTCCCCCTCCCAAGTAATGCAGATCCAGCTGGCAATGCCGCTTCAGAGATGTCACGACGGGTCACATGTGTGGCACTTCTCCCCTGCTCCCCTCCCCCCCTTGCGCTGGACCCTACAGGTTGTTTAGCATTTCAGACAGGGCTCTTGTGTTGCCTCGCAGCAGAGCACAAGGGCGCTTAGGGATGTCATCTCCTCAAAGCTAATTGCTGTGCCCTTCTCTTAACGAAACAAGCTCAGGAAATAAATAACTAATGTGCCCCTTGGTACGCTCATTAGCTAACTGCAAATTCCCTGTTCCACAACTTTTCTTGCTCTCACCATTTCACTCCATCTCACTCAGCTCTCACTCCAGACTCACCCACCACACACACAGGCACCACTCTACTTCGTTTAACTTCTACTCCATTTTCTCTGTCACTTTCTGTCTTTCCCTCTGCCAGGAGAGATCAACATAATGAGGACGTTAAAGAGTCTTTGTGCGGTTCCTTTGAAGAATTCTGAACCGGTTAAAAACAACAAACAGCTCCAATCAGTAGGAAAGGAGAGATCTTGTTATCAGTCCTGACATTAAAGTCACTAAAGTCACTGAAATTTGACACACTCCGTGCAGAACTCAGTAATGGGTGAAGGTGTCATGAACGGTATAGCACAGATATTTTCTTCTCTGGGTATTGACACAAAAGTAGCTCACATTCACCAGAGTTACAGTGTTCAAAGTTAGTGAACAAAGTGGCATGTTTGAAACAGTTTTACATTATGCAAGAATTATTATCTCTACAAACCTAACGGCAAGGTAGATAGTCATTTTACTTCATCAGGGTCAGTAATTTAAATTGGAAATATCCTATTTGGCATGAGGTCCATGTCAAACCTTAATGGAATATCGAGGCATCCAACCAGTGATTACACTGAGTGGCTTAACCGTGAGTGAATTTACACTGATATTCATTGTCGAAATTGTTTTTATAATAAATAGCAGCATTTACTCTGCATGATATCCCTTGGCATAGTGTTGTTAATAATTCTTTTACCCCTCTTATTTGATTTCTTCTTTACTCCATCAGTTCAATTCTGTATGTATGGGTGACAGACCCTGGTAGCAAATAATATAGAAAGCGACTGGTAGAAGCTTTGACTTTCAAAGAGGCTAAAAAATATATCTGTTTAGTTTTTCTTTTTGCTCTCTTACCATTTTCTGAATTATCGTCCATCACTGGAGAGCCATAAAACATGGAAGGTTCATGAGTCAAGCATTAAGGGTCATCATTGACCTTGGGGGTTGTAGTTTGACAAGAAAGATTCTCTAGATTCACCTTTGACTTTCTTCTAGATGCATATCATGGCCTTTGTGTGTCTTCACAGAGACCATGATAATTACTTGATAAATTATTGCTTTTGGAAAGAAAATGTATTCTACCAAAGTAGTTAACTATGCTGGTTCCTTGCTGTGCATACAGTAGAGATAAAAAAAAAATAAAAAAATTAAAAATTCTGAAAGCAAGCATGTCTTGGACTGGACTGGACCATCCCTCAGCAAAGACTTTTTAACGTATTGCTGAATGGACATATGCTGCAATGGAAACCCTCAGAGAGACTATGATGATGTGGCTAATAGTGGGTGGTCTATGGGATATAATATTGTGAATCGTCAGGATGAAATGGGTGGCAAGGCAAGGCCTTGGTGCCTTGTTCTTAAAAGTTGCGATAGTCCCATGCAGCTATCTTCGGACTGGCTGAGTATCATATCCATAGCTATCTCTCGTCCATCCATAACTAGATTTTATGCCCGTGGGAGAAGTTGAACAGATTGATTTTGAAAATCATGAATCTGTGGAGTAAAGCCTGGATTACGGAGCTTAATTTTAAGGCTCGGGGATATGTGGACACACAGCACAACTAATGTCTGCCTAACCCCACAAATAATCAAAGGTTGTATCAAGAGTAAACCTTGGCAGAAAGCAGGTGTCAGCTCGGACAGTGCACTCCAAAGACAAACTGTCCCTGGCTAACCATAAGCCTTAGGTTGCCGGGACATTTTTAGTTCTCCTTCAGTGAAACATGTTTATCACTAAACTGTGTATAAATTGGTGATATAGATACTACAATGTCACCTTCTTTTAGTTATCTCTGACTTTTCTTGTGGATCTGTCCCATTGGAAACCACTTCAGATGCATTCTTGTAGTGCTCTGGTAAGTTTAGCAAATGAAAATGTCACGCTACACGGCAGCACAAAGGGTAAAAGAAGATAAGAGAGAATCACTAAAAGCACAGGTCCCAATAGAGATCGTGTTCAAGTACAAAGAAGCACGTTCTCTCTCAAACCCAGCTCCTGTGGGGAAACACGGTAATATAAATATGTCACTGCATGCCAAAGCACAAAAGCACACATGCCTCCATATGGCACACATGTGACTGCATGAGTGCATACACGTAGACACACATTGCTCTCCAATGAGTTTACCTTTGGTTAACAAATAACTGACAGACAGACATGAATCCCCATTAGTCTCTAATGGCTAACTTTTAAAACATATAACCTCAGACTACAACTGAGCGCAGTATTGATTGCTTAAAAAGAGGATGTCTCTAAAATGAATTCTCTTGTTTGGACCTTGTCACTAAAGCCTGAGTAATGCCCTATTTAGCTATACGGCGTGCAACCTGCTTTCAGAGACTATGACGGTGAGGAATGTTCCTCATGATACAGCAACGGATGTTAATTGCTCGCATACCAGAACCTCCTATCGGTCAGTATACAAGGGATCAATAGAAAACCTTTATCAGCTTAGTTTAGATTAACCGTGCATCTGGTGAGGCTGAGCGGCTATTTCTTAACTTAATGGCTTTGCCTCAGGTAATGGTAGAGAGCTGCAGCATCTCCCAAATTAATTTAATTTTTGATTTCTGAGCTCAACTCAAACCTTATCAGGTTTCTCCAGAGTGTCATGCTTTTGCTTTCATGGATTCCATCTTAAATGCACACACACACAAACACCTCTACCACAGACACATGCACACACACAATATTTATGTGGACCTACTCTGACTTCTTTTATTCCCCAACATGCAAACAAAGTTTCAATCCTAACATCAGACATCACACCACCAGCCTCCAAATGACTTTCCCCAAACACAATCGCCTAAAAGCAACAGCTGTTAAACTGTGAATTTCTTGGCATTCCTAAAATAATTTTGTTGTCACAGTTAGATCCATTGAGTCCATCTAATTTTGAAATTGAAAGGTGCATAACGTGTATGCTCCCAAACCATTTCTCAAGGGGAGGATTTTAGTGCTTATGCAGCTCTCACAGGAATGAATGGCTCGCTATCTTGAAATGGGTTATTCAGGGTTTTTTTTTTTAAATACATCTATAGCTGTTACACACTAAGCCACAGACGGTCATCATTGCAATTGGGCAATGTGTAGCCAACCATTTGTGCAGCCTTTGTCGTGTGTTCACTTGGGCTTTTTACAGTCATCCAGCTGATTGAGCATGTTGAATTATTTTCAGAGGTAGTTGCTGTTCAGCCCAGTTAATCTGATATTTTGTGCAGTTTCATCTCACTTTCTTTACTTCCTCCAGAAGCAATAAATAAATAAATAAAAATCAGGGACTGAAAAGATCAATTTAAAACACATGAATGCATTAGTTTCACCACATCCTTTTTTACTATTTTGTTGTACTTATTAATTATAGAGCTATATATTGTTATTATATTACCAGTCAGCTTGTCATGACATCATTATTTTCCATTTGAATTGGATGAGAAAATTGGATTTATGTACAGCTTGGTGCCTCACTAACATCTTAACCCTTAATGTATATGCCAGTATTAATTGGGTATTATTCTGATAGTGTTGAGAAAAAGTCTATATTTGAGTAGGGAAATGTAGGGGTAGCGGCAATATGTTTTAAAGCATCCAGATCCAATAAGGTCCAATTTGAGAGCGAGGCAGACATTTTTCAAACTATATGAAAAGCTGCAGGGCTGCTCGATATTGTCATTTGACCAACAATATCTTGCACTTTGTCAGTCACCTTTAGGGCTTTCTTGAAACTCACCCTTTTACTTATATCACTACCTCCAGTCGTGCATAAATGATTCAACAGGAGAGTAATGATGTATTTATCTAGTTTGCCTCCATCCCGGCTAAGTGAAGATGGAAATCTGACAGAATTCACTGCTGTTTGATAATAGATGTCAGGAAATGAAAAGGTCTTCAGAATTTCTTTTAATGGTAAAATGTTTTCAGATAGACCTACTGCTGGGTCAAATTGACCTACATGTTATCGCTGTGATATCAGGATGCTGAGAGAGTTTGTCTTTATTCAAGAAAATCATTATGTCTCTTTCTTTCTGTCTTTCTTTCTTTCTTTTTTGGAAAATTTAATTACACTAGCGCAAACTATGTACACTTTGGGCCAGATTTACTAAAGGTTTGCGTGTATTAAAACGTGTGCAAACGTGATTGCACGCGCAAACACATGTGGAACCTGATCTACTAACCGGACGCACCGAGGATTGCGTCCCTCACACGGGCAGAATAGCACGTGCGATCCATTTAGCGTGTTTGCCTTGATGAATATGTAAATATGGGCGTTTCAGCCAGAACGTGCAAAATACTGGGAGGAGTAGATGCAAATAGATTTATTTAGCGCGTGCAATGTGATTTACCAAACCAGGAAGAGATTGCGGTGGCTGTTTTTGCGTCTTTATTTACCACGTCTGAAAACCATGTACTAACTGATACAACTTCGCCAAAACTTATGCGTTTATTGATTTGATACCTGTCAGAGCCACATGATCTTACATCTCTGCATTTCCTCACGTCTGGGTAATTTTGTAACAGTTTTTCAGCCGTGTTAAAAGTCTTTTACGCGCCGTTACGCACGGGGCACATCTGTCCTGCAGTGCGCTCCTCTCCTCTCCTCTCCTCTCCAGTACCTGGCTGCTCAGCTCCGTCTCTCAGTCCCGGTCCCGGACTGAGACACGTCACCGCTGCCTTCACCCGTCTTTGATCCCTCTGGTCAGTGGTCAGAGTGTTTAGATCCATGTGTCCCACCTGAGCTCTCTATTAATCCACTCGATCATGGGCGGCACACACATATTATAGGTGTGTGATTGTCGCTGCAGCTGCTGCCTGTTCGTCAGTATATGACGAGTTGGGCCCTGTAGCGATTTGTGTTTATTTATCTAAACAGAGCGCGAGAGAGATGAACACACATGCTGTCACTGTATGCATCGGATCAAATGTCATTCTGTCCCTTCGTCCGTCCAGCTCTCTGTCCACTCTCTCCATGGCGAAAACGATTACGACTCGCAAAACCCTCATTTACATATTGCGGTTTGCACGTGTTTTCATTTAGCGGGTTACTCTTAGTAGATCACCTGTTTTGCGTGCACTAACCAAACACGCAATATTATAGCGGGCGCAAACAATATAGCGCCCGCTATCTGAGATCTTAGTAAATCCGGCCCATTATCTGTATAAGAAATTGAAACAGGTCAACTTGACTTGCTGTAAAACAGAAGGCGAAGACACTGTGTTGTTATTGCAAAATATCTGCAGACCAAGCTTCCTTATAAATAGATACACCCACATACAAAAAGCATGAGGCCTGTGAAATTCCCCATGCCTTTTTAATAATTGAAATCCGTGAGTTTTCTCCCATTGGTCTTTATGTGTTGTACAACAATGTCTGGGCCTCATTTACAGTCAGGGCTGCTGAGACCACTCCATGCATTCAGATGTGGTTTTGCTGCCAGGCTCAGTGCATGAAAACGAACGGTGGATTGAATTGTCAGGCTGAAGCCATAGTAAGAGGAGCCACTCTGCAGTGAAAAACAGAGTTGCAGACTAATGTCTCCCGTTGGAATAGCTTCTCTGTCTCGGCTAAGACAGCAACAGTCTGTATCTTGTATCTAAAAGCATCAGTGACAACAACTCCACTCTATCTGTACTATCTGCCTTTGGATGTTTTACAGAAAACTCTGGAGAAATCGTCTTGAGCTTTAGTCCCCCAACAGTCACTCTGCAACACTAATCAAATCGATTCTCCAAAGAAATATGATTCAATCGTTTTAGTTTGAATTCCTCTACAATTACACTCTGGATATCTGAGAATATAGTGCTATTGTTACATGGTTTTGATATAGCTGAAATTAAACGCCTGTATTACCTCTCGTACACAAAACAGAAGAAGTCTTTGTTAAAACTCTTACAAAGACAGGTTGGAGGTTGGAGAAGAATTTTTGTCCCTGAGGGAAAAAGAAAGTTATTCAAAAAAAACACTTCTCATATTGTTTTTCAGAAACTTAAAACACATGTCCAGCAGGTGGGAAAAAAAGAGGGTTAATGTCATGACCTTGCCTCTGAGTCTGTTTTTTTTAAGGACCAGTGAGGACAATGGCAACCTGTGCCCACCCTGATATTTATGCACATAATCACACTCTAAAGCCACCAGAGCTACCTGTCAAAATCAGGAACCAATCTGCAAAGAGTGATTAGTTATGCCTGACTGAGTTTGCTGAACATTCTCCATCTGCATGCACTAGTAATATATGGAATAAGCAGGGTTGGTAATAAGGCTGGAGAATGACAAGGTTAAGCTGGTGCAGATGCAGAATAAACAGTTTGGCATGGACAGAGGTCACTAAGGGCTGACGCTTTTTCTTTTCTTTTTTTTAATAAGAGCATGACAAAATGGGAAAAGATAGACAAATGAAGCAAAATACATACTAAACTGTCAAGGCAGAGCTGAAGCCTACATATAAGTGCAGTTCTGGAGTTTTATCTGTGGTAAACAACAGTGACACTCGTGGAATTTGGTAGCAAGTGTGATGATGAGACCCTATATCTTCTGCAATTGAAACTTCTACAGCTCCGGTGCATTTAGGGAACATCAAGTTCAAAAGGCCAGACGGATGTACAGTGCTGGCAGCATTTTTGAAAACTGATGCAACAGCTATTAAAGTTGGGGCGCAAAGTGAGCTCTTTGAGTCAAATAGAAAGGTTACTTGCAGTGGCATCGTCCCATTGAGGACAAAATGAGTCATCTCGCCAGAATAGCCGAAAAGTCACTATAAAGGACTTTATTTCAGACACATGTTGAAAATATTTCATACCTGGTCTTGGCTTAAGCTGTTTACTGTTTGGAGTATAATAATTTGCAACTGCATGTTTCTTTGCTGCCATATGTTGAAACTGCAGTTGATTGGTTGAAATCAGCAGCAAGTCAGTTGTGACTTCCTCCACAGTAACCATTCACAGTTCTCTCTGGACATTTACTATAGGCTATTGTCACCATACAGCGCTACAGAAATCATGTGGGAAAGTTAGATTGACCTGTGACGACGCTGAATGTTATCTTTTTGTCAGTGGAAATGTTCCTGTTCCCACTGCTGGCGGGAAAATGAAGTCACCAGGGGAGAACTTCAAGCTTACCTTTTCTATTGTATACTCTATTGATTTGACTTATACAGTTGGCGACTGAACCTCAAATGTACAACCCTGCTATTCAAGACTGTTGTCAATACGCTATATCCCTGTATCCCTGGCTGCTAAATACAATATACTAGAATCTGCAGCCATCTGCACTGTATTAAGATGTGTTGTGATGTGAACTGCAGCTTTGTTTACCAGAAACATAACAACACACTGTCTGATCATATTAATTGTTTTGAATGTCTTACTGTAATATAATGAATGTTTAAATAGCTATTGGCAGCAACAGCCCAGGGTGACATTGTTCTCATGGAGAAGGAGGTTTTCTCAGAATATGATCCAACCCAGTGTTTCTTTCGGTTTACAAAGCAAAGACCAAACATCAAGCATCAAGGGCTGTTAGGAAAGACTCAATCCACGGCCTTGTTTTTTTTTTTTTTGGTCATTAAATTATAGGAGCTGACTGATCGGCTTAAGAGCTGCCCTCAGATTCATGGTCCCTTTGTAGCTCACTGGCTCCGACATTGTTCTTACTCCCAACTCATCACACACAGATGCTCGGTCAGGACCCCTTGGTGTCACTTTTCAATCCATGGGTACTCTGTAACACTTTATTATTTTTTGAATAAAGCCCTGCATTATTAACAGCAGCAGAGTCACCAGGAGGTGGTTGGGGTAGATGGTGAGTGCACACAAAGCACATAATTGTCACACCAGGGGTTTGCATCTGTGGTTAGGTTTAGGCAACAAAGGCTTTTTGGTTAAGGTTAGGGAAGACTGTGGTGTTGGTTAATACAGAAAAAAAGTTCACAGTGACTTCAAAACCGTGATGCGGTCTTAGCCCATAAATGTCAGCAGACAGCAGGGCTGCAGTCTGTTTGACTCACGCATCAACTTTCAATGCTGCAGAGACCAGAGGAAGTCTATTAGACTACCCTTCACAATGGTCCCAAAGGAGTACCCAGTGTGTTAAAAAGTGACATCATGGGGTTCTGACCGCAAGTGCCTTGATGTGATGACCTAGAAATGAAACTACACCATGGTGTCACATCAGCAACGGATTGATTAGTCACTGAGGTTAATCTCAGATTTTAAAATTCTGAATAAACTTCTGCATTTTGCTCTGTGTGGTAACTGTGAAGGAAGCTGTAGAAGCCGAAACTCCACATTCATCATTGGAGTGCATTATCGTTATCCCACTCCCTGACCAACTCTTTTATTCCCCTATTAGCCTTGGACTTAACACGTTTCTGAAGTTATACATTTCTTGTCTCCTCCGCTGCTTCTTCAACTGCATTCGTAGGGAGAGAAGTAAGGTATCCCATGGTGCTCAGCTGGAAAAGCAGCGTTGTGAGGGAACTACCATCTCCCTGGGTGTCAGTCAGAGTGCCGTCTATAGGAAATGACACATGAGCTGGCCACATACTGTGCCTGCTTGGTGGGATAAAGACACATGTCTAAAACCCCCTTGCACCTTAATGTGATTTGCTTTAGAGTGCAACAGGCTTTTATTACACACAGGGAATCATATTAGGATTATGGTGTCCAGGGACGTGGGCTTCTTAGACCCCAGACTGTGAGGAAACCCTTGTCAGCTGTCAGTCAAAAGAACTGAAGCAAAGATAGGGTGTCTGTGGTGTCCAAGGCTCTGACACTGTCGTTCCAGTCGTTCATATGAAGGGATTTTTACACAAAGGCTACAGTGTGTTGAGTGCTGTGACTGCCAGAAGCTTATCAAGCAGTAAAAAGGATTGCACATATTTGAAACCACATGTTAGAGGCTTGATGCTTGATAAGCACTCATATTTTTTCAGAATAATACAGAGGCTGTAAGCATTCCACTCGTAAATGTCAACCTGTCCCCATCAAAATGTACAAAAAAGCATTTTTCATATTTATAGTTTCAAAGTGTATGTAGATTCAATATTGCTATCTTTCATCCAGCAGCAGCAGAGTTCTACTTTATTTACAGCTAGCTCATCATTACTGCAGCACAAACAAGCCTCAGTCTGATGAAACTAATTGGGTTAAAGCAAAATGTAAGTATGTTTTCTCTTGCTGAGTTGACAAAACTGACTTGAAGCGCTGGAAATGTCAATAATTAAACACTGGCATGGCAAAACCTTCTTGGTTCACAGCTTGCATCTTCACTCTATTTGATCTTCAAGGCCGGTGCGGTCTGGCATCGTCAGTCTTTAATGTGGGTTCAGGGTGGATTCGTGGGACTGAATCCCACCCTCTAAAGTCTCTCCGTCTTCCCAGCTTACTGGGGTTGGGCCTGGCAGGAGGCTGAGATCTGCCTTTGGCGTCAAACCTCTGAAGGTGCCCCCGCACTGAACGTATTTCCCCTGCTGTGCAGACACACCTCTGAGCTTTACACACTCATACAAACACACCAGTGGACAAAAAGTCAGTTTGTTTTTGCCTGCGTTTGTGTACATATATTCTCTCATACGCAGCCACTTGTACACATACATTTCAATCAGGTTATCGTTCATACTGTAGGTGATATCAATGCTTACTTTAAAGGAAGATAATGTGAATCCACTGCAAGTGCTGATCACATCATCATATCATTACCAGGGTATTCAGACAAGCTCATTATGAAATACTGTAGAGAAATTGTCAGATTCAGCATTTTTAGCCGTGCTACCAGCATGACTCTAGGAATAGCAATGTTGGTTGTTAAAGCACCACTTTGGTCCAGACTGAAGTAGGATTAGGGGTTAGGGTTAGGGTTGTTATTGATTGGCATGAGTAACTTCTGTTGTTACTGATTGGCATGACATGTTACATACATTACATTACAAAAAAAAAATAATAATAATTTTGCCATTTGCTTTAAAGGTATAATGTGTAGGAATTACCCCCATCTAGCAGTGCGGTTGCATATTCTATACGTATTCTTGATGTTGCATTCACCTGAAATCGGGCAGACGTCAGACAGACAACAGACGCTGCATATAACAGGATAAACAAGCGTCTATGTAAACAAGTGATCCGCCAGCACGAGGCAAAACAATACAGGTGTGACAATATGTTGTCATGGCGATGTCGTATTGTTTACCTGACCCACGTTTAACTGTCTGTCTCTTGTCGAGTAAAATGACATCTGGTTTGTTTGCCGACGGCCGTCTGCCTGACTGCACCTGAATGCAACATCAGTGCCTGTCCTTCCTCACACTACACAGTGGTGACAGATTTAACAGGCGCTACCTGGAAAACTTTCTCCCCGAGCCGACAGCTCCGCTGAGTTTCTGTGGTTACCTACCGTCACGCTGCCACTGAACATAAAAAATGGCGATGCAACATGGCAGCCTTGGTTCGTTGCGTCGCCCATTTATATATTTGTAACAACTCATTCTAAGGTACAAGAAAGCTTTCATTTGTACGAGGGTGTGATTCGACTAAAGTGAGCTACGTCTGTTTTGTTATGTCTCATCTCCTTGGTCAAAGCCACTCAACTTTGGTTTGACTGATATCACCTGGTGTAAATAATAATTAAAAATTGTTTTGAATTTTTTTTTAAATCGGAGTTATCTGCTTTTGCAAATTAACTCTTCATATTTATGAAAGCAATATTTGATTTTTGCTAATAAAAAGCCAAATAAGTTACACACTGGGGGTTTAAGAGATTCAGCTGTTTTTTGTTGTACTAAAGATTAATTGTTAGCACGCTAACATGCTGAGATAAGATGGTACACAAAATGTCAGCATGTTATCATTGTTAGCAGTATTTGTAGTATTAGTAATGCTAGCATGCTGAGATAAGGTGGTAGTTTAGCTAATGTTAGTATTTAACTCAAAGTTATGCTTTAGCTAAAAGCCACACAATAGACTGTAGATTACCTACCATTAATGTAAATGCAGCAACAACAAAAAAAATCTGACTGTAATTTGAGCTTCAATACAGTGACTCATACATGTAAAATAAAAATGCTTACATACATTATGAGGATGTGTGGCAGACAAAAAGCATGAGAGGAAAGGAGAAAGAAAAAAGAGAGCATGGAGCAGGTGGATGTATGAGTCTCTGTTGTGCTCTGTCTGCCTCTGATTGGTATGTTGGAAAAGGAATGGTGCTTCTCCATCTATCAATTCACATGGCTGTGCTTCTCCCCGGCCTAATGAAACCATAATAGAGGATGACAGGAAGCAGAGTGGGAATGTGGCCTTCATGGATACACTGACTGGACCTGTATATCACTCTTTGTGCGTATGTGTATGTGTTTGTGTGTATGTGTAAGTTTGTGTTTGCAGCCATAATACGTAGCTATTCGGGGGAAGGACAAGTGATTTAGGGAACAGGAGAGGCAGCACACGCAACAAGAAGGGGTTAACCATCTCATCTGTGCCAACTGTGTAATCATGTGGAAAGTCATTACAAATGTGGCTTCATTTGAAAATTGTACCACAGTAGCAGGTCGTTAAGTAAAATCAAAACTAATCAATAATTCTGCTGTGTCTGACCCAGCCAGATGTCTCATGTGAAGATAATGCCTTTTGCTTTTAAATGATGGCTTATTTCTGGGTGGGAGAGGGAGGCAGCGTTGGGATTCAGATGAGGAATATGCTTTGTGCCTTTCCTTTGTTTCCCCAGTTTGCGTTTTTTCGAGCCTGTTAATCCCCTGGCAAACTCTGATGAGACTGCAACTCCCTGGGAGTGCTAACAGCACATCAATAATACATCCAGTCCAGCTGCATCCACTAACACACACACACACACACACCTACACACACACACACCTACACACACACACACACACACACACACACACACACACACGCACACGCACACACACACGCATACCCACACATAAATGCACAGCTCAGACACTACATGTATGCTCTATATCTCTCTCCAACACACAGTATACTGTACACCCTTTCCATTCTCCCCCTCAACCATGGCTTGACTCCTCGCTGTCACTGTCATAAAAGCATGGCATTGTTTATTCATGGCAGACCTAAAATATGAGCAGAAATCGTCCAGAAAAGAGGTGGCACCTGAGGCCTTTTCTAAAGGCTGCTGTATCATCCAAGAACAGACCCAATGCTTATAGTCTGAAAGGAAGGTGACAAGTGTTGTTTAGGCCTCAGCGTTGGTACAAAGTGCCTCTGTGTTTACACTTGGATTGCATATTCAATGTAGTGACTCTCAGAGGTCCCACTAAGTGCACATCAGGGAAAGTGGTTAACTGGAGCAACAGTGCCATGCTGCACCATGACATCAAAGATGTATTTCCTTCAATACAGTCTCAGTTTACGCACTACAAAGTATTGATTGTTTTCACTGATGATTAACATGCAGGTGGATTCAATGCTAGCAAAATACCAACTGTATCAGTGACACTATAACATCTCAGATTATAGCATGTAACTATACTGACAAATCAATTGCAACAGTACATGCAAAGCTGAAAATAATTCATATAGTACGGGGCATTTTGTGGCTTTAGACAGGATCCCTTTTAACAAGAGCTACTGCTCCATGCATGCTGCGTACAGTAGTTTCGGCATACAATGCTTTAATCTGCCCTTTGCCTTATTAAAATGTGCATTTGTGTCTGTTATATGACAGGGAGCAAAGCTGTGAATGCAAAATTGTCTGTTTGTTATTCCACCCAGCCGGGAGGTCAGGAAAAATTAAAAAAAACACACCCAGAGAAGTGCAGTGGCAGCCATCCAGAATAACCATCTAATTAATTTCAGTGCATACGGTGAGTGCATCTTTTGTCTATTTCTGAAGGTTTGTAATGTTTTTGGGGACCTTAGTCAAGGCCAAAGTGGAAATGGCTCATTTTACACACATACATAAATGAAGCCTAGCTACCAGGCCCCATCTGGTCGGCTTCTGCCTTTGCAAGTGAAACCAAGGTTGAAAATAAAATACAAGGACATACAGTAACTGGAAAGAATAAAAACTATCTACGTCTGTCTATACAGCAGATAAAAAGAGAGAAAGATGTATTCATCAGTTTGTTTCCATGATGAACTTCAAACCGTCTCAAATCACAAGAGTCTTGTCAATACTATCAATATGTCAGTAAAAATATAGAACATCTCATCCCTTTAAAGGGAACTATGCAAGTCCGGTCGCTTTTTCACTGTTTTGGTCGCTTTTTTTCCCCTCAAGGTTCCCCCTAAAGTTTCTGAGTTTTGCACTTTGCATATTTTCACTGTCGTGTATATAGCTCACCGCTAACCCTCCCCCTCCCCTTCTGGCCATATGCATTTGTTTTCGACGAGGCCGGCGAGAGGACAAACCGTGGACAGGTGTCTGTCTACTGAGATGGGTAACGTTAACAAGAGATTACAGATTACCAGGCGTGTTTGTGTCTTAGTGCTGTAGAGCAGCCCATGTTTCTCACAAGATGAGATCTGGGACACCGGGTCGGAGGCGCTGATCTTGCAAGGTTGGGTTTTGACCAAGAGATGCTAGGTTGAAGACAGAGAGCCTCTATTCCCCTGTAACAAGTCAACCATCACGATTACTCCAAAACTGTTTAACTAAGGTGCAGTTCATCTTTAAGCAAAATAATGTTGTATGAATAGGATTAAGTACAGGATAAAATCTTTCAATATGTTTGATTTTTTTCCAAGGAGAGGCTATTCAGCCTCAGACCAATGACCAGACATGTAAACTTAAAGAAAAAAAAGAGGCTATTTTCGAACATGTTGTTTAATTTCTTGTGCTTCTGATGGATGAGTTCCATCAGATCAGCCTGGTGATTGATGGACCTGTCTAAGTTTTTTCACTTAATGGAGCCCTATGGTCCACTCAGATAATAACCTCAACTATAAAGGCATTTAAACTTAAATATAACTTGTTTAACTCAATTTGAAACATGTTGGTAGTATGAATTACTTTACCCTAGTAATTTTTCTTGCTTTTTCTATTTCAAATTATTATTTTTAATAACTAATCACCAGGATATGAATACACTGTTCTAATTACCTGGACTATTTCAAGTAATTTTTTTCGCTGCTGTGATTTATTATAAAATGCATGTTGATCCTCTCTTAATTCCTGATTAAAATCTATCTGAACAATAGCATTTAATTAAACAGGAAAAAGTGCAGTTTACTTCTAGCTGTTGGATAAGCAGGTGCTGCACTGTGGGTTAGCAAAGCTTGTTTGATAGAAAATGGCTGGAAAGCTATGAATGGTGGCACTGAACCATAGTAAATGTTGGCAGCATAAAACCAAGACAGTGATTTGGAAAAATACACATTTAGATGATAATTCAATTGCCATTAGAGGTGGCCACTTCCACACACCACATTGTCATTTAATCCAAGGAAACATGTTCATTAACATAAGCTTAATAATAAAGTAAATATTTTAATTAATGTATCCACCAAAATGCAATAGGAAAGATGCTGCAATAGGCTACTTATGGTATACGACAAAACACTTAAAGCTTAAAGGGAGAGTCTGGAGGTTTGTTTGGAATAATAAAGTATCTTTAACTTTCACTTCATTTGTATAAGTCTAGCATTTATTTTTGGGCAAAAACCTCCAGACTCTAGCTTTAAAGCCATATGATTATTTCCCTAAAGGAAAAATAAAATGTTTTATTTGGCCATATTCAAAACCATAATACTCAAAAACAAACTGTGCACAGGCAAAACTCCTCTCTACAATCAATGTGATTACACTGTGTGGTGGCACATGTTTGAGGACTGATTCTCTGTTCAGTAGGCCACTGCTTATCAACACCTCCTTCTGGTTCGCTCTGTGCTTTGTCTCGCCTTTCCACCCTTATTTTCTTCAGATAACAATTGAGAACAGATTGCTTTTTGGTGCTGGCCTAATTGGGATGACATGGCTCATCAACACCTAGTCTGAACCAACCATGCTGGTCTGAGTGGGAATGAGACTCCCAACAAATGGGAGAGAAAATTTACTAATTCAGCGGACTTATTGCTTGTTAAGAGGGACGGCCAGGTTTTATTGGTTTTTCTGTGTTTGATAGATACCATGATACCCCCTCCCCTTCAGTTGCACAGAACCCCTTCATGCTTGATGTTAGGAAACACAACACATTTCAATGCACAAATATTTTGTGTTTTTGTCGCACTGCTTGCTGTTTCATCCATCCATCCATCCATTTTTTATACCACTTATTTTGTCTATTAGAGTTATTCCGATTCCAATAGTATCGGAAAGGCCTCCAATACTGCGCGGCATGGGTAAGGAGAGTACTGTAGTCCAGGCACCGATCTGATACCATGTGTTTTAGAAATAGGCTCCCGTTGTTAGCTGGGCAGCTGCACTTTTATTTTCTATTATTTGCATATGCAAACAATAAAAATTTAAATAACCAGTGCTACAAATAACCCATGTACTGCATATGTGTGTCTCCATCATCTCAAGTTCCCCCAAGTTTCATTTTTTGAATTGGGAGTCATGTGAATATGATGTACCACACATCTTTTTTCCGGTTTGTCATCATGGAAACATGACGCCCTCCCAGTGGTGCAGTGTTTGGACCAGAGTGAAAACAAACATCTGTGAACATGAACCGTATTAGCTGAAATTAAAATTAAACAATTTACAGTATCATTTTTAGCAGTTTTTAAAGTAATTGGTATTTATTCCTAGATTTATATATGTTCTTTTTCAGTTATGTCCGACTGTCAAACTAGACAATAAAAGAAAGTTCAATGGCTTTCATTTGCTTTATTCATTCATTTTTTAATATATGATATACAGTATATACAGTATTCATCGGAATTGGTATCGGGAGAGAAAAATGGTATTGGCACATCTTTCATCTTGTCCTGGGTCACAGGGGGCTGGAGCCCATCCCAGCAGGTGTTGGGTGAAAGGCAGGTGGCCTCCATGCTGGAAGCCACTCTATCACAGAAATAACTGATGTAGACAGACAAACACATTCACAGTTATCAGTGATTTGGAATTCACCTAACCTGCATGTCATAGGAACTGGAAAGCTCCAGCTGGCTCAGCCTCAGACCCAGGACCCTCTTGCTGTGAGATGATTATGGTACTCAGTGAAGCACTGTGATTAACTTTAGGTTTCTCTAAACTCTGTAAACCCCCGAAACCTTTTTACCCCCAATATTTATGAGGGTGTCTGGTGGCTAAATTGTATATTTGCTAAGTTGTCCCACCTTATCACACTTTGTCATGTGCTGTACATTAAGTTATTCTATTAGATTGTTTTTTTCTTTGGTTGTTTCATTTACAGTATAGCTTTCTCTACAGAATCAACCTTCATTTTACAAATAAATTTGACGGCATGAGAAATCACTGGGGTTCAGGAATATAAAAATGATACAGTATACACTATGTATTAGAGATACTCTAAAAGAACTGGAGAATTCATGAAGACGATCTCTGTGCGAGATGTATTGCCTTGAGGGACACTGTGGTAACTTAGATAGAGGATGCTTAGATGCATATGGCTCCCAGGTATAACACACTCAGAGGTAATCAATATCTGCCCTATTGCTTTGACAGGGAGAGGAAGGAAGGTAAAAAGGGAAGAGAGAGAAAGGTAAGGGTGGAACCAGGGCCAGAGACAAAGTAAGAAGTCCTGTGGGATCGGTTTATGGAGGCACCTCAGCTATTTTCCAGCTTTACTTCAAACAGAACCCCTGAATGCTCTCACAGAGCAGCAGCAAAGGTTATTCAAAACCCAGCGGTACTTGGGTGTTGGATCTGTTTTTAGTGTATGGCCCAAAGGTTAGATTAGAAAGATTTTTCTGTTTAATGTCAGAAAAGAAAGGGAACATCATCACAATACATGCAGGAAACGCATTCACAAAACACATTATACAAATGCTAATAAAAAAAAACAATAAATGAAATGAAATGAATAAATAAATGAAAATGCCTTCTTGGATCTTAGACCTGCGAAGACACAATTAAAACCGGTGAAAATCTCTTTGGGGCAGGGAAAGTGGAAGAAACCAGACGGCTCTGTGAATAAACATAGACAGAATGCCCAGGTGGATTATACAAATCTAGCAGAGCCCTGCAGGGTCAGTTAGAGAGTGATACTCGCTGCCCAAAAATAGCAACAACGAGCTGTGTAAGAGCTATGTTTAAATTAATGTTGGAAGGGAGACATTTTGAGGTAAGATTCAAAGCCATGCCTGTCGTAGTGAGATAGAAAGACAGTTCTCTGAGGTTGTTTTCACTGTTTTGCATAAAGTAAGTGTCGACAATTACAGGGTGTGTAAATAAAGTTGTTTCACCTTTTCTCCTTAGTTAAAGGTTTGTTTTTCACCTTTTGGTTAGTTAAGCTTCTTCATGGCAATAAGTGGGTGTTTGTACTAGAGAAACAAGACAAGAGGCTGCAGCGATAGCAACTATGAGAAAGTACTTTTTACAGTGATCTATCTATCTATCTATCTATCTATCTATCTATCTATCTATCTATCTATCTATCTATCTATCTATCTATCTATCTATCTATCTATCTATCTATCTATCTATCTATCTATCTATCTATCTATCTATCTATCTATCTATCTATCTTGGTTTAGCATATGCTAAGATCTGCAAATTAGCACAAAAGGCAACCTTTGCTGAGGCTGAAGGGGAGGCTGAAGGGAAAGCTTCAGTTTTTGCAGGTAATTGGTTCATTTTTATTTATTCAAATACTTTTCCATTAACCAAATTGGCAATGCAATGCGTACAAAGCACCCAATATTTTACTCAAAACCACAACTGCACGCATGGTGACACTAGAAGAAAAGTGTGGGGATGATCAAGGTCCTCTGGAGACAGTGAATGTTTGTGCCAGATATTTTTGAAAAAGTGGTACTGTGACCAGAGGAATGAACAGCAACTCTGATTAATAGAATTGTACCCTAACCCTAACTAATTGGAAACAGCAAGTAGTAGAAAAGACAATGGTCTGTTTGTGTGTGTGTGTGTGTGTGTGTGTGTGTGTGTGTGTGTGTGTGTGTGTGTGTGTGTGTGTGTGTGTGTGTGTGTGTGTGTGTGTGTGTGTGTGTGTGTGTGAAGTACAGTACAGAGTACATAAGTACGGACAAAAACCTGCAGTGTATTTGCTGTGTCTAAATGGTTCAACTCAATAAACGTATCCTACCCTAAAATCACCCCAGCCACCTCATGTTCCTGGATGTCGCACTTCACTCATTAAAAATATAAAATGTTCCACATGAGCATAATCAAGCTAGCAAATATGTTTGTCACCACCGTGTAACACAGCATCCTGACATACAACGATGCGAGTGAGCAAGGAAAAGTGATTACAATGCATATGTGAAAAAATCGCTCACTCTATGTCTCTATCTGTACGACATTTCGCAGCGGTGTCCTGCCCCTAAACACTTCTTAATGGTTGAAAAGTACACACAGCTTTCTGTTGACAAGCAAGTTAGCAGAGAGACGAGAATACGAGAGAAATAACATTTTAAAAAACAGCAACCAGGAAATGCCAGAAATCTCAAAATAGCACCAGACGTTTGTTTACGTTCCTCGATAATTTGATTGGTTTGGATTCTGAACCAATAGAATATACTCGCGACAAAATCGTCACGCTGCATATCAAGACACCTTTGCGCAAGATTTCGTCGCCATTTTGCTCGCTCGCTGTATGTCAGAATGCGGTGTAAGTGCATGGGAAAGCTTATAAATAAACTATATTTTTTAGAAACAGGGTTAGAGACTGATGATGCTACCTCTAAAGTTTGATATGAGTTCACACCCTCCTCTGATCAGCGTTGTACAGTGGGGTTTTATCCCACAAAACTTAAGCTTTTGGGTAATACTGTAGGACGTTCATCATATTTTTTGAGATAAGCCTAAAGAAATACAGTGCATGAGTATTCTTGTTGCAGTCTTTGTGATTTTGATGAGATTAGAGGATGGTCCTTGACCTTAACACATCTTGAGACTGGTGCTGAAATATGGAGACAGCTGTGTTCTATTAAAGGAATTATCGGTCTGCAGAAAACACTATAGAGGAGTCACACCTCGTTCAATAAGTAAGTAGCAGTCAAGAGTTAACGATGCAGCATAGTAGGACAGTGGAGAGACTCTTCTCTTCTGTGTATGCCGCTGTCTCCTGCCCAACTTCAAAGCCTGCTTTGAAGTCCCTAGGTGGAGATCTCTCCGTTCTCAGGGAGATATCTATCCTCTCTTCACTCTCTTTTGTTAGCTAATGCACACCGATGAAAACGGGGTTGAGGCTGAGAGAATGCCAAGGGAAGATCAAAGCATGAGGGGGAGAGGAGCCATGCAGTTAACTGCTTTGCCAGTCTTTGACTGAATGGATAATAGGAGAGGTGCTCTCTCATTATGTTGGCATCTAAGATAAGAACGAAAAACACCATGTGGAATTAAAGTGCTCTTCAACCTGCAAAACACAACATTAAACATCAAAATAAAGATAGGACATGTGTTTCAATGTTTTCTGATAATGACTCTCTGGAGGAGGAGGCAAGAGACCAAGAGACTATGCAGCAACTTTGATTATACCACACTACAAGTGTAAAATGTCAAAGCCTCAAGGACATTTAATGGTATGCACCATGGTATTCAGGATATTGTGGACATATTCGATTTCCAATTGTGTGCATCATTTGTATTCTTGGCAAGTCAGATATTTCAACACGGATGTCTGATGTAGGTTCTGTGTGTTTATTTGAGTCTAAATAAATCATTCTTTTTTTTTTCTCAACGTTTTTGTGAGGGTAAAATGAATCAAGGCATGAGTTTTCAAAGACAGAGGTACATGTCATCTTTGTGATGTAGAAAATCTCAGGATTGCACTCCAGCCAGACCAATCATTGTAATTCCCAGCTCACAAATGTTAGAAAGCAATAAGAAAAAGGTGCTCCAGCAGAATGTGTAGCAGACAATGCTCTTTGAAAAAACGTGGGTGAGCGTTGGTGTTTTTTGTTTTGTTCTGTTTTTTTGTTTTCTTTTTTACTCAATTGCTTACACTGACCAGCTGCGTTGTCAGAGCCTGGCCTGGCTTTAGATACACCAGTTACTGCAGCCTCAAGCTAGAGACCATTTTAAAGTGCACAGCAGGATGATTGGCAAGTGTTGAAGAGTGAACTTGACCAACTGAAGAGGAGGAGGGCAGGACTGATAATACATGTTGCAGCCGCTTGTTGGATCATTGAAGCTGCTTGAATATGGATGAGCTATCTCCATACATACAGCGCACCTATGGGCTGTTATGCCCCTGCATCAATTTATATTAATGTGGAAGCATGTTTTTCAGATGAACAATTTCCTACGTTTCAAACTGATCTGACTTTTCCAACCACAGCTGGGTTGAATAATGCAGCTGCACATTTGTTTAACCATTTTAGATAAGAAATTACAGTCAACTAATCATTTTCAATGGGATGCTAATAAGTTCGCAATTTAGCATCATGCGTCGGGTTTATTAAAGTGTGTCTGTGATGAACGCCTACATTCATATGGGTGAGACAAACAAAGGTGAGTTTATGCAACAACTAAACGAGTAGTGCCAAGCCACTATGAATCCACACTACACAAGTTCCCACAGAATCGAAAAGAAAATATTGTTCAATTTAAATTTAATGACTGCTTCCGCTCAACCCGGCACTAGCAACTGGGCATAGTGCCCATGCTCTAATAATAATAATGCACTGCTTTATGAAACGCCCTTCACCCCAAAGTGTATGTGTGTGCAAGTGTGTGGCGAGCTGAACACAGCACATTAATAACTTGGGTCCTAACTAAGAGGTTGAGTGCCTGTGTAATGTGGGAGCAAAGTACGAAATTTAAGTATAAAGCACTGTTTCAATCTTCTTTCGGAGTGTGATGGATACATGTGTGAAAAGGCACATTAAGACAGAGATGGGAAAATGCTGGATTTAGGGCTATATTCAGGGATTAAACTTCTCCGTCGCTACGACTGATTTGCGTCAGTTGGATTCCAGAGAGGCCATGAATAAGATCAGTGCAGCTCCGAGGGGGAAAAAAAGTAAGAGGAGGGTGAGGGGTGTTACGGGACTCAGGAATCGTGCTGCCAGGTGATTCAGGCTATAGCTAGCAAGGCCATGCTTATAGAAGGAAGGCTCTAATGCATTGGATAATGATAAAGCTGTCAAAATACTGTAAATGGAGATGTGCTTGGCTCTGTAAAACACTAAAGACAAGCAAACCTTTTAGTTCATGGTAAAAAAAATAAAAATAAAACAACAACAACAACAAAAAACTTTTGCTCTCTTGCAAAATATGTGATGACTGCTGTGGTGTCTGCTACACTGATTTAGAAAATAGTTGCACAAAATGGGTGTATTCAATTTCATTTGTTATTGATAGTCAGCTAGCACAGCCAGCAAAGTGAAACGTCTGAGTTACTTGCAAAAAGCTGCTAACAACAAGTGTCTTGGTATTCTTAATATTTAATTAATATATGTGCACTTCTCTCTCTCTCTGTGTGTGTGTTTGAGAGAAAGAGCGCTATGATCAATGAACGGAACGCTATTGCGTTGCCAAAAGCCGAAAAATCTATTCATGGCGTACGTAATTTATTTGTGGCATATCAGTGAACACCTCGTCGGGCTGTGACATACAGTAACAGGGCTGCCGTTGGCAGCCTAGTCACAGCCACAACACCAGCTAAACGTGTTTCCTCAAATTTGAGGCGGAGTGGCCACCCTGTTTACCACAGAGATTTTGTGTGCGGTCATATGACTACCTGGCTCCGTCTGATTGGACGTCGCCAGTGGCTGCATTTGATTGGTGAAACACTGTCATATGACAGAGTATCTGTTGGAAGCAGCGAGAGGAGCGGCTTCATTAAAACAAAACAAACAGATTGCGCATTGGATCAATAAAAAAAAGTAGCGAGTGTGTGTGTGTGTGTGTAAAATCGGCAAGAAAACAAAACATCGCCGATCGTCCTTCCAATCGCCGATAGACGATTGGATCGCCAATCGGCACAACCCTAGTCGCCAGCAACAAATATAAAAGGTCCAGTGTGAACACACTTTTAGAAGAACCATGTTGGGTCGGACCGGGTTGAGAACTCTATAGGCTCCAAAGACAGGAGCAGCTCCTGCCTGGAGGCGTAGCTCTGACTTGGCTCGTTACCAGTGGGAAAGAAAACTGGTTCTTTGGAGGCAACAGAGTTGGACCAGTTCTTTTTGCTGGAAAAGAGTTTTTGACTGAGCTTTGACTGGTACTGGTGCCAGACCTGGTGCTGCTAGTGGTGAAACAGAGGCTGGTCCTGGTCCTGGTACTGGTGAACTTCTGACTAGTACCGATACTAGATCTACTGTATCTACCAGAAGCTTTGACTTGTAGTACTGGTCCTGGTCGTGGGACTGAAATTGGTACTGGTGTTGGTTCTTGTGCTGGTACTTGTGCTGGTTCTGCTGCTAGTGCTGGTTTTGGTACCAGTTCTGGCGTTACTTCTGGTACCGGTACTAGTTCTGGTACCGGTTCTGGTACTGGTACCGGTACTTGATCTGGTACCAATTCTGTACTGGTTCTGGTACTGGTACTGGTACAGGTTCTGGTGTCAGTTTGGGTACTAGTTCTGGTACTGAGTTTAGTACCAGTACCAGTTCTGGTACCTGTTCTGGTGTCAGGCCTGGTACCGGGTTTGGTACCGGTACTTGTTCTGGTACCGGTTCTGGTTTTGGTCCTGTGTGGAGTTTAACGTGAGAGCACGAGATACCGTGTTTTGTTTTGCTATGCTTGTTTTTTCGGGGTCATTCCTATGTTCCCACAGCCCTATGTTCCCACAGCCCTATGTTCCCACATTTCTAACTTTTGTTGTCACTGAAAATTAGGCCCTATGTTCCCACAGCCCTTTGGTCCCACCATTGGTTGGGTTTAGGCAATGAAGAAAAGAGTTGGTTAAGTTTAGTAAAAAGACCCGGTAGAGGCTAGACAGGCCAGATAGATAGAGTCCAGATAGGTAGAGAGAGTCCAGTGGGAACATAGGGCCTAATTTTGAGGAAAACCTTAGAACTGTGGGAACATAGGGCCGTGGGAACATAGGGCTGTGGGAACATAGGCACGCTCCCGTTTTTTCAACTGGTCCACTCACTGAGACATTTTTGTTCACAAAATAAGAAAGGAAAAATGAAAATAATGATCCCACTAATAAAAAACAAGATATTAAATAATACTTGGAACATTCAATCTTAAAATAGATAGATTTCAAAAGTTACAGCAAAGAAACTATCACTCAGCATGAAATCACACTGGAAATGAATGTGGACCATTTTAGACCCATGTTGTGCATTAGAGGGGTAGTGATACAAAATGTGTTTTTATTCAAAAAGTAAAAAAAGTAAAAAATAAAATGAGGATGTATTATGATGAAAAACAAGTTGATTGAGGAATACCTGGAATACTACATGATGAAATGAATTTTTCGCAAAGATATAGCACACAAAAACTCACTCGGGTCACTTTAGACCCATGTTGTGCATCAAAGGGTTAAACTGGATTTTAAATGTAAGCTGGATGTGACAGTGACTGAGTGTTGAAAAGAGGCAAGACGATCTGGCCTGAACAGAGCTAACTGGTTAGCATGCTTACTTCAGTAGGAGAAAAGAAGTGTTATAAAATAGAAGCAACACATTAGGGTTGATATCAGCTACTTGAGATCACTTTTGGCAAATAAAGGAATGACGTTGGATGTTGAACTTGAAATGTTTCCTCTACTGGTAACTAAACAGCTGTAAAAAGCTAATGTTGGCAATGTAGTGATAGCAAAACTCATAAATAGCTCATTTCAATCTTTGTCTGGGCTCTGTTTAATCAGCTGCAGTGTGTGGTAACAGTTTGGAAATGTGTCTTAGAGTGTGTAGCAGAGGCAGGGAGAAAAAGAGCTAACCACTTGAATGACATATCAAAATACTCCAAAAGCATGAACTCACAAAGTAGCCTCTTTTTTTAAGTAGAGGTCCCCTTCAGTATCAAATCATGCCGCTTTTTTTTTTTTTTTTTTATCTCTCCAGCCTTCATTCACTCTTAAGTGTATGATAATGACTAGCAATCAAGGATTGATAGCCTACTTGTGTTCTTCTCAGAGTTAGAGAAGGGCACTGTACACCTACATACTACAAATGGATAAGGCTTTATAAGAAAAATAATATCACAACCTGATTCAGATGGGTTGTAACTTAAATTGTCTTGACCGGCAGTTGACTGGCTGTCTTGCATTTAATGTGGCTTTGGCATTTTCATGCAATTATCCAACTGTAAGATACTATAACCACAGGGGGTGCTACTGCATTATTCAAGTGTATAGCCATTGGTAAGACATGCAATAATAAAAGCCCCTGATCTTTGCTGCCATAATCCTTTAATAAATACTTCTGTAAGATACATTGTCTGAATATTATGATAAAAAGGCAGGGATAAGTCACCATGGGAATATTTAATAGTAGAAGAGCAAATCCAGATTCCCAAAGGAAATGTTACATTAGTACTTCATGGGAGGGAATCACTGATGCTGTCAATAATATTTCCTCTCAGTACAATCACACACCGCTATTATCACACCGCTTGTCTTAGTTGTTGAAATCAAAAGGATGCTTAAGATTTGGAATTGAAGTCCTGCCCCCCTGCCACTACCAGAGGTAAATAAGTTTGACCCACTCAGCATGTTTCTGTCCCACGCCCCCACCTTGTTCCTAGAGTTTGGTTTCTCAGGGGCCCACCTCACCTCGCGCCCTCCTTCTGAATCCGTCTCCACAGCTCTCTGATTTTCTCATCAAATTTTTTTCCTCACTGCATTCCTCTCTCCACTCTCGCCTCTTTTCACACATTTTCTCCCTTTTGCTAAATCCAACTCGCCACGCCACCCTTGATTCTGTATCTGATGTCTCACCCTGCATCTGAGCTGCAAAATTCATTGCCTGCCTTTAAGAATGAATGCTGACAAAGAGGCTAATGTAGATGAGATGATGCTGAGGATGTATTTTCGTATTGAAGGAAGTGTAAGGGAGGTGGGTGTTGTGCACTGAGATTTGGAGGGCCAGCTGCCAACAGATTAATCCTCTCTTTGCTTGAGCAATGGAGCGTTTTAGCAAACCGGTCAACACACAGCAGAGATGTGTGTGTATGTGCGTGCGTGTGCATGATCTTGCATGTGCATGTACAGCACATCATAAGAAGACAGAGTGCTGAGCCTAGCCCAACACTGGTCTCTGTGCCTCTGTTGGTTGGTGGTGGCTTGCCCTCTTTCAAATGGATAGAGGCAGAGTGGAGAAAGCGGAAAACTAATCCAGCATAGCGAGGCAGCAGAGGCACAGGAAACAAATTGTATTAGCTCAACACCACGGCAGAACCTCTCAACATCGTTTAACGCTCCATAGAGCATCCGGACCACAGCAGTCCCTGCTATTCAGCCAATTACTCAAATATTCTACAAGTGTAAATGGGGTCTTGAATTGGTCATTGTGCAACATGTGTATTTGGGTTGTACTTTTGTGGTCAAGGTGATTTATGATCAATGTAAATGAAGATCATAACCCTTACTCACAACACCTATCAATAGTGCAGTCAGAAGTGTAACATAATCATCTTTAAAATAATTCCCTATATTTTAACACTCTCTGCCTTGAAAATGAGCTTATTTTCTGTAAATGGGGTACGGGGAAGTATAAATGTTTGAACACTTTTTGACCACCATCTGTTTGCAATCGCTTAAATTTTTAGCCATGGGGTTTTATTCAAAGTGAAAAGTTAAAAAAAAAAAAAAAAAAAAAAAACATTCATCAAAATATTGTTTGGGCACCTCACAGTGGTGGGGCATCAAATAAAGCTCTCAAGTTCTGAGAATTTCTTATCAAGTTATTTTCTCAAAGCCCTCAAGCTCAGCATGGGGTAATCTTAAAATATAAATATATTAAAGTGTGATTTTTTTCCTTTGGACAGTCCCATTAGAAGCCCTCCTATGTTTTTCCACTGAGGTGTTCAGAGGAAATAAAGAAGCACATTAAAGAGGCACATTTGTTGCTGATTATGGAGGTGATTTTTTTTTGCAGGTGCTCTTGCACGGACTCCATCCAATATTATGTGATCAAACAAAGAATTCCACATTCATTTGAGGTCATTAATCATTAAAAGCAAGCAAATAGCAATTAGTTAATGATGATAAATGTTTAATGAATGTATCAATAAATGATCATTAGGGTAGAGCACTCCTTGGAGGAAAAAAAAACAATGGAATAATAGAATTCTTGGAACTTCCTGTTCCCGCATGAATGCGTTTGTGTGGGTGTCTGTCAATTCAAATGAATAAAGTACGGATATACCTACAGTAATGCAATTTGGTGTGTTTCTCTAGTGTATGCATACAGATGGAAGTATTTGTTGTACTCTTTTATTTCTCAGAAAAAGTATAGGCTAGATGTCGGTGAGATCAGCAGTAAACTGTTATAGATAGATAGAAACACACGCACTCTAGTATGACACAGATGTCTCTCTTTTATTGAAAGCTTTGGTTGTTCCAACATGTACAACATGATATTTTTAGTTTCAAGCTGCCATTGGTAGAAAATGTACACTTTTAGGTGTCATTTGGTGTTTTCACAAGGCCACAGTTAAAGTACTAAATTGCAGTGACTCATATGGCTGCTTTCCATGTGAGGGCTCAGGCTATTTACTGTAGATTTTTGGGCCCCTGCCACTAAAGGATAGATGTGCATATAGCATTGTTTAAGGAAGCCAGAATTTACATATAAATTGGGAAGTAGAGGTAAGTGAGAAGAGTAAAAATGCAGGCAAGGGGGAGGAAGTGACAATACAAGGTTTTTGTGCTATGAGCAAGGCTGGCATTTGTGATCTGAACGCCTGTTTGCATAAGTGTTTTGGTGGCTCAAATCTCCATAATACAGCTGCTAGGCCTCCTGGATCCCTTTCACAGTCTTTTTATGTTTCTCCAAGGAGATGGAGAGAATAAATCGCATGGAGACAATAGGTAACAACAGACCTGCTGATATGTCTTCACCCCAGACCTTTAGAGATTAACCACGTTGCCTTGCAACCAAATCATGGGAGCATCAAACAGTCTTTGATGTCCGGATGCATGACCAGCAAAATTGTGCATTATGGCTCAACTTTATTATTTTGTCAGAAAAACCTCACCTCAGACACCTTCTTATCAACCTTTATTGAGCCAAGCTGTTGTTCACAGCATCATTTGAACTATGTATATATTCCAGCCATCTCTCACAGCAATCACCAAGATTGCAGTCAGTGGTACTGTGATCTGCTGTTTGTTTCATTTGCCAGAGTTTACACACTGGAAATTTAGAAATAAATGGATGGGTGAACAAAAGCCACATTAAGACAGTAAATAAATTATTCTTTTTTTTTTTTTGCCGTGGCTTCATTTTTTACTGACACAGTTGACTTAACCCTCCAATAGGTGTGACCAAATAGAGCAACAGTGATTAAAACAATTAAAAGAAACTTCATTTTTAAGAAGATAGTGTGTATTACGAAGATGAGCGAAGAGAGGTGTTGTAACCTGTTTGTTGTTTCATTACACTTTAAATAGTGGTGGCACACATGCAGATGCAAAATGGCTTATTCAGCAGTGTTAATGACAGGTACAGTATGATGTGAATATCAAAATGAAAATAAATGAGCAATGCCAAGTTAGTGTGTTAGGAGACAAAATCTGGCAACCCACAGGACAAACAGAGGTGGGGTTGTGCACCCCATACAGAGCTGCTTTTCTGCAAAAAACAAACAAACAAACAAATTGAACCCTGCCGTCCGCCCTTGTTTTCTTGTGTTTTACTCCTGTGCTGTACACCAGTTTCATTGTGGCTGTCACATTAATATTCACCTTTGCAGCTTTCAGTGAACCATCTCAAAGTGGCTGATTTCAGTCAACAAATCAAAACACAGTGGCAGGACGTCTGGTCACAACCCCGCTAAAAAGCATCAATGCAGTTTGAGAGCCAGACAAATAAAAGGTGTCTCCTTATTAGCAGCATATTAACAGAAAATTGATTTTGCCTGAAATAAAAGGTCAGTATAAATGACTTGTGAGCTGCTAGCTCTGCTATTTATTAGCCCCCTATCTACAATCTAACAAATTACTGCTTCTGTGCGTCTCAGTGGGCAGAACAAATAGGAAACCAGGGAAGCTACTTCTAAAATGTCATTCCATAATGTCAAACCATGGATTATATGTCACCATCTCAAAAAAATACCTCATGTGCCTCTTATTGCTTTGCTATTGTCTGATGAATTGGTTTCTTTGGCTATGAAATTTGACTGTTTTCGCCTTCCCTAACAATCATCTGCCCCCAGTGGGAAGTTGGCGTTTATCCAGCAGGAGGTGTCTTAGGTTGGCACACTTTAACAATAATCATTATCTTTGCTTTAGCTGTAGTTAATGATATACGGTGGCAAACAAAACTAAAGAACTAACTGGACCCTTTGGAATTACCTCCATTCATGAATAAATTTGTCCTATAGCTCCTAAGTTACGATTTAGAACAAACACAATCTTTAGCACACAAATTATGGTTTGGCTCTTTTCAAGAGTGAAAACATTATTCAAACACTGACAATGTAGGCTGTCAAGAGTCAGTAAACCAGGAGTCCAATCAATAAGACTATTGGAGGTGTGGGTTAGGCAAACTTTACTTAGTTATATAAAAGACACAAGTTTGCTGTCCACAAGGTATTTCAGCCTTGCCTCTCAAATAAGAGATCTTAGATCTCAGAAAACAAGATTTATTGTTTTGCATAAAGCTTTGGAGTTTCAAAGTCAAGTCATCTCAAAGAGTTCAGATATTCAAGTATCCACAATCAGACAAACTGTGTGTAAATGGAGATGATTTATTCTAGCTACTCTCCCTATAGAGGGCTTAAAATAACCATTGGAACTAGTTTATGTCTCTGTCCATGAGTCAAACATATGCAAATGATGCAAAGGATTGAAATACTAAGTTAGTTTTCTCACCTTTACAGTGCTCAGGGGAATTGTCTGGCGGCAGCAACAGTATCTCTGTTGTGCTAGGAAGATCATGGCTTTCTGTGTCACTCTCTGAGCCTCTGATTGGCTTGCTATTTTCTATTGTGATGCACAGCCAGGTCATACTAGTGTACCTTGGTAAACCTTGCAGGTAAACACAATTGATGATGCTCAGTCAACAGTGAAATGAGCCAAACTGACAGTTAAATTCAGACTAAAATGCTCTGGTATTACAGAAAAAATAAAAAATAAACTTCAGCCACTGGTTTCTAATCCTACTCTGCTGAGGAAGGTTGTGCAACAATGTTTTAGCTCATGTCTTGTAGCTTGCTTGCAAAGGAAATTAATAAAGTTAAAACAACAAGAAACATTTGCGCTGGGGGTATGGTTGGTTTGGTATTGTATGGTATGGTATGGTTGGGAGCTGCATCGATGTGACATTACAAAGTTACAGAGTCTCAACAGCTTGTTTTAAGACGCACTTTTGGGATACAGGGTGTGTACACTTTCGTGGAAATTGAGCATTTACTTATCTACATTTATTTAACATCTAGACGATGGAATTTTAAAACAATATGTCCAGGGGCATTGAAATAATAGGATATTGTTTAATTACTTAAGTATCTTTGATGCAAATGAAGTCTATGTAGAAATGTCAAGTTCATTAAAGTCATGAGGGTTAAGGGCCACAGATACGGTTATATTATTTCATGCCATGCACCCTGCTCCCATCTCTCTTTGGTAAGCAACATAGTGATATGTAGTAATGAGTATAGCGGGGAGGGGTGGGGGTTGGGGGAGTGGAGAGAGAGAGAGAGAGCAAATGAGAAAGGGAGAGAGAGTTGTGTACGGGAGTGTTTTGCATGCTTTCACCTTTGATTTACCTATAATTACCATTGGATTTACCTTCAATGACTCAGCCGCTAAGCCAATCTCTTAAATTGGATTTCTGCATAAAGTAGCTTTCCCTGCAGATTGGTGTCCCTCACAGCTGCCTTATTACAATTTTATTCCCCCTCTTCACCCGCCAGCCTGCTTCACCCCACTGCTACTACTGCTGCCGATGGATTAGCATATCAGAACAATCTTAGAGAAAAAGAAAAGAAAAACAAAACAAAACAAAGAAAAAGCTAGAAGTTTTTGGCTTGACTAGTCTCACTCTGACCAATTTGATGTGGTCGTCATAGTAACACAGCACCACCCTCTGTCTCTCTCCAATTGTGTTGGGGCCACAGAGATGGGACTTGGCTGATGATGACTCCATCTCTCATTGAAATGATGGTGATGAGACTGCTGCTCTCTGCCTCAGTACATACAGTAAACACAAGCTACAGGAAGGAAGACAGAGGACAGAGAGCGAGGCCGGCTGCTAGAGGAGGGGGGATGTCTTTCCGCTGGGACAAGCTCTGAGATATTGTACCAAAGCCTAGCAACATTTCTGCAGCAAACAAGCAATTAATAGGGCAATTATGCCTCATGTACCGAAGCATTTACATTTGCATTTACTCGCTTTATTATCTCTTACTGCTGTGGATGGAAATTGGATAATGCAGTTAGTCCAGATTGGGAATATATTTCATTCTGAGCAGCATGTGGTGTGAGGATCAGCCTAAAGCATTTCTCAGCTCAGCTCTCACCCTGTGCCTACTGCACTTCTGCAATCAGACACAAAACAGCCCAAATCCTGAATTCCAGTCCTATTCTGCCTTATGTCAGCAGTGCTTTCAGGCTGCACACACAAACCATTTGTATGGATATTTGTTGTCATATATCCCAAACACTCTGCTTTTTCCTTCTAATGTTGTAAAGCTGGCAAACTCAGCATGTGTTTGCAAATGCAGATGTCCTCTCTGTAATTGAGGATGATGAAAAGGCTACTCATGTGTTGGGATATTGTTCGTGGGCTACTTATGAATCAAAGTGACAGAGTTTAGCAATTGATGATGTGTGTAGTTGAATACAACCGTCTTTAAACTGGGGGATTTTCCTATTTATTTCCTGCACAATGGTGTGAATTAACTGCAGCCTGAGAGTTATAGAATAGAGCAGCCTTGGTGTCAGCTTTAAATATTATGACTGACAATAATAAAAACAGCCACGACAAATCCTGTGTCAGAAGCAATTGTGTCATAGTGCTTTGCGAATGTAACATATATCTTCACAAATAGCCTCAATATGTCAACACACTGGAGAAAAATATAGAATCCATGTATCCGTGAACAGGTTATTTAACCATTCTTGTAGGTCTAATGTGCAGCTGTCTGCAAGCTGTTCTGCACGACTAGCAGGTATGATGGAAAATAGAAGTGATGTGAAGAAAAAGGAAAGCCACATCTGGACGTGCCCTTCCCTGGAGGACCCTTCTCTCCTCCAGCTCTGTAGCCTTTGACCCAGGAAGTCTAATTAGCCAGCGTCTATACTTTTATGTAGAAAACAGGAGAAATGCAGAGCCACGGATATGCAGATAAGGAATTCACCCTGGGCTGCTTTAACCACGGTTGAGTCCGAGTCAAGGTCTTCCACAGTCACACAATAACGCTCTTGTAGTCAACTATGTTTCTGAGCATACACTTGAAATTTTTCTCAAAGTACTGTGGGGAAAAGACATTTTACACTGGATTATTAGGTACAGAAGTAAAACTACAAATGAAACTGTGAATCCTGCACGGATGCTTTAATATTGCCTTAATATGGCTTGTTGAAAAATGTTCTGTCACATGGTTTTGTGGCCTAATCACAATCTAGCAATACAAGAGTTATAATCAGAATGTGATGGTGGCTGTTTGCTTATACCCAGGAAGATACACTGATTAAGCAGATAAACTAAGAATTCCTTGTGGTTGCTTTTGTTGTTTTTTGTTAGATTTCTACTATCAGTCACCAATACTGAATGACATGACAAATAGTTAAAAGTTGAAACTAAGCTTGCAGCACCTTACAAGGCAACTCCACTCGGTGTTATGTGCTAATCACAGGGATTCTTGTTAGCATGTTATGATAATATAATACTGTGTGTGAAAAATAAAACAAAACAAAACAAGAGAGTGGCTTTGTCTGTTCAGAAATAGCTCATTTTCTTGAATTTCAAAGTTCATTCCAACCAAATCTCCAGTCTCTCCACAACTCTGACACAATAGGCAAGACAAGACCCCCTATGGGTATGAACTGCCATGCTACAGATAGGGGCACACTGGCTGACCAACCACAGCAGCAGTCGGTGCCTCTCAAATATAGCTGCTGCCCTTATATAACTCCAAAAGTAATTTCAAAGGAGGTTAAATCGAAAGCAACTGGACTTAGTTATTTGTCTAGGAAGACGTTCCACCTCTCATCCAAGAGGCTTCATCAGTTCATGTACGCAACTGACCAGGCTGGGACTGGTCCAACTATCTGGTGTGGAGACTCACTATTTAACCTCTTGTGTGGGCGTTCACAAGGGTGATGATGTCACTGGTTCCCTTTTGTGCTCCAAGTGCCAACGACAGTCGTTAAAATGACTGTCTTGATGGAAAGTTGGTTTCGACTTCGTTAGTGCCCTATGTTGTTATAACGACAGTCGTTGGAGTCACTTACCACTTGTGAACCGTAGTTGTTCTTTGAGGCTAGATTGTTGAATCTCCTGGGAAGGGATGAAAGGGCAGCATTGTAAATTGGAGATAGGTGGTGTCTCAGACCTCCTACTACTTTTACATAGATGGCTTCTTAGCCATCTATGTAAAAGTAGAGAAACCATCCCTCAACAGGGGAGGTGGCCTCAGACACCACCTATCTCCAATTTACAATGCTGCCCTTTCATCCCTTCCCAGGAGATTCAACAATCTAGCCTCAAAGAACAACTACGGTTCACAAGTGGTAAGTGACTCCAACGACTGTCGTTATAACAACATAGGGCACTAACGAAGTCGAAACCATCTTTCCATCAAGACAGTCATTTTAACGACTGTCGTTGGCACTTGGAGCACAAAAGGGAACCAGTGACATCATCACCCTTGTGAACGCCCACACAAGAGATTAAATAGTGAGTCTCCACACCAGATAGTTGGACCAGTCCCAGCCTGGTCAGTTGCGTACATGAACTGATGAAGCCTCTTGGATGAGAGGTGAAACTTCTTCCTAGACAAATAACTAAGTCCAGTTGCTTTCGATTTAACCTCCTTTGAAATACTATGACCTGGGCAAATGAGAATATGCACCGGCCCTCCAAAAGTAATGTTTGCAAGTTTTGACAAGTGCTGGCGGTGAGAGAGCGTCATACATGAATAAGAGATGTATTCAACTTCAGTGGCAGGAAACGCAGCACATGGTCCCATGAATATCTGTACTATATCATATTATGAGGAACACATTGTCCCGCCTATATTTAGAGTTTAACAAGATAAAAGATGGCCCCCTACAGCTCTACTGCATTTTTAAATACGCTGGGTTCCAGCAGAAATTGAGGATGTACTTACAGGGTCTGTAATTTCATTGAACATAAAACCAGTCATAGTGTTGTTCTATGTGAGGATAAAAGCAGTGGACCCCTCACATCAAACTTCTTTCTTGAGCAGCAGCAGCCTGTCTAGTCTGGCTGATGATGTATTCAGTAATTTCACTCATCAGTCTTGTCTCTTGGAATTCCAAGATTATATGTTTAAGTAAAAACGTTGTTCAGGTTTTTTTTTTTTTTTTTTTTTTTGGGGGGGGGGGGGGGTGAACGTGCAATAAAATGCCCCCCACTGTGATAGTAATAGGATCATAATATAAACGGGAGAGAAAAATGAAACATGAGCATGTGGGGATCTCCAGAGACAGAATATGAGGCAATAATGGCATGGCATTGATTGACATTTCCCTCTTGTTTTTAATCATAATAATATGCTTTCAAGTTAGGCATGGAAATGACTTCATGATCGTATAATGACAGCTCAATAGCTGTCAGGGCGCTGTGTAGAGGATAACATCTTTATTGTTTTCTAGCATTGTATGCTGACAGAGCGTCGACTCACAATGACAAAAGTTTCTTTCTGGGTGTGTTTGATGTACAATTAATGGCCATGGTTATTCAAAGTCACGGCTGCTTTTTGTGTAACCCAGCACCTTAATTGCTTCTGATACCGCACAAATTTTAACATACTTTTGATTTAAACTGGGCAGCTTTTAATTTTCTTTTTATTTAGGAGTAATACATTTCAGACAAGACACTGGACAGAAAAGATGTTCACACTGCAGATCATTGGTAGAGGAAAAGAACATATCCAGCGTCCATTCTGTTTGATCAAGTCCTATTCACACATATCAAAAAGCAGCTCCCCATTCAATACAATATACTGAAGATAGACAAGCTCTTAATTTGCATATTACCTTTGCTGACAGCCAGTTATTACAGAGACACTATTTGTTTGTTCTTTTCATTCTGTGGTCTAGTTTTTGAAACCATCAGCCAAGGTGAGAATGCATATTCATGACTGGTCTATGTGCAGCCCATTAATGGTGTGTGTAGGTGGACTCAGGCTGGAGTGTGTGAATGCCCCTGACTGTTTCCAGTACCTGGACTCTCCTCAGTCAGTAATTACCAGGGAGAGTTTTGATTAGAATGCCACGGGGAAATGAAAGACTTTCTCTTTTTCTTTTTTTTCTGCATTACAGAGAACAGGCACCCATATGGATCTTGACCAGATTGAAATAAAACTGAAGGAGAAATTAAGCTGCCATGCATTTAAAGCAGTAGTTTATTTTTAAAAACAGCATGGTGCCACATCAGGGGATAGCATTTCTGCTTTAACATCTCTTCAGCAAAAAAAAAAAAAAAAAAAGGAAGAAAGAAAGAAAGAAAGCTTACTGCAGCAAAGGTGATTTGAAAGTTTTAAAAGTGATTCAGAGTTACATTGACCCAATTACAAACTTTGACAGAGAACATTTTTGTTAACTCTGTTATTCTTATGGCTCAACAGCTCTCCATTGCCTTCGTGACCCTCATGTTCGGGGTCATTAACCTTAACGCTTGAAGTCCCAGCTCAATCGACAAAGGTACATAAGGATAAAATATTGACAATACTAAGGACCATTGGCTCATTAAGGACCTAGCCTTGCTAATAAGCCTGAAAGAGTTCAATGCAATATTAATGGTATAGGATTTCTCACAGCCACCATTTCCAGAGACCATTCAGTGAGGTCTCCTAATTATTGATGGGCCAAATTACAAGGAAGACTTCATTACATCTCCTAGTGAATGAAGAATTCATGAAAGCTCGCAGAGCACAGTGAATGCTAATGAAAAACCATAATAAAGACACTTTAATATGTGTATTATCTATTTGTGTGTCATCTGCTGCCATTACCTGCTGAAGTATTAAGGCTGACTTTTAAAGGCTCTATTTGTCACTCATAGTGAAATGATCAAACTCACAAATTACAATTACAAGGTATTTACTTAAGGATTTATTTAAGTTTTGGTTAATTTAATTAAAGATCATGAAGCTGCTTTTAATTGCATAGGAAGAGAAACCAGGGAAGAATTAGTTAAGATTGTTTACACTGCAATCAACTTCAACAGCAGCAGTGTTGATAATTACTTGGAAATGATATAACCACATGCATTACAATTACTTAGGCTATTACTCACCCTTCAAGTTACTGATAGAATGCAGTTGTAGGTCAGGACAGTGAGCTGTATTATCTATTAGGCAATGTGGGCTACATTTAATTCGTGAGTTCTGCTGGCCATGTAGTCATTTAGTGATTTACAGTCAGCTGCAGTGTTATTTTTCACCAGATGCTGTCAAACCACAAACCAATTGTGATCAATAATTCCTTTTAAACAGTGGTTCAGTGTACTATGTGTGATCCCTAAGACAGTTGTCACTTGAGTTTTTCTTTCTTTCAGTGCCCTGAAATGGGTGACAGATGTCAAGTTAGCAACTACCTGAATGTAGTGAAGCGTTTAGCAGCTCAAGTCATATTTTCAGTCAGGTATTTTTTCTTGGGAGCTGATGGGAGGCAAAAACAGAGCTGAAAGAAGAGTGAGTATTGGATTTGGATATGGACATAAATATAACCCCAGTGGATGAAAATGTTGCTCGATATCTGCTGGATGCATAAATCAATAGATGCTTACTATTTAGTTCACAATACTGATTGATATTATGAGTGCTATATTTACAGCTTGTTTCTCACAATGAAATGGACGAAAAATGTGCAGTTTAATCATTTGCCAGATATCTAAGGAATGGCAAAGCAATGTCACAGTGTTGTGTGTAGGAGAGAGAAACAAATCTCTGTGGTATTATTGTTCCCCCAAAAACATGTTTTTTCTAATGAAAACTGGTTGCATATCAATGAAATAAAAGGTTTGGTTAAATTGTTTATTGTTAGTTGGATTGTGGGTGAATACGCTTATATTTGTACACTCACCCACATAGGTGAGATGCACCTTCCATAGCCTCCAGGAACAGATTACATTATGTTTTTCTTTGATGACTACCACTCATGTCTAGGCTGTCCAATGTGAATTACTGGCAATACACCACAGCTATTATCAACAGTTCACAGTTAGACACTCTGAAGGGACCTGCATTGTTTTGTACCGCTGCAAAACATGTTTGTTTAGCCACCTTAATTAAAAAGCTTGTCAGCAGTGCACAAACAGTCTTAGAGAGCTCTCAGTATTCAATTTAAAGCAAATTTCTTTGTGCACTTAATGGCAACATGTCGGGGAAATATGGCAGGTGTTGACAGGACAATACTAATCAGGGTAGAAAAGGAAATTCAAGAAACGAGGAGTTCAAATGAAGACAGAAATGAAGAGGATAGAGTAAAAACGAGTAGTGATTAGGCGAAGGAGCTCATATTGTCTCTATTTACTTGTGTGTTCCAACTTCCTACCTAGATGTTCTCAAAGTGAAAAAGAAACACAACTCCTCTACCCCTCTGTTTTCTTCTACTGTCTCTTTTTAGTGAGATATCCAGTGATCTATCTACAGTAGTCCCTTGCACATCTGTCTCTCATTTAAAATCTGAATTGCGAGTGTGAGCATGCTGACCCTCACATATGCGACAATTTTTTCATCTTTGTTGGAACAGAACCCTGTTAGTTGTGTGCTTTTATAACCGCCCCCCCTCTCTCTCTCCCTCCTCTTTTCAGTTTCATCTATACCTCAGTCTTTTGTGGTGGCTTTTGTTCTTGCTCACCGCTCCCACCTTGAATTCTGAATCTCTTCGCACATAATGTAGAATCAACAGTCCCTGCGTCTCGGCTCCCTTTCTGCCGGCTTTTATTCAGAGGCGATGAATGGTTAGAAAAATGCTAGAGACAATTAGGCAAGGCCACATGATGCTGTAATGGCTGAGCCCCCCCCCCACCCCCACACACAGCAACACAGACATTGACGTTCCTCCCAGACGTTCGCCACATATAGAATAACAAAGGAGCTGACTGACACACACACACACATGCATTTTGGTTTGACATGCTGTTGGTTGTGGCCGCTTTGATTTCAAAAGGCAGTGTAACAACTGAGTGGTTCAACCCCGGAAAAAATCACCATCAATATAATGTTGTTACCTCACCAGGTTGCCTCATTATGGTGGCCCCTGACAAAAGCTGCTATTAGCCAAGTTGTCCATGACAAGACTGGTTGTTCTGTCAAGTACTGGAGATGAGGGTGACCTCACATGCTGAGGCTGCATGTACAGATTTCAGCTGGGTGGCACCCTCGGATAGATGGAAGGGACATGATGCTGCGTTGAGGCAGTAATCCACTTTCCTTTTTATTTATTTTTTTATCAATTGAACATACCATTTTTTGTGATTTGCTGTCAACCTCTGTTGTCCCTAACTAGTGCTTCCCCTTTCCTCGCTTCAGCCAGTCATTTCTGTATTTCCTATTCAAGTTATTTTGTAAAATGAAAAATGAGTGTCCTTCATTCAAAACAAGAAAATATTGCAATTCTCCTCCTGTCTGAGTAACAAATTGAGGGCACTCTGCAAGTGGGCATCATATATACACTTTCTCAGCCTGCAGTATCAGACTATCCTCATGTGGACTGTACATTATTAGCTGGCCATACCCAGTGAAAAATATTTGATCCTTTGCTCTCCATCTTTGTCAAGTCAAACCCTGCTAGGTGTTTTGTACAAATCGTGAAGGTTTACATATAGAAAAACTCCATTCATATTCCTGGTCCCCTGCTTTCACACTATGGAGCTGTAGTCTGATTAATGGCTGAAGACGGCCCCTCCACACGCACACTATGTGTAAATAAGATCTGCCTCGTGGCGCTCTTTGTGTGGTCCAAGAATGGAGGGAAGACAGGCTGCCTCTAGCGCACTGTGCATTCAGTGTGTTCATCACTGTGTATTTTGTTATTACAGATGTTGGTCTATTGTTGAAAGAGAGCACTTCATCTCAAAAGCATGATAGTATTGCTATAACAACCAAGTGCTCAGAGCTGCCTATGGTAGTATTAAAGGGATAGTTCACCCAAAATTCAAATTTCACTCATTATCTACTCACCCTCATGTTGACTAAGGGCTGGGAGAAGTTTCAGAGTCCTCCGTGCCTTCTCTGAGTTACAGAGGGGCTCCGTGCAGCACTGCATGTCCATATGACGGTTGAGAATGGGGCTCACTTTTCTTCGTCCTAATAGACACACCAAAAAACATCCAAATACCTCCATAGTGCTCGTCTGTAATGTCCCTCTTGTATTGAAGCCCCAACATGAGAAATTGTTCCGAAAAAAATGTAATAAATCTGTATTTTAAGCTTGTTTGTAGTGAAAGCTCCCAGCACTACTCTTCCTGGTCCGTCCAAATCTCGTGCGATTTGCACTGACGCCGGCGTGAGATTTGGACTGACCAGGAAGAGCAGTGCTGGGAGCTTCCGCTACAAACAAGCTTAAAATACAGATTTATTTAATTTTTTTCGGAACAATTTCTCATGTTGGGGCTTCAATACAAGAGGGACATTACAGACGAGCACTTGAATTTTGGGTGAACTATCCCTTTAACCACCTATGAGCTGTTGCAACACAAGATTTGATAAATGGCTGTTAAAGTTTATACAGTATGTGGACAAGAAAGTGTTCGAAACAACAAGAAGAAAAATACCATTGGAAAAAAAGCAAAACTCCCATAAAGTTGTGACTATCCTACATGTGCATTTACAGTGATGGCTCCACTGTTTCAACTGTTGCTCACATCAAAGCACAGATGCAGAGAAAGATACAAGCCATTATTACACGCAGGCAAATTTACATCGCTGCTGGCTGTGTTCCTCTCTGCTCGTTTTGTAGACAAAAATGTTATTACCACTGATCTTACGATGGTAACTAATGGCAACACCCAAAGCTTTATACCCATCAGAAAATTGATTCCTGTTGTGTTGGGAGGTGTGATCACCAAGTAAAATTCCTTCTTGGCTTGACACATGTCTACTTGTATAATTAACTACATTTCTGTCTAGGAGAATTTCCTTCATAAGAAATTTCCTCAACAGTGACACCATTATCAGTTTGTCTTGTCGTAGTCGAAGCAGGGTGTAGCAGGTGGTCAAGGCACAAGTGTGTATGTGAAGAGAACACTCAGAGCTGTCAAGACTTGCAATTCCAGTCTCTTCTCTCTCCTCCTCAGAGAGAATTACACCAAGTCTTCAGCACTCACTACAGAATTTCTGTGTCTTCTCTTGTAAGACGTGATTTATATGACAGTAAGTGGGATTATAATGCACAAAACTGTCATCAGGAGAGCCATTTATAGCTGTGGCTGCGGGCAGAGTGTATATGAGTGGTCAGAATTTTCTACAACATAGCGTAGAAGCCCAGACAGGATATCTTATTTTATGTTTTGTGCTTGTGATTCTCATAAAGAAAATCTAGTCAAAGCTTTAATCCTGGGGCTTTTCTCCTCATTTCTCTCACATGTAATGTAATTTTTCTCATTGCAATGGAGGGAACATTCTGTACTTCCATGTCGTGATGCTAAAGATTATACTACGTCTCTCGAAAAGCATTTAAATGTAGTCATAGGTCAAACAATCACACATGGTTAATTATAGCAACACATTTCCTTTCTGTCCTTCTGCTTTTAAAAAGAAGTGGCATGTTTAATTTGTAAAGGTGTCAGAAGTATTAAAAATAGGTATTTTGTAGCTCGTCACGATGACAAGCATTGAAGCCCGGACTTAACAACAGCGCCTGACAATGGCACCATTTCAGAGTTTTCAATTATACATTATTTAGGCTTTGTAGTGGAAGCGAGTCTTGCTTGAACGACACATTGAGAACCCCACCTGGCAGCAAAATGAGAAAGCCAACATGATTTGCATTCTGTGGCAGGGCTGTTAACTTGTCATCAGCAGCACTTGACAATTGAATGAAAATAAACATCTACAACCTGCACTCTGTGGAGTTAAAACCAATTTAAGTTTGGATTCTGAAGAGCTTTTTGAAACATCCATTATTACCTTGGTCTCTTGTCTTTTGTCTCTTTTTTCTCCCCTTTTTTTTCTTATTCACATCCATAGTATGATTCCCAGTTAATCCATTATTCACTTTAACCCTGCACTGTTGTTTACAAACAGCAGCCTGAGATACTCATACTCGCACCATGACAGTCTCACATTGGACTATGTGATGATGCTGAAATCAGTCGAGTCAGTATTAGCTGTGAAAATACAGAAGAAGACGCCTCCCATTTATAAATTTAAACTGTCATGTCCAAAACTGTCATAAATCACAACCGTGTGAACCAAATGTGAACTTGATAAACCATAACCCAGGCGACTGTTTTACTGTGATGGTATGTGTAGGTAAGGAAGGGTTGTCGTTTCAAGTCAAAATAAACAAAACTGCCACTGTCTCTCAATTTAGTTCAATGTACATTTTTAAAGTATATTTTATGAGGCTTTTTTCGCCTTTAATGACGGGAGAGTCGAGAAAGAGACAGGAAATGAGAGGCAGAGAGGGGAGGAATGACATGCAGGATAGGGCCGCTCGGCGCAGGATTCAAACTGGGGCCGCCTGCAGTGAGGACTATAGCCTCAACACATGGGGCGGGTGCTCTACTGTACCAACTGAGCTAAACACCGTCAATGTACATTTTTGAATCACAGAATCAATTTGATTCTTGATGATTCATTCTTTTAGTCAACAACATTTTTTTAATTCATGATAAATGAATGAATTACCATCTTATAATATGATATTCTGACTCTAACCCTATTCCTGTAATTATATTATTATGTCCCCTTACCCAATATTTGATCAGTTTTATTATTTTTTGTAATATAGGCTAAATTCTAAGCGCATTCCACAAAAAATAAAATGCAAAAGGACTCAAACCACTTAGGGTATCATCATTACACTTGTTTAAAAAACAAATGAAAATTGTCCCATGCAGCTACTGCCAGTGGCAGATGCTTCAACGTTAAACATCACTTTGAGCAGAGGCAGGGCAGAAACTGAAAGTCTACTCACTAATTCATTGGCACTGTTTTTGTTAACAAGACATCAGTCTGATATCTGCAGACAGCTGCTAGCTAGCATTAGCTCACCAGCAAGAACACACTGAATAAAGCGGAAGGAACAGCGTCGGTCGACTTCACAATTCATAGACAATATCTCTTCTTGAAATCCAAACAGAGACATCAGATCAGTGTGCAGACTATTTCCAGGCTATCCATCTGGTTTGGTAAAATATGATCTCTATTAACAGCAAGATAGCCAGAATACCATCATCAACCAACCTATGACAGAAAATATACTATCAGTACTTATGGTGGCTCATATTGCCAGGTATCTATCATTTTATGACTTAAAAACAGAACAACAAAAAAGAAACAATTTAAAGCATGTTTGCGTGATTCATTGATCCATTGAGTGCCCTGTATCTTTCTAATGTCATGCAGATACTTAAGCTAACCCTCAAGTTAAACTCACTTCAAATCATTAATTACTAATTTCCTGTCCTTCGGTTACTTGTCTTCTCTGATCCTTTCTGTTTCTGTATTTTTCTTGTGTATGTACAGTACGATCTGTATTTTATCTTACTGTAATTGTTTTGCTTTGTACTCTTGTCTGCACTGTAAATGACGCTTGCCTCAAGAATACAGGATTACAACACAATCCACAATAACCTTGATGGCAAACAATACAATACAAATCACCATGTACACCAGGAATTAAATCATTCACTGGATACAGCGTGCCAAGCACTCCTGAATTGTATCCTGTCAAAAAAATTTTTTTGAAAGATTTCTTAAATCAGTACACGGAAGGCAATAAAAGAGAAAATGAAATTCATCCTTGACAACCACACGATCACAAAAACACACACACATTGCTCTTCAGGAATCTACTGTATCTGTCAGTGGTAAAGTAACAGTTATTCACTCAGCACACACTTTGATTAATTTGAATTAAATTGAATTTGAATTTTGTATTGTAGTCATCTTTAATTTGAATGTAATTTCAAAGTTTTCGTTACTTAGAAATTTTCAGCTTACAGTCCTGTTTATAAACCTTTAATATTTTTTGTTTAACAACATTTGTAAGTTGTTCTTGAAAATCACCAATCAGCAGTGGAAAATACTGTTGCAGTCTCTCACTACCGTGGATAATTAAGTGCACAATCCCACTGAAAGATCTTTTTGTTCAGTCTTTCCTCTGGCAACTGCAAGGCAGCTCCACAACCTCACCAGTTCACCTCTCTGCTTTATGAGACACACTCCCATCCCACATTGCCTCCAGTAACTCTCTTATTAGTGAATTTATGCACCCCAAGGAAGCATCTCATGTCTCGATCGTGAAAAGCATTATTGTCAGGGGAATCCTCAAAATCCCACAATCCTGCAGCATAGAATGAAACAGAGAGTATCCCCAAATTATAAAGTTTTGCAAAGACTGTAAAGCTTTGGTCTTGTCACAGTTTTAATTTTATTCATCACTGACCTCAGTTTATTCTACCACAACTTTAATTCTCACTGTAAAATTCATATGTTCATTGAAAGCAAGACATTCATTAGAAGTGATGCTTTCAGTAAATTAAAGAGCCAAAGACTGGTCTCATCTGCAAGTTTAGCACTGAATATATTACTTACTATATGAGTAAGACATAACTCCTCTGTACTGTATGAGAGGAACACAACATGCAGGAGCTGCCAGTGGCTCAGCAGGTTTCAACAAAGAGTAACATGAAAGAAAGGTACCATCCAATGGGAATCAGTGCTTATGTTAGTATTCCAGGCTAACTAGAGTGAAAGCTAGTTAGGTCTCTCAGTGGGAGACGAACTTAACAGCCTCACTGAACACTGTGCATGTGTGTTAACGTTCAGTGGTTTTACAAGACCATGACGTGTTCCAGTCTGTTGTGCACCACACAAAGTGACAGCACATCAGCTGGCAACACCAGCTCGGCTACCAAATGTCAGTCAGCAGCTGCCATGACAAATACTCACATAGAGGCTTTTTTTTTTCTTAACTGCTACTTCTGAAAAAGTTTTTTTTTTTAAATACTACAAAAATGTGCACAAAACGTCATTGTAATTTAGTATATTTGGTGGATTGAGATGTCAGTTTGATGCAAAGTTTTTGTGACAGACGTCTGCAAATCACAAAAAAAGAACACGGAAGAGTCTTTTAACAAGAATTTTTGTGAGTGTGAACAGTTTACCAGAATGTTTTTGTTTTTTCTGTACCCCATAGTCTAAACATCAAAAGGCTTGATGTTGGGAGATAGTAGAGGTGCTGGAAAGAGATTCAAGGAGACCGACATCTGGCTGGTCAGCTCAGTGTTCCACACTCCAGGCTGACTCCTCCAGCTTTTGAAGTCAGTCTCTAAGTCACCTGGGGACACATTCTTGAAAGAGATAGAGCCGTCGATAAGCAAGGTTTTTTTTTTCTTTTTTCTTTTTTCTCGCTCCACATCTACAGAGCTCCACAACACGCACATGGGTAAGAAAGATAAAAGATCTCTGCTGACCGTTCCGACAGACGGATGGCGGGAGGCAGACATAAGCATGTGTAATAGGCACAGGATCTAACCAGAGTATTAGCTGCTTTGAGTGACAAGAATACTATGCTTTTGTGTAAACTGAACTTTTCAGAGCTCCTCACTTTCTCATTCAGAGTTTAGGTGGAGCTCATTTACTCTGGGGGTGCGACTGATATAGATGTAAACAACACATTTTTATTCACAAACACACATCTGTAGAGATGCACAAGAGTCCCTGCCCCCCACTGCGTACCTGCATAGCTCAGATGTAGGCTACAGACATCGTCAGAAGCTGCCTGTGATCTATACATAGAAGTGACGCAAAGGCTAACTTTGATGGAGCATTTTTTTTTCAAGCTGAGCAAGTATACAAACATATACAGGTGCCAAAAAAAGCATTGTGTTGAGAAAGATAGATTGAAGATAAATGTCACTCAACCAGACAAATCAGCTGTTACGGCGAGAGGAGGGTGTATTTTTTCCTCCATGTTATAAAGAATGCAGAACATGCGTGCTTAAAGCAGATATCAGTGGAATGTTTTTGTTAATATAAGTCCTAAATAGTCCTATTTTCCGTCAGCAATCACTTACATGAAGTGTTTCAGCCTAAACACGAGTCTCTCCGTCACTCTGCTCTGCTGTAACCCGAGGAGAAAATTTTCCTTGTGGGATACAAGTGTTATCCAATGAGGAGAGAGAACGGCATGAAGGGCTGTGTGTGCAGCCAAGGGATGCGCGTGAATGTGGTGACGTAGCACGAGGACCAATTGATGCCTGACAAGGGCGGGGGCTGCTAACTCATGGTGCGTTCAAAGAAACTCGTACTTTGTGTTTTTCCTTCCTGTGAAGTCATACCAGTTCGATCTGGTACGAGTTCACGGGTCGGAAGTTACGAGTGGCCGTTATAGGGAACTTTCACAGACAACAGGATGGTAAAAACACGAGCTACGGGTTACCTGGAACGCTACCAAGTCGTAGTTGTGACTTGAAGCTGTAACTTACGGTTTCAAAAGCCTGCCTTGAACGCAGCATTAGCCGAAACGGCCGTGAAGCTGATATCTGCTTTAAAGGCTATATATGCAAAATAGTAAACAAATCAAAAATAACCATATCCAGGTGGACATAATACACAGTGGACGTGTGTGTCTGTTTCTTTGCATAACGTGTGTTGCTGCAAACAGCACAGCTCTGTGCGTCAGACCGTAGACATATGTATCTCTCTGTTTGCACTTCTGCTCCCCCAGTATTCCAGTGAGGGCCAAATGAAACGCAGATGACCTCAAACATGAACGACCTCACAGCGTAGTTCAGTGAGTTCAAAGTGTAAAAGTTCAGTTTTATTCAAGAACTGAAATACCTCTGGCTTGTGTTTCTAGGTGGCCTTGATGGTCAAAAGACAACAAGTTGTCAGAAAATTCAAAAACATTTCACAAGAGAAAACATTTGAAAACACATTTTATGGAGTGTTATTGTGTTGTTTTGACCCTCAAGGCCACCATATATTTCCCTACCGATTCATCGTCATATTTGGCTTTCGGCCTCTGAAAGCCTTTCTGTGTCACATGCATACTGTATTACTTACTAGAATCAGCTGCCTCGTGGTTATCTGACTCCGCCTCTCAGACTAGTTTTATATTACATCTCAAAATCCAACTTCTCTGGCTCCATCTACAGCCTGTAATCTTATTTGCCTAAATCCACCGCTCCCAGTGCTGTTCCAGTCAGGTAGAGGGGGCAGGAGAAGCAGCCAATAGGCCTATTTCACGACTGCCGGGTTTAGGTACTTCCGGTTTCCGTTACAGGGTAAAACTACTTCCGGTCGCGGAAGCGCAATGGCTGAATCCAAAAATAAAAGCTTCTGCTGCGTACCTCAGTGTACAAATTCTAGACAAAAACAGCCATACTTGCATTTCCATGAGTTTCCGAAAGAAAGACCTGAGACTAGGGTTGCCACCCGTCCCTTAAAATACGGAATCGTTCCGTATTTTGAAATAAAATAGTGCGTCCCGTTTTGAATCAATACGGGACGGGCTTTGTCCCGTATTTCCGAGTTGTCATGAATGCAGCATCACTTTGCACGTGTTCTGTAAAGATCCAGCATTTGTCAGAACTACAACAAAGCAGAGATCTCTCTGTAGGACACTTTCTATCCATCGCTCTTTCACCATTATTGACGCTCTCTCTCACACACACACACACACACACACACACACACACACACACACACACAAACACACACACACACACACACACACACACACACAGAGCGAAGGGCGCATGCATGACATCAGTGCGCGGTAAAAGCGAACTCATAGGTCCGAACACGGACCCCCCGCGCCTCCCTCCCTCGTCGGACAATCAGACCACCCGCCACAGTCTCCTTGCTTTATGTATCCATAGATGTAAACACGTCCTCGTGTTGTCTTTTCGTTTCTTTTTTTCTTTTTTTTAATCCACTCCGCTGCTGCTCTCTGCACCCGGACGCAGCACAACATGCAGATCGTAAGTGAGGGTGATGTCCTGCACTCCCGGCTTAAAAAAAAAATCCTAGAGGAAACACTGGTCTGCTCCATGACTATACTAAATAAATGTGCCTATTCAAAATTACTGTGCTAATATTTCAGTGTGCACTCTGCGTTATCTGTCTATTTTCCAGGTTAAAACAAACTGATGTGGCACAGTTTTTCCCCTCCAAAAAAAAAAGATTATTTAGAGCATTGGTTCCCAACCTTGGGTCCGGGACCCCTCAGGGGGGCGTCAGGGATGTCAGAGGGTCCACAGAGCTTTGTTCGTTCTGAGGTTGTGAGGTTATCAAAATTAGATTTGTGCATATTGATATTTTAAAATTCCAATAACACATCCAATTGGATAATCAAAATCATCAAAATCAATAGGAACAAAAACCTACATACAACCGACCAAAATTGACATAAAGATGGCACAAAATAGAATAAAAAGGCTTGTCTTTGACAAAAGCAAGGGGGGGGCTTTGAGGAAAAAAGGTTGGGAACCACTGATTTAGAGGAATGCACACCAGAAAGAGTATCTGAAGAATTTAAGAGAAGTGTTCAGAAGTGTTTTTTTTGTAAATGACTAATCGTCAACCAAAAAATAATCGTTAGATTAGTCAAAAAATGAATCGCTAGACTAATCGACTAATCGAAAAAATAGTCGATAGATTAATCAGGAGAAAAATAATCGTTTGCGACAGCCCTATTTTATATTATTATTATTACATAAACAAAAGAAAACTAACTCAGTGGGTGCTGTTTATTCGTCTGACCTGCTGTTGCTGGTAGCCATATGCAGCTGGTCTTGAACTGGTCTGAACATTAGCACAGTGTTATTTCTGATCATTTTGTGCAGATGCATTTTTATTTGATTTGCATGCGTTTCAAACCATGGTAAATCACTGTTAATAATAGGCTTTATGCACAGCTCCACTACTTCCTGAACTTAAACCATCCAGTCCTCCCATTAAGCTGGCCAGCTCTCTGACAATTGAGGTCAGACACACCTGGATTAATCAGTTTGTCCAATAATACAGCAAATAAAGGAACTTGTTTAAATGTTCAGGAAGTAGTGGAGCTGTGCATAAAGCCTATTAGGCTGTTGTGAGGAATCATTACATGTGTAACATGTGACAGCCTCTTCACATAGGCTATAGGCATTAATATGACTATTATATTTAAGTGGGATATTGCAACTTTATGTTTTGGATCAAACAAGTAGCCCGTCCTGGCCTTAGCTATGCCAAGTGATAACCTCAATAAGGTGCACTGTACCTGCCCCCATTCCAGTTTAAAATATGTGTTAATACAAGAAATTGAACGTGTACAAAATACATAGGCCTACATGAAAAGTGTGGCATTTTGACCCGTGTCCCCCCCCCCCCCCCCCCGTCGACATTTGGTCGAGTGTCCCTTATTTTCACAACTCAAAGGTGGCAACCCTACCTGAGACAGAAGTGGGTTTTGGCTACTGCTAAAAAACAAACAAACAGCATAGACCAGCATCATTTCCATGCTGGTTTTTCTAGCAGGGTAGGCTATACGAAGAGATGATGGAAAAGACTTTGTTTAGCTTCCTTTTGAACGGCAAAATATTAAAACTAAACCGTACACTGGTTTACAACCGTTACTGAATTACTGTATGTCAGTCCTCCAACAAAACCTTGCTTCAAGGTTTTACTTGTCACTGTCCAGATGGAAGATTAGCGGCTAATCATTAGCCTACTGTAATAATGCCATACATAAAACATATTAAGCTAGCCTAGAAATCTAGACGCACCCTAGCGGCAGCAAAAATATTTGCTCCGTAGGTGGGTCTAGAAACGAGCCATAGGAACTTTTTGAGTCTCGAACACCGATTGTGTTCACCAATCACAGCGCTCTATCTGTTTAGAGAGTCGTTGGGCGGGCTTAACGTGATGACGACATACATTTTAATTGGCTTGTCAGGCTAACGTCATCCTGCTCTTTGCTCTGATTGGTCGTAGTGCTAGCTAGCGCTACCCTATTGCGTGCAGAGGCAGTTTGAAAGACAGCCTTCATCCCGCCCCCTGGATTGAGCCGAGGTCTACCGGTCGTTTCCAGACTATACATTTTAGTGATATAGTCTGGCTCGTCAGGCTAATATTAAGCGGCAATATGTATTTAATCATCAAAGATGTTCACTCAAACCCACATTATTTGAAACAACCTTCAAACCACACACAGCCAGTACCACTACTAAGCATAAAGTCCGTTAGCTTAATACTAACTAAGCATAACGTCCGCTAGCTTAATGCTAACGACGGGCTAACAAATTAGCATCGCTATCGCCGTTCAGCAGCAACTGACAGCCTGTTGTCAGTTTATCCAGATATTGCCTGTTAGGAAATGTGCTTGTTTTGGGAGAAATGCAAAGGGAGCAGGGACCGGGGGCTAGTAGCATATGCTCGTAGGCTACATCCAGGTAACTTTATCCACAGGTTTTTAGAGGTTTACCGCTGACTGGTTAAACATTTTTTTAGGAGATTAATGTTAGTCTCACTGATGAAATCTTTTGTGGCGGTCGTATTAGTTTGTTTGAATGAAAAGTGTCGCCACTCTGTCAATCGCTCTAGCCGCAGCTGACCGGACCGGATGTAGATTTACCCTGTATGACGTCACTTCAGAATCTTGTGAAATAGGCCTATCACAGAGGTTTATAGAGGGACCTGACGGTGTATCGTCTTGAAATAAAGTCACGGACCTTACTTTCACTTTTGTCGACCTACCAACTGTAGCTTTAATTTATCTGATTTTGATGATACACTTGATGCTCTCTTTATTAAACAAGCACCAGACATCAGTGGTTTTCTTTTATGTTCAAAAACACAAGAAAAGGTAAAGCTAAACTAAGCTAAGCTAGCACATTTTCCATTATTATAAAGAGTCAAATTAAGTAACAATGTATAATATTGTTATTTTACTCTTTTCTGCTGAGTAGTAATCTGCACAAACTATACACAGCTACAGCTCTTGCAGTGTATCAACGTTTGCAGACAGACGCACAGAGATAAAGCCAGACTTGAAGAACACACACATACACACTGGGATGATAACACACCTGCTGTTATCATCAGAATGTCTATGATGGTTATAGGATGAGCACAGGCGTATTTACCCATCTCATTCATCTTGCGCAGTCCTATCTATCTGGCAGGGCTGTGCAGACACACATATCTCCCCATCCAGGGAACAGATGCAAGATATCTGTTTAGCTTTGCTGTGCTATTATCTCTTGTTCCTTCCTTTCCCCTCCTGCATGCATCCTAGATTTATTTTCTTCCCCTATTTGCTTTGTTTTCTCTGTTATTCCCTTGCTTTTTGGTCCCAGTCTACTATAAACTCGTCCTTACTCCACTGTTCACTCCATTCAGTTTAGACAGGTCATTACATTACCTTTCCTCTCCTCTTCCGCTACTGAGTATTCAGTCCTTTTTATGCCCCCCTTTGTTGTCTGGCCCTCATTTTTGCTCCACTTTTTCTCCTTTTCTTACACTGTGGTCTCTCCTCTCAACTCCTTACCTCTCCTCCTCTCCTCTGAGGCTGTTAGGGTCTTATTTTGTTCTAGGAAATCCAGTCGGCCTGGCCCATCTGCATGATTATGCGCCGTACCACTGATTGGTTCCAGGGAAATCATTCCACTGGAACATGATGTCCTGGATTGAAATAGCCCATAGTAACAAAATAACTCACACTTCCTCTTCAATTTCAGAGTTGCAAAGTTTATATCCACTCATTTCAAGTCTGGTCAGCCAAGTCAGTCCTTAAGTGATTAAATTAATATTTGTCCTATAGTATGGATTACAGTAATTGACAACTCAATACTTTTATTTTAAGGCCCTGTGCTTTGGGGATAAAGTTCTTCATTAAATCAGAAAGGATCTGACAAGGTAATTTGATGCATCTGCTATCAGGTGACAGTTTCATTAACTGGTTTTCTTTTTCCCTGACACCTGGATTATCAAAGTCTATAGTGAGTCAGACTACCCCACTACACAGATTCCTTTCTTTATCATATAAAATAGATTGAGCTATTGCTGCTTCTGTAATTAAAAAAAAAAAAAAAAATCATATCAAGTTTTTTTCTCCTATTTTTTATGCTGGTGAACGTTTTTACGTTCTCAAGTTGTCAAAGAGTGTGTGGAAATATCAACAGAGAAGATGTCTGAAAAGGAGAAAACATTGTTAGGATATTTTGGACTTCAGGTCGATTACAAACTGATTCTTTTTTTTTGCTTTAGTTGAAGTTGTAATAATGCTGCATTTCAGAGAACAATAATATTATATTGAATTACTGGTGATTCACTTGACCATCTGCTTTTAAAGAATGACTGAATGAAGTATGAAGTATAAAAGAAAAACACTGAATACAACAACTGCCATTCTGTTTTCATTTTCTTTTTTCCTGGGCGGTCTGTCAATATCTCATAAGGTTACACTAGTAAAGGTTGTATTAACACTGTGATAGTCATTCCCAAAGTTGAATTTAAACAAAGCATTCATTCTTTCACTTATCTCCACTCTGACAAAGTTTCCTGATGCGTTGTTGATGATCACATCACAAAGTCATGTCAGACTGTCGATCTGGTCGATACAGCAATATATTGTATATACTGTATAGCATTCATGGCTGTATTGCTACTAATGCATACAGTACATGTATGTATATCTATACGTGTGTGTGTGTGTGTGTGTGTGTGTGTGTGTGTGTGTGTGTGTGTGTGTGTGTGTGTGTGTGTGTGTGTGTGTGTGTATATACGTATGTATATGTATGTATATATATATATGTATATATATGGCCTTCTGGCATGGAAAAAGACAGACACTTGAATTGCAGGCATCAGACAACCTATTTTCTTGTCAGCATGTGGAACCACTAAGGAGTCCTCTGAACACAGAAGATTATGTTCAGCTAAGCAGAACTCACATAGCACAGTGATAACAAGTAATCGCTATTCAAATAAGAATAAATATGGCTGTCCTGTAACACGTCTAACTGAACTGCTGTGAAATCCAATATAATAACAACGAGAACAAGGAGAAGCAAACTGGTCCAGATGTTGCCTGGATTGGCAAAGTTCATGTCGAGGGGAACCAGGATCAGCTGGAACGTTCTTTTAACTGCAAAAAGAGATATGAAATATATGAAACATCACAAGACCAGCTTCCACACTATCTGTAGTCAAAGTTAAACAAAGGTAAAGACAGCTCTATTACCGCAACTGAAGACTGATGAAATGCTTCAATAAGTTTCAATACATCAGAGTACAGCAGGGACTGAATACAGAGAATATTTTGTGGAAGACTATAACAGCAAGTTTCTGAACTTGCCTGAGGCAAAAACTGAGTGTTCAGCTTACAAGCATACAGTGTAGCCCAACTTCAGACATGCATGCACCCTCAAGGTCAGTGAAGAACAGAAACCCAGTCAAAAAAAAAAAGAAAAACTCATACAAGTCGCATGCGCTCATACTGTACATACTGTACTTCCCGATTTCTACTGCATATCTGCCACGTGAGGTAATTGGCTCGGGGGGGAGAGCTCCTCTCTGAGCTGTGGTCTGGGTTGCAGATTGCCATAGGTTGCTTTCTCAGAGGACCTGACCCAGCAAGGCTCCAGCTTATCTTCTGCCTGATAGAGGGTCCTGCAGCTTACACCATAATTAAGACAAGCTAACACACACACACACACACACACACACACACACACACACATTGGTACATGCATTCATGAATAAAAATTCACTTATGCACATGTATTTCTAAAGCATTTTTATAAACATTGGAATGTGCTCATATTTGTGTGTATTCATTGATTACATGCACACACGCTCAGGCACACAAACACACACACACACACACACACATACAGTACACTGTGCTTTGAGAGTTGTTGGTTCGCTTATCCTCAACATTGCCCACTCAGGGGTAGCCTTGGATAGTCCATTTGATGTCCAACACTCGGCGAGATTAAAAACAATCAACAACAATAACAGCAGAAGCCACAACAACAGAACCAGCATATGGCTATTAAATCTAAAAGGCGTTCATGCATCAAAAGGAAAACTAGATTTCTATCATTATTATCAACACTATGGGGCTGCTTCGGGGGCTCATTTTAGCAAATATCATTTCCTATAGACAACAGATTGGGCCAAGTGATGGGTTGAGAGTGGAATGAGCAAATATGCTAATGCAATGACAGAATGTAATGCAGTTCCATGCGCAGATAAATAAACATAGTGAGGAGAAAATAAGTACTGCTAATGGTTTGCAATGTTGCAGAACAAAACAAAGATAAGGTTGAGTTCAAGCCTGAGAAAACTGTCACGTTAGTTGACACCCACCGTGTCATGTTTGGCAAATTGTCCTGGTAATATAGAAGTCCACAAATGCATGAGATTAAAGCTTCCAATTTTGACTGTATCTTAGGGCAGGCTTTTACTCTGCTGAACAATGCAGCCTATTATAATTTATGAGCCTGGGACCGGGCCGGATGCCTTTCGGTTCCTATTTCATGTGATATTAAACCTCTCCCGCTCCTGGCCTGTAGGCTACGACAAAATCCTGGCGACCAAGTGTCCGTGTCAACACGAGAAACACAACTCTCCTCAATATGTAAAGTAAGATAATCCCATTCAAAGAGTGGAGTAAGAACTGCTTTGAGTTTGGTTTTGAAAATATGGATGCCTGCATTCAGATGGGAGAATACACAATCACAGAGTGTATCAAGATGGCCGTAGCCCAGCAATGTTTCTGGCTTGATATACTATCCTGCATTGTGCCCTTTGTGTAAGCCCACCTCTCCCCGGTGTAATAAGTGACGTGTCAGAGGTCAGCCCTTGAGTTATGATTATTGTGACCACAGGGGAGTACGGAGTGTAGGATTTGGGGTTCTAGGCATGTCTCATTCACCCTTCAGCTGTCACTGATCCCCCCCAGTGCCCAGGCCTCCGCTGACTGACAGGTGTAAGTAATGACTTAAGTTCAGAGGTCATGAGTCAACATAAGCACACAGGCCAAGCACAGCTGCATGCAACCTTTGATACACAGACCTGGCTTCCCAGAGGACTCCATCATTTAGAGAAACCCCTGCAGATGTAGGGCCTGTGAACAAAAGATGCTAATTAATAATAACCGATTTCCTTTGTGAATAAGCCATTGATATTTTTTATGTGATTCTGCTGCACATCTATTCATTTTAATCAGTACATTTGGCGAGTTCATATATCAAAAGCACTGATTAAAATGAATAGAAGTGCATCTGATGAGTGTAATATTTAGATCATATACTGTATAGAAATAATCATTAATCTATGAATTGGATTTCACTTAGGAAATTAATACATTTTTCTTTGGCTATTTATCAAGTTTGCGTGTGCTGTTCACCTGTGCTGCTCCACAGGAGGAGAGCAGCTCTCTTGGAAACAAGATGGAGGAAGAATGTGGTGGATGGAGGAGGGAGCCGCACTCATTATGGCACGGCGCATTCCACAGAGTGAGAGATCAGCCTGGAGGCCCTCGGCAGCTGACAGCAGCTGCATTTCACAGCCTTATGAGGAAGGTGGTGGTGGTGGTGGTGGTGGAGATGGTAAGTGGAGAGGACAGTAGAGAGGAAGGCAGGGTTGGGTATGGGATGAAGACGTCCGGAGGGACTTAGTTATCATTTGGCATTCCTCTTCTCCTTTCATCACTTCGGATAATGCCTCACATGTGGGTGTAGGGGGGATAGGGAGGTGTCGAGGGGAAGGGCTGGGTGCTGGGGAGAGGAGGGATCTTGTTCTAGGTAGATGCAATTTTTGAAATGTATTGAAGTTTTGAAAGCACCACCCCCTTTCTCGCTCCCTAGACATGTTCCTCCAGGCTTTTTGATCTTTGGCTTGTGACAAACACTCGTACCACAGGCATCTGATTTGGAACAATTAGAGGTTTCACTCTCGCTGATGGAATATGTGAACACACACTGGCAATGAGGAGAATAAAAAACCTGTAATAGTGGATCATGAGAGGCATAGAGTCATCTGAAATAACATATCACAAGATAAGCTCTACTGTAGTTTCTACATTTCTTCTACAAGCCTCCCTGTTACTTTGGCATGAGTGACTGGAGAAAGGTGCAGGGCAAGGAAAGGCCAATATGAGTGTGTCAGAGACAGAGAGACAGAGCAACTGAGAGGGGGCATTCAGATGGCTGCCTGTCTATAGCAATTACACTAACCAAGGCTGTGTGTCTGTTTTGGCTGTTAGCGTTTGCTGAGGCTGTTGTGTCCCTCTCCACTGTCTTTAACAACCGATCGACTCTCCCCTGAGAGCCACTTAGTCTGTCCTCCATCCAGCCTCTTGAGTTACAGCTTACCCACACACATGCTCCCATCAGAGGAGTCACCATCTGGGCGCACAGAGACACACAGACCCACATGCGGATGCGGGCTACCGAGCTCACATGGAAACACTCAGAAATTGACACTTTTAAGTGCATCTATGAACATAGCAACAGCACTGTATTGACCCTACAAGGTCAGAGACAGCTTTCCAGGGTCCTGCAGTCATGAGATATGAATTATTTTTCCATGTAACCTCTTCACAACAATCATAGGAAGCGGCAGATTCTAGGGTTGTCTAGTGGAGAAAACAATGAGGATGTTTTCCATCATAGACCTGTAGTTCCTTTCCTGTCGTGTGACAAACTGAGGATGTAGGAAGAAATATATGCCTGGCTAAGACATACTCATCATTTCGCTCATAAAACTTCTGAATATGATATATTTTTCCTCAGAGGACTTGTTGCTGTTGAGTGTTGTTATTCCTGTGCATTTTAGATACTTTGATCACCACAAACCAATTTCCACTCAGTCATAGTGTCTTTGTTCTGGCTGCAGAAGCCTCAGAGATGGATATCTCAAACAAGCCTGTCTGTGGTTAGATATCACAGAGGTAAATGGGCAAATCCTTTTTTGATCATTGTTTTTTTTTGTGATTTGTATCAGCAGAGCAGTTGAGTCAGGACTGATAATTTCATACATCCACCAAGCAACATACTGGAGTGAGCCAGACAGGGAAGCCTTCATAGTGTGGTGTCATTTTATCCCTGTTGCTACATTTTTACAGCTGTGTTTTCCATATAATTTGAATTTAAGCATGAATTTCACTGATCTCATTGCAAAACCATCTCTCTGCTGTTTTTTCTTTACTATATTCAGAGGTGGACAGGAACAAAGTGCATTGACTAGAATGCTATGCAATAATACTAAATGATTATAGTCTATTTTTCAAGTATCTGTACTTTACTTGAATATCATTTTTTGGGGAAATTTCAGACTTTTATTCCTCTGCACTTGAAAGACAAATATTGTACTTTTGACCCCACTACATTTCTATGAAGTGCCCTTACACTGAAGCAGCTTTTAGTCAATGGAATTACTTTTTTTACTTGAAAATTTGGTTGACCGTACACTGTGTTCATCGCAGATAAAAGCAGTCACTCTGACTCACTGTGATTTTGCTTTTTGTGCACTTTTTTTAAACAGCTCAGTTCTGTGGCAGAGGCAGGCCTAACTGCATTTGAAATGTCAGACCTCAGGAAGGATTCCTTTTGTTTTAAATGTTTGCAGTGCCAAGCGTCATCAAACAAGACAACAACATGAAACAACACGGGCTCCTTTTGTTAAAGTCAGATTTGTTTTTGTGGCCATTTCTCTATGGTTTGAGTTTTTTTATTCTACAGGGTCTACATCCAGAAAGTCAGTGCTTCAGCAAGTTGTTTCAGAGTCATTATATATTCTGTAAATATACCGAGGAGCAATACAGTGATGTGCTGACAAAAATACAAAATTTACTTTTTGCTTTTTTACTGAAATGTTTTTTAAAATCCAGTACTTTAGTTCACTTTAGTGACTCTGTAACTTTCACTTCACTGGAATGTAATTTGACCAGAAGCATCTACAGTAATTGATCTCGTACGTTGTCCACCTCTGATTAGAATAATTATTGTTTTCAGGCTTTAATTGCTAGATGAAAGTAGGGCAGTGACATTAAATGTGAGATGGAGGAGGACATGGGTTAAATGAGCACATAGCTCAACATTTACCAGGACCTTTGCAGTTAATGCCCACAGTACAGGTCATCAGGACACTTTAATTGTTTTCAGTGTTAGTAGTCAGCCTGTGACTTCCAGTCAAACAGAGCCTTAGCTACTGTAGCCGCAGCACCAGCAGCACTGGCAAGAAGGACCTTTATGTTTACTGACACAGGTCTTTTTTTATTGGGTGTTTTACCCAATCAGAACAGGGGATCTAAAGTATTTTATACATTCTTTAGTCAGTGCCTTCACTGGTGAGTCATAAAGCTGAATGTGTTGCATATTCCCCTGTGGAGCTCTGCAGCAGCCAGTTAACAGCTTCACATAAAGTATGACTGTGCAGTGTATCCCTCTTCGCCGAGTATGAATACCATAATACCAACTGAAGTGCATCTATGCAACGTAGCTCTCAGTGCTATGAGCATCTGTACAGATGGCAGGTGCTGGTTAAGAGCAGTAATGACACCCATTAACCAATGTTTCACCGCTCCACACAATCCTGCTTCATATGCATCATGGCCGTGCAGCGCTCGTGCGTAAGAATATATTCTGAGAAGTTGTTGTAAGAGTGGAGAAAAAGTGATGTGCTCATTTTTTTTTATAATGAGCTGAGGGTTTTTTTTAATTAATCATCTATAGTCATGATGATACAGGTATATAGCAGAAGTGGGGGTAAAGTCTATCTGTCCTTCTTGACACTGGCAAGGCTAAAGGCAAACTCAAAGGGAAATTTAAATATCTTTATCCTGACACCCTCATTAGACAGAGGTCAGCATTGTCTGTTATCATCTTCTTTCTTGCGTCACCCTGTGAGGACAGTCAAGTTAAGGGCATCGTAGAGTTTCCACACAAGACAGAGGCAGTTTACTCTCTACGCTAACCCAGAGCAAAGACATCACATCGGAAGGCCTTTCAATAATACAACAATATAGCAAGGTTTCCACTTCCATTTTGAGGGTTAGATGTGATAAAACACTGCGACATGTCTCTTTACACATCAGGGAAGGAGACAAGGAGAGGAAAAGCTTGTAGCTTCTGGCATGGCATGCTGTGTGCACAGCTATGGCTAGAAACATGGAGGGATGTCAGTGGTTCCGATGTAGTCTTGGCAGCCAAGGTTATGAGTTATGAAGTTGATATTAGAGAGAAGGGAGCACCGAGTGGGAAGTGTATGACCTTCATCACTCACCATCCATTCTTTCTCCTCTCTTCCGCCCTGTCTCCCTCTGTTCTGCAAGCCATGAAGCAAAAGGAGCCCTTTTCTGTGAACTCTCTAATTAGGAAGACCTTGACGTGCGGATCTCATCCATTGTTCCTCTTCATTTTGGTGGGAAAATATTTCATTGATTTTTGCAGCAATCGAAGGCGGGCGGAGCTGAGAGGGGCTATGTGTGGGATTAGGCTCTGCAGGGGGTTTCTGGGACAGGTGGGGAGCTAGTGAGGCAGAGTGTGTGTGTGTGTGTATGTGTGTATCTGTGTGTGTGTGAAAGGCGGGTAATGTCTCTCCGCATAACCCCTACCCCTTCTCACCCCGAGAAAGAACCAATTACGGCTGTGATCCTGGAGCCATCATATAACTCACCTCTTCCTCCGGCTCCCACTGTTCGCTCCGTACCTGCTGCACAACTACTACTTTGTCTTTCTTCACACACGGTTGTGATGAACCCAGCTCATTTACAAACATCTGGTTTCTGTGAGGTTTTTGTTTATGTCCTCTCAAGCACAACTATGATAAAAGATGGCCATGTTTTCGCAATCAAACGTAATTCTTCGGGATAGTAAATAGCACACTGTCGCAGTCTGACTGCTGTTGTTTTCCCACTGGAGCCTTCCTGTCTCTTTCTCCCTCGCTCTCTCTCTCTCTCCTGTCACTCTTGTCTGTCTTGAAATTACGCGTTACCCCTGCAGGTGCCAACATCTCTGAAATGATTATTCCTACCACACAGAAGATTGCTTTTGGTAATTATATGTATCATAATTAAATTTGATGAACTCCTCTGAGACATAAAATCTCATTTGACCCAGGTGCCGGATTTCTCTTCCTATACATAAAAGGAGAAATGTCCTCTACTATTAAGAGAGATACACTTTGAATCCCTCAACTGACATCTTGATTAAGCAAAGCAGTATTTCCACATTTAGCAAATTCACTGAGGTCCATCAATAACTTAATTACCGAACAAGTGAAATGCAAATTCTCCGTTGTGTAACGGTGGAATAAATTGAGCAGGATTGTGCAAAGGCCAAATTTGGCGTTTGAAGCAGGAAAAAAAAAGAAAGAAGCTGAAGGTTAATACCTTTTCAGCCAGACCACACGTGGCCGCGTGAGTCAGAGGGCTCTATACTTGTGCTCTATTACTGTTTATGGAGGCAGAGTGAAGTCTTTCACTCATTTTACCTTTTTTCTATTAATATATGACCAGACAGCAGAGGGCAAACGTCTCCAATTCTGATTTTTCTTCCCTCTAGGAGATTCAGCCTCTTATTTCTTTGATTATATCTCTGTATGAATAACATCCTTGAAGTTTGCCTTGTGTGTGTACACAAAGCCTGTCCTGTCCTCTGGTCTTCTTGGGATAGAAGTGGTCTTGCCAGATCCTTTTCATTAGAATCTAATGTATAATCATTCTGTTTCTACATGATTGATTATTATTTCTGCCTAATGTCTACATCTATTGAATGTCCATGTATCCTGAAAGAAGGATCCCTCCTCCTTTTCTCCTCCTGAGGTTTTCTCCTTTTTAGAGCTGACTTCTTTTAAGGTTGACTGAATGGTTTGAGGAGAATGAGCCGCATCACAAGATGTCACCCTAATTTAGCACCCACGGGTAATTCTGTCAACGCCATGTCGCCACAATCAAAACCAGCAAACGAGGGAACATATTTTGAGCAAACTGTGCTTCATCGGTCCAGTGTCATCCCAGACAGTTTACGGTAGTAGTCTGTGATTTTGCCCTTAATTTGTAACACCACCTTTCTTGTTTTTCTTGATTACTCGTAAAATTATGGACGTCAGAGAACAACACGGGCCTCCACAGAGCTTGTGAACCACATTCAGACTTGGGTCTCCTCGAGCAGTTTGTGCTCCAGGCTTTTCCTAGGCCCCCAAGATCACTGTAAATATGCAGACAGCTTACCCAGGCCCTGCAGCCAGCAAGTGCTGAGATTAGATTTAGGCCTCAGACAATCTCGTGAGGGGAGTCACCGGGGATCGAGTTTTGGTATTTCTCTGTGTTTTGCTAAATAAATATTTTAGAAATGCTCACACACACACACCGGTGCTTTAAGGACACAGCTACAAAAACGTATGCGAGAAATGCCTACCTTCGCCTTTACCATTTCTCTCCCTCTTCCTGCCAGGACTCTGTCTCTGTGCCATCGTCTTCGTGCCATGGTCGTAAGTTCATTATGTTCCTACACTGTCCTTCACTCAGTATTCCCTCCAAGTTTTCTACTCCCACACTCTGATCTGCACCGCTGGATGGATTGCTTTTTCTCCAACTCTCTCCCCTTCTCTCAGCAGGGGTTCCCCGCTGTGCACCAATCCCTTTCTCGCAGGTGATTGCTCAGGGAATATTGATTAAAGTGAAGATTTGCTGCTGAGAAGTCACTTTTCAAACTTCCTGTGACTTTAATGTGAAATAAAATGAACCTACCCCTCTGTCTGTGATAAACACCTTGTTGCGGGTGAAGTATATGTTTAAGAGAACCGGCTCTGCCCTCGTGTCCGTCTTCACCTCTTTGGCTCTGTGTCAGCTGCAATCTGTCTATCCCCTGCCATCTCTCTTGCACACAGACACACACACACAAATCAGCTTTCACTCCTAATGTAATGTACTGCTGCTCGTCATGAGGGCAGTATCTTCCTCTGTCTTTCTAATTGCTCTGATTAAAGTGACAAACAGGCCCAATTAAGCTAAAGGCATAGGGGAAGGATGCTATTAACAACATCACCATATCAATGGTCATTACATCCCTTTAACTATTAGTGGAGCCCTACAAGTGCAATTAAACCATCCATATGACCTTGAACTGTCTCCTGAGCAATAAGGCATCTCCTGTGAAACATGCAGCAGTATGAGAGAGGGTGTTAAGTAGTGTTAAGTATTTCCTGACAAATACCTCAGCCATTAAAGATAATTTTCCATTTTATACAACTGGGGTCTTTCTATAGGTAACAATAACAATCTGGAGTAATTACAGAGATCTGGAACCATGGCAACAAAGTATGAGGGGGCCAAGAGAAAAGAGCTGTGACAACCACAGGTTGTAAAAAAAAAAAACCTGTAGGTTTATTCAGATGATGAAAACCACTTCACTTGAACTGACCTCTGATGTTGGTCCTTCATTGCACAGGAAATCTCTGTGTGCACTGCTGCAACACATTTACTGTAAGGTCAAAGTTGAACAAGGAGGGCAGCCTGTAAATGTTATGGCCAGTCTGGGTAATCACCTTCAATTTGTCTGAGCTTTTTCTTTAAAAAAAATGTGTCTGACTACATTTCCAAATCTGGTGCTGTAGACTTGGTAAGACCTGCTGGTTCTGGAAATAATTTCCCACATGCTGTCTTCACATTTCAGATAGGTCTTTAAACTTGACACAGAAACACGGTAATTTCTTAGATAATGTAACAGTCCTGTAGGTTTTGATTATGGACACCAATTAATGATCACAGCTTCTTTTCTGAGACTTTCTTTTCTTCTTTTCATCTGTCATTTTGCGGTGATGAATGGCTCTAAATACGACAATACCCATGGGCATTTGCTGCCCATTTTGATAAAACACACAGACCAGATATTTTTTGTTGGTAGTAAGAGACACTGCCAAATTAAAGTGTTAACTGCTTTAAGCAGCAGGTTGGACATCATTTGATACTTACTGCTGAAATGTTGTGAATCATAATTGAATGGGCTCTTTGCACAGCTCCACTACTTCCTGAAGTTAATGCTGCTCCTTTGTTTCCTGTCTCACATTATTGGACACACTGATTAATCCAGGTGTGCCTGAGTAGTCACAATGGTCAGACACACCTGGATTAATCAGGTTGTCCAATAATGTAAAACAGGAAATGAAGGAGCAGCATTAAGTTCAGGAAGTAGTGGAGCTGTGCAAAGAGCCCATTGACCCCCCTCCACCAACCTTTTTTTTTTAACATATACAAGTTTGTATGATCAATGTCTGCAAACAAGCAGATATAGACAGATCCAAGCCATAGTAGTTTGTCTTCTGTGAGCCACAACATTATCTTTGGGAAGAAATAATCTGACTTTTGCGTTTGGAATCAAGCTTAATTCAGAGATACCCCCGTTGTCACCGCTTGGGTATCTCTGTCAAAAGATCTGTAGGAGAGCAGCAGACACTTTCAGCACTTCCTCAAAAGGACAAAGTGACGACTGAGGCGCCATCACAAACTTGAAAAGATGGAAAATTGACTGTTTCACGAATCTTGTTGGCTTCCTCTCTGTTTGGCACAGGCCCAGCACAGCAGTCCCCCTGCTAATATGAAGCTGGATATTATCAATCAATTAGAGTCAATAAACAGTTATGGAGGAATGCTGAGAGTTGGATACATTCCCGTATCTTTTGACTCACCTCATTAACCATATCATTACTGTGCAACACTTTCCCGTGTGAAGTGCTCCGCAAGTCCCTGGCAACCGAGACTTTACGAGCTTACTGTAACTACTTGTCTTTTACTGTATGTGCATGGCTAACTATGTGTTGGAGACTGCGGGAAGAGTTTTGATGGGAGGATAATTTCCAACAGTTTGTCAAAATATTGTCACTTTTCTTGGAGAGCCAATTTTTGGGGTTGCGTGTAATCCCAGTGACGGCCCGTTTATTAGTGGCTGATGGCTTTTAACACGTGCTGCCAGGCGGACCGGCACTGACAAAAAGCTGTTTATTTCCTCAGCCATTATGAAACCAAGCATTAGACGTCATATTCATGCACAGCGCTGACAGTAGTGTTACTGGATAATAACCCTTCCTCCCTTGCTTTTTTGACTCGCCATTAATGAAAACAGAATTATCACCCACTGAGTCACACACCATAAAGTGATTGACTTGTTTTCCAAGGCCTTTATTGAGTGCATTTTAGTACAATAGTTCTCAGAAAGTTACAGCTTACAAACTCTTGACACATACTTGTCACAATTTACAAGTGGTAGCTATACAGAAACAGAAACAAAAAGGAAAGGAACCGTTCACACTCTTAAACATTGTACCTGTGCACACATAAATGTCTGTACACAAATCTGCCTATGCACACACATGAAATCAGTCTCTCTCACACGCACACAAATAAACAAACTGTGACATGTGCACACGCATATTCAGCTTCACCATCCATTGTGTACCATAGACGGAGGTTGTGACTGGTGTCATGGAAAGGTCCCATTTGTCCTGGTCTTCCTCCCAACCGGCTGCCGACAGCAAATTCTTCTGGGTTTTCAATGTGTGTGAATGTGTGTTTGTGTGTGTGTGTGGACATGAAGTGCCGTGTAGATGCTGTTTTATTTGTGTGTAAATCTCTCAGTCTGCAGTCTGTAACAGAAGAAAAAAAGAGGATGGAGTAGTTTAACAAGTTTAGTTTTGCAGAGAGTCACGTCACGTTATTGCAGGTGAACACGGCTTCCACTGTTCTGACCTATAAATGACAGGCATGAATTTAGCAACTAAGAGGATCGTTGGTCACTCCTCAGACAGTTACAGCACCATGAAACATTTAACAAGCTCTGTTCTTGTGTTTTGTATCACCGTGTGATGAATGGCTTCCATATGAGACAACGTTCAGAGAGGTATGGCAAAGCGCCTCTCCATTCATCACACTGGAGTGTCATTACAGTCAGATATTTAGAAGACAAACAGAGCGAATGGAGAAAGAAAGAATTACACTGTTGCATAATGAATACATTCTATCATCTCATTCACAGGCTCTTGGTTTGCAAAGCAAATACATAGGACGGAGCTGAATGGAGGACTAATGCATTCAAATTGAATCAGTGGCTTCAGTGAAAGGGATTTATGCCAATCTCAAGGAGTATGTGATTATATTTAGGAATACTTGGTAAATCAATGACTCAGAGAATTGCAAAGAAGAGGCAATTGATTTTGTCCATGAGCCAATCCAGTTGCTTGATTGCAGTATTTTCTATTAACAAACTAAAGACATAAACCATTCTATAATTATTTCTATATTGAATAAGATGTTGCCATATAAACTACACTGGAAGGCGAGAGTGGCTGATTGGCTTCAATTAACTTAAGTTTCTGACTTTCATCTAACCATGTCTTCTATATGCCGCTCCTGCTCTGTAACCCCACCCTCCAGTAAACTGACTCATCCCTCTCTCTTTATCACATAATATGCACACACTCAGTCTCAGTCGGTCTCTGCTCACTTTTGTCTTCAGTAAGCATCAGGCTAGAAACCAGACATGAGAATAACATAATTAACGGTTGCTCAGTGCGGCTGTGTATGTTTATTTTTTGATGGTCCCATCAGTCTCCCACCCTGTGGCTGATGCCTGTCAGATGGGGGTCCCAGCAGATGTTTGCACCCCTGCCTGGGCCCACTGTAGCATGGAGCCAACCATTTCTCAGGCCAGCTCTGGCCCAGCCTGGCTCAGCCCAGCCCCAGCCCATGCCCTGGCCCAGGACAGCTTGGTTACACCCAGGATAAATGAGCTGGAGATCTGCCAGCCAGCTGGAGTAGCCAGGAGAGAGGGCAGGACAGACAGAGGAGGGGGAGGATAACTTGAGGGTGGTGAGTATACTTAATAATCTGCTAATGGGCCTGCCATCAATTTCTAATTTTGGATGCAAGGTAGCTAGAACTGTCGTCACTCATCTCTCTCTTAAAATAGGGCCAAAAGATTTTAGTGAGGTCAAAGCTACTGCAAAGAATTTATACTACAATAGCTCATGATAATTGTCTGTGAGCTAGGAGACTTAAGAGACTCCCTTTGACATACAGCCACAGCTGAATATTGTCAGAGCAACACTCAGGTCAGTTTGCTCTCAATTTGTAAAGGCCAAAGTGGCTCACATTTCATCAACACTTTCCCAAAGCTGGAGACAGGTCAGTTACCAGCAAGAGGGGACAAAATAAAAAACACATTGCCCAGTCCAATCATGAAGCACAATGCCAAGATATAAAAGAAAAAAACGTCACAATTCATAATTTCATAGTTAATTAATAATTTCATCATTTAATTTCATAGTCTTCCACGACATTCATTTGGGAATAACGTAGACATCTCCAGTTCAACCAGAGGAAACATTTCCAAAAACTAATTTCTACGTCTTATAATTATAGAGAGAGTGTGAAACTCTCGGTGGCACCGTGGCAGTTTGCACTCATCCTGCCTACACACATGGCAGCTGCATATAGTGAGAGTGAGAGAGTTTGTCGTCAGCAGTCTACGGGAGGCTGTGCCGCACTGCGAGCGCTGTGCTCGTGTGGGCAGTTTAAGTCTGCATGTTCATCGGAATGGCATCAGGCGTCTGTTGGCAAACCTCAGCCCAGATGTTCAGTTTCACTGTGTAGACAAGTGATGCTGATTCACTCCGATTTCCAGTGCCTTGATTAGTCTAACCCACTGCCATGCATCTCAGACTCTTGCCTTGGCCAAGATATTTGCGGCACCCATGAGAAAGACTAACTGGATTTGCCCAAAATAAAATCCGCCCGATATAGAGCAATTTGAAGTTAAGTAGTGTTTTTACTATGTGATCAGTAGCTACTTACCATGGATTTGGGTCGGCCGAGGCGGAGTGTTTAATTCCCCTCTGGATGGCGCTGAGCACTCCCAATACAAACAACAACAGATCAAAAAGAAAAAAATAACATAAATCATATCTGTACAAGTAAGTGCTCACCAGCAAGAGACAGCATGTGTACACCCACATTTAACATGATCTCCAATAAATGGAATTTTGTCAATTATTTTAACTCCTACAGCAAAATTTCATATAGATCTACAATACCAATTCTTCGCCCATGATTCCTTTTAACATTTCCCTCAGGTCAGATTCAAACAGGATTGTCCTTGTGCCCCTGGAACAAGCCAAGTGTCCGTTGTTCAGTCGTCCGAAGGGAACCAGGGCACCGTAGGAATCCACACATTGCATGTGTCTATCACAATCTAGTCAACAAACATGTCTTTGCCAAAAATGCAAGCAGAGAGTTCTGTACATACATAATCATACATATCACCTTCAATATGAAGGTTTATTATGAAAGATATAATCATATTTAGCAAGAGATAAACATATTTATATTCTCTGAATCTGGGTGGGGCTGGCTGAGAAGTCCTTTGGCAAGGCCTTCCACCCAGGACTCCACAGGTAGTGTTTAAGTTAAAATACGAGTGGACGGCATCTTGCTATAGTGATCGAACAAACAAACAAACAAACAGATGGTAGAAGACAAAAATATAACTAAGCTCTGAATTTTCAACAGTCCATTTACGATACATTTTGTCAAATTCTTCAAACAAGCAAAAGATGATGTGAGAGTTGAAAATGGTGCTCCACTGTACATCCCTGTATTCTTCTTCTTCTCCTTCTAATTGTTCCTACTGGTAATTGCTTTTTCTTCTGAGACGTATTTCTGGCCAGGTCAAGGCATCTTCATTGCACACGTTGACGACGGAATGGATAAAATCACAGGTCACATGTTGTTTCTAAGTGTCTCACGCTTCTGTTTACAATTTTCTAGTCCAGATAATATAGAAGTACAATATCACTCATTTTACCATGTAGTCTGAACTTGTGAGAGGTTCCCTGTGTCGACATCTGATTGGTGGTTATTTTGGTTCACAATGACATTAATGGCTGTTTATACCCACAGCAAAATGATGCCTGTCCTCTTTTTGTGGATCGGTAGAGAAACAGTATCAAGTCTGAACCCTGAACTCCTGGCGTGGATTGCATGAAGTGTGATAGCTATTAACCAAGTGGTGGTGTAGACCCTGGTCTCCTGTTGTCATGGTTTGTGGATTAGATTAAGACAATAGTCTCCACTCTGGCGCGTTCCGATGGATCGGGGGTCATTCGAGGGCTGCCATTGTTGTTGGTCCTGCGAATGCTGCCCGTTCCGTGGCACAGCGCCCCCTGTAGTCATGCCATAGTGATGGGTGACTGGCTCATCTGCACCCTCATGGACTGGATATTACTGAGGATCTTCTTCTGGTGGCCTGCCAGGGTCACTCCTATTCTCAGCAAGTCCCTAGAGGGAAAGAGGCAGAGTAAAAGGAAATTGAAAACCAAGAACATATTTTGAAGCAATAGATGGAAGGATTTCCATCACATTGAAGATTGAATAGATCATCTGAGTATGAGGCCATTATACTGTCAAAAAAATTGCATTGTATTTCCTGGTGCATTTACAATCCGAACATGACTGTATGAAAACAAGTTCAGGATGGAAAGCCTGAATAAATGTAAACACAAATTTACAAAATTAATTCCATCACTTGAGAGAATAATTAGTAATCTATGTTGCTTTGCATTGCAAAAGAGACTGCATAAATGCCACCAAGCCCCGAGCATACATTTTTAATAAAAAACTGTTAGACGGATTTTATATTTCGCATAAATTTGTAGACCGAGCAACATTGTTAATTAAAATAAATGGAGTGCAATATTTATGTCTATTGATATTACATGTGCTAGGAGAATTGCTATCATGACCCAACCTTTGAAATTCTCCAAATAAACAGCAGTGCATGCATATGCCTCTGAAAATGTGTAGTGAAAGGATTTACATCTACAGTATATCCACATTTTGGAATATTGTTGTCAGAAAATGTTGAATTATTATATCTATATAATTATTACAATTGAATAGCCCAGATGGAAACAATCACACCAAAATGACTATGTTATTTTCTGTTCTAATGAGTCATATTTTTATGCATATCCCATACAGGCTTTAGTTTGATGCAATCATTCAGATACTTGAGTCACTCCGTGCATTCAAGCCAAAAATACATGCACTCGACGTGGAGTCATTTCAATATAAGTGTGCCCATCAAGCGCCATAAGGGCTTGAAACTCGTCGTCTGCACACGAGGCAGTGAACTCACTCTGAGGTCATTTGAGCCACCAGCTGCAGGGAGGTAAAGCCTGAGTTGAGGAAGTTGTCTCTGTACTGGCTCATCTTGATGGCAGTGAGCCAGTCCTCTACTGAGCTGAAGGTGTTGAAGTCAGGTATGGATCTGTCCAACAGTGGCTGAGAAGGCCTGCAGGGGAGGGGGAGAGAGAAAGCAGGAGGGGGGTGAGAGGAGATATATAGCGATGCTTTGATGCAATATGCGCAAGAGGGATTTAAAGAGAAGGATAAAAATTATGGTTTTTAGTGTTTGCATGGTTGTGTGTGTGAGAGAAAGAAAATGCAAGATTGAGGAGAAAGTGCTTATGTATTATTTGCCCTGAAAAGTATTCTGACCCCATCTATCGATTGACATCTTTCTGTGATAAAAAGTTTACAAAGAGCAGAGATTCTCCTCTATCGCAGGAGAGAAGCTTCACTCATTGCCCTGAATGCCAAGTTCTGCAACGAGCCAATAAACTTAGATACCACTCATCACTTCCCCAGAATACTGCAGCGATGCTCCACACTGTCAGACATTAGGAAACTGGTCACAATTAAAGAAAGAGTAAACCGAGCTACACTCAGGAGGAGGGACCTTGAAGGAAAACATGCTTCACTGCACACATTTTAACTCACATGGGGAGAAAAAGTTGCCTTTACAACATGGCAATAAACCAAAGCCACACAGCCAAAACAAGTGGACAAGTCTGTGAATGACCCTCAGCGGCCCAGCCAAAACCTGGTAATTGAATTGGAGAAATTTAAGCTTTCAGTTCACAGACAGTCTACAGTCTTCAATCTTACTGAGTTTGAGAGGATCTATGAGAAACTATGGGGGAAAAAAAAAAAGGTTTGCAAAACCGGCAGAATCGTGCCCAGTAAGATTCAAAACAAATCGAGGCCAATAGGCCCTGTACAAAATAACGCGTAAACATTCTGAATATGTATGTAAATTAGATGTTTCTGTATGTTTTAATTTCTCTAAAAACATGTTTTTTCTCTGTCATTATGGTCTAAGAATAATTTATGTATTACCACAAAATGTAGAAAAAGTGAACTTTCTGAGGCCAATGCGAGGGGTAGAAAAAAAATCCCGGGGAAGAAAAGTTCAGGTTTAATGCAATCAACAGTAATGAATCCATGTTTATTTTATGAGGGGATAAAAAAGTAAGCATGTAGCTACTTGCTGGGTGCTGACAGCAAGTGTAAATAGTGTCTGTATAAACAGATGAAAAGTATATTTGTGTGTATTTAATGTCTGCTTCAGGGTGAATGTTTGTGTTTATGTAGAAAGTGTTGAAAAAGTGTTTTTACTCACACTGCGGGGATGTTGGCTACAGCTTTGAGGCTGGTGGGGTTACGGATCATCTTGTCCAGGGTGCTGACGATGTCGTTGAAGCGGGGTCGTACGTTGCGGTCTTTCTGCCAGCAGTCCAGCATTAACTGGTGCAGGGCACTGGGGCAGTCCATGGGTGGTGGCAGACGGTAGTCCTGCTCAATGGCATTAATCACCTAAGGGAGTCAGGGTGGGAAGGGGTGCAGGTGTTATCTATTCTGATAGAACTGATAATTCTGCATACAACACAAGTCATACAGTAATTACAACCAACTGCTGTCACTAATAGGATTTTTCTACAAGCTGGCTGCTTGTCAATAATATACTTCATTAAAAACAAACACTCATTTGACTGAGTTTTCGGTGTCTGATGACATTAAGCATATCCACTCTGTAATCCTGACACGCTTGCCACTGTCTCAGCAACACCCCCCCCAACAGACACTCTCTCCCCTTGGCTCTCTCCCTGGTCACTCAGCCTCAGCCGACAGTTAGCATTCAGGCTGATGTGCCCTTCCACTCGACTCTAGCCAATCACATGTCACTCCTGGAGGACAGAGTGAGGAAAGAGAAGGAAAGGGGAGCAGAGGTAGTGTCGTTGTAGAAAGGAGTCACTGGGGAATGGGCAGATTGCATATAATTAACACTGTGAAGTACAGCTTCCTGACACCTCTCTTCGAAGGCAGCACAGGCCATCCTGGCCTTGTTAGACAGAGTTTCAGGGCAGTCACAGTCAAGACTCAAGTGTTTCTGAGTTGAATGAAGTTCAGAAAGAACTTGAAGAGGGTCTGGTGAAGTACATATAATTCAATGATCCTTGTGTTTTGTTTGTTATCTGCATAAAACATGGTTTGTAGCAAACGTACAAATGACTTAAAGATGAGGTGATAAAGGAAAACATGTTTATTCTACACTTGTGAAGCCCCATTGTAGACAATACAAGTCGCTGCACTGCACACTGGTGAAGCCAACTGACACATATAGATACATGCAGTTTATAGATGTAATCTTTTCTTAAAAATGCATAGTTGCAAGATGAGGGTTTGATGTGAAATCAAGTGTAAAAGATACTATCATTAAAAATTAGAGGCTGCTCTGGAGGTTGGCAACTCTAGAGTTGACTGCAATTCAGCAGAATCTTGACAAATGGTGCATATGGAGTGGGTGTGTGTGTGTGTGCGTGTGTGTGTGTGTGCGTGCGTGCATGTGCGTGCGTGGACTCAGCAGCCGCACACGCTGAGTGGTGCCAGTCCTCCTCCCTGCATTAGTCCCACCAGGCAGTGTTTGCTGCTGGCCCACTGAGGCAACATCTGCTGGGTTGGACGCTCCTTGTGGAGTGGGGTCCATAGAGGCCTGATGGCTGGCTAGTCGTCTCACTAAGACAGCTTAGGGAGAGAGACCTCATGCTATGGGACTATATCCAATGGTTGTGTGTGTTTGTGTTGGTGGCTATGTGTTTATGGGAGTCTATGTATGTGTGTGTGTATATGGAGCTTTTCCAAACGGACATGGAGAACAAAGCAGAGCTCTCAGCAATCATTCACTGCTCTCAAAAGCCGACCAGGAAGGAAAGGGGCTAGTGTGAGTCTGGCTATAATAAGTCTGCTTTCAAAGTCAGAGTCAAGGACATCAGTGATGATGCTATGAGATGGGAACTGATAAAAAAAAAAGTGTGATTTATTACAGCTTCCTCTCTTAGCATTATCCTTGATTGTGTATCTATGGGGTGAAAAGGAAGTACAACCGCATGTGTACGGAAATGGACGTTCTGTTAATGATGCAGTTTATTCAGATTCAAACTTGTTTTTTTATTGCACTGAAGCTGGGAAAAGTGATAAAGCCCGGCTTAAATGTTCCTTTTTATGATCGTATGAAATAGGTACTTGAACCTCCTGGAAAACTGCTACTTCATCAGTGGTGATGCCATGCCACATTAGTGCGTACAGTTACACGTTTCTGCACGTCCTGTTTAATAAAACTTCTCCCCTCTTCATAATTTCATATCATCTCATTCTCAAGCAAAGGTTTTTAATGATTTTTGATGTGTACATAGAAAAACGTACATCTTGGTTGGACATGTCCCAGTAAGGCCTCTCTCCGAATGACATAACTTCCCACATGACGATGCCGTAGCTCCACACGTCACTGGCCGAGGTGAACTTTCTGTAAGCGATGGCCTCTGGTGCTGTCCACCTCACTGGGATCTTCCCACCCTGATGAGAGAAAAAAAGAGGCAGAGATGGTGAAAAGAAAGAAATATCTGAGATTAAAAACTGCTTTCAGAGGTGACCCAACAGAGTCAGCCATACTTGACTGTTCTCCACCATCCATCTAGCTCTTTAACCCCGCATCTACCCAGTGAATCAATCCAGCAGCCAAAACATTCACCAGATTCTGCCTCTGCCACAGCAGCTGCTCCCAACAGTGTTCGCCCTTCACACATCGACCAACATTACATTTAGCATCTCCTCTCCCTGTTTGAATAAAGGAAGATAGGCCTGGGCTTCTGCTTGTACGTCGAGCGTGTCTGCCTGTAATTGGGCTACCTGGGCCTCAGGCACGCCACGCGCCCTGTTGATTGAAATTGACAGCTGCTTGTTTAAAATTCCACACACACACACACACACAGACACACACTCGGGAACATATGCACAGGCAAAGACATAGATGACTGTACATGCACGCCCATTCACACAAACAGACACAGGCGCACACACAAATCCCTGTTTGTGCCCCCACACCCCCCACAGCACCACCTCTTATATCTGAGTTGAGCTTGCCAACACTTTAATAATGCCAATTAGCTAAACCTGAGCATTGGCAGATAAGCTGCTGTTGGAAACAAACCCAAACCCAGAGAGCAACCTACACAGACCACCCTGCTCCCTGCTGGCTCTCTCAGAGCGAGGAAGGCAGAGGGGAGTCAAAGAGAGCGAGGCAGGGAGGCGGTAGATGGAGAAACAGAGAGAGTCAGAGAAACAAGAGATGGGTGAGGAGAATGGGATTCAGAAAATGCCTGTTCTGGGTGTTTCCACGTTGCAGCGGTGGACACAGAATATCGGAAAGAGCTGTAGGACCTCCTGGGACTCCAAAGATCAATGTGCTCATTGTGTGTTTTGAACTAAACTCAACAACCAGAGCTCCTCAGGTCTCACAGCTTTGCTTGAAGCCCGACCATGGACCTAACAACCAGGCACCACTGGTCAGTGTCACTATGTGGCCTATGACCTATGACATCACCAGGTCAACTACGCCCACTGCACTCCTTTCTCTGGCTCCCTTATTCTCAGTCTTGCTGCAGGCAGGCAGGCTCTCTCTTCCCTTCAGTATGAGCTGCTGCACCTGCAACCTTTGTGTGGCCTGATCAAACCAGACACTTGCACTTAATCCTTTGTGTATGTATTGGTTTGTTTGCTTGCTTGTTTGTTCATCAGCAGGATCATGCACTAAACATGGTGGAGACGTGGAGCTTAGACCAGACGGGAAGCCATTCACTGTTGGTGGTTGAATTTGTCTGGTTGATTTTGTTTTAATCACGTCTCACTTTACAGCATATTTCAACATTTTTGTCAGCTACACAGAAATGTGTGGTTCTTAATGTAAAAGATGAGAAATGTTTATCGAGTTGAAATCTGTGAGTTTGTACATTTTAGTAGAGATCCAGATAATAATCTACATGTGACAGACATGCAGAAGTATGCACTCAGCAGTCTAGTGTCTTGTCTGTTTAGCAGACAGTCAAACACAAAGACACATCGTAATTAAACAGATTTCCAAATTGATTAGATTGTTAGTACATTTGATGAGAGTTGGCTACCCTTCCCTTCTTCAGGTGGTGCCCATGGTGGATTTAATGTAAATTAAATCCTATTATTTAATGTAACTAGAGCAGCTCTCAGACGGTTCAGACTTCTGCCAAGGGCCAATGTCAAAGAACATATTTCCAAGACTTTCAAGAAACAAACACAAAAAAATCTAATTAATAGTAAATGATCTGGATCTCCCCCAAAATTTAATGGGTCTTGTTTGGCTCAAGTCCCATCCTTCCACTAAGTTCAGTACAAATCGGATCAGTACTTTTTTGCATAATCCTGCTGACAAACACACAGAAACGAGCGCAAACACAACCTCCTTGGTGAAGGAAATTAGGGCCTGAGCACTGACCGGTGAGATGACCTTCTATTTTTATCATTATTATAGCCATCAATTGATATGCTGTCGTACCCACAAGATACCCCACACAGCTTTGTTAGTGTGGTTTCCATGCTGTGTGTATACTGTAGTATGTAGCTTCTGCAGGTCCGTGCTGTGTGGAGGTGCAGAGGTGCACCTCTTCAGATTTGACCTTTGAGAGGATGCTGACACTGAGGAGAGATTTAACATCTGACCCTGAATGGATACACTGCAAAGACGCAGAGGCAACACTCAGCTCTCATTGAGCAAGGCGGAGAAAAAGATATGAAGCGCTATAGGAATTAGCCAATGTTGGGACAAACAGAGCGCAAGAAAGAAAGATGGAGAGCATCAGATCAATAGTTGAATGAAAGCTATCTATGCCCCAGCGACTTGAATGCTTTTCTCATATCTCAGACTTGTTCATATCTGAATCATCTCATCTATACTGAAACCCCAGGACACTTCATTTTGCCCTTTCTTTTGTCTAAGGGCAATGGAGCTACACAGATATAAGCCAAATGTCTTCCCGACGAAAATACAAAACGGCCAATCCCCTTCTTCTTCATCTGTCACTCTGTCAGGGGCGATGCTTGGAGTCAATTATTTTGTTTGGACCAACATACACAAGATGAAAAACGAATGAAATAAACGCAGAACAACATGAAGGAAAAAAAAGGTGCTCCTAGCAAAACGCTATTACAGCCTCTCTTTGTCATTCCTTGATTACTCCCCGTTTGCCCTGTACATCTGGTCTCACGCCCCAGGACCCTGTTGGGATATGAGCTGAGTGTCACTGAAATAGCCCCAGCAAAGACGCAGGATCACAAGAAGCTCCCTGTGTGCCTCCAATGAGAGAGACTTTGGTAATAACATTTCTAAGGCGGGTGAGTCAGAGGCAGCTATGCAAACCTGTAGTAATTACTGCTGTGGGCCAGTGATAGCTCTGCCAAAATCCTGCTTTAATAATATGAAGTGCTGAACAGCTCATGCATGCAGGGAAGGAAGCAAAAACATAATAAAGAGTATTGGCATTTTTTTTTCCAGTAGAAAGAGCGTTAATACCACGAGGAATGAGTTGGGTGGGTAGCAGAAGTGATGACGGGAATTAAAACGGACCTAATGTCAACACAAAGGCGTGAGTGCTTTGTGAAGCCTCGAAGCATGGGGAGAGCTCTTTGGATATGGTATATTGTGTTGGCAACTCAAAAAAGGAACAAGCTGTTTTCTGTTTGGCTTGTGGAGTGAAATAATGCAGCTAAAAGAGAGTTCACACACTGCCATTACCACGGGCAGTTATCTCAGAGTTTGTGCAGGCGAACCAGACCGTAGCACGGACACTGCAGCTGCACAACTTCCAGGCCTTGAAAGGAGTAATCTGTATTGATATCAAGTGATACTGAAGTAAGCAAAACTCCCTTAATAATAAATAAAGTGGATGACAGTGCCTTATTTTCAAAAGATACTGGATGGGTCTATTTTCTGGTTGATAAATGTCGGCACTAAGCAAATAATGTGGAACAAATACGCCTCCACCTACAGTCCAACAAGTCCGCTGCCCCCTCTCCATGTACCTCACTTGGTAACATCAGGATTTTATTTGTCTTTGTTACTACCCACCTTAAGCATGTGGACAACATATCCACACATATTTGCACACCAATTTCCCGTCCAGAACAACCTGGTGCAGACACAGGAGTGTGCTGTCATCCCCATGTCACCAGAATGAGATTACAGTCCATGACTGGTTCCACCTGGTTGTGACTGTCTGTGACAGGTTGTGACCGGCTGTGACAGCTAAGCGCTACGTCTGAAGCCCGACTGCAACAGAGATGTGCTGGGACTGTCAGGTTAAGAGGTGTCATGGTGAGAGGAGAGGTGTGTTTCCGTGACAGCCAGATGAAGGATAAACATGTGGCCTGGTAGTATGTGTATGTACCGGTGTTTGTTATGGTCCCTTGGCCGAGTAATGTATGTGTACACGCACACCAGATGCACATAGCAATGATATGAAATGTGTGAGGCGGCACACAACCAATGTGGCATGTACTTATGTAGACTGTCAGTGACATGCTGCTGCAGGATGAAGTCAAATCTAGAGCAAATAAACCTGTCAGAGCATAACACCAGTCTCAGTAACTGTAACTGGAAAATAAGCGTCCAGAGTTTGGTCTTGTTTCACCTCACATACGCTGTTTAGAAATTCCAAATAAACGTTCTCCTTCATCTGGAAGTCAAATATGTAAACCCCCTCTACCCCTCCCCACCACAACAACCCTCCATCTTTCCCTCCTCCCTTTTCCCGCTTCTCCTGCTTCTCCCGCTACTCCTCCAACTTCAGTAATCCATTTCCAAACAATGCACTCTCAAATGGACTTGAGCACATTTACTTAGGCTGGGGAGAGTGCTCCATCAACATCCCTTTAATGAAATCCTGAGAGCAACGATCTGCCCTGGATGTCTGCCCAAACAGGATGAAAAAGAGAGTGAAGGAGATGGAAAGAGAGGCCGAGGGAGGACAAGCGAAATAGAGACGGGAAGTAAAATAGAAGGAGGGGGGGAAAAACGACAAAAAACAAAGAAAGGTGAACAGTGACGGAGATGTTGGTGACTTAAGACACCCATGGGAATGTCTGACGAAGGAAAGACGTTCACCATATATGTGTATGTGTATATAAATATACTGTATATACACTGAAGTCATGGTCAACTTGACAGAGACATCCATCAAAGATTCATTTTATGTTCTAAAGCTCTCCACTGGCTTTTGTTTTTATATTTGATTAACAAAAAATTCTAAAAATCTCTCCATACTACGTGGGAAGATAACAGAGGGAAATGAGACATTACTGTATGCCCAGAATAGTCCCTCGTAATTGCTCTACTTTTGGAAAAATTCAATCTCTATCAAGATTAAAATACATATGCCTAATATTGCCAGGAACCCTCTGTCTCGCAGCCTTCTGATCCCATTTCAAAAAATAATTTCTGGAAGCAAGTGGAATCCAGTCATACCACAATACAGCAAAGGAGAGAGATAACAGATATTTCACAATTTTTGTGATGTGGTTCATTTATTCATTAATATTTAAGAGTGTGCTGAGACACATGGTCAAACAGGAGGAACAACAATACCAATTTGCTTGACAAACCAGATTTGTTGCAGGACAGAAGTTTTATGTCAGCACCAGGTGAGACTGGTGAAATTCTAGTAAAAGTTGTTGCTACCATTAAATTAATATGACAGCCAGTATAGCCTGTGTATTTTACTGTTATAGCTATGCACAGCTTGAGGCAAACATTAACAGCTTGTCAGTATTACAGAGTAGAATCTCCATCTCCACCTCAATGCCTCAAATCCATACACACATCACACAAAACACAGATCTTGTTATGCCATTCTCTGGGCTCATTTTGACTTGATCTGGCACAGCTCTTTCAGGCTGTTGTAAAGCTTCTCTGGCTTAAACATATTGCACAAGACTTTACACCTACAATGCCACAGAGTGGTGAGAGTGCTACAGCAACATGACCTTGCAGATTTGCAGGAATGAACCTGAACCCCATCTAGACTTCTCTCAGAAAACCTCTCACACCCACCTATGGGGTTTTTTTTACGAGTTACTTTAAAAAAGAAGAGAGAAAAAACTCAGCTTTGAGCATCATCTGTCTTTCCAGTATTTACTCCATTAATTATCCAATTTCCCCAACATCATTAGCACCTGACTGTGTTTCGTTAAAACAGAAAATTAAACTCCCCCAAGGAATCTGCAACCAATAGACTTCAACATCTCTGTTATCTGCTGGCGCTATCAAATTAAACTTGGTTTACTTTTACTATTCTATGCTAAATGCTCAAAAGTGACCTCGCCCCTGTGTTTCCTCCACAGGTTGTGGAAAACAAGCAATTAACATGCAGACAGTCTTATCAAACTGTAGAACAACATGAACAGTCCTGATTTGTCCTTTAATACAGAGGCTACGTCTGCTCCATGTTGTTTAAGTTAATGGGAAGTTTGTTATGAAGGTACCTTTAATGAGAATAATACAAAAACAAAAACAATGGCCATGTGAGAATTTTATTTATTTATTTTAAATTGGTTTTTTGAAAAGCAGATGCTCTTATTTAGAAGTTATTGCATTGGCAACAAATTGAATCTCCCTTTTGTGACTCCGCAGTAAAGTGTTTTCTTTGTTTTGTCTTCTTTTTAATGGAGACGCAGCCTCACCAACAGAGAAGGTATCTCTCTCTACTGATTTAATTGTACACAAGCCACTTCATTGTGAATCCTTCTCCGATGCAAATGCCGTCCAACAGCCACAGATGGCAAATCAATGCCCACCTTATCCTGACTCCGGCAAACATGACAGAAGGTATAAATCAAGGTGGAGTGCTTTGGATGGTTGCTCTTTCTTTCATGCAGGGACCTCCTCCATATTCATCTCCATTCCTGGAATTTTTTCTGCTGCTACCTCAAGACTGAACAAATTAAACTCTCCATTGTGAATAAAATTAGCCTGGAAATATCTTAATTGGTTTCAAATACAAAAGCAAGAGATAAAAAACAAAACGGGGGGGGGGGGGGGGGGGGGGGTTGGTGGGATGTTTTGGATTTTCGTTGTGATTATAAATGAGTCTGAATGAGGGTTCGGTCCCTGGCAGCATGGCTTCAGTTTAGCAGAAGACTCAGATGGGAAGCCAGCTGGGGATCATGCTTGGTCACTGCACTGGTGACTTACACTTAAGGGGGGGCTGTGGAAGTGGTGATCTGTGCAGGAGAGGGTGAACTTCTCCACATGCTCTCCAATAGAAGAAAGTACACGCCCGGCTTGTATATGTGTACTCAAGCTTGAACAGAATAGTTTGAAACAGTAAGGCATCTACTGCACATCACATTTGAGTGACATGCTGTGATTCAGATCCAGGTGTCAACTTTTGGAGATGTCAGAGGAAAAAAACAGAAACAGATTTTGTGCTGTTCCAGCTACAAAATAATAAGAGCAGACATTTGTTTTTGGAGCTTCAGCAAAGTATGTTTATACACCGGTTGTTTTTGAACATCAGAAATAGCCTACAGTGAAGCTAGTTGTTGATTGTTGAATTATAGAGGGAGAATGACTGCTGTGCAGCATCAAAGAGAATCAAAGGATTGCATCTTGTCTTCACCTATACAGAGAAATAAAGAAAACATACTCAGAATCTAACCCCAACTTCAGTAATTACAAAGACTGAAGCACATGCTGTTAATTGCCAGTGAATGTGTGATCTCTATTTACAATTGAAAGTTCTATTATTGCTTCTGTGGAAACAACCGTTTCCTGGTTTAAATGCTTATTTAAACACTCTTTACTCCATCTGATCTTTGTGTAAATTAGCTTGTGCCTTTGCAGGAAATTAGCTGTACAGCTAAATTTCAATGAACGTGTGTGTGTCATAGCTAATTCCAGTGAATATTTTTGCTTTGTTTCTCAGGGAAGTCATTGAAACAACCCTAAAGGATTTACTGGGATATACTATACTGCTACAGGTTTAACATATAGGCAGATTTGTATTTTATGCTTAAATTAAAATGAGATGGCAGGAAAGTGGAAGTCTCTTTATCTGCTTTTGGCCTGGTCCATATGGATGTGTTCCCATTTCACTTCTTGTTTACTGTTGAGACTCTGTCCCCTTAACTTGAAGTTCAGTGCATAAATATTTCACTACAAGCTGAATTGACAAGCCAAAAAAAGTGCATGGGCCTGAAGCCAGAAAAAGGGGGAAAGGATGCAAATAGAAAACAGACAAATGACAGAAACAACAGCGAGGTCCACAGTGGGAGCACTGAAGCGGAGCTGAGAGAATGTCACTCAGGTCACAGGGATTTGACGGATGAGCTTTGTTACTGGCTCTGTGTGACCTCGCCTTTCAACCCCTCTCAGCCTCAATGACACAAACAAACAAACACACACATACATGCACACACAGACACACACACTGGGAGAGAGACAGGCACCTTTGGGGAATATGCATGTAGACCCAGAAACACAGCACACACATTCCTCTAACCACACATATACATGCACACTCAGTCACAACATACAGTAGATATTCTGTTGACATGCGAGGCAGTGACAGTTTCTCCACATCATCAGCTGAGGCACAAGCAGAAATTCTTGACCCATACCTGCCCTCCTCACTCTGGCCCTGCGGGCATGAGCACTCAATAGAAAGGGTAACACCGCTTGTCTAAGCTGTTATAGACTTGACACGCTATACCCGCACGCCAGATTTTAGAAACATATTCACACACGCATACACGCCCTCCCTATCGACTATTCCTCCTCTTATTTTTCCTCCATAAACTGCACGTTAAACCCCATGGACCGTACTCAGTTCTCTGACTTTCACTCACCCATGAGAGAAAAACACACAGTGAAACATATGACCCATCATGGCCATGAACAGCCCTGACTCATCATTTGTCACATCTACACTGACTATGCTGTTCCGATGTGCCTTTGTGTTGCTCCAGGAAAAGCCTTGAAAAGGAGAAGGAGTGGACAGGTTGAGAAAAAGGAATGATAGATAAATGGATGCATGGATGGATGGCTCCTTAGATAGATGGATTGGTGAATAAAGAGAGTAATATGGAAGTCTTGCTGGTTAGTCAAGTGTTTCAAGAATCAATCCTTTCCCTTGTCAGGTAGCCAGGGTTGCTCACATCTCACCTGGGCTTGTGACGCTCCCATGGGACACTTCCCGAACCATGCAAGCACGTGTATGTAATGAGAAAGCAACGCAAATACTGTACAAATGCGAGAGAACCGCAGATACATATAAACAAACAGGCTTTAAAGTCTTTAAATTAATTAGCACACGTCACCTTAGCGAGACCAGTGCAGTCCAAGCATTGTCCTGTGAGTCTAATTAATCACGACTTTGGTTAGCAGCCAACAGAGAGGGAGGACAGCCCCCTTCTGTCTGAAACCTCCACAACATTGCTCCAGAATGAACCCACATCCAGGGTTAACACAATTACCAGCATGCCCTCCCAACCATACATCCAGCATCACACCACAGGCACTGTAATTGGTGTGCCTAGAAATGCAGGGAAAAATTAGAAAAGCATTAGAGGGAGAGAGGTGATTAATTTGCTCGAGGAGGAGGTCGATGGCGATGTGAATCACTGCACGTCAGCGCAATTTAGTTTCCCTGATTCCCTCGGCCTTGTCTGCCACGCCAGCCTCGCTCACTGATTGGTAAGTGTCAGGTCATAGCTGAAGAGGTCATAGAGTGAAGGGCACCATGCCTAGCTTAATTACAGTATGGGATCCTGTACGGGACCTGTGGACCCCAACATCCCCCAACGCTTGTTTCCTTGTTCCCCAGTATTCAAGGGATGATGGAATATAAGTGTTAGCTGATTACATTGACTTTTATTTATGAACAAAACTGACGTATTGATGGAATAAACTGCTCAGTATGTGGCAGGATGTGAAGGTAACAGCTCTCTTGATTTGGAAGGAATAAAAATAGTTACAGTACTGACGATTTCATGTGGATGATAATGAGGCAGCACTCAAGGGAAGCACAGCCCAAGCTTTGACATGCTTGTTTTAAAAATCTCAAACGGTAAAAAAAAGAAAAACATCAAAGAAACCTGGGTGTGCTTGCATCAAAGAGGGTCAAACTTCATACCTCATCTGCTCTATTGACTGCCCAGATAATGTCCTCAAGGAGACTTTGTTTGCATTGAACAACATCACAAATGCTGACCACAATCTATAAACCAGTCCCCACCTTTTTCCACCCGGTTTTATTAGCAGCTCAGCGGCACAGACAGCAGAGGTGCTGCTCCTCTTTGTTGTTAAATAAGACCCATTCAGCAAGGTTTAACCACAGGGGTCAAGCATACAAAGCAAGCTATTCCTGGGGAGCAATTAGCTTTCAGCCAAACCAATATGAGGTCATTCCTCCTCTGGCCCCTATGACACTTCCTGTTCACACCTGGGTTACCATCTCCTGCCAATCGGGAGCCTCCCCTGTGCTCACGCCGTATGTTGTGCATGTGTGTTTCTGAATCTAAGCTAAAGTAATAAGTCTGAACGAGCAGTTTGCACCTAAGCTTGGCCACAAAGCTGGAAAAAGGTAGAAATAAAAGTACATTATTACATTTATATTTAGATGAAAACAAATTATTTTGAGAACTCTCTTTTCATACCTGGGTAGCACTGACGCACAGACTGACTGTATGCTTTTGATCTCAAGTTTTGCATGTCTTGAAATACCTCTGAAGCCAATCCTAAAGTAGTCACTTTTTATAGTATAATATATTCATATTGTATTCATATTTATTCATAACTATATATAACGCTGTACATTCACGGTGTATACAATGAATCATGTCCAGAGAGAGCAACCTGAGGTTGAAGTTTTATGAACAACTACTCCTGGATAGGAGTGTCAGAATAGGTTGTGCCGAGCTGCTGGGAGCTGTCAACCCCAAATTTAAGGAGGACAGGGAAAATACAGGATGTATCTATGTAAGATGTAGGACAAAAAGTGGAGGGCAATAATGCATGGTCATTGTAAGTTTATTTAAGTTTACTTAAAGAAATCTGTCTTTGACTCAAATGGTATAGTCACACTTGCCCTGTGTCAGGCAGTTTTCCCTGTAGAAGGACTCGCCGTCGACAAACCGCAGGCAGCAACACATGATACACTGGCAGTAAAACATCCCAAAGTCTCAAAGCAGAGTCAATGGGGTGTTAACTGACACATACATGTGCCAACGCACACCCATCCACACAGAGAGACACACATGCCTGTGCAGTACCTGTATGCTCACACAAGCACACACACAGGCACTCAAATAAGAACACACACACAAATTCAGGCATGTCAGGAGTCCTAATGACCTCCACCGTGTGTTTGTGAGGGTGTAAGAGTGTGTTTTGAATTAGGAAGAGGAGAGGCAGAAGATGAACTAATGACGGCTGCTAATAATTACAGATCTGTAGTGTGGAAGAGTTAATGAGGAGCCAAAGCCTCCCATGATGCCCCAGTAATAATGAATGAGGCGTGAGAGAGGGGAGGGAGGGAGGGAGAGGGGGGTTGGAAGCTGTCAGTTTGAGAGGCCGCAATGCCCTTTGGTTTCTCTGCACTCTGGGCATGTCAACGAGAGAGGAGCCTTCCCAGAGGAGGCTTGTCTCCACACTAATGAAGATGTGACAGACCTCTGGTCCGTGACTTGCAGTGTATAGGAAAGAGGAGGAAGAAGGACGAGGGAGAAGATAGAGACAGCTCATATAAAATGAAAGGCACTGAAAAGGTGAAAGGTTTCTGAGACCTTCAAAAAGATTGAGAAAGTGTCAGATAGAAGCAAAACTGATTAGACTGGTAGGTGATGGTTTTTAGGATGTTGCGACAGCTGAAGAAGTCAGTAAAAAATTGACTGCACTCCCACACACACACACACACACAGTGTTAAATCACATCCATCTGTGGCACTCTAGCAAAATAAAAGGCAAGTATTGCAAGTACTGTACTCACCAGAGAGCTGGTATAGCTGGGATCAGAAGTGTCATCCTGTAGGTAGCGTGACAAGCCGAAGTCGGACACTTTACACACCAAGTTGCTGTTGACTAGAATGTTCCGTGCAGCCAGGTCACGGTGGACGTAGTTAATTTCTGAGAGATATTTCATCCCTGCTGAGATCCCACGCATCATCCCCACCAACTGGATCACTGTGAACTGGCCATCATTTTGCTAGAGGACAGAGAGGAATAATAAAAATGAAAATGGTTATCTAGATATTATCTTTGGCATGATTAACATAAATGAGAATAGCTGGGGGATAGAGAGATTTCAGCAAATGCTAACATATCTGCTTTAATGATAATGGACTTATTATGTTGGTTCACAACTGAATTATAGATAGTATGTTGACTAAAAATCCCAGGCTTGAATGTTATAATTTTAAAATACCAACTGTTTAAATCTCACTCTCTATTAGGAAAAAACAGGACAAAATAAAGTAGTTGTTTGTGTTTTTTTAAAAATGTATTATACAGACAAGATGCAATTTTAATGTCCTTAGAAATCCAGTCTGTGTCAAGGCTGCCTAGTGGGACTCTCCTCCCGAATTAGCATGGACTGATGTGTTGTCATACCTAGTCACAAACAGCTATTTCAGCTTGAAGCTATCTTTTCTCGACAAAAGTAATTACAGTATGTTCACTTATTATAGGTTGTTGTTTTCTCCCTTCCCCTTGTTTTGAATCATTTCTTTTTTACACTTTGCCATTACAAAATCGCCATCAGTGAATTACAAATCCTCCTCAATGTCCACAGGAGATGCATACTTGTAATAGATGAACAAAACAAAACAAAAAGATTCCTGAGCCCATTATTGCTCATTGTAGTTAGGGCATTGTTCCATTCAGACATGCAGGTATCTATCCCTCTAACATCCACGTATGGTGCCTCTGTCCCTGTGTGAATGGTCTGAAGAGTGTGCTTTGAACCCCGAAACACAGTAACAAATAAGAGGGTAAGGCAGATCGATGGAAACACAAGTCGGATGTGGCGGTTAGCAAAGCCAACTTCAAAGAGCCCCTTTAAACCCACCCTAGATCAAAGTGGAATAGAACACCAATCCATGAGACTGAAGGAGGGAAAAAAGTGAGTTGAATATTGATTAAGAGGTATGTCTGCTCAATCCTGACTATAAAAGAAAGAGTGAGGAGTCCATTAATAGTTCCAGGCATTAATAGAGAAATTAAAGGCTGGCTAGTGTAGAAATTTTCAAATTAAGAATGATTTAAATCGCGTTCATTGTCATGAAACATATTCTCTGTTGGCAGTGGATAGATTAAGAAGGCTCATTCCAATTTGTATTAGAAGGGATTCTTCACATGAACTCCTTTCGTGTGACTGTTTTACGATTAATTTCCAATTAGTTTCTCTGTCCCATAAATGCAAGGTTTCCATTGAACTCACTAATAAGACTTATGAATACCCCATGTAACCATTCCTGACTTTGTATGTCATAGTACATGCATGTGTTCACTCACCCTGAGGAATGAGTCCAGAGCACCGTTCTCCATAAACTCTGTGACGATCATAACGGGACGGCTCTTTGTGACGACACCTTCCAGGCGGATTATGTTCGGGTGGTCAAACTGACCCATGATCGAGGCCTCAGACAGGAAGTCCCGCCTCTGCTTCTCCACGTAGCCAGCCTTCAGGGTCTTGATGGCTACGTAGATCTCCCTTTTACCAGGCAGTTTCAAACGGCCCTTGTACACCTCTCCGAATTCACCTGGGAGGGGAAGTTGAGAGACGTGCACAATGGTTGTTCTGTCAGGACCTGATCTATTTTCCAGACAAATGCTTAGTAGAGTTTGATTAGAATCTAAATCTATTCATTTATCAAGCTTATTTGCATCTCATGTCCCTTGGCAGAAATATTACCCAGAGAGCTATTATAGATCTTGACTTAGTCTATATAAAGCATGCTGAGTGTTGTCCAATACTCATCTAATGTTTCTCCTTCAAGATATTCTTAACAGCGTGGCTCCCTTGACTCACAGTAGTCATCTATCCTAAAAGGCTGCCAAGTGTCTTCATAGTCAAAGAATAACAGGCAAGCACTATCTGCTAAATATCTGGAACTCTTTTGATTAATTATCACCACCTCAGTGCCCTGCAGAGATGCCACACAGTGAAATCAACAAAAACGGAAATCTTTAATTAGTTAGTCCCCCTGCATCCTTACCGCTATCCTATCTCTGTCACTTCCTCACACCTAGCTTGCTGAGTAGGCCGGTCCACAGGAGCTATTCAAGTCCCGGTCTCATTACCAGGGGTATTTTAACCTCTGTATGATTCATTGTATAACATACGGCATCAGCATGCCCTCCCTGCTGTAAAAAAAAAAGGTGGGTTTGGTCTCAGGGTAAAGGACACGTTGGACTGTTGCTAAATCTATTTTTGCTTCCACTTGCTCGGAATTTACGTCAGAGCAATCAGACCCTAATTACCACTGTATCAATTTAAACAGACGTTTTAACAATACAAAAGACGTCAATCTTACACAAGAAAAGAAAGCTACACTATCTATTTTGCATCTAAAGCAAGAGGAAAGGGATGATGTAAGGTAGAACATGTCAGAGAGCAACTCTTAATAGGATCCCAAATCAGAGAAGCACAGGGAATAGGCCTCAAGGCTTGAGTTCTGTCTAATGCCATTAGGTCCCAGGGTAGCTGGCCTATATACTGCTTGTGCACTTGACATGGGCCCTTCACATGTTTCCATCTGATGTGGCTGCCAGAGGGGCGCAGCTTTATGACCTTGAAAAGATTCAGGCCAACATTGTTTGAACACAAGCACTCAGAAATAATGCATAGAAATGTGTCAATCCACATTCACTGTACGCACACGTACATGTACATATATTATATATACATACAGAATGTGCACCATACCTGCACCAATGACCTCCTCGATCTTCACAGTGGAGACGTCGATCTCCTTGGCGAATTCTCGAACAGCCTCGTTGGGGTCCTCGTAGGTAAAGGGGTCGATGTAGATCTTCATCCCCGGGGAGCCTGAGAAGTGGGTCGGGCAGCCCAGTGGGGAGGGGCAGTTAGACATGTCGGCTCGCAAAGAGAGTTCTAGAACAACCAAAGTGCTCGATGAGCTTCCCAGAAGAAGAAACCGTACTTTTCTTTGGCTAATGGTCTTATGGTGATGGTTGATGAATACAGTTGCCTTTCAAATCTCAGCCTTAATCACAGTGTGACTCTGCATCACTCACAAACGCTACGAGTTCCCAGCTGCTGTAATGATGACAACTCCATTTGCTCTACCGTATGTACATGAATATTAACGTATATTGCCCGCATTCAACAGTATAGGCAGAAGATTATAGGAACACCTTTAGTTACGAAGCAGGGCAGACAACAAAATGGTGGTTTGATGATTCAGTACTTGGAAGGAGGAAACAGACCAGAAAAAACAGAGAGAGAGAAGATGAAGGGATAGAGGGAGGGATGAGAGTATATGGAAAGAGTAAATGTAGACAGATTTTTTTTCTTTTATCCCTTACCCTAGCAGTCTCTGCTCTTTGATAGTGGTGGAACCAATTTCCCAACAGCCTTTTCCTATAGGAGCTCATAAAGAGATAAAACCACTGCGGTATCAACTAGCTTTTTATGCCGTACTGCGATAGGTGAGCTCAGTTCACAGACTGGAGATGTCTGCAAACGGAGGACAAATTTTCTGTGTCGACAGACCAGGTTGGGGGGTGGGGGGTAGGGGCTGGGGTTGCTGCTGCTGCTGCTGCTGAAAACGCTTGTAAACAATTTCAATACACTGCCATAAGACAGACATTACAGCAAGCAAACAGACGTAAAATCATCATTTCTACACTGACACCCAAGAGCAGCCCTCTTTCTCAGAGCTGTTTAGTCAAAACCTTGGAAGCCATGATTGGAATAAACCCATCTCCATCAAGCCAATTTGTGCCCGGCTCATTTGTACAAGCCACATAGAGAGAGGCGGGGGTCTCAAGAGATGGGAGGGAGATAAAGGTCTGGTCTTGGAGGGATCAAGGTTCCTCACCTCGCTCTTGACTAAAAGCTGATTCTAGTTACCACACTAATTGCCTTGAACCCTGCCTGTGTGAACGAAATTGCTCATTAGAGATTCCATACAGATTGGATTCAGGTTAATCCATCGGAGGGTTTACAGCTTTGCATTCCATAAAGTCATTCTGTTTACAAGTGTTGTCAGGCCACTCACTCAGCAGCATCACTGGGCGGGACTAAAAAGCTCAGCAGGGAGCATATACAGTACAGTAATAAACCGAGAGCTCACTCGAAAAACACATCATCACATGTGCATCCACGCACACATACGCAAACCCATTATTTTCTAATTCATAGTTTAGGGCCCTTTTCATGTATAATTTAGAACGCAAATAGTTTACTGTACTTCCTCCCTCTGGCACAGACCTGGTTAACTGGATTCATCTTTTTATGGCCATCTGATAAAAAATAAATTCCTCCTTTAATATTTCATACATCCTTCATCTGAGTGTATGAAGCAAATGTGTCCAAACGACGGTTCTATTTTTACCCGACATATAAAATAACAAGCCGGTTGGGAGACAAGGCATGGCTGCAGCAGTAAGTCAAAGGCCTGTAACAAACACCGTGATTATATACCTTTAGCAAATTAAATGGCTGAATGGGCAAACGCATTAATTTGGGGAATTTGGATTATAAATCTCAACAAAATCCCTAAGCTATGACACAATAGCTCAGACAGTAAAGAGTCTTTAGTTGACTGGCATTGACAAATGATACTTTATGGCACTGCACTTAACCATGTTATTTTCACCAATGTCCAGCATTTACCCTGCTATTAGTCTGCTCTGCTCATTCACTGAATAGCCCTAATGTATCCACAAATCAACCGTATGGCAAGTAATGCTTATGTTTATCTATTACTGGCTATGGGGACAATCAAATTATTGGTCCTCCTACGCATAATTTACATACTGCCTTAAGACAAACAGCAATGTCAGTAAGAAAAACAGTAGCTTCATGAATGCAGAACCTTTCAAGTTAAAGGAACTCCTTCATATGGTAGCTTTTCACTAAGGGAACATCATTTCTTCTAAGTCCTTTTGCCTGACAGTATTTGTAATTTAGCAATTTTAGTGCATAGCAATTATATGTTTTATGTGATTATCCACTTTGCAGAAATTAACATAAACAATCGCAGGGCACTGTACGCCTATAGTGAATATATTCCCATTTCTTGTCAGTCCAACATGCACACTAATCTATTCTGCAGCTCTGTGAATATAATGAGTTGAGTTTACTTCCTAAATACAAACTAATTATCCTTCGTTTGATGTCAGAAAATCATTTGTTAGACGCACACTGTGGCTTATTAGTATGGAAATCACAAAAGGGATCTAAAAATTGTATGGGATTAACAGTCACATTGGTGCAGGGGGTAAAAAAAATTGTTTGGGTTTGTCAAGCTGGTGCCTTCTGCACTGTGTTTTGAAATGAAATTCTGATCAGCCAAGGATTTGACCTAAAGTACTTGATGAAGATGAAAGACAATGATGATGATGATGAAGGGTAAAGGCAAATGTCAAAATAATCTACATAACTTTATCAGGTCTGTTTACGCCCTAGCCAACTCTTAGAATTCATACTGTATGTATACATTTTTCATGCAGTGGATGCAACAAAGAAGAAACTGCTCAAGTGTAAACATATTTGTTGAATTTCGAATCCCACTCTAATTCGGCGTGAGCACCAGATGTTGAAGATGTTGCAGAGACAACAACTGAAGCACCAAAGCGACAAACAGGGTTCGAACGTTAAGCGATTTAAGATGTGCTGGCAGTCATACGGAGAGAAGCATTAGGGCATATAGTAAACATGCAGTGCTTAGAAATGTCTCTCTGTTAATTAGCTGATGTTGACAGGCTGCTGAGGTGTGGAAAAAAAGGAAAGGGGAATAGATACACTAAGGAAAACTGTAAATACTCAGATGCAGTGAGGTGTGTGCACTACGGTGTGTAGATGAACACTAGCGATACTGATAATGCACAGACGAGGGCAATTAAAACAAACAAACAAAAAATTAACCTTGCCTCTAAGGGATGTTATTTCTCTGTGGAAATTATGTGTGTGTTCACGTGGTTAAATGTAAAATATAAGGTTTGATTTTCATAACCATGACCGGTCAGCAGCACTATTAAATTTACAGTATGCAGCAGCATCCCCAGTCGACAATCCTGTCACATTAGGTGGGCTGGAAACGAGGAGACACTCATCACCTGACGTGTGTGGCAGCAACTTGAGCAGTAAGCAGCTGGTTGAAAGCCAGCAACACATTTTTGGGAGATTCACCCAAAACAATTGGCTGAGCAGGCGCTATTTTATTGTTGCGTTGAATACTGTAATTAGGGAACTGTCAGTCAAATCTCGAGAGAATAGAAGAACACAATGCATCATGGGGTGGGGGATTACTTCACTAATGTTGGAGATGTGAAGGTTGAAGTAATAAACCTATGAATAGGATCCCTTATCAAGGTTTTATTTCCTCTCCACTTCAAATTGCTTATTTGATGATTAGGGCTGTAAGCGTCTCTGATCTTTTGTTTACTTTAACCACTTATGTTAATTGCATTTGGTTTTTCCAGAGATAGCCAGTGACAAAACTGACTCTTCTGCCCACAGCAGTTTTAATGAGCCCCCAGCTGCCACCGCTGTAGCAGCGACACAAAGTAACTGTGTTGAAACGCTTTGCTGTGTTCGGCTCTACAAAAATCTATCCCCTCGAGTGAGCCCTTGTTCAGAATGCTAGGTCGGCAGGATATAGGGCTTTCATTTTAGATACAAAACTTACACACAATCGTTTGTGTGTGTGTGTGTGTGTGTGTGTGTGTGTGTGTGTGTGTGTGTGTGTGTGTGTGTGTGTGTGTGTGTGTGTGTGTGTGTGTGTGTGTGTGTGTGTGTGTGTGTGTGTGTGTGTGTGTGTGTCCCTCCAGGCTCCTTCCCCTCATCAGTCAGCGCCAGGGGAGTGCTTAAAACACGACTCAATCACGGCTATCATAAAGCCCTGAGAGATGACTGTCAGTCAGTGTCATTGTGTAAAGGAAGGTAGAATGCTGTTTACATCCATTGACGCCTGCTACCTGAGGTCATTTCTTCTTTAACTCGCTTCCTTTTCATTAATGCATTACAAAGGAGTACATGCTTTTGGCATATCACATATCATCCATGGTGTAACAGTATATAAGTACTGGACAAAATAGGAAATGAATATAAATGAAACATGTGAGAGCAATCAGTACATACCTCCACCTAGACACAACAATCCCCTCTATATCTAAACTGCACAGTTTATTGTGTCTCAAAACACAACTGAATACATTTTTTCACACCAATTATTGTATTTATGGTGCTTCGTACTATTTTATGTACCAACTGTTGGATTACATTTGTGGTACAAAGGTAAAAACAAAAAAACACAGTATTCTTCACATGGTGAAATTTAAGTGTGTTATAAAGATACATTCATCTTGTTACATGGATATCAGGAAAAAGTTCAGGGGTTATGAACCAAAGAGACACATTGGGCACAAAAAATCTCCACAGCAGATTCATTTTGTTATAAAGTAGGGGTTGCTATGTCATGCTAAAAGTACTAACAATGGTAACATTACTTCCCATCCCTTAAAAAACTCCCCCAGCATCAATGCTTGGACAATAGACGACCATGAATTTGGTAGGTGGAGCTTCTAAATGAGCACTGAAGGGACAAGTGTATTTGTATTTGCCGTTAAATTCAAATATCAACAGTCTTTTTTTCAGCGCTGCTTCCTCTACCTTTAATTAACGGAGAAATAAACATACAGTATGGGGTCAAAATGTGTGACAGAAAACTAACCACAGGTTAATGTGAGCTCTAAGTATGAAGGTGGACTCACCTCTTCCTGCGCTGTAATGTTGCAACTTGTCACTGTACACTGCCTCCTTGGTGTATGCCCTTTTCCTGTGGGAGTAATGATTATTGAAAGAGCGAGAAGAGAGAGAGAGGGGTGACAGGATGAAAGGAAGTGTAAACGAGGCCTTATTACTGTTCATGGTTCTCTGTATGGCCTGAAAATGACGTGGCTGAAATTGAATCAGTTGCAAAGGGTTAGCAATGGTAAATGAAGTTTATGAAAATGAGCTGATTTTTAATTAGACCTTGATAGGATCTCTCTGCTTTTCATCTGTCTCCTCTGCCTCAGCATCAAAAAGAGCCTGGCCCTTTTGATGAACACTTTGCTTGCTCAAAGTTGCAAACAGCACTGCAGAAAATTCGACTTTCATATATCTAAAGCGGAGCAAGATAGGAATGTGACAATGTGACAAACTGCAATATTAAATTGACTTGACTTGAGTAAGTTAACAGGGCAAAGTCGTAATTGTTAAGTTCTCTATGGAATTGAATATTCAATTCCTCGTATGTCAAATGGGCCTTCTTTCCTGCCAGATGCCTGCTATTAATAAATCCTCTGTATAAATATGTGTAAGAAGCTGACATGCAGTATGTTCCTAGGTGTAACGAGGGGCTTCTGCTGTATTGATAATGCAGTTTTAATTTTACAGCCCATTTCACAAATATAGCTGTGCTGAGTTTTATTTTAACATATGATATTTTCTGCCATGTACTTATAGACGATTAGATTGATAGATGATTGATGATGATTAAATTCTGGGGAAATCCATCTTAATGTGACAGAAATTCCTCTTCAGTCAATGTTGCTATACAGTATGTCTTCCAATAATTATAAGCAAATACAAGCAGGACATCATTATGTCCTTTTATAGTTGTTATATGATGTCATTAAATGGACATGAGATATTTTACTGTCAGGGAGAAAAAGTTGGGAGACTGAGAAGGGGAAAATGTAGCAGCAGTTTCTGCATGTATTACAAGAGACTGAGGAAGGAAAATGTGGTTACCTGCTGCACACGATGGAGATGGCAACAAGGGAAACAATAAAGACCACTCCTGCTGCAGCTGACCCAGCAATCAGTGGAAGCTGTTCCCTCAGCTCCGACTTGAAGTCATCTGTATTGCACAAAGAGAAAGACAGACAGGCAGACATTGAGAATGGCTTAGGTAAGACTTAAAGGACCATGGCTGTGTGTATTTGGAGGAGTGTATATGTGAGTGTGTGCTTGGGGGGTAAAGGGAGAGACAGAGGGAAGAAGAGGCAGAGCACAATGGTTAGACTGGTTGTACTGATGGATAAAGAAAACTTATAGATCTCTCTGCTGAGAGGTTGTGACTGAAATCCACTGAGCTTTAGCGAGACTTACTGACAGACTGTGTTTGATAAACTAGCAGGAAGACAGAGAGTGAGAGAGTAGCAGAAAACTGATGGTTGGAAAAAATGAGGAGGACCTCTCAAACTTCCCCACCTCACCTGTCAGAAATGAATGAACCAAAAAAAAAATGCACCTTGGAATGTTTTTTTTTTTTCAGGTGTTGAAAAGGGAGTCATCCACTGCCAATCACACATACAGCACAAACATGTTTTATGTGCATATCCAGGGCAAGCTGCCAGTAGTTCAAAGGACAGCTCAAATGCCCGCCTAAAACCACGACACAGCAGAATCCTCAGTCATCTTTGTGCGTCCCTGCCTTCCCATGACTTTGGCACCAGCAAACACTGTGGTTAAAGCAATGCACGATTTAGCATGCTGCAGGCAAATCAGCAGCTTCTAAATTCAATCCCCCGTGTAGAATGGGCCTATTGGATTAAAGTGATAAAGGGAGAACTAATGCATCTTCGGAACAGTGCAAGAGCTGGGATATATGAGGAAACTCAATGTGACAGGAATTGCTCACTCTTTTAACTTGCAGGTTTATCAAGTATGTTTCAAGCAAACAGTGTGAATGACGTTCCAGCTACTCAGTGAGTCTTCCTGTTCTCTTTTGATGCATATTACTGTAGGTGCAAAACAGAGGTCCAGATCACATCTCCCGCTCACCCATATGAGAATGGTGATTTTTTTCCCTCCTCACAGCCATAAAAATCACACAGCTACCTGTTCCGGCGGTAAACAGGCTCCTATTTCAATCAGTTAGTTCTTGAAGCTTCAGCCCATTAGATGAATGGAGAACAGTGACATCAGTCACCTTACTGATGGACAAACCACTTCTTTTTCCATCATACCCATCAATCAAGTCTGCTCCGCTTGTGAGTCTGCATGTTTTGCGCGTACAGAGGTGGCAGACGGATGCCTTGTGGAGGTGTATGAAAACGTGCCGACGGGAAGACTTGAGGGATTTAAATGTTTTGAGACAAGATGTGGAGGCAGAGTGGTGTCTGGGTGGCGCATTCAGGAGACAATAGAGCGCCACGTTGGAGGGAAGAGGGGCCTGGTGCAGGGGGCAGGAGGTGGAGCCGTGGGTGTGATTGTCGTTAGTTCTCTGGCGTCTGCTGCTAATTGGCTTGACGAATGTTGTGTTATGGCAGCAAGCCAACGGCTGAAACCATAAACAGTGTTTGTGTGTGGCGCGCATGCACGTACATGCGTGCGTTCACATGTGTTTGGGGGAGCAATCATTTTCAAATGTCTGAAGGAGCAAAGGAGCCGTGACTGTGCCGCTACATCTGCTCCGCACAGGTAAATAGCCATCGTGATCATCTTCATCATCATTATATTCCCTCCCATTTTCCCCTCCCTCAAGATCATCACCGATTCATTCATTGTAATCTTCATTAACGCAATGTGATGTGGAAATGTCACCCTTGTCTTTGATACATTATTAACTGTGGCTGCACATGGATAGCAGGCTCATAGTCCAGCTCGGCACAGTGAGGCAGCACTTGAGAAAATCTTGTGAATGTTACACATACCAAGTCAAATGTTAAATCCATCCAGACTGACTCACACTGTGTTCATTTCAGCACTGAATTCACTTCCTGGCAAGGCTATGAAGGAGTGCTTCATGAGGAAGTGATATGCAACGCCGCCTTCACCATCTCCCTACACACACACACACAACTCCTTGCACTTCCACCAAAAAACATAGTTTCACAACCTTGCCAGTGTGGCAGGTGTTGGGGCCCCTTTTCAGCCCCTTTCCTCTTCGACAATCCAAGCCCCTCCTCCACATGGCAAAAAATGTATCTCATCAACTACTAATCACAGCTATGCATTCTGGGACAGCTCTCCAGCAACAGAAGGGCCGGGTGAAAAACCAATTAGCTAAGCATTTTGGATCAAACACAGTTAGTTGCACAAACAAAAGACACTCAGCGTTTTACATATTCAAAGCACCCACACACACACACACACACACACACACACACACACTCCAACCTGACTGTGAAGGAAATTAATTTAGCTGTTGAAATAGAAGTGCAATCAAACATCACGGTTCCCTTCGATCTCCCCTACTAATAATGATAATAATAACTCCACAACAAATTCAAAAAGAGACAAGAGTGTTTGAAAGAGTTTGGGTGTATGTGAGGAAAAAAAAAAAAAAAGGAGAAGAAGAAGGATGGAGAGAGACTGAGAGAGCTGTTTCTCCTGGCTCGGCGATCCTTACCATCTGTGAGGGTTTGGAAGCACATCTTGCTGCTGTATTTGCCAAAGCCAGCCACAGTCCGCGCCCGCACCTGCACTACGTAGACGGTACCCGGCCTGAGGCCCTCCACGCGCGCAGTGTTAGTTTGGCTCCGCAGGATGGTGGAGTTAATCTCTGCGTGGTCCTGAAAAGAGCAACGGACACACGGAGCAGGTGAGAGATGACTTACTGAGAGGATGTCAGCAAGTGTTAAACCACAGAGTTAAGACAATTGTGGTAAAACAAGATCCGGCAGTAACAGGAGTTCAACAGACAAACAACAAACAAGCTTATAAAACATTGTATATTCAGGAAATAGTACAGGCAATGTGGTCCAGTTGAAGGAAATTAGTTTAGCTTGTATATTTTCGTAGTTGTAAACCAGAGATAGTGGAAATATAGTGCACTTCTGATAAATTACACTGACAGAGGACAGATGAAAACAACAGATAGAGTGGATGCATAACAGACAGTACACAACACTTAGGGACAGACAAACATTTTTTACATTAGGTTGAAGATTCAGTCTATATCAAAGCTTCAGTCAATTCAGAATCTTAAATACAATTTTGTGCAGCATGCACACTTATATACACACACACACAGAAAGGACACATAAACAAGAGCACTGAATGCATAAACGCAAAACATCCACCATCCACTCAATAACACACATACACAATGTGGTAATTAAAGGCAATCATTTTTGCAAATTACAAACACCAGTAGCTACTTCTTAACAGTAATAGAATTACATTGCGTGTTTGTCTCTTCAGATGAGTTTGAACATTGCATCCACTTGTTTTGTTGTCTAAACTAGGTTGCTTTTTAAATATGACGCTAGGCCAAGCCCACCCATGGAAAGCACTTTACTTTTTCATTAAAGGGAATGCTATAAACATATCCTCTGTGTAATCACTGTTTGTTGGAGTTTTCTGTTGAAGTATTTGCCCTCTTTTTTCATGCACTGTTCTAACCAAAAACTTTCATTTTCACCCTTGTAGACGTGCATGTGTGTGCATGGGCGTACAATATGAATATATGCATTTGTTCATGCATATATTATGAAAATGTCTGGGTTGGACCACGGGACCTGCCCTCTGGATCTCCGAATCTCAGTCACTCTCCCTCCAGGCTCAGGAGAGTCAGTCAGGCAGTCTGCTGCAGTGTAGTTTGGGGCTTGCTGGAGGTATCTGCTATGAGGAATCAGTAATTACTTAGGCCTGTCACCTTCCCATAACCCAGAGTGAATATGACAGCCAGAAAATAAGACTACACTACACCCACCTACACTACACCCACTGCTGCAGGCTGCTGATAGCTAGATGCAGACATCCTATAGAGGGGGAGGTGGGGTGTGGTTGAAAGTGAAGGGGCCAAATTCCCTGTGTCAGTGAAACAGTGTAAATAAGGACTGTTTTTTCAAGCTTGGTAAACACACTATTGTCTAACACTGGACTACATTTTATAATACATGTATGAATAAAAAAATACGAGTTGACAACAGTGCAGAGTGGAAAAAGTAGATAGGCAAAAAGGCAAGAAGGAAGCGAGGGGGGGAGGAGGAGGAGGAGGTTGGAAGATGATGGCAGGAAGCGATAAGAAACTCCAGGCAGAAGCAACCCACATCGAAATCATTATCCAATCTGATTGGTGTAATTGAATCATTCCGGTTGCTCCGTCATTGAGCAGATGAAGTAAACACAGCTATGAAATCTGCCCCCGCGTCCCTACACACACACATACACACAAACTCGCACACACATAATGATGTGTGCAATCACATTAGCTCTTATTGGACACTCCGGGCTTGATGAAGACAAATGTTTGGGCTTGGGATGGGAGAGCATCGCACCGACAAGCTTTTATTCTATCTCTGAGAGGAAAGAGATGTTTATAAATGGAACACTGGATGTAACTGGTTTAGGGAGTTTAATCATTTCACAGCCTTTTTGTCCATTAGATCACACATTGTCATTTCTCCAATGTGCTGCTTACAAACACTCAAAAATCACAAAACCTTGTGTCAAAGCAGCAACTTGTGAATTTCAAAGAGCTGCAGAAGACATGCCCTCCCTGACCCCCCATCCCTTGGAGAGACTGGGGCCGTAGTCACCTATTCATCTGGTGTAAGACATGCTTGAGTGTGCATGGACCACTTGGGGTCAGGATTTTCCTAGTCCTGCCATCAGTCACTCAGAATTTCTCAGGACCACACCCCCATCTGTTTGAATGGAGGACAGGTGAGCAGACAGATGGCAAAATGCCAATGGGGGGAGAATCCCTTGAGGGAGCACCAGCTAGGAATGGCCCTTTCATGCTGCCACTCAAATGGGGATTATGTGACACACACACACACACACACACACACACACACACACACACACACACACACACACACACACACACACACACACACACACACACACACACACACACACATCTGCCACTTAAAAATGAGTTGGCATTTGGCACTCGAGCAGGTTAGGGGATAGCCAATAAAAGGCCATGCCAGGAGGGACTTCCAGCCACGAGAGGTCCTCTCCTGCTGCCAGTCAAATGGGGATTAGGAGGACCACACCCTAACTTGCTAAATAAAGACAAAGTTGCAGGTGGGAAGGCAGATGGCAGAGCAGCCAATCAAAAGCTTTGCCAGGGGTGACAGACAGGAAGCACTGCAGGGAATTTACTCTCTGCAATAGTCAGTAAAAAACACTGAAACAAACTTAGCTTGGACGGTCATCTTAATTAGTACCGTTTATTACCCTCAGTCTCCAGATGCTTTGAATGCTCTGAGTGATGGTGAAGCACACACATCATTTACATTTACTACAGTAGGGAGTTATAATAAATCATTCTGCTCCCTTCTGTAAAAAAAGATGTGCTTGCTATATGTAATAACCCACTGTACCCCACCCACCTGGCTACTTGGCCTTGGGACCACACTGGTCTTATTTTGATATATTTAATTTGACCTCATTTTAGAGGATCGGCTACAGTTAACAGATTTACAACATTAGCTCTGGATGGACCTATTATAATCACACTGCTGCATAGCTGAAGGTCAAATACTTGGATTCTTTTTCATTTCTCTCTCTTTTTTAAACTTGTTAAAACTTTCAATTTGTTTTTCCTAATTGCCAATTTCCTATCAATTGCCATTACACTGCCAGAGGATTGTAGAGAGAGATCTGTTTGAATTTCCTCTCTTTGCCACTTTTCCCCTTATTTCCTCTGGTTTTTTGGGTGAGTTTTTCAGTCAAAACCCATTACTGTTGTTGGCCTGTAAAGGCCACCGAGACATTATATGTGATATTGGACTATAAAAATAAACTTGACTTAACTTGACTTGACTTGACATGTGTGTGTGAGTGTGTGCACCTATGTTTGTGTGTCTGTGTTTTTCAAAAACTGCCAAGTACCCAAAATGGACAGCATGGCCACCTGGCACAAAGACAGACATGATGGGATACCATGTGTCCTCTTCACAGGCTCACACACTTGCATGCATGCAAATAACGGACACAAAAAGGGAAAGGGGGGAGGTGTGTATGAGGGAGAACAGTCTAATATTATATTTGTAAAGTGGAAATGAAAAAAAGAAATCTCTCCCATTAATACTACTGATTAAAATGTATCGCCTGAGGTAAAAAAAGAAAATGGAGAGAAACAATGTAAATCTCAGAGACTAGATGGGTTTTATTTCCAAATGCAAATGATTACCATAACCTAATTAATTCTAATCTAATGGTAAAGAAAATGGTAATTATTTTGTATGGAAATACAATGGTGATAAAATCTAATATTAAACACCATTAAAGCCTCTTAAGCGTTTTGGGAAATAACAGGAAATAAGATTGAGACAAATTAAATCACCTCAAAGATACAAAAACACAATGATCTCCCTCTCATTGAGATTCTGCAAAGCTACATGCTAAACAATTGAAAGTGCGGTGCACTAAAAGAGGGGTAAGAGGAGGCAAAAATTTTGAAGGGAAATGTATTTGCTTCAGCTCTTTTGGTTTGTTTTTCTTATTCTTTGCTGCAATCTCCTTTTGAGATGACTCTTTGTACTCATTCCATTCACCTGGAGACTGACGAGGAGGACTGAGGGAGCAGGGCGGGAGACAAACAAAGAGAGGGAGAGAGAGAGAAGAAGAGAGTCTGAAGGAAGAAATGTGAATACCCTTGCTAGGGGACTGGGGGAGCGCTGCACAAGTCCCGCTTTTCACAGGTTCCATTAAAAATCATTAAAAGTCTGTACAACATCTGTGTGTGTCAACAGAAGTGTTGTGGTCGACTCTGAAAGCTGGCAGCGAGAGAAGAAAAGAATAATAAATACTTTCTCCTGGCTTCTCTTCTGAGGAATTGCTAATTGCATGTAAATAAAAGGGTGATTTCAGAGTGCCAAAAATGCAGATGGTGCTATGGTCAGTGCGCTACAGATTCTGGTGACATGCTGTAAAGTTGAATTTCTGCAGCATAACAGTACTGCTGTCATCTAGAACTGAACCTGAACTGCTGCTGACACCTCCACACAAACACTGCCAGAAGCTCTCTCTCTTTCTCTCCATCTCTCTCTCTCATACACACACACACACACACACACACACACACACACACATATAGACACACATGCACACACACTCTCTCGCTCTCTGACACCAACACACACAGAGCCATCAGTAACCAGAGCCAGTGGCTGCTCTGCCCCAGCCTTAATGGAGGGCCTGACCTCCGCTATGCTGAGTTATTTCCACCCTCCCCAAATTTTCAGGCAACCAGAGGAAAAATGGTATCAGAAAAATGGAGAGAACAGGAGCATGGCATCCTACTTTTTCCTCTGAAAACCTTTAACTCATTTCATCATGCTTCCCAATTTACAGGGTCCTGGGATCACTTATTTTATAATCAGAAGGTGGGTTGAAGAGGGGTGAGAGGCTTGTAGCAGCACTCAGCTCAGCCTGTAGGGTGAAATTGTCAAAGTTTCTTTTAGGGACATTTATCTCTGAAGCCTAAACTATAACTGTTGATATAAGATTGGGATTTTATTACTTCTGACAATATCACACAACAACATTACAGCAAGCGCTGTGGATATTAAACAAACATATATTTACAATTATGTTGATACAGAGTTTACTGGGACAATGGTTTAAAATATAGAGTAACCAATGTCTTGTATTCAAAGAGCAAAATTAAGTTTTATTACCTTACAGATCTCTTGTAAAGCATTGTTGCACTGATTCATGGATCTTTGGTTCAGTTATGACCTTTTGTACTAACAGAATTGGTCCACAGCCTTGTTATTAAGTGACTCACTTTGGAGACCATCATCTAATGTCACTCTGCCCTATCTCCCTATTTCATTCAGTTCCTACTGTCAGCTGGCCAATAAAGGCAATCATACTGGAAAACAATTTCGACATCTCTATAAAAAAAATGTGAGCCTGCCCTGTCTCTGGGAATTACATTTGTGGCCAAAACTATAGCATCATTACAAGGCATGTGGAAAGAAAAGCAGATCTTCCTTCCTTTGTATGATTACCCTGAGGTATTATTCAACACAAAGTGTGACAATGCCACACTGCTGGAGAAGTTGCCATTGTAAATGGGTATATGAGGCTTCCTGCGAGATGGAGTGTACAGAGAGACAGCTCTCTGCTGTGCTAAGAACTAGCTGGCTGTGCCAGGCACGCTGAGACAATCAACTCCAGAACCATAACAGTGTGACTACGCTCAGATTAATGCAAGCATCAGTGAGATGCATATAAAAGACGGTGAGTAGAGCAGGGACATTTTTATACAAAAAGGCAGTTTTTTTATTACTGTATTATCCATAGCACTGTGTAAGGCTGGAAGTATGCACGGGCCTGTGTGACAGACATGGTGAGTCATCCCCCATAATTGCCTTTTATGATTAAAATGCCACATCATCACTTCATGCTTGAGGTGGAACCTCCAGATTTTCTGGACCTCTCAGGTATTCAGGGAATCAATGAGGAGCGGGGCAGAGCTGACCTGGATGTGTGCAGTTCAATTCCCTGCTTCTCCATATGCAACAAGGAGACTAACATGCATGCAAGTAACCTGAGCTGAAGTGTGTGACACAGAAAATTTATGTGCATAATACATTTTAAGGTATAGAGATTACACACATCCTTTGTTCTTTTCTTATTTTGCCAACGTCGTGAACCATTTTCCTCATTTTAAGACAGTGACAAAAACGTCTTTGGTGACACTTTAGAGAACAGCAGCTGGCTGAAGGAAAAGTCTGCTTAGAGCCCATAAAGAGCCTTGTCAGGTCCAAAATAAAGTGTGAAAAGAGGACCACCAATGTGGAAATCTCATCTCCACAGCGCAGTGTGCCACAAAGCAATCACTCTGACTCACCTTCTGTGTCTTACTCACACTCACACGGTGGTACATTTCCAGATAGACAGTAACGCATACAGGGGGAATATGAAGGTACACCAAGACAGAGGTAGGTAGGGTAGAGTGTAACCTCTCTGTCACCTGAATCATCCCAGTGCAATTAGCAATCTTGTCCTCGTTAATTCATTAATTTGTGATTACGCTGTGCTCATCTATTTGTGTGAGGACACGCTACATAAACATCAATAGGATTAGGTTTCATTGATATTCATGAGCTAATGGGAGGCTGTATAAGTGTTATTTACACGACATTAAGCTGTCTGGCAGATAAGGTTTCTCAGGGCCATGGCAATCGGATTCAATTTCATGACCTGTGCAATGCCAGAGGGAAAAACAGCGAGCAATGCTGCTATTATTGGATAACTGAGTTTCCAACTGCAAACATCATTTAAAAACATGATTGTTGTCCTCTCTGATAGAGAATGCTAAATATGACAGCCTCTATTCTTAGGTGGGGTTGTGAATATTGATCCGGGAACCTTAGCTGAAATGAGTTTGGGTGAAATAAATAACTCAACAGAAAAAGAAAAAACATTTATAAAGCTCTATTGATTTGTATCTTTTATCTGGAAAGCCTAACATGGGTGAAGGTGCACCAGGCCTCTGCAAAAGTCTTAGCTTAAGATGACAAAGACCGAGGGGAAAAAAATGTGCATGACCAACCTTGCTGTACCTATCGATCACTTTAGGAGGACAAACAAGGGCCCAAACAAAAAGCTGGAGCCTCCGATCTCTCGGTATCATTATGTCCCAGGCCTTGGGAAAAGGCCTACAGGTCAATACTGGAGCAGCATAGGCACTTTGGGGTAGGGTTGGGGACTTAATAAAGCAGACATATTGTGTGTGAGCAGACGGGTCGATGTGACTCCCCCCCCAGACGCAATGCATTTTCACAGCGGGACAGGTTGCTGCACTGTGCAGAGTGGGCCTGGAGCAGAGGTCAACCTATTCACTTCATCAGCAGCGGAAACCAAAGAACAGTGGGAGAGATGGAGTGACCACAGTGAAAGAACACATTATCAGCCCAGGGGACTCTGTTCACAAATATTTGGGACAGCTTACGTTTTTTGTTGGCTTTATATGCAGCTGACCATGCTCGTGCACACTTTGAAGACCATGTGCGATTGCAGATGGATCTTCATGTGAAAATTCTAACACACACACACACTTAACTTACCTTCTCATAGTATCTCAGCTCGTAGTCCAGAATGATGCCGTTGGGCTGTTCTGGTTGTGGCCATGACAGTGTGAAGCTATTCATGGTTGAGCTGATCTGGTGCATGATGGGAACGATGGAGGGAGCTGCAGGGCACAGAGAGAGAGAGAGAGAAACAAAAAAAATCAGTGCATTTCCAGAATAACTGATGATGATTGCTCATGTGTCTCACCAACAGCTTTTTGCAGGTTGTGAGTGGGTGTTTTTTTTTGCTGCCAGGGAATAAAACACCGCAGTCATCCGGAGATATTATAACAGGTATGTGGATCCTCTTTGCTAATACTGACGACACAGCACAGTGAGCAGAAGCCACTGTCCAGCAGGCACCAAGCCATTAGCTAGCTTGGACTAGATGTGCAGTGCAGCTTGCCAGTCATTAAATTTCAACCAGCCATCACAATTGTTAACTTTAGATTCAAAAGTGACTAAAGTACAAGTTGTGCTATAGAAGTATTGAGTTTTCATTTTGGATTGAAAATGTAGGTCAAGCCATCTATGAAGAGACTACCTCTAATAACTACAGTTACTTTTTATAGTTTTTGCATTATCCACACATAAAATTGTATACATTTTTAATAACTAAAACATATTTGCAATACATTTCATCCCATTTAAATCATGCATTGTACAACCTGCTGTTTTAGATTTCCAGACTGCAGTCATCAGCATTTTACACACAATCTAAGTTTAAACAGAGCTACTGCCTTTCTCATCAGTATCCAGGTAGCCAGCTGAGTCGAGGCTGATTAGAGTCACGGTCAACCATATTCTGGCACCGCAGGACCAAATCTGAGTCAGCTTTGGCCAAAATATGGCTGCCAGATTTAACTAAGATTTGAGGGTGTGGACTTGGGCTGAGTATCAGCTGCAGTTAGCAGGCCTACCTTTGCGCCAGAATCGCCAGTCGCCACGAGTCTGGCATGAGTCCGGCAACCAGTCGTGTTGGATTTAGTCTAGTGTTGGGCTGTGTAATCTTGGCTACAGGAAGAATATGGAAGCACTAAGTGTGGCATCCAACGGCTGCATTGTATCCAGTAGTTAACACAGTTCCAAAGCTTTTTGAATAGTTTTTTTTACCCCCTTTTTTTTTTAGGATTGCCCATTCACACGATGGCTACATCAATTCTCTGCAGCAAAATATGCTGGGAAAAAAATGTTATGGTTTCTTTCCTTAAATATGCAACAAAGCTCTACATATGGAGATGAGGAAAGAATGCAGGAAAGTAAACAGGTTACTTGTTATTTGATTGCAATTTTAACATATTTTGAGCAATCAGACCTAATATTAGATAATATTAGTCAATAACACCATGATTGTGCCCATGCAAATGCAGCAAAGTATATCCATAAACAATATAATGCATAAGATTGGGAATAGATACTAAAATGAACTGAGCAAGTACAACATGAACAGAAAAGGTAAATCCGATTTACTCATCTATAAGTGACTTGATAAAAAGATATTCAAAAATGCAGTCTTACAGTAGGCAGGATGAAAATTTATTTCACTTGATTTATTGTGACACTCCACTCGGTGTGCTCCGCTGCTGATTTCAGTGTCAATGATGTCATGGTGAGCCACAGAATTACTGAACAGTGCCGTCAGGAAAAAAAAAAAAAATGCTTGCAAACAATGGAACTGCCACTTTCCAGGCACAGGCAGACTGTAATCATGGATCTCCAGCAAAACAAGCAGCCTTTGTTTCTCTTACTAGTTACTCTAAGTAGAATTGAAACCCTGTACATGTACTGTAAACATGCACCTGTATACCACCTGTATACAAACTATCATAATTGTTTTATCATGATTGTTTTGGCTCATCTGCACAGTTCATTACATCATTCAACACCAGTCCACCTGAATGCACATACTCAGGCTGTCAATTAACCCAGACACTGTAATTTCCTGCTCATTTTTTGTCCTCTGCACCGTTATCCCTCCATCATTTCTGCTCCTCGTCACTCTTCACATGCCACTAAGGGGCTGTTATTGGACAGAAGGAAGACATCAGCGGTAGGCCTAATAAAACTCTGTATGCATACAGTATGTGTGCAGGTGTGTATGTTTGCACCATGTGCATACAGTTATCACCACATCCCATTGAGACACTGTATGTTTTGACTCCGGAAGTATGTTTTCCTAAAATGGGCTAAAGCTTTGACGTACAGTAAATTGAACCAGAATCCATTGTTGTTGTTTTTCTTACCAAGATAGAACAGCTACTACAGTGTCCATTCACCTCTTTCCTTTTTTTTTTTTTTTTTTTTTGCTATCATACCGCAGCAAATTTTTCTCACTGTTAACATCCAACAAGGAATCCACAGCTATCTTGCCATTGCTGACTGTAGTGGTGAAATATATCAACAGCCCCAGACTTGGTCCTCTGGCGCTGATATTCACTTTTCTACCCCTATTTGTTGTGTTAATACACGTAATCTAGGGAACGCTGACAAGTTCCTAAATGTCAGAGTCAGTGCCAGCTCGCCCAGCGATGACTCGGGAGCTCAGACCTTGCCTGAACCTGTCAGCTCAGACACAACAGCAGAAAATCCCCACAGTCCAAATTATCACTCGCTGGATCACTTGGATTCCTGCTAATCAAGGCTCTGGAGCTATTACACTTGTGGAAGTTCATTGACTTTAACTAGTGATGCTAATCTAATCAGTTTCTCAGTCTGAATGCTGGGGATTTCTGCCCGAGTTAGAGCAGTTTTGGTTCTTACACTTGAGAGGTTTTTGTTTATGTTTTTATCTTTACTCCTGACAACCAGTTTGAAATGCACGAAGCTCGGTCTCATATTTCCGTATGAGATTTAGCAGTGCTTGAATCAGTATCTGATTTCCTCATATTGCCAGCAGTTTTTGATTCATGAACTGCTCATAAATAATACCTGAGGATTATTTTTATATATTAAATAAGCTTATTTAGACAAGCCTCTTTAATAATACAGAGAACTTGAGATCTAAGTAGAGACTTTGAATGAATGCATCAATCTAACATAAATCTGTTTATCAAAATGTCTCAATATACTAAATACAAATGCAAATTGCTTGGCTTCTACAGTAAGTACAAATTGCTTTAATGGGATATGTGAATATGCCCAAAATCTAATGTATAATCACAAACTCTTCCTCTGTAATGTCTTAAGTTAAAATATGACACCAAACAAAATTTACTCATCAAACCAATTTGTAAACACACAAGTAAGTTTGATTAAAAACTGATTCCATGGCTACTCATTTGAAGTTCAAAGCCATGGTGTTTGTATACAGTGCTGGAAAGGAACCTCCACCCTCATGTTTGCAGGCATAAATACAGCCACACACAAGCCCGTGCTCTACATTTTGTGCCTAATAGCCTCCTGGCTCTCGGCCTGCTCACTGCTGAGGCCTAGTCATCGCTCCACCTGGTCTCCACTCACCATCTTTCTGAATAACTCCTCCATTCAAAAGGCAGCAAATGACACCCTCTCTCAACAAAATGATGCTGTTTTTAAACCAGACTCCTTAGTGGTTACTTTATTTCTTTTCTTGCTCTCCATACTTCACCTTCGCAGGAGCACTCCATAGTCACAGGAAGAGTGTAAGGAGAGAAACGGCTGACCTTTTCATTTTCATTACTTGTGATTTCAGTTTTTTGTTTTGTTTGTTTGTTTTGTTAAGAAGATGAATTATTTTACAGTTTTTAATGATGATATTTTGTGATTTGAGTGTCAGATAATTTACTAAAATTACAATTTTAACAAATGAATGGGCTCTGTTTATCCTGTCAGTGTGAATGGATTCTCTTCCATCTGCCTTCCCTTGGCTCTCACCTCCTGCCCTCCCTTTCTCTTCCCTCTCTCTCTCTTTCTGTCTTCCTTTCTCTCGCTCTTTCTCTCTCATACCCTCGACAGAGAGTGTGAGGGCTAAGCTTCACCTTGTTGCACTTCAGCCTTTCTGCCTCTCAGGCTGGTTCACGCTCCACTGACCAGGGCTAGGGCTGCCTGGGCTGCATTATCAATTACCGGCCACAGGCACACACTGTTCCTGACAGACCCAAGGGAAAGGCACTCCACACAGAAATTACTGCAGTGGAAAAGGGGGCTGAGGAGGAAAGGTATTTCCACAGCCCCTGCAACCAAGCCCTGGTCCCGATTCAGTTCTTTTTACCATGGAGAGTTTTTATACGCGTGTTTTCATGTGTTAAATGTCCAACGGCTAAATGTGTGCAAGTGTGTACCCTGAGTTGAGACCTCTGAATCATCACCCACATCTCTGAGATATTTTTAGATTTTAAATGGGTCTAGAGTAGCGTCCACTTTTGGCTCTTAACCCAAGAAACAACAAGGCCACCCAAACTTCGTTGGTGGAATTAAGGATTGAGACTTTATCTTCACATCACACAGCAACTTTGACATCTGTGAGCAACTTATGCAACATTGTTCTTTTTTTTCACTCCTTTAAACATCATTTTTTTATGATCATTACAGTCACTCCATGTGAAAATAAAAAAACCCTAGCATGAGCACATTTTCTGACCGCGAATTTGGCATGATGATCACAGTGTCGGCTTTGACTTCTAAACTTCTATCTACCCTTTATTTTGAACCAGCTACCCATACAATACAATTTCTCACCCCGTTAAAAAATATGTTTTCTCCCCGGCTCTCCCACTGGACAGACACTGACCATGTTTTTGAGAGGAAAAGCAGGAGAAAAAGAGATAAAGAGCATGTGCAAATGTATGTGTGTCTACGTCCTAGTAGCCTATGTGTGAAGAGCCTGTCAGAGACAATGTGTCGAGCCTGTATGAGGGTGAGGTTCAGCCCAATGAAGCACCGCTGTCCCCTCCAACTGCGTCCCCCCACTGTCACCCTGGGACGATGATGCTGACAGTGATTGGTGACTGTGTCCTGCACTCCTCTCTCCTCCCTCCATCCCTCCCATCCCTTGCTCCTGTGCTCCACTTTTATCTGGCCCCACTTGCTGCCCCTGGCTTTTAATGCAGAGCTTGGCTCACCATTAATCAAAGTCAAAGCCTCCCAGTGTCTGGCTGAGACAGAGAGAGGGAGAGAGAGGGAGAGAGAGAGAGAGAGAGAGAGAGAGAGAGAGAGAGAGAGAGAGAGAGAGAGAGAGAGAGAGAGAGAGAGAGAGAGAGAGAGAGAGGAAAATGAAGGAGGGAGTGCAAAAGAGAGAAGAACGTGATGAAAGAATGAAAAGCTTCTTTACCTTAGTATGATTAATCTACTGTGGAATACAGATGAGTTGGAGCATCATTTTACATGTCTGGCACAAACCCAAGCTGCTGTTTTCATCACTGTACCTCCAGTGTACAGTGATCATCATTCATATGGTGTGGTGAGGGGTCAGTGCATCAGATGTGCTGTTCCATATATATCGAGAGACTACTCAAGTTATTTAGAATTGCACTTCCATAAAACTAGAGCTGAGATATCCTGACTTTGAATCGCTGGATCCTACATTTCCCACAATGCAACTCAAATGTCTTCCTCAAACACTGCTGAACTCGGAAATATTCATGTTTCGTTTCAACATACGAGTCCATATACCCCGATCTGTAATACCAGCGTCTAGTCGAGCTAGAACAAACCTGTTGACAAAGCTTCCTCCAGAGCCACGGAGGACATTTGTACACTGACTGTTTTCACAGGCTGGGATGTAGCCCCATGATAATTACCAAACTCGTCATCTGTTAGTTACTGTATACAGTATACCAGTGTAAAGCATCCAGTTCTCCCCTTCTCCTGTCAATGTGGCCTCTTCTCCTGGGCTAGACTTGAGTGCAGACTGCTGGTCTATTCAGCATGTGAGTACTGTGTAGTTTTCACATCTGAATTCCCAGTTGCAAGTCCCTGTTCTACTGTCAATGAAATGATTGGACATAAAGTTGAACTATGATTGGTTAGTTGATTTTACCCCAAACCCATTCAACTCTGTGCAAAACAAAAAACCACATTAGTGCTGTTTGCTATATTGTTCAAATTAATGTTTCACCTCAAAAGTCTTCACTCAGTTCTATATAGTAACAAAGCATACATATTTTTTGTAGCAAATGTATTAAATATGAAAAATTTAAATATGGCACTGACATACGCATTCAGAGCCCTTACTCAGTGCTACTTGCAGCACCTTTAGTCTTCTTGGGTATGACCCCACGAGCTTTGCACAACTGGTTTTGGGGATTTACTGCCATTCTTCACTGCAGATCCTTTCAATCTCTGTCAGATTGGATGGGGACCATTTTCAGGTCGCTCCAGAGTTGTTTGATTGAGTTCAAGTCAGGGCTCCAGCTGGGCCACTCGAGGACATTGCAGAGTTGTTTCTGCAACATTTCTGCTTGGCGGTGTTCCTCAGGTCAGTGTCCTGTGTTAGCAAAGTGAAACTTCTGGGGTCCTGAGTCCCCTGGACAGAGTTGTCATAAAGATGTCTCTGTCTTTGCTCCATCCAGTCTCTTCCTGTCCCACCTGCTGAGAAACACCCCCCAAGCCTGATGCTGCCTCCACCATGTTTCACTGTTGGGTACTGGTCAGGTGATGAGCAGTGCCTAGTTTTACGCCAGACATCTAAGAAGAGAGTCCAAACAAATACTGGTTTCAAAGGATCAAAGAATCTTGTTTCTCATACTCTACAAGTCCTTTAGGTGCTTTTTTGTGTGCAAACTTTCACTGAGGAGAGGCCTCTGTCTGGAGTCCTGGCTAATCCAAACTTTTTCCATTTCCAAATTAAAGAGGCCACTGTGCTCTTGGGAACTGTCATTGCAGCTGAATGTTTTTTGTAGCCTTCTCCAAATCATTTCTTCAACAAAATCCTGTCTCTGAACCCTGTGGGCAGTTTTTATCTCCTTGTGGCTGATTTTTGCTCTGATATTCTGTCAGCTGTGAGACATTATATAGCCTTTCCAAATAAGGTCAAATCAATGGAATTAGCATAGATGGACTCTGATCAGCCAATCGAAGATAATCAAAAGACATGAGAGACACTTACATTTCAAAGGATATTAATACTAAAAGATATTTCAGTTTTTCCTCTTTAAAACAATTTGATAACATTTGACAAAAAAAGAGATAAAAGAAATATGGCTGCAACATAAATACATTTATGTATTTAATATTTACATTTAATTGTGAATGGACAGTATAGAAATTATTCTTCTTTACCGGACTTTCTCCCACTCACTGCATGAGCATACTTTGACACTGAGAAACTCTCACTTGCTTCTACTGTCACTTAAAACACTATATGAAGACATCATAATTGACGAAGGGGCTCAGTAGCATTCAAACCCACACATTTATTTTTGCCTGCAGCTAATACCTCACTCTCTGGGTCCAGGGACAGGATCCAACATTTATGAGTACAGGCATCAAATGAAATAAAAATGGCACTCAGAGAGAGCCCGAAGAACCGTTTCAGATGATGAAACTCTCGGACACCCCAGCTCTGATACACAGCGGCATGAGAAGGCAACAAGGAAAAAGGCAGACCCCCAGAAAACTAAATGGGAAGACTCTGTGGGCTGTAAACCGAAAAGACATAATGAGTAGTGTCTTGAATACCCTCCACAGACATGTTTGCCTAACATCTCGTCTGATTTTAGAGCCCCACAGAGCGTAGATCTCTTTAATTCATCTGGTTGTTTGGATTTCAGTCCAGTGCATTGCATCTTGGTATCTTGAATGAAACCCACTCGGTCGGACTTACCCATAGAAGGCCAAGGATAGTGATGTTTGCATTTCTGTGGGAATAGCGTTCTAAACAGAGCAGCTAAGTGGAGGAGGATTGTTTGTAGATATACTTGGCATTCTGTGGTCTGAGGGATTGTTGGCACATAATCTAGGTCAAGCAGGCTGTGCCAGTAAGATCATAGAACCGTTGAGCATCAGGCATTAGTTGAAAAAGATAGCACCAGTCGTAAGATTTATGGACTTTTTTCCACTCATGAATTGTTCACCAAACCACCCCCGCATAACCACTCAGAGTAGAAAGGAGTTGTAAAATGTGTAAAGGATGAAAAACACCCTCTTCATCTGAGGCACCGGTGGATGTGGGTTAAATGTCCAGGATGGATGACATAAGGAAACATGACTGCCATGTCTGTAGTTTTCCGCAAGTACTTTCGTTGCCCGTGTGACAACCATGCATATACATCTTTGTGGTCATTTAGCATTTTAATAAATTCACTAGCAGCAGAGTGTCTCTTTCCCCTTAAATTAAACCATCCTATTTCACAAAGAGACATAAAATGGCTACTTTTCAATAGAACAGATAAATATGACTAAATTCAGGTCAGGTGTGAATGATGGCCTGCATGGGGCATTATATAACCTTTGTGTGTCTATATTTATATGTGCACGCGTGTGTGTGTATCTCCTGGAGAGCATAGGCTGTGAATGAACTCCTAAATCACACTATTGATCAGTCCCTCCTCCCAGACACACACACGCACGCACACACGCACACACACACAAGATTTGAGGGCAGTTAAACTGCCTCCTCGGTGATACACACTAAATCCTTTCAACTCCCCCCTCACCTCCATTATTTCCACCTCTCCTTCTCTTCATCCACACTGCCTTTCCTCCTCTCATCTTTGTCTCCTCACTGCCAATTTACACCATAACTTGTCTAACTACTGCTGCCTTTCCGTTTTATAGGTGGTCTCTTGGCTTTCCTTAATCTCCCAACAGTCCACACTAAAGCTGTGCCAAGCTAAAAAGGCAAGAGTCCATTGAAACAGGTACAAACTTTTTCCTCTAATCCGACTTAAAGGACCACTTCACTGCTCTGTTTTTTCACATGCTGAAATTCTTACAACACTATGAAGGGATTAATATACCATTTACCTTTTCCATTTCAAGAAGAGCTGCATTTATTTCTGTAAATTCCATACCTGATTATGTTTTGTTATTTTGTGAATATTGACACCGGCGTCTTAATTCATTCTTTTAACCAGACAGAACAGTGAGACTTTAAAACCAAGTACGGACAAGGTTACAAATTGGTAAAATGGCAAGATGTACTGCATGTGACTGATATTATAGCCCCTCATTTTCATTACTTGATCGCACAATCTGCCATTTTGTGTATGTGATGAATGCATATACAAATGCAACTCATTTATCAATGTTGGGAGAATAGAAAATAAGTAGAACTGAAGTATGTGGATTTATTATCATCTGCTATGCAGTCACACGACTCATTTCAAGCAAAAATGACTCACCTTGTGTAGAAGGGATTTAAAGGAGAATGTGAAAAGTGCAACCTTTATCTTCAACTGTACCACATTATCTCAGCTACATGTACTGCACATTAAAAACCAAGAAAAAACAAAATAAGAATGGTGAAATATGGACTGACATATACATAAAGGAAGAATGGAACATTTTGTATCTATTGTATGCAGTTATACGTTTGTTGTTGTATGCACAGTTACACTGAATTGTGTTTGATACACCAGTTTCAAAATCTGTAGCTTTCCAGAGTCATGCTTTATGAATAACAAATTCTAATCCTTGTGCATTGCCTTGATGAACCAAAATAAATGATCATGTCACTGTAATGTACCAGTCATTTTGCTACTTTAAAAGTGACATGTAGAAACAGTTTGCTTTTATATACTGTTATATCATCAATAACATTAGAAAAAACATGTGCACCTCCCCATTCATATAATCAGCCAATCATGCAGTGAAAATGTGCAATGTCAGTGACTGTGGTGTGGCTGTTGGTACCTACCCAGGTATTAGTATGGTGTTCCAAATAAAGTGCTCACTGAGCGGATGTTAGTACGTATATTGGCTTGATGATCCCATTTCATGGTGTTGCATTGGGATTCTACCCCAGGGCTCCATTTTGACAAAATACTTATATTATATTTTCCTGTTGCTATACTTCATTTACATGGATCTTGCATTCTGTTACACCACATCTCTCAACCTCCAATAATACGAGGGCGTAGGGCAAGAACGCAACAAAGAATGGACAGGTTTTCAGGGTTCTTGAAAAAGGCAACGGGTTGTATTTATTAGTTCAGCAGTCTCGGTGAAGTGAACCAACAAAATACATCTTAAACAGAGCCTCTATGTTTAGATTTTGAAGTGCATTATTAACAATAATCCCCTCTGGATACTTCTGCCTCCTCAGTGGCCTGCCAACGAAACCCTCCCGTTGAAGCTAGGAACAGTGCAATTATCTGGCTACAAAGGGCCACATAAGGCTGGACATAGGCCTGGCAGATTACTGGCAGACACCTCATTACTGAAGCAGACTTCAACAATAGGCCTGGGTATTGCTTCTTCTACATCTATCTGTCAAGTGTGCTATTAGCCTGTCAAATGGGGACAGTCAGCACCATTAGGCCACCCTGATAATCAGACCTATTTACTCCCTCATTTTCCTCTCCTTCACTGTCACAGTCTCACAGTCTGGTCAAAAAAAAGAGAAGAAAAAAGAAAATGAAAAAAAAGGCACATACTTTCTCCTCCCTGCCCTGTCTTCCCTCCCACTCCTTCCCTGACTCATTGTCAGACAAAGACTAGTTCAGTTGGTCATTACATTCTTTGCCGTAATCAAACATGGTATGCCCTCCACCAAATAGGACAAATTTAATTTCAAAACGTACTCTTATACAAAAGAGATCTGGAAGAAGCAATTTGTATGGAGCTAGAACAGTCTCATAATGAATAAATGCACACGGAAATTAATAAATGCACAAAAAAGATTCACAAATGCATTTGGGGGTTTGTATATACATGTGACTCAAAACACAAATACATTTTCAATGCACACACAAATATGTTTCATTTCATATGTAAGTAAAAATATTCACATATAAAAAATAAGATTCATAAACATATTTCCAATGCACACACAAATCTAAAAAAAAATCACAAATACATGAATGTTAAAGTATTTGCAATCTTCATCAAATACGCATTTGGGGCTTGTTACATTCATATATGAACTGTTGGACCTGTATTTACACAGTGCTTTTAATTTGTAAACCTCCCTGCATTTGTGTGTGAAACTTTGACGTGACTCTGATCCACAAATGCGTTTTTTCTAAGAGGAGGTTGTCTGTAGCCAATCAGATCCTTTACAGCCAATCACATGAGTGTCTCCCCCCACGAGGGGTGTTTATGTCATTAAAACGCGCGGCCTGCAGGCAGGCAGCCCGTGCTGTTTGGGCGAGAGGCTGGAAGCTAGCCGGACGGCGCCGCTTGGAGACGAAAGATGGCCTCTGGCAGTTCAAGTGTAAGTAAAAAGTACTAAGCTTCAGGCTCAACGATGTGCTGAGCGGCTACGCTGCTTACACCGTTAGCATCTACAACTCGAGGTAAACTTTATAAATATGTTACAGTAATCTCAGAAGCTTATTATGTCCATGTTTGAACTACACGATTATCCCATAAGGAGTAATGTCATATTATTGTAGCCGATGTTAGCATTAGGCTAATAAGCTAATGTGAAGCTGTGAAACATATTTTGATAGTGTTTTAAATTGTTTTACAGAACCCAGAGACTGGTTTCTGTCTCAAACTGTAAAGCTGCAACACATAAACTGTCACGGTCAGACTGAGGGTGTATTCACACCTGTTTAGTGCGCACCCTGGTGCGCACCAAATGTTAAAATGATACATTGTTTAATTTTTCAGTTAGTGTGGTTGCGTTCACACCAGCTTTTTGTCACTCGGGATCAAACTTGGAGAGCGTCATGTCTCCATGACTACCGGCTGAAATCTGGAAGCGCTGATTGATAAAACTTTCATGATGGAGACTCAAGCAGGGCCGGTTGTTAGTAGCTCTGGTCATTTATTTCTAGGGCTGCCCCCAAATAGTCGACCAAGCACTGGTCGACCAAAAAATCATTAGCCGACCAAAATTTCATTGGTCGATTGGTCGCAGGAAAAAAAAACAAACATTTGGAGCCATGTCTTGTCAAAATTAAGCCAACATCAATGACTGAACTGTATATGAAAGGTTATGGGGCTTTTATTTTGAAGGGCCAGATACAGGAAGTCGTGACGTGACACTTTAAAAAAAAAAAATTTTTTACACGGCACGGCAGTCTCTCTCGTATCACCGCTGTCACCATTAGCGGGTGCTGTCTGAGCCCAGGTCCCGTCCCACAGCGCTCACCGGCGGTCAGTCTCAGTGTCACGGAGCCGATCCATGATAGTCCCCGCTGCAGTCAGAGACCCGCAACCATAGACATATGTCTATGCCCGCACCGCTCCACGCCGCGGACCCCCACCCCCGCACCCCCTCACACAGCCTGAGCTCAGTAACTTTTTACCCTCCTCATCTACTGTGTTTATTGGTGATAAACGGGCATTCTGCCGGTAATAACGGTGAAACCCGACCGGCTTGTTGTTGAATCTCGGACCCAACACGGCCGGAGTCACGAGCATTAATTAATTAATTCTCAACCTGACCGCGGGCAAAACAAAATATATATATATATATTTTTTTTAAATTTAATTTTTTTTTTAAGTCGACTAATCGCCATAAGTGACCGTTTGCGCCGCCTGCAGCGGTGACGTCGCCGCGTGAGTCACCGCATTGTAATTTGAGCTGCGGCGAGTGAGTGAGCGAGTCACAAACGAAGCAAGGTGCTTTTTTTATGACCGTTACAGCGCCACCTGTCCACATGCCTGTGTTTATGTGTGTATCTGTGTGTGTGCGCCAGCGCGCGCGCGAGAGAGACGGCCGCCACAGACTCGTTAATTAATGCAAACATAACGGATAAGTTTCGTTTTTACCGCGCACCACCACTGGCATGCTCTCTCTGTGTCTCTCCCTGTCTGTCTGTCTGTCTCTCTCTCTCTCTCCGAGTGAGTGAGTGAGTGAACACAGCGAAGCAGCGCTTAGCAGAAACAATATTGCGGATATTGCGTTGATGGGGGGGGGGGGGGGGGGGGGGGGGGGGGGGGGCAGAGTCAATTTGGTCTACATACTGTATGGGAAACAATAGGTGTGTGTGTTTGAGTAACATGAACGTTTGTGTTTCATTCTATAAACTACTGATAACAATTTCTCCCAAAAATTACAACTGGTCAAAATAACAAAAAGAGATGCAGTGTTTTCAGACCTAAAATAATGCAAAGAAAACAAGTTGATATTCATTTTTAAACAGACCACTAATGTTTTAATTTAGGAAGAGTTCAGATTAATATTGATGGAAATTTAATCCTGCAGCAGCAGTGACTGTTTACTGATTTACAGTACTGATTACTGATGCATAGGTTATAGTTCTAAGATTTTCTATTAAAATAAAGCCAATAACGACATTTTTTGTGTTCTCTTTTTATTTGGAAAAGTACCGAAAAGTATCGAAAAGTATCGAAAAACATGTTGGTACCGATACCGGTACCAAAATGTTGGTATCGTGACAACACTAGTGTGTGCATAGAAAATGTATTTGTGTTTTGAGTCACATGTATATACAAATCCCCAAATACATTTGTGAATCTTTTTTGTGCATTTATTAATTTCTGTGTGCATTTATTCATTATGAGACTGTTCTAGCTCCATAAATTTCTGCTTCAGCAGTCTTCGAGATAAATGTGAGGTTAAGTTCAATCTGCAAAGCAGAAACGTAAAATCAGTCATTTACATTAGATGTTTCATCATTGGATCAGAATGTATATTTGCTGACACCAATGCCCACTGTATGTGACAGAAAACATGACACAATCACAGTGCACGGTGCAAAGGTTCGAGGTGCCCAAAGCTGACAAACTGACGGGATCCTTGCTAGCATCAACTCAACCAAAAATCTCTTGTCTTTCCCCACACTGCAACTCCACTTCATGTCTGTTATTAGGTCCCACAAGCTCACGCTGCAATTTTCACGGTCCGCTTCATCCACAGAAACACAGAAAAAAGAAGAGAGCCTCATTTAAATTTTTCACTTGGTCAATATTTGTCCCTTGATAGGTGCTTCTGTGTACAAGTCAAAGACCTACAAGAGCATGAAAAATGCTGTAGCAAGAAAGGATCAGCCAAAGACAATATCCTCCACCTGTCATTTCCATTGGCTGGGCTCAGATCCCATCACAGGCTCAGTTAGAGGATGAGCTCACATGTATACGCACAAACATGCAGAGAAAGAGACAGGGAGGAAGAGAGAGAGGAGAGAGAGGGAGAGAGCGAGAACGAGCGAGAGAGAGAGAAACAGGATGAAGGTCATTTTCATTGGCTGGGCTCAGATTCATCACAGGCAAAGGCAGAGAATGCACACACAAACATACAGAGAGACAGACAAGGAGATAGAGGACACACACATACACACAGAGAGAGGGAGAGAGAGAGTAGGAGTGAAGAATATTTCAACTTGGCCTGAAAACAGCAGCTGTCCATGTATCTATCTTGGGTGCGGTCCAGTCTGACATTAAAGTATTGAACAGTGAACTGAGTTGAGCGTGGACAGCTGTTATACAACACTAAAGGTGAAAACCTGCAGTTCAACATGTCAGTGTCTGCTGTCAGCAAAGCTTAGGTCGATGCAACACAGAAACTAAGACTTGGCAGGTCACACCTAATAGCAAAATGCTCAATGTAACTCGCAGATGTGAAAGGGACAAAAAAAACTTAAGATTAAATCTTTTGTTGTTTTTGTTAATCGACTGAGCAGGAGTGTTGCATGAATCTGGAAGTTTCCAGACAGGTTCGAAATGGGGCGTAGCCTTGCGTGAATTGAGGAGTACTGACTTGCCATGCAGCTGTGCTCTCAAAACAAAGTCTCATTAAACAAAGACCAAACTAAACAACAAAGAGACGTACATAGCAACCAGCCTTCAACCTCCAGCTGTAAACCTCAGTTTCTGTTTTCTTCTTTTACTTTAGTTGGATAACAACAATCTGGAATACCTACGAGAAATGAGCATTTTGAGTTGAAATGTTAAATATTGATGCTGTGAGAGCAGGATTTGCTCTCTCAGAAGTGTAAAATAAGATTAAATGAAGGCTCAGTGAAAAATGAGTGATTACAGAGGGAGGATATAAAAAAACAACAATAGCAGCATATTAAGTTACATGATGGTGATGATGATGATATTGCAAATGGATCAGTGCAGACATCAGCATCATCGCTACCACTGCAACATCATCATTAGCGTCATCACACCTAGCCACAGCTGCCACTTACCGGCCTGATTGGTGGTGATGTCTATGGAGACATGCTGGGCGGGATAGGGGCTCTTATTACTAACTCCATTGACAGCCTGAATCTCGAAGCTGTAGAGGGTGTGAGCCAACAGGTTGCTGATGAACACTCTGGTCACAGTCAGACCCAGCTGTCGCGGGACGAAATCCACGTTGTCGTCGCAGTGGGAGCAGGTGCGCCGGTCGGCCCGACACTTCTTGCACACTATGTTGTAGACGACATCTTCGCGGCCACCCGTCTCCCTGGGGGAATGCCACTCTAGTATCACAGAGGTTTCATTCACAATGGAGATCACGTTCCTTGGGCTGGAGGGCACACCTGTAAAAAATAATACAGAGAAAAGAAAAGATGTCAAACAAAGGCAATCTGTCATTTTCCTACTGTAAAAGCAAAATACTGCATTGCTTTTAAATAAATGGTTTTATACAGCTGCCTGCTGTTTGGTCAATATAACCAATTTACAACCTGTAATAAATATAAATGTTGTTGTCTAAAAGCGACTTTGACTTCTTATTCTTTATCTTCAGCACATTTGGAATGCTAATTTATTCCACTCATACCCAGAGAGATCATAGAGTGAAACATTTGTGTCTATCAAACATTGGTTATTTAGCAAAATGCAGTGTTGCATGGAGTATTCTTATCCAAGTGGCTCTAGAGGTTCACACTCCCATTCACTCCCTCATAGCCCGCAGCTGGAGCAGAAACTTGAAGGCAATATAGACAGAAATCAAGAAATAATAAAACTTTTTTCCCTTTTTCTTTTTTTTTTTTTTACTTGAGTGGTAGCTAAATATTAGGGGGCAGAGAAGTGGCTTGTTCAGCCTCCTGCAATTGAAGCACAATTCTTTAAGAGTTGAAATCTGTTCAAATGGCAGTGTAGGATTTTGCTTAACTGCGGCTCTGTGTGCCTCTGGCTGCTCAGAGGCAGCTCTTCCCTCTCAGACACCAGACGCTGCCAATAAAGCTGAAGCTCACCAAAGTCCTTAGTCAGTGCTGCTTAGACTGAGTGAGGCTGCCCTGCAGAGCAGCTGATCTGCTTCCAATTTATCCTCCATAAAGCTTGACCTTTATCATTAAAGGAGGATTTAAACTGACTCATTTCTAGATGCATGACGACTGTGAAACTAAAGAGTCATTCAACTCTTTGAGGAATTCCTCAGCTCTCTAGCAGGCTTCCTCTCCCTCATATCCTTTGTTCTTATCCCTGAGAAAAAATATTGAAAGACATATAGATATTAAAATATACTATGATGCAGCACTTCAGTTTCCTATTTGTGTGGGCATGGGGCAGATAGTTCCTTCAGTCAACACCATCACAATTAATCATTGTTGCCGTCTCGCCGTGTGGGATTGCCCTGGGGAGCTGGGACAAAGCGACAGAACACACAAGGGTGAAGTAACGCCACTGTTACTGTTCAGCCCCTCGATGACCGAGAGGTCAGTGACAGGGAGGGCGTGAACCCCATAGTGTGATTATTATGGTCTGGCTGAGAGAGGAGACCTAGTTCTCCAAATATGTGGTTAAATGGTGCATAATATGGTCCTTGGATTCCACCAGCTGTCAGCCTATTGTATGCAGATGAAAAATGCGGCAGTCTATATGAGGGAATTGGCAGCACTTGTGCTGTTTCCCTTGGGTGCCAAACAATCGGCGAGTCATATGTTACTCACACCGCTCGTCTCCTCTGTATCATTTATCACATACATGCACTTGCCCCTAAAGTTGCATTGCTCTGAAAAGCTGGCACATCTGCTCATGTGGAAAATGCATGCAGCACAAACGCACATGCCTCAGCTATCTGTTTCCATGCACTTGTCTATATTAATGTATTTATATAAAGTTTAGGTGGATAAAAAAAAACTTTTTCTGGTGTGAATGAGGCGTCACGCTCCTTTGCACTCCTTCATCCCAAGTACAACTGGGCTCCACAAGAAATCAAATGTGACTGCCACTTAACCAGTGATTTGTAGGCTATTACTGTAGCCTTCGGCTGTTGTAATTTGCCATAGGATTTAATTTGTTGAGAACGTTACTTACAGGCTTTCAGCTGGAGTTCATTTGGCTATGCCAATCAGATTTGGTTATGCTTACATACATGTTCTTTCACTTAGGTTACAGTGACAAAACATTATCTCCAAGCAGCCACTGTGCCCTGTCTGACATGAATTACAGTGCCGTAAGGGCTCCATTTGTATGGTGCAATCACAACAATCTCAGTTACTGTAAGCGCAAGGTCTTTTGCACGAGGACAATAATGATGAATCAAAAGATGTTTTTTTTCCCTCAGTATGGACACTTGCACTGCACAAAAAGGTTTCCTTAAGGCAGACTTAAGGGTTGCAGTAATTAAACCTCTACTCAACAAGTCTATTCTTGATCCAGATGTTTTAGCCAACTGTTGAGCTGGATCTAGCCTCCCCTTTACTTCAAAATATCCTTAAAAAAACATGTTGTAAACTAGATATGTAATTATCATCTCATTCAAGGAACTTGTGTTTTCACCTATGACTGTTGGTCTGCACTGAACCAATTTGCACAAAGCCAGGAAAGAACAAATTAAATTGTTGTGTAGTTTAAAAAAGGGACTGATTCAGGATTTTATTTAACACTTTCCTTAACATTTCCATTTGTTTCTGCACCTTTGTCAATTTCTCAATAAGTATGCACTTTGACATGCTAATGTTGATGAGATCTATGACTTTTCCCAAATAAAGACAAGAATTTGGATATTATAGTACTTGACATTGTCAAAGGTATGAACTCTACTCAATGCCATACTAATTTGCACTGAAATGTTTGAAGGTTTCAGTAAGAACAAAAGTACATCACAACACAGAGACACAGAGTCTTCTCCTGGACTCGGACAATAGACTTGTCTCTATACTTATTTAATGTGTCATTGGGACTAAAAGAACTGTGCTAGGCTGGTTTAAGTCATATATATGTATATTGGATGGATTGAATGGAGTTCCAGAGAGCTCTGTATTAGGACCTATACTTTTAACCCTGAAACCTTCCATTAGGTATCTGCACTATTGCTGGTGCAGGATCTGAATGCAGGACCTGTGCTCATTATTATCAATATCAATATTATTTGATGCTATCATTGCATTTTATTAATCAAATTATTATTATTATTATTATTATTATTATTATTATTATTATTATTATTATTATTATTATTATTATTATTATTATTATTATTATTATTATTATTATTATCATTGTAACAACCTGTCTGACACTGCTTGAAAACATCTCATCTCTCCTCCTTCACCTCTCACCCTTACTCTCTCGACCTTACAGTATTGTGCCTTGAGATAATGCATGTTATAATTTGGCACAATATAAATAAAACTGAATTGATTTTAAGGGAAATATAAATGTGCCTGGTGCTGCGATGAATCCCTTCTTCCCAGCCAGTCATATTATTTGTCCCCTTTTAAAGGGCTAAGGCAATCTCAGTGGCACATGGTGAGACTAAATGACCAAATGGAAAGGAGAGTGCAGACCAGCAAGGAAATCAATATGGGTGTTCAGGGGAGCACAGATGTACAGCCCGGGAAACATGCAGCCAGATGACACGCCTTTGTAGGTTGAATTTGTTGAAATATTCAAAGCTATGTCATCTTTAAATATTTAGTGGAAAACAAACATTGTGGCACAAACAATTTAAAGTGGAAATGAAATGTTGTAGCATTTTATTGGCTGCCTTTAGTTTGTTTTATTCATATGGTTATTGCACTTGTACTCAGGCTTGCTTGTGTTTACATTCAACAACAATACCATTGCTGCCAAAACTATGATTCAAGGAAGAGTCTGTGTAAGCTGTTTATGATTCCATAAACTGACAATATCCTATAGAAACTCCATGTATGTGACTATGTGAAGTGATATTTCTCAGTCACCTCTTTAAAATTTCACCAAAATGTAACTGACTATCCTGCTGTATCACATCAAACTGCAATTAAAAATACAACACAGCATAAAAATTTGAACCAAATGATTTGCTTACATAAATTACACATGTTTTATGTCGAGGTATATCTTATTTATAAATAACATGAAGCCAAATTATTAAATCACAACTGAGCAGACGTGATCTGTTAAGACACACCCAGCACAAGGCTAAACTGACATCTTGTTGTATCACACCTGTGGGGCATGAAAATAGTATGCTAATGGACAAAAGTCATTTCAGGGTCAGGTAAATATCAATAAACAGACTGACGGAGCAAGTGAAAACATCACGGATGTTTTGACGGTCCACTGCTCAACTGGGATTTGAGCTGGTATTCCCCATGGTGACTCTGCCTACACTCTGATCTTAATCTTTTGGTGTGGGAGATCTTTCAACCGAAAAACATGGTTTTCAGTGGAGGAAATTTTGCAAGGTCGCTTTCACCTGAACACTTCTGTATGTATTGCATTGTGCAATCTCACCAGTGGGCAGCCCCTGTGTCTTTATATAGAGGGAGGGTCAAACAGAGAGGGACTCACATGTACTAAGATGCACAAGAAGCCAGACTAGATATCAAAACACCGGACAGAGAAGTTTAGATTATGCACAGAGGGTGTTTGACTTTGACTTTGTTCTCTGCTCAGGACACCATCACTCTACTATTTCTTGACAGGGTAGATAGTTCTTTGCTGCAATAATAATGTTTAAAATCTCACACAGCATATACCCTAAAATAAGCACATGTCTCTGTGATAAACTACAATTGTGCTACGCTGTATCTTTAACTTAATCTGGACAAGAAATAATGACATTCAGTTAAATATAGTATGCTACTGTAGAATTCTGCAACATATCATTATCTCCAGAGGTTCCTGCCTCTATGATGTCCTTTACACACATACTATAATGAGCTCCTGCTGCCGGTGGGTTCAGGTATCTGCCCTGGTATTGAGAGGGCTTTAAAGCAGAAGTAAGCGATCCGGTCGTTTTGGCTAATGCTGCGTTCCAGGCAGGCTTTTGAAACCGTAAATTACAGCTTCAAGTCACAACTTACGATTTTGTAGCGTTCCAGGCAACCCAATCGTGTTTTTCCGACCTGTTTTACCTGTGAAAGTGCACTATAACTGCCACTCGTAACTTCCGACCCGTGAACTCGTACCAGATCGAACTGGTACGACTTCACAGGTCGGAAAAACACGAGTTACGAGTTTCCTTGAACGCACCATAACAGTCCTCGTCCCTACGTCACCACATTCACGGCGTCCCTTGGCTGCACACACAGCCCTGCATGCTGTTCTCTCTCCTCATTGGATAAAAACTGTAGGATACGATAAATGTTTTCTCCTCGGCTCAGAGCAGAGCAGAGGGACTGGGAGACCCGTGTTTTGGTCCAAACACTCTATGTAAGTGATTGCTGTGGGAAGATATAACTATTTAAGACTTATATTAACACAAATATATCACTTACTTCTGCTTTAAGGTGCCACCAGGGCTGAAAAACACCACAGCCCAGTTTTCCCCGTTTGGAAAGACTGCCCAGAATAAACACTTCTGCACATTGTTTACTCATCCAACATATGAACCTTTGAATGGTCTGAGGCCTGCGCTTCTCATCTTTCAAACTGTTTGTTTTTATGATGTGAAACAGGCCCTGAGGGACCAACAGAAGGTCCATGTGTGGAGATACTAATCACAGCTAGAGCTGGGAGAAACACAGAGGAGCTAAGCGGGTTGGTGAGATACGGAATGAAACATGTTATATGGACTAATAATGTGCGTGCAGTGCAGCTTACCAAACAACATGGTATGTGGAAGCTTTTCTTTATCTGACCAAAGAATAATCTACTCACCCATATGGCTGCCTACATAAATTGGAATAACTGAACTTGACTGTGCATCTATAAAGCTTTAGATAAGACAGACACCACCAAATCCTGAGCATTATGTCCTCTAAAGCCAGTACAGGAATTAAAGTAGGCCAGACAATTACCTTAAGTTAGGTACATTTATTACAGTATTACTGTGAAAGGAAACTGGCCAACTGACTGCTCAGCTCCAGGAAGCACCGTCAACTGACTCCAGAACTGACAACACAGTTGAAGTAGGGGGGAAAAAAAAAAAAACTTGGAGAGAGAACAGAATATTTATGCACTTTGACGGTTCACTCCTCTTTCTCTTTGAAAACAGAACAAGGAGAAAGGAAGAGGAGTGAACGGGCGAGCAAAAGAAGAAAAAAAAACTAAATAGGGTGATGAGGAGAATGGAAAAATAGATAACGCTGTCCTTTTCAGTGAGGAATTTTGATGGGTTTTGTTTGTCTTAAGAGGCACAGACAGTGTTTGACGGGGCTCAAGGAGGCTTTCAGGGGACAGGCCACAGATATGAGTATTGAGTGTGAGCCATGCAGATCACAGCCAGTGTGGTACGGTTTAGGAATGTAAAAGCCCATCAGAACCATCCTATTTTCCTCCTCTTGCCCTATATTTATGTTGATTCAGTTACATTCCGAAGATTTTCCTCATGAATTGGTTAGCGACTGGCAATGGTGGTTTCTTATATGCCACGTTTTGGTTTTTTTATATTTACTATTAAAAAAAACAGGTCTATATATTGGGCCTGTATCTGCAATCCCTCATTCCTTCCAACACTAATCCTTCAAATGTACAGATTCAAATCTCTGTCACATCTTTCCTCTAGTATTGAAAAGATTTTTTCACACACACAAAAACACATACAGTATATACAGTATATCTAAGTCATTAGTCCTCCTTTCCCAACACCCCCATCCCTCCTCCACTGCTCCTCACACCAGGAAGTTTCATCTCTGCATCCCTTCTCCCCTATGGAGCAATCAGCGCTGGTTTCACCGTCTGACTCCCCCTCTGTTTCCACTCAGCTTGTCATTCTTCTCCTCTGACTAAAACACAGAGGGAAACCCACTGGTCCAGTGTGTTGGAACTGGCTGACCTCCCCCCACAGTATCATTCTCACACGTACACATTAATTCTTTTTCACACTTGCACACCTATGGGGAGGTAGAGGTACGTCATACTGGGGCCTTGAGCCTGCAAGAAGGGACCGGGAGGGGATGTGCTGTGATGCAAACCACTGTCCCAAAGCCTGCTATGCTGGGTAGCCAAGCTGAGAGGAGTGGGCTTCACACTGTGAGACAGAACACACCCTCAGGCGGGAGCTGGAGTCGGCACAAGACAGAGGGCTGGGGTAACGACGGAGGGGGCAGGAAGTGGAGGAGTCGTTTGAAGCACATCCTTGGCATATTTCGGAGGGAAAAAGGAGATAGGAGTGTGGGCTAGGAGGTGGCGGGGTATAGCGTGAAGCCCCCCCACTGACAGAGCCAGGCGCTGGACAATCCATCAGCTAGCTAATCAGACTGATCTGGAGCACACAGGGACTCGTGCCTGTGATGCCAGTGTGAAGACCTAAAGCTACAACTTCTGCTGCTACAGATTGGCCTGATTTAAGCCACTCAAGCAGTGCTCTTATCAGGACCAACAGCATTAAAGAGATTCTTACTAGGATGATCTCCCTGCCCCCACCCTCCCCCACCCGCACCCCCACCCCTGTTGAGATCTAGGGCACCCTGAGCATCAAGCTCGGCTGATGCTGCATGGTTCAACCATCAGACGAGCCTTTGACTGCGCTGTTGCAAATGAGTGTGAACTCAAATTGAGGAGGAACGGATGTTGGTTTAAAAAGTTAATGTTAAAAGGAACAGTTAAAAACAAAATTCTCAGTAGGATATTTTGAGTGCAAGCATGGAAGATAAAAAAGCATTTTTCAAAGACTTGAGATACAGTCTTTTGTTATGAATATTTTATTTTGTAGTGCACTGTGTAATTATGATTGTAAAAGTGGGCAATTTATTCTTCTCTTTTTTTCTTAATTTGTTTTACTTATATACTCAAGCACCTGTAGTATATGTTATAATTATAAATAAATAAAAGGTATATTCTGTATATACAGTATACAGTATATAGCACATTTTATTACATGTGCTTTACATTGATTTAGATAAACAGAGGATTGCAGGTGTACAATGTATAAGAGGAAAACTGTGTGAAGCAGGTGAAGAAAAAGAACGGAACACAGCCAATAAGATTAGAGAGGAAGTGTCATGATTGAAAACCGGGAAAAAAACTAATAAATAAATAAATAAATACAGGCTGCATTTGGAAACTGAACACAGACCGGAGGGATCTGTTCAAGAGGCTTCACTGGGGAGCTGTTGTGCAGATTGCTTGGGGAAAATTTAAGGCCTCAAGGTAGAGGCAGATGCTATACTTGATGGAGCGTTCACTAATTCACAAGAGAGCTATGTAGTATACCATGGGAGGGCGGAGAAAACTCAAGGTGAAAGTAGGGTGTCATCCGTTGAGAACATCCAAAGCCTAAAGGTGTTGATGGTTACACTTGGGAAGTGTTCAAACGTTCAGACAGACAGCCATGCTGCACTGGGGTTCCTCTGCAGCATTGAGGCACTTATTGAGAGTTCTGAAAAAGCATAAATAGCCAGAGAGGTGTATTCAATACACGTATTGCTCGTGAAGGCTACACTGTGCAGTTGCGAACCGATTAGGAAGAGAGTGTGGTCCTCAGCTCATTCCTGAGGCCAATTAGTCAGGTCTGGGTGAATAAATCAGGGCTAAATGAATACATAACCACACCTATAATGCTTCCAGGTCAACCATTGTGAGCAGAGCAAACCATTAAGACACTCCCCAGTGGCAGCAAAGGAAGAGGTAAACAAACTTTTTGGGGTCTAACAGTGCTCTCCTTCAGTGTAACTGGGTGTCAGCAGGGATGTCAGGAAGGCTTAGCATATTTCTTTTACATCATATTAAGATAACTATGATGCTGTGAGAGGTCTTATTGGATCTCCAGCGGATAACGGCAGGACAGTGTCGAAGCTTCGCAGCATCTGCCTGAGTAATTAGGACTTCAGGGGATGATAACAGACAGAGAGGAAGAACAGCGAGAAAGAGAGACAGAGAGAGGGCGATAACTGTGGAGGAAACAGGGAGGAAGCACATTGATAAAGTGATGGAGATGTCAATGATGGAAACACTGCAATGTAATAATAATGACCAGAGAGAGAAGACAAGTAGATAGCACTAGATATGTGCTTATTTAAATGCTAGTGCATGTTCTGGGTTGCTGACACTGAAGGAGAAAAAAAAATCTATTTCTATCACAGAGGTTTATGTGCATGACCTGTCTATTCAATACTGATGTCACATACAGTATAAATGGATAACATGTACACGTATGCCTATTACAGGAACTTGTCCTACATTAATGCAAGTGTGCAACAGTGTTAATGTGTGTGTGTAATGTTGTACTCACTTGTGCAGGGTTCATCTGGCTGATCAGCATCTCCGCGGTAGTAGCCATTGCGGCACACGCAGATGGTGGCAGCCTCAGCTGTGGAGCGGCTGTTAGGAGGACACTGTAGACACAGACCAGGACCCTGGGTTGACTTGAAGGTACCCGGTGGGCATGCTGTGAGAACAGAAAAAAAACAATAAAACAATGTTACAAAATGAATGAAAATTACAGACAGAAAATCTATGAGCCAAGCATCAGCCTGGGATCTTGTGAGAAATGTATGCAGCGACAGAGAAGAGTTTTTGTTTGTATTTTTCACCTCCAGCTGCAATATTTATCACATTCTCAGTTTGTATTCTGATCATATTACATGGCTGTTTAGTCATTTTGATAACGGCTTGCAAATGTTTGGTTAATTTGTTTTGCTCTCCTTTCCATCATGGTTTTTATTTTTTTATTCATTTTGTTTTTTTTGCGGGTGGGAATAGAGCCCACTGACTGTACAGTATATCACTTCTCCCTGTGGTCCGCTGGCAGCCAGCTGTCGCGTTTACCCTGTACTCAGGGTAGAAATTCAAACAGAAGACATAAAGGAACATGAAGCAACATAAGGCTTCACGTCATCATTCGCCATGATGGGTCAGAGTTATAAATCTTAATGGCCATGGTGGAGGACAAAGATTATTGTGGCTGATACCACTGCACCTTAGTCCAGGCAATAACCTAATCCATTTACTCACATATCCCCAAAAGAATACAAAGCTGAGGGGGATTTTTTGCACCGTGTGGAAGGATTTACTGACTATAATAACTATGATAAATGTTTAATATTTTAGCAGGCTTACAGATGGGGGAGGAAACTGTGGTGTGGCTGCACTACAGAGGGGGAGGGGTTATACATTTAATGGGACAAACGTCTTCCAGTTTCTCCAGCTGCATCTGTTTGAAGATTGTAAAGGGTTGGCTGCAGCTGAAAAATGGGATGTAGGGTATACTTATGCGTGTGTAAAAACCCAGTTAAATTCCTTTTCTTACTTTACAATGACAGCAGCATTGGATAGGATATAAAAAGGACAATTGCTATGGAGAATTAAAGTACGTGCAACCTAGATACTGATCAAGAACAAAGGTTTGGTAGAAGGCAGTGATTCAGACATTAAAAGCAAAATAGATCGGTAATGTCAGTATTAGATTTGCTCATCACAAAATGGTTGTGCCCTCTATTCCAATATTTATGACGAACGGAGAATCATTTAAAGCAATAACGACCAAGGAGTTGGGCTCATTCCTGTTCACTGCTGGGTCAAACAGTAGAGACTGTAGAACGCTTGCTATGTGAGGAAAACCTTTAGACATTTGTATCAACAGGCTTTTAAGATTTAATAAAAAAAATGTAATGCTTCATTAATAAAAAATGCACTGAGAGGCTGGGTTTGGCAGCCGACGTCTACTTTATTATGCTTCCTGTTTTTATGACTCCTCCATTCATACCATTCAACCTGCCTCTCAGGGCCGTTAGTGAGGGATAGACAGATCAAGGAAAAGTGAGAAAGACAGCCAGTGAAGGAGAGAGAGGAGGTGTCACGCACGCATGCACACACACACACACACGCAGATTCACACAAACTCAAGCTGCTGTCTCCCAACAGTGGTATTGCTCCCATCTCCTTTAGTGTGGCCAACAGACACGCCAGAGGCTAACTGACTGACCTCATGTCTAGTCACACAACACTGTCCGCACATGGTCAGACCAACACATACAAACACACATACATGACCACAACAACCACAAACAGCTTATAAAACAACTCTAAGAGCTGTGAGGCAGATCACAGCTGCAGTGCACAAGGATATCTCCGCAAGCAAAACACATTGCTGCGCTGTGGATACTGCACAGCTGTAGATGCATGTATGAAAGAATATAAAAGTTCTATAGGGGTTGTGGGAGAGTACAGTTAAGTCAATAATGTTTCTATAGGGGGCTGTGAGCCTCTTCTTGTAAGTGTGTGGGAAATGGGAGAACCTGTCTTGATTTGTAATATATAGATTTCATGTGTGAGGAGATTGAACTCTCTTTAATACAAGAACACAGAGAATCTTAAAACCTCTCAGTGGTCATATGGTGAAGCACCAACCAGCTGCAGCGCTGTTTTATAAAGCAATAACTTCCAAAGATATCAGAGATTACAAGACGATAAAACACAGATCAAAAATTCATTTTCAGCAGGAGAGCAGAAGAGAACTTATGTGTCATCATCTTTGGTGTATAAAATTCATATACCAGGGCGAGCAGAGCAAAGCAGCACTCGCATGCACATGGCCGTCTGGCTCACACACACACACACACACACATACACGCTCATGCAAGCTTCAAATCTATTGCCCTGACTCTTAAGAAAAGGGATCACAATAAGTTGTTCAGAGTGTGTTTAATGGGGTGTGAGCAGAATGCGTGCATTGGGTTCTGCCCTCGGGTTGTGTGTTTACAGACAGACAGTAGCCGGCCTGGATGCTCATAAATGGACAACAGTGAAGAAGAAAGAAGGTGAAGCTGTGCTGAATCAGCCGTCTGAGAAAGCAGCGCTGCAGAAGTGCCTCAAGGCAAAAAAATTGTGGGCAGAACAATGCATATACGCACGCACACACATGCTCTTAAACGCACACCCAAACAAACGCACACACACACTTTATAACTCCCAGAAACACTCCCGTTCTGGACTCAGCGCTCTCCTCACCTTTCAAGAATGCATTTACTGAACTGATTTACACGACGACACGTGTAGCCACTGATGACCCCATTAAATGAGACGCCGCTCCCGCATTTTCCGCCACTTGACTAGCGTTATGTTCTACAGAACCTGAGATAATTTACCGGCTCTTCCTTGGACAACTGGAGATGCTGCGATCAGCATTACAGGACGGGGGCGATAAGTGACAGCCAGGCAAACACAAACAGGCAACCCACCCCCAACACACACCCACACACAGCAGAGAATGAACGTCCATCTAAATTATAACTTCTACCTTGGTGCCGAGGCTCTTTCTCTAATGGACACATAAAAGTGCATGAATCGTAACATTAAACTCATTAATTAGATGCTCACTGATCTGCCTCACAGAGCGAGAGGGAGGAAGCAACAGATATGGACAAAGCCAGAGAGAGAGAGAGAGAGAACGAGACAGTGATGTGAACAATGTTTGCAAACCCTCAGAGGTCTCGTTCTGAGGGCAGGCAGCAGTGGGCTGAGTAGCGTTATGCTTCATCGAACTTGGAACCGAGCCCAAAGTCTTTCCCCCTGATTTGTGAATATTTAGATTGGATGAGGCCAGGAGTTCCTGTCCCGCAGAAGGGGAAAAAGAAAAAAAACACATAGACCCATCACTCATCAAGTGTGTTGGTTTTCAGGGACAGGAGGGGATAGAACATTAGATCAACAAGCAATTAGTCTCCCCAGTGGGAGAATAACCCACCACTGAACTGGCTGCATGCAGAAACAAAACATTCCTCCCTTTCAAGTGGTCTCTGTAGGATTCTCTCTGCATTGTTCTCTCCTTCTTACTTCTTCTCTGCCCTCACATCTTTTTTTGTCTGTCCCACTGGTAATGAATTGCTCTCTCTCTTTTCCTCCACCTTTCCTCCCCTTGTTGCTTTCTCGCCTTTGACTGACAGGTTTGAATCCTTGTTAACTTTGCCCGTCTTGCTCTCACTCCCTGTCTCAAGTTCACTCTGCAGTGAGCTGACAGCGGCGTGGCAGCTGTGGATCACTGCTCGCTACTCATCGCAGTCTAACTGTGATGACCTCATGCCACGGCGACCCTGACCGGGAGAGATGAGACGATGATCTCCTCGCTGTCAGTCACTTTCCCAGCAGGTGCTCTTCCTCTTAAGATTACGGTTAATGACAACAATCACCATCTGGACACGCAAGCATGTAAATCAGTTTTGTGTATCGCACATTCCAAGTTATTTTGGAGCAAACATTTGATCTTCTTTCTACACAACAGTGATGTATTGATTGGCCAGGACAAGTGCCACATGAGAAGATACAGCAATCCGAGCCAGTCTCATCGTGTGCAGAGCTGTGAGCTGGTGCTCCGAGGTTAGACTAAGCAGTGCACTTGCTGAGTATATAATATAGTGTTCGCTGCAGGCAATACATCATACATGGAAGCACGCTGGCACTGTGCCACATAAGGTGCATGTGCTTAGAATGTGCTTGTAAAATGTATAGAGCCCATAAGAACACATGGTAATTGGAAACATGGGATTTATGGACTCAGTGGATCAAGAATTATATTAACTTGTCATGCAAGCATCAGCAGGTGTGCGCAAGATAATAGAAAAAAAACTGAAACGTACAGTTACAAGTTGCAGGAAGCAACTGCAGAGGATTAGAACCAAGATGGGTTTGAAAATGGCTTTCGCTACTCAAACGCAATCAAAGTCACAGTACACTAAGCCCTCCCCTGACTTTTCTTTTGGCATCATTCTGAAGTATGTATGAGCCTTTAAAACCCCAGAAATGGCTTGGCAGCAAATTGTGGGAAATGAAATCAAACGTATGCAGCGGTTGATGTGGAAAGGTAGTCGAGCTTATGTGATAAATCTGAGATTTAAAGGAGAGAGTTCCATTCTGTAATATGAGATAGTTCTCTCTTAAAATCTTTCTCCTGCGCTGCAATATTGACTATTAGCACTAAAGTAGAGCACATCAAAGCTATGGTTCGTGTTAAGACATTTTCTTTAGTAAAATAGTGATTTCCCTGATGAAGTCTATGCAGCATTTTCCTGCAGAATGTAGCTTGAGAGAATTAAGAAACTCAAATATATTTTTTCTCTCTCTCTCTCTCTCTCTCTCTCTCTCAGCTTCAGCTTTGCCTGTCTGAGGATTTAAAACACTATGCACAGAGGGTGCGTGACCAACAGAAGGGCACAAAGTTGTGAGTTAGCATCAGTGACCCTTAAGTACAACTCTCAGCCCCCCAATAACACCCTTAACCCCGTCCCTCATCCATCACATGGGATGGATCACAGGCTTTAAAGGCTTTTGAGTCATGCATACACCCACTCACTCACAAACACTCATACAGATAGGCTTATGATCGGGTCAAGACCCCAGTTGACCCCCATTTTGCAATTTTGTTGCTCAGTCACTCAGAAAGACAGCTCACTCCCACTCAAACCGCAGGGGGCTACGTACGCACCAAGTGCGTGCCTCTATAGATTTGTTCAAGTGATAAATCTGAGAATATCAATCCAGTGGTAAAAACGAATGTTTGTTTGACAAAGGGGATGCAAAACGTGGCCGGACAGCCAACATCTTAAAACAAAAAGGCAATCACCGCCACAGCCTATTGGTATTCACTCTCGCTCCTCTGTCATTGTTCATTTTCCAGCCACAATCCGCGTAATGAGCTGCTTTTCCAACCCAGGTGCTCCATTTCTCCACAAGGTCATTGAAAAACACAATACAATTATTTGAGACAGAGGCATGGTTCGAAACAAAGGCTTGTCAGAATCATCAGAAAATGCCCGCAGGATATTAAAAGTCGGGGTAAACTGCCTTTTAGGGTTATGATTTATTCATTCAGAGAAACTGATTCAAGAGCAGTTTTGCATATTTCTCATAAACTGCCAACATGGGTCAAAAAGGACTAAATATTTCAGTCCTAGATCTGGGACTCCCATGTATGTAACTTCTCACAAGTGTGCGGTCATTTTTTTTTTCCCTAACTTGAAGGCATCCAGGGCTCGCAGGAGTGACATCACTTGGCAAAGTCTGGTCAGTGTAATTCACCACTACCCCCTGTCATCACCTCCTAATCTCACAGAGAGAAGGAATGTAAGGCGGAATAAAAGAGGGCCAGAGAGGTTTTCTCAGGAATAAAGGGATGGCAGAAAAAGTGCAGAGCTTGGAGCATACCTTGTCTGCTTTTGTTAAGAGCTGTGGTTCCTCCCACCGAACACTCCCCCCTCGATCATTAATCATCTCTCCATTCTGGCCCTGTCAGAGCCCCTCTACCAAGCTAAAACATGCACCTCCACCTACCACCACCACCACCCACATACACACAAACTCACCCACACACACGCACACATAAATTCACCTACATACAACTCTTTTAACTTTCTGCTGCCTTAGTCCAAACAGCACTCCATCTTCACATACCTGTCCTCTAGCTAATTCGGCAACGTCTGAGGCTGCAGAAACCCAGGTGAACAATGCTTAAAGCCCCTAAAGTAAGCAGAGATATCTGCCAATTAGGCTGGCTTTGTAACTCCACAGAGGGCCATACTGCTGTGTGGTCTTGGTGTGAGGAGAGGGAGGCAATGTCTACACATTACGGGGAGAGAAATGAGGAAAAAACAGACTAATCTGGCAGCCAGTGATGTAGTGATATTCAGTAAATAATAACAGATGATCCCTGTATGCATGTGAACATCGTGCTAGAAAAGAAAACCATGTCGGACTGGATTCAATAGAGGGCAGTGCAGCAGTAAAATAGCTACAAGATGAGACAGTGTCCAGCTAAAGAAAATAAATAAGCCTGTGTGTGATTGCTCTAAAATAGTCTGTTTCTAATACGGATGTGATATCCCACAGTCTGGCCACTAATGCTAATGAACAGAGCATTTTATCTGTGAGACACTGAATATATGAAGACATGTTCTGTCAAAATTAAAGTGTGTACGATGTGTGTGTGAAAATGTGTGTGTGTGTTTTTGAGCCTTAACAAACCAACGAACAATTTAGCAGACAGCCCACGCCCCTGGGCAGACTGTTACCATGGTAACCACACAGCCAGTATTTTTTTGGCCCACAGTTTCCCTTTGAACAGCCGGCCAATGACAGACCAGCCGACTGGGAAATCTGGCTTACTGAGAGTGCATCCATGAGTTTGCATGTGCATGTGTGCGCATGTGTCTGCATGTCTGTGCATAATGTATGCATGTCTGTGCATAATATGAGCGAGATACAGATCAAGGGAGCTATATAATCTCTTCGCTCCACACAGGCCCCGTCATCACCGAATGTTGCATTGGCAGCCGGCCGCCCGGTATCGCGCCTGCCACAGTGGTTTCGGGTCAATTTTATTTCCAGGAAGATGCAGCTATGTGCCAAGGCACTGGGCATATCTTTTAGATAAAGGAGTGGTCAGAGAGGAGCAGAGAGAACAGATAGAGAATATGAGGTGGCATTGGTATTCCAGGAAACTCCACTGTGCCAATCCATCCTGGCTGGCAAGGTAGTAGAGAGAACTGCTCTCCGAAACATATCGCCGCTCAGCAGGCAGTAACATGTGCTTGCACTACAATCTACAGTGTAATCAGAACCTAACAGGGGACTAGCGGGCTCATTGCCCACTGCCAGCTATCACAGAAAAAACAGAGAGGGGCAAGACAGACTGAGATACAGAGTTACTTGATGAGGGGTGAAATCAGTCAGGGGGAGTTGCGCGAGCAAGGAGCGTTTTATTGTCAGTGTTTGATTGCATTATGATTGCAGTATTGATTTGATCAACCTAAATTCATTCAGATAGCAAACTGAGGACACAAAAGCTGCTTACATTTCCAATTTAGACACAATGATGTGATTATGTAAGGATATTCATTGTCAAATTAAATCAGCACAATCTCAGAAAAATGTCCATTCAGGTATCTAGATTTTATAATCAAAAGTCATCTGTTTGTGTCTCGTGTTGAACAGTCAGTTCATCACAGTGTGCGAAGAAGGATGATCAGAATTAGGCTGTAAAATCAACAATTACAAGACCTGTCAATTACGTAGCAACTCTGTCATAAAGTGAATTAAGTATATCCTTCAAGATAAATAGCTTTCTCTTTCTTACCACTCCAAGTTGTGCAAGACCATTAGCTTCCTCTGTCTCAGCACTTGTCTCTTTTAAAAAGGATCTAGCTCATTAACTTCATGGCTAGATCAATTAATCTATAGCAGTTAGTCAAAGATGCCCACTCTTGCTCTTTTTGCTCCTTTGCTGTTGCTCTGCTCAACAATGTCTATTACATTTACAGCCCTCAAATCTTTTCCCTTTTTTTCCCTAGTTCTGACATGAGGAAATCTTAACCCAATGAGAAACTGTAGATTGTCAACAGTGAGGGAATCAAGGAGAGAGATGTCTAATTGTAAATTCCTGGATGAGCAAACAATTAGTCAAATCAAGAATCGTAAGAATCCCCGTAAGAAACCCATTCATCAGCCACTGGAGTCATCTAGTGAAACAGGGATTATTGCATTAAAATAGAGTCATGTGTGAAATACGTAACTTTTTCTTTTTGCCAATTCTTCATGAATGTGTGACTGAAAAAGAAAGTGGATGCAATCAAAGATCTGGGAGGTGGCTTCAAGCAAGAGGTTTGCAGCTATAGATGTACCTTAGTGATACAGTTTCATTATCATAGCACATAGCCCACAGAATAGCCACAGTAATCTATCAGTCATCACAGAGAACAGCAGAGGAAAACAATGAACTTTGTAAATATTGTTGATTGTTTGGTTAAGAATGTTTGTTAAGTTTAATATGATTAAGAAGCAGCTACGAAACAAACTAAAATCTTGTTATTTAACTGAGAGAGACATTAGTCAATTCTAATTTTAGATGTTTATTGGGATTTGTATGTCTGTGGAGGCTTTCTGCTAAATTGCTTGACACTGCAGTAACCTGTATTATATATTGACTGAATATATGCTACTAATTAGGATTAGAGTCACTTTTTGTTGGTGCAGAGTTACAAGGAATTTGACAAGATGATCTGGACCCATGGCCTGATATTCTTTATTGCCGGCTACTTCATTTCAATTCTGTGTACTTATTAAGAGAAAAATACATTTATTTACACAGGTTTTTACACATATCCTCAATTTTTTATATTTGTCCCAGTTGTCCTATTTTCAATTCAAAGGCAGTGAACTCTAAACTGCTGAGTGACTGCTGCACAGCAGCTGTGTTCAAGGGAACAACCTACCTGCTGGTAGCTACAAATCTTTCACCAAAATATCACCCAAACAGACGGACAGTGAGTCAACAGAGGTGGTATGAGGCATGTGTGCTTGTGTCGCAGGGAGACTTGTTTTGTGATGGAAAACAAGACTCTCAGGAGGAGTTTACATCACCTGGACTATATTTTCTGAGATGGACACAAAATTGGTGATTTTTCTTTTATACAAGACAATACCACGAACCGTTACGGCAATTTATTGTTTCACAAATAGTGGCCATGCATAATTCATCTCAACATTAGCAAAAGGAAATGCTTTAGAACAGTGGCAACACTGTTAGTGCATCAAACAAAAAGCTCCTGGAAAACCTGTTTTAAGAACTAGAAGCACTGTAGCGTCAGGAGAAATTAAACCAGAAAGTATTTGGATTAATATGGTATATTTACATTTTAATGAAAGAATAATGAATGCTAATACAGTGGTAAATACCTTACCTCCGTCCAAATCTAGCTGTAAAGCCCTCATCACTCCCTCACCAGTGAATTTTATGTTAAAATGCTTTGTGAATCGTAGCAAGGTTTAACAATAGCTTCAAATACCCATGTATCCCAAAATGCCCAGCCCCTTGGCTCAGCATTGAGGCCCCGGTAATAAGTGTAGAGGCCTGTGAAGGGGGTGAGTAATTATGCACGACTGACTGTAGCGGCGGAGTAGAATGATAAAACAACTGGAAAACAAAGGTCTCTTCACTGTTTACCATTCCCTAATTTGATTCTTAATTGAGCGTACATAACACAATGTTTACACCAAAATATTCTGGCAAAGACAAGCACCCTTGGTGGAATCACACAGCTGAACACTGCCTACTCTTCCCACCGATGATCTGAAAGAGTGTAACCATAGGAGGCCCTTCCATCCCCAACCTATGACCAAGTAGGAAGCGCCTGCACCCTGTCAAGCTCATGCTGACATTTTCACACATGGCAAGAGGGCTATCAGTCGCAGTCAGAGGCCGGAGGTTAGCTGTGGAGTGGATCTGGTTGTAGATGACAACAAGGAGAGGAGAGGAAAAAAACATAAGTCTGGCTTTTTGAAATCCAATAGCGAGCTTAGAGGCTGCCCTCGGGCTGCAGAATGCATCACTGATGATAGGACAAGAGGGGGAAAGGTGAGGTTGGAGAACAGTGGAGTGGAGGGGTGGCGTGAGCAAAAAAAAAAAGTGACAGTGAGGTGGTCAGGAGCAGTGCTGCACCCGCAGATGGTGATAACATCAGCTATCTCAAAAAATAGCTAGATTAATACAATTATGCATTCACCAGTGGGATATTCCTCCAGCTGTACCAGCATGTCTGTCGTTCATTGCCCCTGCTGCTATTATGCCTAATGGAAAGTAATGATAAAATGCTCTGCATCAAAAGAGAAAGCACAAATTATGTGTAAAGCGTGGGAGAGGAAATGTGACCGGGATCAGGGAAATAAGGGTGTGAGAAAGGTAGAGACAGAGAAGTGGGGAAGTGAGAACAAAACAAAGTGAGAAAGCACTCAGGAGTGCATCTTGTCACTCAAATTGTCGGTGGCAGAGTCCAACAATATGTGTGTTGTGCAAAGCAGCCATTTCTCATTGCATACTTAGTGCAGCCGAGCTATTATTTCGAAGGATGACAATAGGCAACGGGGAATAAAAAAGGCTGGATAATAAATGCTGCTTAGAGCAACTATGCATCTGTCCTGCCCAACAGAGACAGCTCCATTCATAGTTCCGGATGGGTGTGCTTTTATAAATACAAAAACAACAATTCTGTGGCCATCAGGCCCAGGCATGACCAGAAAACTCAATAGATGAATGACGTACAAAGACAAACAGATGTGTTCATCAAAGTATTCAGATGCATCGTGTGAATGAACAGAGACTGACCCCACTCGCTGGCACACGATGCACCTGCAGTCATGAAATTCTCTGACGGTAACTGAGTCGACAGCACATCTAAATTCACGTCATATTCACATCCCCATGACCTCCATACAACCTTATCAGAAAAATGTATCCTGTTGCAGACAAACAGACACACACTAACATACAGAGAAGGTGTGTGTGTGTGTGTGTGTGTGTGTGTGTGATGAGCCCCCACCTCACCTGTCCAAATCTGGACAGAACTGACCTTTATCAGCCAGCGCTAGTCAATATGCCCTGAGCTATGAAACTGGCAAACATATGTGTTCATTCTGTGTGACTGCATGTGTGTGTGTGTGCGTGCCCTGAGGGGGCACATCCATGTGGGACCTCTTTACACTTATGTGCACATCTCAGACAGGTGGAGACCGGAAGTGAGACATTCAGATGATGGACAGTGATGGACTGGTGTTGATGGATGACCAGGGTATTGGAGGAAAAAGAGAAAACAAAACAAAACAAAACAAAACAAGAAAGCCAGCAGAGCAGCTGGAAGTCACCAGGTGGAGCGGAGATTTCTAAGCATCAAAGTAGCTTCAGTGAACTGTTTAATAATGGGTTATACTGACAGCGGATTATAATGAGACTCCTATAAATGCTATAATTATCAATAAAATGTTGTAATATGAGGGCTAGGAAGTAATAAAGTACAAAATATTTCAGTATAATTATTGATTATCATCATAATAATCAGAATCACACTCATAATAATGTTTAAAACCAAGATTAAACTAAAGGCAAGCTACAGAAATTTCAGCTTCACTTCACCTCTGCAGTGTTAATCAAAGTGCACAGTAAACGGGGAGCAAAGGGAAGCGGCTGACTTAAAGGACAGAGTGTGTGTGGCACATTCTCATTAGGCCTCATGACATTGTGGACTTTGTGAAAGACATCAACACCTTGTCTAGCAGAGAATTAGGGAGAAAAGCATAACAAAAACACCTGGGAAACTGGATTAAGAGTATAAATGGCAGAAAGCCATTAACACGAGGGTAAGGGCTGACAAAGGTATGGTGTGTGTGTGTGTGTGTTTGCGTGTGGTTGAAAGACAGAGAGAAAGAGAGGGGGTGGGCTGTGCTGTACTGCATGTAGGTTGAGAGCAAGACACACAAAAGAGAGATGTGATTTCTGATGTTTTATGTCCATCATCGAATCAGTTCCAGCAGAACACACACACACATCGAAACATCCCCTGACACAATAAAGGTTTATAAAAACAGGTCCAGGTTTGTAGTGAGCTGTTCAAACCTGGACTCTTTCCTTCCCTCAAACATAGTATACTCTACTTGAAGGCAGAGCAGCAGATTATATACACAGTGTGGTGAAGGCAACAACTTCAGTGACTGTTCACTTCATTTACTAATGCAGAGCGGCTGTAGCTGATGTCCTATGGCTGATTATAGTTGTGCAAGTAAACATTCAGCATGACTGGAACTTGCATCAAATACAATTACACACATAGTGCCATATACGATATACACTGCTGTTACTGCATAGCCACAAATTGCACAAATGAATATGGCAGAGTATAACTGCAAAAGCCAGGTCAGAATAATATGATGCGAACTGACATATACTGTATGCATGAATTCACACATAACATATGCAAAGCATAGTGGAGGAAAGTTAGATAGACACATCTCTGTAGATATCATGTGCGCTCTCACATGTCAATATCCATGCACACATCATTCTGTACATTTGCATGCAAATATTGTGCAAGGGCCTGTTAAAGTCTGTATGTGAATGGATCCAAAAACATGCCCATAGTCTACCGTTCTGTTCATCTGTCAACACACGGGGCGTACGAACACACCTGCTTTGACATGTGGGGAGTACTGGAGGGAACCCTTGGGTGCACACAAATGTAAAGACCTTGCATACACACGCACACACACATACACAGACACCTTGGAAAACACACCTTCCCTGGGCAGGACATATTGGATTAGGAGTGATTTTTTTTTTCTTGGCTCGGTCTCAGAGGTGCTAGATTAAATGCCATTCCCACTTTACTACAGATGGCTCGAAAATAAATCATACTATCCATATACGCACACACACACACACACACACACACACACACACACACACACACACACACACACACACACACACACACACACACACACACACACACACACACACACACACACACACACACACACACACACACACACACATAAATTTACACACATGCTCACCTACACGCATACGGCATTACACAACACACACGCACGCACGCACGCACGTACGCACGCACACACTCACAAAAACACATAAATACAGAGAAATGCTCACACAGGGAGATATATAACATGTTGGCACACCCAAACACTAAAGCACCTGTACGGTCCAGCAAGTCTGCTCTTTGTATTTCAATCACTGAATCGATGGTTCTAAATTGATTGTAGCTGAGCAGGGGCCAGAGATGTTCCCCCTGGCTCACTGCCCTGGCCCTCTATTGATTAGATCTGAGAGAGCCAATTGCTTTCACACTGGATTAAGGTGTTCCGGGGCAGTGAGCAGGGAGACAGAAACGGAGAGAGAGAGAGATGGTCGGAGAAAAAGAGAAAGAGAGAAAGAGAAAGAGGGAAAGAGAGAGAGGATGTGCTTTGCAAAGACACACCAACAAAGCACACAGATCAAGCTAACAACACTACTAATTAGCCGACAACCCATATCTGGGGGGAGAACACTATGGAAGCACACCAACATATGGGTGTTTCGCACACACATGAAAATGTAGAAGCGAAACCAGAGTTTGAATTAGGCAACACTCCATAGATATGCAAATCCTTTCACACATGCAGACTCAACAACACAAACATTCAGTCATATTTCACGCAGACACATACAATACGCACATATGCCCGCAAAAACACACAGACACACACACGCACACCTCTACGCTGCGATCCGACAGATCAGAAGGCGCTAACACAGATCAAGAGTCTAATCTCATTTGACCCTGGAGCTAAGTAGCCCAGGGCAACAGCATTAAACTTCAAAGCTTCACTCTGAGTTTGTTACACATTCCAGCTCCAAAGTCTTATGCATTGTAACCTAGAGGAATCAAACCAAACTTTACGATCAGCCGGCATCACAGGATCCGTTCTGACCTGGATCAAATGATGAATAAACTGTGAGAGGTGGATAATTCTTTTCTTCTTTTTTTTTTTTTTTTTTACAAGGTATCTCTTCTCCTATGTCTGCCCCTCAAGTCTACATTCATCTTCCTCGTCGTCACATTCGTATTTCACAGGGGGCAGTGTTAAGCACGATGCCCGCTCAACATCCCATCATTCTTACCTCTCTGTACAACAATTAGCCGCTGCTGCTAAAGGCTCTGTGCGAACGAATGGGAATATGGGTCTCTTTGTCTGGTCGAGGCCCCCATCTCGAACCATTTCCACAATGGAGAGGCTTCCAATCCAGATTAAGTGCTTATGAAAATGAAGAACTGTGTGCGCTGAGATGGGGCCAGCGCAGGAAACGTGGACCCAGGTCACGAGAGGCAGTAAAAGGGCCCCCTTACTCCGAGTGCTCAAAGAGGCGTTTCTCAGGGAGTAGCAGCCCTATTCACATGGTATTAGGGAGGTAAAAGCACCACATTGACTGCGCGAGTCAGGCAAGCTCAATATACATTTGGTTAATACCCCTATTGTCGCACTCCCTGTACGACTGCTCTCCTAGCAGAACACGAGAGGAGGACAGAGGTAGAGGGAATTAAAGAGGCAGAAAAGATGAGATAGAGAAGGGAAAACAAGAGAGGGAGGGAATAGGATTTGCTGGCCCATTCATGCCATGATGGGTGTGAAGCACACACAGACGCGCACGTATTCACGTACGAGCATGCGTACGCGCACGTACGTACGCACACACAATTATATCCTTATAAAAAAGGGCTGTGAATCCTGTTTGTGCGAGTCTGACATAACACTTGGCTGACACAATAAACTTGGCAAGAGTCAAGAAACTCAAGCCCTGCAAAGCCAAAACACATAATGATAGGCCGGCCGCAGTAGGCAGTAATGTAAAGGTCAGTTTACAAGGAAGAAAGAGAGAAAGATAGCTAAGGTGGAAAAGAGAGATGGAGAGAGAGGCGGAGAGATTGTGAAATTGACTGAGTGTATGAGCATGTGTGCCTTTGTGTCCCTATCAGTCTGTGTTTGGTTCATTCCCCAAAGGGTCTTATTATGCTTCACGCTGGCTCCGACACAAAGGCAGCGTCTCTGTATCTCGGCCCATCCAGCTCCCCCAGAGAACATTCTAGGCGCAGCAAATCCATTTGTTTGTCAGCTTCTGCCTCTATTCTGACTTGGACTAATCAGATATCATTCTTTTTGAGAAGCATACCACTGTGCAGTCTGGCCGAGCTCTACAGTAACGCTGGCCCAGCACTAAGATACCATCTTTGCTCTTTCACAGAGGGCTTTTTGTATTTGTAAGCACTGCGCATAGACATCATGAAACAGTGTTGGAGAGAAAAGTTACACAAGTATCTCTAGGTGCATCAAATTTAATCAAATCCACCTAATAACAGGTTATTTCTTAGATGAAATATCTCTCCTCCTGTAGTGTTCACTAATCATAGGCGAACCCTGTGGTTAGATGTAGTGGGTTACTATAAACTTTCTCTTCAACATGTTGTCCAAGTTATTGCCCCTTCAAAACAGAAGAGCGTTATTAAAATGTTATTGCTAACTGCATAATATGCCGCGGGGATAACTGTCAATCAAGTAGAGGAAACACAACATCCTGTTTTCAGAGGCAGCCTAGCAAGAAAACAGAAATGTGAGTTGAGGCTACATTACATACCTTGGCTGTGAAATCAATGAAATCAATTGCTTTTACAACCAACATTGCACCAGTAAACTAAACGCTATAGTAGGATGGGACAGTAGATTAATCTGTTTCCATTAACAGGACAGTGTAAGTATCACAAGGTAGCCTAATTCCAATGGTCGGTAATACTAGTCCCCGTCTGCTGAAAAATGTTTCTTCACCCTTCTCTAAAGCAGAGGAGAGAAAGGAGAGTCAGTGAACCAAACATAATCATAAGCTATCATCTCTGACACAGTAGGTAGTCAGACATCAGGGCTTTATATATTGTCTGAACTGTCCATCACATCATTTAAGCTGTTGCAACGGTGTGCAAAGGTTCCCCTCTTTAAGCGCCAAACATGAACTGAACAGAGTCTGATTATTACTGATTTGATTTGTGAGGACTTGAATGTGAATATTGCATAATGCACAAAATAACTGTATTTTTCTATCTTATTATTATTCAGTTTTTGCCATTTTAATCACCTGTCATGTGTTTTTTTTTGTAGCACTCATGTGTTACTCAATCTCCTCAGTGCACAATAAATGCAATCAATCCAACCTCCAAACAAGAGACACTGTACTGTCCACTGCAACACGTAGGCAGCACTCAACCTGTTGACACAGACGCTGTTCCCACTCAGCACACAGTGGAAGCATGATGAGCATGTGATGGGTTTACATTGCAAAATGCAGGCAAAAGAAAGACAGTCTGAGAGGTTAGCATGCTTGATTAGACTCTATAAAACCACGCACACTTTGAAGATTTCATTAAAGTCGGTATGACCCAGCCAATGATACGCTAAGCTCCTGCCTCATTTCAACTGCACATACACACACACTTGCATATGAAGTGCCACGCAGATCTGACTACAAGTCTGGCTATGCTAATTCCAGCCTGGAAGAAAAGCTGTAGCCCCCCAGCCAGTGTGGGAACTCAGTAAACAAATGAAGCACAAAGCCCAAAGTGCTCAAAGAGAGGATTACCAAGTCACTCTTTTTCTCCTTTTTCTCCATCTCCTTTTTTTTTAATCACTGCCCCCTCAACCCACACACACATATAGATAGACACAGACTCCTCCTCTCCTCCGTCTTGCTTTCAAGATTCAATATTCACACAATGTCCTCTCCAGTGGGCGTTTTCAGAAGACAGCCATAGCAGGAGGTCCTTGGTATGAGAGGAGACAACAAAGCCAAGATCAATAATTTGTCACAGTGATGTGTCTGCCAGATTGGGCTTCACTGGCTCTTCCTGTCTGTCACTTTGAAAAGAGATGTTTCCTCTGGTTTCTGCACAACCACATGCCCTGACCCTGAAAAGTACAGGCTGTGTTTACTGTCAATGAAAACATGCAATTACACGTGCACGATGACATAGCGCGATGCAGATTATAGGAGTTGTCTAATTACTGGTTAATTGCATATTGTGAACATTTTGAGGTCGTGTTCATATTGACCTGCCCAGTCGTAGGGAGCCTGGTTGGTTTAGGGTAATATGCGGTATTATCACACAGATTACACAGCGTGTTTCACATATGTTTAATCAGGGTTACTTGGGGAGCTCTTAAACTATAACTACTGTCATGTTATATAGTTCAAGTGTGGAAAAATTATGTCAGACATGATTTGGTTATGAAATTGAACACACAAAGTTCAACTTGTAGTGATGTGATCGTATACGTGGTAAATTCTACGTGCATGGCCATGGCCATCCAGATAGAAGGAATCAACACAAAGCATGGAGGCGATGCACTGAAATATATAATTTCCTGTTTGGGAAATATACGTATATAAGACACCTAGAAACAGCCTATGAGAAAACATATTCAAATTCTTACTCACTTGCACAGCTAAAAGTTTCATTTACCCAAAGTTTACCCAAGTCACACCAATGCAATAAAGTAAAAATTATATTTTGTCTGTGGTGTTTTTATCATCAAAAATGACATCAACAGCACCATCACTTCACACGCACACATCTTTTCACTCTTCCATGGTTTTAACTAGTTTTTACTTGAGAGGTAGTGTGCCTTAGTGACAAGAGGATATCTGACAGCGAGGTAAGTGAGAAAATGTTGCCTAATAAACTGGGTGTACTGACCCTTTACTCTGCATATCAGTCTGATAAACAACCAGATTCTTCCTGATTGCTTTGTCGACTAGCTCTCACTGCATGTGGAATGAACAGAAGTGTATTGGTCCTTGTATAATTGCAATTCAATTCTAATTAATTTGTAAGTCCACGAGTTTCACAACACAACCTCGACTAATCCACATCTATCATCCTGCTGCTGATAACCCTCCAGGAAGGGATGAGACAATTTTCTAGAATTAAAATGTTGAAACGTGTCCCTCTGCTGTCAAAAACAAACAGGCCTGGCTGTTTTATTAGGGGAACAGTGAATACTGATGGACACTGATGAGGGGAGAGGGGGTATTAACAAATGACGGACCATGGAGAGCGAGGAATGTTTGTACTTTCCAAAACTGTGGGAGGGAGGGGGGGTCTCATATCATTACTGGCTGCTGGAGGGAGAGGGGGGAAGAAAGGAGTGGTGTGCTGAGGCGGCAGAAAGGTACAAGAAGAGTGAAGAGTTTTCTATGCGCTGTCCAAATTCACATTTCTCTTGATATTTAACTTTTGGGTCTCCTTGTTAAGAAACCACAGTGACAGGCATATTATTGATGGTGTCTTTGTTGTGCTCTTAAATGTGCAATCATAATTTGGAAGCATAAGGTGAAGGGTTTGATTGATGGGAGGGGTCACGGCTGGGGTGAGAGGGTGAAGTGGAGGCTCCCACAGCGCTGGGCTTTTGTGTTTTGCCAGTGAGGGTGAGATAGGCAAATTAAGCAGAGCCCCAGCCATCTGGTGAATGGTTGGGCGTCTTTGTGTCCCCGTGTGTTTCACTGCCCACAACACCCTGTGTCCATCACTTAGAGGAGGAGAGGAGAGGAGAGGAGAGGAGAGGAGAGGAGAGGAGAGGAGAGGAGAGGAGAGGAGAGGAGAGGAGAGGAGAGGGGAGGAGAGGAGGAGAGAGGAGAGGAGAGGAGAGGAGAGGAGAGGAGAGGAGAGGAGAGGAGAGGAGAGGAGAGGAGAGGAGAGGAGAGGAGAGGAGAGGAGAGGAGAGGAGAGGAGAGGAGAGGAGAGGGGAGGAGAGGAGAGGGGAGGAGAGGAGAGGGAGATTGCAAGAGATGTTGGGTCAAAGTGGAGCCTCCTTTAGAAAGTTTGTACAGCAACTATAAGGGGAAAGAGTCAGGGATGACAATGGCAAGCTTAGAGGAAAAAGCCCAGTCACCAAACACATGGCCTGAAAGGAACCGAAGGTTAGAGAACCTGACAAAAAAAAGAGAGAAAAAAGAAAATAGTGGCTGAAAGGAAAGACAGAGAGAGTGAAAAATAATAGGCGCAGGAATATGTGTCTCTCCATGGGGGATAAGAACAACTCTGTGTGTGGTGGGTATTTCCATTGTGTGTGAAGAAAATCTCTCTTCCCCTCACATCATTAGGGACTGACTCTGTCGTTGCAGTGAGATGAGCGCATCTGTGTTTGGGGTCATTACCAACACTCTGTTTGGACCCTAAATTCAAAGAGTCTTTGTTTGGGTCACACTCTTTCACCACTGCTCTCTGCCATCCCCCTATTCAGCCTATTGAGACCCATGGAAACAAGAAGTCTTTCACTCTCTGCTCTTTCTTATTGCTTTTCTCTGTCTCTTCCTCCCACTACTCCATTTTTGTCTTCATCACGCCGGTCGTCACTACCATACCACTAATAAGAACGGGAAGACTCAGACCTTTACTTAATTGGGCTTCAAGGTGACTTAAAAGATGCTGTTGTGTCTGTATGTGTGTGTGTGTGTGCGTGTGTGTAGAGGTGTGTGGCTGTGCGTGTCACTAAGTACACACGGATGCTTCTCTGCAAATGAAGTAAACTCTGTGGAACCGAAGCAGACAAGGCCAAATGGGCTGGAATTGGCTCTAATAGCTTACCGGGCCTTTGTGGATCCTGTCTGCCAGATCTTTTACACTCAGATGAGACATAAAGAAGTAATCAAACTGCCACTGGGAAAGAAAACTGTAAAACCAAAAGTTTGGACTCCAAAGTCAAACTTTAAGTTTTAATTTATCTAAATACTGCCACTGCTTCTCTGTATTAATATTCTGAATATCTTACATAATTTCAGTTAGATTCTCTTATCTCTCTAATACAAATAGATAAAGCAGCTGGTTGCTGTCTACGACAACGAAGTCTCTATGGGTGAGTATTGAGGTTTATAAGGTTTAAGGCTTGGGTTAATGATGTGATAAATGCGCCTGGAACACTACATTTAACATTTTTAAAATGCACACATGGAAGAACTAATACCATTTCTAAGTGTATAGGGAAGATGTGTGTTTACGTGTGTGTCGGTGCGCGTGTGTGCTCGTGCCCCATGATGGCAGCTATTAGACAGGAGTAAGGCAGCCATGATGAATCGGCACTTAGCTCAGGGAAGCGCACTTGCTCAATGGGCTGTGAATCTCCCGCTGCCACTGTCAGCCTGCAGAATGTTAAATAAAGTTATTTGAATATTTGTAATATTAATGTGCCAGCATGTCAAAAGCCCGCTGGAGCCTAACGGAGAGAGAAAATATGAGGAGATTCGTATTGCAGCGTGGGCCTATAGGATCGCTGCGGTGAGGAATTACAAAAAGTAAATGCGACTAAATAAAGATGCACGATCATGGATAGTGTATTGAGTTATGGACGGATGGATGGATGGATAAATGGATGGATGGATAGGATAAATAGAATTACACGAATAAGTAGTCAGATGATATCACGGATAATCACATTAGCCATTAAGTGTTTCATCGTCCCATTTCATTCATATTCACATTTTAGAAACACTGTTCCCTCTGTTCCAGTTGTTTTACTGTCCTCTGTCCCAAAGCCAGCCTCCACGCTGCTGAGGGGACTCAGAGCAGTGATGTGCTTTGCATAGGAATGGCCCACTAAAGTAAAAAAGAGGGAAGCATAACGCTTAAAATGAGACCACCACCTTTATAGACTTCATGTAGGCATTTATCAGCTCAACGAAAATGTTGTTCCTCACAGGAAACAGTAGCAAAAGCAAAATAAGGAACAGGAAGTCCAAAGTTTTGTGTTGCTCCTCATCATGTGTCATCTAGCCTAACTAAGCAGTTTATGCCACATTATTCACTTTTAAGAGTTTACACAACAGAATAATTAGCTTACCATGGAGTTTTAATCACTTTATATATGGGAACACAAGGAACATTAAAATGATCAATGATGTCAGATTATTTAGAAACACAAGAGATGGATGTGAAGGAAACCTTATCAAGGTGATTCTATCAATCACTCAGCTGGAGACCACAACAGCAACCGTGCGAGGGTTCACTGAAACCGTCAAATCAGTCTCTCTAAGACACTTGAGCCGAGCAGGACACACACATACACACACACACACACAAGACAAGCTTTGCGTTGGTGGAGGTAGCGGGGTGCTATTTGGAGTGTCTCCGCTCGATTTAACAGGGAGGTGATAAAATATTTAGCAGATTGCTTACATAGCCAAGGGGGGGAGAGAGGGAGAGGGAGGGAAGGAGAGAGAGAGAGAGATAGATAGAGAGTGAGAGGGGATACCCAAATGGCTTGTGTGGGAGCTGGGGAGCTGGTAATGAGGATGGCATGCTGGCATCATCGCTACAGAGCACAACAACTCTACATGGTCTCTCTGCCCAAGTGACAGCAGGCCACACACATGCGCACACACACATAAACACACACACGCCATGCTACATGTCACTAATTAAAACATATAGATTAGAGAAAGTGCTATTAGGTACAGTGGGTGGGGGAGCTCACAGAGACACACACACACACACACAAATATGTTTGAACACATTTACACACACTCAGTTGCAATTAGGCTTATCTTCGCTGTCATATTAAATGACTCACAAATTAAACAAGTCAAAAATGATTAATTTGTCACCTTTTGTCATCTCTCACAGCGTTCGCTTTTTCACTATGCAGAGATAAACATATTCAAAACTCCAGATTTGATTAGCGTAGTTGTGTGACTGACCCGACAAATGCATGTTTTGTTATGTCAAGTGAAAGAACTGACAGTCATAAACAGGAGCAGGTAGAATTAATGCACTTATTTTTTGCTTTTCATTAGCTGTCAAGTCATTTAAGTAGATGTTAATATAAAAATGTTTACGTTCCCACACCGACAATGGATAAATGGAGCCGTTGGACAATTTTCACATCTTAGGTAAGAAGGTCAGTGTTAAGTAGTCAAACATTCGCTTCTGCTCTGTATTTTCCTGAAAATTACAGTCCGACAATCCTGTAAGACAACATCAGATGGCTTAGCGTGGCTCAAAACAGAAGCAACATCTTTCCATTTTTTGATTTCCCACTGTGCTTTCAAGCACCACAGTGCCTTCCCTCTCCGATGTAATACCTTTCCTTCTCATGTTGATCTCGAAGAGGGGAATTATTTCAGCATGAAACTGCATGCTCTCATATTCTTTTTGTTCCTGTTCCTGTTACTTCATCTCTAATGGGCAATTACTACAGACCCAATGCTGAGGCCATGTTATTGCACCAACCTCCAATTGATTGGCTGCCCATAGTACTTAGCTTCCACAAGCACTTTAAGGTTAGATTTCCCTGTTTAAATAATGGATTACAAGCCCATGAAAAGGGACCGCGTGGAAAATAAAAGGTTGAGATTGCTCTAATTGGAGGAGCCTCTCTGTGGAGATGAGAGGGGAACAGATTCCATACGAGTCTCCAGAGAGTAAGCTAGTTATGAGAGATAGAAATGGAAGCATCATGTTTCTCTCTTTTCTGTCTGTCTCTGTCTCTGCCTTTCTCTGTGCATGCATTCTTGTACACAAGTGAGTGTCTTTGCCCTGAGGCTTAAGGTCAAATGACACAACATTTTACAGGTTTATACGACTTTCTATCCCAGCTACGCGCTAATAACTCCCTCCCTCTGCTGGCTGTTTTTCATACCTCCCATAATGCTACATTTCCATCAGAGAGAGAGATGTCAAACTTATCACAGCAGGAAGCCTACTTGCTGGGGGTACTTAGTGGAGGAAGTCAGGGGGATTGTGGGAATTAGTGGAAATATACAGTATGTCTCCTCCTCTGTTCAAAGAGTCTTTGTAGTGCTTCACCTACTGGGGGGACCGTGTATGTGTGCGTGTCTGTGCCCACGTGTACTTGTGGTGTTTACAGCAGTGCTGATGCCCCCCACTAACACAGGTCTCAACAAGTCTCCAACCAATAGTCAAGGACACCTTAGACTCAATTACTGTGCTGGGAGTGTGTGTAGGACTGAGGAAAAAAACATCATCATTTTTACTGAACAGTAATAATATCCATATGTTAATAACTGCAGGTTTGTTTTTTTATTGTGTTTGTTTGAGAATAGGCAAGATTCATTATCTTTCCTGGGAAAATCCTGTAAAAACCAATACTTCAAAGAGCATATTTAACATATCTCAAGTACAATAACGTCATTAAGTGTAATTTTGAGTTTTGAGAAAGCTACATTAAGTCTAGTCATGTCAAAAATATTTGTTGTATCGCACCTTTCATCATAACTAGAATGATTTGTTGGCTGTGTTGGCTGTGTGACATGTGCTGTGAGGTCACAGCGACCTTGATGCTTGAACCTTTGACCAAAATCCATTTAGTTCCCTCGAGGAGTTCCCAGATGTTGTGTTTTGTGAGGTCACCGTGAACTTGACTCTGTACCTTTGAGTGCAAAAACTGAATCTGTTCATCTTTGAGTTCAAGTGGACTTTGTTCCTAAATTTGAAGAAATCACCTGAAGATGTTGCTAAGATGTAAAGCCTTTGGCTGTCAGCAGAGCAGAGGGATAAAAATATGAAATGGAAATATTGCATTAAAGGTCCTTTTCATAATGAGAATAACAAAAAAACAACTAAGTAAGCTGTGCAAAAACACATATCATTATCAGATATAAAAATGTCAGCAGAAACTAGGAACATGTCACCGATTTATTTAAAACAAGTGGGTTCAAGAAATCAGGAAAATGGAAATTTTACTGCAGTCCAATTAGACAGTTGGTTTCTCAAGTTGTATTTTGAAAACAAAACGCTTTATATTTTTGTCCTTGTGGAATCTTGTTTAGCTCACAATGTTGTCACATACTAACTCAACTGATTTTTTTTCATCATTTGGAAATTTTCTATTAGACATAATGATGCTGAGCTTGTTAAGAATACCACACCTCTCATGCTCCTGTGGAAAGTTGAGCTAAAGTTAAGACTTATAGCAGGCAAACAATAGTTTGATATTTACAAATCATTAGTTTGGACACAGCGCACTGAAAACCTATTTTCCCCCATATGTGCATAACTTTTAAATATGTAAATGAAATGTGTCTTGCACCAGAACAAAAGAAAAAAATCACAGAAACAAAGTAAAGATGAGGCGACCTGTAAACAATGTAAACTGCAGTCGTAATGAGATGACAAAAATTAGATGAAATGAAAACTTTCAGTGAGGCGCTGACTAAAGGCAACCAACTTCTGCCTCATCATTTGCATTTCAAAGTCATTCCACCTTAGCCAAGGACTGCGTGGGTGTGTATGTGCGTGTTTGTTTGGGTGTGTATGAAAAGTGTGCTGGTGTGTTTTGCGTAGGATATAGAGCAATGCTAGAGGGATACAGTAGACAGAGTCACACACAGTGTGCTTTGTAGATATGTGGCGCCCTCATATCTGTTTATTGATCAGAGCAGATGTGCGTCAATCAATCTTATCTGGGCTCCACACACTCTCCGGCTAACCTCCTGAGGTAGGCCAACCAATACTGCACCACACTGAGAGCCCCAAGCCACTCGTATTATCATCAGACACCTTGAGCAAATTTTCTCCTTCTTTGTGTATAAGTTTGCGAGTGTGTGAGAATAGCAGGGTGCAGGGAGCGTAAAGGTGCATTAGAGGACGGACGGGAAGAGAGAAAATGTGACAGCAGAAAAGCCAGATTAACCTCATCTTTATGTGCATGTTATTCCTTAGAATTTAGTCTTCCGGCGCACATCATACTGAGGCAGAATCAAACCTCTTGCCATCTGTAAAGTACGCTGCACAGAAGGCTGGCATTCGCTACAGATTAAAAATCAATGCTAATGTGCCTTTCAAGCGCGCCGGAGGTGGATGTGATCAAGGAGGAGTACGGCACATGATGCTCAGCAAAACTCATGAAACACAATCAATTCTGCCCTTCCAATGATGCAGAAAATCTGTGATCCAACGTATGCTGATGCCCTTTTATATGCAAGCCTGAAATAGAACAAATCTGTCGCCTGCTTACAACGCAAGTGATTTGTTCTGTTGCGAGCAGTCCATCATCTCAAAAGAGAATGAACGATGAAAAGCAGGGTGGATTCTCGCAACTGTCAGAGGTGCCACGGTCAAATTACAACTACAGTATGTTGGTGACAAAATGTATCTATTCTTCTTATTACTCACCTCGACACACGTTGCCGTTGTCAGGTTCAAATCCAGCCTTGCATGTGCAGCTGCCGATGGGAACCATCCACTCTCCATCTCCGTTGCAGTAGAGCTTTATAGGAACATCTACTTCCTCTGAGTTGGGGATACAGATCCCTCTTGCAATGACCAGGGAGGTGCTTTCAGCCCCTGTCATCGTCTCTGGAAAGATTGCAAAGTTCTGGACCACACTCGGGCACTTCTTATAAAAGACCCTGACTGACAGCAGAGACATGCAGGCACCATAGTCCTGAAATGCCAGGTAGAAGCCATTTTTAGACAGTGGCCCGAAGCTCCGCACCTCCGTGTTGACCTTCATGAGGCGTCCGCCAAAATCCACCTGCGAGAAGCTCTCGTCTGCAGCGATGGTGTCCACTTTGAGGTAAGGAGCCTCCATCCAGAAGGCTGTGCCTTTGGTGGCAATGACGGCGTCCGTTTCGTAGTAGTAGAGATTAAACGTCTCCTTGCAGGAGCCGGGGACGTTGGGGATGGAGCTGCAGTCGCGCACGGTGAATCGAATTTCCACATAGATGCGCTGTGCTCCGCGCCGATCAATGAAGGTGGTGAGGAGCCAGTTGTTTTGACTGGACTCGAAGACATTACACACCTGGTAGGTCCTGATGGTGTTGAGGTTCTCGTCATAGCCACTCACCTCCTCCCACTACACAGAGAGACAGAGAGAAGAGAAGGCACACACAGTTGATTAGTAATCATCAATGACAAGGCTGTGGTTATTCCTCATCCTTTGCTTGAGAATGCTAATATTGGCTGAGCCACAGAGAATTTGTACACATATCAGTAATCTCCCCGAGCCACCAAATTTCAGTCTTCTTCCTGGATTAACAGAAAGGAATCAGCCTATCGAGCTGTGGGGTTTACTCATCCATTGAGAACACAGAAATGTCCTTTTTCTGAATCATAAACTATTTCTTAAGTGCAGCAACTGCAAAAACACCACTTTGCTGTCTTGTTATCTAAATATGCTCAACAGCTGTAGTATGTGTACTACCATTGTATAAGCACAAACCCAGTAATTACTTGGGCTGTGCTGGTATTTGCCATCTATGCAGAGCGTGGCTGAGCAACGAGTTGACGCATTATAAAATGTGGTGTGTAACAAATTCAAGATTACGCACTATTGAATTACAATTAGACAGACGGAGACTACTACAGAGCAGCCACGAGCCAGTCGGATGGAAAGACATTTGCATACACACTAAACCGAAATACACTGCAGCCCCCCACCCCACCACCCCCTTTTTTTTGTTTTTTTGCAGGTGTGACCCACAAAGTATGTTGGATGAGCATCAGAAGCCCCTTGAGGTATTAACTCAGTGTGCCAAATCATGATGAAAATGTGCCATTAACATCTGGCTGGCATCACAGAGAATCAGGAAGAGGAATCACTGAAATAAAAAGAAGCTTGCCTCGAAGCTCGCTTTCAAATGAAAATTTTCAGACGAGAAAACCGTCCAGCTGGGCAAATGCTGGTCAAGCACAAAACTGTTAAGAGACACACAGTCTCCTGATATACTCAATACAAGGTTTTAATTTGGAGAGCTATACACGCAGCAGCAGAGCGGACCAAAAAAAAAAAAACATAAGGGCTGCATGCATTGCGACAGCAACATAAAAGGGCCCGCTGACTTGAAATGAATATTTTGTAAAAGAGAGACGGTGATTTGACACAGTTTCAAACAGAATTCTTTCTTCTCTGATCACTTCCACTGTCTGTAATAATACAATTCTTTATACTCCTATTTGAACCAGCAGCCCCCCCCTTCCTCAAATGATCCAAACAGCTGTAGGCGAGGACAAGCTAATGAGGTCCATAGTGTTGTGAGTGCGCCTCCAGTCAGTTCGTGTTTCTTGTGTGCATACATCTCCCGGTGCTTCCTCCTTCCTCTGACCTTTAACGCCCCAGCTGCTCAATCAGGCCTAATGGAGAGGAGAAGACATCAAGTCTCCATGCGCAGCCCCAACAACCACTCAAATGATAGAAAATATACACAATTCTTTATTAAATGAGTCCATAAAATGATGCGAGACGAGATATGCGTGATACATTGACACTGAATGCGAGGCAGTTTCGAGATATGGACAGAAATGGAGTATATGATGAAATTATTTGGCCCAAGGAGTACGTGGAAGCATCTGGAGGAAAAACAAGAGAGTTTGGGGCCGGGGTGGGGGAGAAGACACGTGGACAACGGTGACACTGCTGACATGATAAACGAGTTTACAGAAATCTGAGGTGCAAATTAAAGCCTTTTTTCACCACTGCTCCCTCTGTGCCCACTCTGCCCAGCTCTTCTCTACCCCCTCCCACCCTCCCCTCCCGCTCTCTTCTCCCGTCTCTGCTCTGTAATGACCATTCATCAGCATTACAGGAACCTGTCCCTTTCAGCACTGCCTGTTCATTAATACAGCCAGCCCTAGGCTCCTCTGCACCCGTCTGCTCCAGTCTAGGAGGGGGTCCTCACCGCCCCTCGTCTAGCCAAATGACCACCATCTTTCACGCCAGAGAGACTGGCCTGAGGCGTCTCCGATAGTGCCCATCTGAAATCTGTCCAGAAATTCATTGGCTCATATAATAATGAACTACAATTTTTCATTATATGTATTTTATTTTTTTCCTCCTCGGTGGGTACTCAGTGACACCATTGTGTCAGAGACAAACAAAACTATTACAGGTGCATGAGTTACTTAGCAGAAATTAAACTTTATAACACAAAGTGCTATTATCTTTTCAGTTCTTTGTGTTCATCTGCTGTTTATGTATCTGTGTGTGTGTGTGTGTGTGTGTGTGTGTGTGTGTGTGTGTGTGTGTGTGTGTGTGTGTGTGTGTGTGTGTGTGTGTGTGTGTGTGTGTGTGTGTGTGTGTGTGTGTGTGTGTGTGTGTGTGTGTATGTGTGTGTCTGAGAACGTGCTGTTTATAATTTGATGGTTTACCGACCACATATTGATTTGCTGGGTGTTGTTTTGCTGCTGAGGAGCTGGAGGCTACACACCACATTTCTGAGTCTGCAGGTCCAAAACATTTGATCACTCAGAGTATTAACATTTGTATTTTCCTCAGCATCTTCATCATTTAGCTTGTCCTAGTAACAACATTAAAATGCATGCGATACATGCGTTTAAGTAGCAAGGACACCATATGTAAGCAGCTCATGCCCTAAAGTCAGATCAATACTCTGCCGAGGTTTCCTATTTCTATTTCTATGCTCTCACACAGACCTTTTACATCATTTAAATCAAATCTTTCTCCTGCACTCTGTGACATCTCCCTGACCTTGCCCGCTAAGAGCGAAAAGCGAAGGCATCATCACCTGTCACCACTGATAATGGAATTCCCTGGTCTTTGCATCCATTTCCTCCTCAAGGATTTGTGTATAAAATAACGCTGTTAGCCCCGCGCTGTGTATATTTAGTCCATGCATTATGGACCTGAGTGCACATGTACTGCATGTTGCTGGTATGTATCATTCATATCTGCTCAAGGTGAACAAGGTGTGGGGGGTAGACAGGGGTTTGATTATCTTTATGTGCCCCGGGAGCAGTTTCTGCTTTTGTACGGTGCTGCCACATGTTCAGGTGATAAGAGATAATGTTCTCTTTGTGGAGTCAGGTGAGAAGGCGCAGAGCAGCAGCAGCAGTAGAACTGGATTACATCTGGATAAAAATGGTAGTTATGGGGAAAACAAAAAGACCAGCATCACATAAAAGAGATGTACTATTTTGTGTCTCTATAAAGTCGCCTCCCTCTCATTTTGTTTTACTGTAAACATCTCTGCATCATCATAACCATAATTTATCAACATCACTTGAATAAACTTTCTTGCTGATAAAACACTTGACAAACGCCGAGACCCTCTTAACACAACACTCATTACGGCAACCAACTGCACCCATTGGCTTCCCTTTGCTTTTGCCACTAACCCGCTCAACTCCTGCCCCTGATTGTCAAGTGTAGTCATTGTGTGTGTCATTACTGCAGCTCTGTTTTATGGGTGAGGAGATGGAAGGGCTATGGATTCACAGGGCGCTTAATGTTTGTGTTAATGACCAGTCACAGCTAGCTGAGCTGGAGAAGAGAGGGTGGAGGAAATGAGACAGGGTGATGGATAAAAGAAAAATACAGGAGTGAAGAGGAATCAAGGAGAAGGGGAGGCGGTAATATATTCAGGCTGATGTTCCCCTTCCCACAGCCTCAGTTCGCTGCCATCAACCATCGATACTCTGCCCTCATAAAGGCCATTCATCACATTGATCTCCTGCCATTACCTTCAAAGGCTAAAATAACACAGAGCAGCTCAGATGGCCGCGGTCTCGCTCTAGAGGGCCACAGCATCCAACAGTGGACTGGGGGACGAGCACAGCCTCAGTCTCAGAGCTGGGAAGGCTAACCCATTGAAGCATGAATGTATCACCTGTGGACACTAACAGGAGAAATGGGCTGGACTAATAAGTCATTTGGAACAGGCATGGTGGGAGCAGGACAGGCGCCACAACATGCTGCAAAGGTAATGGGGTCCAGTCCAAAAATAGTACAGATGGTCAGCCCTTTTTCACCACGGGAAACTTTTTCAGGGGCCTCTGAGAACTTCAGGAGCTTCACTTGCTTATATTTCACTCTGGACAATGAACTTTGTGGTGAAGAAGTTTAAAGCAGAAGTGAGTGATCCGGTCGTTTTAGCTAATGCTGCGTTCCAGGCAGGCTTTTGAAATCGTAAATTACAGCTTCAAGTCACAACTTACGACTTTGTAGCGTTCCAGGCAACCCACTCGTGTTTTTCCGACCTGTTTTACCGGTGAAAGTCACTATAACGGCCACTCGTAACTTCCGACCGGTGAACTCGTACCAGATCGAACTGGTACCACTTCACGGTCGGAAAAATACGAGTTTCCTTGAACGCACCATAACAGTCCTCGTCGCTACGTCACCACATTCACGGCGTTCCTTGGCTGCACACACAGCCCTGCATGCCGTTCTCTCTCCTCATTGGATAAAAACTGTAGGATACGATAAATGTTTTCTCTTCGGCTCAGAGCAGAGCAGAGGGACTGAGAGACCCGTGTTTCAGTCCAAACACTCTATGTAAGTGATTGCTGTCGGAAGATATAACTATTTAAGACTTATATTAACACAAATATATCACTCACTTCTGCTTTAAGCACCTATCAGAGGACATTTTGCCAAAATAACCACTAGCCTACTGGTTAGTTATAAACCTTAAAACTGCTTGAGTTGTTCACAACAGTCATTCACACAATAATCAGCTTGTATTAAGGAAGTTATTTTCTATTTCATAAAGAGCCAGTCAACCATAATTGACTTTTATTTTAATTTGTCATAATTGTTTCAGAGCTGTTATGTTAAAGTAAAAAATAAAAAAAACCAAAAACCCACAAGAATAAACATTAGCATCTTATTTGAAAGACAGAGGTTTTGCCTTTTTTAGTATAATCAGTCTTTCCCTCTATCTCTGCAGGTCTTTCTCTATTTGTAGGGTGACACAACAGTGCAGATAACAAAGAACAACAATACTGCTGAGTTCTTGTCTCCACTAAAGCTGTTGCAATGCATTATGGGTACTGTCCAACTTGCATAATTTAGAGATCTACAGAAAAAGATCCTTACACTCTGAGTTTTGTTCCTGGGGCTCCATTTTTCCTCAGGCTATTTGGTGGAAGGGGCCAGTGGCTGCTACGCAAACAAATTCAGCAATAAAGCATGAGCGAAACAACTTCTACTACTGCCTTGATGTACTGTAACGCTGCACACCGGCCAAAACACTCGGTGTGGTTGTGGCTTAAAACACATAAAAATAAGTCTTGACTACTTTTAGCTCATCATTCAACCTCAAGTCAATTCACACAAGACAAGAGACTTGAATTGAGAAGCATCTCTTAGGCTGATCTTTAACCCCCAGTCTGCCGTCTGATCCTCTCTGGAGTCACACTCACAAACTGCCTCTCAAATCCATCAGCACCAGTTAATACAGCTACATGCTCAGACATACTGAGCACAGATGGATGATGAGCAGCTCACAGTATTTCCACATCTAAAGCTCCTCAGCCTAGAAAGGTCTACAAAATGCCACTGCAAATAGTGGGAGAGCGCCTGGCAAGTGTTTCTTGAATGGCTGTCAAAACTCCGAATACTCAGTCTGATGATGGGCTTTTTACAACAGGACCCAAGGCAAGAGATGCATTTAATAGTAGTGAGTAAGGGCTGACTTTGTCCCCACGTATGATCTACTGATGCAGTTTACAACCAATTTTTTCTTTTTGCCCTTTTAAATTAAAGCACTCAACTCTGAGCTTACCCTTCAAAGGAATATGGTTTGTAGGAGAAGTTGCCTCAAAATTAACATCTTGTTCCCCAAAGAATTCTAGGCCTGGATTGTGTTTATATAGTGTTTCCGCCAGCAGTACAGCTAGGGTGTTGTGTTTACCTCTGTAAACCCAAGAGGAATGGCTGGCACATGTGTGAGCACTTTCTACCTAAGAGTTGTCTGTTCATCTATCATTGCAGGAGTAAAACATGTGGGTGGAGGCGAGGAGGAGATTGCTTTTTCATACTACAGGCTTGGGATGGACATTTCAGTAATGAGCCTATTTGTTATTCATGTCAACACAACATAGGACTGAGGCTGGGAAAAGTATACCTTCATAGAATCTTTTTTTTTTTTTTTTTTTCAAATAATTGGGCATGAATAAATCAGTATTTAAAGAGCTGGCTTTTGATAAAAAGCGAACAAAAGAAAAGGAGTGGCAGACATGCAGGTGAAATTCACACTGACAGATTTGCAAAGGCCAAGGTCTCTGAAGGACAGTGGATTATAGCTGGACATGAAAAGCTGAGATAGGGATTGAACTCTTTATGCCCCTGCTGAAAGATGCTCTTCTCATTTTGCAAAGCTCACCACTGACTGTAATCACAAGCCAGATAGTTTTTTTTTTTCAAAGGCTGCTTCGGATCCCTCTGACTTAATGAGGATATTTGCATTTCAACCTCTGGGTCTCTTCCTTGAAGTCAATTGAATGGACACGTCATCTAGGAGCAACAGTTGATTTGCTTTGGTAACAATAACTGCAGCTACATTGACTCACATTCACGCACAAGGTTGTTGGGAGACACATGCTCATAAGTCTCTTGTAAATTCACATATTCCGTAAGCTACGCCTCATCTCCCACCTCACTCTCATACACATACACACTCTCACACAGCCAGACTGCAGCTTCTAAAATATGCAGTGGCATGATTGCTATTATCATTTCTGATCAGCTGTGTTATTGAATGAGGGCTGCTGTCAGACCAGTTGCATGGGAATGATTATTTTTGCGGGGCATCTGAGGCCTAGTTCCGCCTGGCTGAATGTGATGGATGGGGAGGAAATGGTGATGTCTGAAACACTCCCAGTCCTGCCAGATCCCGGCTACTCTATAATTACAGTCACACAGTTTGACTGAGCTCGGACAGAACTCTGTCCGCCTGCGTCCAAATGAGACTCATTGAAGATCTGCTCCCAGGCCACGCCCACATCCAGGTCGATACATTTACTAAACTGACGGGTTAAACACGTGACTTTATGCTGGTGTTGCTGAGAGTAAACAAACAGTATACAAGCCTTTTTTCTCTTCTGTTTTGTTGCTTTCATGCCAAACTTTTATCTCAATGTGTGTTTATACTCTGAGAAAAATGCTGTGTTGACACATTATTGGCAATTTGGTCTCATTACATGCTCTCAAATCTCTTTGATATGCCTTTTTTTCTTAGATCCTGAAAGTGACGCACATAATTCAAGCAAACAACCCTCCCAGGCATCTCACTCCCCCACTCCTCCGTCCAACTTCTGTAACATCATTATTAACACTTTATTTTTTAATTACACGCTGCCTGCTGCTAGTAGACGCAACCCTCCTAGATATTGTAGATGTTGCTAAATGCAGCCACTACTGTTTACAGTGAGGAGAGAGTGCAGGCTGGAAATGAACATGAATGGGTTTTCCACTAAAGAGTAAAATTTCAATGTTAGCTGCAGGCAATTCATCCACACCATATCTACAGATTTCAGCAAAAAAGAGATCTTAATATTAAGCATAAAAAACTAGTGGGTGGTGCAGCAGTTACAAGGTTGCTTGGCATGGGAAAACAGATAAGTTGTACAGTAGTCAATGTTTTAAATACAAAATTAAAATGTGGATTGGATGACTAATACACATTTTCCCTTGACAAATATTGTATTTTGCGATTGCTACAACTATGATAACCATTTTGTAAAAACAATTATCATGATCTGTCTTTTGGTGATTCATCTCAGTCCTGATATTCATTTATTTTACTTTACATGTCACATTTTGTGGATTTAATATAATATTTTCAACTGTATTGCTAACTCTAAATGCCAGTAGTCCCCTGTTGTTAATTTGGACTGTCGAGGTAAAAGAAAATAGTCATTTGTTAAGGTTTGTGTGAAGCTGATGAAATAATTTTTAGATATTCACTTGATTAAAGTCTTTGGAAATGAATATGCATGCCGAAAAAATAACTAAATGACAGCTTTGGAAAACTTCATTAAGTCAAGTGTAGGACAAAACAATGTGTTGAAAAACCGAACTGTTTCCTGAAGACTCGTATCTGACAGAAACCCTGGTAACACCCACTCAGGTATCTTGAGAGAAACCAAGTAGCTGACACTGCTTCAGCTCGGCCCTCAGTTACCAGTAGCAACATTACCTTGAGTCACCCTGTGCAAAAGGCTAAAGCTGTGTGTTCAGTTGATATCTGACAGCCTCCGCAACCTTATGGATCTATTGTGGGGGACGATAAGGAGGAAGACTAAATGATTCACCATGACTGTGTATATATACACACTGAAGCTGCTGGTGTGACCTTGTGCACCGGCAGGTATGTACAGAAGAAGAAGAATGAGAAGCCAAAAAGTGGAAGAAGGGCAATGGAGAAGGAGAAATAGAGAAATCCAGAGAGACAGCAGACAGAATGTAACTATTAAGAGCTTAATTTATTTAAAGCAGACATGAGGAATAAAAATGATGAACAGAAATGGAATGTGATAACAAGGGGTAAAGGCAGTGAGAGAAACACTGAAAGGGAGCGCGAGGAGTGAAAGCTGTCGCCCTGCAGGCTCCCTGGCCCCCTATGGCCCAAGGCGAGGCCATTTAGGGACGAACCACAAAGACCATGTCAGCGGGGGACAGGAGAATGGCAGGGTATCGAGGCTTTTGGGTGCAAAGGGGGCCCCCGCCTGTCAACGTCTATGTGTGCATATATGCGTGTGTGTATGTGTGAAGAAAAAAAAAATCTCTGTAAAGCATTACACCTGACAGGCCTGTCCTCAAGACATAAAGACGGAGAGAGGGAGGGATGGTGGGGAAAGAAGGTGGATGGATGGGTGGGTGGGGTGGTGAGGATGGCTTGGTTAGGTGACGATAGAGCGGAAAGTCTGAGCTCTGAGGTAGACAAGCTGGAGTAAGGAAAACCTGAGGGGAAATTAGACATTGAAACAGTCAGTGTGGGTTACAAAAAAAAAAAAAAGATGCAGTGAAAGAAAAGAGGGATTTACTGTTATTTCTGCCAGCTCTGTAGGACTGCTGAAATGGCAGGTATACTGCAGGTACTGGGATAGACACATAGCGACTCCCACACACTGAAGTCAGACTCAGCCTCCAGCCACTCCTCCAAAGTCATGCCAAATTAACGATAGATTCATTTCTCCTTTCTTTCATATTGTCCTAGTTCTACTATGTTCTTCTTTTATTTATACTTTGATGAAAAAAAAAATGTCCTTGGTTTCTCATACATCCAAGAGAATTGTTATATGTGAACTATTGAGGGAAAATTCACAGGAAGGAAATCAATAATTGAGCTAGCCACATGTTCTTTTATTTCAAAAGGGAAAACAGAAGAAAGGTTAATTTTTTTTTTTTCAAGTTGGGAAAAAACAGCATCCAATTTCAAAGCAGCCTAATTTATCTCGTTCTGCACACTCCTAAATATTCTCCTCTTGTGTGTAACCACATGTAGATGTTGCGTTCTTGGCCATGTCTCCTTTGCAAATGAGATTTGGAAATGTAAATTAAATCTTACCTGCAAACAAATGTTTAGAGTTAAAACATGCTACGGGAGCGGTTTCCAAAGAAGGTACAGTCTGACAAAAAAAGAAACACAAATACGACGCCCAAAGAACACAGAGCCACACACGCACAAACACACTCAGACAGGAAGCCAAGGATGCGTTGTGATCCAAGTGATTCGAAGGTATTACCATTCCAGTCATCACACCGAGCAGAGACGTCTGTGTCTGAGCTTACAGAGCAGGTTCAGCTGTCTGGCTATACACACCTAAATCACACTCAATAACCTTGGAGGTAAAATAAAACGGGTCTCCCACTGGTATGACGATGTCTGCTACAGTATGTGTGTGTGAATGTGTACATCCACATACGATGCCCATTCCTCAAGGATTTATAATGAGATATACGAATAACTTTATTAATCCCCAAAGGGAAATTAATGTCTGTCAGCTCATCGACCATTTGCAGAAGAGTTAAAAAGCCTGATGGCTGAAGGTAGCTACTGTACAAAGGATCTTCTTTCTTCGTCCTGCAGCAAAGAGAGAGGGCCGGTTAACCCTGTGTATGTAGATATATGTAATTACTTGTATGGATTAGTTTACTTTATGCAAGTATTTCTTGGTCTTTTTTTTTTGGTCGTTTTTGTTCCATGTCAGGTTGTTATGTTCCTGACATTGTTCACATTCATGTATGTTGGTCTTTTTGTTGTACTGTTAAAAAGCGATAAAAAGTGAATTACAAAAAAAAAAAAGAGAGAGAGAGAGAGAGAGGGCCGCCCACCACCGCTGCTTTCCTGGTCCATCAAGGTGCCATGAAGTGAATGATCCAAGTTGTTCAGAATGGTCTCTATCATCTTCAGTGTGCAACTCTCCACCACATCCCCCAGTGAATCCATCAGGGAAACATGATTGAAGTCAAGTGTGTCAGGATGTTTGGCCTGTATCCTTCCAACTTCATGGAGAACTTTACTTTGAACTTCAGCCGTTGGTGGGATGTACACAAGTATTGTTATGATTTGAAAAAATTGAGTCTTCACCAATATCTCCGGCTCATCACTCTTGTTGGGCAGAGTTGATATTTCCCATGTTGACTGACGGCAGAAAGGACCCACAGTTCATCTCCACTTCAGGCCTTTAACCTTTGCACCACCAGCATGGCAACCACGAAAGCACCTCTTTATCTCAGCTGGAACAGGGTGGCGTCCTCCAGACCTGCTCTATTTTCAGTGAAAGAATCTCCTCTCCCCACAGAAGTATCCATCAGTATTTGACAAAATACAACAAAAACATACAAAAATAAAGCAGAGGTTGAGTAAAAGCTCAGAGCTACCAGACTTTGCTGCTCCTGGTTGAAGCGCATGTTCTGGAATAAATGTGTGAATGCGTGATCATGTGCATACTTCCATCAGTTTGGGCTTGGGTGTGTGTGTGTGTGATTGTGCGCATGTAATGTAGGCACTCTTCTCACCCGACCGCTGAAGCGCAGCCAGCATGACTCAATGTCGTTTTTCTCCTCTCATTCCATTTCAGCTCGGACTCTGTCGGTTCAGAGTTCACCTCCACTCACCCCCCCATCTCTCTCTCACGTTTACTCCTTCTCACTCATCCTCAATGTTTTTTTCCCCTCTCGATCTTTCTCTGACTCTTATTATCTATACTCAACCACCCCCTTCCTCCCTCCTCTCTCATTTTCACTCTCCTAATTTTACTTTCTTTTTTTCCTCTTGTTCCCTTATGTCCGTTGAGGCCACTGCCTGTCTGTCAGTCTGCCTGTCTGTCTGTCTGACTGTCTGTCTGTCAGGCTATGAATAATTGAGGAGTATTGAGTCTGGTCAGCAGATGGCGAGATGGCCGTTATAGATCTATCTGTGCTCTTTAGGAATCACTGAGTGTATGCTGACACCTGTCCAGTAAAGGCCCACAGGAGCTTTGCTGAAGCACAGGGCACAGTGGGGGGAGCAAAGATGGGACACGCCCCCAAACTCTCCCTCTCTTCTCCACAGCACCTGCAGTCACACACACTCCCATATGCAGGTGTACATATGCAACAGTGCATTCAGGTCCTTGAATTTATGCCTGAGCACACACGAGCCTGCTTGTGAAAATACATGGGAGAGTAAATACAAACAAAGTGAGGGTGAGATCTATTCTGTCTCTGTCCTCTTTTTATGCACTTGCAACAAAAGAACTGAGGGATTTCTCTGAAAATCTCCTCTTTATCTTCCTGCTCCCGTCTCGCTCCCGTTGCTTTTCCTGTCCGAGGTGTCCCCTCAGTATTTATCCTCCACACCCCCCTGTCTATTCACTTCGCCCAGTCTTTATCCCGTTCTGCCCAAAGCCCCTTACAACTACAACAACCTGCCCTGTTCCGCCACGCTCGACAGCACCCACAGCCTCGGTCAGCGCAGACACCGCCACCCATCTGACCCCCATAACCCCCATAACACCCCCTTCCCCCAAGGCTCTCACCCCAAAGCCTGAGCTCCGTCTGTGACCTCCTAGAGTCACATGAGCTATAACCCAAGCCCCCGTCCACACGCACAGCTGAATGTTTCTGGGCTACAGGGCTGCCTTTTCTTTGCCACACACAATTGATCTTTTAAACTCTCTCCCTCCGGTTTCTCCTAATCCCCCCCTCCTCCTCCTGATCCTGCAACCCCTTCAGCCCCTCCACCATCACAACCAGATTTCTCTTCCGCACTCCTCTCATCTCTCGTTCCCTTCCTGCCTCCCTCACTCCACACTCGTCTAATCCCATCCGTCCCCCTCCCCAAAAGAAAGCTATTTTTTCTAGTTCCCCTTTTATCTAATTCAGTCAAGAATGATGCAGAAAAAATTAAGATAAAGAAACGCCTGTTTCTTTTCTGTAAAGGCTCAGAATTTCTTAATGTGTGTGTCCACTAAGCACCTTTTCAGACTGCCAGCATCTCTATTCAGCTATTCATTTTTTATTCTTTCACAGCCAACTTGATTACAAAGTATTCTTTCTTTTGAGAACATTCCATATTTGATCGCTCCAAACTTTAATCCAAACCAAAATCTTAGAGTTCAGAAAAGTTAAAACATAAGTTTTAAGTTGACATCACTGCTTTTGATGTCGAGGAAAAGTTCACAAAAGCAAAACCATATGAATAGTAAGCCCACATCATCATGCAAGATGTCCCTTTCAATTTTCTCTCAGGTATAACTAACTGGCTGACTTTTTGCTTTTGTGTGATTGGTACAGCTACAGTTTTGTCTTCCCAGGCTGTGATCAGAACCAAGGCTGGACCAGCCCATTATTAACGTTAAATGTCAAAATTTAATTTTTATTTTAATTTTAATTTCTTGTTAGTGGCTACTAATTTCAGTTTTTAATCAGACAAGTGTTTCTGCTAATGAGTTTTTAAAAAGCAGCGATGGTTAACTAGTGCATGGTTTTTCTTGTAGATCGTAGTTCTTTTGTTTTTATGTCTGACTGTGGACTGCTTCGATGGTGGGACTTAAGGAGAAGTAGGTTATTTGATTTTGTAAGTCGAGGTTCAGCAGTGTTTTGTTTTTGGAAGTGTTTGCCCTCATGTCAGGGAGCTTGACAAGCTAATGTCAATGGTTGGAGCTGTTTGGCCCGGCGGTGCAGCATGCCCTGGAGTGAGAAATCCAAGCACATAAAACAGCATGACAGCAGCCTGACCACTGCCGCCTGGCTCCCACACACCCTGTGTCTCAGATGGAGAGGGGTCGAGGGTCTGATTGGTGTTCCCTAGGGCCAGGGGGTAAGCCCTGAGGGCCGAGGGCTGGCTGACTCAGTTCTGATACTGGCCACTGTTGTAAGTGGGGTTGGTCTTAGGCACTCAGGTAGGAAATATTCACCCTCTGGGGGAAAGTTGCCATGGAAAAGGTAGATCTTTGGACATGACGATGTTTCAAATCAGTCCACATCAAGTTAACGTAATATAGAATCAGCATTTTTCAGCTATAAATGCTCTGTAGCTAACAGTTTTTTTTCTTACTCAGCACTTGGGGTTCTTGTTTTTCCACAAAAAATAAAGTTCACTGTTAGGAAATGAATTATGCAATGGTTGAGCCTCTTACTTGTTTTAAGCTTTACTTGAGGTCCACACATGGATTTATCGGTTTTGATTATGAGGATAAGTAGCTTTGGTACAGTCTTAATTTTTTTTTACCCACTCCACTTTATTGGTGCCATATTTTTTGTCATGCAAAGGGTGAAAATCCTTTAGAAACTCTGTTAGGTGTGTGTACGCATGACCATGAAATCGTTATTTTCCTCCAGTATACATCTGACTGTATTCACGGTTTTTCCTTCAATCGCTTAACCTAATAAATAATTATCAGGTTTAAAATTAAGATTTCATGTTGTTGAAAGATGCAAACAATCACATTAAATATAAGTATAGATAAATGTACTTAAGTGATGCTATTCAGTGTGCATGTGTGGTGTACATGTGTGCAAGACAGAGAATGAGAGCGAGAGGACTGACAGAGAAAAACTGATGAGCGGCTAAAGTCCACAGAGGGAGAGCAGGAATCCAACTGAAATGAAACAATAGAGAAAAGCTGCAGCAGACATACATTATGAAAACATATTGTACTATTGTCCATTGTACACATCTGTTTGCCTTCTGAGCTCGCTTTCTCTGGAGCATGATGCTAATACAGAGAGCGCACTCGCATTCTGTTGCTACATTCATGTGGCCAACCCTGATATGTCCTCATGTTTACACCACTGGAACTAATGACACAGCTTCTGCAATCTTTCAAAATCATCCCTTCAGGTCAGCTAAACACGAACACACACACACACCCAGACACACACATATTCACTTCTTACGAACTCTTGAAGGAGGAGTTACGGAAGGAAATTAATGAGGTATATCAAATGGCGCAGGTACAGCACTAGAGTGTGCCTTTTCTCCTGTTGTGTGTGTGTGTGTGTGTATATTCAAGATCTGGTTCAACAAAAAGAAGCAATTTGACCACTTAGCCACTAACTATACACACACATACATATAAATCATTATTAAAAGCAGCATGTGTAGTCATACATGTCAAAGTGCCCTCTGCAGATTCCATATAGGCCTCAGTGTAATGGTTCTGTGATTTAATTTTTTTTTTTAATTAACCTTCGACTCAGCTTGTGAATGATGTAGAATATGTTCATTTATACCCATGTTGGATACCTCAGTTTATTTATTAAATACTAGGTTTCCAAATCAACTGCAGAGTACACCGACAAATTGGTGCACCTGCAGCCCTCAGATATTGACCAAGGTTGACATAATTATATCTTCTGCTCTGCTGCAACAGAAATCCATTACAAAAAAAAGCTCAATTTACTGTGTGTGTTTTCATGTTTTTGTTAGGGTTATTTTGTTTTTTTTGCTTGTGTGTGCGTGTGCATTTCTTCGAAATCAAGCTGCATCTTTCACACTAAACCACTAAGGTCAAGGAAGTTGTGTAGCCAAGTGAGTTCCACCAGTGAGCGGCGTGAGTGTATTCTCCCTACAGCAGATCTGCCTGAACCGCTACAACAGGAGTAGCTTGGAAAACTATGCTCGACACAGACAGGAGGCTCTGTGTGCCTGGAGGCTTGCTGAACTGAGCAGCCTTCGATGAAAACAGCACAGTAAATGTCTCTACTCAGTAGATCTTACTGGATATTTCCTCTTCACAGATGCTGAGGCCAATCCATGCAAAAAAAAAGAAGTTCATCTTTGCATTAGCGCAGTCAAAGTTAATGCAATAATAACACATTTACCTAAATTCCTTTTAACGGCAGTTTTTTTTTTTGGACGCGCAATTAACATAGGTTCTGTTAAACTCGCCTTTGGCCCGACACATAGTTTGAATTGCTGGAAACAAATCAGCTCTCTGCTAACATTTACCACGCCGCAAAGGATAATGAAAAAAAAATCTGAATGGTAAGTTCAGCCACAAAGTCCTGCCAGATGGTTCTGTCGATAAAACCAAGGTTATTTGCAGTTACTGTCAGTGTGAAATGAGTTACCACTGGAGCATGTCTATCCTATATTAAACACTTATCCTTTATTAAATAATCCCTTTAAGGTACATTTTATTAAATAATGCCTTTAAGGTACATTTTGTACAAATAAAAAATGTGAAATTCATTTTCAATTAACTATGGACATGTGAATAACGGCGATTAAATATTTAATTCGACTGACAGCCCTACTTTGCATGCATGTAAGTGAATGTATCCCACTCCAACCATCCCAAATTGTCAAACTGACAACTGACACTATGAGTAAGATCGTAAAAGGTTATATATCCTCACTAATATTTGCTTTACATTTTGAAATGAAAATACACCCATCATTTGCAACAGACACCATTTTTAGTTTAATTATTTTGGCTGCTTTGCAACATAATCCACTTCTCATTTTCCACCTCCACCTGTTTTCCGGTCAAGAAAAATTCCCCTTAACAGTCACATGTAAGGAAAAACAGCTTAGTATAGTGATTACATTAGATGTTCTCATGATATGTAAACACTGCATTTTAGGGTTTGTTGTTATTCATAACAGCAATACAAGATAATCCTGAGCAAGGTCCAAGCTCGGGATGCTGTTAAAATGACTGTGCACTCCAGGTTGTTTTAGTTAGTACTAAAAAAACTGGGCTGCCGTCCCACTCTCCAGTTGTTCAAATAGAGCCAAAGCTCTGTTTGAGTGCAGTAAAGTCACCATTTACACGTGTGTAAAATGCCTCATAAAGACCCAAAGACCCAGAAAATGCAGGAAACAGTCTTTGTCTACCCTGGATGTCTCCTACCTGACCCAGTGCTATCACTGTTGGGCTATGGAGCCTTTCATTGAATTATTGAATTGCAGCAGCGAGAACAAGGTCTTAAAATTCTCTTAAGGTCCATTAATGTAATAGGGCAATCATACTTCTGATACTGTGGAAAAAAAGAGGAAGAAAAAACACTGTTCTCATTCTGATGACTTGGCACTTTATTCCATTTCCACTCCTTTCATGTGCATTGAACTACCTGAAAGTTGAAAATAGTTCCTGAAAAAGCCCTGAGCATTTCCATCCTCTTAGCTCCTCCTCCCCATTTCACCCTAATACCTCCACTTCCCTGCATAAATGTATCATTACAGTATTATTATGTCTATGGTATCCCCCCCCCCACCCACCCCCCAGCTTCCATTTACAGGGACTTAGGTTCTGTGTTCTGGGGCTTACATGGATCCATTATATCATTAAGTCATTATGAGCTGGGACAGAGAGAAAATAATACCCATAATAGGAGCTACATTGGGCACTACTTAAATCTATACTCCCATCCTGTGTGCCTTCCTGTCTATTTATCTGTCTGCCTGTAGAACTGTACGTGCACTGTGTTTCATGATACGCATCATCCGACCGAGCCATCTTCCTCCCGACAGAGACCGTTTGAAGACAAACTTCTGAAAGTGTTTGTACTCAGTACGTGTGTGTATTGGCAATGACCGACTTACCCCAGAATTGGGATACGCTGTCCAGCCCAGTTCAGCTGTGGCCACCCGAGTGTCCATCACGGTCTCTGCAGCAAAGAAAGAAAAAGAGAAAAGGGAAAGACAGTGGTTAGCCTCAAAGGAAGCTATTTTGAGCATTATTCCACAGAGCTGAACCGCATTCAAGCCCCAGTGATCACTTGACACTATCATCGAATAACAGAAAGGAGACGAATCCTTCACTGCGTTTCATCCATCTCTGCTAGACTTCTGTTAAGACAAGAGACATGGAAACAAAGCCTTGGCACTGGAAGGGATGTCTGAGAGCCTCTGTCATGCTGTTAAATGCTGAGCTTTGTATTGTGTTCTCTCCGTGTGAGCATGAAACTACAGTATGTGCATCCTGCCTTTGTTTGTGTGTGTGCATTTGCACGATATGCAGTCATTTGTGGCGAAACTAGTGGATATTTTTGTGTCTGTTTGTGTGCACATGAGAAACCCTGCATGAGTTTGCATGTGTTTGTGGGTGAGTGCTGAACTTTGTCACACTGTTTAACCAAAGAAAGTGGCAGTATAAATGCAGAGAGAGCTCTTTCATAGCTAAGCCGATCCAGATTGTTTACTCCTAGTGGGGACATTCCCTGAAAATGAGTGCAGCCTCTATTCTTTTCTCACATTTATGAAAATACATACATTACATTTCAGTGACATTATGGCTTGTTGGTGAGCTTTAATAAAAGATTCTCTGAAAGTTTATGATCATTTCCACAAAATCTCAAGATGTACCTTTGATAACGATGCGGTGCACGGGTTACAAACAATGTTGAGACAAGAGAAGGTTACAACACTAAAAGGCCAATTCAGCCATTGAGAGGAAAACCCATTAGAATTTATCTGTCTCACTTTGGACTTGCACTAACCGAACTGTCATATCTGGCACCATATTTATGAAATATAAGAACACAAAGATTACCCTTTCTCCCCCGCTCTATCTCCTCTTACTAATCCTCCGTGACACAGTGTAGACAAATAAGTCTGGCAGCTTACCCAAGAACTTTGTCATCCCTGTTTTGATTAATATCAGCCTGGTTGGCATGCTGAAGTCTGGAAACTTGATATAGCTCCAGGAAAGGAGAGAAGTATGGCAGTTATCACAAACCACTGGTCTCTCCTGCTCCTCTCCATCCCTCCCACACACAGACACACATACGGATTTACAGAGTGATAAACTAGGTGACATATTGGCCTCAGCAGTGTAATGATAGATTCATAATTTCACCTGTAACAGACAGCTCATTCTCCAGCCCAAACCTTCCATCTTATTGAGAGTGAACCAGGGCATATTTTGCTGTCTGATGTCCTCTGCCACAACATGCCCACAGTTGTGTTTGTTGTGACCAAACAGATAAAGTATGGGAGACAGAATAGTGGGATATGGTGTGTCTGGGTGATGATCTATATTAGATAAGCAGGGTGTGTGGGAAATTATCCAGAGAGGAACTGCAGCTGCCGTGTCTACAGCTTTGGATATCATCCACCATCAAAGCAAAAAAATAAATAAAAAAAGGTTGGCGAATGGCGCCCACATTGTGTTGTGTTGATGAGGGACATCTAACAACGACAGTCTTGTTCAAGGAAAGGTTTCAGCCCTCATCACCCTCCCTTCTGCTCCTTCACAGGACAGCACACATCCACAACTGTCTCTTATTTTGAATCTCACTGAATTTGCAGTGATTTAGAAATCATTCCAAATGATGGCGCACTTGAAGCCCGTCATCGTCAATTCAAATGGTCTTGGTTTTAAAAAAAAAACACAGGTACACTGAGGATGAGTGACAAGCCATTGGTGAGAAAGGAAAGATGCCTTTCATTCTCTGTCTCCACTTACAGGGAGAGACATGAAACCAATTAGCTTTAGGTGATTCAGCTTCATACAAGCACTTACACATATACATGTTAAAGACGCGTGCAAGCACACACGGACGCATGCAGCACACACACACACACGTTTTCATTCAGCAGCCAACTCAGAGAGCAATTTTCTGTGTACACCTACAGTGACAGCCTTGTTCACACCCGGCTTCCATCAGAGTATTTCAATTTCCCTAAGATCAGCTTGCCTTGTCTAGTTTCCACAGCCAGCTCCAGCCAACCAGCCTGCCTGCCTGCCTGCCTGCCTGTACGACTTGCTGTCAGCTGGGGAGATAGGAGCATGAAACAGCCCTTAGCGCCAGCCAGCGTTGTGGGGACTGCCAACCCTTTCTCAGGGGAAATCACAAAAGCTTCAGTCAAATCACACAGGCACTTGGTAGGCCATTTTCTATTTCCTGTTAAAAGGAGAGAAAGGGAGGGGGGGGGGGGGGCACAAGATGGTAAAGACAGGAGACAAAAAAAGGTCAAAAGACCCAAGGGAGAGTGGGATGAGCTGGGTCATGTGACCTAATGTCTACCATTAGCAAAATATCAGAGTAGCAGATGAGTAAATGGAGTATGCTAAGTGGTTATTAGCAACAGGGCGGGGTTCACACAGCACTTCATGCAATACCTCACACACCTGTGCACGCGCCCTGGGGATTTGGAAAAGGTCCCTCGCATATGTGTCTGTGTGTGAGTTTTAAATAAGCTGTTATGTGGACGACCCATCATCATAAGTGGATTTGAAGAGTTTCACTTTAAAATGCGCTACACACATTAATTATAAAAAGCTGGCTCTTTCAAAATTTCAAGAGGCACATTTTTTGGCTCATTGCTGAAATTAGAAGTCAGACTATGATCTCAGCTACAAAACAATTGTTGCTGCTAAATATTATCTAAAAAGAAAAAAAAGTAAATGAGTATATTAAATATACTTAAATATAAAAGTATATAGAGTATATAGATATACTAGATATAGATTCATTCATAATGCTGGAACTGTAATTTTTCATTTGAAGTAGCAGCTTGGACACTTATTTCCAGTGGTTTAACTCGGGGTTCCACCTCGGCTTTGACCATAAAACCCTTGTAAAAACAATTAGTCCACCTCTTCTCTGGCTTCCTAAATCTGACTGCAGCTGTGTGACCACACGTCCTATTGCCCCTCTCTCTCTCTCTCTTGTTTAGTTTTCACTAAGTCATTTAGAAGACAAGGGAAGACATCAGCGAGCTGTAGTCCCCACATGTTTGGAGGGTAGCCCGGAGTGTTTTCTGCTGCATTCATATTCTGCAATGTCAGCTTCACCTGCAAGCTCCAATAAATTAAACACAGCCAGGTTCAGAAGCGGTTCACTCTGTGGGAAAATTATTAACATAGAGAGCTTAATGTTGACTATGTAACCATGGCTCATAAATCTATTGGAAAACAATAGCTTGTAGGTGTCAGGGTAGCCTGCCTTAAATGGATTCGAAGAGCCGCAAGGCCAGAGGATGTATTGTGACTACATCGTAGAATATTAGTTACTCTAAATCACACAGCGGATGTGGGTTAGCTCAATGTGTAAGGCTCAGTCAAGCTGATACACTGCCAGTGTACTTTTCAAAACCTAGAAGTTGCAAGTGGAGCCAGAACCGCGGCTGGACCTAGGGGCCTACAGCTTCCAATCCCAGAAAGCACAGCTCCCTCTCATTAGCAGCAAGTGATCGATCAATACCAAATGGTAGGCTGTTTCCACAGATAGGGGGAGAGGGGCAGAGAAAGGGAGGGAGAGAAATGAAAGAGCGAGAGAGACTGCATTAAACATTGATGGGGCCCTGCGTTACAGATCGATAAGGCAGCCCTCTTCACACAATTACACGTCAGCAAGCAGTCGCATGATACATCACATACACACGCATGATTACATCACGCCGGCACTTGGGCAAAAGATGGAGAGAGAGTTCAGAGAGGAAAGAGCAGTAGGAATGGATCGTCTATTGTCTCCACCTTCTTTGAGCCTTTGTGCATGTCTTTAATTCTGCAGTTTGCAAGTCAGAACGGCAACATGTCTGTGTAATTTACCCCTTTGTGGCCATGTCTGTATGATTGTATGGCTGCTGGTCGATAGAACATGTGCTGAAGCGTCTCTCTGAAGCTCCCTGGCTCCTTAGTCAATACGGCTGACAACTCTCCACGGATTTTCCTTCCCATCCCATAACACATCTTTTCCATTCATCTCTCCTTTAACCCTCCCATGTCTGTGTCCCCCCCTCTTCAAGGATGCTGGCGCACTTTGTAATTCAATGAGACAATCATGTCCAGATGCTGGATGCTGGGGTTGAGAGGGCCTTCTCTTTGTGATCATAGCAACAAGCTGAAATAAAATCCGAGGGCCTTGAACAGAATTATTTAAGAGAGGTTTATCTTTTCCCCAGAAATGAAATCAAGATGGGAGGACAAATAGAAGGAGAGACGGAGAGACTGAAGGGGAAGACGGAGAACGCAGAGAACGACAGAGATGAAAAACCAAGAGGAGAAATCAGCGGGACTGAAATGAGCACTTAACAATGATGAAGCCCCATGGTAGCCTGCTGAGCCTGGCATCTTAATACGAGGCTGAAAACAAAGTGACAAACAAGATTGAAAGCTGCTGCATCTTCCAAACTAATCAGTTGTCCACTTGGGGGATTTCTGAAAAAGAGTAAAGTATTTTCTGAACAAATCGTGTAGAAATTTCTCTCATACTACCCTGGGAAATCACACACACACACACAAACACACAAAAAAACTATTGTTTACTGGACTGGAAGGTGGGACTGACTCAAGTCCATGGTTGAGAGCACTGAGACGATGTGAAAACTGTGACTTGGTTGACGGCACAACAGTGTTTCAGAGTAAGAAGCATATGAAAGAGGTGATATCTTTGATTGAATCATTGTGTTCTACAGAGAAGACAATCCTCACAAACACAGATGTGAGACTTTTTTAATCTGCACCACACTAAAGTTGTGTCACTCAGACTGAAGATTTTTTTTTTTTTTTGCTTTAAATAGAAGATACAGAACAGTCAACAGAAATACATCAAAAGAAATATGTTAACACTATGTCTCCCTGAAGACAGAAATGACAATGTGGCTGATTTGAAAACTGAACAGAAAATAATCTGCCATCCTCCAAGACATTAGTGTGGAGTGATGGGATACACAAGCCCTGCATCACTGAGCCATAGACAGAATTAAATGAATATTAACGGTGGTCTATTTATCGCCGTCTCTTGCTCTGGCTGAGTGGGAGAAAAAAAAAGAATCAGCATAAAAGAAGACCAGGTCAGTATCAGAGACACACAAAAAAGCGGAAGCTGAGAGAGATGGTACAGAGGAAGGGAGCTACAGAAGCCAAAGTGAGATTAGCAGCAGATGTTAAGAAGAACGCCCTCACAAGAGAGAGAAATTAACATGCAGTATCTGCAGAACCTGATGAAATTATCCTATCATCACAGCAAGGTGACATTCTCGTGGCCTCGCACATCTGGGCTGCCACGTCGCATAAAACTTAAGATTCAACCTTGCGGCACTTGGTGAACAGCCGCGCTCTCCTTCCACGCTATTACCGGTTTGTAATAGAGTTGTTGTGGAAGGGAAGCAGGGAAACACAACAATAACCCCGACACACACACACACACACCACCACCAACCCCTGAGGCAGGGTGGGCCAACACAGGACAGGTACATTCAACATTCAACACACACACTTGGGAGGCTGCTGACAACAACGCTTGTGTGCATGTAATCATATCTCAGTGGTCAATCACTCAATCAGCTGCCGGCGTGACATAGGACACTACAAAAAAACAAAACACACGAGAACAGCACATTAATACACACACAAGCCGCCCACTTCACTTCCCTCCTCTCGCTCTCTGCTTCTTCCTCTTCCTTTTCTCTCTCCTCTCTCTCCCCCTTCCTCCCCCTGGTCAGGGGAGAGAGGTTGGGCATCATTTGCATTCATTAACATTACATTAGCAGACAGAGTGATCTTTAGAAACCAGGCTGCCAGTGAGTGTCATCTTTAATTCATCATAACCCCACCACCCACCCTTCCATCCCTCTCGCTTTCTCTTTACCTCCACCTTCTTCTGCTCCCTCTTTTCCTCTCTCCCTCATACCCCTTCTTCCTTACTCCCAGCGCATTCTTCCTCTCCCTCTTCTCTGCGTATTTCTTCGCTCTCCATACACCACTGTCTTTCATCTTTTTCGCTTTCCCCCCACCATCTCTTTTTTTAATCTTCTCACTTCCATTTCTTCCCCTTATCTTTCTTTCTCTCTGCCTCCAGTTAATGACAGGCTACAGGGGGTTTGTGCATGAGTTTGATGTAGGATTGGAAAAAGGACACACGCACCTTACAAGCATCTGTCTAGAAGACAAGACTAAGCTGGGGATCTCCAGGCTTTAGACAGGGCTCTGTCGTGTGACCCTTTGACCCTGTGCTTATATCGGAAAGGAGAGTCTTCTTCAACATCGCACAAACAAAACTCTTGATTTCATCTGCAATAAATAAGCACTGACTGAACGTACATGTCCAATCTGTTGAGTCAGTTAAAACAAACAACTTAATTGATTTTAGTGTAAGTGCGAAACCTTTCTACCTAGAGACATCTCCTGATGAGATTACACCACTCACAACGCCCACCCCATGAATACTCAGTACTTACTTATTACAGCAGAACACACAGGTCTGACCACACCCATATTCAAACTTGGCATTCATTATCATCTCAACACGCAACACACCTTGTTGCGTGACTCCATCGTCCACCGTTGTGACCTAATTGTTGCCCTGCTCAGACCAGATATTAACATCCGTCTGGGATGATCTGATCCCAAGCAGACAGCTCCCAGTACATGTGTGAATGCACCTGAGATGCTTTTGGGTCCATGTGTGAGATGCAAACACTCTTGGACAGACGTTACAACATTCTTTTAGCGGTGTGAATGCAAATGGCATCCTGGACAACAGCGAAGCCCCGCCTACTACACTGACTTCCTCATAACAAACTGTAATTCTTATTATTTTAAATGGCTGAAACTGTATTTGACTGCAGAGCTGTGTGCAGTGAAATGATCCACCCAACCCCCACCGCCACCTCTCTCTGCTTCTCTCCCTCACACACACACACACACACACACACACTGACAAGGGACCCATCTGTCATTGTTGGATTGGCTTAAAACAACAATGCACACGTGTTTATTATCAAATACAGTGGGGAGGGGAGATCTGACGATGAGTGGTCACTCGAGACGCACGTAGGGATGCAGGTGTTAAGTGATGTACTTAGAGCCGTCCACTTGTGATCGGATCAGCCCAGACATGTGTTAATGCCGCCTCTGAACAGGGCCGCAGCCTCCTGAGGTGAAAATGATACAGCCACATGTTGTCACGCCCGGTAATGATTCCTCCTGATCCTCCTTTGCTACGCAAAAGAGAAAGCTGAGCAAGCGTGGGTAATAGCTAAACCACACAATAAATAGGGAGAGGAGGGAGGGGGGATGAGAGTTTATGCTAAACACAGATCAATGTAAGCTGAGCAAATCCAAAGAATATTTCATAACATAGCCCAAGTCTCAGTTTCAGGCCAAGTTTCAAATAATATGAAACACAGTGCTCAGCGTTCTGACAGAGGATATGCTATTTCAAATGTTTCTTTTTCTCTGTGCAGACACATGATCTCCTTGAGTGAGCCTGGCAGTGATGACACCGCTTTGGGAATTCTGCCATTGCTTTAATAGACCGTTATTTAATAGATTCTCACAGCGACCAACAATCAGAAGCCAGAATTTCCGTCTCGCACTCTCCTACGGTGAAGATAACACTTATCATCCTCTAGAACATGTACTACATAGCATGTGTGCACATATATAGACACAAGTGCATGAATTATGACACACAGCCGTTGCCATGCAACTTCTGGCCAATAGTTTTGGAGCACAAATATAAATTCTTTGTGCATCTGTTTTAGATATCAAAATGTAAAAAAGAAAAATGTGTATTCCACATATGTATCTACATTACATTACTATGCAAGGTTACTGCTCACATGCATCTATACTTTATAAGCTGCCAGACATGCAGCACAGAGAAACTTTAAACCATTAATTGAGCCCTGGATCTGCTGGGGTTTACTGTAGCAGCCTGACCTGCAGCAGTGACCAAGCAATAATCCAGATGGAAGCAGCACTACCATCCCACAACCATCACAATACTCATTACTGCTGATATTACCTCAGCCAGCCTGTCTGCTTTTAAGAAACCTGGCAATTTGCTGCAGTAAAATGAGGTAATTACAACTCTTATCAGGCTCCTCACCTCAGAAAACAGCATTTACAACAGACAGACTACTCCCCAATGGTTCACTGGCTGTGGAACAAGGCTCTGGCTGACTTCCCAATCACGCAACCACACCCACCCGCTGTCATTTATTCTCTTCGCAACTCCTCTTCGTACCATACTCTCACTTTCTTTCCAATAAAATAACATTAAAAAGCAGAAATGTGACCACTTAAATGACACAACTAAGAGAGTTCCTCGATCGCTGCCCCAGAGTACAAGTAAGGAACGGCTGACGTGAACCATAGAGGCCAGAGGAGTATCGCTTTACAGCGCTATACAACTGTGCCAAGAAACGCTCCCAAACAGGAGAATGGGAAAATGACGCCCCAACCATACCGTCTGTGTTTATGTTGGAGAGCTAGCGTGGGGGAAAATGGCAATGTAATTTAAACTTTTCCCATAGGGAGAGTGGCTTTACAATGAAAGTCTATCCACTATAGCTTTGACATTTCTAAACTTCACATATGCTAGTTGGAGGTTAGTCCTGACTCGGCCCTATCATCACTTCTGCTGGCTAGAGACACTCCACGAGGAGACTGACGGAGGAGAGCCGTGTCCAGGTCACAGTGGGATTGTGCAAGGCTGACATTTAGCAGCATAAACCACAGCTAATGGGCTATCCAGGGTGAGTTAAGGCGCCTTTGTTTTCCGAGCCGACCAAGAAATAGTGCTGAGTGAACAAAATAATGCCACTCAATTACCTAATTAAGACAGTGAGGATTCTCATTAGCAAAGTCCTGCGTGCGTGGGTGTGTGCGCGTGTGGGCATGGGTGTGCTGCTGGAGTGCGAGGGGGGAGCAAATTCGCAAAATTAGGTAAAAAACAAAAGAGCGAGATAAATTAAGCAATACAGTAAATGTCAAATATGTGCAGAGCGTCTCTGATGGTTGGGTTTTATAGCAACAACGGGGTTCAGGAGGGCAATGAAACGGACAGAACTGACTGTCCTTTTCTGTCACACACTTGAACTGAGATAACCATCCCGTAATATGTGGAACCAGTGCAGAGGGCAAGGAGAAACCGAGAGATGACGACGAGATAAAGAAACAGAGAGAAAGACAGGGGACAGAGAGAGACGGAGAAGGGTGCAGTTCATGTGAAAAGAGATACTGAATCCGATATGGAAGGAGTAATAGGGGCAGACACTGCGATGGTGAGGGCATCATGTGGCAGCGCCCTGCGTTATCTTATCCAGAAATGGATCTGACCTCAGCTGAGCACAAGGAGTCGTCATTTCTTAGAAATCACCTGACCCATTTTCGGTCTAGCCACCTGAACGCAACACAAAAGACATGCTCTGCTCTTTTGTGGCACTTGCAATATTTATGAATGGGTAAAAAAAAAAACACAGCAACAAAGCGGTCTCTCTCGCCTCAACACGGGCACGAACAGTGGGGGAAAAGGAAGTGCATGACGAGGATGGAGGGGAAAAAAAGAAAAGAAAGCCACATATGCACACTCTTCCGTGCATGCTCCCACTTCCACACGCTTGACCGGAGAGACACGATATATGCATGCTCACAACACCTATTAAACACAGCAGAGCCCAGCTGCTCCACTTTCCACTCCCACACTCAAGAATCTGAGTCAAAACTTTGGGTGGCATTTGTCTGAGCAAAGTGGCAAACCTCTCCAAAAAAAAAGAAAGAAAAGAAAACACGAATGAAGAAAATGACTACAGCCTGCCCTTTAATCCCCAACAGAGTCACTTAATACTTATTCACCTCTGTCACTGCTAGTTTCTCCCCAAGAATAAGGCAATGTACCACTGAAAAGTAATAAAGAAGACTGTGTTCAAGGGGGAGAGGCAAACACCAGCCAGCTATATCCAATCTCATTAAACGCTATTGTTAACCATGTTTGGATGCACTACAAAATTGACTTGTGCCTCCTGAATAATTCCCCCATTGGTAGAGAGGGGGAAAACAGAAAAGAGAGTGCTGGAGAGGAGTCAGAGAGAGACTGAGCCTTGAGGGTTTGATGTCGCGCTCTCCCTCCGTCTCATCTGTGGCAGTAAAAGAACGACCTTCAACCACCTTGAACCCGCTGGAGCTGAATTTCAATAAAAGTCAAATTATCGCCTGCGCCCATGGGGCTCGGGGAAAGGCACTAAGCCTGAATTGACTGTGCATATAAGACGATTTAACAGTCATATGGAGGTGTGAGTGAGTCAATCATACGACTACACTTCTTTTTTCTCACCAAGAAGGAGTCTTAGCGGTAGACAGTGGTTACAGTACCCTGTTGGGATACCACTGGGATGGATCGCTGATTGTTTTCCATGTGTGTGTGTGTGTGTGTGTGTGTGTTTGCGCATATGCCAACACACAGTTGCGAAAGTGTTATTCAATTTAGCCGTGTTCTCCCTTGACCGACGCGAGTGAGATTCAGGTAATTGATGCCTCAGTTTGGTATTCCCCAGCCGTGTGCTCTCCACCACGGGGACAGTGCTGGCTAAGCCGGTGTGAATGAGAGGATACGTACGGTGTGATCTCACTCCCTTAAACGCGAGTGAGGTGTTCTTCTGGGATCTCGTTAGTGAAGCTCCAACAGATACACACTCTCTCTCTCACACACGGCAAATACATCCCAAGAGCCTGCGATGGCAATCGTATAGACATGCTCAGGTTGAGATCACCTCTCATTCTGGCCTTTCTTCTTTTGCCATCCATCCCTGTAAAAAAAAAAAATTCCGGTGGCCTCCTCCACTGCCTCCGAGCAAGCACAAAGCTTTCCGTTAAAAGCAAACACTAAATCCACTTCCTTCTCGTGGCATATAGCGGCACATGCCTGGGGAAGTCTATATATTTTTGGAGATGGGCTTTGTTTTTCCTCAAGGGTTTTGCTGGAGTCTGCATCCAGCAGTGGGGGGGGATACGAGATAGAGAATATTCCTGAGGCTAAAAGAAAAACTTTTAGCAGAGGATCTTGACCTTATAACACGAGTCTGACAGAGGCGGGCGAGTTTCTCCAATGAGAATCCATAACGAGTGAGAAGGAGGGAAAGCAGGAGGAAAAGAGCGATAATTTTTCCCCCCGGGGAGTAAGGAGTGAAACAGACCTATTTGAGTGAATTTATCTGGAGGTTTCTCGTTGTGCGGTGGAAAACAGTTCATGCCCTCTCCATGCTTCTCAGTCCTTATTTTTGAGTTGGGGAACACAGACTGTTGAAAAAACAAGGGAAGGCTGATTCTTTTAGCTCCCAGGAGGAACTGCTGTTTGATCTTCTTCCATTTGATGCTACCGGTTTTATTTCACCATGATCCTGCCCACTCCTTACTTTTGTTTCCCTTTTTAATACGTTATTCGTTTGCTTCCTCCATCTCTCATCTCTCTCTCTCTCTCTCTCTCTCTCTCTCTCTCTCTCTCTCTCTCTCTCTCTCTCTCTCTCTCTCTCTCTCTCTCTCTCTCTCTCTCTCTCTCTCTCTCTCTCTCTCTCTCTCTATCTCTTTATCTCTCATCACTCCTCCTCTCTCCCTGAGTCACTCTGAATGCGAGGCCATAGCTTCAGTGAAACACTGAACTCTTCTGGGGCAGCAAATGTCATTTCACTCACACACACATTACATTTCGTCTGTTTTCGCCACAGGCTGGGTGTGGGTAATTTTGATCTTGTGCCACCCACTCACACAAACACACACTCAAACGCATACACACATTGTATCTGACCTCATCTGATTTGGCACGCGGGATGTGCGGGCACTTGAGCTTTGGCCCAGAATGCAGCCCCCAAATGTCACAGCTGTCCACTGACACTAGTGGTGATCGCACAAACATCAGCCATCCCCCCGGCTCTCTCGGCTCTCTCAACAGTAGCCCTGCCAGTACTAGATGTCATCTTTCAGGCAACATCCGCTAACACCACAAGCGTTTTTCTTTTTCCCTTTCCTTTTTTTCCTTTTTTTTATCCTGCCATATCGGATCCTGTGAGTCCCCTCTTGATTGCTAATGTAACAGAGACAACATGGGTGGATCAGAGGATGAGCTTCCCGATTCAGTGAGACAGCCTGTGGTTACCCTCTCAGTTAAAGATCTGCCCTGCCACGGGGAAAGCAGACAGTTTTCCCAGGCAGCTCTTTCCTCTGCAGCCCCGCCAGATGAGGCTGTTTTGCTGGCGTGATAGGAGCTGTGCACCAAAAAGTCAAAGTGCGACACTCTCCTCGCTGCGCTACAACGGTGCAGCTAAAGAGCCGAGACGCCTCGTTAAATATGTAGGGCCACCGACCCACTTCAAGCTGTTCCTTTTACTTCACACACGTAAGAAGCAGTGGCGGCATACTTGTTCCGTGTGCTCACTTTGCACTCTCTGAGAGACACACACATGCCCAGTACCCACGCACGCACATGTACGTACAGGAAACATGGACAGCTTACACAGCTGTAAAAGCTGCTAAATTATTTCAGCGGTTTTATGTCGCCGGGTGAGAATAGATGCAGGTGTCTGTCCATTGTGGGTGTGTGGGTGTGTATCTGACGGAGGTGTAAATAGCTCTGATGGGAGACACAAGTGGTTTGCAGGTGTTTGGAGAGAACAGCACCCCTTCAGGACCTACTGTATTTTAGATGAAATGGCAGTAGTGTTTGTGTTGGTGGGAATAAGTGCACCTTTGGGTGTGTTGTGTTGTGTGTAGGAGAAAGCGTACGTAACACTTAGCGATTGTTTGAAGCAGCTTGGAGGGCAAAGGTGGAATTGGCTGTACTTCTGTGTGCCAAAACATTTTGACGATCAAAGTAACAAACAAAAGGCAGCGTTGTCAGGCTGGTGCATCCATCTATCCATCCTGTGAAGTTTTCACTTCCGTCATGTAAATTGGGAAATGTGTGTGTATGTGTGTCTGCTGGGGTAGGGAAGCTGAATGCACCAGCAGCAGTGTATTGATCCAGAGAAGTAAGGATGACTGTCATCTCCAGGCATCTCTGCCATCAACCTGCATTGTGTTGGAAGCCAGAAAGGGATAGAAAAAGAGCCTGTAGGGAGGTTTCATCACAAATGTTAAATAGAGCAGAAAGGCTCTGTGTCATTCCCAAGAATATTAACACAGCCCATGGGGCTCAACACATCGTCTGAGCGAAGCACACCACTTCAATCAGACAAACACCAAAAAGGACAGACATTCCCATCTTTGACTAATGATTGTTATTTTAAGACTACAGCAGGCCAGTCCTGTCTTCAGAAAAAAAAAGAAAAAAATCAAGAATTGTGCAAAGAATGAGATCTAACATAATTCCTTCAAAATGAATTCAAATGCAACACACGCAGGCTAATCTGCTGTAGGATTATTGTTGTGGTGCCTCAATTGGCTCAGCGGTTGACTTGATGATTTTCTAAGACTTAGCCACAATTTCTCCACCTGTGGTGTTGAATCAAAAATGTTTTCAGTTTGGCGCCATAATTATTGTCAATTTTCTCCATACAGCGCTGGCGACGAGGACAAAAAGCATGCAACGGATCAGAGTGAGAGCCCGTTTAATTCAATCACATCCTTCCAGAATAAAAAAGATTTTTTTTAAAAAGAAGCTTTTTTCACCCCACGGTAGCTCGCACTAATGAACCTAATGCATCGGGGCAATATTAATCTGTTTTTATAGATGTTATTAGAGAGGAGACTAACTCTACTTATCTACAAAGCATGACCTTTGCTCATAAGCTTAGCGCATACAGCAGTTGTAGAAATAAGATAAAACACAAAACAATCTGTGCGATGCTGGTAAGAACAAAGAGTTTGCACACTATAATGAGAGGCAATTTTCCGAATGTTTGCCAGTATACGCAGTACACTGCATAAAATGGTTTTGCTCAGGCTTAAGTGTACGCCGAGCAAATATGACTGCCATTTCATGAAGTGTTTGTTATCCGCGGTTGTGGAGTTACTAATGTAGATGGTGTTGGAATGACTCCCAGAGAGTTTTCACACACTACTACTCCTCTTTTCTCCCTCCCCAGGGGTGTTGTTAGCCCGCGTGTCCCCTGACAGCTCGCTCCACATAATGAGGCTGACAGACCAAAACAAACACAGGTACAGAACATAGGTAGACAAAAAAAAAAAAAAACAGCGAGGAGAGCCAGAGAAGATAAAGGAATGAGGCAGGCGGTTCGCTATCTATGGCAAGACATATGGCTACTGCTGTGGCGGCTGGGGCTAGCAGAGGTAAGGTATGAGTCATAACACTGCTTTTTTTTTCCTCGACGGCTTTTTGCATCCTCATTTCGCTTCTTTTTTTCCTGCTCTGCTGTACATAGATGCAGTTAGTCATGGCCTCTGTAAAGACAGGCCAGTAATTGATGGCGATATAATGCACTGTGCTGTCACCTCTTTCTTTATTCTTCCTTTCCTGTTCTGTCCCTTGCTTCTGTGTCCTCTCTCTCTCTCTCTCTCTCTCTCTCTCTCTCTCTCTCTCTCTCTCTCTCTCTCTCTCTCTCTCTCTCTCTCTCTCTCTCTCTCTCTCTCTCTCTCTCCCCAGGTGTGCTAGTGGCTGGGGCTAAATGACGAACAGAGCCACAGTGTCTGCTGTCTCTAATGGGGACATTATGCAGGAGGATGGTAGAAGTGCTCACACTCGGCTCGTAAATCACATACTCCTGTAGAGAGACTCACTGCAAGGCCTCACTGCTCCACTAACCCTGCAACAGATCCACACATAGAAATGAAATAAAAAATATATATACACTCATGCGCACACATACATACACACACACGGAGATGTGCACACGCAGATTGAGCACTTTGCATACGCAGACACGCGATTACATACAAACACACCCACGCAAATCCACATCTGCGCCGCCGCCGCGTGGTGCTACTGCACAGCCCATTTACCTGACCTCTAGCGTGTAGTCAACATTTGCCGTGTATCTACTGGGACACAGCTCACTTACATCTGTCCAGCGACGGCACCTCTGCCAACAGGACGGTGCGCTACACCAGGGCTTGTGTCAATGTGATTGAAGTTTGACAGAGCAGTTAAAGCATTATTAGTGCTCCCTGTCACAGCCCAGCACACACAGAGGCCTGCCGGTGGCACAGGTGAGGTAAACACAGGCCCCATTTAGCATATTACCCATCAGTCAACACGACAGGCAAAGGAGATAAAGAAATGCACACCCACTGTGAGTGGGAAAACAAGCACTCCAGTCTGCCCCCCTCTCAAAAGGAGGGCTATATGAAGGTATTTTGGCAGGTGTGTGCACAAGAATCCCACACACACACGTATGCAAACCCACAGATATTCCTTCCCGCACGCAAAAGAATACCACGCAGAGACACACGCCTCTGTGCGCACACACACAGGTTGATGACAGAGGAGGCATTATCCGAAGTGAAATATCTCCAGGTGATGCCTCACATAGCTAATTGACTGTGATGAGCCGGTGCCAGCATGCCTTGATGCTTCTTTTTTTTCCTTTTCTTATTTATCCCTCAATTTCCACTTTATCTGCACAAAGATAATCTGGAGAAATCCACAAAATTGGGTATTTCTTCTGTGTGATTTATAAGCCACAAATCCTTGAAAATACCCCCCCCACTGCTGATGCATGGCTTATTGCTATTACAAATATGCTAATCAGGAAATTCTGAGGTGAGAAATTTGATTTATAATCTGCTTCTGTGAAAACACACCCCATTTGACACCTGGGATAATGGAAGTGAAAGAAAATGTCAGCTTTCACTTCCAAGGCCATTTAGGGTAAAACAAAAAAGAACAAAAAAAAAACTCTTGCCTCTTAAAAGTACTGGTAATAAGTCATCAGTGTCAGCACACACTAACAATGGTGTAAGCTTTTAACAGTTAGCATGGCGCCAAAAGGCAGGGGGCTATGATGTGGCAACAGAGGCTTAGCCAACAGAGCTGTTTGGACTGGAAACAGACAGCTGGCACAGTAGTAGGGCGACCCGTTTAAATGCTCTCTCCTCGGGAGGCTACGAACCACGCTGACCTTTGCTGACTCAGTCGAACGCGGACATGCATAGCAATATACAAACACACACAATAACATGGGCATGTCTTCTGCAAACTGCAGGAAGCTTTCGGTTGGGTTTTTCATTATGCTCCAATGGGATACAAGAGGGATGGAAAAAAGGGAAAAAAATAGAGGTAGGTTAAAAAAACAATAGAGTGAGACGGGCTGACAGAGCGATTGATACAGCGGACAAAAGGGAGACGGCACGCATACTCTCGCCGCAGTGTTTACACGGTCTGCTGGTATTTGTCTTACATCTCTGAAAAGGCATGAAGCAACCTTTATCCAGCGTGATTCCTCCCTGAAGATAATGGATTGCGAACACAAAACCTCCTCCTCAAACCTCGTCATCTGCCCCTTCCTCACATGCCATAATCAACAGATGCACACACACACACACAGACAATCAAACAGACAGGAGCAAAGACAGAGGGAGACAGACACACACGCGCGCACACACACCTCTGTCAACACTCCTCGAGGCAGTGCTGTTAATTCTTCCCAGCCTATTCTCAGTCACACATGGCCGTGGAGGCAGTCGCCAGTGGAGCCTCACTGCTAGATTAACCTTTGCTCTCGCCACAGATCTGTTTTTCAGTGGGACCAGCAGTCAGACAGTGTGCATGGCTGGCAGATAGTAACTCATTGTCAGAGCACTGTCAGCGCTGGGGCCTGCATTAGTGGCTTTTGAAGAGAGGGGCTGTTAATGTGGGCAGGGTGCCAGCCAAGAGAAAAACAGGGCTACTGCCCCACACAGCACTAAACCTGACCTCTACCCTCAGGATGTGAGGGGGGTGGGGTGGTGGAGTTGGGGGGTTACACACGTGTGCACATGCGTGTTGGTGAGAGTTAGTGTTTTCTCTGTGCTTGAGTGATTGCGTATTTTGGCTGCTGATAAATCCCACTGCTGGAGAAAAGGAAAACAATACTGGCACTTTCTTCTCATTTCTGCCAGTTTCTCACTGCTGCACAATGTGTAATCCTGTTTTCCCTGATACCCGCCCCCCTCTCTCACCCCACCCTGTGGTCTGTGTTACAAATACCAGAGGAAAAAGGTTACATGTCATAGTAAATGTAATGAGCATGTTCTGGAGAAATACAGCCAGTGGCACTAGAGCTGCACATTCAAAAACAAGAGCAAGCCCCTTCAAAATAGTCAAAACCACAAATAAAAAACACTGAATTTGGCTTTTATTACTTCATGCATGCTTATGCACATGCCCACACACTTACATGTGAAAACCTGAGGCTTATACACACATGCTTTAGTTAGGATCTACGCTTAAGCTCATAGATTGACCCGCATGCGAGTGAATAAAAGCATAAAGAATCAGTTGGCTGTGAGGCATTTATTTTGCTGTAAAAATCAATATTAAATGCCTTTTACCATTATCAATAGTACACTTGGAACACTCACTACGTTCTTACTTACAGCATTACAGCACTCACTTAAGCCAAGATGATCACTTGTTGTTTTACAGTAATGGAGAAACACATGGCTTAGACCTTCTTTTGACATCAAAAGTAGTTGAGCGAGGGAGTGCAGGACAATGACGGAGAAAAAATGTGCGACAAAGAGACAACATGACAGAACTGCTAAACTGCTTTGCCGCAATTGTGATAAGATACTGGCCTTTACGTGGCGCCGACTTCCACTAAGCTGCTGAACCAAAAGGCACAATGGACAACTAATTTCCTGCGAGCAAAGAATGGTCATGGGCCTGTGAACATTCCACTTCCACCTGCCTCAGCTCCACTCTGCCAAAACACGGTTTAAATGACTTATAATGCGGCAGAGGGATGAGGAGGAGGAGGAGGAGGAGGATGAAGGGGTGGTGGGATGGAGCAGGAGCAGCCGCCGGCAGCTTTGTACCTCATTGTGTGGTTTGAATAACATGGAACGGCAAGATAGCACCAAACAAAAGCGGAACAGGAAAAGGCCATTGGAGAGTTCCTTTCAGCAGCTCTCTCTCTCTCTCTCTCTCCGTCTCCAACTTCCCCCGCCCCCTCCTTCCTCCCACCTCCCCATGTCACCCAGGTGAGTCCTCCTTCCTCTGCTGCTACCCAGGTGAAAAGAAATTCCTGTTCAGCAAGGTTCCCAAGCGGGTTCGTGTACTCTTCAGAGCAGCTTGTTCTCGACTAAGAGCACACAGGGGGGGGGGGGGGGGGGGGGCTGTAAAGTCACGGGACTGAACTGCTCTGAACAACCCAGCCCGGCCCAGATACTGAGCAGACAGGATGTGGGAGTTGTCGGGGCCTGGCAGAGGGAAGACTGTGAGTGAAAAAGCGATTTGGGTTTTAATGAAGCCCTGATGAATGAGTCTCAGACCCCGGCAGCAATAACTCAAAGCCCGGGCGGAGACACACGCCTGGCAGGGCTAAGAGCTGCTCACTGCTGGTTCACGACGGGGCCACAGTGCCCTCACACTTCTTAGCTGGACTAGATAGGCATGACACATTGTTTAAAATCTGCTTTGTAAAGCAGCAAAAAGGGGTTTAGTCTTGCCCGTTTAGTATTTATTTGTAGTTTTCTTTTTTTTTTGGACATGCAACTGCGCGAATCTAAGTAGATAGTGTGTGTGTGTGTGTGTGTGTGTGTGTGTGTGTGTGTGTGTGTGTGTGTGTGTGTGGGATGGGAAGTATATTAGTATATCGAATGTGCGTGTAAAACCTAGTCATGCAGCCAGAAAGCACATTAAATGTTCAGATTGATATGTCAAACCCTGTGGACGGGATCATATAAAAACCCCCAGCCACATCTAAACAAGACCCGATGCCTGTTCCACATTAGACAGAATATAGAAAAATCAAAGCACATTATGTTTATTATGCTTCAGGAGTTATGGCATCTTTCATAGTCTCTCCAATAAAAACATCATAGTATTGCTCTTAGTCTTAAAAAAAAAAGAGCCCAAATGATGTGTTTTTCATTTGTGCTGTGAGCAGTGTGTGTGCGTGTATAACTGCAGATGAGATACTCTTGAGATCCCGACAATGAAAGATTTAGCATTTTTACTTTATACCCAAAGTGAAGATGTGTGAAATTGTGGCAGATATGACTACTAAGATGTGGATAACAGGATTAAATTCATCTCTGGGTGGTGGCCCTGTCGAATGCAGCCCTGTAAAAAAAAAAAGTAAACTCATCAGCTGAGTAAGCTACTGTAATGAAGTGTAACATAAAGCAGAGAAAAAACAGCTCTCTTCTTTTATTTGAATGGATTTTTTCGAAGTGGGGATTAATGAGTGTTGTTCCTGTGTCGGTGGAATACTGTACACCTAAATAAAATATCCCACTGAGAAACTTTCAGTGTTGCCCTGCTGTCGACTGGCTTTCTGCATTATTGCCCATTGGTTAGATGAAACCGCTTTAGTGTCTACAATCATTGTATTGCCACTTATAGGGCATAATTATGCTCATCTGCCTCACTCCCCCTTTGGCATCAACTTTGCTCCATGCAGATTAACGAGTGGCTGTCGGTGGCACACTACACAATATAGGCAGCCAGGGAGCCCTCTCCACAGAAGTGACATGAATTGATCTCAGCCGTAAATGGCTCACTGCAGCTCCCACGGCCCAGAGATCTCACAGTATCAAGAAGGGGCCATGTGAACAATTTAAAGAAAAATGAGCAAGTAGGAGAGCAGTGGCTAAAAGTCAGTAAGAATGCTTTTATTCTGTTATCTAACATGTTTTACTTGCAAAATGAACAAGTGGGTGGCCATCAGAGACAGCCAGCAAGTAAACAAGTTTGCCACTTGGCTGAATCACTTCTACAAGAACCAACAAAAGGAAAATATTGGCCAGCACACAAGAATTTGAAGATTTCATAATAGGTTCAAAAACCTGCCTCGATTGTGATCAAAAGAAGGTAAACAGGTGATGGAATTTTTTTAATTTTAAGCAGCATGTAGTTTAAAATTCATCTGATATTTAATGATGCACTGCGTCTCCCACATCGCTGCAGGTAAATTAATTTGCATTAATTTGTCAGTCAGGCTGACAAATCATTCAGTCATTTTGCACTAATTTTGGCTTTTTCATCAGATATGACATAACTAATGCATCTACAGCTGTAGTTCTGTGCATATGCATGAGCACACAGTTACGCCCTCATGCACTCACTTGCATGAAACTTTCCACTTTTAATCATAAGCCACCATATGTCTCCTTTTCTGTAGACTCTGTGCAGCTTTGCTCCAGGCCAGGCAGCAGAGGTTTATGCAGGGGTCCACCTGATGGTTTCAACTCAGGCAATGTAACTCTGCGGTTGCATCGTAAAAAAAAAACTCTCCACTTGGTTTCACAGTGGCCCGAAACCAGCGCTGAGAGTCATGCTCAGTTCAGAAAAGAGCTGGCGGGAAGAAACGCTGAAGACAGCCTCATGAATACTTATGCCTTCGTAATTAAAGTCTTCCGGCTGCACTGTGGTCTCTCTTTCCTCCTACTGTTTCGCTGCTCCTCTCTGCCCGCCGCTGCCACAGCCTCGCACCGAAAAACGCGCATACAGTACCTCGCTTACTCTGAATGACAGAGCAGACTGGGAAGCAGAAGGACGGTGGATCGCACCATGGCTATCAGGGATTCTAAGACAAACCTTGGACACCTTTACTGTGCAGCACCTGTGCCAGAAGCAATGCGCATCTGCCTTGCATCTGCTCATTACAGGTGATTAGTGAGATGATAAGGTGTATTTTCCACTTTCTAAATGCTACCCTGCAGTAAAAGTATCGCGCACACGGTACCTAAAACATACCATTTAGAAATAAGGAGAGTTTTAGAGCCACGATGAGTGTTAACATTCATCATCCCCATCTGTGCTGCTGTGTTGGAACAATAGAAAGCATAAAACATATCTTCTTCTTGTTAGCTCTGTCTGGCCTGGCCTTACCACCGCAACTCCTGGGTGGGCTTAAAAATAACCTGTCAGACATTACACCTACATCACAGCGAGGATGACCCAACACACAAGCAAACACATGCAAGACTGACTCAATAATCAGCCCACGTAACTACGGAAAAATGGCAAACAAGGAATCAGTTCCCAACCCTTCAGCAACAAAGACAAAATGTGCAAAGCCCCAAAATCTCACTTGGTCATACGTGAAACACTTTGGGCAATTTACTTTCTTGAGAACTTTCTCATCAGCATTTCCTGTTTTTTTTTCTTTCTTCCTCAGTAAAGACGTCAGCACAGTCACAAGCGGGGACCTGCAAAGCATCCATCTTTTGGACTGTTTGGTTAAGAGACAGTGACGAGGAAGGCAAAGTGAGTGTGGCAAATATCCAACCATTCAAATGTCAAATTAAGAACGATTAAACACATTCGGGGCAAAGTGTGGACACGGAGGAGAAAAGTAAACTCCAATCAATATTCCTAAAACAACTGAGGTATAAAAGCAGAGGTGAGCTGAGAGACAGCTGAGGACAGTGAAAAGAAACGCCATTAAAATAAACATATACAACAACAAAACCGAGCGCAGAGTTGAGATACTGTATGAACTCATGGGACTCCAAATTGAGAGTCGCAGACAACCAATGGTGGATAATTTGCAATTAATATCAGTAATTGAAGCAATTAACTTTGTTTTGTTCTGGAAGGGAAACCATTTAGACACTCATGCGTGCAAGAGCACACGCGCGCGCACAAACACAACCTTTTACTCTCAGACACAAAAACAAATACATGCACCTGATCTCTCTCACTGCCACGATACACTGTCTGTCATACCTTCACGAGGCAAGAGCTCATGCAAAAAAATACAGCATTTAAAATATAATGCTGGAATCAGCATCGTAGCTCTGACCACTGAAAAGAAGCCACTTGTTAATATTTAACAAACTGCAATAAAAGGCATTCCAAAAATCAGTGTCGTCTCTCTTGTTTTCCACATTCTACCCGATGTTTATCCTCTCACTAATGAGTTAACGCTCCCTTCTTTCACATTTGTGCATCTCCCACGCCACAGACAAACGACAGACAGACGAGACCTTGGACACAAAGTGGGCTAACAGCATCCACCCCTTAAATTTTCACAATGGCTGCTCAGATAACTGGCTCACAGTCTTTCATGCAGCGATGCAAATCTGCGCGCCTGCCTCCAGCCTGAAGTTGTTCAGCGTACCTGCTGAGAGGGGAAGGCCTTCTATCAAAACAATGCCACACCAGACAGTTTGAGTGAATTCTGAAATGCGACGGGAGAGAATTAGATCTTTGAAAGCTCTAAGTTATGCATGTGTTTGTCATGGAGAAGTAGCTAGCGATTCCAAAAATAGCTGGCAGTAAGGGGCGCCATTTTTATGTGGCTGTTTTCATGTCATCTCCTCAACAGTGAGGTGCATGGAAAAGAAAGAAACACATGGAAAGTATGATGTGCCTTATATGTTTGGTATTTGAGGTATTTATTTCTAGTTGATCTATATTTGCTGTCAGTTTTTTGCATTTTTACTTCTTTTTTAGCTTCTCTGCAGAGTTGGTCTATCAGTATTCTCTTTTCATGGAGGGGGGGAAAAAGAATAAAAGACAGTGACTAGAAATAGACAGAGCAGCAAAACACTGCAGCTATAAACCAACAAAGACTAGCTAATACCACAATCACCTTGAAAGTGTCATTCTCTAATGACGCAAAATCTTTGCTTTTATCTCCTAGCGAGAGAAATCCTCTCTCATGGGTACGCGGCAACAACTCTCATTGTAGAATTATATCCCTAGATGTGAGAAGCTCAATCAATGAAAGCAAATCAGAAACAAGATAGCAGAGTGACACTGTGTTCTGCAGGTAACTCGGCAAACATAGAACACAGAAGTGACTTTGTGTTTAAAAATCAAGCTTTTAGAGGAATAATTTGTTATTTCTGGGGGAGAAAAAATGTTATTCACTTTCCAGCACATAATTAGATTGACACCACTCTCACATCTCTCCATGAAATATATAAGGCTGTTCAGCACAGGAAATAGATAGCCCTGGCTAGCCGTCTGCTCATGTATTCAGTCTTTATACTAAGCTATGCTAACCGGCTGCTGGCTGTATTTAATGCCAGATTCCAGGCAGATATGACGGTTGTATCAATCTTTCCATTTGACTTCCTGCCATAAGCTTAACATCTTCCCTGAACGTCATTGCAGAATTTCTCTCTTTTTTTGATACATATAACTTTTTAAAGACCTTAAGTCAAATTTCAGCCACATCTTAAGGCTGCATGTTGGCCATTTCTTCATCTAGCCCAATCTCGAGCACAGGGCTATAGGAGATTGTGAATCTAAAGTTTTGGAAGTTAAAGAAGGTAAGAGGACAGCATCTAATCTGCTGATCAATAAGAGGATTTAGCTTCATACAAAAGACTGCTCATCTGCATTCAACACGGCAGAGGTTCAGGAATACTATCTCTCTTTGCCTGTGTTCTTTTCCGGCCCTGCCTTTTCTCCATGTTCACCTTTCGTCTGTTAATCCCCGTCTTTCATGCCAACAGGAATGGGCGGATTAGAGCTGGGAAAGTATTCACACAGCACACAAACCTCTCGCACTCTCGTTATATATCCCCTCTCCAACCCACACTCTCTGCAGCGATTGTGTGTGTGTATGTGTGTGTGTGTGTGTGTGTGTGTGTGTGTGTGTAGTGTATGCTAGCCACTATGGGGCTTCCATGTAGGTGTGGGATGCGTGTGGGTGGTACAGTGCTTTACAACACAGTATAATTTACTGTGAACAGTCCATCACTACTTCCTCTAATCCAGTTTAAATGACCCAGTCTTCTGGAGAGATGCTCAGCGCACGCACGCACGCACGCACGCACGCACGCACGCACGCACGCACGCACACACACACACACAAAGACATATCCTGTGTCTTTTTATGACCCTCTTACTCTCCATCTCTCTCTCTCTCTCTCTCTCTCTTACACACACACACACACCCACACACACACACATTCTCCACCACAGTTGATAAGTCTTTTCAGCAACTTTGGAGAAGGATAAACACACCTGTTTAGAGCAGACCTGTCTGTCTTAGGCACAGTCTAGATGGAGTTAGCTTTTAATCCCTTTCACTCTCCCCTGTCATTCTTGCATTCCCCTCATCTGTGGGCAAAGCTAAACCAGACCAGTCACAAACACATACACTCAAGCTGTAGTCTTAGTCTTGCTGAGCCTCTTGCTGGCAGTATCTAATAAAATGGTATTAGACGGACCAATCTGTCCAATCCATTTAGGGCTGATGCCTCTGCATTCCTTCTCTCTGCAGATGGTTTGAGATATGGATTCATTTTCAGACCTCTTGCAGAGCCAAGCGCTGCACAAGAGGGGGGTGACCCTCTCTCTCAGGTCACTTTTGCATGCTTGAGCAATCGTGGATGCACACAAACACACATTTACTCCGAGGTTGGAGTGGCTGCCATTTCTATCAGCCATTACCAGATATATTAACACTTCAAAATGGCCACCTAACATTTCTAGACCTCACTGCTTTTAGTAGGGGAGTGAATCATGGGTGCTCTTAAGGCACTTAAATCTGCCGACACAGACTCTGACACAGTCATTCTTCAGCCACAGAGCAAAGAAAAAAGAAAAGAAAACGAGACAGAAAAGATAAACAAGGTTCCAAAACTCTTTAAAAAAAGCATGCAAAATAAAAACATTAAGAGCACTAGATATTTCGGTGTAAAGAGCAATGGGCACCATCAGAAAACAAGCACCTGCTTCACAGACTAGGACAAAGCTATCATGCCACTGAGAGTACTGACTGAGAGACGTGCAGGTTTCCATTCCCCCTGAATGCAACACTTGATCATTTCTGCTAATTACAGTGCACAGTGAAATCATCCACTACAGTCTGAAGATGGCTGCCTTTCTGTGATCTATGGTATGTCTGCTACAGATCCTCAATGACTGAGAAGAGGAAAAAGTCATACTGCACAGCCCCAGATGATGGTTTTACATTACATGTCAAGCCAGTGCAAAATGGAGCAATATTTAATTAACATTTCTAATTGTGCCTTGAAGCCTGCCTCGATTTAGTGGCGGCTTCATCCCCGGCTGATTATGTTGCAATGATGAGGTTAATGGTGCTGGATATTTGGCTGCTTGGCAAATAGTGAGCGTGAGGATGCTGTAGGGTCTCTGTTGCCCCTGGCAACCCCATATTTCGACGTGAATGAATAAGAACCATAGTCAAGTGTGTGTTTATTCACATTAAAATCTGTGTATGTGACCTTGACACAGCCACCTGCCTCATGTGGTGAATATCTGCTTGACTTAATCAGTTTATTCAATTTAGACCTTTTGCGTATTCCCTTTAAGACAAGGGTTCACTTTTAGAGTCGCTATCTATAACCTTAACAGCACTTTGGACTTAAGAGTATTCAGAGCGAAAGTATATTCCAGAGTCGTGCTGTCTGTGTTTAAAAATGCTACTTCCGCCAGGCTGCCGTGGTAGATTGAGTCATAAGTTCCAGATCGGTTTTGTGGCTCTGTGTATTAGTCCAGACTGTCTGTTTGATAAAAACTGACACAAAGTTGTTGAGCCACTCATTTGGCAAAAAATCAAGGTAAGGCCTTCTGCATAGAGAATCACGGACTGCACACCAGTCAAAAGCAAACACACACACACACACACACCAGAGGCACATTTCAACCCGCCACACTCAGCCCATATTATTCTGCCTCACTGAGCTCACTTGACTCTCTGCCAGCGTAACTGTAAAAGTCAACCTTCTCCCTTCCCTACTTCTGTCCTGCCTTTCCCTTCCTCGCTCCATCCCTCTTTCTTCCCCCTCCCCTCTTCAAACCCACCTCCTCCTTCCATTTCAAAATAAACACTGTAATCCTTAAACGAGACGAGCGACACAAATGGGAGCTCGGTTTATCGTTAACAAATGGCCTACAATGCGGCAAAGCATTCATTAGGACGCGGCACGGAGCAGCCGTTTACAGTGGCTGTCCAGTGGAGAACATGGAATTGGTAAAGCAGAGATAACAGCTGTGAGATAACAAAGACAAACCTGCTAACACAGAAAGAGTCGGTGAGGCACCCAGAGATCTGAAAGCCATTAAACTCTGGTGCTGGCTGGGAGGAATGAGGTCTGTGATGGCCTATTTCTGTAGGCTCTATATCTCATCAGGGGCTCTCACCCCACACTCCATGTTGTGTGATTTATTTGGCCTTAAAGTCGCCCTTTTTTTCTTTTTTTTTAAATGAAGTGTGTGCATGTATAAGCCCAGTTGTGCAAGCCTGCCTCATCTATGTGTTCCATCACTCAAAGGCCTCAAGCCCAGTTGTCATGGAGATGGGACACAGGTGCTATACGCCGTCTCCCTAGACACTTGTGATGTCATTATGGAACAAGAAGAGGAAATAGTTTTGCTCCAAATTCCCTGCACATATACAGGAGGACTACTTAATCTTACACAGAACATTGTTATGACTGAAAACTTTACTTCAGCAACTTTCTGGGTCACCAGTCTGTGTCATGCTATTGAGTCTGTTTCACAATAGTCTATTCAGTGTGCGCTGCGGGCCAGCTGGTACGGTACAGCATCCACACTCCGGCCAAAGACTCGGGCAGCAGTTTGGAGCAGTAACTCTTTTTCTGGCAGGTAGTCTCCTGCCAAAATTCAGTGCTGACAGATGACCACTGACAACAGTGCCCAGTGATGTGCACAAAAGAGCCACTCTGGACCATGTTTGCGCTAAATGTCGATGGAAAAGTTGTTGAGGAGGACAGGTCTTGAATCAGTGTCTATTTGAGTATACTGAAATAGGCTATATTCAATAGGAAATGTAATTTTCAAAAAAAAAAAAAACGTACTTTATGAAAAAGACTTTCAGGTTTTTATTGAAGTCGTGATGACCTCTCTCTCACTGCACACTAATATAACTGAAGAGCAAGCACTTGGCTGAACAAGAAACATGGGGTTAATGCCCGTCTGTCCTCAGGTCTCAACTCTGAGACAGGAAATGAGCTTCTGTGTCCACCAATCACTTTAGATAATGGAGAGATTTATTAGAATCAGGCTGCTGCTGCCGTGCCAAGCCTAATTAATTTTCCTGTGTGTGGGTGTGTATGTGCGTATGAGAGAGAGAGATGGGAAGAAAAGGAGAGAGAGACAAGGAAAGTATGAATGACAGAGAAAGAGAGAGAATTAAAATGAGGTGTGAACACATATCCAAATGGACACATTTCCATACAGGTATATGGCGGACATTTGTTTCGGGGAGAGCAGCAGGTTTCGGTCTGACTTGCGCTCCCTTGGTTGTGAGACAATGTAAAACATGTGGGCTTGGCAAACCACAGACCTATAGATCAGACAGCCAGGCCCAGCCAGATGGCCCCGGCCAAGCAGCCCTCCTCTCTGTCAACCCCACCACTAATTAGGATATTTACATTGGGGCGCATGTGTCTGTGTGCAAGTTTGAGAGCTTCCTAAATGAGCAGAGATTAGTAAGGTGCTAGCTGATGCTGCAGCTTTTGCTAAGCCCTCACAGCTACGGTGAATGTGTGAAAAGTGACGCAGGCCTAGCCGGGTAAAGAGATTAATGCATGTCAAATGTTTTAGTCGAATCAGAGTTATTTCAACTTTGTAACTTGCTATAGAAAGATGTTATGTTGCTGTCTCACTGTCAATTTGACAGTTGCAAAAATCTTGCTATAGCCTAATCTTTTATTATCAACAATAATTTTAATTTCAATTTTTCTAGATGACAGTACATCGGCTGCTTAGTAGAATATCATCTTCAAAAACAATGTAGAACAAATGTAAGCATTTTTAAGGACATGAAGAGAACATATGAACAGAGACACCAGCTGTGCAGACACTTTTCCCCATCACCTCCACTTCACTGCAGGTGAATGACAGCAGAGGGCACTAAAAGCACCACAGCCATGGTTTAACAGGCAAATAGAAATGATTTTACAGAACTATAGATTATTGCAACTGAAATATGAACCAGCTGAGTTAAGTTGATCTCCTGTAGCAGTGACCTTCCTATAGCCCATAGGGCCTTAAACTGGGCGCCTATTGACTGGAGTCCTGAATAACCATTGGTCAACATGCTGTTATTGACAGTGTGTGAATGTGAAGCATTTAACTCTGCTAAGCTGCCAAAGTGACGGATGGACTTTAGATTTTTACCATCAAGTTTTGTGACTGTATCTTGAACAGTTGTGATGCTATAGTATCACAGTGACAAAATCTGTCCACCCGCACACAAAGACACACGCACGCACACAGGAGGTGAAGCAAACAACAACAACAACAGGGTTGTCACAGCTTGTAATCAAGCAGTTTCAGATTCTTTGGGTTTTGTCCTGCACTGTAGTTCACCACCACCTCTCTGCTTGAACATAATGACCAGGTTGATGCAGTTTTAGAAAATAACCAAAGCCAACTGTGTCTAGGTGAAGAAAATCCTTTATTTATACGCCAGGGAAGAAAAGCTTTATCAAGATGAGTCGAAAAACTCCCTCACACAGCCTTCACGTCAAACCCCTACCCTGCTGCCCTTATAATAGCTATTCGACAAGAATGACATTGCCTCATCTCTTCTCTTCTTCTAAATTACTACCTTCACTTTCTCCATGGGTGACCACTTGCTTTCTCGTATCAATCTTAACTTCTGCCACCACTTACTCCTAACCACCGTATTTCATATAAAAATGTACTGGATCTCTCTTAGTTTCTCAATTGCTTAAAATCTTTTTATTATGTTTCCCCCCATCTCACTGTACCTCACTATTTCATACTCCTCCACCCTCTCTGCTGCTGCTGCTGCTGCTGCTGCCGTGTGTGTGCCTGGAACCACAGCTATGTGATGGCAGACAGCAGGAGAACATGTTGAGGGTTTACTAAATGTTTAACATGCAGTTAGAACCAGCCCAGATGGGCACCGGGCTTGTTTTATTTGCAATAATGGCTTCCTCCTTAACAAATAGCTGTCAGCAGAGGCAATGGATGTCTGTGTCTGCGAGTGTGTGGGAAATTTATACATGTCAAACATGACCAGCCGTAACTTCTGGCAAGAGATACTTTAACTCGCTCATCATAGATCTTTTATTACGTGTTGGAGCTTGTGTGTGTCTGTGTGTGCGTGTCTGTGAGTGATTGTTTTTTGATGCTGTGCTACCCCTTACAATACATCTTCTGTGATGGCTGGGTGACTGGGCAGACCCCCTTTCTAGATGGTGGGGTGGAGTAAATCAGGGTTGATTTGGCTGCCTGCCACAGATGTGTCAGCTCGCCCTGTCCAATGAGGATCCAACAAATAGCATTCCATGTCAGTCACATCACACTCCATAGATCTTTCCCGACTGCTACAGTATCCTCCTGCCTTTTTAAGACAGTCCGCCACCCCACCCCACCTCCCAACCCCCCCAGCTACTGGCAGTGCCCCCCTCCCTGCATGTCCCTCCTATGGATTTGCTGCAATAAAATGTCATCTCTCTTCCTTTGGCCCCTCAAATAGTTCTGTCAGAGTGCTTCAACTGGATCAAAAGCCCAGATGGCTGCAGTCAGCGGGAGTGAGAGGGAAAGCGTCCAGTACAAAGACTGGAATGGAATTGGATGACATGGAATAGTTCAAAATCTGATTGTGCTGCAAGAACATAGACAGAGATCTTTGTTCATTCATGTGAAGCTCCAATTTATACATGTAGCAGAAGATTGGGGAGAGGGGGGGAAATACAGGATCAAAAAAAGAGAAACATCTTTTTTAAACAGAAACTATACCTGCTGTTCCTATGTCATGGTTATTTCCTTTTTTTTAAGGAAGAAGCAGAGCACAGATTTCATTTCTGTGCAACTGTGTCTCCGTGCTTGCCGTCATGTCTGCTTTCTGTGTGTAATTTCTCCAGTGACCATGACAGAGGAGCAACTGCACAAAGTGCGCAGTGACAAAGCGCTGTGTGTTCATGCTGCTGTTCTCTTCCTGCCTCTGCAGCAGGACAAGCAGATTGATGCTACAGCAGCGGAGCACTATTTTGCTCGTATGTCAGGTCATTGGCTGCTCTTTGTGCCTCAGGAGAGAGCAAAAGAGGAACATGGCTCCCTCTTTGTCTATGTCCTATCTGCCTTGTTCTCTCTTTCTCTTCAGCTCTCTGTCCACGGGCTCCTCTTCCTCCTCAAGCTAAGAAATATTACAAAGAGCCAGCAGTCAACTCCATCGTTCTGCCGCCTGCAGATGCGGCGAGTTTACCCCAGGGTCTAACTTCAGCACAACACAACACAGCACAGCACTGGGCTGACTGGGCAGGTGAAGTGAAGATAGCTCAGTAAAACACACGAGGCTGTGCGGGCGCTTTGTGTCCAAGCCTCAAGATAAACACTTGAGACCAGAGTCAGTGTGAAAAATTATTAGCATCACTGATAACTCCGCGGCAGCAGCTATTTGATTTAGAGAGATCGGGTTTTCAAAAGCGAGGAATCTGCACTTTGTTCTGAGAGGATCTTTGAACTTCAAAAAGAATCAAATGCTGTGATATGAAAACCGCAAATTAACTAACATGCACGCACGCCAACACTGGGGACAGTGCAGAACATCTGTGATCAGCATTAGTCAGAAGGATCTGCTTGAATTAGCATGAAAATCCAACTAGCAGACAGTGATAAAGGCGAGTTTCACTCAGCGCATGAGGAGAGCGACAAACAGCGAGGGGGAGATAGAAAAGGGCAGCAGATGCTGGGATGTAACCAAATAGTTTTACATTTTCACTCTCAGTGCCACACTGAGTTTTTTGTCATTTACTTATAAGGGCATGGGAGCACGTTCAAGAATGTGAATATAGTTTGAGCAACAGCATGAGCGAGGGGAATATTAGAGAGATAGGAAAGAGAAGAGATGGCGCTCAGAATAAATGGGGAGGGGAGGAAAAATGAGAAAGGCAGACAAGGGAACTCATTAACTTCTCTTTAATAAAGCCCAAGTCACATGGGGACTCTTTCACTCCTTCATCTATCCAGGCATACACACATACGCACACACACTAGCACACAATACACTCTAGTGCCACAATGATCACCTCCACATACCACCATCATTTGACTTACATTAAAAACCTCTAACCCAGTGAACTTCATTAATGAAGGGATGTCCCTGACAAACCTCGGCTATAGAGTTACTGCACGTCGTACAGTGCTGACAATACCCTCTCTGCTGCTTTATGCTGTGAATAAATTACTGGAGTGCTGACAGTGAAGTTGCTGAATGTAAATATTTCGTAGGCTCAATGCAACTCAATGCCACGGAGAAACTCAATATCTTAAAGCAACAGCATGCACACTTGGAGAAAATCTGCAAATATGAAGCAGAGGCAAAACATTTTTCATCCATTTTCCCTTTGCAAGCCATCTTCAAAGACTAAAAAAAGAGAAAAAAGCATTTCCATGATAAACACTCAAACTGGCACTGGGCCCAGTTCCAGATTCCCTTTTGTTGTAATCGTTTGTGGGATAAGTTCGCTATGACTCGGAGGCATAGGAGCGGGACTAGCTTGGTTCGATACTATAGGGAAAGGAAAGCAGGGATTGTAGCATTAAAGCTTCCTCTATATCTGAACATCCATGCCTTCCCCAAGGGCCAGACAGCAAGGCTAATTTAAGAAGCGTGGGCTCTGTCAGCTGTCATCAGCCATGCGCGCTCACAGACACACACACACAAAACACACAAGTGGGCATATTTATCCAAAAAAGAAAAAAAAAGCCACACACATAACGCACATATGCACTCGAACGCTCGCTGCACAAAGCTAATTCCAGAAGTGTGGGCAACTGTCAGAAGTCATCATCTGTGAGTACAAAGCCAACCAACATGTTACACAACCTGGCGCTCTAATGGGCGGAGGCAGAGAGAGAGACATAGAAGGAGGGAGAATTATTGATTAAGGCCGACGAACAACACTGTGAAACAAAGCAGAAAATACATTTCAAGTGTCTACTTTGCATGGAGCCCATCAATCCAGGCACACTCCACGCGACCCTTCCGCGCTGAGAAGGTGTGTTAATTACGTGAATGAGTGTTTGGGTCCCTTAGGACTACAAAAAAAGAAAAAGGAAAAATAGCTGAAAGGAAAACAAAGGAGCTGCTATGTGAGGAACATGCGCTAACGTGCAAATCTTAACATCGGTGCTTCTGTCTAATCAAGGTCAGTCCAAAGAAACAAGCACCCTGCTGGGCAAACAGAACCCAGGAAAACACACACATCGCTCACTATCCAATCACACTTTGTATAATCAAGCAAACACACGAAAGCTCAGACGTAGAAATTCCAGTGAGAGGAAGGAGACGAGGTGGATGGTGCTTTACTCTCCTCGATCTCAGATGATCACATCCAGGTGTTCTGTGATCACGAGGGGTTTCAAAACAGGGGTCTTGCAACTGCCAGTCTCAGAGACACAGACCACCCCACCACCACCGCCACTTCAATGGTTTGCCAACCATTTTGTGTCACACCAGTTCTCTACTACAGAGATCAAAGGGACTCTTAAACTGCCATCAAATAATTCTAGCAAACATGATGCAATGGCTGCCACCTAAGGAATCCATACGCCGCCAGCCGTGCGACGTGCCTTCCCAGCAACTGTGTGTGGGAATTCATTTCCCCAAGATACTGGATGACATTCCTCCAGCAGATTTCCATCTCATCGCCACTTTGAGCATGAACGCTCATTCACTCATATGATACAACTTAAGGCTTTGGCACCGAAATACATTAGCATTTTAGAATGCATTAGCATACCCAAAGGGAACTGCGGTAACATTGATTACAAGTAACCGCATGCATTTAGATGCTAGATGCTGCTCTGCCTCTGATCACACACAATATGCCATTTCTACTCCCTGCCCTTCCCCCCTTTTGCACACACACACACACACACCTTGTGTCTGGGAGGCAGCCCCGTCCCCTGCTGTGAAGCAGGTGCCGTGATATGATTCTCCCTCCCCTAATGCATGCTGTCACACACAGAGACACACACACACACACACACAGACAAGTACATGCACACACATACAAATGCATGTCTTCAAAGACAGAGCTGTGAAGCAAAGGTGACAGGTCTCTGGTTCCATGCCATCCTCAGCAAATGTAGCGCTAATTGCCATTCCCCCACTGTTCGAGAGCAGCGTGACTCCAACATGGGGTCCATATGGACCCCAAGATGGAGTCATCTCCTGCCCACTAGAGGATCATGGGAAGAAAGAACAACCAAGTGATGTTCACCACAGGTAAGATACCTGAACTAAACTGACTAAGTTGTACATTCCTCTGTGTATTCAGCAGCAGATCATGAACTTGGATTTTGGCAGCTGGGCACAGACACATGTAGAAGCTAGTGTTGTTAGTATGACAGCTGATTAGAGAGATGAGAGATCTGACTGTGACACCTCTAATGATCTCTTCATCTGATTGACAGGCTAGGCAAGGCTCCAATTCACACATCTACCACATCACAGACTGGGATTCACATACAGAAAAAGAGGGTCAGTGTGTCAGACACACACACAGCGCACACAGACACACAAATGCGCTAAAACGCACACACCTTTCCAGTGAATGTTAGAAAAAGACTATCTGCTTCCATAAATCCCTCCTGTGACTTCCAGAATATTCCGCTATTATGTTGGCCCTAGCAGGGCTATTTCCTCCTCCAGTTAGGCTGTCATCAGGGGCATTGTGCTGTATTGTCTGGGAGTGAGCCTAAATGGGGCCCTTTCAGGGGGGTTTTTTCAGGTACTTTCATGGAAGAATGGAGAGGATATTCATATCACATTTCAGTTTTTCTATCGCTGAGCAAACACAGTTTTGGAAAACACACAAAGACGCCTGCATCCACAAACACGTACGCGCACACGCCAACACACACCGGCACTTCCTTCGCTGACCCACACGAACAAGTTGAGCGCATTCCTTCTCCCAGCGATTTCCTCCATCTTCTCCCAACAGACAGGATCCCATTACAAGCGCCTGACTGTTATCTCTCTCGGAGGTAGCAGCAAACATTGTAATACACATCGAGAAGGGAGTGTCCTAAAAAAATTTCACAAAAAAAAAAACCTGGAGTTCTGGTATCTAAAATTCCTGAGCCAAAGTTAATCGAATTTCTAACCGTTTCCAAAATTGTTCTTGCAAACACATATTTGATTAACCTGCTGTACTAAATGGGGGAATGTGATGGGTCTGGATTCCTTAAAAGAACTGGCAAGCTGCAGCAAGCTCCTTTAATTGCACTCTCACTGATCCATCTCGTGATTATTGGCAATTATCTGTCAATTAGCAATGTGCTGATGTCACCGTGATGTGAAAGGCAAAGCAATCAGGAGCTGTTAGCGTAGGAATGGTCGCCCATACAAATGGCTCGATCTAGTGTCCGGCTCACAACAGAGGAGCCTGTGCATTCGTCAGTGTGTGTGTGTGGCAGTGTGTGTGCGTGAGTGCTGGGTCCAGTAACTAATCTCCAGTGTGACTGTAGAAATCGCAGCAGAGCTGAGCTGTCAACACTGCTTCATGTCTACACTGCTCAGTAGTTTCAGAGGCTCCTAAATAGGATACATATGCCATTCAAAGTGACCTTGACTGAAACACACTTAACCCTTCCCTCAGTAGCCCCCTCACTATCGCCCCAGCTAGGCGCCCCATTTCTGCCATGAATCTGGAAGTAATATTCATGTATGTAATATAGGTTTTTTTTTATTTTTTTTTATAAAAGCTCTATTAAAATAATCTGTGCTTGCAAAAGTGGAGGAAATAGATCCGTTGGCAACATTTAAGGGATACTTCACCCAAAATCAATAATTCACCAATTTTCTACTCACCGTCATGCCAAGGAAGGGTTTGGAGAACTGTCGAAGTCATCAAAATGCTTTTGGAGTACCAGGGGGGGTCTGGCAGGCAACAGATTTTCATAAAATGGCGGCGGTGAGATGTTCGTTCGTCATTGTAAACTATTGGATGTATCATGCAAATGTCAACATCAACAGAGCCACTGGGAGCTACTGCTACAACAAGGCTAAAAACAGAGATCAAATTATTTTTTTCCGAACAACTTTTTCATGTCGCGGCTTCAGGACACTTGGGTCAGTACGGACCAGCAGCATGGAGGTATTTGGATGTTTCATAATGTGTGTTTTGGACGATTCAAAAGTGAGAACTATCCACCGCCATTATATGAAAATCTGTTCTCCAAACCCTTCCTTGGCATGACAGTGAGTAGAAAATTGGTGAAAAATCATAAGACAATATTTCAAATATGTCTAGAATACATCTAAGAGCAATTATCAACTCTCTAATTTTTCTCTATCATTTGGAATATAAATGTCCTTGTCATGATATACCTTTGTTTGTTTTGTAGTTTTACTTGCCAACTTTGGGATATATCGCTCTACAAGGCGCAGACCCTTTGTTTGCCCTCTTAAATATTTACAAAAACACAAAGAGACACATGAGAGATGACAAATCATCCTTGTAGTCACCGAACGCAACCAATCCATCAGACACACACTCGCCTCTCAAATAAACAGAGGATGCTCAAGACATCTGTCATTCCCTCCCCATGCTGTGATCCATGATATGATCGCAACGCTCATACATCCTGTACGATTCACAATCAATCTTCAAAGCCAAGGCAAGGGATGGAGAGAGAGAGAGGGGGACATAGAGAGAGAGGCTTCTTGTTTGCTTTTTGTCTTTTCCGCTTTTTTAGTGGCACTATGACCATCCATCATGCTGTTCCTTTTAGAAGCTGCCGCATGATGTTTATCAAAGGAAGTAGATTTTCAAAGCATTACCTGAGCTTCAAGTTGATTGAGAACATGTGCAGAAATGCAAGTCACTCTCCACGCTTCCCCTCACATTTTCAACTGTCAATAACAGCGGAGCGAAAGGTGTCCTCTTTCAGCCAATCATTGACAGGTGTCTGAAAGGCCTTTTAGAGCAAGCTGAGTGATTTTGTTTTTTTCATACATGCTTGGATCTGCTCACTCGCATGCACACGCGACGCACACACAAACACACACGAAAACGCACACTCTGGGGCTCGTGCAGGGTGACCTTGTCAAGAGTCATAACCATCACATGAAGAGAGCATTACACATCTGTGTCTCTCTGCTCCACCTTGGGTTAGGTGAGTCAGTTGATTTCACAAGTATGAAAAATGGATGGATGACTTTGGGATTGTTTGAGAAGCAGAAGCCAACAATTTGGGCCCTGAGCATTTATTTACCCCCCAAACACCGTAAACATGATCAGCACCAGGTGGGCTGTTAAGATTTTAATGGCACCCCCTTTATTTAGTTATAAAAAGGTAAACAGTCAGTATCAATATCAAGTCGCGCATTAGCTGTGAGTGAAAACACAGAGAGACAAGAACATTTGTCATGATTTCAATTAGATGGTCAGAGAAAAGAGGAAAAGACAAAACAAAAACAAGCGTGAGTCTGCAAATCACACCGGCCTAACACACTCACGCACGGCTTTGAAATCTATACAATTACATTGAGACATTGTTTCCTCATCGCCCTAACCTGTTTCGTGTTGGAAGGAAGGCACAAGTCTAAATCCTTGGCATCAAGAACAAAAGCCTGGAGACTGTCACTACAACAAATCCCTGCATGACTCTGCTTGGCCAGCTGCTTTACTCAGAAAGGCCGCTTTATGATTGGTTTTACGCAGTCAGTATTGACACTGATGCATGTTGGAACATGATACGTTCATCTTAAACGGTTGGGAGGAAGTGAGTAATGCGCTTCTTTCAAACATAAATCTCTTATACTGAAATGATGCCCTTTCTCTGGGGAAATGCGCCATGGCATTAAAGTCATAAACAAATATAGACAAATCTCTGAGACCTCCCTGACAGCGATCAACATGTGTGACGACTCAGGTTTCTTTTAACTTAAACCCACAATTCTAAAAAGTACTGTTTTGTAACTTAATATAAAGTTACGTTATATAAAATAAAATATAAATAAATAAAATGTATTATATTAAGTTAGAATAAAGGCCCATAGGATTCTGTGGTGGAGTGAAGGGAAATTTTACACTACATCACACAGCACAGCGCAGGTGTTAAGAAGCTGCAACGTGTGAATCTACAGATATGATGAATTGCAAATGTCATGTTGAATCATCATTAGATTACACGCTTTAGCTGCACCTTACTGGAGCTGCGTGACGTTTTGATTAAATCATCAATGAACGATGTGTGACAGACTGTGTTTGTATAGGACATCATGAGGCAAGACGGTGTTGGTTCCTGTCATTACTGTATTCAAACACTTTCAAATCCTTTTTCTTTTTTTTCATTTTGTGCAATTGTGATATTAAATATATATCAGATCTGTAATCTTTGTTATGTAAATTCAAATTCAGCTCGGAACCTTCAAATACTACAATATGCACATCCCAGATATTATACTGCAAATTATACTCACACAAGTGTAGTTCAGTCAAAGGTTAGCAATCCAGAGAAAATAACAAAACCAGGCACACATAAACACACAAACACATATATATGCGTGTGTGAATCGTCCGTGGGTGCTGATTTAAACAACATACGCTTAGACACTAGTCGTAGTACACACACTGCACACTTCTTGTCTAGTTAGGCTTCACAGATCATTTATCATTTACTGAGTTTGTAGGTGAGATCCAAGCCCACGCTGCTATGCATTTATATAGAGAATTTATGATAAAAGAGGCCAGCGTTTGATATTACGTTAATAATCTCACATCACATGTATGATGTATCTTTTGATATTAATAGAATTTCCTCTACAACTGATACGACACAGTTGTAAAAGGCAGCCCTGGAAAGCTGCTGTACAATTATATTCAGCTCGGCTCAGTGGGAACGTTTGTCATCTTGACATATCATCAGTTGAGTGCAGCGCGGCCATACTGGAAAATGTGTGCATCTGAATGAGCACATCTGTTCACTCACGTCCACATTCCACTTTAGTATATTTAAATCTACCTGACTTCACACCATATGTGTATACAGTGTGTCCCTGCAGTTCATTTCCCCCAGCTCTCAGAAATGGGCTTGACTCCGCCCAGACATCAGTGTCAATCTGATGAGTGGGTGTCTAACAGTGTGTGAAGCTCACATCAAAGGCATGCCGATTTAAATGCCCAGCCTTGGGAGAAAGCAGGGAGGAGAAAGACTTCATAGGAATAAGGGATGAAGAGGGAGGGAACAATTGGAAGTGGAGTTGGTGGGGGGGGGGCACGGATTTTACACTGTTCACTGAGCCCCATTACAGAACAGGTTTGGTTTGGGAGTGGATGTCTGAGACTGCGTCGCTAACAAGTCGAATCAAGACTCCCTGATTTAATCTCACCGTTAATCCAGCAGATAACATTAAACAGCAAGTTCGCACACTGGTGGTATGACTCACCGCCACAAACAATCTTCTCAACATCATTCATTGCCAATGAGTTTTTTTTTTATAAAAAGCCACACAGAAAAACATCACAATGCACAGACTTAAGGAGATGTGCTCTCACAAAGTTACATGTGAGCACACACACACACACTCTAAAGAGCTGGATGTGCTTAAGGGTTAGCAGGCAGAGCCACCAGCCTCCTCATTAGCACAAATAAGATCGTAGGCAGATACGGGCCTCTCCTTCTCTCCCCCTCCGTCTCGTCGTCCCTCCTCTCCTCTGTTCTCTGTGCACAAATGAGTCCCCGTCCTCGTCCTCTAACTCGCCTCTGAGAAAAAACAATGGCACATGGATGTGTCTGTAGGAGGAGGACGCAGAGGAAGCAACACAGCAGAGAAAATGTCCTCTTGACTTATTTAATCATCTGCTGAAAAATAAATGTTCAATATCACCGGGGTAAGATTTATGACACTGGGAAGTTTGGTTGTGCTGTGACCTCAGGAAGCATCACATTGAAATGAGTCCCCTTGGCCGCTACTGTAATAATTATTCATGAAGGTAAGGGTGGGTCAGTAGGTCACCATGGGCTGGGATCAGTCTGTCAAGTCGGTCATCAAAACAAAACATGAATATAATAAATATTCAAAACCAGGGGAAATGTATTCAACAATACTGAATATTAGATGTGCACAAACTTGAATTTTTCAACCAACAGACTGTCCCAGGCTCCTGAATTTTGGTCAGTGTCTTTTTTTTTTCTCTCTTTTTCTTCTTTTTGCCCAAATTCAGAGAAATGAACATGAAAGCCAAAGAAAACACCTTTGACCCTGGCTCTTTTTGGGAAGTGCCTCCTTCACCCTGTCACTTTCCATGTTGTAGTCCAGCCAAGCCAGGCAACTGCTGTAAGATCGAGATGCTGTCCACTCATTTCTCATTACCCTCTGCGCTTCAAATCAATAGTTAATTACCTCCTTACCTTAAAAAAAAAAAATCTCCTCTTATCCAGCTAGAGAAGTGGACAGCACAGGGGCAGGCAGATATTTGCCAGGCTGAGGGGCTCGGTGTTATGCAGGGTGAAACTGTTCTCCCTCCACTGCTACTTATTGGCCCCATCAGTGTCCCTCTCAGTAGCTGGCATTCCATTTTGCGCTGTGTGGGCACTTCATTTCTCTTCACCTCACAATTTCCATTCCTCACGCTCGCGCAGACACACACACGCCGAGACACAAATATTAATGGACAATTTCTCTCTATCTGCCCCTCTCTTGCCAAGAACTCAGTGTTTAATAAGAGATTACATTTATGGTGAGGAGAAGGGCAGGCAAATGGTGAAATATGTCCACATGTCCTGAACCTGGGAGAGGCACTGGCACTTACTCATTAATAATGGGACAGGCCCCAGGCCCAAGCCCTTAGCTCTCCGTCTCTACTCATTTCCTTTCCACACATCAAAGCTGTGTGTATGTGTTGGGGATCGCGCACATTCACATCTGTGATCGTGTGCGCGCGAGTGTGCGTGATTGTCAGTCCCTGTGAGAAACAGCCTGTGGACAAGCCGTCTTTTATTTAATCGGAAGTGAAGCAGCTTCCACCAGCGTTGGTAATTTCAGCCCTATTAACGCTCTGCTGTTAATTCCTCTGGGCGCTTGAGAGGCAGCATCCTCTGGGCTGCTGAATCATTTAAAGTGGAAAAAGTACCACAAAGTTGTTGAGCTTCTTTTTTTTCCCCTTTTTACCCCTCCCTTTGTACAGTAGCAACTTCATATCATGTACATTTAGGCAAGAGATTTGCTAAATAAACATAGAAACATGCAGGGAGTTTGTGTGTGTGCTGAGCCAATATTCTTATCAGTTTTATTATAGAAAAATTTCCCACACATTTAAAGCCACAAAAACACTGCACCACTATACGGGCCTCCTCCTTCTCCCTCGTCTGCCTCTGTCCCGCCAGCCTTCCCACTCGCAGCCCTTAGCCTGAGCCGTAGGGCTTAAAAGTCAAATTAAATCATTCTGGGCCCGACTCAAAAACAGATCTCATTATAACAATCATAAATGAACCTCTTTGTTCCTACAAGCTTACAACCCCAACAGTCTCTTTAGTCCCTTCCTGTTCCTGCCAGTCCTGCGTCTAGTCCGTCTTCAGAGGGACAGGCTCATATTTCACTTATTCCTTGTAGTAGACCCTATAGTGCTTCATAAATGCATCTGTTTTTAACTAGAAAAAAAAGACACAGGTGAGGGGAGAAAAGAGGGAGAGAAGCAGGGAGAAACAACCAATTATTCCCAGGCAGGACATTTTAAGAGAAGGTGGGAGAGCGGGAGGGTACTAGGAACTACTCACAGATTGTATTGAAACTTTAAAAAAAAAAAAAAAGAACAATCTGGCAGTAAAGAAGAAAAAACAGCCAGGATGTCGAGTCAATAACAAGGTTTGGTAGATATGGACTGGACTGGCTGAGCTGATGCAGGGAAGGGAAGGGGTTGGGATGGACAGGGGGCAAAAGGGGCCACGAGGTGGAGGAGAAATGGTGAATATGGGTCTGTAAGCATAGAGGGCCCTGGAGCCAGGCTGCGTGAACAGTGGGAAATAAGACTCGATAATCAATGCTTTCTCTTCTCACCTCTCAACTCAACGAATATCGAAGAGGCTCCCCTTTCCTGCTGACTGAACAACTGTCACCCAATCTCTAGGACAGGTGATAATGGAGGGGGAAAAGGCCTGAGAGACAGAAAAAGAATGAGAAAAAGCAACATTTTTCACACCACCATCTCTGAGTGGTGGGGAAGCTGGGTCACTGCGCCCAATCAATTACAAGCATTGCCATTTTCCACTAGGTGTGGCCTGGAGGGTTATCTCTCAAGTTTGCGCTCTTCAAGCCTTGGTGAGTATGACCGTGTGTATATGTGTTTGTGTGTGTGCGCGCGCATCTGTGCCAATGTTGTGTGCTCCCCATTTAAGCGAACTGGCTTTATACTAGGAAACAGATGACTCACACAGTTTGAGGTTGAACTGTGTCACGAGCGTCACCGCTTTCACTCCGGCGCTCTAATGTGTTTCGTATGTTGCTGATGCATTAGGTCTGCTTCTCGCCGAGATAGCACAGATAAGTCCTCAGCCCTCTTCCCACAGTCAGCCACCTGCTCTGATAAGGGCCAAGCACGAAGCAAAACGGGTGGCACCTCATGCCGCTGATAGCATCTCGGCAGCAAATCTCCAAACACGGGGATGTGTCAAAGGCACGGAGAGAGACAACGTGGTCAAAAAATATCTCTCCGCGGCGAGAGGGAGAAACAAAGTCTCAAGTTTGGAAAGGCGTAGACGTGGACTTGCATACACAAACAGACACATACAAGAAAGGACATACTGTTTTCATCCCCTCTGTTCTCCCTTGGTACCATTCATTCTCACACTGAGATGTACACAGAAATGTGCACATGCATACCAGCCCCCAACCTGCATCCACCATCTGGCCTTCCCAAAGCTCAGATGTCTCTGGGTAGGGTGAACTGTGAGAGGGACTGTATGTGTGTATTTGTGCATGTGTGTGTGTGTGTGTGACGTGTGAGTGAAAGAGAGAGGAGCCAGCGATCATATTGTGCAAGAGAAAATGCGTGCTATACATTATACAGCAATATGTGCACAAAAGAGAGTGGCACCGACCACAGATTCTTTGTCTGCGTGCAAGCACAATACTTCCACAGAAAAGGCAGCGCCACGCATTTACAGCACTACAGGTACATGAGCTGCAGGCAGGGGTTTGTACCGCGGGGTCGTCATAGCTGACTAGGCTGCGTAAGCGCACCTTAACACCGAGCAGTCTTTTCACTGTGGGCAAAATAAAGGCTCCATTATTGGAGGAGGCCATGTCTGCTGCCCCTGCCAGCTATAATGGCTTTAGCAGTCTACTGACGACACAGGCATCCAAACGTACAATACACACACGGCGGTACAAAACGAGTGGAAAATTGATTTCTACTTCAGGTGGTCCCAGGTCAGCGGTAGTGCCTAGGGCCAAAATACACTTGTAGAACTCTCACACTCACACACACACACACACCACACACACACACACACACACACACCACACACACACACACACACACACACACACACACACACACACACACACACACACACACACACACACACACACACACACACACACACACACACACACACACACACACACACACACACACACACACACACACACACACACACACACACACACACACACACACACACACACACACACACACACACACACACACACACACACACACACTCTCTCTTCACTTCCTTTCAGTCCAACCGCCTTAACCCATGGACCTATGTTACTCTTATATTTTCATTCTTCTCTTTTCTAACCATTTCAAACGAGAGCGCAGAGGAAAGGAGCAATGTTCCATTCACATCCATTAGAGGCTCAACAGGACTCTTATTTTTACAGGCCGTCTCCTCCGCATGGGTGGCGAGCTCACATGCATACCCAACTCACATGTTGAGTAGTCCAGGATTCTTAACTCAGCGCTACACTAGCCTCGCAAAAGCCGGTGTAGCCTCGCCACAAGCTCAGTATTTCGGGTTCAAGGTTTAAGTCTGTGAAACAACTGAGAATCATTTGAGCCTGACCAGACACAATGGACCAAGTTAAGAGCCTGCAGTGTGTTATTCAGTTCTTTCCAAAACTTAAGGGGAAAAAAAAAATCAAGCACTATTTTGACTGACTGACTGACTGACTGACTGACCCTCACCCTGTTGGTGTAAGGTTAAAAACCAACAACAGTTTGTGATGCCTTTAACCATTAACTGTCTGAGTGAAAAGTGCCAATCATCTACCACACCTCTCAAATAGAAGAGTTCTCATGAGCCTTTCCAAAATCACATCTCCTGCAGCAAGATTAAGGTCTGGCAAAGTTAACACAACTCCAGTAGCTTTTGCACTGTACTGATTAGAAAGAGCGCCCGCTAAGAGAGTAGTGATGATATCAATAATATGATACTTTATGAATCCCAGGGGGCAGATGCTGGCCTCTCTAAGCAGTGAGGTCAGAACAGTGGGTCAGCTATCACATATAATGCCCATCTGGAGTTGTTGCCCAAGAACTGGTGCTGGAACACGCAGCTCCACCCTTTAACTACTATAACACCTCTGATTATGAGTATATAGTCTTGACCTCTGTAACTATTGTATGTTGCTTTATTATTATTATTATTATTATTATGTTTATTCAAGCATCTGCATTCTCCAATGCATCCACTTGGCCCCTGAGGATGAGGCATTATCACAATAGAGTACAGGTACTTAACGCACTATCCTTTGGGACTGGTAATGTTCTCTTATCATACTCATACCGAATGCTGTTGCTGTTGTAGCCCTGCTGTTGCATGGCTCAGGTGTCTACTCCATGTCAGATAACTGTGTACGCGTACTTCCACACCCTTGTTAGATTGCAGGCTACTCATCTGTAAAACATGCGTACTATATCTTTTTTGGAAACTGCACAGACCTCCCTTCTTCTGTCTCCCTCATCTTTTTATCTCCCTCGATCCCCGTCTATCTTTCAACCGCTGTTTCATCCGTACCCCCCCTTTTCCCGTTCCTCCTCCCTCCACCACCCAGTTCCAGGCCGTTAAAAGAGCGGGCTTATCTAAGCCTAATTGGTTTAAGGGCAAACAGAAATAAGCAATGCCTCTGTAAGTAGGGGAGAATTACTGCTGCTGTTGGCAAGAACCGTCCGCACACCACGGAGAGAGAAAGAGAGAGAGCGAACGAGCAGGAGAAGTGTAGAGAGAGACAAGAGGGGCGAATGGAGAGATTAGTGAAGAGAATTATGAAAGACAGAGTGGGATAGAGAAATGAGGGAGAAAAAGGGAGGTGGAGATGAAAGTGGGCAAAGAGAAGGTGAAGAGGAGAGGGGGAAATGGAGAGAGAAGACAAATGAGGGTGAAAGAGAGCGCTGCACATGCTTCTTTTTCTAATAGCATGCAAATCCCCGTCTCCACTCTCCTCTCTGTTAGCCCTCTGCTTTGGGTGTGACTGTGCCTCCATCCCTCCTCAATAAGTTGTCAGCGAAAGCATTTCTCTTCGGAGTGCTTTGTGTGTGTGTGTGTGTGTGTGTGCGTAGCGCTGCCTAGACTTTGAATCCAACACATCCAAAGTTCTGTAATCAACTTCACACTCGATTTAACTGTTCCTGGTCCTTCATCCCTCCTCAATGAGACACAAAAACACACAACTTTATCGCCACACACACACACAGACACTGTACAATCTTCACTGCTCAATCTCATTTTCCTATTCTCTCAACTCGCCATCCTTTCATGCCTGCCTGGTTCTCACTCCATACTTACTCAGCTCATTAATGGTGTGTGTGTGCGCATGTGGTGTTTACTCTGAGTGTGTGCATATAGGGAGGTAAAATAAATCATTCAATTCATCACAACTGTGTGTCCATATGGTCAAGGCTGCTGCTTAACTCTAAAGTTACCAACCCTGTCCACACACACGCACACACACACACACACGGATCTCTGACACTTTGTGTCTGACTTCGACCCATAATCAGATTAAGGGTGACTGGAAGGCAGGGATAATGTGGTCAATGGCTCCACTCTCTCCCACACCCTGACACTCACTCACTCACACACACAATGCACAGGCGCAACAAAAAAAAGAAAAGAAAAAGCAACAGATTGGGGTTCAGATCAGTGAAGATTTTAACCTGCCCATGGGACAATCTCCTTTCAATTAGCGACCCAAACAAGGAAATCACTTTCATCCTTGTTACTGAGGTAACCCAGGGGCCATCTCCCTGCCCATCTGTTTCTTTCTCATCCCATCTTTTGGAGTAGAAATCCCACACCCCTTTTATAAGCAGGAGAAATTTCACTCCTCCCTATACCCCTCCTCCACTCATCCCTCCAAATTGACATTTCTCATTGACATTCACATCGGGTAAACATTTGAACTTGAAAATATCCACCCTCGCAGAGGTAGCAATTTGGGCCTGGGCTTGGTATCCATGGCTGTGTTGAAATCTGATGAGCACAAACAAGAAAGCCACCAGCGAATTACAGAGCACAGCCGGAGCTGGGAACAGTCCAGGAGCAGAGTTGTAAATGATGAAAGAGAGGAGCTGCATGTGAGAAAACTTGTTTTATTTGTGCTTCTAATTTACTTATTTACGCTTTCTGGGGCGGATACAGGCAGTCATGGGGAAGCTGGTGTGTTTTATTGGTGAGAGTGAGCTACTGCACAGTACAATAAAAGAAGACACTGTGGTGCTGCTGGGATATCTATCCGGCAGCTAATGTCTGAGGCTACAGCCCAGTGTTCGGTCCCCAGGGGCCCACAGCGGAAATGAAAAACATGTTTAACTGTGGAGATATTAGCTACTGGTGGCACCGCTGCTTGTCCAGATGGGTGTGGGAGAGAAAGAGAAGAGGAAATAAAGACAAAGACAGAAACAAGGAAATGTGGATGGTTGAAAAGAAAGAAAAAAATACACCCTTTTCTTTCCTTTTTTCCCTCTTTTTCTTTAAATCAAGTTGTTGATTTCTTTAAGTGAATTTACCCCACCATGACATGCATATTTACTATCCACGCAAACCCCACGATCTGAGAGTTTGTCTCAGCAATTCCATACACTGAACGATGCTCAGGGGCTTGTGGTAATTGTATTATAAATTACAATTTTAACAGCAAACGTGACGAGAATCATTGCAGACGCGAGAGGCACTTACATGAGGGAAAACTAATTTCTCGTGGGATACTGACAATTTGAAATAATGACTACAATTTAGAGAGGAGACTCCTCCTGTCCTGCACACAATCAGGAAGACGGAGGGGGGGTTTAAAAAAAACATGTTTATATGACCACTGATTAACTACAGTGTGCAATTTAAACGGCATTTCGTATAATCAGACTCGGATCGGACAGTAGCCTACATCACTCTTCACATGGACAAGCAGCATCAGTGACAAGCAGCGGAGCGGGAGCAACCGCTGCTTCGACATAAAGGGATAACCACGGCGATCTGCTGCGATCCACGTGTATGTCATCCCTGTACCTCTACAGCCACAGGCACCAGCGCTGCCCGGCACACAACGCTGCCAGCATCCCCGAGACCGGGCGCGTCTTTCGGAGAGAGGAGCGTTTCCATTACATCTACAATTAAAAAAAAAAAAGTAGGATATGATCCCAATTTTCTCATTTACCTTCCATCGCAGAGGAGGTGATGACCAGCACGCATAAAAGCGCAAACAAATCCACTGTCATGGCAGAAGGGTAGTCTCCACAGCGTGTCCCCAAATAACCAAGACGCACGGCACGCGTCAAAAGAATCCCCTCAGTTGTCAGCGCGCGGTACTCCACCAAGATAGCCTTGTGTTGTGAGTCACATTTCAAGCCGTAGTAAACAATGTGTGACAATCAGCGCAGGGGAAGAGCGGAGTGTAGGGACTGAGGGGGTGCGAGGAGCAAGGGGGTGGTGGTGGTGGTGGTGGTGTGGGGGGTTTGTGGAAGGAGGAGGAGGTGGTGGAGGAGAGAGTGGGGGGCGAGGGGGGGGACCCTACATTTGCCTGCTCGCGGCCCCAGTGGAGCGCCGGGGCCAATCACTGACGGGGAGCTGAAACTCACTAACCAATCGACAGCCCGCCGCTCCGCCCACCGCGCATTGTCAAAACACAAAACTTTTCCTTGACCTATTTGATGCGGCGTCCGGTGCACTGAAGGCAAATAGCGCCACCAGTCGGGTGATTGTAGCTACTGCATCCTTTGGTTTAAAAAAAAAAAGAAAGAAAAGAAAAAAAGCCCACAGCCAACCTGACCCACCCGTGGGAGACGATCCTGTGCTTCAAAAATAATCCTGCTGTTCAAACCATTTATCAGACTCAGTGATGTCTCTTATGGCCTTTCTCACTCTCCCTGATTGTAACTGTGGTCTACACTGAACATTATCTTGACTAAAGACGTTTGTCTTCAAGAATCATAAGGAGGTTTTGCCCAAAATAAGATTAAAAAGCTGGTTGATTTATGTTTTTCATCCTGTTTTCATTACTAAACAGCAGCCAGATTGGTTGTTTGCCAACTACCCCCCCCCCCACCCCCACCCCCATCCCCACCCCACCGACAATAGTGTTTAAGGCTTCTGGACGCCTGGAAAAGTGTCATAGCCTCATCTGGCACTCTCACTCTCCACTACTCAGGCAAGTGCAGACCTCATTTGCAATCAGGATGTTCTTTAATAGCATTGGGAAATTCGGCTGCACCTCATAATGATATTAAACAGGCGTTGCACATCAGTTCCCACCCTTTGACCCCCCATCACCCCTTTTGTCTGCACGTGTGCTGCAACAGATGGTACGCACAATGAGCCTTTCCCCACAGGGACGTGGCGAACCGGGGTCTGCCTCAGCAGAGGAAGGGGGCGGTTGCCACCCTGTAGCCCAGAACCATACACCTGTCTTGGGCTAGATATGTCCCCCACAAGTCCCCGGAGCAGAGGAAGTGGGATGGGGTTGTTAATCTACAGCCTGAGTAGGCCTGGTTTTACCCCGGGCCACTGGATGGCCTAATACTTCAGTGCTGTCCCCTCACAGCACACTGGCCCAGATACTTTTTACCTGCTTTACTTTTTTATGGACTTAGTGAATGAACTGAAAAAGTAGGATGAATGAACTAAAAATGTGTTTTTTAAAAATATTGTGTAGCTTATGAAATAAACACTCACATTTTACCGCAAACCTAGTGCGTGTTGACCACAGAGAAGCTTTTCACCACATCCATTCATTGTGCTCCCCTGTGATCCGACTCCTAACCTTTACAATGACAAAACTCAAACACACTGGAAATGAAAAGTGACTCACACTTAATAAATGGTTGTTCCAACTGTGGCAAAGGCCAGAGGATGAACTGGGGCAGACACAGTGGTTCAGGAGCATCAGGCAGCGGTTGCTAACTTGGGAAAGCCGTTGATGAGAGCATTTGTCATTTTTAATGGTGTGGTGAGGAGTGGCGCTATAGTGTGACATGGCACAGCTCAGCATGGCCTCTGGTGCTGGCTGGTTTTGAAGGCCTCTTATAGCCACCTGGCCTTATTTGTCACCAGGCCAGCCATCATCACCTATGACTGCACAGGTCATCTCCAAATACAGGAGCAGCACAGAGCAATCTGTCCCTGTTTGCTGTCCACACCCTAGGGGGGGAAGGAAGGAAGGAAGAGTATGAGGGTTTGTAGGGACAATAGTGCTGCTGCTGTAGCACATCCTGCCTTACAATGCACGCAAAGACAAACGCACGCATACAATAACACAAATGTGCTTGCAGTCTCTCACCCACACAGCACTCTGATAATGATCCACACAAAGCCACACGAGCACTTGCCTACTTCAGCTCAAGAGCCTCGGCCCAATACCAATACTGAGTCCAAACACATTGTAGAGAGCCTCTCATTCTCTCTGTGGCCTGATTTTTTCTGTGTAGTTAAGCCTACAAGTGTGGCATCCCAGATCTATTCTCTTTTCTTCATTCCTCCATTTCTCCCCCTTTTTCCAATTCAAGACCAGATTCAAAACAAAATAAAAATGCAACCTCACCGGGTTGGTGCTCTGGGACTTGTGATTGATTAAATGTTTTTCCATCCCCTGGATTGTGTGAGCTGACCCTAAATTCATTGCGATTTTGACCTGTAAACATCCAGCCAGCATCTGCCTCTCCACAACCAATGTGCCATGACCTTTACATTTCTCCTCTGTCTCCTGTTTCCTGATTCCTGTTTGGTTGCTCGAAAAAAGAAAAAAAAAATCACAGTTTTTTTTTGATGGAGTCAGACAGGAATTACAAAATGGTGTGTAGCTCGTTCAGTACACTGACAACAACATTAAGAGCAACAGACAATACCCTGCACACACAAGGAAGACCTTTTGGGATGAAAATGCAGAGTGCAGGCTTTACCTTAGATGCAGACTCATTATTTAGATTTGTGGTGCAGGAGTGCATATGAGAGGTATAGTTGATGACAAGCAGACATACACAAGGCAGCGGATGATTATAATGATACAGTCATATAGGAAAATGAGAGAGGTTTCCCAGAGAGCCCAGAAGCTGGGAAGGTTTAGTCTGGTGATGAATATGAATGCATGAAAATGAAATGCCTAAGTCAATATGGAGACAGCACAGGGACCCTGGTGACAGAGGAGTGTAGTGCTACACCCACCCTGGGGGGATAGACTGGTTATTAGGCTGGGCTTTTGCCTCATCCATCGTCACGAGTCAGGGTGCTGGCCAGGCCATTGACAATATGAGTACAGAGCCAGGGCTGAATACAGATGTGCTCTGGACCAGTGTTCCCCAAATAGAGGGTCAGGACTCACTAGCAAGTCCCAGCCACATTTGTACTTTCTGGGTCACAACTCAAGAGACATGATGGAAAATAGGTTCATTGTGGGGGGATGCATGAGGTTGGTTGAGTTTGCCACAAAATGTATTTTTACCAGCTACACTGGCTCAGGCTAACCTCTTTGGACTTATACAGCAAAGTAGAAACAAACAGATTTTCTACAGTGGGCCAAAATGTAGATAGAAGTTGTAAAAAAAAAACAAATCTCAAAAGCTGCATTTAACCAGAGCTTGTAAAAAAAAGTTTGAAGGTTACTCTTAGGCTTGTGGTAAAAACTCATGCAAGAGATGAGATGTTTTTTTGAGTTTCGAGAGTAGAACGACTGTGTGACAGTAGGTCAGGCAGGGAGATAGGGCTGCAGCTAAATACAGCACTCTCATTAATCTGCCAATGATGCCAAGACTGATGGTACCTGTCTCCTGCTATCCGCACACAGACACCTCAGAGACATTCATTGCACTTCTGTGACACAGAGCAACCCACCGAAGGAAGCATCTGTACCTGCACACACGCACACACAGAATAGATCCGATAAATGTTTATGTTTTTGTGTGGGTAAGTGAGAGAGGGAGGAGCGATTACACTCCATTTCTCCTCGCAGAGACACAATGAAACCATTATTTGTTTTAAGTATCGCAATTTGATTAATAAGTCGTTAGCCCGCATTCATTCTATTCGAGATTCAAGCTTTTTGGTTGCCATTAATCACAACAATACAATGAGGAGATGCTGCTCAGCGCTGAATGAGTAAGAGCTTCATTATAGCTTGCTCTTTGTCAAGTGCATGAGTGCACGTGTGTGTCAGAGAAACACTGAGAGATTGACTCCCGGGTTCATGTGCAAGAGGCTCTGTTCCTGCTTCTGTTTACTCCCTTGCGTGTCTGTGCGTATGCATGTTTGTGCACTTGAACGTGCATGTGCAGCGTGGCTGACTCAAACACAGAAGGATGGATAATAAATCGGTGCATCCCCCAACTCAGTCACCCCATGCTCTGTCAGCTGCCATGAGGTTTTCTGTAGCAGACAATGTTCTAGCAGCAAGCTACCCAATCCATCTCTCAGAGGGTGTCGCCAGACCAGTGCGAAAAACACAACTCCAACAACATTCAAAATCGTGCACGGACCCCTTAACAACTCACTAATTAATTATTTGTCTTGATGGCTATGGTGATTAGGATGTATCCATTTGCTCATGATTAGGGATCTGTAATCACAGAGGTTAATAGGGTTCTCGTTCACTCACCTCCTTTGTTTCACTTGTAGCATTTAAGAAAGTTTCCTATTAACCATGTGGCCTCATCCCCCTCTGGTGTAATACACCTTTCAAATTATGCATCAACCTTTCCCACCTCCCCCAAAAGAGGCGCCTTGACAACAACAACATTTGACACATGGTAAATTGTTTTTTGTATCCCCGAACACGTTATCGTGGTCTGGTCGACTGGAGAGTCTCATAAAGTAGTTTTCTGGCTACAAAAGCAACATTTAGGAGGTGGACTTGTTAATGAGGAAAAACAAAACTAGCCTGACAGCTCATCACTTTACGTCAGCTCCTGGTGACAGCCTATCCCACTCGTTCTTGTCTAGTTGTTTGCTTCACGGGGACACCATCAAAATGCAGCCCTCTGTCTCCACGGACCTGTCTTTTTCTCCCCTCCCTGGCCTGTGACAGAGAGTTCGGTGCAATCTATCAACCTCAGCCAGGGCCAGTCCTTCGTAGAAGGCATGTATGGACAGAAGGCGCGTACACAACAGCGCACATCCCTGAGTCCGTCACGCTAAATGGGATAAACATCTGGTGGTGGAGGGAGAGAGAAAACTAAGGTCAAATCAATCTGCCCTCTGTCTGCCATACACTGATCCCCTGTCATAGGCTAACCTCTGCAAAACCCAGCAAATGAAACTCCAGTGCTGCATTTGAATACAAAGAGTGTAGCAGTTGCGTCTGGCTTCAACATAGTGGATAAGAGTCCCTTCTGACGGATGAACTCACTGGCAGAGTCAAATGTCTATTACAGAATGTAAATGGTGTGGATGGTCAGAGAAGCCGCAAGAATAATGGAAATAGGATCCTATGGGCGGATGTATGTGACACAAGAAACTGAATTTAAATAATGTTTGAATTATTACCATAAATTCCAGGTGTCCACTTTGAGGTTCCTTCTCACCCCCAAACCTTCACTTCCTGTGTGCCACAGTTAAGCTTGATTTATGCTTCTGCCTCGAGTCGACGGCGTACCCCTGCAGAGCCCGCTGTGACGCTGCAGACAACTACAGTACGCTGTCACCTGATGTGCACCTCCAAAAAAGTCTAACTTTACGTCAATGCAATGCAGACTGCGAGGGCTGTGATTGGCCCACTCAGAACGTCAATGCTATACCATCATTTTTAAAGTGTTCACAGTGTTGTTTCACATCAATCATCCCTCACTCCATAAACACTCTTTCCACTTCGGTCGCAGTTGTTTACTCTGCCTGGAAGAACAAAGCAGTAAGATAAACAAAGTTTTGCAAAGTCAATGAATAGCGATGAATTGCACAGCGACGAGTTCCCTCGACACAGAACTTCGAAAGGTGCACGACGGCGTCACCAGCGTAGTTACAGTGTGGAGTGACGCGCAATATAAACCAGACTCACAAAATCCCAATGGGTTTTTGGAATGGTCAAAGAATCCATACAATTTCTAAAAGCCCCTTCTACTGTATGTACCTGTCACCTGTCACTCGCTCACAGCTCAAGTTTCAACCCTCATGTTGCACTAATCATAATAAATATAACCTACACATAGCAGCAGTAAAGTGCATGGATTGGAGATTCATATTTTGCACACAGGTTCACCTTGCATGTGATATGCATTATGTCACCAGACAGGTTGTTTTCACCAGTAATTGTTAGACTGTCGAGTCTGTGTTGTAAAGAGTGACTGGGAAGGTGTAGAGGTGGCAGGGGAAAAGGATGAGCCCTGAGAGGTTGAGGAACGGGAGCTAGAGGGAGTGAAGCCGGAGCAGTAACATCAGCAGCTGAGTTTGAAGGTTGAGGAAAGAGTGGAGGGATGTCAGAGAGAGAGATATGGCTGTAACACAGGCCAGGAGTCTACTCACAGCTGCAACTTCTTCATCCTCTCATCTTGGACTGACGGTGGACGAGGCGCTGTGTTGACTCTCTTTCACTTCTTGAGGTAATAAGAAGAAGAAGAAAGACAAGCCAGAAATAGCTGATTAGCATGATAAATTTCTTTTTTTGTACTACATTGTTGACATACCGGTATGTTTGATATATTGTTGATAAACTAAACTGTTTTTTTTTTTTTACTTTTAGTTGAAAAACTGAATCTGAATCTTCATGTTAAGCAATTCAGGTTGAAATATAAATGACTCAAATTCAAATTCAGTTTCTAGTTGCACATGTTTCTGCCCAAATAAATCCACCATAATCTATAAGACTCAAGGGTTAAGAGTCAAAAAGGGACAGGGTCCCCCGAGAAGTTGTAATAATGAATGGGCTACACACCAAAAGACTTGGATGGCTGAAAAAAAATAAGAGGCAATCACAACATAAGTGGGACAAAGATTGCAAAGCTATTCCTGAAGGAAATGTCATGACGTAACCAACCACAGTCATCTGTCTGATGAATGTTTACTAGACAGTTATCTTAGTGACAATTCATCCTTGAGTTCATCCTGAAGTGCAAAACTGTTCCGCAGACTACAATTCAAATTCATACATATCCTATGCAAACATTTTTGAGACCTCGATGTAATAAATGCTAAATGCTCCTTTTGCATTTTCAGGGGCAAAAAGGATAAAAAGAAAACAGAGAAAATTTTCTCCCAAGAAACCCTCATGCATCATAAAATCAACCTTCTCTATTCATATTTTCATCAAAATATACTAGAGAATGTTGTTCGCTGGCTGCGAGAAATTGGTAAAACTTTGAGTCATTAACTCACACACTGAATGGAAGTATGTTGAAACTTCAGACAAAATATGAATAAATGCCACAGAGAAATAGTCTGGTGCAGAGAAGGCACGTTGGTGAAATTAAGGTTCCTCCAGGTCAAATGAGAAAATGTCGAGAAATGTGGTTTCTTTGTCCATTTGAACTCAGTGAAGCTAATGAATAGTAACAAAGAAAGCAGTTGGACTTGACAGTTAAAATTAAACTTGAAACTGTGTTGTGGGTTTAGAGTTGTAGAACTTTCTGAATAATGCATTGTTCAGGTTACAATTGTAAATGTAGATATAGGCTCAGTTGTTGTTGTTGTTTGGCTACCATTGCCAGTTTGTTTTCACCAAGACAGACGCCGTATTCAATTCAGGTTGATGAAGGTACAAGGTTCAACCATGTTCTGCGTTGATGATGTGACGACTGACGGTTCTAACAAATACCTTGAAGGTATTTTGCAGCTTTGATTCATTTTTGAACCTCCATCTATACATCTACTACAAGAAGTTCAAACACACTGCCTTACTGTATATTACTCAAGAAGGAACATCCAAAGTTGGAAAATGAAGCTACCACAGAAGTACCGGTAACAAAAACTGAGGCTCCAAAGGTCAATCCCCATTGACTCCCATGCTAAAAAGCCAAACTTTGCAGTATAAATAAGTTATGTTTCCAGCATAAACAAACCGTTTGGGTTAGGGCCGGGACTTTAACGCATTAATTACGATTAATTAATTACACAAAAATTAACGCGTTAAAAAAATTAACGCATTTTAATCGCAACAATTAAAAAAAAAAAGAAAATTCAATTTTTTTTTCTTTCTTTTTTTTCTCACGTGTGTCTACGTGCGGTGCGCCCGCACGCGAGAGAGGCGGCAGTTTGAGAGGCTGACTGGCAGAGATTAGAGCTGGTGAAACGCTAGCATGGTTATTTAAAACACCATCTCTGATCTCTGCCTGCACATAGATGCACAGACACGGGCGCACGCTAAATGCGCTATATAGCGCTAATGCTCAGCTGCAGCGCTATATCTATGACCTGTCACTGTCACAGGTGCATCGCATCTCATTATGATAGGACTTCACCCTCAGAGCTCTGTCTTCAGACTGTCCTGACCTGTCCCTGAACATCACACAGGGACAACATGGAGCTGCCTGTGTGATTGGTTACTGAGTTTTATTAATGTTTACATCAGGCTGAGTTCAACAAATCAGTTTATGCTACTGTGATTTAAGTAGCCTAGTACAGTAATCATCATAGTGTATTGGAAGGAAAGACCATTTAATCTGTATGTATCAAATATCGATTAATGAATTAATCGATAATTTGCATCCCTAGTCTGTTGGTCTTGGTTAAGTACCACCTTGAGCATTCAAGGTACCACCTTGAGCATTCAAGGTAAGCTTATGTATTCAGTCATTCAATGGTATACTAAAATCCATGTGAAAAAAAAAATGCTTCTCACTGTTCTCAGGTCAAATATTTATATGCGATTAAATTGCGATTAATTGCGATTAATTAATTACAAAGCCTCTAATTAATTCGATTATTTTTTTTAATCGAGTCCCAGCCCTAGTTTGGGTATATAACTAATCTTCCCCTCAATGACAACTGTACTGTACAGGGGTTGAATTTCTATTTATATTAACACTCCTATTTAAAATGTATTAAGTTCAACATAATTGAGGGCATGCTAAGGTAAGTGACAAGTAGGTAAACATATTGCTACAAAGACTGCACCAAGGTCCCTTTTTCAAAAGTGCCCCTTCCTCTTGGCTGGCTTCAAAACCTTTTCACTATATCATGTTGGCGACATCCATCAAATATATGATATTACATACACAATGTGCTAAAGGCATAAAACAAATCAGTGAATACAAAAGCCCCATTAGGTGTGAAGAGGGCCTTTCATGTCAGCGACTGCATGGCTCTCTGTATCTTAGGAGACAGAGACTGTTTTAGAGGGCTTTGCCTTGTAGATACAGATATGATGTCAATAGACTATATCAATGTTCAGCAAAAGGCAGGTCTTAGGCTTCAAGCATCAACCACATCTTTCATTCAGCCATAAAGCCAGTCACTTTTTATGTTGTATGGACAGCCTGTCATTTACATCTCCAGTCTTGTGGTGGAACATAAAAGATACATTCACAGTAAATAACGCATTCTTTGAGTAATAACAGAGTAAAGCTCTGTCTGTTAGTCTTTACTTACAAAGAGGAAAACATGACATCTGCCATCACACACAATACTGATGAAGGCATTTATTCATGAAGAAATTGGTCTCCCCCCTTAAACAAAAAACTGACCTTGGCTTGAACTTAACTACTGACCCCTGGGAGAAATGTTTAAAATACAGCGGATAATATTTTGGCTATGGTTCTTTAATGAGCAAATTTATTTATATCAAATCTTTGTTCATGTTAAGCGATTTCATTTAATTGTCATTTTGATGCATTTCCATTCCATAAAATGAAATAGCATTTCTCTAAAACACCAGACAAAAATAACAGCAATGAAGTGGTGGTTTAAGTGAAGCCATACATCAGTCACACCACCATTAATCACTCCCCCTGAAGGACAATGTGTATATTAAAAAAACATGTACATGAAAGATTGATCAGGGATTTAAAATTATTTCATTTAATCACTATTTATATTTATCTGGAACTATTGGCTTGGCTATGCAGTAAACAGAACATACCCTAGCCTAGTTCCCATTTACTCTTAAAATAGTATAGGTGAGGTGAAGAGAGGTGAAAAGAGGTGAGGTGGCTTCATTTCTACCAGTAGGTACATTTGTTTTACTTATGGCTCATTCACTGGGACTCATGGCTGATTCATCAGCTAAAATGATTTTTGTGCTGAAATCTCACTACAAGGTTTATTTAAACCATTGCTCAATGTTTTCTCATGAAGTCATTCATGCCAAAATCTTTTGTTGTTTTGAAGGTTCCTTTTTTTTCTTTTAACACAGAAATAAAAATCATGAATTCTTTTGCCTCAAACTACAGAGGTCTGGCATTGGTGGGGTATTGGTTTTAAAAGCTATGGAGGCTCTATTGAGTTCCAGCCACCTGTTTGCATAGCAACACAAGGTTGGTTAAAGCTATGGTCGACGTTGAGAAAGATTGATCATTATTATTAACATCATTTTTAGATGGTGGTTATAGCCCAATATTACGACCTACACAATGTGAAGAGCAAAAGGAACGGAAAAGATCCATTTTCTCTAGCAGCTGCAGGCCTGCAAAGAAAGTGACCAGTCACAGTCATACGGGTCCGTATGGCTGTGATTGGTCACTCTCTCCTCCATCCAATCCCCTCGCTCAATTTTGACACTCTCTTGCTCCTTGGCCCGCCTCGTCCCGACCTCCTTCTGCATTTGAAACTACGAGCGGTTTGTATTCTTCACGTCCTGTATTTAGACACATTCAATACATGAATTCAGCGGCCTGAATCATCGGGTCATCGTTTGACCGATGGAGAAAGCTCCGCCCAGATATGAGCCTGAAAAGCGGTGCTGATACAGCAGAGTTTTTGTTGAACAGTTAGTCTTTTGTTTTTATTGTGGAAGTTGTGACTTGTGAATCCGACATTGTTACTCCACATTCAAAGCTGACGCCGAGTTTGGTTTCTGCCTGCTGGCTTGTTGCTCTGTGTGTCGTTAGGAAGCTCTGAGGGGAGGGGTGTCTGTGTGTGTGTGTGGGGGGGGGGGGGGGGGGGTTGCCTTTTTCAAATTGTCTTTCACAACGTCGACCATAGCTTTAAAGTTCAGCAACAGGTCTGATTTTTGAGGTCAGCACTTTTCTTTAGTCAAATAATATAGTTCTTATAGCAGAGACTGAACGGGATCTACAGAATAAATATTGTAAATTACTGGTGCAGTGAATGTCAACAAAGATTAGGCTATACTCATCATCACAAAATGTATTAAAGAGAAAAAGGATACTGAAGCTTATTGTGTTTCATAATGGTTCAGTTCTTTTGCCACGCTCAGATGGTTACCTCAGATGACTATCTAACTTTTGGTACAAATAAGAACCCTGTCAGACTCTGCTAGTATGTGTGCTGTTAAAAATATGGTCAAGCTTTGCCAAAAATCTTTGGTGCAATATGTTCATGCACCTGTCCAGTTTAGGATTGCAATGCAATGACCTGGCTTGGAGACAGAACAAAAGGGGAGACGGATCAAAACATAGAGCAGTGTGTTGCTTTTTGGATTTGTAGGAAAATGTCCCTAAGCTGTGTAAGATGGGTGTCATGTTAAATAATGCAAAATGCGTAACTGTGACAGTGAGATATTGTAAATGTGTTAGTACCTGAGTGTAATAGACAGGCATGACAGTAAAAAAAAATGCAACCTAGGTCAAATTATATCTAAGGGTTTGGTTTCTCTAAATGAAAGAACATCATTTTTGTCTTGTTTATGTACCCAAACATACAGATACAAGTTGGTTTTGGTAGGTATTTAAACAGGTTCACCCCATTGCTGAGATTCATGGCACTGGTGTGTGAGTGGAACTTCAGTTGCTCTGCACGCAGCAATGAAAAATTATACTTTAAAAATTCAACAACCCTTCCCAGACAAGCAATCCATAAACTTCCATGTGTAATCTTCTTACTGAAAGCATGTCTACCAACATTATGACTAAAGATTGATTTGGACATAATGTTTTTCTACAGATATGCATGTAGACTAATTCAACTGCCATTTCTCACATTCATATACTTTATTTCATTCACAGCCTATTGTTAATATTTTCTATGAATACAGAGATAATCCAACAGTTCCACTCAAACCACAGGGGTAGCCTACCTAGTGGTCACTTCGTCAGTTCACCTGCAGTTCTCAGGGTCCAGACTATGTTTGGTGATACTTCAGTGACAATATTGATTGAGGTCAGATATGAATCAGATTCTCGGAGATCTAACACTAAATAGCCTATTTCTATCTAGGGGGGAAAAAAACACAAATGGACCCCAAACGCTTGTGCTTTTTATTTAACATCTAAGTAAGTCGATAGATGAAACGTGCATTAATGACTACAGTGCAAAGGCTACACATTGTATGAGCGGCTTTCTTCTTGCAAATCTTGAATAATGTTTTGTTTTAGTGCAGCTCTTCTTTTTATTCATAGGTTTCAAAAATCCGAGATGCAGCCACACCTGTGCTGAGGTGGTGCAGCTTGATTACCCACCTGTGGGCACATTTGATGCCTAGCCTGTGTATTGTTAAATCTTAGCTTGTTTTAAATGTTATGTAAACACAGTAGCTAACCCCAACCCTACCCACTATGACAAGTTTACATATTTACTTACTTGTGTCAAGCAAATAAAGCCATGTTGAGTCACTCATTCAGAGAAGTCGCAGTGCAGGCAGAGGTCCAGGGAAGCTCACAGGCTAGGCTAAAAATAAAAACCGCAGAACGTAGACGTTAGCTAGGCTATCTGTTGAACTTTCGGTTCCCAACAATATCTCTTCTTTCGTTCGTTTACTCACATTTCTTGACATGGCCACTGCCAGGTTGTGTGCTCTTACATGTGTACTTTTATTGTGAAGTTGCGCGCTAGGTGCAGGTCAGGTGGGTGAGCCTCTTGTGCCAATGAAAGTGATCAGCGCGTTTTTTGTTTTTGCGTGTTGCCTCATCATTGCCTAGAGATGACACACCTGACACTGCTGCCCAATGGCGTCGCCACACAGCCGCCATTTTGGCTCAGACCATTGCATGTTCTAGGTACTAAATATTTTCAAACAGTTTGGTTTGTTATGAACATCAGAAATGCAGTCATGATACTGCATACTTAAAATTACCGGATTAAATACTTAATCATGTACTTTCTATGAAAGTAACATTATGCAAATAGTTAGGCTAAAGTAGGCTAATAAGCAGATAAGGACAAAATCTTGCAGTTATGAATATATATTTTTTTTTGTGCAGATGATGGATCACCCATCTATTGCAGCCAGCATCAGAGCAATTTAGATTTAAATCTGTTTCTTCAAAATTTCATTTCATTGTGTTGAGAGGAAAAGGGTCTGGGTATGTAGCTTCTGCAGCAGCACACCTGTGCTCACTTTTCTAGGTCAGCTTCACACATAAATAGGAGAGTGGGAAAGATACTAGTTGATAACCAGTGAGCACCTTTCCAGCAGCAGTGTGCCTGTGTTTTAAGTCAAATTAATTTCATTATCCGAGACCCAGTCGATTTAATTAAAGTTCTGTTTGTTTTGGTTTTCAATTTTGCATAGTATTTTCTTATTAATCACTCTTCCGACTGAGTAGCCTATTGTAGTTTATGATTACATTTTGCTCTTTGAGTTTGTTGGCATTTCATTTCCAGTTTTCCATTTTATTTTATTTTATTTTATTCTGCAGCACATGGTCACAAAATTCTCTTTAAAATGATGGACCTCATGTTTCACATTCACATAGGGTAGCCTACACAGAATTCAGAAATGCAAACAACCGGTCTCAGTGGTAGGCCTACAGGAAATGATGATAACTTTGACAGGAGGAAAGAACAAAAGAATTCATAAAAAGATGCAGAAGACATCAATAAATGTCATAACAGCCGTGCTCAAAGCATTTTGCTTGGAGGATTGGACGTGTAAAATTATACTTGGCTGTGGGACAACAATGCACTTGGACATTTATTATTTAGATAATGACCTCATTTAACACATGGACACATCAACACAACAGTTACGCAGCTAGCACACACGCAAGCAAACAATAGCGCCAACTTAACAGAATGACCTTCTGATATTAACATTGACCTTTGAAAGCAATCTTTCCTCCCAGCATGCATCATCAGATCAATAAACATTGCTGCCAGGTGATGCTCAGAGCATTATCGGCCTGTTGCAGGCTCAGTGGTATGACACACACACACCCGCGCAGACACACACAGAAATGCAACAAAGCCTGCATGTCAAATCTAAATGTCAAACCCATGTGCTGCACATAGAATCTGTGTTATAGCAGTAATCATTGTCATAATACACACTTCAATGCACACTAAATCCAGCATTGACTTATTGACCGTTACTAATTGTCAATCAGTGTTTTGTGTTATGTGTTTAAAAAGCAATGAGTGCAAGTGAGAAAAGCAATTAACAGTTCCCAATCCCATCTTTCACTCACTTTCACAATACTACTACGTTTCCATTCTTTTTCTCATTTCGCCTGCTCGTTTTGAGTCTACGCTCCTACCGCATGAATGCAGGTGGCTCAGCCATGTCTCTGTTCTTGGTTCAACCTCCTTATCCAATCAGAAGCAGACCCCATTACCACACAGTTTCCCAGTCAATGATTTCTCATTTAGACCACACTCCCCAGATCCTCAGCTTATTGAGAGCTTGATGGATGACCTGTCGAATATGCACATTGTGTGTGTGTGTGTGTGTGTGTGTGTGTGTGTGTGTGTGTGTGTGTGTGTGTGTGTGTGTGTGTGTGTGTGTGTGCGCGTGTGTGTGTGTGGACATAAGACGTGGAATGAGAAACTATTTAAAACGCCTTTGAGTCAAAGTCCCTCAGCTCTCCCATTCTTAAAAAAGTTTAAATCTTTCCCTATGACAGCATCTTTATTTTTGTAAAGAAGAAAGAGAATGTTTAAATATTTATAGCTTGATGTCTGTTAACACATCTTTGAAGAAGTTATTTGTAAGTTTTACTACATCATGGCCACCATTAACACCTGTTCACTTATCAGTCTAGAGGAAATGGTGCAAGTTAATCATCAAATTTCAGTAAGTCTCCAGAAGTAACACCAGTGTAAACTCTTGTACACAGCACACATCTTTTCTTCTGCTCGTTAGCATGCTAATAAGCTACCCTGTCTAGTCAGCTTCAAATATTGACACACTGTAGTCCCCCGTGTATCGACATTGTGCTGCAAGAGGGTGGATTAAAACCTCTTAGGACGCAACGATGGCCAAAGTTCTTATCAAGTAAATAATGTTCACCACCAACTCCTGACAAGAGGGTTTGGTGGCAAAGTAAATTTCCAAGTAGCCTCAATAATTGCCCAGTAAGCTATTTATTATCAGTATCAGTAAACAGTAACAGCTCTATACATAATCTATAACATACTGAATACAGGGCATGAGTAGGCTACGTTCTGTGGGCATAGGATTATGACAAAATAAATTCTGCCAACTGAGCACACTTGCTACAATGTTGTTGAACACAATTTCCAGATCACATTTTCAGTCATTTTCTGGAACACAGTAAAATATCAAATATAATGTGCTACACTACATTACCAGTGAGAGGCAGTTGGCCTCTATCTGGTTTAATGGAAACAGCATGAATAAAGACAGCAGGGTGAATATCAAATTCTCAATTCAGTGTGATACAGCATCTCATATACTCTGCAGAGGCCACATAAATCCTGTGATTACCTTGAAACTGCTGTGAAATTTGCTGAAAACGCTGTGTATGCGAAGAGACCACAAGCATCACTAAGTGTCACTGAGGTCTACTCATTTCCAAGGTTCTTTAATTGCAGAAATGTTCACATTCTGAAATGTTATTGCCACTTCACACGCATAGCAAGCATAACTGACATGAGATACATGTAGTTTCTCATTTCTCTTCATCCCGAGCTCCAGTCATTTCCAACTGAACAGCAGGACCGACATGACAACTAAGAAGGTCAGAGGGCAGAGATCATTATGGATTGTTTCAGGTCATAGAAGATGGGTAAAGTCCCGTGGGTTGCTCAAATGTCATTACAAATCAGTCAAGCTGCGGGAAAAGTGTGTTGACACTGTAGCATTTGTGTTAATTACAGTATTTGTGTTGCTTTTTTCCCCCTTGTGTGCACAGTGTGAGGAAGGCAGGGCTGTTAGTGGAGCTTTGCCATATCCCAGAACAGAGTGGAAACAGATCCTGTGGTGCCACACAACGTTTGATTTCCTGCTGTGCTCGCTGTGATGTGGCCACAGCGCCACCCAGTGATCAAAATATGCCCATGCAGCTAAACATTGCTGCATGTACCCTTTGTGTCAGTAGTTTTAAGTTTTGTTAGAGGAAGAAGTTAGAGGCTGATGCTCATGAAACATGCCCCAAACTCTGACGTCACTTTTGAACTTCTTCACACTTAGCCTACTCGTTAACCTTAATGCAGTTTGCTGATTTTGATGAAAACTCATAAAAACCTCAACAAAGAAATCAATTTTAATGCATTTTTAATGTGGAAAGTAAATTATCATTTATTGTCTCATCAGCATCGCCTCGCTCAGTGATAAAAATATATTTTTCTGTCAATATGTGGATTTCTTTTTCTTTAAATTTACTTTTAAATCAGTCTACTGTTTAGACAAGAGAATTTTCAGTGTTGTGGTTAACTTAATCACATGGTTCTTTATTTACCTCTTGCAATTTGTTTTCAGTTCATTTTTCTTCAGTCTGGCACATACAACATCCAATTTTAACGTTATTGTCCCTTATTTCCAGTTTCAGTATCACACTAACATTTTATGTTTATCTTATTAAGGTAATTTAATTTAAAAATGTCCAGCAATTTGCTTGCAATAGCTGACTGAAAGATTAATGTGTGGGATGTTGCTAAGATACGTCCTCCATATTTACAGAATAGCTACAGTGAAATCTGCTGTGTGTGCGTAGGACAGGACATCAAACTCCACCAGCTCAAAGGAAAAAGGTCATGTCTTTTGTTTGTGTGCATGGTCTGGCCAGCTCCTTGTGATTATACATGTTGGGACTTTGAAGTTATAGAAGCTGATAATGCTCTGAAATGTCACCCGAAAATAAGATTTGAAAACAATTTGGTTTCATCATTTGAGGCCAACTTCCAATCACCCGTCTTAATGTCAGGGGTTACAGCTATTATTTGGTGGGTGTCCTGAACTTTTCAAGTTTTAAAATGTGTTTGAATATGCAGGTGAGTTCCTCATTCCCTCATGTTTTTCAAAAACCAAAATCACAGTGCTTTCACTCAGCTGAAAAAAAAACAAACACTGTGAAGCATTGCAGAATTTGTGAAGAATCAACCATCCACTCCAAGACTGTGCCAAAGTCAGACATGATAACATCTACCCCTACTGGTGACAAGTGGGAACAGAATACTTAAATACAAAATTGGTGAATTATGCAAATTGATGACCAGTATCAATTCCAGTAAGGCTTGTTTTACACTTGTTTTAATGAGTTTGGATCTTAGCCTCATTTTGGACAAATGAACTTACAACCACTCAATGTGATAGTTGCAAACCAGTCAAGGAGACATTGAAAATGTATCACTTTCTGTTTCTGTCTCTCAATGGATCCCACTCCCCTGATCTTTCCTTCTTAATCAATTTCCACTACAGTCTTTCTCAGTGTTTGTCCAGCTACATGAGGCCATCAGAAGAGTGAATTAACCCTCCAGAACAGCAGTGACAGATGTTCTACTGCTCAGGGCATATTATTAAACTGTGTGCAGATGCCACTGTTTATCTCATGGACTGGAGTAATGCTGGGTGAAAAGAAAGGAAATCAGTGCCTAACTAAAAGTGAAATTTTCAGTGTCGTATAGTATGTGCAGTTTTCAAGAACAAATAAAAAAACGTACAACAATACAATTCGTTATGAGTTATTATGGACATCTAATAAGTTCAAGCACTGAAATGTCTCCTCCTTGTTTAAACCATGATTGTTAGTTCCTAAATAGAAGTCATTGTTTCACAAACACTCTCTATTTGACCACACACTGCTGACACTGACACTGCTACACCGATGTAATTCGAAGCTTCGACCACTAGAGGTCGACAGACTTGGGCCTTCACAGTAAATTAAAGAAGTGGGCTGCCTCATGGGAGTTGTGGGTGGTTTTCAGGAAGACAGACAAAGGAAACATAATAAATTGTCAAAACAGCTTCTGACTCTGGGAGATGATGATCATTTCTAACAAGATACTGTTGTTGAAGAGCCTGTGAATATTCTCATTTGTCCAGGTCATAGTTATCTCAAGGAAATTTAAATCGAATGCAACTGGACTTGGTTATTGGTCTAGGAAGACGTTTCACCTTTCATCCAAGAGGCTTCATCAGTTCATGTTTGCATCTGACCAGGCTGGGACTGGTCCAGAAAACTGTGTTGTTGAAGAGACTCTTGTTCCCAAGAATATCAATGATATAAGGGCATGAGATTCAATATATGCAAGATATACAGCTGAGTATCTGTTGGGTTCTGTTATCGATGTAATAAAGCATAATTTGTTAGTAATTGCAGAGGTGATCATTTATACCTATAAAGAAGCTACTTCTTCCTCTATTCTTTATAGTCATAAAGGCCCAATCTCTTTCGTCACAATTTGCATTTTAAGCCTTGTTATATTCTACTTCAAATGTAAGGAAATCCTTTACCCACTGGGTGGCAGTGTGTGCACATGTACTGTACAACCTGACGTGGAATGAATCTGTGCAAGTGTTCGGTTATTTGACCCATCTCATATTCAGTCATCTGACACAGGCAATGATGAGAAGCCCTTGATCTCCAATTCAAGAACTGATGTAAAATTATATAACAACTCAGACAGCTTGATATGAGGGGGAGAGGGGAGGAGGTGTGGGAGGAATTGTATGGGGTGGGGCGGGCTTTTACAGTGCAGATCAAAGAGAGGGAAAAAGGCGAGAGAATATATCTGATAAGCCAAAAGGTATAAGAAGCAAACCGCACATGAAGCCATGTAGGGACATTAAGCTGGTGAACAGACGGCCTCTTGGTATTTTTGGCTGAACTTCCAGACTTGACACTCATGTTAAAAATGACAGGGGATCTCTGCCTTTGAATGCATGACGTCAAAAACCCCTGTATGCATTCTTTGGGTAATCCAAATTCAAATACATGGGATAAAGCAACTGAGGCAATAGGATAACTACTCCAAATGCCATGCTTCACACCAAACATTCACTTCCTCTAATGTAGTGGCAAAAGATTTGGTAGGTTTACCACGGCACCTGCTGCTGTGGAGAGAAGAAGAGAGGAATCCAATTTTCTCCAGATATTACACTTCTTTGAACTAATTTGGCTGCTCAATAAGTTGCTCTCATGCTGAAATAGAAATGTGGTTAAAATTTCATGCAGCACAGCATTACCCTCTATTCATTTCTGAGAAAAAAAAAACATATTTGAAATGGATTTCATGAGGTATTAAGTGCACAATCCTGGTAGCATGTTACGCTGACACATGATGCAGTCCTGAAAGCAAAGGCAGTTCAGGGTGTATTGAGCTGAGGAGATTTTTATTGACAAGTGTTTTGCCCCGTTGAGCTGATATTTCAAATACGGAGACCATGTAAGGTTGTGAGGCAGTCACTCATGAAAGCGTCGTGAAGCAAAGGGCAAGCTGTGAGCCAAAAGGCTGAGAATAACTCCTGTGTATTAGTGCAGTTGTGTGGGCTGTGAGTAAGAGAGAAGGTGAAGAGCCTCAGACACAATCAATAGCCGAGAATGCGAGTCCGTCTCCCCGTATGTGTGCACAGGAGCAGCCGGTGAGGGGAGACCGCTGCAGAAGGATGACTAATGATTTCAGCGAAATTAAATGTGCTCCAATCACTTAGAATAAAATCATCTTTCACAGAGTAGAAATATATTAAAATTGATCTCGAAAAAATGTGTGGTATTGTTAAAAGTATCTGGGCACGGTTGGAGTTTGTGTTTGTGACACCAAACAGACGCTGGAGTGAACAAGGTCGACCTACAAGGACAGACTCTGTGTGTTTTGGCGCAGTTTAGAGGCAGAGGGGGTGGCATTGGCAATAGAGATTTACTGTGACATGTACTTTAATATTCATAATCTTGGTTAAATATTGCTGCCATGATTCGATGGTGAGGTGCTTTTGTCTCTCCTGTGATTTACAACACGATGACAGAGATGGAAACATTGCTTCCATTGCTCCACTAGAGTCACAGACTCCACTTTTGAAAGACTTTGTATATAATAGCGCTGTACATGAAGCGCGGCATTTCAACCTCCCAGAGGATCGCGGTCAAGTACACCTTGTTAAAACCATCCTGAGGGGGCTCATCATTTCATTGTCTACAAACAGAAACAAGACAAAGCACTTAGTGTGCTCCCAACATGTGGCAGTTTTCCTGTGTGGCAACACCAGACAGCAGCTGTCACCTCTGACATCATCAGCGAAGCACACTGGCCATTTTAGGTGGCAGTGCGCCTCCGCTGCGTTTTCTGTAACAACTCAGACAGATGGTATTCACAATTTAAAGAAGTGTATACTGTACACTTCCTTTTCCTCAGAAAGCTAGATGTAGCTAATGGTGCTGAGTGTTGTTTGTTTGAGCTACTGTAAGTGGTTTGTGAATACGATTTAAAGCCTTTTTAAGATCAGCCTGATTTAAGTTTATCCAGTGTCCCTTTTTTTTCTTATTTTCTGTCAAATACAAACGCTCACACACAAACATAAGCATGCCATTGAAGAAAAAGGACACAGGCATGTTGAAAATCTTACAATGTATATAATTGACACAAGATTTCAGGTACAACAGCAAATGAGACATTTGTATTTTTCAACCTCTTTCTGGCATCTATCTTCACCATAAGCACAAACTCTCCATAGATTTCTGGTAACAACAAAACCAAAGTAAATAAAAACAAGAAAATGAAAAGTACTTTTTTTTTTCCTCATAAATTGGCACCGTACAGAAATGCCTCCCATACTCAACACAGTGTAGAATAAAGCAGTTATTAAATGGTTGGATAATTAGCTTTGCAATTTTTTTAAATTTGCCACCATAAGTAATACATGAGGGCAGGATTGAGGTGCACGCACTAATTTAACATCAGCTCTCCGGACAGACCTTTCTCCTGCTTCCTCTCGCATTCAGGGGCTTCTGTGTTTACACTGTTTGGCCGTGGTTGAAGAGGAGACATCTTGCTGGGCCATATCTATCTGCATACACACACCCCAATCAATAGTCGTTCCTGGAAGGTGTTGACTCACGTATCGATTGACCATCTTGTGATGTCTTTGTGCAGACAATGCCATTTATTGGCCTCATAAAAGTGCAGGTTTTTATAAAAGGGAGGGGGACTTGAGCAACAAATTAATGGGATCAAAAAGGTGAAGGAGGAGAGAGGAGGGGGGGAGGGGTGGGGGTAGCGGGTGTGGGTGTGGGAAGGGGAGGAGGGGGGGTTGTGCAAATTTCAGCCGATGACATTGTGAGGCAGTCAATGAAACTCAAACTTCTGAGTCTAAAAGTCGCAAGTCGTCTTTGAATTGGAATGTCACCATCACAGTTGGAGTCATTTCTCATTCTTTACAGGGCATAGTGTGTACTTTCACATTCATATTGAGATTTTTCTGAAGGGTCACAACAATAGGACCCCTGCGGTGCTCTCGCTAATTGTTCTTTGCTTAATATGCATGGTTTTTTGTTTGTTTTTCTTCCTCACACATGAACGTCTAATACCGTTGTATCTGGGTTTTTTTTTATCTTAAAATTGACCCCAACTTTATGCAAAGTGTCAAAGGCAGTCACAGGCAGATTTCATAACCAGGGACGAAGAGAAAGACACACACCCGCGCGTAAAACACACATACACAGAGCAACAAAGCATGTCAAAAACTGAAAACACCATCAAAATATCCTGTCAAGTAACACGCATGACGACCACCTCACCCATTTCCACAGCGGTAATTAACCAAGTAGCTAACAGATGTGCTTCTCAAACTTTGACAGAGTCTCAAACTACTTAATTGGATCTGCAGTATTACCAACCGTCAGGTGCATTTAGATTTTTTTTTTATTCACATAATGAATTATAGTGGATTGTCCCAGTGTTCAACTGAAGCAATGATGTCCATTTGTGTCCCCTATGTTCCATTTCTCTGTTACATACGATACTGACAAGTCGAGATACCATCAATAGGGATTTTGAGTTATTACAGTAGTAGGTTGAAAATACCAGTTTGGAAAAATGAGCTATATTAATCTCCCATTGCTGTCAGTTGTATAGCACTCTAGAATATAATGTTAGTCCAATACATTTTAATACATTTCATTTCTGTGGCGTCCAGACAAGATTTATATAAAGGCTCTATCGTCCATCCCCTCTTTTGCTCCATCAATCAAAAGACAAGTACGCACATTCACACGCAAACACAAAAACATGTCCACACATGCAAGCATTGTCACACAGCGTTCTTAAATGAGAGCTTTGACATTTCTTTGAATTAAAATGTGGTACATGTTTCCTCCTCAGCGAGCTTCTCATCAGGAAAAAGCCTCACACTGTGTTTCCACAACATTCCCCACTAACGTTGACACATAATGAAGCACTGTGTCATTGTCATATTGCCTTGCCATCATGTAGAAGCATGAGGAACGCTTTAAAGGTCATAATAACTGATGAGTGGGGAGACAAGTAGAGGGAGTCGGGGGAGGTGGGGTGGGAAGAAAGAGGCACTGATATAGAAAAGTTGCGGGAAAATGGAAGGCAGATATGAATACACTATGACAGCCGATGAAGGAATTAAGAGTTTAAGCATACAATGATCTGGCCATTATAAAATTGTGATACCTAATTGGCTATTTTCTCTAGAAAACAACAAGGAAGCAATCAAAAATATGTACACTGCTGTGTCTGCCATAGAAATAGTATATGGAGTTATTTTTGTCTCATAAATACCTGTAAACGCAGAGGGTGATCTACAAATGTTCCTTGGTTTGCACATGTGTTTTGCTATCCACAAATACACATTTCTAATTTGTAACTTGTATTTTGGTTTTTACAAATAAATGTGTATTTGTAAATATATTGGGTATTTGTAAATGTATAATTTTCCATTTGTAAAAACAAAAAAGCCATTTGTAAAACCGAAAATTCTGTTTGTGTGGATCACCAATCACACACACTTCCTCAATGACGTATTTCTGAGACATTCCTGTCGAGATCGACACAGATCCACAAACACACAGAGGTGATTCACAAAGGGCCGCTCTCCTCACCAGGAGGGGCAGTGGTGGCGAGTGGCTGAATTAAAACAAATGAAGAAGACTGCTACTGGATTATCTCGAGAAATTATTTTAATTCCCACTGTTAATGCGTCACTTTATTAAGTTTTAATATTTTTTCATGCGATAAAGTAACTGTTTAGATCCCCAATATGCGGTTAGTTTATCCAAATGACGCCTGTTTGGAAGTTTGCTCCGCCGTTCGCGGAGCAGTGAAGCTCCACCTGTGGAGCAGCTAACTAGGCTAGTTAGCAGCTAACTAGGCTACCACCGGACGAGCGGCCTATCACAGAGGCTACAGCCGAGCTGCTGTGGTGTTCGGCTGGCTAACCTCCGCTGTCATCCCGGTCTCCCCCGACTCGTTTTTTCCCCCGGAATGACGACGCTGGTTAGCCAGCCCACTGCAGCAGCCCGGCTGCTGTTTAGATCTGATTAGATGTTAGACTGTTTAGATCCCCAATATGCGGTTAGTTTATCCAAATGACGCAGGCTGTTTGGGAGTTTGCTCCGCCGTTCGCGGAGCAGTGAAGCTCCATCTGTGGAGCAGCTAACTAGGCTACCACCGGACGAGCGGACTATCACAGAGGCTACAGCCGGGCTGCTGTGGTGGTCGGCCGGCTAAGCCGCGGCATCATTCCAGGGGAGAAACCAAGCCCCAACCCGGTTGCTGCCTCTGGATGAGCGGATCATCACAGAAGCAACAGCAGGGCTGCTGTAGTGGTCGGTCGGCTAATCTGCGTCGTCTTCCCAGGGGAGAAAAGGAGCCCATCAATCTACCGGCTGTTTTTTTTTAGAGGTTTACCGCCAGCTGGATGAATTATTATGAATAGGAGATAAATGTTGTCTCATTCAGTGGTGTAGTCTGTAGGCTATATCAACAAACAAAACTATTTAGTCTATGATGGGCTATGTACAGTCACCACCGCTACATCAATAAATAAATAAACGTTTTACAATGAAACGGTCAGTCAGTTGACAAACAGGCGTCATTTGGATAAACTAACCGCATATTGGGGATCTAAACAGTTACTTTATCGCATGAAAAAATATTAAAACTTAATAAAGTGACGCATTAACAGTGGGAATTAAAATAATTTCTCGAGATAATCCAGTAGCAGTCTTCTTCGTTTGTTTTAATTCAGCTACTCGCCAACACTGCCCCTCCTGGTGAGGAGAGCGGCCCTTTGTGAGTCAGCAGCTGTGAGTTTGTGGATCTGTGTCGATCTCGACAGGAATGTCTAAGAAATACGTCATTGAGGAAAGAAATGCGTGTGTAAATTATACATTTACAAATACCCAATATATTTACAAATACACATTTATTTGTAAAAACCAAAATACAAGTTACAAATTGGACAAACTCCATAATAGTAGAACCATTCAAACACATGCACAGTGTGGCTTTGACTGTGATATGAATCATTGCTGCAATTAGACAAAAAACATATGACACTGCTGGTTGCAATTATGATGCTAATCACTGGGCCTTTGCAGGGAGCACACACAATTTTGCATGTTATATTATATGCTCTGCTGTGCACATAAAAGGAATATTGAAAATAAACAAACAAAAAATAAAAGGCGCTACATGACAGCAGTGTTTCTGTTCTGCTTCTGTGTACATTTCTGTTCTGCTACACGCTTCCAAAATCAGGAACTGTCAATCCTCTGCTGCGAGGGCGATCTTAAAACCGACACCCCACCACCCCCCACCATTCCACATACAGCGCTCTATAGTGGGAAGCTGCTGTCATCTGAGACCTGGCCCGGCCTAGCATGTGTTTTGCTTACACCAGACTCTCGAGTTGATCCGACGCTGCCAGCGGGGTTTTGAGGGAGAGGGAGAGGGAGAGAGAGGGTGATCTGCCTCAGCGGGGAGGGGTGGAGTGTCAGAGGGAATGTAGGGATGAGTGGATGGATGGAGCGGTTGGACGGTGGGTCATGTTACTCCTACATTAGACGATCATGTCAGTGTGAATGTGATCACAGCTATTATTACTGCTTAAATGGGAAAAAGTGCTGACGCGGAGTGCTCTCATCCGCGCTCCGAGAACGTGTGCGTGTGTGTAATGATATTGTGAGGGCCGAATGCATTAAGAGGTCTGGTGACTGGTGTGGTCGTGATGTCCAGATTATCCTCCTGTAAAAGTCATCAACGTTACTTTGTTGAAGACTGTGGTTTGTGTTCCTTTTGCTATAAATATTGGGTTCTGTTGTGAGTTATTAATAAATAAATAAATTCTACTGAACACAAGTGCTGTTTTCGAGGAAGTGGAATAAAAAATATATGTATCTGAGCACCACTGCAAAGCCCCATTCTCCCTCTCCCTGTGGTGTCAACACCAACATACTGTTAGCAATATAGTCTTACACATGTCTTAGGTACAGATATAATCTCAGAGAACCAAAACACCGGAAACAAAACATTAGAAGATGCGAAAAGACCAGCTCTAATGGTGTCATAATATAGCAAGAAATTAAAGACCAGAGCAGAACCAAAACAATTTTGAATAGTCATCATTCCATTTTTGTTCTAATCCAAAACCAAAACAAAGTCCATCCTGGTGTTTTTTGTTGTTGTTTCCTTATACTTATTTAGTTTTGGCAAAGTAACTAACCCCCAAACTTCTCCTCCCTATCCTCTCAGACTCTCCCCAACCCCGTGTCCCAAACTCAGTCCCGGTTGGTAGATTCCCCCTCAATTATCGCCGCAGCAGCAACATGAGCAGTGAGAGCAGGTAAATGGTGATGCAGGGAAGGTGCTGGGTGGCCGAGGCTTTCACCTTCTTGTTTTCCGGAAGCTCGGGGTAGTGCATTATTGGTCGCTCGGTGACAGCGACAAGGTGTGGGTCCCGGGAACACGTTTCTTCAGTGCACATTCCGCTTCCTGAACCGCTGACGTCATCACCTGCAGACACAGGGTCAGAACACAAGCTTAAAGGTTGAATATGGAGAATGAGCACAATACCACCATCTATTGATCAAGATAGAAATTGCAACAACAGAAAAATAATTCCAGCAGTCGGTTGCCAGACCGTTGCTAAGTATAACACACCGTTGCTAGGGACGCCGCTCTGATCAGAGGAGCAGAGGAGAAGAACTATGCACGATATTTACCTTATGTTTCATTTTTACTTTCATTAAACAGATTCCGACTAATTGCAATGTTAGATAAATGACTTGTAACTTGTTACAGGGAGAGTGGAGGCTCCTTCCACATCGTGGCTGAAAACCAAACCTGCGATCAGAGCCTCTGACCCGGGCGGTGTCACAACTCTTGTCTCGGTAAGACCACGAGTACGTGACACAAACGCGCCCATAATCTCTTGTGTATGACGGATAAGACTACACAAACACACACATCGCAACATGTTCCATCGATCCACTGATTGATTATAAAAGGCTTTGTTGAAAACATATGCACATGACCGGGAGGAGGGGTTAGCAAAACAATGGAGAAGTGATGCCCAATGCTGGCTACTGGCTGGTACGAGGTAAACAGGAAGTCATTGTCGAACCCGTCAAAATTTCTTAATTCAGACTAAATATAGTTTTTTATGGAAAAGCAATACATGTATTCTGCACCCCTCTAAACGCCCCGTGGATGTATTATGATTTTTTAAATATAGCTTTTAATAAACATTCTCCATATTCTACCTTTAATGGTACGACAAACACACACACACAATACAGTAATGCACTACCCCGAGCTTCCGGAAAACAAGAAGGTGAAAGCCTCGGCCACCCACCCAGGAAAAAACAATGTGGCCTGTGTATTAATAATATTTCTGAATTATTAGACTTGCCCCCCGGCAAGAACATTTTTATACAGTGTAGTATTGCAGCTGGTAAAACTCTTGTTATTTATACTGTTAAAAAATAGACAGATAGGCACTTTGATTTATGCAAAACATTTTTATACATTTGTCTTCATTCTAAATGTGCTGCGTTTGCTGAGTTTGTTTAAACAAAAATATAAGTGCTGCCTTCTCAGATGTGCAAAAACAGAGTTGTTTATTCCCCTTAAACTAGAAAGCTTTGAATCATCAGTGAGTCATCTGATTTCTTGTGAATATTCTTAAGAAACTTGTGGAATGTGTTGATTAAAGTACACACTGGCGTCCTGGAAGTCCACATCCTGGCCGTTGAGAGCATTCTTCAGGCGGTGTGTCATGATCTTCAGCTGCATTATCTGCTGACGTATTGTCATGTCTGGCTTGGTGATGTCGATTTCCACTTCAGGGTTGTTGATCTGACTGGCCAGGCCGTCACCCATCACCTCTGGGAGGTACCTGGCACACATGAACGCTCGTTTAGCCCACGAAACACAATTTTTCATCCAATCTGCACAGCTAATTAGAGATGATGCAACATTTGCTGAAAAGTGCTGCAACAGGTAGCAATGACAGGATAACATTTTCTTAGTTTCCAAGGAATCATGCTTAGTTTCCCAGGAATCTGAGGATTTTTTTTTAGTTTCCCAGGAATCTGAGGACCACAAGCAGGAAACAACTAACTTGTCATATGGCTAATTTATATACACTATTATCTATGTCAATATATGGTTATTATATGGTCATACCAGACCAAACAAGGCTGAAACAGGAGACTAGAAACAGAAAAATGTCTTCAAGTTAACATAGACAAGCAATTTCAGTTTTTTTTTTGTTAAGTTTCTTCTTTCAAAGCATACATGTATCAACACAATGCGTCCATTGTACATGTTATATGATATCTGGGGCGACTAGTTTGTGACAGATCAACCCACAGTTCCCATGACACTAGAAGATGGATTGTCCGTTTTCTATTTTGATATGTTAGGTGAAAAATAAATGTCTTCGTAGGTGGAAATATCCTACCTGGCACGGTTCATGCCATTCCAACACTTATCCTCTGCCCCTGTTCCAGTGGCCACTCTGTCACTGCAGAGCAAAGTTGGAAGAGAAACCCAGTACGGCTGCATGTCCCTCAGTCTCACAGTTACATCAGACACCTGAGGCAGAGTTGACAAGAAGCGCACTTGTGAGCTTTTATGCTTTGCCCAAAATCACAGCATGATGAGGAAAAAAACACCTGCTTCCCCTACAACCAACTGCAGTGCTTAGTCATCTGACTCATTCATTCTTGCATGCATTCAACCCCATCTAATCACCCCATAGTGTAAAGGAGAAATTAACAGCAAAAGGGGTTTAATTGAGTTGAGCAGTGTTTCCTACGTCATAGACCATCTGCATGAATAGACTGGATTACGCCATCAGAGAGCAATGACAAGAACACAGATTCAGTCGCATAAACACCTACCAGTTTGGTCATTTTGTTGGAGTTGGCTTCCACTCTGTCCTCCACCGTAACTCTCCCTCTTTTCATGGCTTCATCAGCCCCTGTGGTGCTGGTTCCTCCCTCTCTAATGTTGCCGCATGCCTGGAACAACTGGTGCAGGGGCAGGTGAAGAAAAGATACGATAGAAATGGAGAGAGAAGATACAGATGAGTGGCAAATTCAAGGAAAAACTAAGGCAAAGTGTCTTAAAGACGTGTTGGGCCACTAGCAGTAGCCTGGGTGAGACTTGATGACACGATGAATACCGTTCTTCCCGAAATATAATCCCTCGTGACAGCCAATCCAAAATCAACTGCAGGCAATCAGTTGAGTCGAGATCTGGTGACTGTGAAGGCCACAGCACATGATTCACATCTTTCCGATCAATCCATTTAGTGACCCAGTCATGCCCCATGTGAAAGCATCAGCAGCCATTACATCTCTCAACTCATTAATTCACATCTTCTTTTATTAACTCACCTACCTTTACACGAGACAAGTTAACAAAAGGGTGAAATGACTAAAGGGACTTTAAGTATGTTATCAAAGTCATCTCCATTTACGAGTAGTAACTTAAACTGTAAGGCTCTATAAACATTACTTTCCTACTATATGTATATGTAGGTCATACTCTGGATCTTTATCGGTGCTGGTGTTAACAAAACTGAAATTTAATGATGCTGAACTCTCAATACAATCCTATAATCTCATCAGCAACACTGTTAGGTTATCTCTCTCCATCTCTCAATCCATTCATCTATCTCTCCATCTATCTACACAAATATCTACCTATGTAAACCAACAGCCACAGGTGGTGCTGGTTATTTGTATGACCCCAGGAGTCAACCACAGAATCAGTGAAGCAGAATGATTCATAGCTTAGAAACTACTACTTGTCCCAATGGGATCTAGATTTATAAATGGAGCCCTGGGAATACAGTAAGACTGCAGTCAATCTGTCATCCAATCTGCTCTGTTTAGAGAAGCCTCGAGCCTTTGAACCTTCACATATAAGAATACAATGATCCTGTTTTAAGCTTTCAATCATTTGACATCTGTCAGCATGACGCACTGGTGTTGTGTGGTTCACAGCAGACTGGATAAGGAACATAAGCAATATGGAACTGAATCTGTTAATTACATTTACAGATACACACCGCATGTACAGCAGTGTATTTATCTGGAAGGGCTATGTTTTTATGAGGAAAGCACATAACTCAACATACGACTTTTGATGTCAGCAGATTATGTAAATAGGAGATAATCTGTCCCACAGTTTGTCTACCATAATACTACACTACGAGCATCAATTGACTTCAGAGGGATCAACACAGCACTTTCCCCCTGAGATGAAGATCAGAAGCTCAAGTTGTGTGTGATTACCATACTGAACCAGGTCAGAGGCGGCCTGCCAGGCTATGGCTCACCTCAGGCCGTCAGGCTGTTTTAACAGCAACACAGCACAGAAGAAGCTTTGTCTTTTCTCTCACCATATACACAGTTTTCCACCTTCATCAAACTAGTCAGAGTTTCGTGGCTGCCAGTGCCTTTTAAGGATCTTATAAAACTGTTGCTAAAACACCATTAAGCAGTGAAGTAAATGCTTGGCCCACAGATTCTGGCAAGACTCACATTGTTCAGTTGAAATCAGGTATGTGGGGCTCTCTAACAACATTAATTTAGTGGCAGGATAGGTGTTAATTGTATGAACAAAGTGGGGGCAATGACGCCACATGTTGTTTGAGTCTCAACCTAAATTAATTAGTGTCAATTTTATTAGTTTGCACTGTGGGATTTCCGGAGACTACAGGTTTTTTACTTCCTACAATTCTCAAAGCTTTACCTAATGATAAAAATATTTGAGAGCCCCGGAATTCCAAATCTTATATTGGGATTTCTCATGAACATTAAATATTAAAGATAATTTAATAGGCAACTCTTAGCTAATGTGCTTCTTCAGGAGTGTGTGGGTGCTTGCTGTTTGGCTACATAATGAAATAATTTCACAACTGTCAATTTTGATTCCAAAATATCTAAATCCTGATTGGTGCATGAAGGCCCATCACATCAAGTTTTTCTGAGCCCCACACACTCCAAACTGTTTCATACCCATGTATTATAGAGAACCACAGAGAATCACCTTGACTTCATAGTTAGTTGGCTTCTAAAAACATGTTTTCACTTTCTCATTGTGTAGATTGATTGGCAAAAATTCCAATTTAAATCAATGAAATCTTTCATACAGTAATGTAAAATATCATTAGGATTTATTGCCATGGACTGGTTGACAGATGTTTTTACCTGTAGCCAGTTACCCCATCTAATTGGCTGAGAACATCTGTTTGGTTTTTGACCTAATATAATTAAACCAGTGTTTACAGAGGGTAGTTGTACAGTTATGGCAGGAACAGCATATTAATATGACCTAGTTTGTAACAATCACCTAATTTAAAATGACATACACTATGTAACTCGCTGGTGGAGAGTCCTTCACTCTGTGCCACAACCATGATCATTTACTAATGATGAAGTGATTTAACAAATCAAATAAAAGAAATCAAAGAAAGAAATATGTGATTTCAATGGAAATATCGGGTGTATTCAGTGTTTATGATGCTAATGACACATTGTTGTTCAGCTGTGTTGATTTGCTTTTTTGAGGTCCTCATTGTATTTTGTGCAGTAAAAACCGTCAGCCAGCTTTGTGTATCAGTACGTATGTCTGTGCCACTGTGTGTTCTGACCTTGCTGTTGATGGTCTGTAAATTATCGAGCATGGTCACCATGGCTTCAGATATGCGATTGGGAATGGAGAGGACCACGCTTTCCACGCCAGATGGGCCATCAAAGCGATCAGCCACCTGCATCATTGTTTCTACAGAGACAGGAGGTACCGTTAGCATGAAGACAGTGTGAAACGAGTCATATGTCTGAAGTTGGTTCAGCTGTATTCACAGCACAAAAGCAACACAATGTGTCGGCTGAAGCTTTGAGCAGACACAAGGCTCATTGGATTTGTGAGTGTGGTGTGCTACCCACCCGCCAAATGCCTCCACTCAGTGTTGAGGTCAGCTTGGTTGGCCAGACAGCCCTTCATGACATTGCTACAGTAGTTGGCACAAGGTCTGGCGGAGGCCATGCCCCGGCAGTGGGGACAGTAAGTCATCTTCATCATGGCTCGCATACACTCCTGGCTCAGGTGCACCTGGGGTAGGGCACGGACAAAAATAAATGTACACCACCTGGATGAAAAATGACTGTTTAGTCAAGCATATATGATCTAAGAATCCAAAAGAAAAAACAGATAGCAGCTGTTGATTAGGCAACATATGACAACTAAAACTGTGTAAAGCCCTGCTGTACAGGAGACTGAAATATATGTAAAACATAAGTGCTCAGATTGAACAAGATCTGAAGATGTAAATTTCTTAGGCCAGACAATGACAGTCACGGAACTGTGGGAGGTCACCTCCCATGGTGACCTTTTTTTTAGTTTGCTCCAGACTTTCATTCAGCACAGTTTCCTTGGAAACCACTTTGGGAGAATTCGCTTTTTGTTTCACATGCGATGAAAAGGCCCTGACATTCATACAAGTATTCTCAGTCCCTCACTCCATCCTTCCTGCCTCCTCCATTTCTCTCTCTATCCCACGACGCTGCTCCCCCTGGAAAGGGCCTTCGTGCGTGAAAAGTGAAACTGGGTTAATACCAGTAAGCTCTGTTCACAAGAGAGTACAGCTATGCATGCAAAACCTCAGGAAGTATGTGTGTGTGTGTGTGTGTGTTTGCGAGAGAGAGAGAGAGAGACAGAGACAGAGAGAGAGAAAGAGAGAGAGAGACAGAGAGAGAGAGAGAGAGAGAGAGAGAGATGGAACGAGCCCAGCTACGCATACAAAGCTCCTCTAAGCTGACATCTGGGCCAGCCTGATGCTTTTCCTGGAAACTGTTCTTCCAACAGCAAAGTCACAGTTAAAACCAGGTTTTAACAAATATACAGTGGAAATGGGGCAACAATAGGGATCAGGTGGGAAAACAACATCCTCCAGTCCTGTCATGCTTTCAGTACTACAGCTCCCAGTCTCACTGCAGAAATGATCATTTTCAGCCTCACATTGAATTCTCAGGACTTCAGACTATGGCCTTGTCCCCTGATGAATGTTATCTGACATTGACAAAGGCAGCTGTTCTGTAACACTTTTCCTTTTTGGTGTAATTCTGTGTGCTTCTTTGTATTGGGTGTAGTTTGTAGCCCTGCTTTTTGTTCCACACATACTATCATCAGTATATTCTCAACTAGTGTTGAAAGTATTGATTTTTATGTGCTTATATAGCATCAACCCAATTTCCCCACAAGGATAATTAAAATTTTATCTAATTATATTTGATCCACATAAGGCAAAAGTAGTTTATTTTGATGCTGTTTCAACTCTGAATTAAATCTTAAACCACATTAAGAAATACATAATGAGCCTAAATTAGTCAATGCATCTCTGATGAATAAGTGAGATCAATCGAATTTGGTAATTATTGCCAGTTGCATAAGGAGGCCAGCATGGAGTGATATAAGTGACACTGAACAGCAATAACCACATTCCCAGGCTTAATCTGAAGTCTTATGAGACGTGAGTCAGATCTTGCCCTCCTTTTCTCCCCTTCTCCCATGCTTACCCTACCACTCATTAGCTTGGGATGAGTCAGACAAATGCTTTTTTGGTGAGAGAGAAGAGTGAGGGAAGGGAGGGTGCAGGCGTGAGTGGAGAGAAAGTCTGAAAATGAGAGAGATAAGAGGAGGGGTTGTTAAAAAATCTACGAAGTCCATAAAGGGCTGTTGGCATGGGAGTTTAAAAGTGAAATACTTATTAAGGAGAGGCAGCTATTAATCTGGTTTCTGTTACATCACCCATGCAATATTAACACTGGGAATCCCAGACCAGGCTCAACAGACATGACACAGTGTGGAACTGCTCTGTGGTGCCGCTTGATGTTAACAACTTCCTCAGTAACCTTGGAGCTGTGGTGCACCAGGCGCTGTGAAGGAGGGGATGTCAAATTAGAGCCAGTAAAAAGACTCATAGTCTCTGGGCTGCGACCACAGACTGTTTTCATTATGGATCCATTTGTTCTTGTTTTTGTTTTTTTGAATTTTAGGCTACAATTTAAGAGTTAAAAACAGAGTGAAAAATGCCCTTCACAATTTCCCAGGGTGCAAGGGAGCAATTCCAAATCGCCCCCAATTTCCCATCTAAATGTCAGAAACCACAATTTTTTATAGATACATAAAACAGAAAAAGTGATAGTAGCAGATTCATGGCAGTTTTAACTGATAAATTATCAAAGTTACTGATCAAAAGTTTTATTTCAAATCAGCTCTAATTTTATGGACAGACCATTTCATCATAAATAAAAACACAGTATAGTCTTCACACTTTCTCACACACACACTGCACTGACCTAATTCGAATGATCGCTGTACAGCCCTATCAGGAGATATCAAAACAAAGTTTTAGGTTTGAATTTCTCTCTTTGATGTTTACACACTTGTCCTTGCTTCACCTACACAACATGCTTCCCATACCTGTCAGCTCCTTTCATATTTCCCTCCCTCCCTCTCTCTCTCTCCCGCTCCCTCTGCTTGTCTCTCCTCTGTAATTAGTAAGGATATATGAGCAACCTCTCCCCCTTGTGTTATAGAGCGAGCTCATCCAGACTCCTTGCCTCCAGAGTGAGCTATGTGGCGCGTGGCCTACTTCCTCCACTCCTCTACCCGAGGGAATAAAACAGTCCGGAAAAAAGTTAAGGACACAGCAACTGGTGCAGCCCGCAGCAACGCGAGGGAGGAATTAATACTGTACCAGAAAGAAAGTCTGCATCTTACTTCTGAGATCTCTCTCCCTAACCCTCTCAAATAATTATTCAGTTTTCCACGCGTCTCGCTCTCCCTCTACTCTGCTTTGCTCTATTCCCAGCCTCCTTTCAGGATACTCTTTCATCACCTTTCACCACATCTCCTATTTTTCATAGCTAATCAAGCCAATACATAGCAGGGATTCATGTCATGTTTCTTCTAAGTTGGCAGCGAACACAGACTTCTGCAGGAGACATTGGAAGCACACACATGCGCAGGGAGAAAAGTGTCTTATTAGTCCCTGCTTTGCACCCAAGCAGTGGAATAGCTCCCGGAGCAGGGTGCAGTAAACATCTTCAGTCACGGGGGCCCTATAAGTGGCAATGCGTAGCTATAAATAGGGGCGGTTGTCTCATTAGGGCCCAATCAATTGAAGATAGAATTACAGGGGAAAGGAGGGGGGAGGCTCCAAATTAGTGTACAAAGCTATTCACACTAAAATGAGACAGAGGATGGGACAAGGCACAGCTCTGGGAAATATCAACAGACATCATGGAGTACAATACACTAGGGGAGGAAGGAGAATGAAGGATTGAGAGAGCAGTAAGAAAGGAACAAGAGAGGATGCTGGAGTTCGTCAGAGTCTTTTTTATTATCTCCCCCCGTCTCATTTGTTCCCGGCACAAGGCCGTTCCGATCTGCCTAAGCACGGCACAGGGCTGATTGTGTGCAGCTGAAGAAAGCGGCACAGTCTGACACACAAATTATGAATGCGAGATGGAATATGAAATTGAACAGTTGGTTGAAGTCTGTTCTTCGTTTAGTCACGTTTTACCAAACCAGCTTTGACTTGTAATGACACAAAGAAAGAAAGACAGTACAGTTCAAATAGATGAGCTTGGAAATTCCCTTTTACAGAGACTGACCAAGTGTGTCCATGGTGACTGTTGATGCATTGTGGTTGATCTCTTGCCTTCCCGCCTTCCCATTTAAGACTTTTGATGAGTGGATGTAAATGGGGCAAGAAGGCAGCTCGTGACCCAATTCGGAGTGGCAGTGGCTCCAGCGCCGTGGCATTAGTGTTAGAATGACATTTTGTAATTTTGGAAAAGCTTGCGCTAATTATTTACACATTTTCCCCCAGCCGGCCTAGTTTAATGAACTCATCGCTCACTATCCCAGAGCACAAACAAAGCGACATCAGGCAGGAAATGTGTATTAAGAAGTAGCCACACAGGGGAAATGTTCATCACCATTGGAGGGGAATGATGTTATGAGTTGTGTGTGGAGTTATGTATGTGCTTGTGTTTCTACACCTTTAAGCACTTGTGCGCTCGTGTACTCAAGTGCGTACATGGATGTTTGCCTCAGAGAGATGCTTATCAGTTTAGCATCTTGCTGGCAGAGCTCTTGCAGAAGTCCTAACTCACTCTGGCTGGCCCAGGGGGTACACCCATGTGTCACATATTGTGAATAGCAATTCCACCATAGTGTGCTGCCCATGCTAATTCTGATCCTGTTCACTTGCATCTCACTTAAGAAGGAAATGTCATGTCTTGGGCTGTGTTAGGCAAGTAGCATGTATGCTGTGTCTCTTGGTCATGGAGTTTTTAATTGTCACTGTCATGCTGCGTGTCTTGTTATTGACCTACAAACTGCCTTGGTGGACTAGCTGTGTCCATGGTTATCCCTGATTTTTACCCCCCCCTGTGGCTGTGGATGTGCTTAGCCTTTGCTGTGCGCAGCCAGGTACTTAGCTGACACATCCTCAGGTGGCTTTATGTAGGTGTGAGATGTTGCACCTATTTCTGGGCCCAAAGGGAAGCAGAGAGAGAGATACCAGGCCAGGCTGTCTCTGTCTTAGTCTGAAGCAAACAGCACAGTATGCACCACCCACAGTGCCAGCCGAGCCAGAACATGTATACTACATCAGTGCAAAAGGGAAAAGGATCATACAGAGTCTCTCTCTGACATGCATCCAAATGTGTGGCCTTGTAGTCACGTAGTAGCACAACAATCTATCGTGACTTTTTTTCTATCTCTCTCTCTTTCTTGCTTTTGGTCTTTTCATGCTTACACACAGCCTGGCCTTGTAATATTTCATCAAGGAAATTACTGTATTATTCATCTCTGGTGCAACATCTGTTTTGTCGGAGGATGTGTATATTTCTCACGGGGGCTCTCGGCTCTCCTTGTCCAGTGCCTGATGGGAGATGTTTTTCACGGCCGCATCAATACTGACCGCCTCCCCCACAGAAGCTGAAATAATTTCTCAGTCTTGCTGTGAACTTAACCTTACACTTGTCTTATACGCAGAGGGGACCATTTCTCCTGGGAGATATTAACCCTCTCCAGGGTCTTTTTTCAGTTTAGAGCTGACGTTTACTGTGGTTTCTGGAGCTGATCATTTGAGAGTTACTACATGGAGCCACTGCCACTGTTTCATACTAAGCACACAGACTAGTAAAAACAGCCCTGCATGTGTTTTTAAGAGGAGGACTGGTGAATACAGAAAAAACACACACAAAAAAACAATGAAGACAGACCTTTTCCATGATAATACCAATTAATATGTAGAGGAAGAGAATATTAGCTTTTTGGCAGATTAGACACCAGTTAAACGGTTTGTGAGTCAGTAAGTCCCTTCCATCAAAAACAATAAAAGTGACTGGTGCGGGAAATAGGAAAACTGAACTATAAATTTGAAGGAAAGATGCAAATCAGTTATTAGATGGAAGCACGAAGTACAAAATGGAACGAACATGGGGGAAAATGGGAAAGAAAGTGGAGAGAGATTTTACCTGGGACACCTTGCGCACCACCTCCCCGGTGACCACCAGACCCTGAACAAAGGAACGTGCCGCCACAAATGTGCGTGTGACCGCCAACTTCATTGTGCGGGGTATGTCTCCGAAGGGCCGCAGTGTCTCGATCTGCTTCGACACACACTCCAGGTAGTCCTCGCCTGCAATCAACATACCTGTTCATTATATTGTTTTTACAAGGAGGGAATCTGGATACATCTGAAGATTAAACTGCAGTAGAATATGAGCTCATCTCTATACAAGGTGAACAAATAAGATAGTAAGCCAAGTCATATCCATTCTTTATCTTAACCTATTCACAGTACATACTGTATATAACCACTGAGGGGAGTTCCCAGTCAATCAATCTGTGTTAATAATGCATCATAAAGCCAGGGATTAGTGCGTGTTTGTTATTTAGTGTTCTAAAAAATGAACTGGGCGTACCAACGGAGTACTGCTTGTTCGCCTGGTCGAAGAGCTTCTCCAGCAGCCTGACCCAGAAATCGTTGAGCACCTCCTCCAGGTTGACACTGGAGCCTCGATAGTAGAACCTCAAATCCGTGTACAGCTCTGAGAAGACCTGTGAATTCTGGGTGTATGTTAGACCCCAAGTGGCAGTGAACGTCTCCTGTAGGCTAAGTGCGGAGCGGTTCAGCAACTCCAGGAAGTAACCTAAAAAAAAAAAAAAACAATACAGAAAATGAGTTTTCTTTAAAAAAAAGATAATGAACATTGTCAGCAACTATACACTGCGTGGTATGATTTTGTACAGTGCCAGTTTCCTCATCCATATCCTCACATTGTTGTTCTCACCCACAGTACGTGCAGTGTGTAGTCATTAACACAAGATGTTTCAGGCTCTTAGAGCTATAAAGCTGTCTGTAATTCCTAGATGACTATTACAGCATTTCATGCTGTAACAAGGATGCTCAAAAAAGAAAAAAGAAGAAGAAAAAGGTTTATTTTTACACACTTGCATCATCTTTCTCTGCCTTGTGCTATACCAACATTGCTTCATACTGTCAGTGGACTTAAAGCTGAAGTATGTGAGGGTGTCCCTCAGGGAGATGTCAGAGAATTGACAGTGCTTCAGAGAGTAGTATGTACAACTCCAAATGAGGATTTACAGTTATAGGGTACAAGCAGGGGCAGGCAGCTGAGCAGACAGACAGGTAAACAGAGTAGCAGACAGTTAGGTAGGCTGTCAGTCTGGGAGGAAGAAAATGTTGAAGAATGTTGACATCTGACTGAGATGAGCACAAAAAAAAACACAACATATTGAAGCAGTGGGAACAGACAACAAATCCAACTCGTACATCTGTTACATCTATATTTATATAACATCCATATGTAGCACACATCTAACAATATAATGTGATCAAATGAAACCACTTATGAATACAGTGTCTAAAAAAACTACCATTTTGACCTTAAACATATTATTTAATGAACGACTGTTGTACTGGATTGCATTACAGACAGGTGTAGCTAAAACAGGTAACTCTTTGTACCGCTTTCTTACAGCCACCTATCCAGTCTGTTGTCATAAATCCCAGCTTAGCCAGAGGCATAAACATTTTTACATCTGCTTTGTGTATGTAAACAATGTTAATAAATGGGGCTCCCGTTCTGCCAAGAGAATGACAACAGAAAGTTCAGCACAACAACAGCGTGTACTGATGTGACCATCAATCCATTCAGGCCAACACCTGGAACAAATGTGTGTGTGTTGTGTTTATCTGTTTTGTCTGCCTGGGTGTGTTTGTGTGTGTATGAATGTGTGTGTGTGTGACAGGGAGGTGGGAAGCTGTAGTCTGCAGCAGTGTTTACTTTGTAGGTGTCTTATCTCTGCCTGCCACCATCCCAGATCAGGGAGAGACGAGAAAAGGGGGAGGTTGCAGCCTCCACAGGGGACACCTCGCCTGCAGTTCGCTTATTCCCTGAAGCAAGCCGTTTTTTTTTTAAAAACATCATAACACAACAACACAAACATTCACCACACACACAAACACACGCACACACAATTGCTTATTTCAACTTAACACAAGCACACCATTTCATCAAACCATTTCCCTGACAACAACACATATAGTTATACAGAAGCAAAAAATCCATCGCCCCCATGTGTATACGGCCTGAAGACAATCACAGCACTTGGAGTTACGTAACATGTTAATATGCTAAGCTCATCCTGACCCATCTGCGTAGCATTATCTAAGCACTGGCCTTGCTGGATACTGTATCTCTGTTCTGCTCTCCCGCTCATTAATAAACACCAGCCGGCTCGCTGCACCGCTGCTGTTATTTGCCGCTTTCTTCTGGCATTTTCACAGACTACAAGCTAAAAGGTCTAATCTCATTGGAGCCATTGATTTGAAAAGATGTATTTAGCAGTGAATGTTAGCAGAGACATACTCCTGTGAGGAGTTTTGAGTTGACTTTTCTTTTAAAGCAGACAACCACTCTGAAACATAATGTCATTATTTGTGGGCTTGCCTACATTTTCTTTTTAACTTTATTTTTTATTGAATCATTTATTTTAAAGTATATGAAGAAAGAGAAAAAAAAAACATAAGAAAAAAGCACAGATGGGCAAGAGAAAATAAGCAGGGGGTACATGAGTCACAATGATAACATTTGTACAATTTAAGGGATAGAGCTAGATCCAGGGTTTAGAAACAGTTCAGTCCTTTTTGTTGCATTTGTCTGTAGTATTTTCTCCTCATCAAAACAGAGCAGAAATCTTCTATAACTGTACAGTAAGCGTTGAGAGGGTACATCAATTTTAAGTACAATCCAACAAAGTTTGAAGTCCATATATTGGTGTATTTAAGATGGTGGACAGAGGCCACCTTTTTGAGGTGAACTATCCATTTCCTCCTGTACTTAGTAAATTTGTCCAGGGTTTGTTACATTTAATGGACATTCTGTGCATTGTAAATACTCCCAGAAGCTAAAACTATATCTAAAAAATGCAAAGGGACATTCTTTGCGGCATGTATACGCTTTGAGTTGGAAAGGTCATGGTTCTTCTTTTGCAGCAGCAGTCTTGTTTGGTGCCATAACCAATTGCCCTTTGACGTTTCCTTCAGTTGGGTTAGTGCCCAGAATAATGTCAGTGTGCATTATTTCTCAACTGGAGTTATAGTTATGTTGTCAGCTATGTGCTTTTTGATATACAAAACATATACAATCAGCTTTGGGTATAAATGTTTGCTTCTAGAGGGTTCAAACAAGCAATATTATAAGTTTTGTGGATTTTGCTGCATTGTGCTGAAATACTGTGAGTGCTTGTCCTTCCTGGTGTGATATAAGCAAGTAAATTTTTTCATTTTCTCAAGTTTTTACGCTGTATTTCAATGATATATGGCAGGTATATTGTTTTAGGCTATGATGTCAGATGACAAGAACGGAAGGGGACCAGGTTCAAAATTAAAACAAAGGAGAATGAAGGAAAGCGAGCCCCTAAGTATAGCTACAAACCAAATAGCAGAACAATTGACAACTTAATGAATGGTGTGTAGCCTCTGTCTTTTGTGCGAGACGCAAATCATTTCTCAGATGATAATTTCTCGGTGAGATAAACACTTCTGAGGTGTAGCAGCCGCATGGAGCAGCGATTGTTTAGTCGTGAGACTTCCTGACTGGATGACACATCGTTCCCCTGTTCCCTGACCTCCTGCCACTCAAGCTATCTGCAAACACAGCACTGGGCTGCACGTACGTCACTCTTACTCACATGAAAGCCAACAATCATAATCATACTTCCAAAGAGTCAGCAGAAAGGCGCACGCAGACGTATGAAATCAGCTTGAAAGTGACAGTACATTCACATAGGCACAGTCAGATATATGAGGATCACACACAAAAACACACACATGCCATCCAGAGGAGAGGGTGACAGGTAGCCAGACAGACATTGAGCTGCTGCGACTGGTGCAGCCTTGCTTTTAATCCCCATTAGAATTCATTCCTGCTGTGTACTGTCAGCCATACTGTAAAAACACCTCTGATGTCAAATGGGCTTCAGCAAAAAATAGTTGCATTCAATGTTTTCACCATGAAATGAATTATCCACATTCCTGTTTACAGTCATTATGGGTTTGGGGGCATGTTTCGTTTTTTAAGCTGGCCTGGGATCAACCCATGTAGAGGGCAGATCTTGGTAAATGGCAAACACAACGTCCAACTCTCCTCTGCCCTTCAGCTCAATTGAATAATGATCATCATTAGCATGACACAAAGCCCCTGTGCATTTGTGTGCTTGTGTGTGCATGGAGATGACCTTTACTTCATGTGTTTGTGTGTCTCCGTGACACAAGGAGCCAAAAAGCCTATCCCCTTCCTTCATCCCCTCCTCCTTTTCACTCCACCACTCCTCAATCCTATATCATCCCTTAAAGCCTAACCTCCACCTTTCCTTCTCCCCAACCCCCAGCATCCACTCTCCAGGGAAAGATGGGAGAGGGTACCTAATTGTGTATGTCCCAGCACAGTGGGTGTAAAAAGGACAAAAAGAGGACAAACTACAGCACATTTTTAATGTAGTGGTAATAAGGATACCACATTATTTCTCAGTGTATACTATATGTGGAGGTAACAAAACCTTAACATTAGTGGTAGGTAGGTGAGACTATCTAGAATTATACATCACTATTGCTATTCTATGTGTGAAAGCATTAAACATTTACCTGTGCATAAACTCGAATTTGTTTCACAAGTCGAGTCAGTTTCATTTACAGCAGTTACACACTAGCAGTGAGCAGGAGAGTGTGCAAGAGTTTTGTCATTAATATTTATAGCTCTGAATCACAAATGACACATTAATCTGAACAGCATATGACTCTCTGTCTCTATAACCGTACCAGATAGATTATACTTCTAATAGTCATCAGACTGAGGGCCGGGCTATAATTCAGCATGGCCGTGGATCAGTTTTGATGTATAATGCATGATAGTGGGACATGGTCATTTTGCACATCATGTTTGACAGTTTAATATGTGAATTTGTATATGATTTGGACTATTTTGTTATATAACAATGTTGAAATATCCATCTCGATATCATGATAGTATTCATCAGCTTCCACTAGAGAAACCAACCTCAGTGACTGCTCCCATAAGTGTTAGAACAATTCTGTGACAGTTGATTAGGAAAATCTCTCTTGTTTAACTCTACCTCTATCACATTGAGCTATTCACTCATATTCGCACGCTCCACACACACACTTGCGCACACAGACACAGACACACACACACACACACACACACACACACACACACACACACACACACACACACTTAGAGCAAGCTAAGTCAAGCATGTGTGTCTTAATGACTTTCTTCCTGCGGTGCGAGGGGAGTTAATGATTTCATTTGTAATCACTCTGAGCTTCACATCCAGGCCACCTTGACATGTCAGAGGCTTATTTTAACTCTATTCCTACATTCTCTTACCTCACTGCTTCTAAATCTGGTTACACACACATACACGAACACACACTAGAGTGCTCACACAAAAGTGCATACTGTATATACCATAAAATGACGCTCAAGCGTTTCACCCTCGGCTGCGCCTCCTTGGTCTTTTATCAGTCAATACGGTGCTTTACGTAGAGACAAGTAGCTTCTACCTCCACGTGCCATCTTTGTCTCTGCTGTGTCTCTATCTTTAGCCCCCCCCCCCCCCCCCCCTCTCTGTCTCCTGTGTCATGTTGTGTTATTGACAGGAGATTCTGTTTAACACAAAGGTACCATTGATGTTCCTTCTCTGCCAATCACTCTTACCGAGGGCCTGGACTGATCCCAAGTTACTTTCTCACACAGAGGTATTAACTAACCGAGGCTTGTGTTACTCACTCAGGGCTAATCCACCATTGGTTTTCTCATACAGAGGACTTAGCGGGTCTGGAAACTTTGCCGCTGTCTAATTAGGTTGGAACTCATACCCGTGGCTTGAAGAACCTGATCTAAAAATGTGGTGATTAAAGGGCCACTGTGTAGATTTTAGTGGCATCTAGCGGTGAGGTTGTAGATTGCAACCAAACAAAACCGAATACCCCTTCCCTTCTCCCCTCCTCTTTCCAAATACCTACCGTACAGTTTAGCTCAGGAAACACAAAAACAGCACAGGTTTGTGTATTCTGGGCTACCGTAGAAACATGGCGGCGCAACATGGCAGTCTATGGCTCACTCCCTACGAAGGGCCCATTCAGCTAATGATCAAGCAAAGATTCAGAGTTTCAGGTGATTATATACGTATACAAATTACTTTATTAATCCCCAAAGGGATCTTATATACTAATGATAAAACAATTATGAATATTATATTCAACCTCTGCCAATCAATTCCCCTGAATCGTTGGTCATGTCAGGAATCGCAGGTCAACAAGACCTGGCTAATTCTGACATGATTTGTCCTTTCTCATTTTGGTGTTTATGTCCTTCATTTGGCAGCTAACATTGTTTCACATGTGCAGGAAATGTTTCAAAGCACACTGGGACCATAAGAAGTTAAACAAACTTGTAAAACTGTAAAATTGACAATCCACATTGTGGGAAGAGCTTGATTCTCTATTACAAGGTATGCTGCAGAAGAATGGCATGACTCACACAATGAAATGGGACGACATGAGAACATGAAAGCAGATACTTGTTTACAGATGCCTTAGCATAGAAAAATATAGCATACTCACAAAGGCATTCATTAAGTCACATACAATGAAGGGCCATACATAGCAAACATGGCAGATCAACTAACCTTTGGCAGGGCAGCACAAACTGACGAGGGAGGATTTCACACAGAAGGAAGACCAGTGAAAGAATGAAAGGGCGGAAGAAAGGAAAACAGGTCTGAAACTGAAGAAATTGTATATCTCTTTCATATCTGACAGCCATAATTCTATTGTCCATTTGGCAAGTGCTGAATGATCATATTAGCTAGATGGTTCTTTGGCAGAGAGGAGACAGAGAGAGCAAATGATGAGGCATATGCCAAGAAAAGAGGAGGAAAAAATCAGGTGGCTGGGGTGCACTAACATATAAAACTAGAGAGTTCTCAGTGAGCACATAGCAAACCTCTGCCAAGGCTCATACACTCCACTAAATTTGTTATTTTAATAATAGAACATGTTAAACTGCATCTGGATCTGATCTGCATCAACATAAACAATCATGTTGATTGGCTGCTGACTGCTATAACCTTTGGAGAGTATTCCCATCCTGTCTGGGAGTATTAGGCGTTTCTACAAGAATGAACTACACTTATGTAGCTCAAACTCAGGACTACTGGCCGGTGGCCATTAAACTCAGATAATTCTAAGCTAAAACACAATTTTTCAGGATTGCTAAGAATGAATCAATTTCTCACCTGCAACTGGTAAATAATGCATCAGAGATTTGCTATTATGCACAGCTGAAACTTGAAGAACTGGTGAAAATTGCATTGTTTATCTTTATTTCTCTATTCCGAAATGGATATGGCCTAAGGCCCCGTTTACATGACAATGCTCGCGGATGAAAACGGCAAAATATTTCATCGGATGTGTCTTTCGTTTAGACGGCGACGGCCCTCCAGAGTGGAAATCTTAAAAACACTCCGCAGTTGCATCCCCATGTAAAGGGTGAAAAACGTCTGCTCCGATTGCAATGACCTGTGGAGGGCACGGAGGGCAGTATTACGATGGGCGGCGTACAGCCTGCCGGAAATCAAGAAGAAGAAGAGGAAAAAAACACAGGCGTGCAGACTTGGTGGTGTTGTGTGGCACACCGCCACCTAGACGCCTGGTGTGCATACAACATTGAATTCCACAGACTTTTTCGTCACCGTATGCACGCAGATTTCCTCCCGAAAACGCTCATCTAAACGAGGAATAAAAAGTGAAGACGCGATGCCACTTTTGCATTTTCTGTTCGTATCGTTTCCATATAAACGTAGCCTTAGATACTGTAGCTTTGTCTTAAGTAGTAGTACTAGATTTAAGAAATTGTCATCCAAATCATCTGTGTGTGTTTTCTACATGACAACAAGATTATCCACAAACAAATTTACCTTTTACCTAATTAAAGGTGTACAGAAAAGAAAATGTAATTTAAGCCCACTCTGGGTCATACAATTAGTGTGATAACTCATCTTTCAGACGATGTAGGCCAAACTTTGTGCAAAATTCTATTTTTGAGTAAATCCGGGATGAAAGTGTGTATTTTTCTTTTTCGCATTGGATAATGCAGGCGCACGGATTATACGTCAGCCTGTACACGATTCATCAGCCACTGATATTGGATCCGTAATCCATCATTCAAACGTCTGAGACACGCACACACATACAGAGCTCGGGCTCGCCCCAAGCTTTGAATAACCCGCCCGCTCGATAGCGACCAATCAAATTCGTTTTCCTTACTCGGGTAAACTCGTGTTGCAGCTTGTGACAACTCGGCGCGACAAACAGGACAAACGGCCATTTCTGTACACCTTTAAACAAAAATACATTCATAGTTGTACGATAACTACCTATCTACCTAACTAACTAACTAAAGAACAAATTGAACTGAGAAGAGAAAGAAATAAAGACAGAGAGACAGAGCTGTAATGATTCAGGCACAGTGAAAAAGCCACTTCAGCAGGCACCAGATGGTTTTGTGATCTTTGCTTTTTCGACTGGAACCACTCCCCATCCACAAGTACAAAGGGCTCCTCTACCTTTCCCTTTGTTATGCCCCCACCTGTGCAAGGACAATGAAAAAATAAACACAACAGGCACAGATAAACACTCTTGTCCTGGGTGCACCGAATGCACAAATGATGATCTGGGAGCCATTAGAGCGCTTATGTGTCAGCCCGACTCTCCATCAATAACAACACTTATCACACACATACTGTGTCCCAGGAGCCCTGCAAGCCCCTTAGCCAGCATTTAGATGCTATTAAAAGGTCCCTTATATTAAACAAGCCGACACATCACATAATGCATGTCGTTTATCAACAGGCTCTCTGTGGATGCTTTTATTTCCCATTCTCTCTGTCTCTTTTCTGACTTTCCCTGGCTGCCATTATGCACCATTTACCCATGCCTGTTGCTGTTTCTGTCCATCTGGTTCTCTTTTTCAGTTGTTTTTTCCCTTGCTTGTTACCTCCCAAACTCCATACCATTCCTTACCCTCACTATCATTTTGTTCTCTTTTTTTTCTTCCTCTATCTTAACTTACTTTCCACTGCTTGCCCCATCAACACTGCATTCTTCTTTCCCTCTCTCTGTCTGTCTTGCCTTCTGTAGCTTTCACTCCATCCTTCCGAGGCGCCATCGCTCCTAGTGAGTAATGTGTTTGGCATAATTAGGCCAGTATACTCCAGGTCCCCACCGACGTGATTTGCATGCAGATAAAATGAGCCAATCAAGCGCCACAATGGGAGCAGATGTCCTTGTCTCTCATGACATCATCAGAGGTGACCCTGAAAGCAGGAAATTAGACGGTGGGTGTCGCTGAGGTGGGAGTGAATAAAAATCTGTTGCTTTATTGTGGAAATATTGCCACGCAGATACAATCATGCCACAGTGTCTAACCTGACTTAACATTGATCATTTAAGGGTGAAAAGAAAAAGGTGCTGGGCTAATTTAGATTTCAAACTCACAGTTTCTTGTTTGTGAGAACAGCAGAAATAAGTGTGGGCCTATATACTCAAGTGTGTTCTAGTTTTAACCAAGACGTGCATGCATTTTCACTTGCTTATCACCAAAGCTGTTCTTACTGGGATTAAAGTACAAGTTTTCTGGGTGTCAGGACTCCCAGTGAGCTGCCTGCCACACTATACACTGGAAAGCAATACAGCAGGCTGCTGCTTGCTATCGTCTGACAGCAATGCAGACTTAGATCCAAGTTTAGTGCCTGCTTCCTGAGCCTGATAGGATACATTTGGGTGTGCTTGATGTCATTCTCTTGGATTGCCCCCCCCCCCCCCCCCCCCCCTTCAGTCTGCTGCCATGAGAGGACATAGTATTACTTAACCCAGGTGGGACATGCAGGAGATGTTCAGAGCTCTACTTACATGAATAAGTAAGTGAGTCCTGCCTGGTCATCTAGAAATGAGTGTACCCATAAGCCAGACAGCCAGTACTCTTCAAATCAGATTAAGCTCTATGACTACTGATCTGCCTTGGACTGAAATGGGCTGGAACACACTGGCCAATAAGCCTTTGGCTGCTCATAAGTACTCTGTGCCAGTGCATGTACTGTATGTACGTATGTGTGCAGTTTGTGTGTGTTGATGACCTGAGGTCAGATCAAAATAGAAATCAGTGTCTTTATACTTTGTGTATCCACATAGTCTTCCTCATTTTATTTTCTCAGTGATTCTATGAATCATTTGATCTTTAAAACTTAGGGAAAAACAGAAAAATAACAACAATTTACTAAACCCGAAGGTGACGTCTTCAAATGTCTTGTTTTCTTTGACCATATTTAACCCAGAGAAATTCAGTTGATATAAGACAAAGAAGCAATAAATCCTCACATTTAAGGAAATGTCACATGGACCACATGGAAAGAGGCTTGAATGATTCATAAATTATCAAAAGAGTTTTGAGTAATTGATTGATTAATAATCAACAACTTGTTTAAGGTCTTCCTGCTATACCCATATACATAATTAAAACAGGGTCAGGCGTAGTTTAAATGTGTTTTAAATTATTTCTTCACTACATCATTAGAGGGAAGGAAAAGGTTTCCATAACCTCCAAACGCCTGGTGTTGGAGGACTTTGAGTTTTGGATCAGGCAGGATCAGGACAGGAATTTCACAGTTGCTTTTGCAGAAACGTGTAAGGTCATGACGCAAGGCTTTACTGTACGTAATGTACAAACAAACTTCAAAAGTAAAAGGATTTAATTACAGGAGGTATGAAAGTTATGATTATGGGCTTTCCCTGTGATCTCAATATTGTATAAAGAGTGAGTATCTCTTTGTACAAAGTAGAAGGTTGCATGAAGGTATATGTGGCAGTATTACAAGGGATGCACGCATACACATACACACAATACGCAGTGAATCCAGATGCCAGAGATGACACCATTAAACCAGGCACCACCTGCCAGGTTTAAGTCTTCCGTCTGTCTAACACACCTGGCTGCCATCGAACACATCGCTCCCTTTGGTGCCATCACTCTCTACGCCCTCTCTGACCTTTTCCCTCTCACTTTCACATCTGAACCCATCTCTCTTTCTCTGTTTATTTCTACAACACTCTTTCTGCCTACCACTCTTCACTGTATGTTTTATCCCTCCATCTGTCTCATTTGCACCCTGCCCTCTGCTTCACCCAGCCTCTTTGTTTAATTTTTCCTTCCTTGGCAATTTGCACTGCATCTTTGTTTAACATAATATATTGTTTAGCCTGTACCACTCGACACAGTATGAATGACAGCAGGGAGACTGAGAATACCAAGTGCAAACCGCATACACACATACTGTATACAAAGCCCAAATTCATTCACTCACCCAGTGACACACTCTAAATTACAAAACTTACAAACACATGCACATCGGCACACATCTCCATGTTGACATACACAGTATACACACTCTTAGGTTTAGAGCCAGCTGTATGTGAGCATGCTGGTCCTCTAATCTGTGGCTTGCTTGGGGCTTCTTCCAAAGTCCCATGACCTAAAAAGGCCAAGCCTGACTGGGCTGGAACAGTAACACCCTACACTTAGCCACATGGCGCTAGCTAGCCCACACCCTGCTAAACACAGCCAGATGTGCAGGGACTGGCAGCATGGTACAATGTCACTGCATTCTCCTGCAGCCAAATGGACTCAAATCTCTGCTCTGGACATGGTTTAAGATCAGTTCAATGCATAACCATACATTTAAACCTTCCCCTTAGAGCAAATTTTGTGTTTAATCCTGGGAATAGCACAATTATTTCAATTTATTAAGTCACTTGTGAAATGCTAAAACACTAAAAAAGCAGTGACTAGATTTCTGTGATATTTATTTTACCAGAGCCTGAAATTGAAATGAGTCAACAGCTTCAGCTAAAAACAGGATGTCTTTAATAAGAATGGCTAAATCCTGCCAAATTCTGCTGATCATGTGGCAGCAAATGTAACATATTATGGTCCAATTAACCCCAGTCTATCTCTCAGCTATCATCTTCAGAGGACACAGTCAACAACAGATGGTTTTCAGACCTCAAGGTCCCAACACACATATACTTCTCTCCTCCCTCTGTCAGCTCTGCAGTCCCCATCTGATGCTCATAGGGGTGAGATAAGGGGATATGAGCAGGGGGAAGAAAGGCATAAAGTTGAAAAGAGCAAGAGAAGAGCATGCACAACCAAAAACAAAAAAGAAGCAGCTATCCAAAATGTGTAAGAACATGTCTGGCAAAGCATATAGTACATAGACAAAAACAAGCTCCAAATGACTTCATTATGAGGCAACACAATTTACCATGCGCAAGACTTGTGTCCATGTGTGTATTTATCTACGCGTTTTTGGATGCACATCATTACAGTGTTTAGAGGTTGTAGCTGAGTGCTGCTTGAATGTGTGTGTCTACAGTCTATGTTGTTTACAGGCTGCGCTGTGCTAAATGAGGTGTTTCCCTGAAAAACGGTAAAGTTCAACAACTGTAGGATGACATAAACTGTCTTGGAGAAAATCTGTATGCGTTGGACAGGTTTGAGTGCGCATGTGTGTGTGTGTGCATGTACTTGTGTGTGTTTTGGCAGCGTGACTGTGTCCCTTTGGCACAGCCGTAACGGCACCCACCGAGTGAAAGGGAGGAACCAATGTGAAAGAGGGAGACCGAGCAACGCAAGAGGAGTAAACAAATGTCACTCAGCCAGTGATCACTGTGATCTGAAAAGGTCAGACTAACTAGCCAAGCTCAGAGCGCCCAGCTGACACATCCATTGTCACCAACTGGCCAAGGAGAACAAGTGGAGCACAGAGACACCCTTCTATTAACTGGAGCAGGTCATTAGATACAAATAATTGCCTTGGTGCCAGTGTTCTAAGATTGAGAATCCCTTCCCTTTCCTTTCTCTCTTTCCCTCTCATTGCTTTTCTCACACCCGGGGCCTTGAATTTATTTCATGTTGTTAAGAAGAAGAGTAGATTTACTATAGCAGTTCTAACTATTGCGCTTGTACAGTACATGTCACCAAAAACTCAGAAATTGTAATTCCATAATGTGTATTAAAGCTTTACTGTTAAAGGTGGTACATGAGACTTGAAGCTGGTCATTGGAATTGTTTCTTTTTTTTCTTTCTTTTTTTTGTGTGGCCTTTACTGATACAATTAAACATTACATGGGATCTAATTCATACAATGTTGTCATGGTTACTGTAATATTGTCAAATGCTAAAATCCTAACCCAATTTAATGTAAAAACCTATAAAATGTGTATTTACTCTCTTGTATGGTGAAAAGTTAAAAGTAAAAAAAAAAAATACAGAATTTTTTTATTTGATTTTCCAGTCTTTCCAATATATAAAACTCTGTTATCTTTGTGTGTTGTGTTGCCATCGCCTAGTTAGCATCTTAAAACTTTTTCAAACCTCTCTGTGAGTCTGACTTCAGCATTTAAATGGAGAAATCTAGATTTGTATTGGTTACAAAGTAAAATAAAAGGTTTTCTGTCTGACAAGAACACGAAAAGGCATTACCAACCTAAAGCCTGACAGAATATCAATGCTCTACATCAATCTGCACCCTGTGTGATGAAATGGTTTTAACTTATCTTTTACACTTATTGGAATGACAATGTGAAGTGATAAACATGACTGGCGAGACAATGTGTTGATCATGACAGACAGACAGACAGACAGACAGACAGACAGACAGACAGACAGACAGACAGACAGACAGACACACACACACACACACACACACACACACACACACACACACACACACACAAAAAAAAAAAACAACAATAACACTGGATCATTGAGTTCTCATTCTCCCACGGATTTCAGGCACCTGAAAATATGAAAACTCACCATCAAAGGTCTTGTACTGTCCAGTGAGTAAGGTCTGTAAGGATCGTCCAGCGTCTTTGAGAAGTGTCTCTATCTCCCTGCGGCTTTGCGAGGCCAAGTTGTCCTCCATGCCACTGGTACAGCAGGTGTACCCCTGGGGACAGATGCGCAGGTGTTCCCCTGTAGCAGGACGACACATGGAGACAGAGGAAGAGAAAGCATTGGGGGAAGGTGAGGAAAAGGAGAAAAATAGGAAAGAGGGAGGGGAGGGGAGGGGGGACAGGAAACGCCACATTAGCATTAACAGGTCCCATCAATTCAAGCAGCACTCAACAAAACAGAGATGAATAGTTCTTCACGTCTGTTTAAAATGCTCCACAGTGAACATGAACATGACAGGCTGAATTAGCTGCAGTGGCTGTTTATACAGCCTTAAACCCAGCCTGTTGGCAGTCAAGGAGGCAGGGCTGCATTTGCTTGCCCGCCTGATTACCTGGCAAGATGTGGAGAGCTCTGTGGCAATGGGAGCATTGGAGCAGGAGTACAGCATCGGCTCCCATACAATTTTAATGAGAGCTCCTGACACGCATGCCTGTCCATGCATTACAAACATGTATACGCACACGCGCACAGAAACCGCATAAACTCAAAACCCAGTGTGCGTCTCGGTGTTAGCGTGTGCATGAGCCATAGGAGAGAATTTAAACAAGGTTTTTCAAAGTTGTTTAAAACTGCAGTCAAGCTGCAGCTGAAATCAGATCAAATTATGTAAGAATGAAATTCCATCATCCACATCAATGCAACCGAGCTCGAGGCAAACAAAATTTGTGGGTGACATTCATTTACAGGTGAAGGGAGTGGATAATGTTTGATGCATGGCTGCGACTTGCAATATGTATACATACTATATGTATTTATCTTTTCTTTTTTTTTTTCATCTGAAGAATCCTTCCCACTGTCACTTTTTCCAAACACAAGAATATGAATCCAAAGTGAAAAGAGCACATACAGTATGCACTGCACTACGTGTACTGCAAGAGTAGTGTGCAGCACACTGATATGGAGACTTCCAACTTTTAGATTACTCTGTCACACTTCTACCACAAAGACACAGAAGATGATAGAAATATTTTTTTTCCTTGCCGGAAATTTAAATTCAATGAAGCATCTAATTTACCTACTGGATAAAACCACACAGACACATTTCAAATATGCTATAGCGTAAATGCAGATAGGTTGGCATAACTTTTTCAGCTGCTCCTCTTTTGCTGTGTGTGTGTTTTTGTTTATTGGGAGGATTAATAAATATTTAATTTATTTGCAAACACAGAGCTTGCAGTTGTCTATATGATGAGTCACTCTGGGCCTGTTTGGAAACACCTTTTCTCCACTGGATTTCATATGGACGTCTGGCGCATCCCTGCATAATAGAACACACACACACACACACACACACACACACACACACACACACACACACACACACACACACACACACACACACACACACACACACACACACACACACACACACATTGTTCATCTGTGTAGTAGTTCTAGTATCCTCTATCTGTCCATCACATCAAAATTTAATCAAAGATGAAGACTTGATGCACTTTAATTATTAAAACCTCAACCTTTTGTTACTAAAGATACTTTCAAACCCACAAAAAGTGGAAAGATGTTGCTGGATGTACATTTCTATTGTGATTCTTATGGGAGCAGTGGACTTACAGGTTAAAATAAGGTGATAACAATAACAGTAGCTACTTGTTATTGGCCAGTCCAGAGTCTGTATAACAAGCTAGCAGCTATGTTTTCATCTGATATTAATGAGCCACTGGTTGTACTTTGTCTAGAGCAATAGCAGTTTGTAGTATTTTTTATTCTGATTGTGTAACTGCTTCTCTGAGAGAGGCACCTAACTGAATCTCATTGGATCCACCTGCCCACCCAAAGGCCCTACGGTGACAAGCATTAAGTGCTAACTGCCTCTGCGCAATTCCCACCTCCCCAGCTATTCCTCTCCAGTTCCTCTCTTTCCTGTTTAAGGGCTCTCTGAGATCCTCCTGCGTGGCCTCTTATTGTAGAGTATGTTATACACACAGGGATCCATATGTTCAAACACACACACAACCACAAACCATGTTATTACTTATTTCTTTTTATTTCATCATTATAATAAATTGAAATGTGTGCATTTGCTTTGGATTACTTTTTAAAAATGGAAAATTGCGTTTTTTTTTTCTAATCATTGTTATTATTGCGTTGTGTTGCAAGATGGTTTCTAGACAATTGCCTTTAGCGTTTAAATGGCACAGATTAGCTTCCTCTAAACCAATCAGCACAGGATATTAAAATAATCCATAATTTTTTCAAATTAAAAAAATAAAATAAAATAAACCACAATGCTGTTACATTAATACAACATGAACAGTAACACATCCCAGGAACTTTGTCCTCATTCTATCCTTTGTTAACAGGCTGAAGTCTAATACTTAGTCTGATACTAAGCCTGTTTGAAATATTTAATTAATAACAGAGGTATAAACACACTAGTACAGGATTAATGATTTAGTGTCCCCCAGGCTGTCATTAGCATGCACCTGGCTGAGCTTAAACTGAAGGCAAGTCTAGTATGGACACAGTGCTGCCATCGATAACATTGATCCTGCCATCCGTTTCATCGTCAGGCCTTCTGCGTGCACTGGCTCAACATTTACAAGCCGTCATTTCACCTTCATTTACTGTATTTATTGCCAGAGTTAATCACGCTGTATCCCCCCAGCCTGTTCGTGCATTAAGCTGTGTTTTACACTCAACGTGTGTATGACAAGAATCCATACCCTTCACTGATTATGTGTCAACCAAGTTTCTGTAACTGTCCTTTAAGTACCTCATCCAAGGCAGCTCTGAAGTGGAGCAATTAAAGGCAATTTCTCTCTCTCAACACCAAAGTGGAGAGCAGGCTCCCCTGTTTGGAGAGGAAGGTGACACTGAGCTGCTCTCAGCTCCCTCTCACTGGTCGTAATGTGACTCACGCCCAAGGGAAAGAGTTTGGGCCTGGAGAAGGGCGCATGTGCTTATGCGTGTGAATCTGTAAGATTTGTGCGTGTCAGTGAGAGGAAAAATCAATTGAATGAGAAGATGAGGAAGTGAAGAAGCCAGCACAAAGAAATAGAGAAGAAGAAAGAAGGTGGGAGGGGTGCATGGAAAGGTAAGAAATAAGATTGATAGAGGAATAGTATACAGTACTATCAGGGGTCAGCTGCAATCTGTCAGCCCCTGGGACGGCCATTTAAATGCTTGGACTGGTTTTAGTGTGTGTGTGTATGTGTGTGCATGTGCGTGTATTATGGGCCTGTGGCCATTTCTTCCAGTGCAATCTGCTAGCCGACTGCCATTTGAAGGACATCTGTGTAAAGAACACAATACACACACACAAATAGTAGGAGGTGTGAGGTTTCCAGATGCTGCCAAGCAGAAACAGCCTCCATTTTAATATATGGAAAACAATGTCGCGTTTTTCAGTGCGCACACACACAAACACAAACAGCTCAGTTCAGTTCATAACACATACTCATAGTCCTGGACACACACTGGCTAAGCAGCAGGAAAGGTCACCTGTAGCACAGCATTATGTTTCCAGTTGGCTAACCTAATAGTCGGCTAATGTTACAAACAGAGCGGTCGCTTCCATTTGACTCAGTAAACTGAAGTAAGCCTGTGTGTGTGTGTAAAGCTGTGTGTGTCTATTTGGGTGAGATTGACAGTAAGCCACGCTCAATCAAAGTGTAAAGGGAATATATCCTTAACACCCCACACACCACACGCATCTCTATCTCCCTCTCTCACAGAGACACACAGCCAGGGGGGGATACTAGAGTAATCAGCAGAGGAGGGCAGCTCAATCTGGAGAAGAGCCGTGTTGGTGGGAGGCTCCAACAGTGGCAGCTCCACGGCCAAACGCGGAGAGGGAGGCTAGCACTAATGCCTGAGATGCCCAATTTTCTGTGCTTGTAATACCAGACATATCCCATTTTCTGTACTTAACACATAGCTAAAAAAACATGTTTTCATTACATATCACAAGACCACTCCTCATACAGTAGAGATTTACCCTTGCAATAACCAATTTCCAGCCTGTTCTCGCCATTTCCTGCCTCTATTGTTCCCCCAGTCTGAATAAACTTCATGGAATGCACGATAGACTTGAGAAATACGGTCATAATAACAACAATAACACGGTTCATGTCCCGCAAGAGAGGGTGAATTGCAGCGTTTAAACTGATTGCGCCGCTGGTTCACAAAGATGAAACAAAATCGCACATAATTAAGATCTGTTTGAAATGATCTATTCAAATATATTTAAATTGACAGAGTAGGTATCCTGCATTAATCAACCACCTTCTGCGAAGCCAATCAGCGCAGAGGTAGCAGGCCAATTATTTGGCCTCTTCTAAAATTAGGCACATGCATAAACTACCCACCCACACAAACATTAGTTGATGCATGAGGGGAAAATTAGGGGAAACTGACTCACTTTAACCCCCACACTAGTCCTCCATCACTTCTTTCCCCTTCTTCTTTTGACAAATACGGCTGCTAAATGGTGAGCAATTCCCTTACCATTAGCTTATCATGGTTCACCAGGGAGGAAAGGTCCTATTAAACAGCAATCTGGGAAGGCAGAATAAGGTCGTGCACGCTGTGATAAAGCATGGGAGAGACTGACAGTCAGGGGCTTTTAGAGACGGTGGGAAAACGGAGAGAGAGGAGAGGGCAACAGGAAATTAAGAATGACTAAAAGCCAAAGTGTCTCCGTCTGAAGTCTGTAAACAAAACAGAAGAAGTCAAAAATTCTGCTCTTGTCCGGTTAGGTCACCGTCATGTTGTGACTACTCTGTGTGTTTTTGTTTCTTCCTCGTCCATGGATACTGAAAAGATGCAAAATAAAATAAACAGTGGTCTCCCACAGAGTCATGCAAGGCCACTGTAGCAATTTATTTCACAGCTGTGGCAAGTTTTGATTCTATATTTGCTCCACCAATTCAAAATGTATTAACCTGTGTCTGGCATTATACTGTATATAATTTGGGGACTATTCAGTGTGTTCATGGAAGGTTTTAGACATGACCCCAACTGTGCACAGTTTATTCATAATCTGGGCTTCTTTTGTGGTGGACCATTGGGCTGTAGAATATTCTTTTTTTTTTTTTTTTTTCCATTTGTGTCCGCTGTGGGGTTTGTTTGTTTTGCTTTGTGTACTGTGCATTTAAAACATTTTTTTGTTATGACAACTGGTACCAGCGTGGCACAGCAATCACCACTACTGTACCACTGAAAAAAAGACTTCCTGAATCTTTCCATTTCTTTGAGAAGTTTACGTGTTTTCCCTGGGTTAATTGCTTCCTCCCAACATTTCAAATACTGTTTAAGCAGCTCAGCCTGTGTAAACTATTGGCGTCTGTGAAATCTGCTCTTGCGTTTTCCAACAGCTGTGTAAAAACTGTTACTTTTTTGGACGGTGCATGACAGCGGGTTGTGATATACCACTAACATTCTCCGACACCCTGTCCAGCTCCTATTGTTAGGATCAAAAATTTGGCACGTTACCAGGGTAGCTGATCCATCTTGATCTTGTTCTGCATTATTCCAATAATCGAGACATCAATCAGTATGAGCACAGTGAGTGTACATTAAACTCTGACACTTTTTATATGCCTGAGTATGTTCATATTTTATGTATTCAGCACCTAAATGCTGTAGCATGTCATCAAGCCTTTGCACAGTGAAAACGAATTAAAGATGCATTATATGTGGACAGTTGGTGAATGTCTAGACTCTCCTTCTGGAGGTCATTTGACAAAATGGCATGACCGTGACCACATAGATGCGCTGACATACATAACTGATGTTTCCTGGTAATAGCTGCCATTGCATAACTGACACTGTTTCAAACCAGTGTGTGTGTGTGTGTGTGTGTGTGTGTGTGTGTGTGTGTGTGTGCGCACATGCTGTGAGATCTGAGAGATTAGCAGCTTAATACAAACATTGGTGAGAGTGTGTGTATGCCTGTGTGTGTATGTGTCCACAGTTAGGCGGATTATTGCCAGTGCCAAGGAAAACACCCGTGGAACACCAGGAATCGCACCCATGCGCACACACCCTCACACACACACTTGAACAGTGGATTAGGGTTAAACAGATGAAAAACAACAGGGGCGACTTGGCAGCGGAGCTTGACGTGGCTGATCCACCAACTGTACATGCTAAAATTTCACATACCCGCCAGACAAATGCTCATCACATACAACACCAACAATATGGTCTCTGTCCTCCTGCTGCATGGCTGTTTGCAGTCAGTCTGTCTGTTTATGTGTCTGTTGTTGTCCTTTTGAACTTTCACAGACACACAAAAGACACAGTTTTAACCTACACCCTAGTCACTCACCACTGTGGTAACATGGTCCAAGCGGAGAGTCACATACAGTATAGCCAGGCCACGCGACACATTAAAGGGATAGTTCACCCATAATTCAAATTTCACTCATTGTCTACTCACCCTCATGTCGACTGAGCTGGGAGAATTTTCAGAGTCCTCCGTGCCTTCTCGGAGTTACGGGGGGTCCACGCAGCAGTATTTGTCGATATAATGGTTGTGAATGGTGCTCACTTTTATTCCTCCAAAAAAGACACACCAAAAAACATCCAAATACCTCCATACTGCTCGTCTGTAATGTCCCTCTTGTATTGAAGCCCCGACATGAGAAATTGTTTCGGAAAAAATTTAATAAGTCTAGATTTTAAGCTTGTTTGTAGCGAGTGTCAGTGCAAATCTCGCGTGATTTGCACTGACCGGCGGAACAATTTCTCATGTCGGGGCTTCAATACAAGAGGGACATTACAGACGAGCAGCATGGAGGTATTTGGATGTTTTTTGGTGTGTCTTTTTGAACGAAGAAAAGTGAGCACCATTCACAACCATTATATCGACAAATACTGCTGCACGGACCCCCCCCGTAACTCCGAGAAGGCACGGAGGACTCTGAAACTTCTCCCAGCTCTTAGTCGACATGAGGGTGAGTAGAAAATGAGAATTTTGGGTGAACTATCCCTTTAATAACATATCACTAGTGAGGATGGCTGATCTTTCAAGCTGCTCTTTTCTCATTCATACTGGCTACCTGCACTTTTGGCTATCCAGACAGCTATTCATCAGCACAGGTAGCAATAGACCCCTGAATCACCACTCTGTATTACCATGCTAAACGGGAACGCTTTCACTCACTTGATTTGAATCAGAGTCATCTTATTAGGCTGGGAAAAAGTCTGACCAACTCTTCATTTTAACTACGAGAGAGAGGAACAGCTAAATGGATAATGTGATAATGTAATGATGTGGGCAGCAAGAGTTGATTACTGGGTTCAAGTTAAATAGCTCTGGCTGTGATTAACTCAGTGGTCAGCTTGTGTTAACAAATGGGCTGGACAGAAAGGAGTGGAGTATTGAACGGAAGCAGGGTATAGCAAAGGGCAGGATGGGATTGACCAAGATAAGACAGGGTGTTGTCTTTTGCCCATATGTTTGTGAACAAGTGAAAAAGAAAGTGAACATAATATCCTGCTGACAGCATTTTCATAATTACTCAGGCTATTGCACCATTCTGTTGCCCTGTCCCAAAGGAAAAGTAAAACTGTGTGTTACTGTTACTTTAAAAAGAGCTTATGCAATTGTGCACAGCTTTTTATTAAGTCAGATTGAAAAGCCTTATTATATGCCTCTAAAAGTAAAAACAGCTTCAGCATGAGGCATTGAGACCTGCATGTGAATAAAAATCATTATGGATCAGGTCCCTGTTTCTCTGATAGTTTATATTGTCTCCCATAGCAACAGATGTGAAGCAGATGCTGGAGCAGCAAGCTTGAGAACAACAGCGATAGTGTCATTGTTTACAGACGAAAATGGATTAGGGATGGCAACTTCTCCTGTTACATGAGAGGGAGAAAGAATGTGAATGGGTGAGAAAGATGGACACACTAAACTGAGATTGTATTTTGTTTTAAGGCACACAGGTGGAGGAAATTGCCTTATGTGAATGTTAAGCCCAGTGGCCTGGGCCGGCAACATTTGTTCTGGGTCGGACAGAACCTGTGGGATTCCAATCCTGTTGCAGCCCTCTAATGGGAGCTGTGATTTATAAGGAACATGATGGATTACAACAGGTTTTGTAATTAAGTTGCTATAGCCCCGCGAAACATGCTCGACTGCCCACTCCGACACGCACACACAACACACACGAGCACATTTGCTCTTTTGTCCCGTTCTCACTCTCCCCGAGTGTTGATTTTTCTGTTGCTCTCTCCTGTTCACACACACACAAACACACACACACACACAAATGCCAGTGGCCAGTGACTAACCAAAGAGCATGGGTGCCAGCTGCATTTAATGGTGGGAGCAGCCTGTCCCCTTCACTTAGTAGGTACAGTCACAGTGCTGTCAAATAGGCTGTTGTGGGGTTGGAGATTTCCAAACAACTTGCCCGACCATGTCCTGCCTTCCTCTGTGTCTTCAACACTCTTTATCCTTTCAAAGCTTTTTTTCCACTGTGTGTGTGTGTATGTGTTAACTGAGATTACACTGGAATGACCTGGAATTCAGCAGAATGTCATTTGCTTAGATCTTACAAGAATAACAAACCCAACGGTACAGTACAGACACATACTGCCCCAGCTACACCCTATCCATCCTTACAGACAGGCCTTAACATGAGCTCCTTTGTGTGTTGACTGACTTGCTGAATCTCAGTGTACGTGTGTGTGTGTGTGTGTGTGTGTGTGTGTGTGTGTGTGTGTGTGTGTGTGTGTGTGTGTGTGTGTGTGTGTGTGTGTGTGTGTGTGTGTGTGTGTGTGTGTGTGTGTGTGTGTGTGTGTGTGCGTGTGTGTGTGTGTGTGTGTGTATGGAGAAAAATAAGGGAGGCAAGCAATGGGTACAAAGTCAGTGAAAGAGTTATACACCCTTGATGTGTATCTTGACCGTAAGCCATGCTGTATCATTGGCCATCTCAAAATAAAAGCAGTAACTAAAGGGTACAGAGAGCTGACCTCATTTCTGTGTCTGGAGGAATGTGTGTGTTGTTGTGGTATGTGTACGTGTGTGTGTATATGTGTGTGTGTGTGTGTGTGGGTGAGTTTTCCACTGATGATCTAGAAAAGGACTTTGACAGGAAGCGTCAGCAGTAACAGACAGAACATCCTGTCACTTGATGCAGACGACAGAAGGATTACTCTTCTGCCTCCTGTGTAAACGGAAGAAGTTTTGAAAGTTCACAAAATCTCTTAAAAGCTATAGCAGGTACTCTGCTATCAGACAGTTTTGCTGGCTTTAAAAATCCATAAAGAATAGACTTTTTCAAATTCGACTTTCCTTAACTACAACAATTCTGTTTTTTGTTCGTTTTTTTGTTCATGAATAGCTCAGCAAAAACTAAGCTAAATGCATATGAAAATAAAATGTTGGTCATACCAACATTACTAGGTGATAATATGTATAATATAGTATAATATAAAAATAAAAATTGTTATTATAACATAATACTATTTCATACTATATACTTACAATACTAATGTGAAACAATAAATCAGACTTAACAAGAGCTAACCTGCAGTGATTCAGCCAACCAAAGCATCTGCACCGTGGATCAAACTTAATTATGACAGACAGGTACCAAGCACCACAGTGAGATTATTGCATTATACACAACCTGATCTCTATCATCCATTTATCAAATAACCTGATGTTATACAACAAGAAACCAGCCAGAAACATGAACACACCGTCAAACTATGCTGTCTTCTTGAAACCATGATGAGTTTTTTTTTTTTTTCCACCCTTCCAGAAAACTCTTCATGTTGTGCCAGACAGGGCCACCCAAGGTCACCCCCTGGCTCTGCCACTGGCTAGACAGGCAGGCAAAGAGAGGGACGGCTCATACATTACACTGTATATATGTGCCTGTGCCGACATGCAGGCATTAGTGCTTGTGGGGCTTATGAGGGAGCTCATGGCTTGACTCCTACACACCTGCAAAGCTTCCCTCTGTGGCAGGCCTGTCTCCTGATGGTGAAAGAACAAACAAAGCAGCCAGTCCCCCTCTGCTCGCTGGCGCTCAGAGGTGGAGAAGCTGACAGATAGAAGCTGACCTGCTGTTGTCAGGGCCTGTCAAAGCAACAAGAGCTAGAACACATTCAGCCAGGACTGAGTCAGAGGCAGAGACACAGAGGGTGGTGGGTGATGCTGCTGAGAGAGATGTACGCAGGAGAAAATGGGGAAGGTGAGCACATGGGGGGGGGGGGGGGGGGGATCAAAGAAAAAAAAAACTGGGGCGATGTGAAAGAAAAGCAGAGATAATGAAAAGTTTGAAGAAAAAAACCAAAGATAAAAAGAAGCAAAGTAAACTAATAAAGATAGAGAGCAAACACGATGTAGGAAAAGAAAGAAATGAGAAAGGAGAGCAGTAGATAAATGACTTCCTGGGGAATTTCAACTATTGTTGTTAAAAATGTGTCAAATATTTGATTGATCAATAAATGCAATGGAGAATAAATCCACAACACATGGATATTAAAGTAAAACCAGAGAGAAAAGTGTACAAATGAGTGACACTTTCAGTTTTATCAGTTTATGTCATCAGATTTAATGAAACTGCTGTGTTGTGGGCTCTTGAAATTGCGCAACACACAAAATACGGAGCAGGGAGCTTTGAACAAACCACATTCTTATCTCAATATCTCAAAAGGTACACCAAGTGAGAGATTTACTGTCAGTGTCACAATTACGCCCCCATAAAGAGCTAATACAGACTTGTAAATAATAATAATAATAGTAATAATAACACTAATAATCAAATCACTTACACCTCCCACATTTACACGCTGTGAGCTTTTATAGATGCCTCCAGCTTCCACTCCACAGAGGGAATTAAAAGTCTTTTCTCTCACTCTCATTCTTTGGATGGGAATGAATAGAAATTCATTTTTGATAGAACGCAAATGGCATATATGATGGGAACCTTTGAATGTAATTCTTCTGTTTAATCCGGCTCTTTTCTCTCCACTGCCACAGTACAAAGGCCGTCTCAGAAAGCCATCAATCATCAGGCTTTGACCTACAAGAACACGCCCCTGCCACTCCAACCCAACTGTTTTTCAAAGGCAGAGAGAGAGAGAGAGAGAGAGGCTGTCGAATCCTCAATTAGATCGCCTTTAATCCCCAATAATGAGTCAGAGAAGTATTAAATGTGCAGTGATCTGATTATAGATCAGTGCTTGGAGAAAATATGACTGATGCTCTCTGCTTCAGTCATCAGATCAAAGCACAGACAAGCCTCTCAGTACTTCCCTCCATTCACTCATCTCCCCCGCCTCACACTCCCGCCCCCCTTTTTCCTTCCTTCGCCTCTGGCTGGGAATCTGGCCAGGGAATCTGGGCTTCCAAAGAGCAGATCCATACTTGCCCAGATGCTCAAACATTTTTTTTTTAATTCAGGGCTGTGGCCAGATTACAATCTTTACCTTCAGGGGATTTATCTTATCTCTATCATTTTATGTCATTTGTCTACATTTAGTATCAAGATAAACCGTATCATCATCTGTCATCTTGTGACAGTTCTGGTTTGATGGGAATCGAGTCAAATCTTCTTGGTTAGAGAGGTTGCTTCTGTGTGCGCTCGCAGTGTTTCAGCAGTTTCGCAAAATAAACAATCGGGCTGAGGTCTGATCAACCAACAAAGCACCCACAGCAGCACTTTAATCAGTGAATCAAAAGACGGAGCTGTGTAACCCAGTGTGCTTGTTCTTGTTAGCTGACAATCAGATGCATTATGACAATGGATGTGGGCTTCAATGATTGTTCTCAAACGATCGCTCATAAGCCTCATAACCAGTGACTCATATTAAAAGCTTGATCTGAAAGAGGGCCTGACATGGGAACTAACGCTGTACAAGGAAAGCCCTGTTTTGTCGATGTTGTGTGTGTGTGTGTGTGTGAGTGTGTGTGTGCATGGCGTGCGTGCCAAGCTGTCTATTTTGAAGTCAGGTCAGGACAGGCTAGCACTTCAGGCCTCTCTTAGTCAATGCAAGTCTGTGAGTCAGTCAAATGTCTTGACAACAGACAGAAAGACACGGCTAACTGACAGCCAGGCAGACAGACCGAAAAGGCAAACAGAAACATGAAAGTCGCACGGAGAACGCGAAGCAAGTAGAAGACGTTTTCTAGTAAACGGCAGACAGGTGGGCAGACAGCGAGCAGAGACAAAGCGGGAGATATCAAGACATCCACCAGCCAGTGGTTATCAACAGCGCTGTCAGGACGAAGATGAAGATGCTCGGAGAATGTCAGAACTATTAAAGTCTGTGGTTTCTGCCTTCCGCCTCACAACGAGACTTGTTCTATCAGCAAACCACAGTGATGCGGCAGCGCACCCTTCGCCACAGAGGCTCATTTCAGAAACCAGTCCGCCAGCTCATTGTTCTATGTAGGCCACCATCACTGATGTCACACACTTCTCCTGCCTGATGAAAAGCAGTGCTGGCCCTGACCATTTATACATAATGGCAGGAGAAAACCACAACCCACTCCCCCACCCAACCCTCCCAGCTGTGCCTATGCATGTTGGGGGAAAAAACAGGGCATTTTGGGAAGCTGAGTCATCTCACCTTCAGGATGTTAGTGGTGCACCAAGAGATGACAAAATAAAGATCAGTACTTTGTTTAGTTTAGCGTGTATGTTTTCGCATTTGGGTTTAGCGTTAAAAATAATCTTATTTATGGGAAACACATACTAAAATCATGAAACAGAATAGAAATCCTTTGGAAAGGAACTTTTGCAAAGTATTACCACTCTGTAAATATAAACATACAATGCACTTATCATTACTCTATAACCCCATAAAAAATAGCCATCACTTGATTTTTTGCTTTAGGGTACTTTGGCGACATGCCTATTTAAACAACTTCCAAACTTGTTATACAGATAAACACTTTTGACTTTGATCAGCTTTAGATCTAAAGCTCAGTGTACAAAAACTGGCAGTGGTCCATCTAGTCCTGCAGTTGAGTTATGTTAAGCAAAAAGCTCTCCAAAAGTGATTTATACATTATGCATGCATTTAGCTGTAGCAAAAAATAGATAATAAATAAATAAAACTCATAAAACTAAAGCAAAAGTAAATCAGAGTTTATTTAAGTATCATGAAGTGTTCCTCATGGTAACAAAAGCCCTGTAGTGACAGAGTACTGTATCCTCTGCACTGTTCTCATTGCGCACAGCTGTGCATAAATATTGGCAAGAATAAATGACCTTCTGTTATCACTGTGGGAAACAGCGAAGACTGCACTGAGCCTTCTGTTACATTTACAGGTCAAATTAAACATTAAATCGAATAAAAATGTCCAAAGATGCACTCTTACATACCCATGCATAAAATATACAAATTAAATATGAATGAATTACAGCCTAAATCATAAAATAAAGCAAAGCTTTTGAATATAGTGGCTGGCTGCAATGTTTGCACAGAAGTATTAGTTTTACCAAGTGTCCAGTAGCTGTGCTTGCTGGCCTTGCTGGCCTCTTTAGAAATGCTTTTATGGTGGTGTAATAATTTTTGACTGGAACCAACAATAAAGGGCTTTCCTGGAAGAGGACTAGGTCAGACTGAACCACTTGATCTTTGTCAAACAAGGAGATAAAAAACAACATAAAAAGACTTTCACACATTCCACTGCTGGTAGCCAAAACTCCAAATAATACTGAATTTGTCATGGGTTAGCACTTGTTAGCGTGACAGTGCAAGGCTGACTGGTCACACAATGACCCTTCAAGCAGTAGAACAAGCTTAATGATGTAAAAAATCATTAGTTCTCTCACTGCTGACAGGGACAGAGGACAGATTATGTGTGGTTTGAGAATTTATGTTCCGCACAGCACAATCCTAGCATTCTTCACAGATAGATCAGCGAGAAGCACAGCAAATTACTCTTCACCATAGCTGCAAGGGGAATTACATCCAGAAGAGCTTGGGAGTGATGTGCAACTCTGATGCTAAAAGGTCAGACTAGAATGTAACACTCAGGGGAAAGAGGAATGAGATGTGTATTGGACTCCAAGGGCCGCATGAGTTACTTTTTAAACAAAACATTTAAATAGCGCGGGGGCGAAGTTGCTGAAAACTGTAGGGTCACGCTGCAGGTGTGTGTGCACATTACATATTACAGAAAAATGTATGTTATTTGGCTGCGATCTGAACGGTATAGAAGAGCATTTATTTCCCACGACAAAGATACAGAGCCACCAAAGATTTTTCACAGACACACTAGACAATCCTTTAGGCTTTTTAGAACTGAAAATCTTGGCATATTGCCCGTGTGGGAGCAGCTTTACTGCAGCGCTCTGACAGGTAAATGCACAAGATGTGTAAAGGAATGTTTGTGTCTTTCACTCGGTACACCTCTGTCTAATCCCCCTTTCAGTGCAGGCCTGAAAGGGGCTTTTCATAGGTTCTTCTTTGAAAGAAAAAAAGAAGAAGAAGGAAAAAAAGTAAATGCTTGTCAAATCTGCACTCCTGAACTTAGAAGCGCAGCAGTTCTTTGCTTCATCACTTCCTCTTGTCCTCCTCTCTGCTGTTCTCTCGTTCCTTCCTTCTCTCACTCACACTGTCATAACGCTCTATTAATGCCTTTTTTTTCCATCTCACTGCTCTTGTGCCTGTTGACTTCAAAGTTTTAGATGTTTTCGTGCCGTTCTTTGTGATTGATGCTTGGTTTTCTGCCAAGCTATACTTTAAACTTGGGGCTTGAAACACCATATTTTGCTCGTCTTCGTTTTCCTTTATCTGCATTTCTTGTGGGTCTCTTTTCAGTTTTACAAACATATCTGAGATATATGTGTTTTCTTTTTCAGTATTTTTTTTGCCTCCATCTTTTTATATTTTACTCTCTATCTTTTTTTTCTTTTTTTGAGGAGCTGTCAAGCTGCAGTGTGGAAACTGAGTGATTGATGTTCGGCCTGATGAGACACATGGTGCTTCACCATGTAAAAAGTTGTTATGATGCTCCTCTGACGGCTTCAGTGCACTGGAGTTTGCAGTGCTCTCCCCCCGCCTCCCACTTTGATGGAGCCTGCACCATTTGATTTAAGTGGATTGTGATTGTTGGACTTTTCTTTGCTCCAAAAAAAAAAAAAAAAAAAAAAACCTATCAAGTTATCAAATGTAGTCAGCCAGCACAGGTTTCTCTTTGCTGACATGTGATTTCAACAAGAAACTGTCAAATTTGAAGGAGCAGGTAATCTTAACTCATCTCATCTTGACACATTAAATTAAATGCTGTAGCTGTGCTATAAACATTTAAAAATAGTATTGACTTTCCCCTTTCTCTGAGCAGCTGACAAACACCAGTATGAGTGGGACAAAGCCTCTCCACTGTCCTCCCGTGCTGGAAACAGTCATCACACAGAGCTGAAAGGCCTGATGGTTATCCTTCCAGAGCGAGATGAAGGCAGAGGAGAAGGACAGGGAGAGCAGAGAGGGAGGCCACAGGGAGGCAGACAGGGCACTGGCTTTTGCTGAAAGGGTAGATGGTTATCCCTCCAGCCGGGGAGGGAGAAGGAGGAGAGGCTGAGAGTAGAAAAGGAGATTTACAGACGGGGAATGAGGGCAGGAAGAAAGAAAGAGAATGAGAGACAGAGAGAGAGAGAAAGAGAGAGAGAGAATGAGAGAGCGAAGAACTGAAGGGCTCTGTGTGGTTATGTATATCTCACTCCTCTGTCGCTGCGTCTCAGACAAAAACAGGCACAGGATGGCACAGACTCAGCGGCATCACTGTACAACACACCACAGTACAGGTGGGTGTGTTGGTAATAATCTAATCATCACATCATTGTGATCCAAAGCTAACGTCTGCCAGGCTTTATTCAAACTACACAAGCATGTTCCAGTTCCACATTCAAGGATACGATTCCACATTTGGGTGCTTATTTGTTTTCTTGTCTGTTAGTCAAATTAGAACAGATGCAACTCTTGTGTTTGTAGTGAAATCAAAGTCGCTGCCAGCAGTTAGTTAGCTTAGCATATCACAAAGAAAACAGGGCCAAAGAGCTAGCCCAAAGAAAACAAAACACGTCCACCAAGACTCTACAGCTCATTATTTAAACTGAAATATCTTGTTTGTGTATTCTGTACAAGTAGCAGCCTCACGGTGATGACAAGCCGAGAAATCGATCCAAATAGTCTGACAGGCTTATGTACCAGTGTTCCAGTTCACCCAAGCGTCTAATCTTTATGGTAAACTAAGCTAAGCTAACTGGCTTCTGATTGAACATTCATATTTAGCATAGATATAAAAGTCGCACAAAATGCGGAATATTCAACTAAATGCAAAGTTGTTAAACTCTTCATAGCTTTGTAAGTTTAACATTTGTAAGTCACTTCTAAAATATAAAGTAAACAAAAGTGGGTGTATGCTCCTACTTATTTCCGTTAAAACTCTGGCTCAGCTGCATTGTGTGAGAGCCAAGGTCGTCTCAATGAGCTCTTAGTTCAGCTGAATTATTTAATATTTAATGCACCTGCAAAGTGTGTAAGCTCCTCTGACATATAACTCTCATTAAAGACCTTTTTAAAACACATTTTCTCTCCCATAAATTAGTCTCAATATTCACCTTATTATTTAAGAGGAATGCAGTGCTTTGTGCTGCTGGACAGTTCTCCACCACCTCCTCCTACTGCTCTTCCTCCTCCTCCAGCTGTGAGAAGGTGTTATGAATGCTCTAAAGGCCACTGCACTCGAATATATATGGGAACAAGCCAGCGTGAGGCTGACATCATGTAGCCTTTCCCTGCATCTCAGCCACCTACAAAGCCCACCATTGTGTGGCCCAGCCCATGCCCTCCACCCACGCCCGTCACACCACCCAGATCCTCGCTGCACTGGCAGCACATTTAATTAACCTCAAATCTGTCAGCTACCACTGAGCTATGCCAGAGCAGACATGTCAGATCAAGCCCCATTTGATCTTTAAGGGGATTTTTCCCCAAAAAATTAAAAGAGAAAAAAGGCCACCACAAACACTAACACATATTTGCACAAACAGGCATCATAAGACAGGGCTTGACTTTCATCTGACATGCACACCTTTGTGCAGTTATACAACAGGTGTTGTGTGCATGTGTGTGTGTGTGTACACTAATCCATGTTCTGAGGTATTGTGTACAGTTAGGCTTCTGATCTGCCTGACTAGAGACGGGGATGTGTCAGACAGTTCTCTTCTCTGAAACTCATTAATAAAAAAGGGAGGAGAGGCCATAAAGTTTACACATTTTCACAACTACTCTTCCAAGGCATCAGACATCTGTTAAAAATGTATACTTTGTTCAACTTTTCAAACAACACATTTGGCGAGCGTCTGCAGACAGACACTGCAAAAAGATACAGAAATCAAAGGATGTCTGTGGTGACAGCAGATAGACAAGTTGCAGGTCCTATCAGCTATGACAGATATGGGGAGTCAGAACTGTCTTTGTCAAGGAAGTATAGATCTCCACAAAAAGTCAAATATGTTTATTTGTTCTATTAATGCAGATAAAACCGAAGGTGAAGAGCTACTCGCTGTATACACCTTTCAGCAGCTGTCGACTGCTGCAAAATTATTGTCGTGGCAGCTTCAGAGTCTTACAAAATATCTAGAAATGTTGCATATTCCACCCACCACTCTGAAAAAATCTTTCCATTTGAAGGGAAAAGTAAAGGTAACAAAGACACGTCTGTGAATCTATACAGTTGAGCATCGCTTTCAGTTTCATTATTTGAGATATGCACTCCTCATATTCAGCGCGTGATCTCTGAGTGATTAAACCAATTGGTGGTGTCATCTTTGGTCATGATCCATGTTGCCTTATTATCTCCAAAAGTCTCAACCCAACTAAAACTGGTTCTTAGTGCAGAATTTTTTTTTTCTCTTGTTACTGTCCTCATTTTTACCCTAATAGAGAATTTGCTGCAAATTTTTTCATGTGGTGCAAGGATAACCTTTTTGTTTCCTTGAGAAAACCGTCAACACCTCTAAATGTGCAGTCTTACCATAACTCATAAAGCTATTTTTATTGCCTCACTCACTGAAGGTGAAAGTGTAATAAAAATGAGCGTGAAAATGACCTTTTCTCATCATTACCTGTCTCTTTACCTGAGTTGCAAGCAAAGACTACAAGCAAGAAAATATACGTGGGAAAGGAGAACTTCTCCTTAACACAGAGAGAAACACTGACTATCTAAAAGCTGGGTGAACACTGCTGTCACAGAAAAAAAAAAAAAAAACTCAGGCTTTGGAGAGTCGGCTACTTTCCACCTGCAGCATTAGAAAAAAAAAGAGAGAGGGGAGAGAGATGGTGTGTTTCTTTTGCAGCAGAGCAGCCTTGCTTCAGAGACTAGAGACACTGAACAGAACATCAAAGCCTGTGTGGGGCTAGAAATAGGGGAAGAGAAAAAGAGGAGGGTGGAGAGGCAGCAAGAACTTAGAGCCAGTGGTCCCCACTGAGAATCTTTGCTAAGGAGAGAAAAAAAAAAGTCTGGGTAAAAGAGAAATGGTAAAAAGAAGGCTAACGAAAGAGAAGCTTCTTTTACCTCAAAGAAAGGAGCACGAACTTGACAGTCTTATTAAGGTGGTTGGCTCCAGACAGCATGATAGGTTCCCTTTACAGACTACAATAATAACTACAGGGGTAGTCGCCAGTTAACTGCCAGGGCAGATATCTGTATCACCAAATACTGCTGCACTGCACAACCAGAGCAGAGCCACAGGCTGGTTTAACTACAAGGACGGACCTGCTCATAAAAGTGGATGTTCAGTGTGGTCCCACACACACACACACAGTCACTAGCACACAAACATACACGCACACACACACACACACACACACACACACACACACACACACACACACACACACACACACACACACACACACACACACACACACACACACACACACACACACACACACACACACACACACACACACACACACACAATAACTACATAGAGACCAGAGAAACACCTAGAGGTGCAATAAAAATCCTAAACCTCGACAGGTTCTGTTTGCTAAACAAGGCAGAGACAATATAATTCTGACATCCAGACAGTTGCTGATCTCCTCTCCACAAGGACACAGAGGCACATCACATGGCCATGAATTGCATCCATCTATTTCCCTCTTTCCAACCCTTAAAAAAAAGTAATTAATAGACTCACTGCTGCCCAGTGAAAAGATAATTTTGCCGGAGCTAAGGAGACACTTTGCCATCTGAGCCTGCTGCTGGCTTTCTACTGCACCGAGGACGGGTTCAGATGGCGGGAATTCGTGGGGGTGCTGCGAGACTGGGGGGTTGTTTGTGGACGGGCTGTGTCATTCCCAGGGAACTCAATTAGAGGAGATATGGATCTAATCCATGAGTAAACAATGAATGGTTGGAGAAGAGCTGCAGTTTCCTTTGTCTTATTTTTTTGTCCCTGCTTTGTGTATTTGTCATTTGCCACCTCAGCTACTGTGGAGAGGAAATCCGGGGGAAGATATTTGACATTCTGACTAGAATCAACAGAATTAAGAAATGTAATTTTGTGCAAAAAATGGCTTGCAATTGCTGATGCTTCAACTGTGCTATATTCCATCTAACATAAGTTTAAAATGCTGATTATGTGATCAGCAAAAACTTATAAGAAAAATCCATTTGGTTTAGAATAGGTTAACAGATGCTACCTTGTCTTATTCACTTCATTTAATCTTACCAAGATTAACATTTTAAAACAGTTACAAGTGCAAAAAAGATGACAGAATGAAAGCAACATATTAAAAAAGATGGTTGCAAAATAATCTCACCGTGATCCTTTCGCCTCACCACATCTTTTACAATTTATGTGTGAAGTATATGGGAAATAACTCTTTTGCAGCATGGCAGGGAGCTCAGAGGTGAAAAGTAATTAAGCAGAAAATCATCCGCAAGTCACAACCTCCACCATCATTTCTGGAAATTAAAAGACAATACACACAAAGCTCAGGAAAGGAAAGAACCCCTCATCACTTAGGCTAAAATGTTGCATGCTGAAAGAGAGGAAATAACTATTAGAATATAAACCAGCAAAAGAGACAGCTATGTTGACTCCCATTTTGTTCTCAGAAAGAAACATTGCCTTTACTTTAAACATGGAAATTCATACAGAACATCGTTGTAAACATTTCTGTGGTGTGGATCCAAACAACTTCTGCTCAGGGGGCAATTAGTGAAACACTATCGAGTAAAGAACACTTAGTGCTTGGGGATGCTGTATCTCGATGTTAAACGAAGTGTAAAAAGGCACAATACCCATTTGCAGTTCACTTTGGTAATAATCACGCAAGTGTGGCAACATTACAACAGTCTACAAAGATTTGAAACTGTAAGTCTTTTTCTTCTCACCCATTTTTTCAGAAAAAATGATGGACGTGAACACTTAGGACCCATGACAATTGGTAGAAATGAAATAATAATCACCTAACAATGAAAGTATGAGTTTGTTCCATGGAAAAGAGTATTTATAGCAGTGTAATGGTGCATTAGGCGCCGTGTCCCCAAGAGAGAAGCGGCCTGGCTACAATTTCCAAAATGGGTGATGTGGGAAGTGGGTAGCTTGAATGGTTAGAGCAGCTTCTAACAACCGCTGCATGTCATTTAGCTACACAGAAGCTGGTGGACCGACCACATAGAATATAGCTCCATGCATAGTCGAGAGATACAAAAACTGAGGGAGTAAAATGCTTTTAGAGAGGGTAACAATATGCTGAAAGCGAAGGAGGCGGGGGAATATAGCAGCTTGACTGAATGCACCTCATCTGAAAGACTGGAGTGGTTTCCTGTCACAATGGAGCAACGTCCTTGGGAAGGGTTTGTCCGAGATACAATTAGCCTCCATTCAAGTTACACTGGCCATCCATGGTACTTCAGAAAAAGGACTATAAGGACTATACTGGTACTTTAAATTGTTTTTCACACAGCCGGAGTCCACACGTTCACAGTTTGTCAGCGTTTACAGCCCATAAGTACGGCCCCGCATGGACGGGAGGACACTTGCGAACATTCACAAATGAGAAAAGTTGCATCACGGCAGATGAACACAGATGACGGCGAATGATTTAAGTTCCCATCACCTCAATGTCACCAGACCAGTCTGCCTTCCATGGCTGCACAAACTGCCTCAGTCCCCCGCGGGCACACAGCCCTGCCTCACAGAGTGATTCAGAGGAGCTAAGCTCTGCACCACTGCCAGGCACATGTGTTACTCCTCCTCAACCAAGCAGATGACACTAACATTAATAAAAAATGTATAATATTGGCCTGTCAAAGCATGAAAGATAATAATCATGTCAGTTATAAAAGATCTAGGGAAGGGATGTGTTTGGAAAAGCAATTTGTGATTGATTTTAATTCAACAAGTGTACTTTGCTGGTGCATATTGAATAAACATGCACGCACACACACACACATGCACCCATTTATGTACAAGTCAGAAGAGACACCAGAATCAACTCTGTGTCCAAGGCATAAACAACAGTTATTGACGTCACCCAAAATCAACAGGGCCGGGGCCTGAGAAAGACAGCCAGCCAATTTATATAACAATGTGAAAAAAAAGTGGGGCCTTGCGATGAGAGCGACAGCTGTGCTTAATCAAGGGAGCTAAGCCAAGAGAGATGTGAAGGGACACAGAAGGACGGAGTGAAGGTGAAGAAAGCTGGAAAGAGGGAGAGACAGCTTGAGGGAAGAGAGAAAGATGGGATATAAAAGTGTGGAAAGGAGGAATAAAGTCTCAACTCTGTGAGCCCCGAAAAAGAGGATGGAACATTTAAGAAGAGAGGAGCTGTTAGAGCGAGAGTTCATCCACGGTGAGTGCACAACTCTCTTGACAAAACACCCCAGTATGGAACATCAAAGCCTCCAATGCTTCTCTTTTTGCGTCAGCGCCAGATTGCAAAGAGGGGTAAAATTGCTACAACCAAGACGGGAAAAGTCGGCTGTTGTTGTTTCACTTTATCGTCCAACTATGAAGAGTGTACTTGACCTCCCTCACCTTGTTTCCATGGGGAAGATTAACCTAAAAATGCAATGTTTTTAGAATAGTTCCAAACATCATTCATTCTCTGATTCTGTAATAATAAGGGAAAAAAAGATCAAATCCTGTTGTATGATGACAATACAACATGTTTCTATGACAAAATTCCTCCTGTGAATAGACCTACACTAGACCTACTTTCCCTTAATTCAGTCCATCCACTCCTCAAGGCCCTGGTCATTCATCAGCAGACATCACATGACATGCGAGAGCCATTCATTCTAAGTCTCACAGTCTCCTCTGCCCAACAGGAGTTGTGATTCAGTTTGACTGAGTGATGCTCTGGGGCCCCAGGGCCGGAACTGAGGCTGCTGGGAAAGTGGGATGCAGGGCACAGTACATGGACACACAGGAGGCAGTGCAGTGTGACAGGGATGCTACTACTGTCGCTTCACAGAAAGAGGAAGCGATTCAGTCACATACTGTAGCGTAACCAGTTTATTAGAGGAAAAGCCCAAACACAGGCTACACAAATAGCTTTGTGAGATGAAAACTGTTTTTGACGCCACGCTAAGAATACTGAGAACACGAGCTAGAAAACAACTTTCTCACTCTTCAAAAATGTAGTACAAGTAATTATGCAGAGTTGAGAGACACATAAAGCAACACACACGCACACGAAAACTGAGAATGACAGGATGAAACAGAGAGTGGGTGAAAGTTTCTCTTGCTCCATAAGCCCCACGCTTCATCTCTGCGTCTCTCTTTATCTCAGCAGGATGGTAGCAAGAGCATGAAAGATTTAAAGAGAAGGCTTTTAGTTTAAACCAGAGCCTAGCCCAAAGACACACACTGAAGACACAAAAAAGAAGGATATTTTCGACTATCTCTGACTCTGACAAAGCTTACTATTACAATTACCGGTAAAGTCAGCTATTTAATATTTTAATCGTAGGAGTGTATGCAGCAGACAAGTCAGTCAGGATGCAGGTCCAATGCACTCGGCGTTTGAAATGATTTTCCAGCGATGATCCCTGACTTAAAATCTCAGAGAAACTTGATCAAACGCGACTTCAGAGTAAAACAAACATGGATTAACGTTTTCTGCAAAAAACTAAAGAAAAAAGAAAAACTGAAAACGCAGAGGACAGGTTCAGCAGAGCTTGAACACTTTGCTGCATTAATACCATTATGATGTATCTGTGCTGTGTTAAATATAAGCCAAGGGTCCCTGTGGGCGCCATTTACCCAACGTTTAAATCTGACTTTAAGTCTCCGACAGGTTGAGGTGGTGGAGAACACAACGTGACAAAAAGCTCTCCTCTTTTTACACCCTACTTTCTAGCTGACCTTGAACGAACCACTTTGCGTCCCAACGATTTAAATAAAATTGCTTATAATTATAGCTCACTCCGATTTGGCACACAGCGCACCAGCTCCCAGTATATGGACCCAGTATGTATAATATGTCCTCGTGATCTTCCACAAGTCAGCAGGTCCTCGCTGTGAATAACATGTTCTTAGTCACCTTGTCCGAAGGAATAAAAGTATACAGGAATACACAAATGAAACCCTTATGTAAAACACATCCTGTGTGTGTGCTTATCAAAATATGTAAGCAGAGACAGCCGTGCATAAAAGTAACGCAGCAAGACACTACTATACTATATATTCAAATACCCATACTCAAACACACGTACAATGCATAAACACATTATACGCATTAGAAACACAGGCAGCCAGCCATGCACTAAGCTTGGGTTGACAGAGTTCATTTGGAAGATGTAAAATATTTATGAGAGAAGACTCTGCAGGGGAGGAAGAAGAGATGAAAATAGTGAGGGCGCAAAAGGAGGGATGGCAAATAATGAGATGAACGAAATGGTGACGAGTGTGGGCCCGACTGAAATGCCCTCTGTTATGGTTGAGCGGAAGAAATGCAAGCTAAATATGTCTCTGTCATTTCAAGTTCATTAGCTCACCGCTTGCCATCCCCTCCTGGGAGGAACGAAAGAAGGGGAAACGCATGAAGGTATATTTGTACAGTAGCAAAAAACCGCTGAGCTCCTGTGAAATGGAATAGGGACTCACGCTGGGAGTTGCTTTGTAGGTTTTTAAGCGTGCACTTTTAATAATCCATTTCTCATATGCAGAAGATTTCCACATTACGTCTACTGTAAATTCTCTGTTACAGCTTTTCTACAGTATTTCCATCCAAAGCTGCGATACATGCAGAGCCAACATCACATTACAAACAGCAAAGATCAACATTCATGTCCAAATGCTCCACTCTTCCTTTCTACTATTCTTCCATTTTTTTCAGAAGACAAACAGTACATACAGTAAATGCGAGCTCCTTAAGTGGATCCAACGTTTGCGGAGGATGTGTAAAATGTATTGAGGTGATCAGGGGACACAAAAAAATCTGACTGAGAAATAGACTGACAGGGGGGAGTGGAAAAAAAGAACAAAAATAAGGATTTAGGTAATAAAAAGCTAATCCTGTACCAGCAAACAAGATGACAATTGACAGTAATTACATATCCCCCCCTGTAATTATGAGCTTTTTTTATGCGCCCCTCTTCTCATAAGGCCTCAGTAATCCTCTGGTCATTCCCGCTCCTCCATCCTCAGACAGTCACCCTACCTCCACATCTAAATAGCAATCCGTGGTCCAGCCAAATAAGCAAACCACCATGACCTACAGGGGCTTTTCCGTACCCACAAATAACGCTTGAGAAATGATGTCATATAAAACCAGATCTCAGTATCTAATTACAGAAAAATGTGCTTCGAAAGCACAAAATCCAACGGGAGATGGGAGCTGGAGTGGACTCAGAGAGAATGGAAGAAAAGCTGCTTCACCACAAACTGGGCGAGAGACAGATATAACTGCAGTGCACGGCTCGAACAGCTCATTTGGGTATTCTGATTGCTAGAGGAACCAATGTTATGGAAGGGGGGTAGGGGCAATGATCTCTGCTTAAGCCAATTATACAGTGGAGATCCTGAAAATGTACCGGATGGAAAGGGAGACATGTAGTACATGTATCACAGAGCACTAAGGTCTGGAAAAACTGCACTCGCAGGGCTCCAGGAAGCCAATAAAACAACACACAGATTTCACTGTAATTACATTCAAACTCAGAGGAAAGGAAGTTGGAAGACAGTTATAGTGAGTGTGAGAAAATAGACTCCCCACAGGAAGATTTGAAAAGAAAACTAAAAAGGACGCTACAAAATTTTACAGAATCCAGAAATCACATGAAGTGTAATGGCACTAAATTTTATGGGGGAACATTTTAAGAATTAATCTAAACTAATCTCATTCCTGCATTTCTTTGCCAAAGCCTGGACGTCAGAGGAGCCCCGAGCTGCACTGAAAGCTCTGCTGTTGACGATGATGAAGATTTTCTTGGATTTTTTTTGGATCATACTCCTCAAACACGTGGCTTTAATGTTCAGCCTCTAAACTGCATGGTAAATTTAGATCACAAAAATATGGAGCCATAAAAATCACAGACAAGCACCCGAGAAAAAAAAAAAACCCAACTAAACTAGCAATGCTTTTTTGGAAAGCATCTGTGAGCATGCAGTAAATTTCACATGAAAAATAAATGAATTCACAACTTCCTCCGCAGGAGCAGATAGGGAGAGAGCGAGAGAGATAAAGCCTCAAAGGCAGAAACGACTTAGGGATAGAGAAAGAGAGAAGAAAATAATTACGATAATGGAAACTAGTGTGAAACAGTTTATCTCGATGAGAGAAAACCTTCAGGAAATTACCAACGCCAAGTAACAATAAAGCAAAATAACACTATTATGTGCAGCCACTTGCCTACAGCAGCTAAAAACAAAATCCTCCAAAATGGCCAATTTAAAAAAAAGCCAAAGAGAGAACTATCAGAGACAGTGAGATCTGACAGAGCTGAAGAGAAAGTGGCAACTCTCCTGCATACAAAGTACGGGAACATGCTTCTAGTTTGGGAGAGATTATGGAGAATAATGTTTACACCTCAGGGGAGGGGAGGGGGAACTGGAGACAAAGAAGATATTCACAAGTCCTGAAACACCTGGGATATCTGCTTCACACACACACACACACACACACACACACACACACACACACACACACACACACACACACACACACACACACACACACACACACACACACACACACACACACACACACACACACAACCAGATAACTTCTGCACTGTTTTATTCTGAGAGGATGTGAGCTGTGGTATATTTAATAATAACCTATGTGTGGAAGAAAAAGGGGGCACTGCTGAACAGAGCAGAACAAAAGTGACTGCTTATCAAAGGGAAGTTGGGATATGTGTACTGTTGCATCTGTGTGTCCTATCTTTATTAAATCTGTATTGTGTGTAGCAGGCGCTGGAGCAGTGAGGTGCAGGACGCAGAGATTCAACCGTTAGACGACATCTTACTGATTCTTATCATTTCCTCTTATCTCTTTTTTTATACACATTTCTAATCTCTCATCTCTTCAATTCCTATTTCCCCGTTTTTATGTTTGAAAGATGGAGGTGTAAAGGCTGTCTCCATCAGAGAATATCAATCTATTTTGGCAATTATGTTGTGTATCCAGAACTGATTTTGAACTGGGGAAAGTGCTTAAGAGAGTGGCTCAGAGAACAGTAGCGCAAAATGTGTTTACTCCACGCAAACCATTTCATGCAGTGAGGGACATGACGAAGCATCTCTTAGTCATAATGACCGAGGATCAGTTGAGTTTAGCAGGGCGAAGGGGGGAAAGTATGGATTTGCTGATTCTATATCATTGTAAATCAAAAATCTGATGGCTGGACAAAACCTGACGGCAGCTGGAGACATTATAAATTGTGATGCACATATTGAAAGAATTTTTACTTTATTTTTTTGGACATTTTACAGACCAAACAATGAAGTGAATATAGGACCGCATTATTGCATTGTTCTCTCAGAACAACTGATTCGTAAAATGTCAGATAATTATGAAAATTATTTCTAAAGTCCAAGGCAACGTACTTCAAATGTCTTTCTTCATCTGATCAACAGGTTAAAGCCAATCTCTCACAAAGAAAAAAAAGTGAATTTTAATATAATAATATTTGAGAAGCTGCATCAAAGTAAGGTTACAAAGATAACTTCACTGAAAGATGATGGAAAAACTAATTTATTATCAAAATAGTTCAATTCTGTGCTGACTGAATAATTAGGTAATCAAATAATTGTCTCGGCTTGAAATGAAAACAGACAACAGATTCACCTCAAAATAACTTGCTGAGTTGAATCTGAGCAAAACTACTAAAACACTTCAAGGTAGGGAATATTTCTAACAAATTATATACGATACCAAAAACCTAAATTAGGCATGCATGAGGATTTTTTAATGCATTTATACGAAAATAATCACAATATAGGTTCAATGGCAACCTGAATCAATGAACAAAATCATAATGAAATATATTCGACCTCATGTGTGTGTGTTTGTCTGACGCTATGGGCTGCTGAATTTGTTGCCATAGTGCCACAGCCACAGGATGTCCCCTCTGGGATGCGTCTTTGCCAAAGAATGAAAGTCTCCCAACAAATACTTGAGTCCACACAGCTGCAGACACTGCCTATACAGTGTGTGTGTGTGTGTGTGTGTGTGTGTGTGTGTGTGTGTGTGTGTGTGTGTGTGTGTGTGTGTGTGTGTGTGTGTGTGTGTGTGTGTGTGTGTGTGTGTGTGTGTGTGTGTGTGTTGGTGTAGGGCGTGCCACCCTGTAAAATTCATACTGCGTGCCCTCACTTAATATGGTGGTGGGCGTCCCGGTTTAGGGTCTGTACCATCTGTCAAGCAGTGGGAGGGCAGGAGGAGAGGTAGCTGGAGCACGAGTGAAGCCATGCTGAGAGCTAAAGCCAGTTCCTTGTCACTTCAAATACTCACCTTGTCTGCACAACGCACTGCTGGAGGGGACCACAATAACTTGGCACACACACACACACACTCACACACACATTTACATAACTGATGAAAGGGCAAAATAAAAATGGCAGCAATCACAAACACACACACATACACTTTGCACATAATGACAGCTAATGGAAAGGAAGCAGTTTAAAAACATTTTCACTTTGGCTTTAGAAGTCAAGAAGAGTGCTGACATCCGTGTGACACACAAATGGACATTCTCTCATTCGCTCATGGACACATGATCACATGCGCACACATCTGCACCCAACATCCACACACACTTACACAATTACACATATCCAGAGACAGTAAAGGGGCTTGCTTTGACAAGGGAATAATTCTCCTTTTGACACAGCCAGTTCCTCTGAAGACAAAAGAGGAGTCACACACAGACACACTGCAGCCCTTAGAGGGAAAGAACACACAAGCCCCCCCCCTCACCCTCCACACACACACACACACGCACGCACGCACACACACACGCCTGTTGCAATGACACTGCAACCCCCTGTGGTGACAAAAAAAGACTGCCCTATGCTGTCATCTGTGCGTCTGTGTGCGCATGCCAAGGGAAGGCTGCTGTACGTGTGAACTCCTACTCTCACATTAGACAAGTGACAGGGAACAAAAGGCAAGAAGAGCACAAGACAGGAGATGCCAGCAGCAAAAGTGCATGCTGGCTGGAGAGGAGGCAGCTGACGGTTGTCGAGGTAGAGCATCGTGTTTTTAAACAGCAATCCTCGGCCACTCTCAGACCTCCATTTCACTGCCTTTTAGACACTGAGGTAAACAGCTGCTGTCATTTTATAAAAAGTTGTCATAGGAAATAGAAAGAAAAACAGTGACATGTCTGCCGGCCCTTACTTCTGCCTGTCCGTCCACAAATGAGTCAATGCCAGTATTTGACTCTTTGCCTGTGTTTGTCAAAGCAAAAACATGAGAGGAAACATTCTGAGGTTTCTGTGTATCCAAAAATGACGACTTTATGATTGATGCTTCATACACAAAACAGGTTAGTGAGCAATCTGTGAAGAGATTTATCTTCCCTTGCTCAAACAGTGCTCAGAGTTCAGAGCCATTAAATATGCTCAGACGGACTGACTTTCAATGTTGCGAACAGGCCCGAGATTGAAAACGATTACATAAGGAAATGCAGCACAGAACGCAGTTTTATCTTCTTTAAAAAGAGCTACTTCTTTCTTCCTTCTTCAATTTTAAACTACATTCTCTCTTCTTCTTTTTTTCATGTAGTATAGTTTTTCCCCCCTACGTATAGCCTGTCGGAGGGCAGAGCAGGGTCTAGCAAAACCAAGCAGACCAAGGCAGCAAAAGTCAGCAGTCCATCAGCTCTCTCTCTCTGGTGAACATCAAACACTCTGTGGTCTGTTTCATGCTCCCTGCAGCCCATTATGGCTTAATGCTTCAAGAGGCTTCTTACTGACTTCAGCATTTTAACAACTCCAGCATATTCAGTTGGTAGGAAAACACACATACACAAAGACGCATCCGCGCTAACAAAACACGTACTACGCACACGGCTACACACGGACAGACTACCGACAGAAGCCCAGATGCGGCGACTGACACATTTTAAACTGCGGCGGAGTTATGAGCCTGCACTCGGTGATACAGAAAACAACTGTTGCTTCTGCTTTAATCTATCTGAGAGGAAGACCAACAGATGCACAGGGTTTTTATGAGATATTATGCCTTCAAATAAGCCCCGGTGCTCTTATCTCCAACTCAGTTAATGAGTTCCATTCACAAGGCAGCAATATGTAATTCAGCGCGATCAATTAGTTATCCACTGTATGGGGAATAAGAACAGCACATCAGCAGGGATATTAATGGGATGGAGATAAGGCGACTGTCCAGAGAAGCCGCAATGACAACACTGCATGTTATCGCAACACACAATATTTACTATTTACAGTTAGGTCTGGTGTGTCTCTTTGTCTCTCTAGAGCCCTTTTCAGGCTTACAACACATAACATTGTTGAAGTAATGTCTTCTTTCAGTCAGACATGCATGTGCAATTTGTAGATGCTGCCGTAGCTTTAGGAATTTGCCGGATGTTAATTAATTCATCTGCGCTATTAAAAGGGTTGTTTTTATTTTTGTTTTTAGTAATTTTTCCTGCATTGTGAGGAAAAGTATGTCCTCAACAATGTTTTATAAAACTGAACAAATTTGATTTTCTCACATACTAAAAGATGATAATTAAATCAGTTAAGCTATTACGGTTTTCTTAAGGCAGACATTTGTTTCTCTGTGCTTACTAAAAGTGGGTGAGTTTTCTCTGCCACAAAATGTGGTTTCTTCCTGGAAGCAGGTGTCGGTGAATGTTGCTAGACAAGAGCTTCAGCTGCCTTTGTGTTATTATCTGCCCTCTGAGCAGGTTGGAGGCAACAGTGAGTTGCCGTGGGTCAGTAATGAGTTGGGTCGAGGGTAGATGGTTAGTTTGCTAACTTTGGATGATGAAAAAACAGGGTGGAGGCAAGAGTTAACACTGTTGTTGCTGTCCGCCTCTGGAGACAGCTGTTGGTGAGTAAAGGAATTTAGTTTGATGCGGAGCCTCCGATGTTTCTTCTTGAGTGGAAAGTTAACAGCTGTTAAAACTAACAACGGTTACCTCGCATCCCTTAAAAGAAGATACACAAAAACAAAACCTAAATCTAATTCATAACTAAATAGCTTTGCCATTAAGTCACAGTAGATACATACCGTATACAACTATTTGTCTTCTGTCATTTGTTTTGTGTTCTTAAACTGGAACAAGATACAAGTCTCTACAAGTATAGCTATACAAAGTGATGAGTGGCTCTGTGAACATTTTTTTCAACATTAGTGAGGGGACAGGAGTGAGATATAATTGCAGGTCCTGAGACAGACAGAGGAGCTAGCAGGTTGTGAGCTACCAGCAACTGGTGGTGGATGTACAGATAATGTATTATATCCACAGAGATTAAAGGCTTAAATACAGGCAACACAGAGCATATTCTCTGCAATTTAATCTACACCATGATGGGCCATTTGGTATGCAGACCATGTGGATTCTGAAAGATGAAATTAAAAATAATTTCCCAAAAGTCCAAGAATCCTTTTAGAGCGGTCAGTGTAATGCATAATGTGAGAACCCTTGTTTTTTTGTTACATTGGTATTGACTTTGCAGCCTCTCACCGACCAGCCAGTTGTGTTTTCTGCTGCTAGTGAACTCCCATCTCCATTTAACCTCTGACTGGAAGGTGGCGTAGAGGGCAGCAAACACACTAGCAGCCATTATCTTATCATTACCCTCTGTCAAAGAAGTGAGAGTTGCGGAGGGAGATTTTCTGCTGTGTGTGAGAGCCCGTGCTCCGTTCGAGCTGCAGTGCAGCAATTACACATTTCAAGAAATATATCTAAATTCTCTGTCTAGTGACTGAGTTCAAAACATTCCCATACTTTTCGCTGTGGGCTACCATAGTGATCAGCCCATTTTTCCAGCCACAAGCCGGGCTTTAGTCAACAACAGTTCCTAGCAGGCCTGGTGAGCAGCAATCCCACTGTATCATTAGCCAAACACTGGTTAGAGATGACACTTCAGAGCACTGAGTTGCTCACAGTCGGCCTGTAGCAACCGGCAATCAACAACAACAAAAATGCAGCATGGGAAAGCCAATGCCGAACCAATATGCTACCAGCCTTCCTGCAGATGTCTCATGCAGCTTGTCTCTTTGTATAGGCTTATATGACATTCAGCATCTAACACTCATTGGCTGCCAGCTGCTTTCAAAGAGCGTCTGGCGCCTCTCTCTTTAGGAGCCGATGAGAGAGAGAGAGAGAGAGAGAGAGAGAGAGAGAGAGAGAGAGAGAGAGAGAGAGAGAAACAGATAGATGAAGAATGTCATCCCCTGAAAGACAAAAAGATAAGTCATCACGACTGTAATGATGGGGTGGGACAGGGAGGGGGCAGCGCAGGGAGGAGACAGATGAGCCTCATAAAAATCAATCATCCATTTTTTGGTAAACAAAAAAGAAAACACTGACATTACACATGGAGTTAAACTAGAATCATTGCACTCGTTTTAGGAGCATCAATCAGGTTGCTTGATTATTTGTGAGTCATTGCTTTTCATTTCTGCTCAACTGATACTGTTCCCATGGTCCAGTAAACACTGCTTCAACACAATGATAACAAACAGCTCAGCCTTAACTCAATAGCTTTCTTCTGCATGGCTTTTTCCCCTGGGCAAATTACTTAAGAATAAGGGACTATCCAAGTGGTTATATGAGGCGTATCGATGTGAAAGCAATATCCAGGAATCTTCTTTCACCGCTGACTGAGCATAATCAAACAGAGACGGTGATACAGGATGGTTGTGCTCATCTGGTTGGAGATTTCTTACTTTTTGTTTTTTTTCCTTCAGACATTTAGAAACGCGTGTAATTAAAATTTTACCTGAGGTATGCAAATACATGTATAAGAATTTTTAAAAAAGAAGAAGAATTTTTTTCCAGGATTTAGAAAATGTAATGACATGAGCTAAGGTTACACATTTTTTTCTGGGTATAGGCTATCCCTCTTTCAGACTTTACTTGCATAACACACCCATGTTTGATTATACAAATTTTGTGCATCTAAAAAATGAAGTCTAATCTTAGGCTCAGACGTGGTGACTACTTCGTGCGCCAAGGACATTTTTCCTCATATATTGTGCAGTGGCATTTGAAAGTGCAGTGACTGGACATCATTTTCAGAGTTGGGATGCGGTCGTCTCTCATCGTCCTCCCAGACTCAGCCTGGGTGATGTACTCAGCATGTGACCTTGAGTCAGGCTCAGCCAATACATTAGGTTGATCAAGCCCCGGTGTCACAGCAGGAAATATCCTTCTGCAAATGTCAGGGATCATCCACAACATTCAGGTGGCTCATAATTTGAAGGCATAAATTAAAGCTTTCATATTTTTACCCAAGGTGTTTAATATGCCAGACTGGATCGGACCAGCAGTTATTTGTGCTTCAGAGCCAAGAACCGGGGACAGTGGAGAAATATTGTCAATGAGCAAAGCCAAATCCCCCTCCCTCTCTTTACGTGTCTGTCTCCATCTCCACCTCTCTCTCATCTCTCTTTTCTGTCATTTCTTCATCTATCTCTTCCTGACCCTCAGTCCCACTCCCTTATTTTCCCTCTTACTGAGAATACATTGACCCCAGACTTATTTAAGCTCCACATCATTGATTGAAACAAGAGGAATAGGTGGTGTCACGACAAGACAGATTTGCTCTTTAAAGCATTATGGATTACAGACATATGGAGGAAAAAGGGATTTCTAAGGCACAAGGGCTGGCGTTAATTCTGTCAAATGATTTATTCAGTGCGGTCAATCAGGTAAATTAGAAGTGTCCGGTTACTACTTGGCCCTCACTGCCTTATGATGTATGGCGTGATGACATGAGCTAACAGTTTCATCACATTACGGCCCCACCCTCAAATCTTATAATCTCTCCCATCCTATCGGTTTAATCACTGGGAAAGATCTATTGTATATCTTTGCACTGGATATCATGTTCCTTATACACACTCTTTCAATGTTGTATTTATGCGGCTCAAGATAAATCTGTGGGGTTTAAAGCAAAAACCCACTGCACATTATACAGATACTGTTTCTATCCACACACAGTACTCTCAAGTACTGCAACCGTGTTGGGCTGTGTGTGAGAGCCTATATGCTATCAGAAAATGGAGCAACTTTCTACTTTAGGATATTCGTGAGTGTGTGACCTTTAGGTGAATACTGAAGAAAGTCGCCCTTGTGTGTTTCAGCAGAACTCAGCCACCTTTCTGTAGTGATGGACAAACACTGCTGTCTTCACAGGGAAGAGGAGTTTATCTACTGTCATGGTAATGACGCTCTCTGTGAAAAGAGAAATGAATTGGATGATACAGAGAAGGTGACTGACGTAGAGTCCAGAAAAAGTATGTTATCAGATTGGGGCTGACTGTAGCTATGTTTCAGTGATAATTACTGCACTGAAATGTACTGTAGATGAACGGTACACACATCCACATCTCATCTCTAGTTGGTAAAAGTCTGTGGGTTAGCCTACTTCAAATGTTAATGGTGTAGTTTCAGTTCTCTGTGTTTGGAGAGTAATGCTTTACTTCCTCTAGCTTTGGGACAGTGTGAAGTTATATTTCCTTTAAATGTGCACAGAAAGTGGTTGTGTAAGCACGCATGGTCACTGTCTCCTGTCTTGTCCATGCATGTACGATACTGTAACTGTAGAACCTGAAATTGCAGTTAACTGTGTGTGTGTGTGTGTGTGTGTGTGTGTGTGTGTGTGTGTGTGTGTGTGTGTGTGTGTGTGTGTGTGTGTGTGTGTGTGTGTGTGTGTGTGTGTGTGTGTATGCGTGTTCATGTGTGTGAGAGCGTTGCACCGAATTCCAGGGGAGGCACACGTGTAATCATTTGAACTGTAGAGGGGCTTGTGACTGTCTGACATCAGACCATGAATGACACAGTGAGCAACATCGTGTTTGCAGGCCGTGGTCAAGTGACTGGCTGGTCTTAAGAAGGAAGCGGCAAGAGGCACAAAAGGCAAGAGAGAAAAGAAAAGGAAAGGAAAAAGAAGAGGAAGAGATTCGGGAGTGTCTTCGGGAGTAGCAGCTTAATTTAGAGACATAAAGAAGGAGAGCAGAAAAACGAGGAGCTCATCCTGCATCTGTGTTTCGGAAAAATGTCAACATTTCAAAAGACTTTTTTGCACATTTCTGATTGGGGAATGAAATAGCCAGATTGCCTGTGACACGTCTGTCTTGATATTTTTTCAAAGCAAGTGTTTCATCCTGAGATACAGCCCAGAGCTACAGCTCCCCTGCGTTACCATGTGACATGAAATGAGTGTCACTACAGGTTTGAGAGCTACAGAGTTAGACTCGTCATCTGCTTTCAGTCTCACAACAAATACAGTGTAGGAGAAGACTTACTTCATTTTAAGCATGTGGTTCAACAGGGAATGCTTTAAATATCCTAAAGACCAACAGAGTTTGTGAACCAACTACATGCAAACCAATAATCAATCATTCCTATAGGATAGGTCAGATCTGCACACCAGCACTTAGATACAATAAATGGTGTTACTGCAGGTGCGACTTTGGCCCCGAAATAGACTAACATTCCTGGGGGGGGGGGACTTGCAGAGGGATTATGCTCCTCAGTGGCAATGAGTTTAAAGCAACTGTGAGGGTCTTTGCTGTGCATTTAACACAACGTTGTACAATTTAAATCTGTGATACAGTATGTTGCTGTTTGGACAGACTGACTCTCCTGAAAGTATTTTTGGCTTCAGGGGGTAAAGATCAGATTCAGTCCAGAGAAAGGTGCGCGCACAGTGTGTACAGCAGACTTCAGACAAGGCTGTGTGTGTGTTTTTTTTTAAAAAGGAGCTTACCTGATATTTCAGCCTGAGGGACACTTTCAATAGAGAATCCTTTCCCGCTATAAAACTGCCTGATATCCGAACAACTCCGGGCTTTGCTGATCCCTTTGTCCCCAAAGGCTGGTGCCGTCAGAGAGCACAGTGCCAGAGCCGCTATGATGAAGGAATCCATCCCAGCCCGACCCGCCGTGTTGTATGTGGTCAAGTGCAAATCCGAACCGAAGAGCCGAAGCGACTGTGTCGGAGTCCTGGACGGAGCAGAGAGACTCCCGGTTAGTAGCCGCGTGTCAGACAGGGGCTACTGAGCGCTGCTGTGCGTAAAATATCTTCCACCTTCCTCTCCTCCTTCTGCCCTGTCAGTGCGTCTTGCTGCTCTCCGCGCACTGCTGCAAGGCAACGCACAGGAGCGACTCTTCTTCACAGCGCAGAGGTCCCGTCTGTCCACAGTCCTAACGCAGCCTGGCCGATGTAGACAGGACAACACCTTCAGGTATTAGTATTCTTTCCCCCACCAAAAAAAATATATAAAAAAAATAACTGTAGGATTGTCTTCTCAACGCAGGCTCGGGATCAAGTGCAGATTTATATCCACTGTTAGGATTTTTTTTTTGTAGGGGGGTTTCACCTAAAGAGGGAGAAGGAAGAGATTAAAGAATCAGGTTAGGTATTTACAGCTGGAATAATCTTTTAAATCATGTCATAAAACAGCAGTGTGCTGCTGCTGTTGCTGCTGCTGATGAAGCTGTGCAGCCTGTTCTGTCGCCACACGCCTACCGGCTATGACGGCCCGGAGGGAGCTGAGAAAAGTGGTGCGCACGGCCAGGCAAAGCTACCGCAGCTCGCTCCCTGCTCTGGGTTTTTCTGAACGATACTTTGCCAACGCTGCCACTCCGTGGAGCGAGGAGGCGGGAGAGAGAGAGGGAGAGAGGGAGGGAGGGAGACAGAGAGAGGGGGGGGGGGGGGGGGGGGGGGTGCATATGAGGTTTCACGTTCCTCTTGCCATTTCCGTTTCATTCGGTCTCATCTAAATATTATTTGTGGACATGTTTCAGAATGACATTAATGTCTGGTTTGATTCGTGTGTTTGGTTTTAGAAACATCTGCCATTTCCAGTCTGTATAGCAGTGTGTGTGTGTGTGTGTGTGTGTGTGTGTGTGTGTGTGTGTGTGTGTGTGTGTGTGTGTGTGTGTGTGTGTGTGTGTGTGTGTGTGTGTGTGTGTGTGTGTGTGTGTGTGTGTGTGTGTGTGCGCGCGCGCTGAAAGTGGAGGAATGTGCACGGGCCGTCCTGACAGCTTGATCTCCATCAGCCAGGTGTCACAGGTGAGCTGTGGGCGTGTCCTCGACCCTCAGACCAACACCCCCCCCCCACTCCACACAGAGTTATCTCTCTACACATGCGCCATCACTCCTCAAGGTGCAATTAAAAGGGGCAACAAGTCTCTACCTGCCCCTGTGCCTTCCTGGTTTACTTGTCACTGGCTGAATGCGTTCATTATCCTACTGTCTGGACGTGTGTGTGTGTGTGTGTGTGTGTGTGTTAGGGTTGTATATCTCCACCACTGAGGCCGATTCGATACGCATCTCGATACGCTGCCACCGATACTACACATTAAGGATACACTGAAGCTCCTGTCGATATGATTCACTCCTGTGCAGGATGCCATGCCATTCAAAAGTTATTTGATAAGGATACAACTTAATTACAAAGAGATTTGGTTCTATATGATATATCCAGTTCGATACAGTTGTGACAGAGAGTTTCTTAACCCACATCAGGTTTCTTACCTCAGTACCACTATTCTGCCTTTGAGGGATGTAGCCTATTTGGTTAATTTTTATGGGGCAAACAACTCATATTTGAAAGGTATAGTCTAGGTTTTTGCTCAAAAGTAAATGCTAGACTTATACAAATGAAATCCAGCTTAATCATCACCTATGGGCTTCTAGTCCTGTGTGGTGCTAAGTCTGCATTTTGGTCTTTTGCTATGTTTTAATAATAATAACTTTAATTATATAGCACCTTTAAAAACACACGTTTAAAAAGTGCTTCACAACACAACATAAAAGAGACAAGTCACAGATGTTTTGTTGTGCATGGGACATTTCTGGGTGGAGTCTGTTTTCTCTCCAGCCAGTGACAGAGCTCAGGTGAAGCTCCGTGCAGCAGAGTAGCAGAGCTACTGTACTTAGTCTGGGGCCGTTGACTCGCTGTTTTGGTAGGAAACAGATCCAGGGCGAGAGAGACAGGCCTTTCTGTCAAAATAAAAGCACCGAGCTAATAAAATGCGGTAAAACTCTTTAATTTAAGGAATATAATTTACAAGAAAGTCCCCGAGCCATTAAGTTAACATTTTGCTTTTATTGTATTACAAGTTAAAGCAATACTTACCTTTCTGGAACTTTTGCACATTTCTTTGTCTAAGTTAAAATGCTATTAATAATCTGATGATACATTAAAATGTAAGAGAAACCCAACAGGGTTAAAAACTCATCATTTTTTCATTCTCATATAATTCTGAGAAAAGTCTGACCAATAATATTATTTGGTCCGATTAATAAGATTTGACGAGCGACCGAACCTACTTAATATGTAATCACTTTGTGCACCCCTCTCCTCCTCTCCCCCCTCCCGACCAGGAAGAACGCTTATTGACAGAGCAGTAGCAGGACATGAGCAGAGGAGACTAGAGTCACAACACACTAAAAAGAAGGTTTTTGGAAATAAATAGTTTTTTAAAAGACCAATAACTGCAGCCGCAGCTGGTCGTGGAGTTTCTGATATTGTAACGTTGATAGTGATCAGCCCCGAGTGATACGTAAACACAGGAAGTCACATGTGTCTATAAAGCATCCAGTGCTAACGGCTAGGCTACTGTTAGCTCTGTGAGTTCTCAGCGGTCCGGACCCGGTTGAACTCCGGACCGGCGCGGCTCGACTCGGCTCGGTCTGGATTTATTTTGGCCCTGAACCAAGGGGGCAGTTGTCGGTCTGAGAAGTGAAGCTCACTTCCGCGTTCAAAAAACTGCAATCCCCTCGGCTGTCGCTGGGGGCTGGCTCCAGAAGGGAGCAACTCCAATTGAGCCCCATGTTAAAATAGCCGATTTTACAGCTTAAAAAAACATATTTACAGCCTGGTACATTTCATTTTTTTGGTCTCAACCGATAGTTTCTACCCCCGCACACACTCTGAGGGGGGTGAATTTTTTTTAAACTCTACCGTTTTACTGTTATTAGTAGGGTTGTGCCGATTGGCGATCCAATCGTCTATCGGCGATTGGAAGGACGATCGGCGATGTTTTGTTTTCTTGCCGATTTTACACACACACATACTTTATTGATCTAATGCGCGATCTGTTTGTTTTGTTTTAATGAAGCCGCTCCTCTCGCTGCTTCCAACAGATACTCGGTCATATGACAGTGTTTCACCAATCAAATGCAGCCACTGGCGACGTCCAATCAGACGGAGCCAGGTAGTCATATGACCGCACACAACATCTCTGTGGTAAACATCTCAAGGGAGGGCGATTGGGACGATCTGAGAATGTCAAAATCGCCCAACACTAGTTATTAGGTTTACAATTCTGGCCAATTAGGGCGCGGAAACGTTGAGTGACAGGTCCGGAGACCGCTGCTTCGAGGCCAGTGGGCGGGCCCTCGGCCGGCCAACCGCCGCACCTCTCCAAATATGGCAAGTAGAATCCTACATGGCGCAGCTCAAACCCCCGTAGTAGCGGCACAAAACAGACTCCCCCAAACCAATGGGTGACGTCACGGGTGCTACGTCCATTCTTTTTACAGTCTATGCCCTGAACCAGCGCATCAGGTGGCGCTGGTCCGGCCGCCAGCCCGGCTCGTTGAGAACTGTAATCTGTAACAATCACTTCCCCTGCGTCTCCAGTAGCAGTAGGCTAACAACAGTTTATTATAAAACTCATCAGTCATCATCACTGAGTCCGTTTATATGGTTTAAAACTCCGGTGTTGTGTTTGTTTGTGTTGTTCCCGTTTCACTCGCGGTCCTGTTCTGTTTACCGTTGCCATGCCAACGCATGCAGCAGGGAGCGAGGGAGCTCGTGGAGGTGCGGCAGGAGGGAGAGGTGCGGCAGGAGGGAGAGGTGGGTGGGACTTGTGAGGGAGGTGGAGCTGTTGATTTTCAAATGTTTGTGCTGTGCTGAGTGAAATGCCAGATCGGTAAGTATTGCTTTAATGTTTATTTTATAAGTTTTATGTTGGTGAACACTTTTATTTTGGTGGATTTGGTGATTTCGGTTTCCGCTACAGACAGGAACCAGAATGCGGACGAAATTCGAGGTAACGGACACCAGGCTCTTCGCTTGTCTGAAGAGCCTGGTGATGCGAGGCTAACTGTAGCGCTGTTAGCTCTGTCCATGGATGTATTACGCCGGGTTCACACCGGACGCCGAAGCGCCACGAATGGCCGCGGAACGGAGACCGCTTCCCTTCGGCGCCCAAGTTAACAGGTTGTGTAGTTCAGACCAGACGCGACGCGCCGCGCCGCGATTGCTCGAGCCGTGCAGTTATCGTTTCGGCGTCTGTTCTATTTTGTGCGCGAGCCGAGAGCAATCGCGTCAATCTTGGCAGGAAGTCACACATGAAACAACGAGAGAATCCGGTCAATTTACAAAATAAAACACTTTTCAAAATAAAATACAGCGATTGACAAATGCGATCTTATTCATATTTGTCAGACTCTCAACAGAGAGCGAGAGAGATGAAAACACACACACAAAAGGGAGACATGGAGTGGGCTGGCTGCAGGAGGGGGGGTGTCAAAACACACAAACAAACAGGGAAAGAGCGAGAGAGGGAGGCAGAGACGAGTTGTTGTCGAGTGAAGGACGACGTGAAATTAATCTTGGAAGTGGAGAAGTACAGGGAGTTGTTTGACCCACAGCACATGGTGTTATAATTATATGAGGTTATTTACTTATCCATTATGTAAAAAACACAGCTCTGAATGTGAGTAAACAACAGCTGAGGAGCAGAGGCGCTTGCGACCGCCGCGGAGAAATCAGCTTCTGGTGTGAACTGGAGGGACACGGCCGCTCCGCTTCACGGCGCTTCCGCGTCCGGTGTGAACCCGGCGTGGCTCTGTCCCGGATGCTAACCGCTACCGCTAACTAGCGGTTAGCATCCGCGGCTACCACCACTTCCCAGCTCACTACAACCAGAGCCACTACCACGGCCCTGCTCCTAGTTACAGCCAGTGACGGCCGAGTATTGACCCGTGCTCCAGCGCTTCAGATTGGACTGTAAACTTACTTTTCTTGGCGGCTCTGACTACAGCTGCTGCTGCTGCTGTTACCTGTCAGGGGCGGGGGCTGTGTGTGTGTGTGTGTGTGATGGGGAATAAAGCATGACATGTTTCTGAATAATTTCAGACTTGACCAAACACAGAGAAGAGAAACATGAATTCAACTTCAGTATGAAATAAGTGTGTGTGCCCCTGTCTCTGTCCTATAAATACAGTAGACAGCCAATCCCTGTTTGTTTTTTTTAATTATACTTTTCTTCAGTGTAGCTTTTCCAATATGAAGAGTGTTTCCTGTTTTCCCATTTACATTTCTAAAGGAAATGCTGTGTTTATGAAGTCGGCTACATTTTATGCATGCTTGGAATTTTTCCATTTATTAATTGCTTTTAATGGGAGCCATGGATTTCCAGTTCCCAGGTCCAGATCCAGCAGGCCAGTGCATGGCCAGTGGCAGTAATATGTCCAGAACTAATGCTTCTGTTTATTTGTGGATTTGTTTATTTGTATGTGAGAGGAGAAAGTTCACTCAGTTCAGATTGGATTGGACGCAGGACCCGCTTCTTATGAGGTGAAAAATAATTGAGTTTAAAAGTCTCATTACACTTATTACACATAGAGAATGGTATTGGCTTCGTGAATGCAGGGCTCACACATCCTCCCATGAATACAAACATGCAGTGGAGTCAAAAGTTCAAGGTACTGTAAGGTAAAAACAGCGAGCCTATTATGTGCCATAGTGTATCACAAAACATTCAGCTGATGTTAACTGATTCTCTGGTACGGACCTGGGTCATTGTGTTGCAGCAACAAAAGAGGATGTCTCCGAAGTCACTCTCTCACGGTGTATGAAACTGAATCAGACACTGTCCGATGGTGCTACTGTACAGCAGGAGATGCTTTTTAAAGGATTGTTTTGCTAAGGAAGATGACACTGCACGTTATTGCAGTGACACATGGAAAAACTCCAATGCGGCCCAAAATAACCGGCCGTCACACAGCAGACTGACAAACAAAAGTGAGAAGCGACGAGGGGAACGAGACGACAGAGAGAGCCGCACAGCGAGTACAGTCATCTCCTGCTTCCGAATCATTCTATTTATGAAGACAGACATTGTTTATGAATACATTAGGAAACGTTACTCTATAATTAGTCTGTTCCTCATGACTGGATGAGTCCAAACAAAGAGGACAGCATCTTGCATGTCGCAAGCTGACAAATAACTACACTTGCTTCTTATTATTTCAGCTCTGAAAGGAGCAGGCGAAAATTACACCTTCCTTCAGTAAAGTCAAGTCGTCGACTCTGACACTAAAACGCTGCAGTTACCCTGCTAAAGTTGAGACTTGTGTAACTGTGCCACACAGCAGACAGAAACCACTTTCTAATTATGTGTAATACCCTTGCTTCACTGTTCTTGTTGCCAAAGGCGAATACCGAGAGAGTTAAAGCACATGTGGCCAGAGGTTAATAAGTCTGGTGGCCTCAACGTGTGTGTGTGTGATAACATGTCCGTCTGTATTATATATGGGTTTGTGTATGTATGACCTTTATGTGCATGTGTGTCTGTGCACATGTCTTGTTTGTGCGCGAGAGGCAGTCAGTGTGAGTGTGCAATGCCAGTTTATGTGTCTGACTGTGTCCCATATGTGGCCATAGGTCGGCAGCGCTGCTCGAGAAACTGATTGGCCCTCCACTGTCTGGTATGGAGATCATGTAATTAACGCTCAGTAAAGCCACAGAGAAGCCATGTTTTCTTCAGGCTGCCGCCCATTTGAAGTTTTATTGGCTCTGACCATGAAAGGCCTTCTAATGAGGAGCAGGATGCTGGGGGAAGTTCAGGAGACCGGGGAGCGCTAAAGAGGGGAGGCAGAATGGTAGCAAGGAGAGAGAGAGAGAGAGAGAAGGGGGAGAGAACGGGGTGAGAGGGTGTGCAACGTAGCAACTGTCAGTTTAGTGTAACATGTGCAGTAATTATGTGGTGAGCAGTGTCTGGGGCGTGATGAGGTTTTCTAGTGAAAATTACATTGCATCCATACAGAAATACTACAGATGTTACACCACGTCTTCTAAGAAAAAACACTCACACTTGATTCAAAGTAGAAACACAGTAGAAACTGTTTTTGTAACACATGCCATTGCCTTTCCCTCTAAATGATTAGCAGACTTGAAAACTCATCTTTTACTGCTGGCACACAGAAACTGAGCATGTTAGACAGAGTTTGTGCTCAGCCGATCCAGCCAACACTGGTGCAACAGTACACATAAACTCACTGTAACGACAATAATTTTACTGTTTCTTTTTCTTTCTTTCTTTTTTTTTTACCTTGACATGTTTTGACTGTTCTCTGCAGTTTTCTTCAGAAGCGACATCTGACGGCCACATCTGGGATCATCACCTGAAAAAGGACACGTCGCAGCCGTCAGACAACGCTTCTGAAGAAGACTGCGGAGAACAGTCGAAACATGTCAAGGTAATAAAAAAAATGATATTTGTGACTAAAAGAGACAGTAAAATTAGTGATAACAAGTAGACAAAATGAACCTACTCAAGCTATCACAGTGACAGCGACCCAAACTTCCCAAGATAACTGCGTCGCAATAAAAGCTCTTCCTGCTCTAATTAGATAACTACAACACACCTGCACATGTTCTGGGACCTAGTTGTTTTTAACAGATTGCACTTCAGCCTCCTATGAGTTTAACATTGCATTACTTATAGAAGTGGACATAGTGAAGGGTAATCTCAAGGGAACCTCTGGGTACAGAATAACATTATATGTAATCCATATGTTCTCCCTCAAACTTGTTGTTTTATAGTATTGGCAGGAAAAACGTACATTACTAATTTAATTTCCGTAATGTATAATTAAGGATAATTCAGCATGAAATTTGTTATAAATCACTGTATTTTGTAATGAAGCAACAGGGAATGTGCGGAAAATGTAATTTCAATTATCATCAGACAACTGCAGATAATTGTTTGAATCAACTAAATCAGGACTGCAAACCCCAAAAGTAGCACCGGCTAATTAAGTGCTGATTGCAGCAATTTACTGCTGTCAAACTAGAGACCTCAGTGTTTTCTAACTTCTGTGCACCGAGTATTGAAAGCTGAAGCTGTACCAAACATCTGTTCGTGCCAGCTGAACATTTCCTGCAAGCCAATGCAATGTCTTTATTGTGAAGACATGTTAAAGGGCTAGAAACTTGTTGAAAAAGAAAAGAAATATTCGCAAATTTGGAAAATGTAGAGGCACATTGTTTCCATACCAGTTTTGAATATTCTTGGTGGTGGATGGTGAGAACAGATTCCATCACACAGACACTTTGATGACGTAATCCTGTCAGATAGTGTAGGCATCAGTTGTGCAGGTATCTCACCCGTATGGGAATTTGACATTAGGGCATTCTGCCTGCGTTCACAGAGCTACACTCTGTTAACGACATGCGAGTTCTACCGTTATAGGCACACATATATATAGAGAAGCAATCTGATCCATCTTCCGAAGGTCAGCTTATGTAACCATATGAAAAAGGTGCAAAGGAAGATTTCGTAATTTTCATCATTTTCATAGTGTAGCGCTGCAATATAAACACAAAAAAAGCAGAGTGCTCTCCTCACACTCATCAGTACAGTTTTATGAAGACATTAATAACTAAAGAGCAGGGTACAGCCAGATCTGATAGACGACACACAAACATACACACACTTGAGTTTCTCCCTAAAAATAAGTGATGCCGGAGTACAAGGCCCACTGCCAGGCCTCAGCAGGGTTTCTATGTAAATATCAGAGTGCTGTTTCAACAGATGTAATCAGCCTTTAGAGGAAGATCATTGTGTCCTCTCCCTAAAACCAGTCTCATCCTGGGCTCTTACAGATAACATCGATTCTGCCTCTCCTCTGGATTTTTATGTCAACCATTAGCCTGAGTTCAGCACATTCACCGGAGTGCTCGAGTGTGTGCACATTACTCATCAGGTCTATCTCTTCCCTTTCTCGTTTCTCGTTCATTGTCTCTTTTTCTTCAGTCCATCTCCTTTCTATTTTCTCTCTTGTACGCGCATTTGCGGCTGCTCTGTATTTTCTGCCTCCTCTTTTGAAGTCTCATGAGAACATATGATCGTGCCTTCATCTTCCTCGCCTGTTAAAATGCAGTCGGGCATAAAAATTTAAACTTGTTTTGACGCCTTCCTTCTCTTCTTGCCTTCCCTTTTGCCGTTTTGCAATGCTACATCATCCCTTGATCACATTTACCCAGTGTAGGCCTGTGCAAACACAGACTCCACAAACAGTAGATCTGCATATCTCCTCACACGGGGCCCTCCCCAGTTGCCAGAGACAGATGATGACAGGAAACGGAGAAATTTTGATGGCAAGTGCAAAGGGTCGACAGATTGTATTGTAGAGAAAAATGAGAAATAGCGAAGGAAACTGGGAGGGAGGGAGGGGGTTGAGCTTATGAGGCAAGATAAGGAGGGAGAGAATGTGATGATGGATGATAGGGAGGGGGGATGACAGAGAAGTGAGTTGGGGGAAGAAAAGAAAGTAGCAGGGAGGAGAGGGATTGCACATTCAAAATGTAAAAGATGAAGTGCAGGGCATAGAACAAATACAGTGTTTTCAAAAAGAAAGGAGTGAGCTAGAATTAAGTGAAAACAAGCGTTGGCCAGCACAGTCCAATCTTTTGGATTCTTGGGGTTGTTCTTGTAAACAGGCGCTGTGGTCGATGAGAAATGCCCCCTGTGGTGTGCTGCGTTGTGCTTTTGTATGTCTCTGTGGGCATCCTGGCACTTTTTCTTTCTGCTCAATAATCAGAGCACATTCCAGTCCTGTCCTAGCTTGGACAAAATTCTTGGTGCACCTTGCAAAGTAATGAAATCCAATGTAAAAACATCGCAAACTACTTACTTGGAAATTACGGCATGGAGTGGAGCATATGAAATCTAATTGAGAAACCACTTAAATCTGAATAATAGCCCCTGAGTGCTGTTTTAAAAAAAAATATATTTTCTCATGTACAGTAGTTTACGTAGTCATCAAGGAGGAAAAGAAAGCACACGTCTGATTTGTGTAGATTCATTAAATGAGATGATGGCGCTGAATCAAGCCTCTCTCATACACAATGGCAGACTGTACCCATCTGGCAGTGGCGTCTCCTCATCTCTCCACCAACTTCATCCAATTACTCTGTTCATTTGCCTGCATGCTGTTCTCATATGAATATTTCACCTCCTCTATTTGTCATATGTCTAACTGGATAAATTAACTACTCTATTCATCTGTCACTTGCTGTGAAATCTCATAAACACACGGGAAGCAATGACGAAATTGAAAAATACCTCAGATGACCTTGTTTGACCAGCTCTCATGCCATAAACTGTTCACTGGGCACAGACTACCTTTATCAATATAGGCTATACTATATTTATATATATGGTAAGTTATGGTAAGTTCCATGTTATGTGCTTCAAGAATAACAAGTTTGGTGGGGTGTATTTTCCTGAGAGTGACCTTGACAGTGATCTTACTGTCATAACACAAACGGAAACACTGAAACAAGCCACAAGTCTTGACCACGAAATGGTCCAGAGCCAAGTAACCTCAACTCCCATCAGGTTTTGTGGCTCTATGGCAGATCTTCATCCAGATTGGCAGCATCTCCCTCCACGTCGGCCTCTGGGACGGTGGGAGGTCGGGTCTCTGTGTGGTTCTCAGCCCCCTATGAGGAGTCCTTCATTATTTTCCCACTGCCACTTTAGAATATCAACACATTCCTTCAACATTATTCAGACCTCCTCCGTACAGAAGCACTTTATCACATTACCCCACCTCACATTGCTCCAATTTGTTTTTAATGAGAAAGACTGCATAAAAATTGGAATGAATCAGTGCTGAGTCAGTTCGATCACTGGCCACAAATACTGTAAGTGACTGTGTAAGTGCTTGTGTTTATCACAGATAAACAGACTTATAAAACAGTCTTTGGCTACATTTTCTTTTCAATTTTCAGTTTTAAACACTTTGAAAGCTGCCCAGCATTGGTACTGGCTTTTGTCTGTTGCCTTTACTCTCACATTCTGTTTTCAGAGCGAAGCTGCTAATGGGCCATTGCCATTTAGACGAATAGTTCTCTCAGCATTCCCTTCATATGGCGTTGTAAACCGGATGGTAAAACAAATCTAGCCTGTAAATCTGTCAGTTTAGAAACAGTCTGCCTTTGGTTGGGTTTCAAATGAAGCTGTAATGCACATTTCCTGCAGCCTTGCGTGCCTCGTCACAGATGTAAAAAGCCCTCTTGCCTGGAGCATGATTTACAGTAGCATATTCAACATGGGTGTGCTTAGCATGTAACGTTGTCAAGGTCACTGATGCATACATGCATGTTTTACAAGGTGCCAACTGTAAACTGAGACCCTTGAATATTGTAGTATGGTATAAAGGGATCAGAAGGGAAAATAACTATTATTTTACACACCATTTGTAATTTCCAGGCTTTTTGAAAGTATCATTTGGCAAACACCGGGACAGGACTCATAAACGTACTTTTCTTAGTTCTTTTTCATATCATGCTTTTTTGACGAGTGCACACATTTCCAGATTAAATTCAATGTGCAGAGACAATACTTTCTTCCCTATGGCAATATATAGAATCAAAATCAATTTATTTATGTGACAAAAAGAATTGAGATAACATACTGTTATTGCAGCAATGTGGAAACTTTACAGTGACAGCTTTTACCAATAAACACATCACTTCCAATAGAGGGACCCGAGCAAGTGTAACTTAACAACATTAAGGATGTTTTCACTGCAGTAGCATATCCCTGGCATAAGCAGCCATGCCAGTGCAACTTTTTTTCTTTTTCTTTTTTTTTCTCAAACCAATGATTCACAGCAGGACAAGCACATGTGCAATTAATAGGCTAATAACCTGCTGCAGGTTTCTGGGCCCTGATACCAAAGACGGTTTACTTCACATAGCTACTGGCTCCCTGGCTTTGCTAACGGGGACACCTGAACAGATCAGAGTTCTCATTAGTATTATCAGTTAAACCTGCTATGACAGGACACAATCTCTGCTGTGACAAAAGCTTTAATTTACTGAAGCTACCAAGAGCCCAATTATTATATAGCCTATTAATTATAATAGACAGGATTAAAAAAAGCATTTCCCTGAAATGATTTAGTACATGTTACATAATGTAGTTACTTTTCCAGTAGAGCAGTGGTTGCTCTAATGCTCTGACAATTTAATCCTGAATGTTTGATTGTCCAGATTTTGCTCCAGGTCGTATAGCCTCGTAAACCAGCCGCTCCCGGAAATGCAATTCATTTCATTTCTGAGGGAGAGTCTGGCCTCATCCCCGTTGTAAGCGTTTGGCCTGAAACCCTCAGAAGGCCGAGCCAATCAGCGTCGCCGCTGTGATTGACACAGCACGTCGGCCAATCAGGGACCGACATGGTGCAAAGCCCCGTCACTACACCAACTTGCTGATTGGCTGAATGGGGTTGTCTGTCAACGCTACTACTCCCGCCCAGCTCCCACCCACCCCAAACGCTTACAGGGGGAATGAGGCCAGACTCTCCCGAGAAATGAAATGAAATGCATTTCCGCGAGAGGCTGGTTTACGAGGCTACTCCAGGTAGGCCTCTGGTTATAAAACCATGGCAACTACATTTGAGCCTGTAGTAGGGACACTGTTTTGGATGTAGGCTACTGCTACAAACAAATAGCTACATTGTCCCTTTTGCTTACGTGTGCGGTACAAAATAACAAAGCATGCTCGCCATGATATTGATTGATGAATGGTTGATATTCGTTTGCCTCGGAGAGATGTTTTTAGCCATCGAGCTAAGGTTAGCCATTAGCAGATCCACATTTATCATTTTTGGCAGGTAGACTGTGAGTAAACCTGGTTTTGCGACATCCGCAAAGTGTGACTGTCACGCTGCGTCACTCACCTGCACCTGTGAGGAGGAGTCTCCTGCCATATAAATGCAAATGAGCTGAAAGGAAACCTAATAGAGATGGGATTTATGGCTCTTTGAGGGGAGCCGGATCTTGGTGAGCCGTTCCTTTCAAAGAGCCGTTCAAAAAACTGGCTCATTTGACTGATTTTTAAAATATTTATTAAGTTTTAAGAAGCCAGCCTGGTGGTAACTCATTTTATCTTGGAAATAATGGGGTGAGACTTGGAACAAAATAATACAAAATTAGATATCCCACTAATATCTGAGTTTGCACGCCACTTACGTAGCCAATGGAGCAGCTTCAATTGACTGTTATGAACACAGAGATGTTAAAAAAAAAAAAAAATAACGGTTCCCAGCTGTGACTCGATTCCCATCGTTCATGTTAACGAGCCATTCAATAGAATCGGTTTCGTTCGTGAACGTCACAACACTAAAACCTAATCAATTTAAGAATGAAATGGAGATGGACTTTGAAACACTAACAGGACTGACGAATAAGAAACTAACTGAATGTACCCAGAGACGATGTACCCCATGTTCTAATTATTTATGATTGTCGGACTATGATTTTATTTTTTCTTCTACAAAGCCTTAAATAAAGTTTGGAGAGAGAAAAAAGGAGTCTCGTCATGGAGGCTAACCTACTTTGCTGTTTGCTGCTTGCTAAACTATAATGTCTCCTTTTCTATTTACAAATGCATTTCAATACATAGGCTACTGTGATATGTAGATAATGGGCTCTTGGTTTATTACTGGCACGTTTGAAACAGCTTAGGAACATAAGGATGTTATTTGTGAGCTAATTATTATTCACATAAATGTGTCAAGTGACAAACCCAACATTTGTCTCCTGATTATGTCAAAGCATGTATGAAATCAGTCATGTAGGCCTAGGCTACTATTTAAAAACATGTTGGCTGTTGAGTTGTTTCTACCGCTGTCTAATTATTTTTTTTTTATGAAATGGAAAAATAAAAACTGTTTGCATGTTAAGACTGAATTCAACAAATTAATGTGCTTTCATTCACATATGTAGCCTAGTCTAAATATCACATTGTTGAATTGCATGTCTTTTGTGTCACAATATGTGTAAGACTTTTGTCATTCCTCATGATACATAGCCTACTGTTGTTATATTGCCAAGGACCAACTAAGGCATTAGATAAATATCACATCATAATTTTCTTATTAAAGCCACTACATATGTGGTATTATTGCTGAGGAAGATTAGCGAGGTTGAAATTGAAAAATAGGCCTATGCATTGGGCTTTTGTTTTGTTGTCACAACAGTAGTCATGTCAAGCAGCAATGTGTTTTTAGTGTCATTAATGTAGGCTGATCCATATCCCCTCTAGTGTGAAGCAGGGGGATGTGTGTTCTAAGTATGAGGGTGTACGTGAGTGAAGATCTTGTGGCCCTGCAACATTGATCGCCGCTCTCTCAGGCCCAGCAGAGTTGGACAGCGGCAGGCGTCTCTGAATCTGTAATCAGAGCCAATCAATGATGCTCCTGTCTACCAGCGCGCTCATTCATTCTGGGTCACACACACACACAGACACACACACACACACACACACACACACACACACACACACACACACACACACACACACACACACACACACACACATGTTGTCAGCATGCTCACACACGCTTACGCCAACCAACAAACAACCACGTCAACGTTCACACTCGGTGCTCATTCAAGTCTAATATCACAACACAATGATGTTGGATATTCAGATCATGCAGGTAGAAATAATCCTGACAGGAACAAGGGAAATATAAGATTAGGAGAAAAAACAGAGAGCAACTAATACAATACTCAAAGAGGGTTATATGTGAATTCAGCTCCAGCCTGATAGAGACAGAGAAAGAGGGAGAGAGAGTTAGAAAGGTAGAATGGCACTCAGGGGAGCCATGGTACATTCACACCATAGCTCATCCATCTGTGGGACATGAGTAAGGAGGCTGCCTGTAGCATGCCAAGCAGACCAAGCCTGACAGAGAATCCAACATGAGATGTTGGCCAGCATTGAACATGTGTGATAGACATGCATGCATGCACACACACACACATTCTCACAAACTCCTTCTTAAACTCCTTAATCACGCCTCACACCACACACACACACACACACACATCAGCGCAGACCCCACTGGTCTAATTGGAATGGGAGCTCATGCTAGCGGGGCCACATTTCTCTCCAGCTCGCCATTGTCATGTGGCGACATAGTTAATCTGTTTTTCTAACAGCCAGACTTTCACTTTGACTAATGTTCAGGCCCCTTTTGCACCGCCTTATTAAGACACAATGCATTCTAATGACAACTCGACCTCAGCAAGTTTCTGGTTGTTTTTTTTGGGCCTGTGCATGACTGTTCATGTGCTGTGTGCGTGCTTTGAACTCTTCACATCTGTAAACACAATTTGAAAAGTTTGAAACACATGAAATTGTAGAAATTGAATTATCTTCTTTGTGACAAGAAAACATATGCAGGCAAGTACACTTTGTTATTGGTACAGCGGACATAAAACAGCCCAGTGAGCTTTATTTGAGGTGAAGAGATATTGAGACCTCTCTTCTCATTTAGCGTGCTAATGTGGTATCATTATAAATTGAAAGATTTAGTGCATTTGTAGCGATGGCTGCTCTCTTAATGTCCTCTCTCTCATCAGCTTGAGACTTATTTTAAAATATGTGTGGGCAGAGCACTACCTGAAGCCCAGAGAACATCTTCACCCTCAGGTGTCCTCAACAAGTAGAGAGGTCCAACACAACAACATGTCCATTGTTGTGACGTGTGGCACTGCAGGCACAATAAATTGGGATTCTCGTGGGATCTGAGATTATAGCACAGATGAATGGCTGTTCTGCATTACTGCCTCCGTCTTCAGCTCTGTTGATACACATCCAGAGGGACTTGCCAGAGGGAACTGTCTGTAAAGTGACTTGTACAACTTGTGCAATCTTGCACAATCTTAAACTTTCACAATTGTCGGTATGCATGAATGTTTTGTACACACATGTTGGGTTTTATATTCCTTCATAAGAGTTGTTCCCACGGTTGGAGAGAAAACGGCAACAACCTCACTGCTGCCAGGAAAATAACACCACCTAATACTGTTTACCTGCCCTCAGCCAGCAGCACACTGCATGATGGGAAACAAACCTGACAAGTGAGGCCAATCAAGGAGAGGGAGGAATCAAGCAAAGGTTCCTGCAGTGCCTGTTGCAGATACGATCTCTGTCAGGGTTGCTGAGATTCTCAACCTAACCCTTACCCTTGATTGCTGTCATGTTGGAAATTTGTTTAATTGGACTCAATTAGACGACTTAAGAGCTCATTGAGCAAAATGCTAAGTGGCCAGCAGAGCAGGGTGACAGAGGGAGAATTGGCAGTGACAGCTTGTGTTGTCCTGTTGTGGGGGCAGAGGCTGCTCTGAACAGAGGGGAATAGATACAGTTGACGGCTGAAACTCAAGGAGAGCTGCGGCCAACAGGAGCCGCAGGTCCCTCTTCGTTTCCCCCTCTACCTCACCCAATTGTCCATCTTTGAAAAGCTATTTCCAGTGCCTCCCTCCTTCCTTTTGCCCCCTCCTTCTACTTCTAGTTCTTGTCACTCTGATCCCCTGTCTCAAAAGGTAAGACAATCTGGTTGAAGGGGAGAGAGAGAGAGAGAGTGAGGGGGTCTCCGCTGCTCCCTCTCTGTTACCACAATCAGGTTGACTTCAGGAAACATCTGGTAGAAGATGCATTTGTGCATCTTAAGGCTCCGTTCACGCTGTGCAACGCAACTGTTCATCTCTGAATGTTCAGAGTAGTGTAAGCTAAGGCAGGAGACAGATTTCAGTGTGTGTGTGTGTGTGTGAGGACATTTAGGTGTGGACTTGGCCAAGCCAGTGGGACAGAAGCGCTGATGTGTGCTACCGTTTAAAATAGCCCAGACAGACAGCTGAGCAGCTGTGACCTCAGGTCCCCCGAACTCTCAGTTACACTCACTGACCACACTGCTCTTTGCAATGTGTGTGTGTGTGTGTACGTACAGTATAATACACTGCGTTGTCTATACCAATTTTGGAGACATTAAAATGTTTTCTACAAAGTGGACTTTGGTTAGAAAACTCTGCTGAAAGTAATTGTCAGACTAACTCTCTCTCAGTGCCCGAGTTTGCTCCCATTATTGTCCATATTTTAAAGTCATCCATGGCTTTCTGCGTCAGTCAGCGGAGGTTATTAAAGGACGACAGACAGCTTTGGTTTTGTCAGGCAGGGACAATGCAGCCCAATTACAGCTCAGGCAAAGAGGAGGCACGATATCCTTGGAATAGGCACTCGGTCTGCTCTCGTCTGCAGCTATAGCCAGACACTCAGTTTCACAGCAACAAGCATGAAATAGACTCCCAAGGATCAAATACGGCCCGGGTGCGATTGGAAGTGCACGACTGCGGGATATGGCGTGTGAATGAGATCATCAGTGTGGCTTTTTTCTGATGATTTTTGTGTTCATGAAAGTGCACGTCTGTGAGAGTGAGACAAAGAGAGTGAGAAAGAGCTCATGGGCATTATGCGCTTTAGCCAGGAAAGTGCTATTAGGGTATGCGCTCTCAGGCTGATGGCTAAAACAGTGAGAGGTGTGGTAAGACTTGGAGGGCCACTGTCGCCTGATACATTGCCATCAAATGGTTTTATAATTACTGCAGAGGAAAAAGAGACATTTAAAGGTTACTTTTTAAAAAGTTTGCCTCATTCCTATTGTATGCCTGTGTGACTTATTGGGCTTTATTCGGTAATGCTAAAATAATGCATAAAAACACTCCTACAGTAGCCAAGGTCAACAAACAGTGATGCAAACATTGCAGATGACAGCACAGACTAATTCAGGGCCATTTTAGCTCATGAACACGCAAAGTTTCCAGCCAAAGGGGTCAGGCGAACATCAGCTGAGCGAGCAAACTGTCACTGTCGACGCCGCTGTCATCACAACGGACTGTCTGTCGCGGTCCTTTCCAGCACCATGCCTATTCATGTCCTCTGCGCTCTCACACTCCCTCTGCCTCTATTCCTGGTGCAAACACACAGATATGTTTAACAAGAGGCTTCCTGGATGCAAATAGAGAAGGTCAGACTGAGACGGCTTGCCCTGCCTACGCCCTCATAACTCAGGCCTGCTCTCCTGCTGACCAGCAACAAGTATGGTCGATGAAAGTGATGTCTTTTCAGGGACAAGACGCATGACAGTGCAAATGTAGTCATGTTACTTACACTTTCTGGTTTCAAGATACTTAATCATCCGTGGAAATAGCCTTATTTGCAGAATTACTGTAGATGAGCAGAATGAGGTCGTTAACTTAGTCTGCGTTAACAGCTAGTCTGGCTCACTCCTGTAACACACAACACATCTACAGGCTCCTCCAACGCTCACAAACTTGTTTGTTTAATCCATGCACAATTCATAATTTTAGACTGACAGGGTGTGCCGCTACAGGGAGTTGCATGCTGTACCTGTTTCTTGGCAGGTCACAGTGACTTCCAGGAGTCTTGGATATCAAATTAGATATAATGTGCTAAGCTTTAGAGGTTTGAACTTTGGTGTGAGCCAAGCTCAGTGTTTCTGCATGTTTGCTTGTCTTTATGCTATGCTAACTGCCTCATGGCTCTGGACCCACATTTAAGACACAAATAACACAGAAGGCTCAGAAAGTATCACTGGAATAAACCACCTCACTGTCACTCATTTTATTATATTCTTTTTTGAGCACAGGGGCAACGTGTGCAGTGTCAACATGAAATATTTAAAAGCCTTCTCACCTACACAGGTGTCTTCACCTGTCATGGTTCATTAAACTCTCCCCCTGGTTAAGGTTGGGTGGAGATTTGCTTACGTAGAATTACATATTTTAAAAAAAGTGATGATAATTAACAGATCAATAGAGAAAACAAAGACGTAGGTTGTCTCTATCTAACAACAGCACAAAGGAAAGGTCAACCAAGCGTGGCCACACAGTCCTGAGAAGAGGATTAATGAGAAATAACAACACCTGTGTGGTGTGGGTGTGTTACTGTATGAGTGCACAGGCCCTTTAATAAACACCTTGTCCCAGCAATTCTATGTTTTTAATTAACCAACGTCTGTTGTGACTGGCTAATCTTCAAGGAGAGGCTGTAGAGACGAGCAAAAAAAGCAGAGCACCTTTAATAGAGCCCAGCTACACCGTATCATACTGATACAAAAGAGAGGAAATGAGACACAAAACAAATGGTAAATGACTTAAAATATGTACATTTATACACATGCGAGGGTATAGGGCTGTAAGTGACCTGTGGGTGTAATGAACGCCAGTCTGGAACAAAACATACATGGAGGAAATCATATGAACTAAACAAATGGTTATAGAACACAACATGTGACACATTTAAACTGGAACCGTTTACATCTGTAGTCATTGTCATTCTCCATTAACTGCAGGCAATTAATGTATAGTTGTATGTGTTTGTGTGTGTAGTTAAGCAGGCCATCCTCTTTGCACTGCCAGGCAGAGTTCAAGGTGAATTACTTCTCATTAACGACAAGAAAAGTCGTTTACAACCAAGGCTTGTTAATGAAAGAGGTATATCACTGCTCATAGACCCATGTCAACCTGTAAGTGTGTAGACCTTTTTTCTTTTTAGCTTAGATACTTTGTCTATGTAGCTTGTACATAGGGCATAGTCAGCTTTAATAACGCATTTGCATAGCAATCATCATACATTCATCATCCTCATCCTCATTCACACAGGTACTCTGCTGTACCAGCATCTGTACGTACAAAATCCTTATCTACACAAGAAAGAAAATTGGTATACAGAGGAAGCCATTGTAGAAGTTGCTTTTTTTCCATTGTTGTTGAAATTTCCTTTTGTTCCATCCCCCATGAGGAATCATCGAAAACAAATAACAATTTTCTCTTTAACTAATGGAATTCCAAGGAATGGTGTGCATGACTTTGAGCTTATTTTGCTTGTTTGTTTGCTGAATGAAAAACAAAAAGTTCAATACAGGACAAAACACATGATAAAACCCATGACTTATACAATGGCTACCACTGTACCAGATCAAACAATAGATGCACCCATTTGTTAAAATACTCAAGATATTTTTTTTTGCGTTTGTTTTGTGTGTGCAATGTATCCGGGAAAGGTCAAACCTGATGTCATGCCATCAGTGAACTATCATAGGTAAAAGATTCTCGGATATTTGTATTTTATGCTGTCTGAAGAAGGACCTGATCCCATCATAATGACTTTGAGAACCTGGCAGGCGATACATGCATTAATGTGCAATTCAACAAGCAAACACACAAAACTGGATGCATGATAAACATCAAATCATCGTCAAATCAACAACGTACAGACTCATCCACAATTTGTCCATAGGATTTGGGTTGAAAACTGATGCACATTCCTGCTTTGTTTCTTATACAAATGACATCTCTCTACATTTTTTGCATTGTTTTCTATGTAGTATGGACAGACAAGCATAGTCCATTCACAGCTGGTTGAAAATGAAAAAAAAACAACCCATTCAGCTAAATCAGTTAAGAGCTTTTTGCAGAATCAGAACCTAGTACACGCCATCAAATCTTTCCGCCTATATACAGTTACATACTATACACACCTAGTTTGTCTGTGTTCAGCCGTGCAAGTGTGCCCGTGCTCTACCTGTGAACTCATTACGTTCTAATCCCTGCCAAGGTACACAGTCATTAGAGTACATCAAATCTGCTGTTCTGGGCCAGGCACCTGGGATTGATCTATCAATCTATCATGCATTCCTTAATCCTCCAAAAGAAAATGAGTGGAGTTTTTCCTTCTTCTTCGTTTTTTTTATTTTTTATTGAGCGTGATTTCTTCTGGCTGGCTGGCAAATGGCTATGATGAGGATTTTTAGCCTGAGAGGATAAGTAAAATCCAGCAGTACAAAAAAACAAAACAAAACAAGATGGCTGCGTTGGTACTGTATATGTAAAAGACATGTAAGTGAGTCTATAAGTGTGTAAGTGGTTTTTAAGTAAAATCAGAAATGATGATGTCCTGCCCTGAACTACAAATCGTGTGTGTTTATGAGTGGAGTTACAGTAGAAGCTGTAGGCCTATATTGGCATTTGTATACACACACACACGCACACTCATATCTAGTCCCAGAACAGCCGAGTGGAAGCAGCAGGCATAATCTTTGTAGACGAGCGTGCATGGGATCAGCTTGTTTGATCGTCCACATTGGTGATGCTGCAGGACAAGAAATTCCTGCAAGTCCCCCCCCCAATCTACAGTCTCCTACAATGTTGTCCTCCTCTCTTCCGTCTCCATCTTGTTTTCCTTCTTCCATCTTCATGGTGCAGGTCGAGGACAGGAGTAAGGATACTACGTGTGATTTATATGATATGAGTGTCTGCATGTACATGTAAAGGAGGGAGGGGGGGGTTCACAGATGGTGCTGGCATCAGAATAGGGTCCACTGCAAGCAAAGTGCTGCTAAGAGCAGTGCAAGGCTCCATGGTTGTGCCCAGCTGGCAGACGGCGAGCCCCCCCTCACCTTCACTGAGGGGGGCCTGGAAGAGTTCTCGGGTGGGCCGTCACCTCCAGCCTGTCTCCCGATGGGCTTCCCTTCGCTGGAGACTTCTGTATGTGCTGTAAGAGACAGACAGGAGGGGAGAAGGGAGGAGAGAGACAGACTCAGATAAATGGTTTGGCACATCACGGGAATAATGGTAACCTGCTTTATTGTTCCGAGTCCTTTGGGCTTGTAAAATTGTACATTAGAGGCTCATCATCTCCAATCACCATTCCCATCACCTCAATCCTGGGATATTCAAAAACAATCAGACTGAAAAATGATGCATGATTATGTCTGTTCATAACGTACGTGAGAAGGAGCACAGCACAGCTGTGGATGCTTCAGTCGATCACATTCATAATTTTCTCTTTTTCTTCTTGAAGAGTGCTCTAAAATAATTCAGAAATGTATCCACAGCGCTACTAGATTACTCTTCAGCTACCAACTTAATTTTAAATCCTTTTGTTCACAAGCCACACACATCGAACCTGTGCTGCAATACACAGTGTGTGTTTCTACCCCACACGGACATAATATAATAAAAACTGAACTCCAGCTACAGACGTACGTACATCATTATTGGGGACTGACAGGCTGTCTAATCTCCAGCAGCAGATGATGGACAGCCCTCGCCGTGTCATTACAGCCAATCAGAGATAAATCAGGTTGATGAGGGTAGAGCTGACATTAAGCACCCTTTCTATCACCGTCCCCACAAACACTTCATAGAAAAGTTTCGCGCACATTCGTACAAACCCACTCTTGCTGACGTCGGTCAAATCCCAGCTTTCCTTAGAAAAGGGACTTCACTCATGCCTCTACCCCCTGCTGTTCTTCCAGTCTCTCCCCAACTTCAATCCTCACGCCACACCGCTGTGGCTCTGAACGAACCTCTTTCTTCCCGTCATCTCACTTTTCCTTTGGGTGGTGACAATGTGCTGGTTTCCCTGATATTGAAAGGAAATTAATTCCATCTGCTCGTTACCCAACCTTGTTTCCACTCCTCTTTATGGATCCCACGCAGACCAAAGCCCAACCCTGACCAAATACGCACATGATTGGATTAGAGACACATTACCACCCCCGTCACAGGAAGTGCACCACACACTCGCAATCAAATTCCCATTAACCTGCACCACTTAGAACTTAACACGTGCAATAGATTTAGTTTGCACCCATATGGAAGAAACAAATAGAGACAAGGGTGAAGGATAGAATGACTGTGCGTGTGTTGTGAGAGGGGGGAGAGCTTGTTATCAGCACTGACAATGCCAAAGCGCAGTGTCAAAGTGTCTCTTCAAGCTGCCACTGTCGCATAAACAGGCCAAGTTTTCAATGATTCACACCAGTGTGTCTGTCTAGAGTTCAGCTGTCTAATTATATACAGTTCAAGCTGCCCCTCAGTGGTGACTTAGCTGTCAAACAATGTGACAGCCAGGTGTGTGAAAGGTTATGAGATGTTGTGCTCACATAAAACCCCCCAAGTTTCAGAGAACTCTGTGTAAGAGCTTTACATATGTTATGTGATCACTTCTCTGAGATCAATCAACATTTGCTGCCCTTTTAAAGTTGTCATGCAATATGATTTTTTTTTTCTGTCACAAAATTCATAGTAATGTGTGATCCCTTTTGCAGAACTGAGAATGTGTAACCCATCCCTATTGTGCACTTGGCTTTTATGTGTATGCAAGTCTGAATGGGGCTAGGCAGGGCTCTAGAGAGAAGTGTTTCACATGCCAATGGTTTTTGTTGTTCCAGAAGACAATAGACAAAGACATCATTTATCCCAAATCAGATTGCTGTTATTGTTTCAATGGAAATGGGCTGCATCTCATCAGGGAGATGTCAGAAAACAGCATTTGAATGGGCCAACACAACACTAATACTGCTCCACTGCAGGCTAACCCACTGGCTAATTATTGGAACAGGTCCTTGCCAGAACAACCAATTACAGCACAGACAACAGTGCTGCCAACTAGTTAAAGTGTCTTTTTTCATATAAGGTAGGTGGTGCATGGTGTTGGAATGCTTTGAGATCTCTGATATTAAACAAAACTGGATGCAATAAAATGAATTTACAAGGCAGAGAAATCAATGCGTAATAAACTAATCAGCTAACCAGCTCCATTTTTGGGCAAAGCCAAATTTGGCATAACCTGGAGTGCATGCTGTGGGAGAATCATAAGAATCTAATATACTTTGAAATGTTTATCAAAATTGCATCTGATGCGACAAATACATAAACAAACAAGACAAAGCTGACACTGTACCAAACCAGCCCTGGCGGTTCAGACCCAGAACATGTAAGGCAGATTAAGTTTCCCAACCAGATAGTGTTCCTGCTTCCTCCACACGGAGATGGTGCACATGCCTGGTGAGCTGTCCTCATGTGCTGCTGTCCTGACCCAGACCCAAAATAAGCAGTCAGACTTTCACTTCATGGATGGATCAGTGCAGTGGCACTGTGGTAGTTTAGTCTGAAATATTTTCTTTTATACAGAAAATATGTTTTTACATCGATTTAAACAATTCTTAAAGAGGACATTGCTGAAGTCTTGAAAACAGATGACCATCTGTTGTGAAACAGGGGAAGGGAAGTTTTCCAAAACATTGACAGGTGCAGTCAAATTTTATAACATAGTTGTCATTTTATCCTAAAATGTAATAATATGCTGTGCCATGTTTATCTTGGAGGAGTTTCTTTTCAACAATGGAGCATTTTTAAGCAGTTCTCCACATTTATTTTGGCAGATTGACCATGAATACGTTCTCAGGGGAAACCTTCCCACACAGTTAATAAAGGCCAGGAATTGTGTGCTGTATTATCCTATTTATCTAATATTTCTTTTCCATCTATTTGGTCCAAAAATTTGGTCTGGTGTCTTTTAAATTGTTAATCACATAATATAGGGGATCTTCTGTCATACTGTAAGAGTTTTATCCAAGTAATAAAAGAGAAACAGTGGATGCAGTAGAAACTTGAGAAAAAAAAACAGAGACCTATTGAAATAGAAAAAGTCCCTAAAAGTATTCAACAACCTGAGGCAGAAAAAAAAGTGAAAACCCAGGAGGGCAGCAGCATAATGGAATGTAGTGTTGTTGTCATAATGAGACAATGTTAGCACATAAGCCGTGCTTCATAAGCTGGCTCATGTGTAAATCCTCCAAATAAGGCAGGAGAACAAGCAAGATAGAAAAACAGAGGGTGGGAGGGAGTGAAAGATGACGTAAAGGGCAAGAAGAAGAAAACAGTTAGTTTGTCTTTCCAGTATGAAGAAGATGAATGTCTGTCGTCACCTGTATCAAGGCTGCGGGATGCCTCATTGACATGCCTCTCCCATCATGACAGCGTTCAACAGTTGGTGACATACGTTCTCTACCAGTAAAAGACAAATGTGATTTGATTGGTAAAAAGCTTTGTAATAGGTGACGAAGAGTGACAGTGAAAAACAGGAACAGGGCAAAGCAAACCCAAGAGATAAATAGAACCTGAGTGCTGAGACATTTAATGTGAAGTGTGTATGTGTGTGTGCCCCTATAGTATAAAGAATGGGTTGTGGTAGCTTTTATTTGTCATTAAAGTGTGTGTTAGACAGGGCCATGGAGTGAAAGACGATGTGGGATACATTAGAACATCCACCATGTCACCTTCATAACGTACAGTACAAACCCCCCCCCCCTCCACCTTGTTGACCTCTGTGTTGGCTGACTGTGTGAGAAATGGTTCATAGTGTCCTTTGCCATTAATGCCTCTCCAGATGGGCAGCTTGTGTGTTTGGAGGAGCCTCCATTTCCCACTGGCCAAGGAGCAACAACAGCTGCTTCTAACAAGCCTGGCCACGGCACTGAGGAAGAGGTGGACCTCGGGCTCTGGCCAAAAGGAAGGAGGGATTGGAGGGGAGGGAGAGAGGAAGGGAGGAATAAGGGTTGGAAGGTGAGTGGGAGGAATAACAAACGCCTTGGCCATCACTTCTTTGGAAAAAATTCTGAGGGACAGAAAATTGCATGATGGTTGTCTGGGCAGCCATGTCAATTTTATTCTGCTGCTCTCCTTCCTCTCTCTTTCCCTCTTGCCTCTCCTCTGGTTTGCCAGCACACAGCCACTGCTGCCACACAGTCTAAATCCTTGAATCTATGCAAAGGGAAGAAGCAAAACTGTTCCCGAACAATCCTGCCTCTGTCTTCAACTGATAAGATTTAGTCTCTCTTTTCCTCAGCATGTCATGCATTGACCAGACGACACACTCGTAACAGTATAGAGATGCAAACAACCACACATCACAAATGGAAGCATTAAAAAAAAAAAAAAAAGTATATGCACACTCTTAGAGGAGGCTTAGAGGAGCAGCAGTCCCGGTGCAACAGGGCACAGAGTTTACTAAGGGACAAATCCAATGAGTTAACCCAGTGTGTATATGTGTTGTGCATTTGTGTGTGTGTGTATGTGCAAGTCTCCATGGGACTCTTGGCAGAACACTAGCTGCAGAGCTGTAATCCAGTGAGGAATGGTGCTACTGTATACTGGGGCTTAGCAGGTTGTCATACTATATGCTATCAACATGACAAGGCAGCTTCTCCAGACTAAGCACAGACCTGCAGCCGTTACAAACACAGATGTGCGGTCTGTTCGGCTCAATTGTGCTGCTTAATTCTGTTATTTCACTGAATTAAAATCAATCTACAGTACAACTGTGTTGTAGGGTCTCTCAGTGTTGTAACATAACTCCAACATAAATAGCACGTGTAAAAACAAGACTTTTAACATTAACTTTAAAGCATGTGCGGTTGCTCTCGCCTCTCTCCCTGCTGTGTATAATTATAGAGATGGTCAGAAAGGTAGAGCTTCGATTTATGGCACATCAAGGGAGTGCGGTGGAGGTGGTGGGTAGCGGGTGGAGGTCAGTAACTTGCTCCTCCTCGCTCTCTCATTCTCAATCTTCCTCTCTCTGGGCTCACACCTTGACCTTGGAGGTTTTCCTCTCTGCTAAGCGGATGATGGGGAGATGGATGCGGGAGGCGTCGGGGCTGTAAAGCAGCTCATGGTGCTGAGTTTTGACAAGGCCGCTGGATTTGTCTCACGGCGATGTTTTATTAGGAGAGGTGACCTTTAACCTCTTCTTTTTTTAACACTCAAACGGGCAAACATACATGTGAGCATGCGCACAGATGAAAAGATTTGTGCGTGTTAATATGCACACAGACATGTTGTCTGAATTAGTGGAGCGTGTGCTTGGTTGCAGCTTCAGTTCAAGACTTGTGAGCGTGCCTCAGGGACAACAGAGGTACACTTTATCCAACTGTTCCTCCCTTTCCCCTGCGACAGCTCTGCCAAGCTGCTGAATAATGACACTGTTGATTTGCAAAATGATTCATTTGTGGTAAAACAAACGGAGCAGCCAATATGTCTTTGAAAACGTAGGCTCACCTGTTCACCGTTTTTCACGAGCAGCAGAACTGTTTGTACTTTTAGTCTCTGTTGACTTTAACAGGAACAGATCATTCCCCTCTGATCCACCCTGATGCGTGACCTTTGCCAGATATTTGCCTCTTGCCATCTATCCCTCTGAGAACAGGAGGCACTCCGTTTCCCAAATGAAAAGAGAGGAGACAGACACAATGTTCTACCACTCCCTTTTAGTACAGGCACATATCCAAATAAGCTTTAAAGTTTCATGTCTGTAGATTTTACTTGGAACTGTTTACACTTTTACACCTCCTTTCAGGCTAAAGAGTAGATGAGTTCTACAAATATGATAAATAAAGAAGTCAATCATGAACACATATTTTTGCCATTTCTATTCTCAGGTAAAGCCAGTGTAACCAACAGCACAGATACATTGGTCTCTCTCTGATCAGACCTTTGGACACCAATAAAAGACGGATGCTGCTCTTGGTGGCAATTGATCAGGAGTGTCGACAGTATTTGGTACATCAGGAGAGCCATTGAGACCCAGGAGAAAACTATCTGAGTCACAATAGTTTTTACGGGCTCTCTTTCACTGTCTCGCACACGGACATTTACCTTCCCAAACGCCCACACAGTGCTCCCTTATCTCTTTTTCACATACAGTTTCTTACAAAGAGTGGTAAGGTTAGAGGGTGGAGAGAAGGGAAGGATGCATTCACACAGTTCATGACTGGCCATTCATCTCGGTGCTGTTTTTGTCCACAGTTCGCTCTTTATGTGGTCCCATGTCAGGCAGGGGCTCCTACCCCATCAAAAACTAATCTCCCTATTCTGTATTCTAAGTTACACACTGAATCTGAATCTCACACAGACTCACTTCTCTGGGAACTGTCCTTCTGGTTCACAGGCAACCTGTATAGGGAATCCAGGACTGGTACGGGGTCTCTGGCAGGCCACTCGAGGGGCTAAAGGGCCAAAAATACAGGGGTACCGGTGGGGTACACATTGGAGCATACAGCTAACCTAGCAACGGGCATGGCAGCATGGCAACTCTGGAGCGGGGATCAGCGCAATGGAATCTATCCAGTGCGATTCTTGGCTGTACAAGACTATTAAGCTCCTTGGCAAGATTAAGATTTACTCCCCTCGACACACACACACAAACACATACACACAGAAACAAATAGGCTAAAGGGGCCCTGGGAGGACAGTGACCTCCACCAGTCAATGGGACAGATTTTCAAGATGGAGGGGGGATCCTGAGGAGAAAGCAGCCTCTATGCAACAGGAGGAGTTAAAGGCCCAGTACAAGTCTCCATCTCAAAGAGGCACATACGCTGCTTTCCCACCAGAACACTCATTTGGATGATATCAGCGCCGAGACACACACACACACACACACACACACACACACACACACACACACACACACACACACACACACACACACACACACACACACACACACACACACACACACACACACACACAAACACACACTCGCCTAACACCACGACACCTGTGTGCACTCAAACACCAGATGCCTCATTGCATTGGCAGGTGTCAGATTGTCCTTGTGGACAGACAAGCGTGAAGGATGCAGAGATAAACTCACATTCATATTGTTTCACTCTCTCTCTCTCTCACACACACACACATACACACACACTCACACACAATTCATTGCCATCCATTATAGTCAAGAGGAAGTGCACATCAGGAAGCGCTCGGGGGACACAGTTGCTGTGCATGTCTGCCGACTTAACACGCCACACAAGGATCCCTGCCCGCTGGAATCAGCGAATCAGCACAGTCTCAAGACAAATCAGATTCTCCCAGTGATTCTATACAGTTTTGTCTGAAGTGTCAAGAATCCAATGACACACTCGGTGCTTCAGAGCCCGCTCTTGTTCGGGTTCCGCAGAGGGCTGTAAACGCTGAAGTATGGAAAATATGCTTCACAGTGTGTAAACTGTCATTGGATACAACCTGCTCGGCGACACCGAGCAGCATTGGCAGTGCCCACATAAAAGTAAGACGCAGAGAATAGAACGAAAACCAGCCTCCTCCGAATTTAACTGATCTAAGTGATACTTGCCTTTTCAACTTCAAAGTGTTTTCAGAAATCTGTGTGGGTTAGAAAAGAAGAAGAAAAAAAAAGTGGCATGATGTTATAAATGTTTGATTTTATGGGGGCGAGTCAAACACTTTGATGTAAACTCTTGGTTGCGTAACTGACTGCAGTTTCAGAATCAAATTAGAACTGTGCACTACATTAAGTACGCTGTCAGCGGGTCTTCCAATCTGATCTGTAATCAGCTGAAGCAGTGAGAGGTCAGCCCCCTCCCAGCCCTCAGGCTTGGCAGTCTGTTGCGAGTTCAGCTCTAATTGCCAAATCAATTATGGATAAAGGAGAAGGGCTTTGTCGTTCTCACTGCTGGTCAATAGCATAGGCTTTTAATGAAGTGACCAGTCTTGTGTATGTGTCCCTTTGATACATCCACATATATGATTGCACACAGAGTGCAATCATAGTGCAGGTAGTCAATATAAAATTTGGCTCATTAGCACCAACCTCCATTATCTGATCACTCATGCAGTGCTAATGCACCTCTGCAGATACTCCGATCATGGTGTTGCTTTAGAACAAAAGTTTGCATCGTCTGAGTTTGAGATAGAAGTACCTGCCTCAGTGGGAAAATTCCATCCCGAGTCCCTCCACGCTTTTCTCTCCTTCTCCCCTTCACCTAATTTGTATTTCCCCCTGCATACCACGCTGAGATGAGACAAAAAGGATCAGACTCATCCCTGCTTATCCTTCAACTGTATTTTTCAATATCAATGGAATGTCTGCCTTTATTTGCTCAGTGCTGTGTTACAGCAGGAATGCCAGTTTCTGTGTTAGTAGCCAGGGTTGGGCTCCAGGCAAGGCAGGAGAGTCAAGGAGGTCACTCATGCAACCCCCGCACACCCACCCTCCCATCCAATCCCCATCTCAACCCCTGACAGAGAAGCCTGAGTATGAGCATTAATAAAGCAGCCCAAATAAACTAGGGCCGTCACAAAGTTACCTCAGCTGTGGGTCTGTCTGTTAGTGTGTGTAGGCAGCAACAAAATATTTCCATAAATTCATTGTGTAGTGATTAAGTCTGGTCCCAATGACAGCGTGCAAGTTTAATATCAGCCTGACTAGGGGCTGGGGCAGAAAGTACGAGTGTGTTAGGCACACAATAAAATTGAAGTCATATCCACTGAATTTGCAGCTTTCAATAAAGAACACTTTATGAGTCTGGACACCATCTTTAAAATGCCATTTACTGCTTGGAAACGTGCACAAGTTGTAAGGATTTCTTGTTATATAAGTGAATAAGAGCTCCTTCTGCGATACTGAAGTGAAGACTTTTATGTGGTTACGGTATCAGAGCACTGAGTCAGTGGCATTCCTTGCTCCCCTTGCTTGTAAACTTCATAGCAACCATACAAAATGCAGAATACTATGAATCATTTTCACTTTACACTTCCAAGGTAGTAATTCCCACCACTTCCTTTAGTTTATAACCTGTTGCCATACGAGAGATTCTTGGTGTTTCCCAACCGGGGTCCCAAAGGTGTGCTGGAGAGGCTCAGTCATAAAGGTCTCACACTGACGCTGCTTAGAAACGAAATGATGATGCCGACTAATGAGAACCATTCTCCACTGATGACCGCACGCCTAGGGAGCCCTTCAAGCTAATATGCTCTCATAGTGCCATAAAACCACAAGGCAGAATATGCCAAGTTAGGACAAAAAGAGGAGACGGCTGAAAGGCGAGGTGGAAAATAGTTTAAAAAGGGATGGATGGGGGCAGCAGGAGGTAGGATATAACAACAATGAATGTCTGATACAGCAGTTTGAAATTGACTATCTGTTCCGTAGTAAGTAGTTTAATTTCTGAAAATGGGTTTGGACACATCTTAGTGTGAGGGATTACCACTGTAATTGTTCCACTTGAAAGCTTCTGACAGTTCTCAGAATCATTCACATTTGTCAGGGCAAATACGAAGAAAACGTATGCAATGTTATTTGCAGTGTTGTATAAAACAAATAGATGATTCTGCATATCTGAGAGAAATTGTGACTCATTCCTCCCACATCCATCCGCAAACCAGACCATCGCCCTGCCCTGCCAAAGCCGTCTCTGATCCTCTTGTTCCTTCTTCTCCAGCCCTACTCTGCCCTGCGGAGCTCCCTCTCAGCCCCTTGAGCTTCAGATGAAAGGCTAAGGGAAATGGCAGTTCTACTGGTAATATCCGCACCGGGACATCTGCTGTCCAGCCGGTCTCGACACACGCCAGTCCCAAGGGGCCCAGGCTCGGTCCAGGTCCTAAGGATGGGAAGAGCGTGGGGTGGATTGGTTCTCACCAGCCTGGCAGAGCATACATGCACCAAATCCTCCACCCATCCTCTCACGGCATATTGAATCGCAGGTTTGCACGTTGCAATTGTCCTCTCTGAACCTCAGCCTTTAGCACTTTAGGCTTAAGCTGTACCTCCTAACTCCTGCAATTGAACTGTAACATCACGTCATACGGCTCCATGGTATTAACCCTGTGCTTTGTTTTTTTTGTTGTTGTTGGGGTTTTTTCCCTTCTAAAACCCTTTCCTGCCCCATTCACCCCTACTTCTGACTGGTGTCCTCTCTCAGACCCCAACTCACAGAACTTCTCCCCTAATCTCCAGTTTTCTAACATGAAAGGTCGGTGCGTGCTGGATCCAGGGCCACAGCAGGCTGTACTGGGCTTGGGGCCGATCCAGTGTAATCCAGCTAACACTGGTGTAGGTTGGCCATATCCTGCCCAAGCAGCCGTTCATGCTAGGAATGTACTTCCCCTGCCAGGGCGAACAGCTGCCGCACACCTTTATGGCCTTATAGGCTTTGAAAAGTTCTCTCCAGGCCTCTGACTTTCAGGTACAAACACAAGAGAAACCCAAGACACCTTATTAGGCTGATATGTCAAAGCTGAGTCACCGTATCACAGTCAGAGTCACATTCAAGGTCATATTGGACACTTTGCTGTATAGTGTATCGTTGACAATCAAAGTGTAGAAATACAGCTGTGGATAGCGAAGTCTTCATAATAAACGAGTACGTGTGTGTGCGTGTGTGTGAAGGCAAGAGTGACAGACACACTGGGCATTGATGGATGGGGCGTACAGATTTAATTGGGTGACCTTTAAACTTAAATCCAAAACCTGCTGCCATGTGAGCACGTACCCACACATGCACCCGCACACACACACAGACAGATATACACACAGCCAGCTGTTTCCTGCTGTATGATCGTACGCTAAGGAGAGACAAAGAAAGTTAATACATTTGACCCTCTGTGCAAGAATAATGGAGCACACTGAACTGCTCTTAAATCTTCCCATCTTGTCACATTTAGCTAATTATGTTCCGCGACAGGATGACAATGCAAAACAATCATTGCTGGTGGCTTCATGCTAATAGGCAGGTTTAGCCAGTGAACTGCAGAGTGTGAGTGAGCGATACCTGGGGTGTCTTCACTTTCCTGATGAGCTCACCAGTGTTCCTGACAGATGGTGTTTGTTACCAAAAGAGAATTGTACTTTCATGGCTGTACGATTCACACTTTTTTTCATTGCACATCCCCCCGGCTCAATCACAGGAAGTGTTTATCCATGCATTTACTTCTCCTCCTCCTCTGAGATGGATAACCTGCTCTCTCCCTACATTGTGTTTTTATGGCTTCTCGCACCTTTGCCAGGCAGGCTGCCTCAACAGCAGCACAAACAAAACTATATTGCAGTAAGCAGAGAGCAGTGGGACTTTTCTCTTTTATCTCCCACGTTCCAACTTAAACTCTTTAAGAGTTCATGAAATCTAAAATCAACTTCTACCTTCTCTTACACCTTCACTGCTAGGAAATAACATCTCTTCTCCATTTGCTTATCTGTTTCATCAGATCTACTCATAAGGCCAGAAAAGGAAAAGGTTGCGTCAACTCTGCCAGAGACTCAGACAAGACAGCTGGATTGGAAGCACAAAGATAAATACAGTCATGTTGTACCTTTCAAAGCACAGACATTTGGAGTCTCCTCTCTCTATTTAATGGGCTGATAGTGGTCTAATGTGCCACTGTGGATCTTTTTAGAGATTAATACGTTAATGAGCTAGCTACAAATGAATAGCTCCTTTGGAAGCAGTGGCTATAAGTGTTCCCGGGCTAATACAGTTAATAAGCCATAGTCACACCACAAAATCTACCACAGAAGAGGCTCTCATAGCTGCAGGGGAGATGGATGTTATGGTTCATTAAAGATTCACTGATTTATTCTCCTGTTCATGGCTGTGGTCATGGCAGTCCTTACATTACCAGGCCTTGTTTAGCTGGCACACAAAGTACACTAGCATGTCTCCAGGCAAGAGTAGTGGGATCTGAACCAAGATCAAACAGGCATGACATCATGCAATCAGGCCATGCTTTCTTGTGGTGGTGGAGAGCAAATTGGAGTATGTGAAAAGAATGTGACTTTTCCAACTCTTTTCTATAGCCTTTTTAGTAGCATATTTCTTTTTTAAACAGTGTCAAACAGGCACATTTGAAGCCCAGTGTCCATATGGTTTCCCCCAGCCCCTGGTCATCTGCATGCATAAAAATAAGCATCTTTAAATATGCTTTTGGTATTCAGGGGGCTGTATGTATGCATCCTATCTCCTCAGAGAGACTTGCAGCAGTTCCATCAAATCTGAGTGATAATAGAGACAGTGAGTCTGTCCTCTGCAGATTAGTGCTGTTCATTAGCTTGGTAATGAAGTCTCTCTTAGCAGAACAGTGGGTGGTCATGCCCCCTTTTAACATGGACCTTGGGAGCTCTGCCACATCTACAGACTAGGCAAACAAATGCACAGACAGGTGGAAGTTGAAATATGCCTCCAACCCCTATAATGGATTACAACCACACCCACCTAAGGAATTCTTTCAACAGTTGCCGAAATTTATGGTTTCATCAATAATATTTTAACTTTTTTGAAGCCGTAAGAGAACAATAAATCAGAGATTTTTTTTTCTTTCTTCAATTTCCAAGTATCACGTGGCGATCAGTGTGGCAGATCTCATCAAGAAACATCAAGCAGCCAAGCGGTACATACATGTCAGATAGTGAGCTGTAAATGACTTTAAGAAGATTTAATAATGCTAAAAGTCACAGGAAATCCGAGATCAAATCCTAAATCTCAGATAAAATCCTAACTCCTAAACCAGTCTCTTCAAAGAGCTTGACAGGGGAGCGCACCCCCCAACTGAGACCGAAGAATGAGTGTCGATTATCAAGTCAGTTTTTCACCTGAAAGCTTTGGAAGTTGTCTGATCATACCCGCAACTGAGTTCAAAGCGAGCCTTGGCAAGTGCGAATGGACGATGTACCAAAACTGGAATATCTTTGCTTCAGAGAACAAGTGCTGCCAAGCTTTTGCTGGTAGTCTTCAGAGAAGCAAATGATTCTCTGTCATATTCAGAATCGTCCTATGATAGAGCCAATACTGGAATCTGTTTTTATAGATACCAAGAGGCCAAATACCTTTCAAAGCAGCACGGATTTGTTACTGGATGACAAACCTTCTTTTGAAAGCTAAAGGACAGCCGAACAGAGCTCACCAGGATATGGATTTATACTTAAAGCACAGACTAATGGGTTTTGTTCAGTAAATCTCAGACAGTGGTTTGGATTGATTACCCCCTGCTGTTGGGGTACTGGCTCTGCTGTCAGTGCTCAAGACACTCTGGCATGTTTTATCCACATCATAACAAGGAGCAGCAACGACCTGACCAGAGCAGTGTGTTACTGGGAATGTAATGGTTATCGATTGCTGGCATGGATAGCCTCCTCACTACACTAAAAAACTACACTGCTGGATCTTAAACCACACTGGCTGTTTATATATTGACTTATATCCCTTTTGTCTTGTATGTATTACTCTGCACATACATATATTACAACGGGGTGGGATTATTGTTTTTTGTGCTGAGATATTTGAACTATTTTACATGGACTGATGCTGTTTTTAGCTGCCTTTTAAACTTCAAGTTGTTATGTAAACTGCATCAAGCACAGGAGCACAATGAGATTTGATTACCAATTATGCAATTGTCATCATGACAGACATCATGACAGAAAAGACTGATGAGATATGCCGCTTGCTTGCTGTCAATTGCAGCCCCGTGGTGAGTGGTGAAAAAATCATTCTGGTATTTTAGTGTGCTTAAGAAAGTAATGTGGTGATGACGGGGGTTATTTGAAAATGTCCATATGGGTGCACTGATGGCTTTTGTAACTGGTGAGCAATACTCACTTTTCAAAAATGATTCAAGAGCTACCAAAAAGGTTTTGTTTGACATTTGTCAAAATGCCAATATTGTGACTGAGGAAAAGTAAAAGGTTTGATTCTTTGAATATATTGTATATTCTTAAATGACATTTTGACATCAGAGAAAGAGAGGCAACATGTACAGTAGCAGATGACATGGAAACAGAGAAAGTCTGACAAGCGCTTTATTTTATTTATTTATATATCTAACCGTTATTTAGCCAGCTAAGTCAAATGAGAACCAGTTCTCACTTGCAATGGCAACCTGGGCTAGACGCAACAATACCAATTCGTGGAGAGAGTTTCAATAGAAGATAGTAAAGAGATTTTTTAGAACACCTTAAACTATGGCAAAGATAAATTCAAATCAGATGTCATTCTCAACAGGAAAAGGATGTACAGTACTGTATATCCTCCAAATAGTACTTATAGCAGCAAAGAAAGAAATTACATTAAGATGGCTTAAACAGGATCCCCCCACCTACAGTATGCTGAATGGGTAGGATCCTACTGTAGTTACACAATGGAAAATGGAGGTGGTGGGGGAACAAATGGACTGATAACTCAAAGAGTTTTTCTTCTTTGTTTGTTTGTTTTCAAGACAGGAGTTGGATCATAAGTGATACCCAGAGGTGATTGATGAAGAAATGTACATGCCAATGAATTGATTAAAGCAGAAGTGAGTGATCCGGTCGTTTTCGCTAATGCTGCGTTCCAGGCAGGCTTTTGAAATCGTAAATTACAGCTTCAAGTCACAACTTACGACTTTGTAGCGTTCCAGGGAACCCACTCGTGTTTTTCCGACCTGTTTTACCGGTGAAAGTCACTATAACGGCCACTCGTAACTTCCGACCGGTGAACTCGTACCAGATCGAACTGGTACCACTTCACGGTCGGAAAAATACGAGTTTCCTTGAACGCACCATAACAGTCCTCGTCGCTACGTCACCACATTCACGGCGTTCCTTGGCTGCACACACAGCCCTGCATGCCATTCTCTCTCCTCATTGGATAAAAACTGTAGGATACGATAAATGTTTTCTCTTCGGCTCAGAGCAGAGCAGAGGGACTGAGAGACCCGTGTTTCAGTCCAAACACTCTATGTAAGTGATTGCTGTCGGAAGATATAACTATTTAAGACTTATATTAACACAAATATATCACTCACTTCTGCTTTAAGTTTATTTATGCAAAGGGGATGTATGACCCATGATTCGTTTTTATTTTTAATAAATTGTTTTTTGCTTTGTTTTGTTTTTTCCTTTCTTCTTCTTTGTTTGTCTGTTTGGTGTTTTTGCTGTTCTTTTTTGTTTTGTTTTTCTCTCTTTGTTAAATATTCTTAATTTTGATTTTTTTTTACACACATACAGTATATATAAACAAACCGATGCTGATTGTTTGTCTACTAAGACCACTTGGAAAAGGAATTGTTCTAATGTGTGTTGGATTACTATTGTTGTAAAAGTGGATGTGAGGGAACAATAATTAAACAAACAAAACAACATAAAAGACCAAGGCCACAAGCAGAGCACGGTGTCTACAATATTCACTTACTGTATGTGCTCATCATAAGACACACGTTGATGCATGTGGCCAGCCCTCTGTGCAAAATGTGTCTTTGATGGACAGAAGAGGCGAAGTGCACATTAAGTTCCAGACTGTTTTTCTGCAGTCTGGCACTCAGGGAAGCCAACAAGAATCAACTTACTCCAATGAGGATCTTATCAACTGGGCCTTCCCCTCATTAAGTTTTCCTGTCAGCTGGCTTGGATGTCTCAGCGTACAGTATCCCCTCATGGCCTATTTACCACCCACATGAAAAGAATCACAACACTTGTACCAAACCTGGCACCCGCTGCTATTGTGCGCATGGATGAGTGAATTTTCGCTCCTCTACGTTTCTCTCTACTCCCTCCGTGCTAGTAAGACAATGTTTCACACCAGACTCCTTTGTTTAACTGTGTAGGTGGAAAATACCAACATGATAATTAGGGATGATTAACGTGAAGCTTCTGCAGCAGATCAAATGATTTTCATCAAAGCCAACACATGCCCTAACACCTCTTCACGGTTTTTTTTCTGTGTGTGTGTGTGTATGTGTGTAAGTGCCAACTGTAAACTGGCTTGTTTTCTCAGGATCTGAAGAACCTCCTGTGCTGCCACCTTTGCTGTAGCCTGGAGGAGCTACAGTAGATGAGGACTGCTGAGTGTGGAAATGCGCTCTAAAGTTAATTTCTCTTGCTATGCGGGCAGTGAATGACAGATTCTCTGAAAAACGGTTCAGAGGCTGATTTGCCTATGGTTACTGCTGCTCAACCATAAAAATCACAATGATACAGAAAATCATCACAAAGATCAGTGTGGACGTAATGGTCACTATGAAGGAGACATCAAGAGTGAAGGACACTGGGCTTAAAGGAAAACAAGAATGATTTGTGTTCATGTGAGTGTTAGTGCAGGTGTGTGACTTACAGGTCTTTTCTGGACCGTCTCCTGAGGCTTGACATCCGTCTTCATCATCACAGTCTGTGGTGCTGCCCTCGCCTGGTTCCCCGCTTCCCAACTCGTCCCAGGCCTCCACCTGGCCCAGTTTTGGAAACCTCTCCTGGGTCTCCTGAACCACAAACACAACAACACAAGGTTTATTATTATACACTGGTTTGTGCATAATATTAATAATTCTGTATCATATTTAACTGCCGCTATCCAATCCCATCAGGAAGTAATGACTACATGGATTTAAAAATGGAAATATCTGATTTCTGATGTCACGCAGTGTGTGGGAGCTTCAGAGAAAAATCTTATTTAACACAGCCGAAATCCCTTTGTCAATCCCTTTAGCACAAGCCTTTACACAGAGAGATACCGATAACGGGCATAGTGTGTGTTGCAGGGGAACATATGCTTCCTTGTGACTCCTGTTACTGTTCTGAGGTTGACACACAACTTTTCTTGCCCTGACGTATCAGGCCTTGTAAATGTCAGGGTCCAATAGATGACACACCATCCCGGCGAGGCAGAAGAGCAGTGTGGGTGGTGTACACCAGCGAGGGCCCTGGGTGGCAGGATGATGGGTTGCATTTAATCATAACCATATTTTAGGAGCATTGCTTATAAAGTTAAGAAAGAGAAGTTTTGTGGCTAGGCCCTGCAATGTTAAGATGTAAAAATTGGTTGTAAAATTCTTTAAAATTCTTGGCTATCAGTTCTGATAACTACTGTATGTTCAACACTTAACTAACAAATAAATTCCACACAGACTGGACAAGTTTTTGGTGCATGATCTATTCGCATGGCGATTAGATTATAAAACGTCTGCAGCTATCTTGACATTTGTTGATTTTACCCAAAGTTCACAGTTCACAGCTCTTGCATTAAGCAAATCGTGGCCTGTAAAATTTGAATCACAGTGCATCAAAACACTGACGAATTCCATCCCGTTAACACTTTTCTTATACCACATATCTTGTACAGATTGTGAATCTTTTTACCATGCATGTGCTGTCACAGCTCATTTTGCCTTAAACAAGATATCATCTGTACGCCACCGGTGCATCTAACACCTTGACTCATAGATAATATATCACATCATACTGTGACTGGAGCTCTTGCATGAAGACTTTCTCAGCCTGGAGCATGAAAACACTCCTCTTTATGATGTTCTTCCCTTCCAGCAGGCAGCCAACTAATTGGACCACCTGCTGGCCCTTCCTGCTGTCCACCATCATCAAGGTGGCCTTTGTTCCATCACACCATGTCAGACAAGGGGCACTCTTGACACAACAACAAATGGTGCTTTGGAATAAGAACGCAGAAGACTGACATGAATACCAGATTTGAAGCACATGTGAAACAATAGACAGACACACTTTGCTCTTGTTGACCATCCTTAAGCTCCGTGCACACATACACATACACACACACACACACACACACACACACACACACACACACACACACACACACACACACACACACACACACACACACACACACACACACACACACACACACACACACACACACACACACACACACACACCATTAAACATTCATGAGAAAGCTGACAAAGATCAATCCTGCAACACATCTGACCTTCATATGGAGGGAAGCCACTGAAGACATGTCGAGAGGTGGATGGAAGGAATGGGGGTGGCTTAGGTTGTTGAGGGATGACTAATATCCTTGCCACTGACACCACACTCTGCCTGCCTGTCAACACACCTGGCAGCAAAGGTGACCTTTAACCAATTGTCTCCTATGGCTTGAATGCCCCCTCAAAAAACATGAAAGCTGAGAGGCTCATGTATTGATGAATACAATGCGAATGTGTACCCAGTCCCAGATTAATCCATGTAAGCTTCTCTGTGAGTTTCTTCTTCAAGCTACATGTCAGCAAACATGCAGTACATGTACATGCACAATGTTGACACTGTGATATTTAGCAGGTATAACGTCTAGATTGTAAAACTGGCAGGTCATAAACCAAAGTAACTGTGGGTGCCACTGTCATTTGCAGACACCACATACTGTATCTGTAGCAGAAGACACAGTCTTATATTTAGTAGCTTTGAGATATTTCAGTCTAGACCTTCCAACTTGCAAGAGAATTATATAAAGGACTACAGTAGGTGCCAGACAGTCAAGGCCTTAAACTGACAAGTAGAAATAATGACTAAAAGGCATATAACTGATACTGATTTATACATGTTTCACTGTCGCCAATGATTCTTCAGTAGCTAAACTGACATCAAAGTTATCAGAGGAGCCGGTATAGAAACGCTGGTGTTCTTTCTGTTTTTAATGCCAGAGTAGTTAGTACCCGTTTCATGCAAGGAAGAGTAGAAGAGGAAGCCGAAAAATTATCCTGACACTCATGGGTACTTCTGATTCTGTAACTCATTACATCTGTCATGTATCTCATTTATACCCAATGTAAATGCACTCCCCCTCACTCAGTCCTGAGTGGGAGAAAATGAGTGCTACACTGAAATGAGTCATGTACAACCATAACACAAGGCTGGGCTTCACGAAAATTGAGTGGGCTCTTCAGTAGGAGCAGGTAAAACATATCACTTGTGCTCACCGCAAAAAGTGAAATCCATCGACAATAGCAGGATGGCCCACTTTCCACAGATCGACAGTTACAAGAGGATTACATTGAAAAAAATGCTAACAGTTCTGCACAGTGCTTACAGCATTGCATTTTATGGTTATGGATAGACATGCAACAACCCGTAGACAGGCTCTTTGTGTGTCTTGTGCTGGTTCCACCTGTTTCGAGGCTGCAATGTGACAAGCTTTGGTCAGGGGACTCATGGCTCATTAAAAAAACAACCCTTCCCTACTTTTAACACCTGTAATTCTTAGGTGGTAATGGTTTGATTTGTGTACACAAAGTAAGATTGAGTTTAAGTATCTATCCACTGCTTTAATACAGATATTTTAACAGAAGCCTGCAAAGGGGAGATAAGTGATGGTGGAAGATAGACAGGAAGGGAGAGAACATCTTCCTTGGTTCTGGACAGCAACCATGATAAACACATTAAGCTTTTTTTTGTTTTTGTTTACTATGCAGAGCAACAAAATAAATTCAATGCACATTCCACGAATTCACAAGCAAACGCTCTGCTGAACAGCCGAATGCTGTGTACCAACACCATCCAGATAACCAGTTGGGTATTAAGCTAATAACCGTGCTGTTCAGGGGACGTTTAACACAATGCCGCTTGGCCCAGCTGTCCTTAAAGCATGTTAATTAGAGAAGGAATCAATTAAGGCGCCGTCGCTGTGGAAACCACAGCCGGGTCGTTGTAGAATTGGTAGTTGGCTGCTGTCCAGCGGAGTTTTTTGGTTTGCTGTGACTAAGTCAGGGTGGCAAGACTGCCAGAAATTTCAGTTATGCCTTTCTGTTGAAATGTCATCTCCACTGTGGTTATTTCAGAGGTAACGCGCATAGAACGGAAAGCTGGAACGGAAATGTGGCATTTCAACAACAAAATGAAGAAGCAAATTTCTAATTTGTCCTTGGCACTAAATAAAGAAAGATATACAATATTCCAATACGATTTCTTAAAGACTGTTGAATGCATTATATGTGGTGAATCGTCTCTCTCCCCTTATCTGCTTTCTCATAGAAAAAGACTGTTGCTGTACTAAGGAACGGCTCTGGGTTTCAATGAGAGTCTTAAGCAGTTCCTCAAATTGGATTTTTTTTTCCTCCAGCATTCCATCTTCTTTAGACTTGAGGCAGTCATCACATTAGAGGACAGTCCACACACATCACTGCCAAGCCACATATGTTTATTTCAAGTACAAACAAAACAAAAGATAAAAAAAAAAAAAAACTGACTCAAACAACAAGCGTAGAAAAATTGAATGGAATTGAATTGAATTAAAAAAAAGTGTGGTCTATTCATGCCATCCAAAAACAACGACGACAACAACCTTTCAAAGGCTTGTCCTCCTGATCTGTCACACTGGAACATATGGAGAATGCAAGCAAGTGGGCAGAACATTTCAATGGCAGCGGGGGTGAGGTGCTAACTGAATGTGATGTGCTAAGCAGAGAATTGCTGTGACTTTACTGCTACAGGTATAAATGTTTTTGGTCTACTCTACCTTCTCCTTCTGACATTTAAAACGATAATGAATATCCTCTGTGGTTGGATTAAATATCGTTTCCCAGCAGCCTTTGGGTAGTGAGAACGTAATGCAAGTAAAAAAAAAAGAACAGAATATTTTGAAAATTCAATGCTATGCAAAAGTTAGTCAAATATCTATTTTCTTAGGTTTCATAAGACTGGTCTGAAGTTACCATACTAAAATCACAGGTAAACTTATGTAATGATATGTTCCTTATACTCTTGTGATTGCATATCATTGTGGGCTACTGTGAATACTGTACCTCTGACTGATAAATTGTCAGTGTTGTAGATTTAGTACACTGTGTTCATTAACAATATGACAACTGGGTCAGAACAAATGAGTGCAGTGCGAATCAGTGAAAGTGTTGCCTTTACAGATCAACATCTAGATAAGAGTTCCAACTGCTCGGGCCAAATAAAACACGAAGACGATGACAGAGTGAAGAGAGAAAGACAAAAGAGAAAGGGGAAGTAAAAGTAGAGAGTGGAGGTGGGAGAGGAAAGAAGAAGAAAAAAGTCAGTCATAATGTACTTAAGTGTTCAGACAGGAGGACTGAGCCGGTAGCTGTGTAAGCAGGTGATGGGGCTGAGGGTGGAGGAGTTGGGAAAAAAAACAACTATAAAAAACAAAAAAAAACAAGATGCCAGTCCTCTTTAAGATTACCTTGAAATTACCTTGGCATCCGAAGAAAAATCGTTTATTCCCCAGTCTTTGAATAAAATCCCAAATCATGAAATATTTTCTAGTTCTCCTCTCAGCCTGCCAACTCATTCTCCTCTCTCTTTCTTTATCAAAAGCATTCCTCAGTCGAGGCTGATTTGGCAGGTTTGAGAGCATCAAGAGCTGAATTCCTGCATGTATTTGACTGCATTCTTGTCACATTAAAATCTGTTCTGCCAGGAGTAACCGATCACCCTGAAGAAGTCTGGTGGAAATAGGCTGAAAGAGTGTGTGTGTGCAAGTTAACCAGGAGGGAACTGTGGATACACATTCCAGTTTTATGTGGAAATAGAAAATCTGATTATGAAATATAAAAATGTGAAATGTGGTCATTAGGGATGGGATATGAATACTGCAGCTATTGCACTATTGGCGTAAATGTGTGTGTGTGTCCGTGCACACGGCGGTGCACGTGTAATATGTGGGATAGCATTGTCGAACTGGAGCACCAGGATCATAAGTCATAACCTTTTTTGCATGCCCACATGGAGACATGTGCTCTTTTTCTTCCCTGACAATTTGAAACAGTATCGGCTCATTGAGGGCAGCGGTGGTAAAACTGCATATGTGGACAGAGAAAAGGAGACGAGAGGAAAAGCTGGAGGAGGCAAAGGGAAAAAGTGACAGTGGTAATCTCTAAAAGTCTGCAGCAGCCCTCTTGGCTTTTAAATTAAAATTCTCTCCATTCTCTCACGTACTGTAAAGGCTCATAATGCTTTTGTGTATAAACAAACATCAGCTGAGAGGCAGAAAAAGTGTGTGTGAGTGAGAGAGAGAGAGAGAGAGTGAGAGAGAGAGAGAGAGAGAGAGAGAGAGAGAGAGAGAGAGAGTGTGTGTATGTGTGTGTCCATGGTTTCAGAGGAAATGGCTGCAATTCTCTCTACATCTCAGACTGCATGACCAAAAAAAGGCAGCCAAAGGAGAAAAAAATAAGCACCTTTCCAAAGTATGAGTGTGACAGGGAGAAAGAGAGAGCGAAAAGTCTTCTAGAAAGAGCGACAGACTGCAAACAAAAGTAACTGTAGATATCTGCACTGCTCAGCCATCCAAATGCTGATTCTGGAAGAGATACGATGTATTGTTTGCATGGATTAATTGCGTCTGTTATGGCTAACCAGTTACCAGACGGTTCTTAATTAATGCAGTGCCTCTGACTGGCAGAATGAGCCATTTGTGGACTGGATAGCAAGAATAGCTGTCAGAGTCTGGACTTCAGTAAAAGTCTGTCATTGCCATCCACAACATGGAAAATGAAATTGATTCCAAAATGATTTTTTAAATCAAAGGCATAACAAAACAGGGAGCCAAGTATTTCTCTGCTGTTGCCCTGATCTCTGTGGTCGAAGACATGGCCAACACAAACCCTTTATCCAAAACTGACAACTAGATATTTTGCTTTGTTGACTTTTTATTGTGAAATCTATATGACACTATGGAGAACAAAAAGATGGAGTTCAATTATCAGATCACTGACCATAAAAATACAGCTGCCATCTTTCTGGACAACATATCTGAATATAAAGGGGGGGATTTTTTTTTTGCTTGCAGACCACACGCCCCTCTGCCAAAGCCAGGCAAACCTTGAATATGTTTTGATAAATGATAAAAATGTTTTATATTTCTGTGTCTGGATCTGCATCAATGCATCAATTGTGATAGACAATCATGCATATTGTAAAAACGAAGGTAACTTCTTCTGCACAGTGATTATCAAAGCTTGTTTGCAAGTGTAATACCCCAGCTGGACGTCATAGGAGGAGCATGGAAAAGCAGAATAGAAAACAATAGAGAAAATGATTGACTATTTATTTAGGAGGAAATGATCCTGCTGGAAGAGATCACTTGAACCGTGAGATACAGGGGAATTCTGCATCCATGTCTCCTAAGCTATGAGCCAACAGTGGCCACATGGTGGTGTTTTCTGCAACAGAAACTAACCATTTCAGCCCCTCCTCGTGAAATCAGCATGAAAGACGAAAACAGAAAACAGTCATGTTTTTGAAAAGGAATGAGTAAATTTCCCATGAAGTCTGAGTAATGGTAAGAACCTTGTCTAAAACAATAGCAGAGTCACACACCCCTGCGCTGCAAGTTAGCACAAGCTGATTCTGTTGCTAACCGTTAGTGACACTTTATTGGTCGTGACCTCATGTAACCCTCATGAGTCAATCACAACAACACACCGTGGCGTTGGGCTGTCACACCCTGCTCCTGTCAGGCGCTGACTGAGAGAGATTGTGTGTGTGTGTGAGAAACTATGTACGTGTGAATGAACTTTGGTTTTTCTCAGCCAGATGATGGAGACGTTGTTCGAAAATGGATGACAGTTTGAGTGGCATCAGCAGTTTTCAGAGAGCATGTTCCAGCAGCTACCTCGCTGATGAGAAGTCAGTTGTGAGAAATGTCAGGATCAACAGACACTGAAGGCTGCCGCTGTGATTCTGGGAGACAGAAGCCTTTTAGACTTCAAACTGGGTCTCAGAAGCCCTTATAAGGCAGCAGCAGCACAAAAGATTTGAAGAGGCCCCCTGATATTTGACCACTCCTGGTTACTCACCGCAAATGTCCATCATTATGGTCATCTCTGGCCTACACACTACATTAATGAGTGCTGGTTCTACATCAACTCTAATATGAATCATGTGAGACAGAACAAAAGAAATAAGATGATGTCCTACTTTTTCTTTGACAACCAATCTATCCAAAACTCGACTGGGTTAAAAAAAAGAGAAAAGATCTATGAATAAATTAAATCTGATCTCAATTTTAAGCAAGAAAGACTACATAATGTTCCGCTTAATCCTACTTTTTATAAAATGGGTAGGTACAACCACTTTCCAGATATGGCAGCTGAGATAATATCATGTGTGTGTGTGTGTCCCGACTAGACAACAAAGTCCAAATGAAGGTACTGCCGTGAAAGCAACTCCGTTAATGAATTAGGTAATTTATTGGTATACGTTTTCTCATTAGCTTGTTATTTCATCAATATGTAACCTGGTTCGTAATCAAGAGAGCTAAGATCCAGACTGTCTGCCCTCACACTGTATTTGTAACATACAATACAACAACACAGCTGACCTACAACTTTGTGCAATAACACAGCTAAGCTACTTCATTAGCATCTTCATCACCAGCTTTGCTTTGAGTTAACGCAAATCGAAATGGCACCTGACTGGACACAAGTTTGTTTTTTGTTTTCCTAAATAGACAGTCCATGAATGAATGGACAGGGGAAAAGCATTAACAGAAGTGAGCAACAAGAGGAGGACTAAATTTGGTTAAGACTTTTATTGGATTTATTAATTAAATTAGTTTTGATAACTTGTTTTGGTTAACTGCCCTGCCCAATATACAGCTCATTAATTAGCCTATTAGCTTTTGCTACTGTACACCTGCTGAGGGAAGACCCTTACCATATTGCTTTCGTACATTGGATGAAGCACCTCTGTACAAGCATAAATTATATTTATTCATACAGTAAACTGTAAGTAAAGACAGATGTACCTAGTTTTCTGAAGAGCACTTTTGAAGGGCAGAGTGAGCTACTCCACCGCCGCCATTTTGGAAGTGCCTAACTGCTTGCATTAGGCATGTGAAGTCAAGACATGTCGGTTTTTGGCAAGGACAGGCTCACCAAGCTGTCACTCACACTAGCACACCTACAATTACTCATAACATAATCCTTAATGAAATTCAGACATGGCTGATTTTCTTCCAGGCTGTCGACATGTTTATTTCCGCTGTGAGGCTGGGCATTTAACATGCGAGTCTGTGTGGATTGACTCACTTTTGCAGTCAGTATCAAGTGGCCATTGCTTGTATTCATCTTACTCAAGATTTCAACTGAACCAAACTGAAACGAATCAATCTGAGTTCATGTGAGACATCATGCGAAAAGAACATCAACAGGCTGAAAAACATCCGCAGGAAGTGTCAAAGCAGAGGGAGGAGACCAATCACAAATACTTGACAGGATACAGGACGCAGGGATTTATGAGTTGGGTCTTTGAATTGACATGACAGACTTTGTGTCCAGGCAGCCATATGCACAACTAGTACAGCTAAATCTATGGTGAGACTCTTGATTCAGATTGTGGATTGTGACTAATGCCAAAGTGTGATACGATCTTTTGGCCATATTGCCCACGCCTTTCCAACCCTATAATGAAAACCATTTTTACCCATTATCCTGAATGGAATACATTCAGTGAGGAAAAAAACAAAACAGAAACAACCATCCATCAATACAGTTTACAAAATACTTGAACCCAGAGGAGCCTGTAATCCCTGTTGCAGATAACCTTTGAACATGGTGTTTTGACTTGGTTTTACGAATGCACACGATATCAGAAGGAAAAGGGGATTTTCTTAACCATGTGCCAGCAACACAAACAGGTCACATATTTTCTCCACATGACAGGAATCACTGTCTTCATGGAACTGAAACCCACAAGGAAAGTGAATATGACCCAGTGTGGAAAAACATTCACAGTTCACTGGATTTTTATGAGCTTTTCATCTAATTGTGACGGTAAAAACTGTTCTGCTTAAAGTCTGGGTTCATGAAGGTTGGTTGCCAAACTACAGAGAGCCCTGTGCTGTGAGACTTGTTGCTGTATCGTTGCCACAGCAGCAGCAGCAAAGAGCAGCAGAGCTCCTGTGAAGGCCAGCTCCATCATCTTCTTCAAGTGGAAAGAATCTGTCCCCTCCCTGTGACAGGCTGCCAGCTCAGCCCGAGCTCTTTCTTCATCCCTGGACTCCACTAACTCTTTAAAGCTCAAACCCTGTCTGACTGCTGCAGGCACTGCTAAAACTTTAGAGAAACATATACAGTGAAGGCGAAGTGAAGTCACAAAAGCAACTATGGGTTACTCATACAACTCGTATGTTCTTTACGAGTTAACATAAAACATTTTATTTTGTTTATTTCAAGTCCTCAAAAACAAGAGCACAGAGTAACACTGGGTCCCTGCACTGGTTGATAGATTCAAGGATCTAAAGGATTCACAGTGGGGATGTGTGTGTGTGTGTGTGTGTGTGTGTGTGTGTGTGTGTGTGTGTGTGTGTGTGTGTGTGTGTGTGTGTGTGTGTGTGTGTGTGTGCCTGTGTGAAACATAAGTAAGCTCTCTGTGATGTGGTACCTGGCTCGGCCACAGGCCAAACCAGAGAGCAAAGCAGTAGACACTTACAACTGGCCTCTCTGTACTGAAGTTTTATGTTAGAGTCTTTACAACTCCCTGTCCACCACAGCATTTCTAATGATGCTGTCTGAACCCGTGTGTGTGTCTGGGAGAAAAATATTGACAGAAATTGGGGTTCAAAAAGGGTAAGAATGAGCGTCTGGGTGTTTTGCCCCTGCATGACATGTTACTACTGACTTTGTATTTGCTTAAGTGCAAATTGAAATACTGACAAGTGATCTGGCTTTAATATTCACATGGAAACAGATAGACCACTGTAGAAAGATCCCCACCCAAAAACAGCTGGACCGATGGCCGCGGATCAAAAATCCACTTTGAAACATTTATTGTCCACATTCGCAATATTTACAGGCAGAGGGAAACAGAGCAAGAAAGAGGATCGTCAGTAGAGACACACAGGCCTGCTCACTTAATGGACCATTTTATAAGAGGTCAAGAGATTAGGTTTGTCCTACGTGTGTTTGTGTGTTATTTACAGCTTTTACAAACTTCATTTAACTCGAGATATTTTGCTATGATTGTGTGTATAATCCCTCTCTCACCTTGCAAGCCTGTCTGTCATAGGTTGTCTGTGAATCCAGCAGATGCTCTTCTAAGTGCATGTGCAATCTAGTGTGCGCCCGTACACACACATGCACGTTGTGTTTGCAGAGCTCTGAGTGCTTTAAGAGCAGAATGCCATGGGTAGATGAGAGGTCAGAGCCTGTGATACATCAGCAGCCGTTTCCTCAATCCTCTTAGTGCCACAGTCCTGTGGACCTAACTACTCTCCAGCAGGTAAAAATATACACGTCTCAACCTCACTAATCCCGGAAATGGAGGAATAAAGGTTATTCAAATATGGAGAAGCTCAGATTAGGGATTCGTTGAAATACCTGCAATACCTTTTAAGTCAAATAAAGAGAATATATGTGTGAATTTTAAAATCAGTCCACTGTATTTTCCCCCACTGAGCATAAGTCAAACCAGCTCCAAGGATGAAAGAAGACAAACACACAAGAGGCCTAATTGTATTTCTAACACTGACACAAAATTCAAATCTTACCTCAAAAGAGTTCTTTGATGTCGTAAAGACTGATATAAATTATTTGGCTTCTTAAAAATGCCCTCACTTTGAGAGTCTGAGACTCAAAGTTGTTATTCTAAAGACAGGAAAGTACAGACCTAAAGAGCAAAAATTAACCACTGCACTGACATTAGTTTGATTGTACAGTATCTATGTGGGAGCCGTCTAAGCACAAGATCAACAACGCTGCTTTCTGTTAAGATTTTTCTCACTGTTAAGGTCAGGTTTGTTTTTCCTCAATGTGGGCCTGGCAGATCACAAAAGCCCATATAGGCAATTATTTATTTATATTTAAAGATCTAATCAGTATTTAAGGCGGGGTGCAGATACAGTACTGTAGGTGTTGCTGATCAATGCCAAACACTTTGCTGTTACCTCAACGGCTATATATATTTAAAGTTATAGTACCTGCTTCTCTCATCCACATCAGGATCCACACAATGAATGCTGATCATTCATCCATCAGTCCAGTCCAGACTTGTAGTGCACTGGCCTTCTTATCATCAGTAATGATTGTAATCTCATCTCAGGTTATATTGCTGATTCAGTTATAAGTCTGAGCTTTGTCAATGTCAACTAAGGAAATAAATCAAACTTGTATGGATTTACAGTTTTTTTTATATCTGTAAACAACTCCCCCCTGATTGAACTGCAATTACCTTTACAGCCTAAAAGGCAGCAAGGGTGTCCTGTAAAGTTTGCGATTTGGAAAAGGATCCAGATGGGCTTGCCAAAATCAATCTGCAGATACATTTATTTTGTGAGCTTGACTTGCCCACCTGGAAGATTCAGATTTAATGGCTGTGTCTCCAAACGTATGAGGGCTCTGGATAAAGAGGAGCAGGTGATGACCTTGTTTGTTCAGAAACTAGAATAGTTGTCTCTTTTCAAACAAGGATTCAATTTCATTAATGTTTGAAGAACAATTACCGTAACTGCAGAGAGAGGGAAAACGGCATTTTGATTTTAAGACCTGCAAACTTCCCCTATTAGTAAAAGTGTCACACTTCAAGAGTGAGGTGGCAGGAAATTTGGTGATTTGGGAGATGCTATGCACTGCTGGAGGAAAATTAAGGAGTGTGCCTTTAAGCCTGTCCAAAGCCGCTTGAGCGTGAAATGGTATTAGCCTATTACGACGGCTGGCAGAGGATGGCATTTTAAACAAAACCACTTTGATCTCAGTTTGGATGGTACCTAGGGTTCCTGGCTGTCACAGGTGAGTGTCAGAAGTTTAAATGTTTGGATACAGAATGGGACAAAATTGTTTTATCACTAATATTTAACAGTTTAGTAAAAATACAGCAACTGTGCAACTTTATAGCGTAGGCGCAACTCAAAAAACGTATGTCCATACTCGTGGATGTGTTCAACTCATCAGACATCAAAGAACCTGCCGCGTCAAACCGTTTAACACTTGGTGATACTTTTCTCTCATTTGGCACCGCCACAAAGCTCAGCCACGCTCCGCCACCTGGTCTAGATTGAAGGTAGGCGTTTTCAACCCTGTAAATGTCAACAAGACACCCGCTCAACTCTGCATAGTTACCATGACAACAGGGTACTTGACAGATACCATGTATAATTGGATGTTGTGGTCTGACAGAAATGATCTTGAGCTGTCAGTGGCAGACAGGTTGGCTGACACAGGTTGGCTGAGACATATATGTGAGATTCAAGATACACGTGAGTCGGGAAGGCAAAAATAACAATGTATGGGGAAAGAGAGAGAGAGAAGAAAAAGAAAGAAGAAGTAGAGGCGTATAAGGTGATGGTTGCAAGTGAGGATAAAGAACTACCATGATATACAATGGATTAAGAGCTGATATAGAGGTGCTTTAAAAGAGAGAAAGACAAAGACAGAGAAGAATAAGGGCAGACAGGAGTAGATCTTAAGATGTATTAGAAACATCAGAAATCAAATAGGTACCAAAAGGGTCAAAACTGAAGAAAGAAAGAGGGATTTAGAGATAGAAAGTGAGAGATGGCTGGTGTACTGTCTGTGGGCATAATTTTCAGGGCAACAAAAGGGCAGGCAGGCAGAGGGGAACCGAATCCTGCTCCGTTTGTCTCCTCAAATGGCCTCTAGGGACTGTGTGAAATGGCCCTTTTCTTCTTGGTCCCTTTCAGCCCTAAACCCCATCTACATGACAAACAGTGTCACTTTGAAGCTGCTTGTGTCATCTCGGCCTATCTGTCACTCATTCCTGACCTTTTGCTCCCGCCTCTCATCTTTCTTTTTCTTATTTTTTTTTCCACAGTAATTCACTTTTTTGTCACTGTCTCCCTTTCACCTTCTGTCCTTTTCATTTATCTTTGATATCTGCCTCTGCTCTCAAAACAAGACTTTGGGTCTAAAGAAACAGCAAGGACATTTCAGCATCTCTCATGACTTTGTGTTCTGTTGTTCAAGGAGCACTAATTAGACAAAAGCTCCATAATTTAAGATTTTGCTGTTGTTACATAATACTTTAGTTGATAGTGACTTTTGACCCGTTTCAGTACACTGACATTGAAATACTGGGAAAGGCTGTTCTGCAAAACAAGATATAACCCTGAAAACTATATTCAGCTCCGGTTTTTTTTAATACAAGTTATTTTCTTTATAAATTCTTCTTCTAAACAACGTAACTGTCAACAGACAGTCAGCTAAACAATGAGGTCTCCTTGTTTTGACATGAACAGTAATTGCTGTGACCCCCCTGCCACTCAGTGGAGTCCCACATATTATGTGTGACATATGCAAGAATCAACAGATGAGTCACTGGCACCCTGATGCCAATTACTGTAGTTTTGAAAATGCTAAAACACAGACAGCACATACACACTTATACAGAATGTCAGAATGTGTTTATACACATCATGTATAAGTACATTTATCATACCTGGTTAAAAAGATCCAACCTCTCCTTGACCTCAGCCAGCGAAGGGTCTGCACTGCGAACTTTGACCTCTGGGTTCTGCCTCTGGGCGTGTAGACCGTTTCCTACAACTCTGCCAGAATAGCTGTGAGGAAAGGAAAGAGATATTATGGTATTTAAAAAAAAATAAAAAAAAAAAAAAAAAAATATATATATATATATATATATATATATATATATATATATACAACACAAAAGAAACACAAGATATTCTGGTGCAATTTTGCTGTTGTGCTTGCTACTGTAACTGTAGGTATTTGTTATTGTGAGTTTGTTCATTGTTGATCTTTTCTTGTTGTATGTAACCATGTGTAATTATGGTTCATCAAAAAAACCACAATGGAAATAAGTGTTAGACTTCATTGTATTTTACTGTCAAATAAACTAAACTAAACTAAGGACAGTGCTGTCCACTGATATTTTGAAGTCCTCTGCCTACACCGCAGTGCTTCTTCAACATGAGCTGAAAACCATTAGTATGTCATCCGTCAGAGACGAAACATAGAGCATGTTGCACAAACACATTAAAAACTCAACACTGCAATGTGTTTTGTGTCAGCAATGCCTTGAATGAATCGAATGTGCTCAAACATCACAGGATGCTGCTATTATGGTCTTCTGTGACTGAAAATATTTCAAATGAAAATATGACTGGGCACAGCGTGGTAAAAATGAAACTGAGACACATGGTGAGCTGGACCCTTAATCCCTGGCATGCTCCTTGGGCCTGGCAGGGATTATAGCTGTTGATTTTGTCAGAGCTGTTGTTGAGCTGATGTCAGGGAGGTTAACATTTCTAGCAGTGTGCCTGATTTGGAAGGGAAGTACTGTAACTGTTTAAAATTAAAACATAGCTGTCGTTGTTTTGGCTGATAAATAATACCTATCATGATTCAGCACACCACAGCTCAGCATCCACGAGGGATTTACTGAACATTGTATTATTATGATAGCATTAATCTTTATACAACGAGCTGGACTACATCGTTATTTGTTTTTTTAAAGCAGGCCTTTAATAATGTAATCCACAGTACTCTAGCTTTATTTATTTAGCCTTCACCTATATGTGCTGAATATTATTTATTCTACTTTTCTCTCTGTTAAAGGTCACTGAAAAGGTAACGCCATTTATTAACTGTTGCTAATAAAACACACCGGCTTGTGGGCAACTGGAAATGAGTCATTACACTGAACCTAATTAACCCAATTCATTACATACAATAACTAAATGACCAATATCTCATTTGTTTACAACGTACAGCCAAAGTCACCAATTACAGCAACCAGTACAATAACAATGACAACTCAAAACTGGTAGAATAGTGATTAGTTTCTGCAAATGAAAAGCTCATAAATTTACCCTGTTGCGGTGTGAAAGTGTCTGTGCTTTAAAATGCATTAATATCTGGGAGACTGTTAATATTAAAACTCACTCACCCACTCTCAACTCTATTTCTCATACTTATTATGCACATGCACACTCAGTCATTCCCCTCTTCATTCTGGATATTGAGTCTCCTCAGCCTGTCCCTAAGGTTAAACACTACAACCTGCAAAGGAAATTTTCATCTGCCTCTTGAATTGTGATGTTGTTCCACTGATCAGAGACTGTCCTACTCGGAGGAAATGACCCCGCAGTGCTGGGCAAACAGCTTATTACCCATAGTGAGGCTTTATTGTTAGGCGGAAGGAGGAAGTCAGGTGATGTAGTATATAGAGAGAAATAATCCATGTCCATGTCTGGAGGAAACAATACCTAAACAATAATCTTTTCCTTAATATAACCACATCATGCTGATTCCACAAGCCTTACCAGAGACCTATTACAGTAACCATGGCACCAAAGGTGTAGTACAGTACATCTGCTGCCCTACTGTTCTTACTTACGTTGGCCAAGGTTAGATATTTACTGTAGATACATTGTTAAACTGACAGCTTCCACATATTTAGTTTTTTCTCCCACAGCCATTACACTGTTATCCAAATTAATTTGAGCATTGTGGATGCTAATCTTCAATGCGTGGGGGGATTCAACAGTAAAAGAGAAGAATAACATCTACCACAGGCATCGAATCAACGGATGCTTCCATAGGCAGCGCGAGGTTGATGAAATGATTATGGACTGTGTAAGTGAGTGTGTTTATATGTGATGCGATGGATGGGCACGTGCGTGGATCTGCGGTGCTGTTGTGTATGCACACACCTGCATGTATTCATGTGGATATGAGCGGAGGCAATCATAAAAGTGCTGAACCTGAGAATCTCTGTGATGTAAGCAATGTCTTGAGGTCTGTGCCCCTTCGGCTTGCTGAAACAGCGCTTTACACATCACGCCCATAAAAATGCAAAAATTTCTCACTTAACCCTCTGCTGCTGCACATTACTCCACATCTCCTTCTTGTTTTATCCCCTCCTCCTGCTTTCATTGCTTGTTTCTATTTACTGTATTTGCAAAGTGGACCCCCACCATCCAAACACACACACACACACACACACACAAACCACTGTCTGCTTTGACAACCAGTGAATTCTTAATGGCCGGCGGCTTTGAATCGTCTCTTGTCAAGATGGAAACAATCGATTGCTTTTGGGCTTTCAACTTCCCCCCTATGACATAAATGATTAATTGAAGAATCAAACAGCTCCCTAAGCAGTGGTTGAAAGTGGGGGCCAGTGTGTTCGGAAGCATGTGTGTGTCTGTCTCCAGCCTTGGCTTGGGATAACAGCACTGGCGTGGAAAAGAGCTCGTCAGATGGGATGCTAATGAAAGGGAAGTGTCAGGGTGAGTTTGGCAGGCCGTGTTAGACCTGGAACACTTCACTGCGGTCTAGGTTTAATATGACGTAAGGGGTGTGACAACTGACACAGCAGGACATCCCAGGGATGATTACCTGCTAGACAGAGAACTAATGCAGACATCAGATGTCATGATAAACTTCCTGCCAGTGGGCATGCCCCTGTTTCAAAATGATTCTCACTACAGCCCTATGTCCTAAAGGATTACAGTGTGACTGTGAAGGTAGAGCAGAAAACGGTACAAGAAAAGCGAAAAAGCTCAGCACCTAAATGATATCACCCTCTCGTGTGGTTAATAAATGGAGAGCTCTCCTCCGGTGGTCTCAAACGTTCAACCTCAACAAACATTCAAAATGACTACCTACACATGTATGGCTTCTGACTCATGGCTCTCCGGCTATTTTCTACTGAACTGACTCATTCCCCTGTGAATGCCCAATTGATGCACTCTCCTGAAGGCAGCTTTGTCTGTTCTGTCATTCCCTCTGCCTGGAGCACAGACTGCAAGTGACCTCCACTCCCCGATGCTGACCCCAAACTGAACTGTCTTGATCTTTTGAAGGCCCGCAGGAATGCCTGTGGGGCTGTGAGGCAGAGAACAGATATTCAATATTCATCTTTCAAGGTGCACAGGGAGACAACAGAAGGCATGTGTGCGTCCAGGGTGCACGCTTAAACATGCCCCTACAGTGCACTGGTCTACAGTATGTGCTGTAAGCAAAGCTGTGCCATAGCATTAATAACATCATTTCAAGGATGTGTAAACATTTGATGAGGGGTTTACACGAGGTTAGAAACAGTCAGAGTGGGAGAGCTGGCCCCTGGTGAAGTAGATTCTGATTGGTCTTTCATCTTTGCTCAATTGCAGACTGAACACCAGTTGAGCTCACAACACTCACCAGGGATTCAATTAGATAGATGTGTTTTGTGTATACACTACATGTGTGTTTCTCTTTAACCACAGGTTGGGATGATCTTTGTTTTCAATCTCTTTTTGTTATGCGACACTCATCGGAGCACTCTGAACTCCCCTTGAACCTCCCTTTAAAACAGTCAGTACAACAAACAGCTTGAAACTAGACTGATTCCTTTTTTTATTCAACAGCAAAATTTATTTTAAACCTCCAAACCTACAATGATTGCTGGAGACTCACAGTGTGACCCATACACACCATGAAATAAACACACTGTCGATTCAGTAGTCTTGTTGGGATTGTAATTTGTCTAATTGCTTAATTGCATTGGTTCAGCAAACTCTCTGCAGAGATATCTGCCAGGATCCCAGTGGGTAAGAAGATTATCCAGTTGTATCTGCCAGTGAGATAAACGGTTGCACATAATCTCTGAGATGATTAAAAGGCAGTTTTGTTGATATTTTTTGATTTGTTTCAAAATTCACGGCAGGATTGTGGGAAAGCGCATCAAGGCTACATGGTGTGCCTGACATTTTGTGCCAAGATTTTCTGAGTGAATACACAGTCTATCTGGATCTTTGCTTTAGTAATCAGGATCAATAAATCAACCTTTAGTAGCTCAAAAGCTCAATGCATCACGAGGAATGTATCAATAGGATAACACTGAATAATACAGACATATACAATGCAATGGGGGATACTTTCTGGAACAATGAAAATCAGTCTTGTAGATCCAAATATTACTTTCCACGGGCAGCATATGAGGACTAAACATTACAACTCTGCATGTTTCCCTGACATTATACAGTGATATAGGAGACATGCTGTGCTCTCTGCCTCCCAGGTCAGTAGGAAACACATCAAATTATGCCTGAGAAGCACACACATCTCCTTCGTGCAGTAGGATGTACCATATAAACAGTCAATTACACTGAAGGGAAATCCTCAAAATGAAAACTGCCTGATACCTGACCACTGTCCATCTATGTATGAGTCTGTCAAAAAGTATTCAGTCACATTAACATTTAATTGACTGATATGCGATAGAAGACATGATACAATTTCCATCATCCTGCCTCTTTCAAATAAAGTGTTTTCTTTGTGTGTTTCCCTCTTGGAGATACTATCTTCGGAAAGCACACAGCATCACTGACTGATGCTTCTTTGATTAAGCGATCTAAAGCTTCCTCTCCTTTTCTATTTATTAGAGGTGGAAATATTTCCGTTTGCTTCTTTTGCAGTCACGTTTCCACATGGAAATTGATTTGGATGAATAACTCCTCTGAAAGAAACATCAGGCTGAATCAGAGCAAAGTGGGGAGGGCAATGATTAATGACTGAGAGGGGATGAGGTTGTTTTCATGTTGGAGTGTGTGTATTTTTGTGGCTGTGGGTGGTACTATTTCAGCTGAGGAGGGCATTGGATTAGTGCTGGTGGATACTGCTGTCAGGGTAAACAGCAAATTGTTGGTTCATCATGATTAATAAAGCCTCTCCACACCCTCCCACCCGCCGTGGGTATAGGAGATTGAACAAGCGCCGAGTTACTCACAGTGAAAGGTTATGATTACTACACAATGGTTCAGGGCAGCTGTAGTATCTGAAGATGTCATCATTGAGGCTTTGGCACTTTTTTTTGTGAAATTGTGCGATTTTTAGCCACTCTATGGACTATTTGCTGCCTTTTCAGAGCCCTCACCACTCTACACTATAGCATCAAAGATAATTTCACTTTCAGGTCATATAGTTTATTTGTCTGTTCCACTGCAAAAGTCTATCCACTTTTCCTGCAATGCACACTGTGACGCAGTCTAATCAAGAAGTTGCGATTTTAAAGGAGGTTTAGTTCTTGCTCTGCCGATTTTTTCATTACAGACACAAATTCCATTAATAACCGCGTGTTACTGTGTATGGGAAACACAGTGTAAAATGTGAACTTGCTGCTAACGTCAAGGAGAAAGCAGCTGCCACAGAGTTTTAAAATAGATCCCTCTTGAAGTCTACTGTGCATATTTGAAGAGAATGGATACCTCTGGCCCATCTAAAATAAACAGAAATATTATTACACTATACACATTTAATTATTTAATTTCGTAGCCCTTCTTTTTATGATTTAACATTCTGTGATTTCCACTCACAAGACAAATATATATTCAGATATTTTAGTACCAAAAGAAGAGCTTGGCAAGAAGAAAAAGACTGTATTTTCATACTTCCTACATTGCCAACATGCTTTTCACTGAAGCTAAGACCATAGTGCTCATAGTGCCACTTAAATCTTCATTCACATAGTGCAGAACAAAAAACATAAACATACTGTAGAGCAAACAGTGCTTGGGAAGTACATTCATCCATCATTCAGGCCACAGTTTCTAATTTTTAGATAGTCCATTTGTCCATTTGCACGTCACCAGTCTGAGTTTTGTAATTTGTCAATATTCTCCAATTTGTCCAGTTGTGCTTTTTGCAATCTCAATTTACGTGTCAGTTTTTTCCATTTTGTAAATTGCTTCAATGATTGTTAGATATTGGTGCTTTGTTGGTGGTTCTACTCCCCCAGTTCCTTGAAATTGCTTTTTACTTGCTACTAACAGTATTCTAACAAAATAACTGTCGCTCCCCATTACACTTTCTTCCAACGATATAACTCACATCCTAGTGCTGGTGTTGTGTAACAGTTCATGGAAAATTGTGTGCCAATGACACATTTACTGCTGCTAATTTGACTGTTTTATTAAGTAATATAAGTCTACATAAGATGAAAACATACACTGTATATACAGCTCATCATAACTCTGAGTAATATAAAGGATTCCAGCTTTCTCTTCCTCCCCACTGGAAGAGGAGGAGGACCTAAAGTCACAAGTGAGGCCAGTAGTGAGTGAGAGCAAGGGAGGGGTTGAGTAGATGCTTGTAGCCAGCTAACTTTACGAGCAGGGCTTGGACATGTTGAAATACTCTGAACAGGAGGTTTTGTTCTGAAAGGCCAGGCTGTTCTCACACACACTGTGAGCTTAGCAGTCATTCACTGCACTAACACTAAGCACATGAACAGGCAACTGGTCAAAAGCCACTTTGCAAACATTTAATCAACATGACATGATGTATGTGCACATGCTGTCCGTTGGACAGTAAACACCAACGTGTGCAAACACACATACGAATGTTTCGCAAGACCTACCACAAACCCTCCGTCTCAAAGGCTTGTTTCCAGTGATAAACACAGTGAAAATAAACATATCAAACAATGAGGTATATACAAAATTAAACACTGGCTTAATCTTTGGCAGCTCTTACAGAAGACGTACAAACTCCTGGCTGCAAGCGATGTGGCTTTCTGTGCCTCAAAGTCAACTTTATTAGAGCGGAGATGCTCTGATCATAAAATGTGCAAGGAGAAATAGCACGGAAATCAGGAGAGGTTATCTACAGGGCAGGCAAGCTCAAACAATGTGCTTTTCTGTCTGTGCTCTATTCCTCTCATTCACCTCCCAACCCCACCTCTTATTTTTTTAAATGATCTCTCCAGCTCATCAAGAGTCTTTAGTTCAAGTCATATTTTCTTCTTCCTTTTAATTTCTCAGCCCACTACCACAATATCCAATTAAATTGTGCTTCCTCTCTCTGTTCTTTTTGCTGTCCTTTGTAACCTAGCTGGTAACCACATGAACATGCTAAACACCACCAGTAGCTGCAGTCGCTCGGAAATCTCGGCAGTACATGGGGCATGCAGTCATGGCTTCATTTAACTCTCACTCTGTTCCCAAGAGACACGTGTTTTTCCCCTCTTTATGTGTCCCCTCGTGTCTTTCGACCTCACCTATTCCTTGTTCCACCTGGCAGCTTGGGGGATTTGGAGCTAAAACAGTTCTAGCTGCTCTTGTCCCAGTGAGACATCGGCCTAATAGACGTTCAGAAACACTGGGACACTGTGGATAATGAGGCAGACTTGGAGAAAAGTTTCCCAAGTTTAACAACCAGCAAAACTCAAAGAAGCGTGTCAGATTTACTGTAACTGTTCAGTTTCATTAGATTCTTTTGATTTATGTGATTTCTAGATTTCCACTGCTGAAAGTAGAAATTTTGACTGTAGTTTCCGAGCAACGAGAGTTCAATTAATCCGTCCAAATTCTGTGAAGTTCCCAGTTAATTTCTTTAAAAGCTGAGTCAAGGATGCCATGTGATGTTCGTAGACCTGGCCGCTGGCCCAGTGGACCCTCTGTCATGCTTTCTTTCAGTCTGGCAAGCTTCAGTATATTGAGCGATGAGACAGAGATGTAAGGTGGAGTCAGGCGGGGTCAGAAAAATAAAAGAGCAGCACAGGCACAGCAGTCATGGTAGAAACCCCAAACAAGATCAACACAGTCAGCTGCTGAACCCAGCAATCTCATTTCTCTTGTTTTGAAGCGAGTTGGAAACTGTTTTGGTGATTTCATACTGACTAGCTGTTCCTTGTGTCCGCATGACTAATCATGAGATGTTGTGATACTGAACCTTGTTTTGCCTACATAATCAACCATGGTTAGTTCATGAAACTGCTTTCTTTAGGTAGGACTGGTGATGTCACTTTTACTTGACCTACGAGCGACCCATTTAAACAATGCTCAAATTCTGTCTACTTGTGACCCAACACCACAGATTACATACATATCTGCCAATTGCACAGTTTTTTCCTTCTGGTTATTTATTTATTTATTAGTTTTTTTTTTTTTTTTTGGGGGGGGGGGGGGGTTACAGTATTTCACAAAAAACTAATACTAGTAGAAAGAAATCATCCTGTGACCTCTTAAGAGAGTAATGGGGCCTTAAGTTGAACTCAGTGACCTAAAGTAATCGTCACAAGTTCAGAAGACATGTCCTTTTACAATTGATGATGGGGCTCCACACAAACATAAACAGTCCACAGGCTATTTCTAACTCTACTTATTCTACTAACTGCAGGGTTTTGTCATGTCAGCCAGGATGAAACATTTTAGTCCAGGACCTTAACATTATTGAATCTGTGCAGTTTTTTGTGTTGGACTTTACCTGAGGCATGACACCTGTGCTGGGATGGCAATATATCTGTCCTAGCAGTGCTGCGGACCAGTGAAATATATGGCTGTTTATGGCTGTGTGGTTTGGTTGGAATTACACACCACTATGTTGGTCTCAACTGCTTTGCCACTTCTTAAGAGGTCCCAGGGTGATTTTACCAAGACCAGGCTGGTTTATTGAGTGGTTGCAACTGTAACAGCTATATGGTTGAAGGTCCAATGGCTCATATTACTCATGGCTATTACACACTGACAGCCTGTCCTCTACAGTGCAGTAAAAGGTGTTAGTGCACTTATGAATGGCTCCCTTCATACTGCATGTTTGTTTTATATATTCTTTTCTAATGCCAGCAAATACATGTACACAGTCTTTATTGGGGCAGGTCAAGTATCAGATCAATATTCTCCCTCCATCCTGTTTTCAGTTCGCCCATCACTGCTGACACTTATCTCTTTCACTGAGCGCCCCTGAGGGGAATCTAGCGTTCATAAACAATCATTAAATCCTGATTTCCTTTCATTTGTATTATGCACATTTCTCTCTCTTTACTGTGACCAGAGGTCCTTGTGGTGAAGCGACGCAGCCTATCTGAATGTTTTCTTGTCTGCTGTGTAATCAGAGTGGCAGTGTGGTAGCTGTTGACTGGACATCTCTTATCAGATTGTTGGGCGGATGGAGATGAAAGCTGACCCCAGCCCCCTCTGAGCCAGCAGACCATGGTGCCATGGAGATGTGGCCCAGTGCTAATGGCAGACTGGAAATTCTCTTGAGGATCGGGATTTCCAAGATTCTCAGTGCCAAATTAATATAAACAAGAACTGCTGACCATAGTTACACTTACACTTCCTGGATACAGCCAGTCTAAACGTTTAAATTTAGAAAGTGGCCCTAGTCCTTATTTGTGGTTGCAAAACCACCCCAGCCGTAGGCTACTTCAGCAAGTACTCTGTCTTCTGGGTTTACCCCAAGTCTAGTCCTGCCTCGGTATGCTCTCTAGGCCACTGTGACCTGGGCCAACCCTCAGGATAGTCAGAGAGCTGGAAAAGAGACTGAGCAAGAGAAAGGGCAGTGAGTTTAAAGAGAGAAAAACAGAAATATGAAAATGATCTATGAATAGGCATAGTGATTTACTTAGCAGGGGTATATACTTACAGGTAATCAAATACTGTGATTACCTTGTACCCAAGAGGCGTTTGATATTTATCATTAAGACTCCTCTACCTGTCTCTTTCCATTTCCGTCTGCTGACGAGGTGAAGTCTGCAATATCTAGTTTGGCTCATCATTAGCCCATTATAGGCCTACACGTAGCCAAGCATGTTTCATTTCAAAGCTACTCCAGGCTAATGAACAAGTATCGATTTATCTAACAATCACAGTAACTGCAAAGAGCTGAATTAATTTGGTGTAAGTGACTCACTCTTGGCAACAAACTGCTCTCGCTGCTGCTTTTTTCCTCACGTTCTCCAATACACACACATACACACTCTGTCTCTTTCATCCCTGTGGCTGTGTCAGTAAATCCTGACATTAACAGATCCAAAGCTGCAGCACGATGCAATGTATACACTCATCTACTCACGATAACAGCTCGTCAGATCCAACGCATGGTCTCTGTATTTGGTTCTACCTTAAAAACGCTCACCCCATATGTAGAGGCTACAGTCCTCACTGCAGTCGGCCCCGGTTCGAATCCCGCATCGGGCTGACCTTTACTGCATGTCATTCCCCCTCTCTCTGCCTCCCCATTTCCTGTATCTCTCAACTGTACTATCCACTAAAGGCATAACAATCTCAAAAATATACTTAACCCCCCCCCTCACATGATGACATTGAAGGATTAGTCTAATGTAAAACAAACACACAAACAAGAGAAAAGCAAAATGTAAATAACTCTAATTGAACTACATTTTAGTATAATACCAAGGCGGTATCATCAGACTTTGTTGCTGGTTGACAGTGAAGTAAAAATATGCTTCCACACTGCACCCTTGTGGCTAATATTATGTACTGAATGCTGACAGTACCTAATGTTTAAGGTAATGAGCAGTTCTTGAATTTTAAGAATGACTTGACTGTCCTGACAGTGCCTTCAGGCTAATTTGGCACCAGTGTATATTTAAAATGAAAGACAGGGCTCTGACAAGCCTTAAGGGCATATTTATCTGACAATCATCTTAAACAAAGCCTGACTATTCAAAGTGAGAAATCTAATATGACTAAAACTCCCTAATAACCACTGGTAATGTGTAATAAGATAATCAAATCTTAGTCTTTGCCAGTTTTGTGCACTGTAACTAAATCCAGTTGAGGCAGCACATATTTTACAAGATGTAATTCACCCCATCTCAAATCAGGCAATAAACATTAAACCAGTGAAATTGTGATTCACCGCTTTAATTTTCAGCTAATTAAACACAATGTCCTTACAGGAAGTGAGGAGGTGCTTCTACCCACACTCCTCCTCCACTACTACAAATCAATGTAACTACTTGCTCACATGAAAGTGAAACAAATTGCAAAATGAAGAGCTTCAATTTGTCTGTCTCTTGTGCCACAGGCAGACAAATGGAAACCTAGAGGATGACTATAGTGCTTAAAGCTGGTAGCAGTTCCATAGATTACAACTCTAATTGGTCTGTGGTTTGCTTTGAGGATATTCCCAGGCCTGACTGTCCCGACTGTGTCTGTCGCTGGGTGTAACAGTTCTCCACCTCACTGTGTCTCCTGCTCCGATGTACCAGCAGACATACTGCAGGCTGAGTCAACAGACCACACAGACTTCTGGGAAAATGCTGCACGGCTCCATTAGATTGAAGGAATACGAAAGTAATGTCCGCTCTGCCCACACATGAAAATCGCATGCAGACAGCAGGGCATAATTTCCTGTCAAATACAACAATTTTTCTCTGTGTACGCCGCCACACACTCACTCAGCTGCGCTTTCCCATCTCTGTGTTTCCCACAAACCCGCACAAATAACCTCATATGTGTCTGACTCAGTTACACAGGTCTGTTTGCAAAATGTGGTGAAATTACTGGTGAATCTTCATGAGAAAATGTCCTGCTTTAGAAGAGGAAATATCACGTTCTGCCACTCAGAAGTAATCATGGATGACAGTGAACCCACTGCTCACTGTTAACTATAAATCTATATCACACACAAACAAGTCAATTGGGTGTAAAACAGGGGAATTCAGAAAGAAACTATTTTTGATTCAAAAAAGTATAAAAAGAGTTTCTCCAAATTGCATTGATTTCTCAAATATATTTTTTAAACTTTATAAGCAGTAATGACATGACACATCTGCTTCAGTGACGTTGACTCCCCAGTAGGTGGCAACACTGACCTATTTAAATTCCAACATCCACCACACAACTCAGAAATTACAAGGATATAATGTGGATGTATTTGGAACAAAGGGATAAAGGATGTATGACAGAAAAAGTGAGGAACCATGAGGCCAAAGATAATGATACTGTGTACCAGTGCTAGTAAAGATAGAGGATGGATTTAAAAAAAGCTTTCAATGCTGCAGGAAGAAAGAAAGAAAGAAAGAAAGAAAGAAAGAAAGAAAGAAAGAAAGAAAGAAAGAAAGAAAGAAAGAAAGAAAGAAAGAAAGAGACACAGGGCGATGAATCTATCCCCCCTTCCAGCCACATGCCCACATGCCGAGGAGGGCATAGATAACTGAGGTTGGGTTGGGGGAGGGGGTGGGGGGTGGATGGTGGAAGGGCAGTTGGTGTGTGGAAGGCAGACAAGGGCAGGCAGGGGCAGAGCCAGGAGAGTAAACTATGCCCCAGAGCATAGACGAGTGGAGTGGACTCTGATCCTCTGGTGTGGTACGACCACCTGTTTGTCTGTCTGTGTGTCTGTCTGATCCAGGCCGGAGTGGTGTGATCTACTGCTTCAAGTTGACAGTTTGAGTGTACACTAAAAACCAGTCAGGGGGCTCACCGCGGATACAGCTGAATATATCCTAAGTCGTGACTTTACGTATCTTATTTTACATCTGGATGTACAGTACAGCCTGGTTTTGCAATCACACGGTGTCTCAGTGTGTACAGTACAAAGTGTCAGAAACATGGACAAACGTAGAGGGAGGCATGACGCCACATCTGGACTATACTGTATATGCTGCATGTGTAAGCAAAGTCAACTCAGCACAAACAGTCAACTTCAACTTCAGGCTGTATGTTTGACTCAAGGCAACAAACATGCACTCAGGCGCCCACATACTCAGACATACCCGCAAAGAGTGGCGAGGGCTTGCGAGGGTGTTGAGTGAGGGGGTCAGGGATCAGACTCTGTTGCCGCAAAGGGCACGTGGGATCACAACTTAACCACCCTCTACCATTAAGACGTGCATACACAGACAACCACACAGTACATTTATGATGGCAATGTGCACTCAGAAAAAGCATACACCCTGTGAGGGTCCTGGGCAGAAATGGTCCCAAGACACTCAGTGAGATGGACATTTGAGAATATATTGTAGATGAAGAGATAAGGCAGCTCCAACTGCAGCTATCTGACACCAGAATAACACGTACAGGATTATATACAGCAATGTTGTGCAAACTTTGTTTAAGGTCACGGAATAAGGGAGTGACTGTGCAGCAGACAGTGAGAAGAAGGGCAAAGGTCAGGGAGCAATTATCGAAATGAAGTCGGGCAGATGGTAGCATTGACAAACAGATGGTCAAAATGACTTTCTTGGCGGAAATCCCAGCCATAACTATCATGTTTGTCATGATCAGGCTTATCTGTCAATCAGCCACAGGTTGGAAATTGGACACATCATCATAAGTCAATCAGTAAGCTGAATCTGAGAGATCGAGTTTGGGTTAAGAGGCTTGGGGAGTGTAGCTTAACAAATTTGTCCCAGGAGCTCAGACTCATTGGCAGTATCAATTTTTTTTAATAAGATTAGCCCCTATCTGGCATTTTTCAACAGGTCTGGCCACACGTAACAGGTGCTTTTCAATAATTTACCCCAGTCAATAGACTAAGATTATTTTGTACATTTGAGACTCTACCATGATTTCCTTCTCTTGGGAGTTTGTATGCAGCAGGTGACAGTTTGAAGTTGTTTACAGTAGGTGTCAGCTGTGATTGTGGCCTTGCCTGCTGGAAATGTCATCAATGCTAGCATGCTCCTCCTCTGGTTCCAATCTGAGATTACATTTATTTAAATCACAAATACGTAATGTTTTCGTAATGTGGACCACATAAGCTCTTCCATCATTGATACCTTTGGTGTACAAACCTGCAGCAACAAATTTGATTGGAAAACACTGTGTTCATTTATTGTGGGGTTCACCAATAGGTTTGTCTTTCCAAATTAATCATAAACTTCCACTGACTGTAGATCATGTTTTTTCTTTTTACCACTTAATTAACAACATCACATTTTTTTTACAGTTATTATTACTACAGCTCTGGGTGAATCTGTCTTGTAAAATGTGTTATTGGCAACAGTAAATGGTTTTGTGTCTCTCTTTCAAATACAGAGTGAAGTCTGCACACTGTTAAAGCTCCTCAAGTGTTTATTTATATGCGTTTCGATCGCATGGATCTTCGTCAGGATCATCCTGAAATCGAAACGTTGATCCCTACAATAAACACTTGAGGAGCTTTAACAGTGTGCAGACTTCACCCTTTTTTCCCGAAGTTTACTTGTTTGTTAGTCCTGCACCTGCAACACTTTTGGATGTGCGTGCTCTATCCCACTATTGTGTTCTCTTTGCCTTCTCTCTTTGTTCAGATGCTGTGGCTCAGATGGCAGTGGGATGTTTCTGTTGCCTATCTGTCCAGCTATCTAACAATAATGACCTATGCATATTTGTTTCTTTCCTGCACTGTCTGTTTCAAATAATTTGTACAAAAAAAGAACAAAGAAAAAGTGATGGGCAAAATATTTTGGCTCCATTCGCCACAATATGCTCCACAGAGCGCTGCTAAATGGAGATGACTCTCATCTTGAACAGGCCGTGTCTGCCCCTTCAAATCCGTCCTGATCTGGGAGCCAGATCCTGTTCACATTTTGTCCTTCTGTGTATCATTACTGACAGTCCCAGTCAGACTGACCCGGCCGGAGACATCCACGCCATGCAAGACATTTGACCTAGACATGGTGATTCGCATTGCTATCTTTCGTGACTTCACAAGACACATACTGTAGAGGGCCTATATGTGTCCATCCAGTTTTGAGTAAGGTCAGGGTGTTGCCCTAACCTTTGGGTTACGACCTAAGGGTCAGGGTCTGAGCAACAGACAAATAAAAAGCTATTTCTGAAAGTCAAACAGTTTCTTCATAACTTCCGTCTTACACCTATTTTGTTTAGATATATGCATCAATTGGCAGGTTGCTGAAAAATGTGTGTGTGTGTCTGGCAGCCTATGGATATGTATATGGATGTATGGCCGTACGGAGATGAGTAGGTGGGTGGCTGGGGGGACTTTCCCTTCATTCTGTAGCTCTTCCGTGCAGAGGCCGCATTCCCAGCACCACTCAGGGGGCTCCAGTGAGCGAGCCACGACACCAAACCCACCCGGAATTCTAGGAACGTTTTCCCTGTGGTTTCAGGTTACCACATACACACAGCGAGCGCAGATCACAGGCACACACACAACACACTCCACAGTAGTGTACTGTACTTTTGTTGTTTGTACAGAGTTGGATTTGTTAGCTTTCCTGCTCTCCTCCCATGCCTGTCATTCGTTTTCATTTTAAACTCACATACTTATCCATTGGGTTGGACAACAACTTGGACTGACCTTAAACCTGCCGTTGGAGTTAAACCAGACATGTTGTTCGGATTCTCACTCTGATGGTAAATACCACATGCTGAAAACTTAAACTTGTACTCAGATTCACACTGAAACTCTACAGGGAGTACAGCCTGTGCTCACTGCAGGACCCAAATTTCAAACTCGCAGGTCTACACTGCATCACACAAAACTTCAGCTAAAATTCAGACAATCAAGCTCCAACTGACGATGTCTGCTGTATCCCCAAGGAAGAAGGATAACGGTGTCCCCTAAAAATAGTAACTACAGAATGAGGTTCAGCCCTGTAACTCAGATGTGAGCATGCTGTGTGAGTGTTGACGGTGTCGGCTGCGTGAATGTGTGCTGTGTCTGTGGTACACAGAAATAGTGTGATAGTATATAAGGCCGTAATCCCATGTCCGTACGGCTACGAGCCCTGTGTTAGGATCAAAGCAGAGGTTTGAGGGTGGATTTTCTCTGCCTTTGAACACTGTTAAAACACACACTAAACTGAGTAAGTGTGTTAATGATACAGTACGAGTGAAACACATGAAGCCTTCATCATACCATGAGCTGCATTACATGGGAACTGGTTTTGTTTTTCTTGGTTTTAAGTGCACTATCAGTCAAACTTCATTACTTCTAATGGTGGCAAATATGTAGCTCACTTTGGTGCCACCACTCAAATTTCCACTTCTAGAAATTTAGTTAGAAAGTCACGTGAAGCTGCCAGCTGAGAAATATGACATAAAATGTAACCTTTGATCTTGCATACAGTATTATGTTTTAAAACGTAGAAATCAAATTGAAATTCCTACAAGAAGGGAACAGACTGTGTTGACACAGACAGAGACAGCTCTTATATTGTGACACCACGATAAGAATCAGAGCATTTGCGGAGAAACAGCAAAGCACTTCATTGCATACTTGTGGTGTCTTCCAAGAGCAATTTTATGACACAAGATAAAATTGCCTCTAAAATTCAGGGTTCGTCCTTAAGGACTCATGGGTGACTGTTTTGTTTTGAATGTAATATCTGGGTGGTGTGGAGTTGGTGCAATAGCACATAATCAGTGGTGTCGACATCGACGAGGACACATTTTGTGGGTTTCGACCATTGTTCCCTTGGCGTGGTCGGTCAGAATGCATGTCAAACTGTGATACAGAAAAGGCTACAGTACCACAAGCCTCACACACACGCACACACACACACACACACACACACAGGACAATGACATGCAGACCACTATTGACTGGTACCCAGACACGCTAGCACTGAGGACTTCAAACGGGCTCATAGAGGCAATTAAGCCACAAAGACAGAGAGTTCTCCTAAAGCCACTGCTTCCTGCTGCCACTGACCTACATCTCTTTTTTTCCCCTCCATCCATCCAACAGTCCATCTCTCCTTCTATCCATTGTTTTCTCATCCGCCCTTCCTTTCCCTCCCCCCTTCATGTCTATCTCCCCGTTTCTCGTCCTCCTTGCCCGCTATGAGTCTGATGCCTTGCCAATGGGCCAGCGCAGAGGTTGGTGAGTGCACTATGTCAACCTCACCCAGTAGGAACTGCTCCAGTAAAACATGCCGGCCTATTGTGGCATTTTAATTATATTAGCTCTACCCACTCCACCGGCTGGACACACAACAGACGGGAGAGGCTGTAAAACTGTGTCCCTTCCATAAAAGTGATGATAGCGAGACTGGAAGGAGATTTTTACAAATACACAATGTGCACAAGGCACACCATAAACCCCAAACTTGAGGAGGCTGAAACACATAAACACTCTTCACTCAGAGGAATATAAAGTCCCAAACTGGCAAATAATTGTACAGTGAGGCCGACAAAATCACATTTGCTTACAAACAACTGCAGAAACTATCTCCTAAGACATTGTTTCCCCATTTTCTTGTGTGTATTGCAACACATTTAGAAACACCATAACTCTAGACTCTCACAATCCAGGCATTTCAGCAGAGAGAATAAATAACTCACAGTTACTGTAATATGATCACCGTTGTTTTCTTTTTCTGTTACATGGACACTCACACACACACACATACCCACACACACACACTACAGAGATGCAGGCCCAAAGAGAGAAAAGTCTAAGCAATGTAGAGCGGGTCATGCTGAGGTCCCAGGCAGCAGCCCAGGGTTATGGGAAAGGGATGGGCCACTGAATCACAGCTAGGGACAAATAGAAGAGAAGGATTGTCGGGGGGGCAGAGGAAGGACTAAAAAGCTTGTCGTGAGACGTCAAATGCAAATGGCAGAGGTAAAAGGGCAAAATGCAAGAGAGAAAGAAATGAAAGGGTATAAAGTCTATATTTCCATGGCTCGTCATTACTGTCAACCGTTCTCATGACTCAGTCGCTGCTGCCTGGCGTCATGTCTACATTTTAAAAAAGAATTGACAGATTCAACAGACTGAGCTGCTGGTGTTCTGCTGCCACACCACAGGCCTGTAGGCACATATGCACAGCACACACAGGCTTGGAGCAGAGGATGTCCTTCCTAGTAATTAATTTATTGTCCCCTCTGCCAGAGTTTCATTATCAAATTCCCTTACACTTGCATTTTTTAGCTTGTCTGACCCAAGAGACTGATACAGAGAAGGTAGAGGAGGAAAAAAAAGAAGAAGCTATGGCTTGATGGGACTGGAAGAAGTGAACACGAATGTGAGGGGTGAGGGCTTTGCCCAATACAGCACTCTCGCTGCTTCTCCCTGCAATAACAGAATGGATTCCAGATGTCAAAATGATAAACAAATGGATTGTCATAACCTTATAAAAATGCAAGGCATTCAGAAGCACTCACACTGCTGTATTGTCTATAGTACGTCCCTCTGAGCTAATCCAGAACTTTTGAATCATCCCTAAAGTATAGTGATGAGTCAATGAGGAGTTCTTCCCAAGTACTCAAGAACACACACATTCAGACACACACACACGTGTGCGCACACATTCACACACAGCCAGAGGGGCATACACCCATTTATTTTAAGATCCTCAGCAATCTGACCACATTTTGACATCCCACCCTGGGGGTTCAGTGGAGAACACATTGAAAAAAAATCTGCCAAAAAAGTACAAAATTGAAAAAAAACTAAAACAAAGAAAAAAAGGAATATATTTCTCCATGCCTGATGATATTGAGGGAGGTTGACCCTGAGGTTAAAATGAATGTATCTCCACATATAGGTCAGAGAAGGAAGTGAGCAGTCCAAAGAGCATTATAATGCCTTACTGCTGATGTACTGTACTTGGCTGGAAGTGGATTATTTCTCTTCCTCCCTCCAGAAACTCTACCTGTACACATTGTGTAAATCAGCTTAATACAATGCAAATCCCAAAAGACTCAGAAGGCCTGACTGCTGATGAACTGCCAGACTACATCTAAATCATCAACACTTGTACTGTATGTAGAACTTAGGCAAAATTAAAAACAGGGAGACTATTCAATCCACTTTTTGTTTCTTTTTTCTTTTTTTACATTGTTCTATTATAACATCAGCTTTAAATCTAAATGACATGTCCTTCCTGGATCATGTCATTTAATCAACTAAGTCTAAGGCTGCAGGGAAACCAAACGCAGCAAGTCCACCAAGCACCAGCAGTGCTTCTCAGACTGATTTTGTATGTAGGCTGCATAAATCCAAACAATGGTTTCTGCACATTGTTCTCTGGTGGTTGCAATAATTGTTATTGTTGAAGTAGATTGCTGCATGAGCTGCGTCTGAGAAACAGTGAGTCTAAATCCAGAAATAAAATGACATACTGCACTTCCTTGTTTAAACTATGGCCTCCACTTCTTCACCTGACTGTGCTTTTGCCACTTCTGGTGTTGATTTTGCTGCTTCTCATAAAAATGACAAATGCCCACAACAGATGCAAAGGCTGATTGTTGAGCACCATTCCACTCTTTTCACAGTCAAATTAGTAGCACTTGCACATGCTCCGCTTCCTGGATTGTGACACTGATGCCAAACATCTGTCCTCCATGCTCCACCATGCTCTTTGTTGTCGGATTGGTGTTGGTCAAAGGAGTTATAATACAGACTCATCATGAGCAAAACTAAACCTATACCGGGATAATTAATTGAAATTCTGCCCTGAATTAAATATTATTCACCTTAATTTTCCATCCACACCTAGTATTTGTTGTCTGCTTGTGAGTGGTTGACATTTGTTTTCTACTAAAACCCTCCATGTGTTTTCAGTCGGGGAGCCGATCATGGCCTTTATGGAGTCAAACAGTAACTATATCCAGAAGGATTGTTTCATAACTTCCGCACATTATCTCTAAGCATGCGACAAAATCTCAAAAGGGCAAGACAAAACAGGAATAGGAATGGTAATGATACATAATTTAAGCAAAGGGAGATGGCAATTGATTATTACGATTTGTGATCAGACTACTACAATAGATTTACAGTAACTGGCAAATCTAAATAAGGAACGTGGTAAGTTTGGTTGATCTTATCTTCCGGAAAAGATGGTGTGAAGTATTCACACATGTGCTGTTGTAAATGTTCAGAGATGTTTGAACACATGCCAACACGCACTTTTGGTTGTAAGTACAACTGCTTGCCCCCCGCTCACCCTTCTGTCATCAGATGCTGAATAAAGAGAAGAAGGGAATTTCAATCCCCAGTGCCTTTGATGTGCTTTGAAGTATTACAACATACAAGTGTGTGTGCGTGTGTGTGTTTGTGCTCCACACATGTGGATGTGTGTGTCTCCTTGTCCCAGCACAGTGTGATTGTGTCTGAATGAATAACCCCTCCAGCTGTTGAATAGCATATGGATTTTATGTGGATTGATATGTGTGCAAGTGTGTGTGTGTGTGTGTGTGTGTGTGTATCCCCCTGCATGTGGCTGAATGTGGGGGAAACCCATCAAGTCCTCAGAGGCTTTGTGTGTCCACCACACAGGAAGTGAGAATATGAACTAACATGATGGCAGCTTAGCATGTTCATTTTTGATCCCACCATTCCTCTCATCCTTTTCTGCATCTCTCTGTCTCCCCTCCTGTCATCTCCTCTGCAGTCTCTCATGCAGCTTTCCCAGGCATGGTGCGGGCAGTGGCAGAAGCAGTGGCAGCAATGTCCAAGTCTTTCCCATGCAGCCTCATAGGAGGGTCTTTGTTTCCCCTCCAGGCTTTGGGGGTCCCCACGGCAGGACTGTGCCCCACTCCACTGACTCCACAATGGGTCTTTATTTGCCAAGCCCCCCCCCCGCACAATCACTCCACCATGCTTCCCTCATCAGGGGCACGGGGAGGCACAGGGGGCACCACGGCACCAAAACGCCAACCCTTTTCATGCCCTGTCCGGCCCCTCTCTCTCTAAAACATGCCAACAGAGTCAAATACAGTGGAAGAGGTTCACTGAATAGCCACAAGCCAATGTGAGCAGTTTATGAGTGGTGCCAACTGTCTCAGTAGGGTACTGTTTTCTTATTCAACCCAAGAACACTTGACACCACAAGCAAAGACCTGGCTCTCACCAGGGAGTGTGTGATAACACACCGTTACAACTCATTAGCAATGTTGCTGAAAAACCAGTGGCTTTGGTAGTACAAGTGACATTCACACACTCACACTCAAAAAATAGAAGTGGCTTTAAATACACACAAAGAGGCTGTTCCTTGACAAGTTCAGCCAGAGATATGGTCGCCTCGCCCTGTGTTTATGCTCATATGTTCCTGATCATGGACCAAGCGCACACACACATTGGCTGCCTACTGTATTTTGCGTGCATGACACACTGTCACAGGCCCTGATGAATGGGTGGTCTGCTCAATATGTCTCAGCCATTGGCAGATTCTCCGCAGTTGGGAAGGGTAGGAGAGTGCAGGGCCAGGAGAAAAGAAGGTTAGAGAAAAGGAGAGAGGAGAAGAGATCCAAACTAAAATAATGCTCAGATCCTGAAAGCTGTCGTTAAAAGTGTTTACAAAATGCGTATGTCTAACACTGACGATTATAAAATAAGTCTACGACATCTGTACATTTGCCTAATGTCTCCTCATGTACTCATGTAAAGTTTAATGTATGGCTTAAACCATCAAGCAGACAGAGGCCAAAGGATCCTGCAAACACTCAGGGCGGATTGTGGTGGAAAAGCATCCCCAGACCAATGTCTTCCTCTGTCAGGGCCAATATTGGCAGTGCCAAGAGCTGAGGTTGTCATGGTAATGGGAGCCAGTTTAGGGCCACCACAGAAGAAGGAGAGCATAACCTTGTCATAATTGTGGCCTGAGTTTCTAGTGTTTAAGAAACAGATCCAGCAGGAGGAATCGGTTACAGACTTGCATTGGCTCAGTGCTCTGCATCAATTCTGTGTTCTTCTCATGCTGACTGAGAAACACACAACCACACACATACAGAGTGAGAGCTCCAGTCTCTCAGAGATGGACCCAAAACCATAAAGAGCAAAAGGGCCCCAGGTCCACACCTATAAATCAGCATAAAATAGAAAGCTCATAAATACAATAAATATAACACAGAGAAAAATAATGGCACAGATAACAGTTCATTAACTGAATCTAATACAAAGGAGAAGAGAGCATAGCAACTATTTGTTCTATCTGCATTCACTCAGTGTGGAGATGGATTTAATAAATTCCTTATTTCCACACTGATTAACAACAGCCATACACGCTGACTAACATACCCTGACATTATCCTGCACAAGCGCACAAACACGTGCAGAGAGGGTCTGTTGCTTTTTCTCTCAAATCTCAATATATTCAAAACTCACAGTGCTCAATGCAATTCAATTAGGGCTTTTAAATCTCAGGTGGATCAGGAAGGATGTGTTTGAAAGATGCCAAGAGCCAGAATCTCCTGTCATTTGGAGGAAATGAAAGATCTCATCCGCAAACTCCAGCTCTGCCAAGAAACCTGTTTATGCAACTACTGGCCACAGCAAAGCAATGCAACGAGATACAAAATGTTGCCTAATCATGATGAACGGCAAGGAGCAACATAATGCCAAACTTAAATCGCATTTGCTTTTATACAAACTGAGACTAAGACAAACAATGGATTTTTGGGCACATAAGGTGACAGTAATATTTATGTTTGATGTATTTCTTAAGGAATACAATTCAATTGTGATGATAGACGAAAATCTGGATTGAATTTTATCTTTTTTTTTTTTTTTTTATCAGTAACAGCATTAATATGGTTATTTATAGTTCAAGTTTAGTGTGTGTGTGCGTGTGTGTGTGTGTATGTACCTTTCCACCACATCATCTCCGCTCCAGCATGTGGAGTCGTCCACTACGTTCTCCCCTTCGCACAGCATCTCTGGTAACGCCGCAAAGAAGGACTTGTAGCGCTGCAAGTACATCAAGAACTCCCTAAGAAAGAAAACAGAAATGTGGGGAGAGCACATACAAAGGTGTGCGATTTAACACATATTGTATCACATGTCTTTCTTCAACACTGGGAATGTTAGAAAAAACTGAGTAATGCAATGTGTCGTGTGACTGTGGCATAAGTGGCCACTGGGCACATATTTAGGACAGCTGGTGGCCACACTCCTCAGTATAATTCTTTGGCATCATCCCATTAACATGAAATAGCTATCTGTATCCCACTCAACAATATATGCATGTGGTAAATAACACCTAGTTATAATATTAATGGTGGCAGAAAATGAGCGGCTTTGAATGTGACCATTTCTCTAAGTCGGCACATTTTTTTCCCTACTATGCCGCGCGGTGCAGCACACGCCTCACCAGATCAGCTTGCACATGTTATCGATATAGATGCTTTCATCGCGAGCAAAACAATGGCATGATATTTTGATCTGACGCATATTGCTGCCACCCATGAGACTGAGCAAAAACAGCAGGGGTCGTGAGAGGTTATGTGCTGAGTCAGTGCAGTGTCGGGAATCACTTCTCAAGAGCAACAGATGATGGTTTTGTAAGACATGGAAAAAATGCACGAGTCACCCAAAACACAAAGATGATCAACTGTTAAATTAAATGAAAATGTCACAAGTATATAAACCAGTCAAAACATTGAGCTGTCATTGCTTGATAGACTGTGTGAGAGATTGAGAGGAATGAGTCCCTTGGGTTCATGCTTACCTAGAGAGCGTTCTCAGACTATGTTTATTGTTCTTGGAGGGTTTCAGGGGGAGCGAGCTGGGAATGATGGGAGTTGAAGTCCAGGGGAGATTGTTGCAAGCAAGTAGGATGCAGGGATGTGAAAGTGGGGGGATGGGAGTAGGAAAAAAGGAAACAAAAGGACGACATGACGGGACACATGGGGAGGAGGGAGAAAAGACCAGTCAGTTGACCCTGGAAAAGAGTGATTAATCATGCACATGCAGAGAATGCCCACACTACAAAAACATCAAAACCCATTTCTCCCCATCCTAACACCACACCACACCACACCACACCACACCAACATTAAAACAGCCCCCAGTATGTAATGTATATATGTAAAGTCAGTAAACAAACAAACAAGCAAACTTCACAGATGTGCAACAGTTAAAAGATCCACAGGAGAGCCAAAGAAAGTTTGGCTGTATTTCTCCATTTACATTTTTCCCCATTAAAACGAAACATAAATGTTGCTCAACTATATCGTGTTTCATGTTTTTCAGCCGTACACTCGTCTCTCTTTACTGCAGTGGGTGCTGCCAGGCCTCTGAAGTGGTCAGCGCTCACATGTGCTCTGGTCAGGGTTGGCAGCGAGCAGGGAGTTGGATTGTGTTGTCATGAATGGCGGTGGCAGTGCCAGGCCAGACCTGTCAGCTCGGCTGGCATCAGTGCAGTGATTCATGGTTTGGGACAAGGTCAGACAGGCAATGCAGCAAGTGTGTGTCTGAGTGTGTGTTTCTGTGTGTGGTGCTATTTAAGCCGAGGCTGGCTGGTGTTCAAAGTTGGTGGTATGGCCGTCTGGGTAAAGAGGAAATGCTTGGTCCGTCAAGATTAATCTTACCCACACCCCCCGCCCCCTTGACTGTAGCTGGGCACATCACTGCCAGCTGCTGTGGGCATGGGATGGCTGCCTCAGAGGCCAGGTGGAGGGCACGGACCTTAACGCCAGGCATTGCATTTACTATGGGTGTGTGGGCGCGTGTTGTGTTCAACCAACCATATGAAGAAAGCAAGAAGTCATGGCAGCTGTTGAGTAGACGTGGGCCAACCCCTCAGGCTGTGTCATACACAATTAACCACTTTTCATTTGATTGGAATCTACTTTCCATTTAGATCTAGCAGCACAACAAATCAAGAGGCAAAAACAAAAAGAGTCATACTGAGTTTTGAATCTGGACGAATTCATTTTTATTTCCTTATCTTACCTCTTCAAGTGGGCGAGCTGCCCCAGCCACTGCTCTGGTAAAGGTTGGGAGGGAGCGGCAGATGGGAGAGGAGACGATGAGGTCACGGTGGAGGTTGTGACCTCTGGGCTCGTAGGCTGCATGCCTGTAGGTTCCCCAGTAGTCAGGCCACACACCTTGTCCACCTGTGGGTTAGCATAGAAAACACACAGACGCACACACAAACACACACACACCTGTTAAGATAGGAAAACATAACAGTAGGGGAAAAGCTGCAGGATTGCTTCCGCAGTTGAAAGCATGGAGTTGAAAGCATATAAATGCGGATAAATTATTCAAAGTGAACTTCTTGATTTCAGAGTGAGACTGACAGCTTCAAGTGAAGAGTGAATGATTGCAGGATGAGAAGAGGTGAAAGCGATTATGGCACAGAGAAGCTCAGAGTAACGGACAACGTGGGAAAACAGTGGGCGTGAAGTGAGGGATGTGATGAAAGAAAACGCCGTGATGAGTGAGTTATTGCCAGGAGGGCTGACGGTAAATGTAGAACATTCCACTACCTCATGGAGGTGAATGCATGTGTGCGCAGTTGGCAACGATGGCAAGTACCTCCAGTGGGCTATTAAAGCCAGCAGCGGAGAGGAGGAGACAGCAGGGTCAGGAGAATAAAAGGGGCGTGTGCTTCAAACCAAGAGGTAAAATCAATGACATCTCATTGGCTTAAAAGCATCTGGGCAGCATTATTAAGTGGTCCTCAATTAGCCAGAGAGACAGAGCGTAATGGGTCTTGCACACTGGACTGAATAGCTCCTCACTGTAATCAATGCACATGCACTGCTTTGTCCTGGGGGATGCGTCATTCCACTGCGTAAGGCCACCCAACAGGACCACGAAATATTTGACAGCACAGTTTATTTATTACTGATTGAGAAAAAAAAGAGCAGAAAAAAAAGAGCAGTGGGAATTATTCAGGCTGATGTAACTGAAGCAGAGTGACGACATCATGCAATGTGAAGTTTTCATACATACAGTTAAGCACACATAAGACGTTTCTCATTTTACTTCACCGGTTTCAATTAGAGCTGAATGATGTTTTCATTTCCAGGTACACAGAGGGGAGTTTTTACAACCAGTGCTCCCAGAATACAATGACTTACAATAAACACCAGATTGGAAATTGGTTGGTTGTTCTATGCTTGGTAACAGTTTATTAAAACAATACAGTAATTAGCTCCAATGTAAATTCTGCACCTCTGCTCTGGACAAAATAATGTAATTTGATTACACTGTTAGTCACAGTGCTATGGCAAAGGCAGTGTATAGGACTGAGGGCTTCTGGGACAATGGAGCACACAAACAAGTGCATACATTTCACTTGGGAAGGAAGTGGCAAGCATGTGTGTTTAAATGGCTGCTTGAAGTGGTGTGCCTGCACGGTGGGAGGTTAGTATAATTCTGGAAGCAGCTGAAATATGTGTTAAACAGTCACAAATTTGTCCTGCCAGGCGGCTAAAGATACACTCCCCCACCAGGGTAAAGCACGTCAGTCATCTCATGTGCCTTATAAATTCAGTTTTAGTGGAGGTTTTCACATAACAGCTTGCTATTCCTGAGCTGTGGTGAAGGAACCAAAGAGATGCTTTACTACTGCTAACTTACTATCAGGACATTTTTCTTCCTCATTGCACTGTTTGCACTTCACTCCTCACTCTGGCCTTTTCTCTCCTACTTTTTCTTTACGACACTCTGGTCTTAAATCCTGTCTTAAGGCAGACGCTGGGCACGGGGAAAGTTGTTTTATTGCATTAACCTTAACTCCCTCTGGACCCATAAAACACGCTCACATGTGGTAGAACAGCTCACAGCCACACATGCACATAGCCACACATACACATGCAAACATGCCACACACACTCGCGTTCCAATTCGTCGGTGAGAAAAGATGGAGCATCGCAACTGTTTTGTCCGAGGAGCTTTTCAACACACTAAGCCAAATGCTCTATGCTGCCGTGCTTCTGCAGACAATTACAGTTTAATTCATTTGCACACCGTTCCCTCACTATGATGTGTTCGGACATTTATATGAACACTTGTAAATGTTAAACCTGTAAAATGGTTTTATGAAACAAAGTTAGCAAAATTTGAGCATTTGAGCAACGGCAAAGGAACACTGAGATCCTCTAAAAAATGTTTTAATATTGTTTATTAGACTTGGGGCTTTCAGCATTGCACAGTCGGGTATGATCAACAGCAGCAAGTATGCTAGTGTTTGTAGCAACGATGTTAAAACTAACCAGTAAAACACTGCTGATTCCAATGAGTAGTGAAGCTGTAAAAGTCAAAGCTGATTCATTTTACCTGGCAAACTGACTTAAACCTGTTAATTAACTAAATGTATAAATGTTTAAAGTACTTAAAGTCCTCTTTATTTACAGTAGTTCAAAGTCCAGTTATATGAAGTAAATTCCTTAGATATTCCTGAAACATCATATAGTACAATGACATAGTGTCCAGACAGTTTTTGGGAGGTCTGTAATACTGTGTGTGTGTTTGCATGAAGTGGTGAACCAAGTAGACTGTGAGTGCAGGTGTGCAAAGGCCTGAGCTTAGCCAAGACTGGTCTGCAACAATATATGGAGTTTTTTCATTGGGGAAATAGTGTGTTTATAATGTAATTCTTTTTTCTTTTCTTTTTTATTCTACTGCATTCTTTGAATTTTGCTTCTGTGTTAGTTGGGGGCACTTCAGCTGGGACTCTCAAAAGTTCATACTAGATGAATCAATGTAAAAAATAAATGCTATGGGCCCTCAGTGGGTTTCAAGAAAACTAGTGTCGGGGGACTGACAATGAAACAGAAAGGCCATTCACTGCAAAATGCACCTAAGCAAATACAAGGATATAATAACAAAGCCATGCAGTAGAGAAGACAATGTATTTGAAATATCTACAAAAATCCATTGGGTAATTGTTATTGAATGTAGCCAGTGGTTGAAAAGAGCAAGAAACTCTTTACTGGGCTTTACTGTATTTGTGGCTCTCAGTATTGACTTTCAAATACCAAAAGGTGATAAATTGAATTGCACGGGTAAAAAAACAACCAAAAAAGGTCAGAGCTACAGGTTATCATTTCTCTGCAGTGTTGATAAATGGAGGATCAAGACAGGATCTAATCCTATCATTGTGAACTTTCAAAGAGGCAGACTTAAGTTTAAAATCCAGTGCCATTTCTCACCTGCCTTTGTATGACACTTTGCTATTCTGCGAGAGAAAAATGTAAACATCTGTGTAAAATATGAACATCAAGACGAGGTCACTCGCAGTTCTGTTTGCATTACCCCATTATTTTTACAAGGGAAACCACAGAGTAGAGGTTCAAAAATGTGCTACTTTTGAAGAAGCCAGAAAGGATTGGAGCGAAGGGGCCTGCATTTCAAAACAATAAACGCTCACAGAAAATCATCCTTTTGCCTAACTAAACACACAACAGTGTAAACAGAACACAAAGTCATCTTAGGGAAAATAAACAGCATCTTATGGGTCCTCTTGAGAAATGGAGACACGCTCTTATAGGTTGGATCTTGTGACTACATAATCCTGAGGGCCAATCAGATGACAGATTGAATAACGACATGAGCTAGGGACACAGCCATAAATCAATTATCTCCTGACCTGATGATGGCGTGAGAATGAAAATCCCATTTGGGCACAACATGAGTACTTAGTTTTGAGTGTGTATGTGTGTGTGCGTGTGTGTGTGTGGCCACCTGTTTGCCCTTGTTATACCTTCACAATTTCAGCTATTTTGTGGAGCATTCCTTATATGATTGCCTGAGGACAGAGACTGATGGAAGGGGCAGATTGGTGGGATGCATGTTGTCCATATGAGAAGACTTTAGGGAACTACAAGGCATCTGGCTCTATGTACATTTGAGCCACCCATTGACATTTGATTTCTATTGCTGCAGGCAGGATGTTTTCACAACTACTTGATATAAACATATTGGGTTTACTGTTTTGCATACCCACAGAGTCAGACATCAGTCCAACTAAAGTATTTATTTTTACCATACAAAGATGTGGACCAGAATCTGTCTCCACATATTTAGCTCTAACGTGATGAGAGGATGTGTGTATGTGTATTTGTGCTTTATGAGCATAATATCCTAAGGTGAGAGAGTGTAAAAGGAGCACAGCAAGAGAGCCAACTCTAAGCTAGCCAAGCCCAGGGCCATCCCTCCTCTAGGGGAGTATTGGTTTACAGATAGCAGCGGTGGTCTTGTCTTCCTAGTTTATTTATCAAGGGATTACCCAGTAAAGCCAAAGGAACTTTCTCAGCCCCCTCTCACCCCAAGCACACAGCACTGTGGGATGGAGAGGGCCGGTTCAGTCAGTGAAGACCCCCTCCCTCCCTTCTTCCACTTCTCCACAGTTTGTGTGCTAAGTGTCCACACACACATACAGCGTGGTTGCCTCTTGCTACCAACTGTTTAACTCTAGGAACAGTACTATACTTGTCAGCTCTGCCAAAGTGAACAACGGCTAAATTCCCTTTCTAGTAGAGCCAATTCTTAGCGTTTGCAACAAAGGTACAAAGATCTTCCCTTCACAGCAGTTGGCCTTTTGATGGCTCCGGTGGTCAAGCAGAGAATAGCTTTTAAATCTCACAGAGGCCAAGTTTGTTGAATTAGAAAAAAAGAAAAAAAAACTCATCTCACTCTGAGATTGTGTTGTTTTGCCATTTCCTGACCTTAGCTGAAACAATATCCGCTTTTCAACCAAGCCTTAGTGATTGAATTCATTTATATCGGTTCTATATTAAAGGGATGAACGGCCTGAATGTAACATCAGCACTGGGCCTGTGCTATGAGTCGTATTATTTGAAATTAATCTTAGGAACACTACTCTTGCACTGTGACAGTGGTGTGCATCTCTGTAAGTGTAAGAGCCAGTATAAATGCATGTGCAAATGTTATGACTACACTGTGGCAAGAAGCTTAAATCTGCAAAATTGTTGCTGCTTTCATTTGTATGTCTGAGAATGATCATGGGACTTCTGCTGACATCCATTATGCAAACCACAGTTTACTGTCATCGTGAAATATTGAACACTATAAAACTATTTATTTGTCATAAACATGAAATAGTGACTAACCAACAAAAGTTAGAGAATAAAATTATGCCGACAGCAACACACACTACACTCAAACATAGAAACAAAATATGCTAGGTTTCGATATGCGACATTGGATCTAGAAAAGATGTAAAGGGGGAAGAAATCCTGCACAGTGCCTCCATAGCAATGGGAATTTCATTCACTGTTGATGTTTCAATGGGAGTTATGTAACCAAATACCAGACTGAGAAAAATAAGAGAGCAAACATAATTAGCTTTATTTGGTGTTTACTTCATTGGAGTTACTAACTAGAGGAAAAAAAATGCAATCAGTAGCCAGATTGCGACACAAGTAGCGGGAGCGTGCAGAGAACACTAGACCACTGCTTCGCATATTATTGGCGGTGCACTGTTCCACTTTGGCAGCGTGCTTGTTTATGATGTTTTCTCCAAAGAAAACCAGACGCATCAATTTTATTTCAAATGAGTGGAGTTTTTTTGCCATTGAGCAGTATGATAATTGTGTTTAAACAAGTAACAATTTCCATCCCTAAGTGCAACACATATATAAATAGAAAGGGAGGGCCCACTACTTACAGTACACTACCATGGAGGGAGTTCCATTTCTCCTTTCACTGAGTGCATGTAAAAGTATGTCCATAGAGCAAGCTTAGATCCAGTGTTTTAGTAGAAAAACACCAAGGAGTCAGTTAAATATGTCTGTTTTTATCCAATCAAATTTACAAAAAAGGTGACTTGTTGAGGATCAACACTGGGTAACACTTACAGTAGCCTACCTTTACAATATACTGATGTCATAAATAAAAAATACACATATACAACAAGGGTCCACCAGGAACTTCTTCATACTGTACATTAAGGTGCTGCTCTAATTATGCAGGACTAGCAGTGCTGTGGTGGAAGCCTTCAGGTGAAAGAAGCAGGGCTTGTGACGGGACAGTTGCCCTTTCAAACCCAGAACCATGTGGGGAATTCTGGGTGCGTAAGGGGAATAAGGAAAAAAAGTGTTTCTCCTCCCTCAACAACAATGTTAGGAGTTGTTTTATGTTAAACCACCCACACAGAGAAAGGCGTATAGTTTAATCAGAACATTATGTCTTCAAATGGCAGTAATCCACTCCAGCAGTAGACATTTTTCTTAAATGAGATAAATCACAAGATATAATGTTGATTCCATCAAACTGGTGTGGCAGACTGAGGATAATCTAAAGTGGATCTCTATGGCACAGGAATAGACTGAATCAATCAGCTGAGCTGATGATACGGGTGAAGATTGTGTTCTGTGATTGGACCTGATGGCTGATCATAGTGACCTACATAGTTCTGACTAACGTAAAGTAGTGTTCATATTTGCACTTGAATATGACGAAAAAACAAAGAAACAAAGAAACAGCAGAACAGAAAAATTTAACAATTTGACATTTTAGGCTACACCGCTCATCCCTTGTGTTCCAGTCATAAACAGACAAAACCTTTAAGTTTAGTCAGTAAAATCAACTGCTTACAGCTGATGCTGTAAACACCACTGAACTGATGACATACTTTATTCTTTTCACATTATGTGAAGACTTAAGTTATTTTGGTCAGGAAACATTAAAGCTGGCGACTGTAAGTGCAGACAGTAATTAAAGAAAACTGCATCAGATACAGATGTGGCTGTTATATGAGCTGTATAAAGCTTTGCTGATTAATTACCGAATACAAAAGAAAGCATCATCAGTGTGGGGATTTGGATCTGTCCTCAACATGATGTATTTTGGGAATTATGGGTTGTGGTTCTAATCCCAAAACAGTCATTTTTTTCATTGTAAAAAACATTCAGACATCTCAGACAATTTTCAGACTCTTTTATTTTTACTGCACGTTTTATGTTTTTTTCTCATCAATCTACACTGAATACCCCACAACAAGTACTGTATTTAGTATTACGACCTGCTACTACTATGCCATTTGACACTATAGTAAATCCAACTGTTTGGATGTGATCTGTAAAAGCACATGCACCTGCCTATATAAGGTTTCACAGCTGACAGATGCAGATCAGAGGAGGAAGGAGCTGCCTGCAGAGCACAGGAACTGGACCGTGTTGAGGCATAGATGTGGGAAAAGCAACTATATCAATTATGTTGCTCTGATGGCTCCCAGGAGCACAGTGGCCTCCATAATTCATAAATGGAGGAAGTTTGGAGCAAGCAGGAGTATAGAGCTCATCGCCTCGCCAAACTGAGTAATGTTGGTAAGAGAAGTGACCAGGAACCCCATGGCCACTCTGACTGAGCTCTAGAGATGAGGTGTTGAGATGTGAAAAACTTCCTGGACATTTGTCAAAAACATTTAAAATTCTGTTTTCACTTTGTTATTCTGGAGCATTGCATCAAGATCGATGGACAAATGATTTTTTAAAAGCCTGAGCATACAAAATAAAATGTCTAAAAAATATAAGGGGTTGTACAACAGCCCTTGAACCACCCATAAGCTAATTGTGATAACCTTCTACTTGGCCTCTCCCAGGAAGCCTTGAGTAAGAGGGGATAGATAATTTACGGCAGTGCTCTTCTTCGCTTGCTTTCTTTTCTCTCTCCACGCCAGTTTTTTTATTGCCATCTTTCTAGCTGTCTATTCTCTCCAAATCACTTTGTCTTCATCTTTCTTGTTTTAGTCTTTAGTCTGCGGCCTCTGTCAATCAGCCCCCCCCCCCCCCCATCCTTCGCTCTCTCTTATCCGAATGATGTCAATGCTAATTAAAGAGAGACTCAGTCCCTCGTATATCACAGGGAGAAGTCCTTGAGATTCTAATCAGTGAAGAGAACGCTGAGTTTTTCTATCCACGATGAGGCATGTTTACCCTGATTAAATCACTCACAGATGATCTAAAAATTAGAGGCTCTTGCGTATTCCTAGTAAATATGGGTGTTACTGTGGGATTTGTTGACTACATTTGTCCATCTTTATAAACAAATTTATGAGAAGCACAGACACAGAATGTGGCAAGATGTCTCGGAGGATTCAAGTGGTGCCATACCACAAAGATGGAGGAAAAGGGGGCAGGAAAAAGACACAGAGGGAGGTCAGGCCAGTTCATCTCGTCTGTGTCTGCGATATGGCAGAACATACGAGCCCAAGGAAAGAAAATAAAGCTTGTGGATAGAAACTTTGAAAGTCCACATGTCCATTTGAAGACTTCCAATGAACCAGAAATTACCACAAAATCACAACACAGATGCAGTGGGCATTTGTGTTATCTTTACAGCAGCTGTGTGAAATTACCGTACCAGCTGACTCAAGTTCAGAGGGCCTAAATGCCAGGCTAGTGGGCACCCAGGCATCAGGTAAAGGTGCTCTGAGTATGAAGACACATACAGCATTGGCATGGGCTTTAAAATGGAGAGGGAGGGAGAGAAACCTGGAGGGTTAAGAAACAAGGCTTGCAAAGGGACAAAAGAACAACAAAACAGGTGGCAATTGAAATACAGTGAGAACAAGTACTGTAGAGAAGGCCTTGGCATGTTTTTGCTTGGGCATCATAGTTTATCAAATTTATTTTAACTATGTTTTCACTATGCTTTTTAATTGTGGTTTACCATAGGCAGCAACAGTAGAACTTGCTAAAAAACAACAGCCTGTTAGTACAGGATTAACGGACTCCTAACCTCCAACAGTAGTTTTCTTTCTATCAACCTTTTCCCTGATTTTGCACTTTCAGCCATGATTCATAGTGAAACCGGTTATACTCCTCTGGTTGAACTGTATGTTTGTTTATGTGGTTTCAGTGGCTTTCAAAGTCGCGAACGGCGAAATGGCGGCTTTTAGTCACAGCAAATGCCGGCTTTTAGTCACGGTAAACGCTGGCTTATAGTTGCGGTAAACAGCGGCTTATAGTCACGGTAAATGCTGTATAGTAGAACATGCACCATTGCCGTAATGCTCTGAGGGAGAAAGTGCCTGAGTCAAGATGGCGTAAGCAACGCCGTGTCATTGGACAGCAGTCAGGTCAGTCATCTAGTCTTCTTCTTATCTATGGTTTCACCGATGTTGTCAAGGCTTTTTGATATACAGCGGCTACTGTAGTTGCAATGCACGTTTCAAAGAGTGTGGTGCTAGAGTGCACCATTCGTTTGAATACAATACACGATTTCAACGTTATGGGTGTAATTCCTACACAATGTCTCTTTAAGGTTCAATGGGTCCTGATTGACACAATAATGGACAAAAAGGAATGTGGGAAAAAAAGTCAGTCCATTGTTCCCACAATAAGTTTCTTTGACAAATCAAATTAGGGCACATTAGCAAACTGTCTGACTATGAGCTATGATATGAGCTTTGTTGTCCATATTTACTAGTCCCTCAAATGACAACATAAACACACATTTCCCCACTCTTTTTGTTGTCATCTCTGCCACTCCAAGCAGAGCTGCCCACATTAGTGAGTCTCCATCCTGTGAACATTTCATCAACTTGCGCTAAACTATCAATCTGAGGATTAGGGTTAGAATATATAACTACAGTATAATGGGCTAAGTCTGGGGAAAACAAAGAAAAATATTCTCAGGACCTCTGCTTTAGTTTCAGATTCAAATTTTAATGGCCCAGAAATCAGTCATATGGCGGTTGCTTACTGTTACAACTGCTCATGAAGAGGTGAAGAAATGCAGGAATGCTCTGTGGTGCTGAGGACTGCTGCATATCATCTGAATATTAAAGCAAGGAAAACATCAAAAGGGGGAAAGGCAGAGAGGGGAATGAAGTGTGAGTGGGGGTGAGGAGGAGAGAGGCTGCACCAACCATCATTAGCTAATGGACTGCTGAGTAAGTGAGTCAGCCAGCTTGAGGGTTAGACTCAGTGCCAAAGGCACACACAACTCAGAAAGATGGGTTAAGCATATAGATTGGCCATGAGCGCATTCTGCATCAGCTACCATTCTGCTAACAGTCTCAAATATTAGATACAACAACCATAAAGGCCTGAGCCTGTGTAGCTAATCATTTTATAGAAGGTGCCCTCCAGAGGTGTTCTCAGCAGCTGATGTCAGAGTTTCTCAAAAAGTTTGAAAGCCTCATCTGTTCCTTTTATTCTTAACAGCACAGATAAGTTATCATTATTGTTGGTAATATTTAATACATTGATTTAATTATAGTAAACTTTTTATCCAAGCTGTTCTGACTCATAAACTACTTGGGCCAAGGTAACAAAAATAAAGACTGTAGAAATATCCTTTGATTCATTGTCTTGTCATACATTATAAAAGGCAACACAGAGTTTGTCTATGTTTAACATCCAGTGATGCTGAAGTAAAATGACTGACTAAAATCCTCAACCACGATTAAATACCAGATCAAAAAAGTATTGACTGTGTTGCTTGTTGATTGCAACATTGCTCCTAATGGCCAAATACATAATACTATGGCAAAAATATTTACAGTAATAGCATGGGACATAGCATCATGTTACCCACTCCTACACTAAATCATGAAAATACAGGGTTGAAGAGAACTGCACAGGGAAAGTAAAATCTCAAAGCGTGATAAGAACAAAGTTTGTTTTCATACCAATGATATTCTTTCATTTTATTGAAGGCTTGAAAAAGAAAACAGCTTTTGCAATGTAAGCCACTGCAGTCTATTAAGGTGCCGCCGTGGTGAATGGAAACCTTCCAGTCATCCCACTGGCCCTTGTTTCCATTATCTAAAGGCCCAGGCTGCTATTATCATTCCTCCATAAGTCTGTAATGAAAAGCTAGGGTAAAACCAACAAGCGGATAAGGTAGACCTGCATATAAACTGTTTTAATCTGGACCGCTCGTACTATTTTCTCATGAGTGGACTGTAAGTCCTGAGTGAGTGAAGGAATGGACAAGTGAATGGATGAGTAAGTGAGTGACAGTGTAAGTGAATACAGTATATGCTTCTTTGTGTTAAGATTCATTAAAAAGCCACAACTCATCTTCAGCAAATACAACATTTTCCCTCTAGGCCAGAGGAGCCCTATCATTTTTTATGGCCATGTCAATAAACAGCAGTTTGCAGCCCCTCAAGCACAGGCTCTGGAGGGAGAGCCTTTAAAAATGAATGTGTCGTATTCAGAGGGAGAAAACCTCACTAAACATTGGAGCTACCATTTGCATTGGGGCCCAATAAGAGTCACCACTTTTACTGGATATTTTCCAATTTTCTCCTAATTGTGTCTACTCAACATAACCCAGCCTCGGGCTCCCCTAGTATCCATAACCATAACCACTTCCCTCTGACCCACGTTCAAGCTCCGTCTCAATAAGAGCAGGAATGTGTTAAAACAGAATCTATCCTGCTGCTGCTCCACATGTATCAATAGCTGCCTTTCAGCCTCACGTGCACTGCCAGTATTGTCACAGGGTGGGCCGCACATCTAGGCTCCTTACAGGACTTCTAAAAACCTGATACCTGCACACGCTGCGGTGGTGGTAGAGTGTGTGTGTGTGTGTGTGTGTGTGTGTGTGTGTGTGTGTGTGTGTGTGTGTGTGTGTGTGTGTGTGCGTACAGTATATGTGCTATGACCCAGGACCTACCCTATGACGTATAGCAACATATAGAGGAGACTCTGTGTAGTCTGCAGCTCTTTAAATGACTGAATACAGCAACCACAAAATGGTTTGGGATAACATCCCAGTGTAAAACCACACAGTCACAATAATTCCTTTAATAACAACTGCATATAATATTCAGTGTGTGCTTGACTTCACACATAGGGACATTAGTTGTAAAAAGGCACAGTATGATAACCAAGGTATTTGCTTAGCAGTGGGACAGTAACGGTAATATAGCATATGGTTATAAAAAAAAAAAAGGTGTTCAGAATGGGCTGTTCATATGGGCGAGGGGCATATGGAGGCATAAAGGCGAATGTGACTATGCTGCTGACACAGTAGTTGTGCACTGGAGACTTAACAGTTTTCCCTGACAGGCCACTGTGGCTTTATAAAAACATACTGTGATTTAAAAAGGCCACGAGTGTCATGAGTGTGTGTGTGTGTGTGTGTGAGTAAACTTTGGTGTTCGTGTTTGCACTTTGCAGCCTGGGTCTATGCGCCTGTGTGAAGTGTGAAAGAGCACAGAAAACGGGAGCCACCAGTGTCCGTCTGGGGGCCACCTCCTTTTCCTGCAGCAATTCTCTGGGCTCTTTTTTTCCAACTGGCTGGGTCTAGATTGTATGGCCTAGCTGGAACCCTTTCAATTCTGTCCCATTTGTCCCCGTGTTAGACTCCCTGCTCCGGACTTGCCTGCCACCCCATGAATACCAAGCAGGCATACACACACACACACACACACATACACACACACACATTCGTACATACACACGCAAAATACAAGCTTGGTCTCCTTTCTCGCATAGTTGTATTAGGTCAGTCTTTAAGCCTGGCAACCGACCCTCCCCTGTCTGTGCGTGCATGTGTGTATACAGTAAGCGTCTACGCATTTGGATATGAGTGTTTATTGTAGAATCATAGAAGCTTTGATGTTTCCCCGCAACTTTAAAGAGCCATACCAGTGGTTTCACATGTTTGACCCCATTAACTACAAATTACATATATTTTATGGTTACAGCCAAACAGTTTCCACTACTGTACCATGTTAAATATATTTTTCCACCTTCCAGGCAAACATTCACCTCAGTTCATTGTGGCACACTATGAAAGTCAACTAGCTAATAGCTACAGAGACAGGTTATCCGTCACAGTCATGGACAGCCTGTCCACAAGTGACTTCATTGTAAAACTCAAATTGTCCAAAACTTTGGACATTTTTATCAGCAGTACACAAATGCACAAAAGTGAAGTTCAGATGATAAAGACTTCATTTGCTCATTTAACAGCATTGCATCCACAAGCTGTGTATCAAGAAATAAACCCATGGGCCAAACAATGATAGGACCCCCTCGAAAACGAGAGGATTCCTCTCAAGGGGTTTATCCTATTAAATAAATTTCTGAATGAATGAATAACAGTAATGACAGTGCATTGGGATATTTATTCACAAACTAATGAAGTGAGCATTACTTACAGGGCTAAAATGCACCACAGTGCCACAGAAAGTCTGTTCAGTTTGGAGAAAGAAAAACAATCCACTGATAAAATCTTTTGAAAATACAGTAAATGCTATAAAAACAGTGCTTAAAACATGCTGAGAAGTTGTCTATTTCTTTTTCTTCCACAGTAATCACTGGCCTAAGAATCTTTTTGACAAAAGTTCAATTTGAAGGATTTGGACCGTAATTTAACTCAACAAAATGGACAAGTTTAATCCACCAACAGCTTGCACAGTATGGCCTCTATAGTGTTTTCTTATAGCTCCAGGCTAGTTCTGGGAACAGTTCCAGTGTGGACATGTCCTCAGGCGGTCCCATTAAAAATATTACCGAACAACTGCACCCTACACAACCTTTCATATTTTGAAGCATTGTTCCTCTACTCTATGGCCCCATACATAATGCAGTTCAGACCACAGAAAGCTATTGTCCGACCGCGTATCTCAAGGTGTTGACAGGATATGATAAATAAGGATGAATATAAGACAGCCACAGTCTCAGAGAATAAACAGATATAACAGACCATTCCCAAAAGTCAGGGAAGTCAAGTCCAGCCACGTATCCGGTAAAGGGGACCACTAAAGGTTATGGAGGCATGTTGTCAAAAACTCTCCAACTCACGTCCTTGGGGAGACAGATTTCTATGTGCTCTTATACATTCATTAAAAATCAGTGAAAACACAAACTGCATCGACAATCATGTCTGAAATATTGAGGAGGGAGGGAAATGTGATACAACTGTTTTGTTGATATTCTTGTGAGAATTAAGTTGTTTTTTTCCCTCTTGATGAACATCAATCTTTGCTAATCATATTCTGCTCCTTGGTGTAAGGCTCATGTTACCCTACACACACATGTATGCTCCTACCTTTTAATTTTCATATAAAATAGAGAAGCGCCTCAAAAATGATGATTACAAGCAAGGCTGAATTTAGATGGTACATGACACAGACACACCATGCACACCATGCTACTAATCAATGCATGACATAATACTTTGTATGCAGGGATATTAGGAAACAATTAAGGTGATCCTATCCTTTTACAGCCAGTGAAGTTGTTTTTAAAAATGAATAACTTTGCATTAATGGTAAAATAGATCGCAACTGCCTACTGGATGGATTTTGTTTACTCAGTAGGCTATAGTTTCACAACAATATGTGGCGAGAAGAACACAAAAGTATAAAACCGAGATAAATTGTTAAACAAAATCAAAATTTTCACTGCAGATTTAACAGCAGTGTTCACTTTTGTCTGGCAGTCTTTCATGAAACTGTCTTCATGCTGTGAACATCCAACTTATAACCACATATAGCACAAGGCATATGGTAATACTCACAACCTGTAAGTGCACCCAATTCTCATTATAGCCTCTACCTCTCTCATTTTCATCTTAGTCATTGAGGAATTCATAATCTTCCCTTACAGTAAGAATCAGTGGTGATTTCTTTTTAGCTGCCTTGCCATTTTGGAAAATTGGTCCCTCTCTCGCCCTGACCCAGCCCCCATCTCTATGGAGAGGACTGAATATTTTGTGCAATGTAAACATTATTTTTCTCTGAATGGTTTCAATACTGTGCAAACATTAATGCAGTGTGCAGAGTTCTTTGTTGCATAGGTGGAAAAAAATAGCTCATAACCCACAAGCAGCCCGCAAAACCTTTCCAATTAATACAATGAACATTGCCAAAGTACATGTATAAAACAAAGATGTTAAACAAAAAAGTTTGGAGGTTTTTTTTTTTTTTTTTTAAATGTGTCATTAAAGCTGTTTCTCCAGTGTGTACTCACTGTGGCTGTGATGAGTGGACCGTGGAGCTGTGCGTAGAGCAAGGCCTCGTTAACGTGCCCTCTGACCCCCAGCAGGGCTAGTTCCAGGCTGTGGTGGCCGGCCATGGCGTGGGTTAGTTGCTCCAGTAAACTGGTATACCTCCTCCAGGACTGGTCCAGCTCTGACACACTGGCCAAGCAACCTCGCATTACATTTAGACAGTAACCCACGCAGGGCTTGATCAGTGTTAAGCCTCTGCAGTGGGAGCAGTAAACCATCTTCACGAGGCCCTTCACACACTCTTTGCTCAGGCTGACATGTTCGGTGGCATTCATCACTTCCACACCCTCCTCAAGGGCCAGACCCAGTTGTCGCCCGGCTCCCAATGCACCGGCCAGCTCCTGGGCCATGACAGCTGGATGAGGCCCGAAAGGGTTGACATCCTGCCTGATCATACGGAGACAGTCACCCATTTCACTGCCCGCCATCATGCTGCCTTCAATACCTGGATTGATGAGCCGGGTGTAGGCGAGTGGGAAGAGGTTGTTGAAAAATTGGTGAACTGATGCCTCCACGGAAACATTGGCCCCGCGGAGGTAGAGGGACAGCGAGGAGAAGAGTTGATTTACGTGGGGCAGGGCGTGACGGGACAGGGATGAGTAAGTTCCCTCCAAGAGTGAACTCAGGTGGCCCTGAGAGAAGGACAGAAGATACTGGAACATGTCTGGAAAGCAAGCAGAGGAGACAAACAGAGTTAAGGAATAGAAGGAAAGACAAGGGCAAAGGGCAAATGGTGAATTGAGTCATTTAATAAAATCACTGATGGGATGATCTAATAGCGCTCCGTGAAATGGGTAAGACATTCAGATTTCCAAACTCTGGCTCTCAACCAGCAGAGCTTGGCTTAAGTGTATCAGTAAGTTGGACTGAGAGACCAGTGTCAAGTTTCCCTATAACGCAGTTGGAAATCATCGTGTATGAAGTCATCACCCCAATAAGTATGTCTTAAGGAGACAGAAAGAGAAAGTGAGACAGGGAGAGAGACTCGAATGCTGCTGATATGAGCACAAACCGCAATCAGTTCTCATTTTCTGCAGCAAATAATGTGTACTCTAGATTCTACAGGGAGTTCGTACATGTAACCAACCTACTCCCCTCACACACACACACACACCCACACACACACACACACACTCACACTCGCTTGAGAAAGAGTTGAGTCATCCACCTCTTATGTCATTTCCTGGTGAGCAAGTGAAGCTGTACAGCAATCAATGATGTCAGTAAGGAGGTTGATTAGTGCCAGTGAAGTGCCACTTCTTGCTAAGCTAGGTGCTGTAACAGAGCAGAAAAAGTGAGGGAGGATAGGCAAGAACATGGAAGAGAAGTAAAATAAAATAAAAAAAAACAGTTTGGCCCCAGTCCCTGTTAATTTCCCTGTCCCCAATATACCCCATTAAGCTGAGGAGCTCAGCTTCACGGCTAAGACACAAATAGACGCCATTTCCTTAAATAATAGCCGGTATTCAATTAATAGCCGGATCTCATATAATGGCCGGGGGCTATGGTTACAACATCGGTCCCAAATACAGGCTGCGTAAAATTTTTTTAAAAACTCAGTCAGGAACAAACTGACGGGGATAGGACAGGAGTGAAGCTGACCTCATCCTACTGTATGCTTCAGAGAGGGACAACCTTGCACTGTCAGACAGCAGGTCTCTGCTCTGTGTCCAGAGTCCGGTCAGGACTGGAGACGGACTGCGGACTGCGCACACTGTGAAAATGCTCTGATTGACTTGAATGGGAGTAATGCACTACGGCGCAACAGAGACCAACAGGGTCTCACGGAGACAGAGACCCAGGTCCGACAGGGCAGCAAGGAGAACAGCACGTGAGGAAGATGAAGATGAGCTACTGAACGATGAGGACGGATTTAGAAATAAAAGCCTCCCTCAGATAAAAGCCTTCCCCAAATAAAGGCCGGGTCTCCTGGGCAATTTTGTAAATAAAGGCCCCGGTCCTCCTGATGAAATTAACACGGCAAAAAATCAACCAATCAGAATTTTGGTTGAGCCAGAACGTATCGACCAATAAATCGACCAGTCGACTGGGAGGTTACAGCCCTACTGTACACACACACACACACACACACACACACACACACACACACACACACACACACACACACACACACACACACACACACACACACACACACACACACACACACACACACACACACACACACAGTTTATATACTGTATATATACATACACACACACGTGTCTGGTGTGTGTTAGGTTGTATATGTGTGCCCTGAACACAACACTCTTCTCTGGGGTGTGATGTCAGCTTAAAAGCATGCCAGGACATGAAGGAGCAGTAGCAACTGTACAGAAATTGAGACAGGAAAAAGAGGGTGCCAACACACATTCCCCAACTACCATCACATAGAAATACACACACATGCACTCATAAACTCACAAATACATCATGTGACATAAGCCCAGAGTGCTTGACAAAAAAGTAATTAATGATGCACAGTGGCCTTAACTTTAAAAATTAGTCAACACATACTCCTTCATGACACTACCTTTCCTATAGTGAATCTATTTTAGCACAGTGATTGTTACCAAACAAGTGTGCGTGTGTGTGTTTGTGTGTGTGCCTGTGTGTGTTCAGCCCCTCCCTGCTCACAGACAGAAGGATAACAACAGTCATGTCCTCCTCAACAGCTGCACTAATATGACCGCTGTCTGTGACACACAGGGACTCCCCACTGGTCAGTAGAAGGCACGACTCATTTGTAATGCACCAGAAAACACTATTGTCATCATTGGAGCAGCTTCCACACGCAAAACATTTAAAGATGTAGCCTATTAAATGGGTTCTGAAGAGCGTGACTGCGTGTGACAGAAATAAAGCAGACAGACATTAGACGTAATGGTCTGTTGGGGATTATTACTGTAAAGTAAAGGGTTGTGAATCGTGGTCTGACTGTAGGCCGGGAGCAGCCTGATGGCCCTCCAGAGATGTCAAGCTAACAACAGACCAAGAAGAGCAGCAAAATGAGAGACCCAAAAAGAAAGAGGAATGAGCAAAAATAGCATTAGATTGGCAGAGAAGTTGTAAAGTTGCAGTTTCTGTTCCACTTCAGTGTCTCCTGAGCTCCTGAGGCTGCAGAGCTGGTACCAGTGTGAGGTCTGTCTGCTTGCCTGCCTGTCAGGCCACAAGGCTCAATAGCCACAAAACATTTACACCACAAGATGTACTCACAGGCTTGGGTTACAGAGCATTACATAATGTTATTATAAAATTATCATGCTCAGAAATATCACCACAGTTTAATCCTGCTCTCTGTGAGGTGTCGTGGGAGCAGAAACAAAACTCGACAAGTCTGCATTATAGACTGAATATGAAGATGGACACAAACTCTATGATGTCACTCATACTGTAGGTTTCTCAGGAGAGTTCAAAGCTGAGAGTGGGCTGCTCTGTTGTCAATATCTTGGCAGTGCCTCACTTAGTTGAACTCCCAGCTAATCCAAACATGGGCAGTGCTGTGATGTGGAGTGTTAAGTGTGGAGCTGAGATTTTGGTGCTGGCAGGTTCAATAACTGTGGCAGGCAAAGGTTCCCCTAAGCACTATCAAAGGCCGATCCGAGGCTAATTCATTTGCTGGCTAATAATGTATTAAATGCGCTAAACTGAGAAGCAGAGTAATTATTGCTTACGTAAATACTATTATTTCTCAGAATTAACTGCACAACAAGCCATACAGTATTATCTATATGAAATTTACATGAAAATTCCCCCCAAAAGTCCTTAACACCTCAAACACCAACGATAAGTTCAATGACTCAAATTCACTGTGGTATTTCCGAGCAGACACAGAGCAGCTAGCCAACTGTTACAGCATCCATCTATCATTTCAAAGCAGCCATGCCCTAAAACAGTTGTCATGAATGGGGAATGAGGTATAACAGCTAAAAAACATGTTTTTGCTAGTGGGCATTTTTAACAAGGGTGTTTATGAGGGTGTCTGCCTCAAGTGGCCATTCAAGGGACTCCAGTTTTTTGACACTTTAATGTAGGCTTCAGTTTTCAGCTGTTCCATCTGAATATCAATGTAGTTTGAAGAATCGATCACAGTCTCAAAAAGATCAGGTTTACCTTTCAAAACTTCAGTCTTATCCTTCTCAGAAGGGACTCACATCTTTCTAGGGTTTATGACAGGATCATTAAATGCTCAAGACATTCTGTACTTGTTAAAAAAGCTTGAATATTATTTGCCAAGAGAGTGACATAGAGAGAACACGAAAAGGGAAAAAAGGGAAGAGAGAGTGGGTGACTGCCAGGAAAAATGGAATAAAAAGAAGCGACTGAACTTTTAAACAAGGAAAAACAACTACTGTACAAGTGGACTCCACCTTGTGAACATGCACTGACATCTGGATTCATTTGGCCCCTGGGGCCACAGAACTTCCCTGTCTCTCTATGGCAGTTACTTCAAACATGTCTTTTTCTGAATACACAGAAAGAGGACTAGAGTCCACCTTTCTTCCTCTCCCCACTTCCTCTGACAAACAACAAACTGGATCTTGTGATTCATTAATTTTCTACATCAGTTATTTTCTGTTTTCTATCAAGTTCTGTCCAACACACGGATCTGGTTTCTCATTCTGCGATAAATCAAGGACAGTCGTTGTGGGTTTCTCTGCATTTTCCAGTACTGGGAAACAGGGTGAGAACAAAAAAACAAGAAACCAAGGAGAGAGAGCTTTTTCTGTCCTAACTACCATGGCATGATAGTCAATTGGGTTTGATCTGTGTGACCACTTTGTCTGAATCGGGATTCAACCACATTCCATTTAGACACACTGTTGTGGGTGGCTATCATTACCTTGTCATATCTCCCATCCATAGAACTCTTGGGAAATGAAGTCTGGCTGGGTTGAGGATATTTTGCATGAAACAATTATCTTTAATTTGCAAGGAAGTCCTAAAAACACTGAAATTCAAAACACATAATTGTCAAGCTAACTATACAGGAATAAATGAACAGTCCTGCTTTGTCTGTGGCCCTGCGGGCCTAAACATGCACTCTGCTTGGAATAAACAAGGCATTAAATGGATAAAAAAGTAGTGGTGGCAATGCAGAGGAGGCGTTAGTCCTGCAGTGGCTTAAACTGAGCTGCATTTATGACTCTGGGATGGGATATTATGCCATATATTTCCACCAATACTAAGCCAAGGCCACTTTTCTGAGATCACAGGGTTTTAATCATAAGACACTATTTCCACTTTACATTCTGCATGGCAACCCAGTGTTTTAGCGACACAATTAAAGCTAAAGTGTCACCATGGCAAAGCTGCAGCTGAGTCAAAATAAGCACATTGGCGGTTCTGATATTTAAGTCACAGATGTAATGTTCCTCGACTTTGTTAGCCAGTGGTCTCTCATTTCTAAGCCACTCCCACATACAGCAAGGTGTGTGTGTGTGTGTGTGTGTGTGTGTGTGTGTGTGTGTGTGTGTGTGTGTGTGTGTGTGTGTGTGTGTGTGTGTGTGTGTGTGTGTGTGTGTGTGTGTTTGTGTTTGTGTATGTTAACTGGGCTGTATTGTAACAGTGTGAGAATGTAACAAACACAGAGGCATCAAAGTAAACATGTGGCACCAGACAGCCAGGATGGACCACCATGTGAAGAGGCCAAATGAGAGACAAAATGTTTACACTGTACTACCATTACTAGCAGTTGGTTGTAGAAGTTGTTTACTATTGACATGTAATACTTGAACATTTCTGATTTTGGTGGCACCTAGTGGTAAAGAAAATAACTCCCACAAAGCAACTGCACATCTCATTGGTTACATGCACGACACGTGTAATGTTCACAGTTTGAAAGTAAGACCGAGCCTCGTCACAGACACATACTGAATATATTTTCATCCATAGAAAATCTGCTTCACTTGACAAAGCTTTTTATGGAGTCTAAAAATACAGCATTTCTGAAGTCCACATCCAGTGGACTTATTTATCCAAAACCAGCCACGCTTATATGGCCAACCCAATTAAAAAAAATTTAGAACAGAAATCATTGACTTCACATATTTTTTTCTTTAATTTACCATTTGGCCCAGAGGAATCATAATGTATCTTGTGCAAAGCACTACACTTATCCCTATAAAATCCTGGAAATGCATTTTATCACCTTGATAAACATATGCTCTGGCTTTTGCTCCAAGATATGGTCCATCAGGCTCTCCCTCTTGCTTTTCAATACACAATAAAATTACGAGTTACTAATATTAATCGAAGACATTGATGACATCACTTGATGTGCAAACAAGAACAACTTTACAAAATGAAATGTGAGGGAATTAAGGCTTTGAGTTATTGATGTCACATGAAAATATTTTTATTGGAAAAATGGAAAATTGATAATGTGCAACTCAGCCCAAAACCAGCTGTGTGGCCCTACTGTGTCATAAGTGAGGCTGCATCTTTTTTTATAAGCGCATGCATTCAGGCCTGTTGAGGTGGGTGTGTGTGTGTCTGTGCTCACATGTGTTTGGAGATGCGGTAATATTGTGATAATGAGGTAGGAGACACTGTTCTCATACCATGGAGCTGTGGGCCATTCCTATCTTGGCAATCAGTCCTGACTGGACCTGACCAACCGTCTTCTCAGGCAAAGCATTTTAATCCTACCATAGGCTTGGGTTTCAAACAGGTCACCACACAGATATGTGACATAGTGACACGTGTGCAGATTACATATCCTTGTTTTAATTAGTAGAAATACTGTTCTTAGGTCCATCTCCCACCCAGTGCTGGTCATCTTGGGTTACAGAGGAGAGCTGCAATGTCACATATTCTCCCAACCGCTAACCTTTCAGCAAACAGTTTTATGGTAATAAACTATTAATAAGTCACTGAATCAATCTGTTGATTCATCGTACTTGTACGGCAAAATCACACGTCAAAAGTCTAAAGTGGGAGCATGAGTCATCTGTCAGACAAGGCGGACTGACACCCAAATTTGACCTGCATGAACTGCAGTGTTCCACAAAAGCACTGTGACTCCACAAACCAATTAGAAAACCTATATTTTTAATCACAAATGTGTGTGAACATATTGCAGCCCAGCCACACATTTTTATTTGCTTGTCTTGTCCTATCAGGGGGCTAACAGGTGGGATAATTAGTTTGAGAGGGAGGATGGAAGGAGGAAAGGAGGAGGAGGAGGAGGAGGAGGGGGTGGGGGTGGTGAGGAGTAGGGGAGGGGGGGACAAAAAGGTCCTCATCTCTCCACCAGCATTCCAGTAATTAAAAAGGCAGCCCAGCTATATCAAAACTCTGAAACATAAACAATTCCACAGATGCCAGGGGCAATCGGGGTGCACTGGGCTATAATGTAGTGGGGAGGAGGAGTGGAGGTGGGGATTTGGCACGGGGAGGTGGGGGGCATGTGTGGTGTTGGTGGAGGGGGTGGGGGGTCACTGCTCTCTCTGCTCTGGCCAAAGTAGGGAAACATGATCGAAGGCAGGGGAACGAGCGCGACGAGAGAAGGACGGGGACAGAGGAAGCAGAGCACACGAGCAGTGGGTGAGGGGCTAAGGGAAGAGCGGAGGGAGGGAGGGAAGGTTGTTCAAATGGCTAATACCATAAAGGGGAGATGCGGAGGGCCAGCCTGGGGGCAGACTGTTGACAGGCTGATGGACAGCACCTCTGGTCCGAGGCATTAAGGGGGACACAGCTCTACAGTGACCCCCCATTTCCCTCTCCTTTATTGGAACATAAAATATGGCATTTCTTTTGATATAGTGTAATCCTGTGGAGCAATACAAAGTGCTATACACAAAAAAGTATTTGCACCCATGGATTTAAAGCTGCACTCAAATATGACAATTGTACAAGCATAGTGTTCAAGTTAGGAATGACCTCTGACTCTTGAACGCAGCACAAGCAGCTTAACTGCACAAACAGTATCTTGACAAACATCCACATCCTGCTGTCACATACATTTCTATCCTGAAGAATCAGTTGTGAAATATTGCATATCTGGGAGAGGACGAACATGTACATCCAAGAAAGACTCAGATGCTGGACAGAAAGAGCTGTGAGAAAAAGTAGGTTCCATGAAACAGCAAATCAGCTGGCAGTGTTTTTCTCTGCCGATGAGAACATTAAAAAATGAATCTGAAAGCCTGGAGGCGTTTTCTCCATAACCATGGCTATAATGATGTCAGTGTGGTTTTTTCTTATAAACAAAAAAGCCTTGTCAAGGTAATAACCCGTAATATTAAGTAGAAATTGATGATGACTAGAGACGGCCAGAGAAAGTGACTGGCTTCCAGATTTTCATGAAATAAGGAAGGGAAACATTTAGGCCACTATAAGATTAACATGAAACAGACCCTTGAATGGACTCTGAGGTGTGAAAGGAATCCAAGATGAAAGGAAGTCTAATGAAGAATTTTCCACTTTTCTTAGCAGGTGTGGCCCCTGTTTTCATTTTTCTGCTTCAGCATAAGGAGGGTCACTTATGCATTGTTCCAATTATCGACCAAAAATGCTATTTTGATTAGGGCTGAGCTTTTGTGAAAATGCCATTAAAAACACAAAAATGCTCTGATCCGTTTTGTGGGCTAAAATGAATCAAAAGGAAAACACGCAATAATCAAGATAAATGTATAAAAACATTTACGAAGGACAAATTCCATCCCGTTGCTGAAACCAAAAGAAGCATTACGAGTTTGCCAGTGACAGACTCTGTTGCGGTCGATGTAAGAGCAGATCCATGTAAACCCTCTGTTCATTTTGGCAGACAGTAGAGTAGATATCATAATCCATCATGGGTCAAAAAAAGAAAAATGGACACGGCTTGCAGGTCAGAACAACATTCTGTCTATCCATCTCTCTCATTTATTGAACCTCCTCTGGAATACAACGAATGAAAGGCCAGGGATTAGAGAATAAAGTCTACCGTGGGGACTCCTTAATGGTGTGCTAGGAGCCACAGAGGCGAGTAGGAAGAAGAAGAGGAAGAATAGGAGTGTCCAACACAGCGTGTAATGAGGAAAGTGAGTTGACTTGAATGGAGGAGTGATGAAGTGAGCTGGTAGTGGGAGATGGGAGGAAGACAGCCAATTCCAACCCACTTTGGAGCTGAAGTAACGGAGTGAGTCACAAAAAAGAGACGCGTACATACAGTATGATGCTCATCCACTTATGCATTAAAAGCACATATTAAGTACACGCCCTGATCTCCCACAGGCGTCTCTCCCTCAGAGGCGTGTGAGTCTGGCCAATATGCGGTCTTCAACCCCTCTTTCTCTCAAGCTCCCAGCGTGACCTTATTTTGGCCAAAATCCACCACTTAATTATATCTGCTCTCATTAAACTGAATAAAAGTAGATCAGATTTCACCAAAAGAGTTAGTAGTCTGGCAAATTTGTCGGTTATTAGACATTTTCCAAAGAGAGTTTTGACTGGCAGCTGCGATACAATCACACATGTGCACGCACAGATCTTTATCTCATAATTGTACACTTGCCCACACACGCACACACATTTTATGGCTTTTGGGATCAGTCTGGGAAGGACGGGTGCAGCGGAGTCAGACAGGACACAGGAAAAGGCCAGGCTGGACCAATCAGCAGCAGTAGAGTATAAATCCCATCAGCCAGCCAGACAGATTGTGTTCCAGAAAAGCCAAATTCTCTTGGACAGAGAACAAGCCCCGGGAGATGCGACTTTGTCTGATTACCAAGAAACTTCCTGGACATCAAGCCTATTGTCTTCATACAATAGCAGTGAGACCAATGAAGTTTAGTATACCAAAAGTGTTTGTTACTGTCACAAATAGTACTTGTAGAGATCATGTTGGCGACAACTAAAGAGGTACAGTATCCATCTCAGTTTCATGCCAGTGTAGGCTGTGGAGCCTGGCAACAGGCTAATCTATGCATTTGTTTAGGCACTAAAAGTAATAGTGGGGAGCAAAGCTGGTAGGTGTGGAAGCCTGGGGCAGTTGGGGAGCAGAATAACATTGCTGAAGGAAAAACAGGATTTTTGGGGTGAAGAAAAAGATGGGGAAGAATTCCTATGTTTATGGTTTCATTCTGTGGAGCACACATTTGGCAGCAGGGTTATCTTTGAGACGTGAGGGTTCCCTGTAGAGCACATGGCAGCAAACAAGCTGTTGGCACAGTGCCCAACCAGACCCAGCATGCTCTTGTTAAGCACCCACTGCTGACAAAGCACGGGCCACAGACAGCGAGACACCCAGGAAGAAAGAGGGTGAAGTGTGAGCAGCAGGGAGCTGTAAACCCACAGGGCACAAACCTGTTGAATCAACATTCTTTACCACAGACACACACACGCCAATGCATACACCCGACTGAACCGCATTAAAACACACCTGTGCACACTTTCACTGAAATTCTGCTTTTGCCAAACCAAGTCTCGTCTCATTTTTCTGTCCTCACTCTCACAGGTCTAACTCCCTGCTCCTCGCACATTCTCACTCACACATTCATGCTGAGGTGAGAGGGGAAGATGAAAAGCAGAGGTAATTAGGAAAGGTTTGAGTGTGACTTTATGACTGCGAGAGGCTTTGAGCTTTCCCTCTCACTCCTCCCTCCTCTCCTTTGTTCTCTCCCTCTTTTCCCCCGTGAGCTGGGCCCTGAAAACTCTCAGGGAAATGCGTCCTGCCTGCCTGTATCATGTCGACTCAAGAGACTGGAAAGGCGTAGTTAAAACACAAACATGTTTAGATCACACACATGCGCGCACACATACACACACCATCAAATACAATATGTATTTGCTCCACTATTAGGCCCATAAACACATTTCCCCTCCGCCCTGTATGATTAAATAAGACATGCAGGGATGGATTCCGGATATCCTCCCTAATTTGAGCATGAGCTCATGGCGCAGTGCAATGTCATCCCATGTCCAAGCATCAGCCTCTAGAGCAATAATCCTGTCGGTCAAAACATCTGCAGAGAAAAATACATGAAGGCATGAAGTGAGTGGGAAAAAATGATGATGTGAGACGGAGAGGACGGGGTAAAAAGATCACAGGCAAAATGAGATTGAGACCTTCCAGACCAACACAGAGAGATTTCAATATAGATTGAATGACTTATGTCTGATGTAAGAATGAAGAAAGGACACAAGAGCCAAGTGATTCATCGGCCTCATTGCTTGCACATATGCACATAATATGCAAATTCAGACAAGTACCCGCACAAATTGTGCGCACATGTAAATCTTCAGCATTCAAGAAATGAGACAGTTGCCTTTCAATTGTGTAAGCCACCCAGGATGATATTATAGTCAAAGTGCAAACAGTTTAATCTGTGGTTGCTTCTTAACAGTATGGCTTTAGGCTAAATATCATTGACTGTCAGTCTGGGGGGAAAGCAGAGACACTTGGGAGGGGGGGGGTCTACTGTCTTAACAGGCAATAAGGCAGGCGCAAAAATTCCCAAGGGGCAGAGAGACAATTACAGTAGGCTGAATTTAACCACCTGTGGGAGCCTAGGGAGACATACAATCAGAGGGAGAGATGCACCAACAGACCACACAGGATTTTTTTTTCTTCTTATTTCTTGTCCTGTCTTAGCCCAGTCTTGCTTCACTGAGCCCTCTTTTTCAGACATCATCAGCAAAGGCCCTCAAGTATCCCTTTGCCTCGGGTTATAGTTTTCTTCACTTTGCTTCTCACATACACTCGTGCACAGGCCGTCTCCCAGGACAGGAGGGGGTCTGGAGAGTTCTTGGATGATGAGACAAGGATCAGCTAATTATGTCGCCTCATTGAGGAAAGGCTCCGTCCTTGCCATGGCCTCTTTCTCTGTCTCTCTCTCTCTCTCCCCCTCGCACGCACTCCCACGCTTGCTCTTTGTCAAATGTAGCTCTTGTCCCTGCACTGAAGGGCACACCAAGTTTTAAATGCGGTGCACTTTCATTGATGATAGAGTGTTATCCAGGCCAGGAGAATATATTTCTCTGAAAAGCATTTGTCAGCTCCTGTGAGGACAACTTGAGCCTAGCGGTGCTCATGATGACTTGCACGGGCGGTAAATACTGCACATGCTCACGTCTTTGGTGCACATATACGTACAGTAATACACACACACACACACACACACACACACACACACACACACACACACACACACACACACACACACACATATACACATACACATACACACAATGATCAAGATGCACATGTAACCAACAAACACAGATGTCATGGCCTTTAGCTGTGGGCCAGGTCTGCCTCATATCCGTGACACTGGTGATCAAAAGTGTCAGCATTTTCTTGACGTCTGCTTCCCAGTAGTGTGACCATACACCCAGATACTTACTCTCTTGCTCATCATTCCCACCTGTCGTTCACACACACATGCGCACACTGAATTGCCTGTACAACAATTTGCTGACAGGAGTAATATATCAAAATTAATAAGTAAGCTTGCTTCGACTGGATAAACTTGAGGTTCTCACTCAGTGATTCTGCCATTTAACCATTAACAAGGCAGGCAGCCATACAAACATATTCTAGTACCTAATCCTTCTGTTTCTTTCTCTCAGCCAATCAGGAGGCCATAGTAAGGTGTCCAGTCGGTTAGATTACCCCAGATCTGATTGGCTAGGACAGGTTGACAGACCAAAGCCCTTGATGGCAGCTTTAAGCTGGCCCAGCTTAGACTGGGCCAGCTTAGACTGGGCTCTGTCTTTGACACCTACCCACCATCAGACTAACACTCATTACCTATCAACAATGGCCTGGATTAAAAGGGTCTGTCTGTTTGTGTGTTGGGGGGTTAGAGAGGAGACCAGTGGCTTTGGCCCGGGTGTATCTGAGAGCATGTTTTTGGACAGATAAATTGTAGGTGGTGGAGATAGAAAGAAGAAAAGAGGTTGTTGTGCAAAAAGATGGGACCTGTCAATTGGATTTAGGGCTTGGCAGTTCTAGGGTAAAAAGTGGGACTACAATATCTGGAGATTCCCAAAATATTATGGGTTCTGTTTTACAAGAGCCATCTTTACTTTTACAGTACACAGCTTAACCTATACTTTTATATGAAAGCAGTATCAGAAATACTGGTGAAACGGAAAACCTCTCAACATTCATAAATGTGGTCTGTGTTTATGAGGTCATACTCATGACATGACAACTCCCACATATGACAAAGCACAGTAGGGCCTTTAGGGCTGTCAAAACAAAGGAAGGCCAACGAAAACACACATACACACACACACACGGGGACACACTTGCACGAATGGGTATCCTTATAGGAAAACACACACGCACATCTCACTTGTTAGAAGATTTATGATATGACCTGAATGACTGACAAACAGAGGGCTGCACTGCCACATCATGAAAGAATTATCAAATAAAAAACAGATTAACAGCGGAGCAACAGAGCTTTTAGCCTCGGTGGTCAGCTGCATGTGGTACAAAGTATTGCATAGATACAGTACAAACAAATAGGAGCAGGACAGGAAGCTACCCACACTTTTCCACCATCCAGCGCGTGAATAACAGTACCAATGATATCAGCCAAAATCATATTCTCATTACTTCATGCGGTATATAAGCCACTTGCTACTTCACATTCCACTCAAGGCACTCAGACAGCGCAGAGACTGTCCTTAGATGGCCTTGCAAATTGAGGGCTAGTGACATAATCATTTTCGGCACCACCAGTTTCTATTGTTATTCCATTGTTATTTTCCATCTTGGCCTTTTCTGGACATGTGGAACACCTGATCTTCATTCTCCAGACAGGCTCAGACATGAGGTAAGACAGGAAAGATCTTAATGATGATGAAAAGGACGAATACCAGGAGCACTATTCAAACATGCATGGTTACTTCAATTCATGTAACCTACTTGTGAAACAGCTGTAACAGGGGCTTATCTCCAGCACTATGTGAAAACCTACATTGTAATACGTTTGACAGCCTGGATTTCACATGTTGGTTCTCTTCTAGCACAAGGGACATTGTGTGACATAAATATATCCTGACCATATGGCATTTACAAGTTGAATATGACCAATAATAACTTCCATGACAACAAGGTCTCACAATAATAAATTCTCCATGACTGCTCCCTAAACAGTTCTTTTTTATAATGCCATTTCTTCACATATGATATGACTTTTCCATATTGGACATCAAGACCAATAGAGTTCTTAAATCCACGATAAAATAAAATAAAATTCGGCCAACATGGCGGCTCAACAGCCCCATTGTCTTATAAAACTAATTGCATGGTACTGAAATTCCTATAACACTAAAAACATCCAAAGCATGTCTCCAACCCTGTGGGATTGTGTTGAATGTTTTGGTGAGGGAAAACTTGGTCTGTTTGGGAATTTTTTTAATTTATATGACACTGCAATTACTAGGAACTAGGAAGAGGGAGGACAAGCTTGGGCAACTCGAGCACTGCTCGAGCCCTTCGCCAGGCAAGACATAGCAGAAAAAGGGTTTTTGTACTTTGGAACTCAGATATCTGATCTGTCTCAGCTACCAAAGCACTGCAACCAAAAAACAGAGCCCCCCAAATAATTACCCTGTGCCAAAACTACTGTAATTTCTTTTAGGTTTTCCAGTAATTGTTTTGCTGTTTTGCTTGAGAGCAGGATAAGATAATGACAAAGCAGACCATCTTCCACCAAACACTAGAGACTGAAAAAGGCATGTATACCCTCTCCTCCCATCTACCCTCAGCGCTCCTTCTCCACAGCTCTGTTACTGCCAAACCCACAGAAGAAGGGAGAGGAGGGGGGGGGGGGCTGGGCTAAAGCCTTGCCCATTTTGTGAGTTGCACACTTGCCTGCACACAAGCTACCATGACCCAGGGGAAATGAGTTAAAGAAAAAGAAAGAAAATCCACAAAATATAGAACAAATAAGTATTCTTTACAAGCACGAAAACAAAGAAAGTTATTTTGTGTTTATATTCACGTAAAAGCTAAAAGTTCAGTTTCAGGTGGGCAAGGCCTTGGGTCTAGATTTCAAATTAAATATTTTTTAAAAAGCTAAAATTCTGGGATGTTGGTCACTGCATGAGACCAAGAATGTTAGCTCATGCAGTGGTTAGTAGCCTACCAGATATTTAATGACAATTCATCAGCCCTGGAATATCACATGACTTCCCCTTCTGTCAACAACAGCCCAGTGTTTCAGGCCAATCTCACTAAACCCCAGCTTGGCCCCTTTGTCGCAGCTCTTACCCTGGAAGGCATCCGAGTGGCCGGAGATGAGGTGCTCCAGCTCGTAGCTGTAGGAGTGAATGTTGTGAAGAGTTTCTCGTTTCACAGCAAACTGGTAGCTCTCCTCCATTTTCCGGGTGCAGCAGGATGGACCCTGGTGCTTACAAATCAACAGATCCACATCTAGAAAAATCAAGCAGAGAAGAACACGTTGTTGTTTTTTTAATAATATCAAATCAGAGGTTAAACAAAGCATATACATGGAAATGGAGGTGCAGATGGACACATAAGATCATACAGTGCAAATTATACAAAATAGTCTTATAGTTTGAGGTACATATCCTGTGAGGGCTATACACACGTCTATATATAAATGTATCTATACTGTGCTGCAAGTATGTGTGGGTAATAGTGTCCTGAGTATGTACATATCCACTGGGAGACAGAAGAGGCACCATGGGAGGGTGAGAAAGTAGACCAAGAATTCATCCATGTTTCTTGCTAAAAATATTATGTCTGCTAATATATAAATATCGCACACATGTCATCAAGACATACATTTGCACATGTTTGTAAACTCTATGTCCCATAAAACACACTGAAATGCATGCATGCAAGCTGAGTCTATCTTTCTCACACACACACACACACACACACACACACACACACACACACACACACACACACACACACACACACACACACACACATACACATTGTATGGTAATCATGACTTGAACTAAACAGTCATTAGCCAATAGCCATAATGCTGTAGTTCATAACGACCACATGATGGCAATGACCTAACTGCAAATAAAAACAGCTCAATCAGGCGCAATTACATCAGCTGAAACAGAGTCCACCCTGTCCTGCCAGTGTCACCTGCTGCTCACCATCGCTATATATATATAAACACTGACATCACTGAGACTGGTCACAATTAGCTTGGGCTGTTTAAACTGTCCCTTCCAAAAAACATTTCCTTGCACAAACTCACATATATGAGGGCATTTCTATAATGCAGTAGCTGATATGATAACTCATTTTACAGGGGGAAGGGCTGGATATGGTGGCCGGAGGCAGGTGTTGTAACCAGAGCCTAAAGCATGGCCTTAGGACAGACCGCAAGACCAGTGCCTCACTGTCCAAATCCCTCCATGAAACACAATAGGGTTGCATTCTCAATCCCTCTTTCCCTTTCTGCTCCCTCTCTCCCATTTGCCTGGCATATCCTACTGAGGCCTGGGTGTCTCTTAATTACTCAGTGAGGCTCCATTTGTTCCCATCCCAGAGCCAGACGAGTGAAGTCATAACTGGCTGTCCTGCCCCTTCCAGCTCATTATCTCCATCTCCGTAGCAGTCTACTCTCTTTATGTCAACACTGTTTCTGCAAAGCCCGATTGTAATCTTTTTTACGGTAATACCACTCCTGCTCTAGCTTGCCCCCACAATCAAGGCAGAAGATTTGCCAATGACTGACGGTTGTTAGCTTACATTTGCAACTTGACCTCCCTTTTCTTTGGAAAACTGTGATATAAATTGGATTCCCAATCCATCTCAACATACAAGCAAGATATATTTATTGATTAAAACATAAATTAACATTAATAAATTGGGGGTCATGTAGATGAAAGGACAGGTCAGTTAAAAATAATAGGAATTAGTTCTAATTTTGTTGGTTGAGGTCACAACGATACAAGGACAAGTGAATACTGCTGGTGGTCTACCTCATCCTTAGTTTCAATGTCGTGGCAACAACCTTTTAAAACAGATCTTTTAATATGAAAGTATTTCCGTGAGAGCAGAACTCGCCTACACCCATGTCACCAAGCAACAGAGGCAATCTAGCAACAATTGACATTTCCACTTCATTTTACTGGGTAAGTGCAAGTATGCAGCTCTGACTGGAGAAGATATTGGTTGTCTAGGGGCGGAATGACATGCAACAACAAACCATAAATGCCCTTTATAGAAGCTATATATTCTAGGGATATAATCTAAGGACACTGCATTCTTTAGATTTCCGTGAACTACTAAAAAAAGAATGTATATCTCAATATATCAATATCCACACATAGTTGAGGTGTCATCCTCATAGAAATGTAAAGAAGTTCATTCAAACATATTACCTATAACAACAAGCTTGTTAAAATTGTTAAGTTCACAAGTAAGAGAAACAGCTTGATATATCATATTAGCTTTTTTTTAGGCTCCCATTTGACCATATTTGGTGTCTGTCCTCTTCCCCCCTCTGTCCCTGACCCTACTCACTTCACTGGCTGGTTCTTTCTCTCCTTTGTGTTTGTGTGTTATCTGTGATATGAAACTAATATCCAGGGACTCACAGTGGAATCCAGCCTGGGCTCTCCGTCCCTTGCGAGTAGCTGCATAGAGTAAGTGATACTCAGGAATACCTTGGCTGTTAAAAGCCACCACAGCAGTCAGGACCGGCTGACTGTGTCACGAATGTACCAGGCCACTTTCTGGAATCATTAGACACCATGTCACTATTTCTAACAGCAAACAAACTGCTGAGTCTGTTCTTTTTGTGTGTGTTTTATATATTTTTTTAAATAAAATATATTAATAAACATAATTTTGGTGACTTCTGCCTTCAGGGGGAAACTAAAATATACTATACTATAATACCCAGGGCAGTAGTGGTCCAAGGGCACTCTAATTCACTAAGGTATATAATGTAGGACATAAAATATCTTAATACACAACTGCCTTGATTCTGAGTAAGACAGACCACAAACTCATAAAAGGCAGACTTACCCAGAACTGTTACATTTTAAACTATTTAATCAAATGAAAAAAATGGTGTAATGGGGTTTTAAAGGGTTATTTAATGTCAACATAAAAAATAAACTTGATGTAATGTTATGTTAATTCAAAATATTTGCAGAGATTATCATTTTCTTGCCGTCAAAATTTAGTAGGCACATTTGGCAATACTAACAGTCTTGAACATCTGGACACTGAAGTTTTTTTCCCCATTATTCTTTGCAAAACTACTCAAGTTCTGTCAAATTGCCTGGGGACCATGAGTCAACAACAATTTTCAAGTCCTGCCTCAAATGTTCAATTGGATAGATTGGAATGTCTCTGACTTGATCACAACAGACATCAACATCATTGTTTTTGAGCCATTCCTACACAGGTTTGGCTTTAACTCTGGGCTTGCTCTCTTGCTGGAAAATGAGAAGCCATAGAGTGAACTTCAACTCATTCTTCTCCTTGCTAGACTGTTAAGGTACTAACTGGTAAAGCTATAAAAATATTACTGGTGTAGCACACATGTGATCACCCCAGTCTGAATCAGGGAACCCTAAAACTACTTTGCCCTGGTTTACCTAATCCCATTAACTAATGGTTTTAGGTGGGAATCAAGCATTTCTCTCCTTTGTATTTTGTTGACCCATCAAGCCCACCCCCCTCCTGATGTTGACTTTGTTGTTCTTTACTTTGTCGCTGCACTCTTCCCTTTGATTCTGTCATATTAGCACAGCCACTAGATGTAACCTAACAACATAAAACGCAACTATGGGTCATGATAACTTGCTACATAATGGGTTCTTTTTTCCCCAGAGGACATTCTTCTTATGCAAAACTGTCCCCAAGTTGTAAGTGCACTGGAAAAAAGCTCAAAAACATATTGTGTTTTTAAAAGAGCATGAGAAGAGATAAATTAGACTGAAAAGCTGAAACTAACCAGCCATGGATATGAGCATAATGAACATTTTGCTGAATGTGAGGGATGACAAATACAGCTAATTGGCCTGCAATGTGATATCAACTATTTTATGTGGTATTTTCCCTCTGCAAATTTCAAAGTGTCCCATGAATTGCAAATGTTATTTTGTCTATTCAAAACCCATTCTTCCCATTTCAAATAACCCTGGATTTAATGTAACTCAATACTCCAAGGGAGAAAGAAAACCAAATTCTACTGGTTCTTTTGTAATTAGTGCCCACTGTGTATGCTACTCATTCTGCCTGGCTAAACCTTAACACACTTTGCTCTCCAGACTGGATGTCAACTCTGAATCCTAATTCCCTTAATCGTCCTCAGGTGACAAATACCTCTGGAGTAATTTGCCATATTAAAGCCATGGCTCAAGGGTCTTGACTTGTTAGTCTCATACTCTTCAGCAACACCTCAGTGCCCTTCATTGCACAAGTCAAAACTGAGTGGAGAAACTCTACCACTGTATAACTGACATGCAAAATTACGTACCATTCTTATTATGTGGTTTCCAGTAGCAGGGCTGAATACAGTACACTGCTGAGAAGATGCTTATGTTACTACCACTCTTTTCAAATGTGTGCATAAACTCACAAAGTGATTTATATGCAGCTCACATCTCCTTAGTAGTATGGTATTTAAATTTCACTTTGATTTTGAATGTGTTGATAACTTAGAGCGTTGCGGTTTTTAATGCTTCTGTTTAGATATTTTTCAGAGAACAAGAATAACTTTGTTCGCAAGTGGGCAATTAATATGTTACCCTTCTCCTGCCTCAGGAAGCCAGTCTGCTTTGAAGCTCCCAGTTCCAGTGAACATACAGGATATTTACTCTATACAGATTTGCTGTGCTTGGGATGGACCATGTTGAATGAAAACAACTCAAAGGGCCTTTGCTGCATACCTACATTTTTGGATAACCTTGAAACTCAACTGGAATGTTTAGCTTTCCCAGACCCCAAACTGCAACTACCTACAATGATTGGCACGGAGTCCAAAGCCACACCAGAGGGCAGAGGACCAACAGAAGGATCTTTAAGGATAGAAGTGAATGGTTAGTGGCCAGATAGTTGCCAAACTGATGATGCAGCATCATCATATTGGAGGGCCACAGACTGGCAGAGTAATTATGTTATCATTTAAGATAATCCATTGTGAAATCCTTCTCAGAAACCATTGCCTTTTTCACGTACAATACGTTCATCTTTTCTAAATTGTTATATTATTGGAGAGGATATGCTTGACAGTCTTCTAACCTCATAAAATCTCATCTGCCTCTATCACAGCAAGCCAGACGGGTAAGGTAGCACACAATCAACTGAAACACAAGACAGACTTAGGTGGAAATCCAATAAGAGATATTGTGTACAGACAGCATAATCAGCTTCAGTCTGGTGAAACACTGGCAGGGCTGGACTGTTTGGAGTTAACGGGAGGCATTTGTATCTGTACTGTGTCTGGTAAGTTGAAGACAAATGATACCATTTTTTCTAACAACTAGTAACAACTGTCTTTTTTTAAAAGATTTTACAAAACTTGGAGATATCTTCCTGTAAATTTGCACATCAGATTGAAGGAGGATAAGTGATGGCCAGTAAAAGAAACCTCAGAAGCCTAATAATTGTGAGTGTGCATGGGGTAGGTGTGCACTATGTGCAAGGTCTCTCACTGAGAAAGACCAACTAAAAAGAAGGACTCAAAATAACCAGAGCCAATCAAAGAGCATGCTGAGCTTTGAGAGCTTGCCAGGGCTTTTGACGCTGTAACTGGTTAAGGATGTGGTGACATGTGATAACACACTGGGCTCCCATTCTCTTGCTATTAACACATGACCCTGCTTGCCTTGTATTAAAGATGTAAGACACTTTATCTTTCACTCTAAAATAGCTGTTAATGACTGAGTAAACTAGAGAATGACAGTGAAGTAATAAGATGAAAAAGTGTCATCTGTGTGGTATGTACACCATCAGATAGGCTGCCCTCAATCAGATAAGTTTTAATTGAGCTGTAATATAGATTGATCATATCTGAGAACATAACACAACAAGACAACAGTAAAAGTAGTGAGTCTGTGTACACCAGTGCTTCCTTTTGCTTTCCAAATTATCTATCTCTAAAGGGCTATATCAGCACCCTCTGGTAATCTCAATATGGAGTGTTTGGCTGTGTACCACAGTACCAAAGTGGTCATAACTCTTCAAAATAACAACAGGATAAGCAACTTCATGTCACTGATTATCCAAGTTCCCTTGATGCCGAATCTGGCATGGAGATAAAGTTACTCATTATAAATTGGGGCTCTTGCATGGAACAAACATCCAATGTCTAAGAAGCAAATACAGTAGTTTGGTCTGGAATAATTCAATATGGATATAAATGAATAAAATACTTTTAATGGTCAGCCATTAACACATCTTATGTACACACTTGTAACTGCAATGAGCACTTCTTCCACCACTACTCACAAACATGAGTGGTCTTGATAATCAGAATTCACTATCACTAAATATTGCATTCCATGCTTTCTTTGAATGCCATATTTAAAGACAAAGAAATAACTCATAAAATACAGTATCTACCCTGTTAGAGTGTGATTCTTTTTATACATGATCATATCCAATTGGCCGGCTCCCTGCTGCCACACTCCTGGCGCTAAGGGAGAATTCAGTTCACCACACATGAATGAAATGCAGCACTGTATCCCAATACAAACATCAGGCTCTGAAAAGGGCTGAAGTTTTGCCACTTCAAATTTCAAGACTTGCTTTTGTTGGCATTTGATCTGAGAACTGAAGCAGAGTAGCATAATTGTGTACACACACAAATATACACCAAATCTCCCACTCTAACACCCCCTTCCAATGGTCAGCACTTTGAAGGCAAGATTGCGCCTGACCCAAAACAACCTCTCTAGGACAAGTACAAATAAAAAGCAAAATAAGATAGAAGCCCAGAATGTCCCGGTGAAGCTACAGCAATGTTTGATTAGCTGTGGAGGGAAGGAGTAGCAGAGAAGTGGTGGAGTGTACAGTAACTGCAAAAATATGCAGTTCACCACACCTTTTAAACAAACACCAATATGTATATCAATTAATAGTCCAGACCAACGAGCCACAGTTTGTATCTGGATCATTTTAACACAATTTTCCAAAAATGTTATAACTATAGATAGATATTGTGTCTCAAAAATAAAATATCTTACTGCCTGAGTGGTGGTCAAAGTGGGGGAGAGCAAATTCATTAAGAGGAAAGACTATTGCATCCACTTCATACTCAGTGTATGCTTCTGTCTGCTCGCTGTCAAGTATTCTTTTTTACCCACAACTGCAACTGTCATGGCGGGCTCATACATAGCTGCTGCCAATGCAATGCTGACTGTAAAAACTTGTCATGCAACCCATGCTCCACACTGCTGACATCCTCAGAAGACCAAGGTCTTTCCGTTGTCTTTAAAGAGCTAACCCTAAACTACAGCTTGCAATGAAACAGTCGGTCTCTGTTGCTAGTAGTGACACCCTGCTAAACAAACATATCAAGTGGTTTGGATGCACCTCTAGGTATGTTTCCCACTCAGCTATCATTGCTCTTCTCCCTGTTACAGCATATAGTCTCAGACCGAGTGATATTTAAGTTGCCACCAACCTGCATGTGACACCACAGCAGTAAAGACTGTGGTCTGCATTCATATATTGCTGTATATTCACTGGAATACACTGGTATTTGAGAATTTTAAAGAGACAAGGACAGTCCCAAGATTGAAAGACTTAAAGTAAAGAAAAAGAGAAATACAGTAACTATTTAAAGATTTGAAAGTCTGAAGTAAAAATATAATAACGGCCACTGTAGAGCCTCATTTGTTGAGTTCAAATATACAGACGGTGGACAAATTAATGGAAAAACCAACATTAAGTTGTGTTGGGCTATTACCACTTGCTACCAGAACAGCTCCAATGTTCCTTGGCATTGAGTCTACAAGTCTGAAAACTCTACTGAACGGATGAACGTTGTTCTACCAGAACATATTATTTCATTCTGTGTTTTGATGATGAGGAGGTCATTAACACCATATCCCCTCACTGTTGGGGTCAAGCATCCGGTCTGTCTGTTTACACTATCAGATATGCACTCAGGCACGAGTGGAGAATATTAAGAGGGATGACTACTCTGATCATATAATTTTTTTTAACCACATCTCACTGTCTATGCATTTTATATAATCAAACCTTCAAATGTGCATTCTTCCTTGTAATGAGGGATTTATACAATGTGACCCGGCTTTAATACTCCTTTTCTACATGACTGCTGCAGTCCGGTCGTATTCTGCACTGATGCTCTCAGTGCCCTGATGAAGAGTTGTACTGTTTTTCCTCACATACTGCACTAATGCAATAACATCACTGTCATCACGTGCTGTCGACCTCAATTTCTAACCCCATTTACTAATGTTTTTATAAAGATTTAAATGCAGATGTCACTGCTCCAGTTGAGACAAATTGAGCAGTTTTTGTGACTGAAGCCCCAAGGCATCAATCAGATACAGAATCAACTTGGCCTGCTCAGCATTGCTACACACGTTACAGAGCTCTGCATCTAAATTGTACCAATTTAGGCACCATGCAGAAGCATCACATTTGTTATGCATCTCCGATCTTTAATCCAAGTTTTTGATTTACTATTTAATTTCTGTGTACGTGAATTGAAATGTCCCCCTTGCTTAGGAAACAAGACAGTTAAAAGTGATGAAGTGTTTGTTTGTTTTTTCTGCCGGAGTAGCTTTCACGCAAAACTATCATAGTTGAACCAAAGCCTAAAGCCACTCAACTGTGTTTTGCCTCCAAAACAGTTTTGGCACCAATGTTTATCCTCAGAAAATAAAATTTCCTCAGTGTGCAGGAATAAAGCACACACCACAAAGCCTTCAAGGCATTTGAGGATGCTTTCAAGCAACACTGACAAAAATATGTTAGAAGACAGTAAGAATCTGGGGACCATGTCAGCAGAGGTATAAGCTTCTATAGGCCTGCTCGGTTTGGACAATTGATTTCCAAAGTTATATTGTATCAAGTGCATGTATAAAGTCTTTCTCTCCTAAGTATCTAAAGACATGATGACAAAAGAGTTGGTGGTGCTGACTTGTGCAAATCAATCTGCAGATTTCAAATCAATCTTTCCCCCTATTGTGAACACAATATTGTAGCCTCTTTATCCAGACAGATTAAACCACATGGGTCCCCTGCATCATAGCCAATTGTTCTAGCTCAAAAACCCTGTCTCAGCAGCTTGTGAATGCACTGGGCAGCCTCTCTGCCAAAAGAAATTTGCAAAATAATTGTTTAATTTCTCCAAACAACCCGCATTTGATAAGCAGCTGGGTGTCATGTGAAGCTGCAAATTGCAGAGAAACTCTAGAGGCTCTGATGCTTTTAACCCCACAGATCAAATGGGAGCAATATATTGGCCAAATATTTAACACTTATGTCTACGTGCATGTTTTTTTTCTGTTTGTTTTTTGAAGAAAAAGAAAAAGACTTCACAATGACAGGCAGATATGATTCCTGGAAATCAATTTAAAAAAAAATACTGACAAACATGTTGAGAGACACTTCACTAGATCACGAGATCATTTTAGACTGGGCAGCACCAAGAATGCACCACACACAACCAACATCTGACAGATGTGGTCAACAGCCTTTACTCTTTTCAACAAAAAAATACACTATTAAAAGAGAGACAAAGTGAAGACAGACTGCAATGCCTGTCTCTCTATGATGTCTTGCTATTGTCACTTCAATGGACTTATTCTTCATTTCAGAGGACCACTCACAGTGTGTGATCCACGTGGTTTTGACAGGAGCACTGAACTGTAAAAAGCATCAGACATCCACTAAAGACTATTCTACAAAGTTAAGGGTAGTCATCAAGCTGCTCAATTAACAAACGTACAGACGGTAATGATTTAGTTAGTAGGGAAAAAATGTGTGACTTTAGTAAAAATGAGTTTTAGCCACAGTGCTCTGTACTGTAAGCGCCAAACCCACACGCTCACCTGTGCCAGGTGTCTCTGGTACGCGGTGCAGCGGTCCGACCTGCCGCAGCTGGAAAGCGGTCCTCACTTCATGACAGCTGTACGCGTCCACGTCGATCGCATTCAACGCGAATACGACCGCTGATAAAACCCAAAAGGATCCGCAAGAGTTCACGCGTGGGCATATTCCTCGGGACATTGCCGCATCTCACACCAGGTATCCTCGTGGATAGCGTACTGTAGCGTGAATGCAAAGTGTGTGACAGTGTTGAATGTCGACGACCCTGAAGTACAATGAAGCGACGATGAGTTTAAACATCTGACAAACGTCCCCGTCTGATTTTTCACATTATTGGTTGGGATGAGTGGGAGCGCCTCAAAACAGGCTGGAGATTCTGGGGTCTTCTGCACAGATGAAGAGTGCTGTGTGAGCTGAAGCCAGTCTGTCCCGCGCTCCACACTTTGCAGTGGTCGACAGTGTCTGCATGCCTGTTTCCAAAGCCTTGTGCACACTCCCCTCCCTTTCTGTTTACTTCAGCGAGTGCCCCAACTAAAACTCATACAGTATCCCTATAGGGACTTAGATCCTCAGTATCTTTCTAATAACAGTGTTTTAATCCCTTCAACTAAACCATAGGCTACATATAGGCTAGTTGATTTATGATTTTTGGATCATATATGACTTGTTGTGTCCCTTTGAAAATTATTTGACACTAAGCTATTTTTTGTAACAAATGTGTTACTATTAGAATGCACAATTTTCCTTTTGGCACACTTCAAGAGACAAGAGACAAATATCATGAGATCAAATCCTCACATTTACCTTGAACTTTCGTTTTCGTGGTATCTGCCTCAGACCCAATTTCCTATTTTAAACTGATACTCACAGTCACTACTACAAGAGACTATATCACAACTGTTGAGATGGCATTAGGTAGCTTCTCTTTTTTCCATCAGGATCTAGGATTACCAATAAATGGATTATAGGGTAATAGCCTCAATACCCACATTTGCACAGTACAGATGTGAGGAGTAGGCCTATAGTTACAGCAGCACAGGACATTTTATTTAGTTATAAAAGTTTGGGGGCTGTTGAATTGGAAGGGATTCTACCTGCAATAACAGAATTTGCATCTCCTGTTTGTTACAGCTGGGATTTGTAGAGACCACAGACTTACTTGTTATTTGATTTACATTGCTGCCATCTTCTGGCAAAAAATAAAAAATAAAATAAATAATGCCACCACATTTTTTCCAAATTGATATGCCTTTCAAATGTTATTATTATGATCCTTGCATATTATAAAACTTCGTCATATGGTGGTATCAAGTAAGATTTTTGGTGAGTTAAATACATTCATAAATTAAATCCCCATTTCTGATTCAGATTTGCTGTCGAACAACTTAAAAAAAATATAGGCTACATCAAACACATATAGTCATCTTATTTTATCACGGGTTATAGTTGGACCATATTAGATTAGGTATGTAATACATTTCAATGTTTTGTGCTAATTTCATAATGTCAAATGTGGTGCTTCTTTTATGAATTTGATTTTGTGAAATACTACCCTCTGTTGGGCAAACAGCATACCACATCAGCAATCAGCTGCCAACTGGTAACAACCACAGCATTTTGCAATCTGGTTTTACAAATTTACTGTTTAACTAAGATATAATCTATTGGTAAATGGGCACGTTTGTTGCTTGGTATCAATAGCTTGCAGGCCTGCTCCATTCCATGTCACCCTCCAATCCAAGGCCTTAATTGTCATTTCAACTCAGTGGGAGAAACTCACTAAAAACTGCTAAATCTCATGAAAATATGGCAAGTCTTAATTATAGTATACTATTGAAGTACACTATTGAGTTAACAACTATCAAAAAACAGGTTTCAGTAGGACTTCATTATACCTGCTATTAAAGTATTGTTCAATTGGTGTGTTTAATCTTTCTGTAGAAATAACCCATCACAAACCCCCATGATACCTACACATGGATACATCCACGTATGTGAGACACTGCAGGGGATTTGGACTAACCTGAGAGTTTCTGTGTAGCCGAACACTCATGTGACACAAAATAATAAAAATGTTGCACTGCTTGGCCTACCTGGTATCCACAGCTCCTCCTAAATTCTGCATTTCTTGGGTCACTTTCTAGATGCCACCGACTGAATCCCTCTGGAGCTGCGGGCAGAAATAAATGTTGTTTTTGAACTTTGAAAGTGAAGCACAAAGGATGCAGGCAGGTATTTTATGGTGTAAAGTACAAGGTAGGCATATTACACTGGTATACCAAAACCGTGGTTAGTCGTTTATGTATTTTAAACCAACACTAAGTAACTTTTCAACCTTCATATAATATTTTCATAACTTTTGTGATGGTACATCGACTTACAACAGGTTGAATGACACCTCTGTCAGGGCCTGAGGGGGTCTGTATCACCTTCACTGGCACTAAGCAGCTTTGAGGTGGATGGTAGGAACCCCTCCATACAAAAAACTACAAATGTGCTGACTGCTTTACGGTACACACGTCACTTCCCCCTTTCGCCATTCGTTAAAAACACGGAAGTCGAGGCAAACGCCTATGTGGGATTACCGCTATCATGGCAGAAGCAGCAAGAAAACCTAAGACATTTAAAGTTTTGTCTGAGGAGACTAAACTAAAGAAGGAGAGTTATGCGGAACGGCTGCAGATCCGCTCCGGTGTCGTGCCAGAAGTTGATTGCTGTCAGAAACTGATTTCTGTTCCGTGGGAGCGCACACAGTCTGTTAAAGTTGAAAAGCACAGCTACTGTGGCTATACAGCTGCCTTCATCAGGCTCAAACAGCCAGTATGCCACAGCATATCGATGGTAGCCTATGTGTGAGACAATAACACATAGCCTATTTTAACAGATTTGGAGGTGGTGCATGTTGGCTGTTTAGAACGTACAGTATGCCAATCAAGCAGTATTGAAGCAATCATTGAATGATCTTATCAATATAATGATCCGATAATGATGATAGTGTATTGAATATGATCATCAAATTATGTTATTTTTATCTGTTTGATAGCCTCCTGTAGGCTATGTCTAGTAGCCTATATCGTTATTGGATAGTTGGTGATTTATATCTGGCTTGTATGTAGGCTAATAAAGATAGGCTATTTGGCTTCGAGAGGGTTTCCTCTTTTTCTGCCCCAAAATGACTTTATTATTATATCGCAGTAAGATTTTTACATAATGTGCCTTTACGTGTTTTTCAAGTGATAAAAAGTACAGGTCAAATCTTGTAAATCTTATTCTGCTGAGTGATATAGGCTAAAGTCATTTTTGGGAAAGATACTGTATCCCTCTATGTTCAATACCAGAGGCATTAATCAGTTTTTGGCAGGCGAAATAGCCAGATTTTTACATTGTAATGTCCCTTTACTCATTTTTCAAGTGGTTAAAAGTACTGGTTGAGGTCAAATCTTCTAAATCTTACTCTGCTGAGTGATATTAAGTCATTTTGGGGCACAAAAAAGAAACCCTCTCGATGCTATTATAGCCTATAAATCACCAACTATCCAGCGACGGGTTACAAGCTGTCATTCCGACATCCCACCATACATCCCACCATTCCGGCATAGCCTACAGCTTCCGACAAGGCTTTCAATAATAAGGAAATGTGCGTTACTCAACAGGTAACCCAGCCGGCTGATAAAGGAATACCCACATGGTTGTGCGTCGCAGCAGAGCGCAGACAGGGACTAGTCTGCCTGTCTAGCCTCTACCTGGTCTTTTTTTACTAAACTTAACCAACTCCTTTCTTCATTGCCTAAGCCCAACCAGTGCAAAATGTTTTGGGGGGAAATTACGCTATTTGTCGGAAAGGCAGGATGTTTTTTTTTTTTTTTTTTTTTAAAAAGAGAGAGAGAAAAATAGGCCGGGACATAAAAAGTGTTGCCATTTGTCGGATGTCGTAGTGGCGTTCTCAAGTTCTGAAAATATTATATGAAGGTTGAAAAGTTAGGTAGGCTACTTAAAGTGTTGGTTTAACTTATACAGGCTTAGCAGTAGGACCTCCGACCAATAAATCAATACAGTGAAACTACTCCGTACCTGGGAGGAAGTGCTTGGAGAAAAGGTAAGTGATTTGAACGAGAACTTGCTAATATCCCGAGACTCCACCTCCACTTCAGCGATACTGGCAGTTACGTTAAAGCTAATCGCTAGCCTTTTAGCTAGCAAAGTTTTTTGTCAGTCCAATGGTATTGCTTTCTGAAGTAAATAATAATAATAAAAACTGTGAAAATTTCAACAACAAAAAAACAAGAAATTATATGATTAGTTGAAATTACTTGAAATTAGTTCTGTGCCAACGTTGTTAGCTTCCTGTTAGCTAATTTACCTCTCGCATGAACCATGGCCAACAGCCATTTTAAATTTTTATATATTTTTTTATTTTTATTTTTTTATTATTTATTATTTTTTTATTTTATGGCTTTCCTGTTCCATCTGTTACTGTGTTAAATCTTTATTGAAATGCTGACATGTTAAGCTCAGTTTCAAAATGTATTTTATACTGAAATTTGCTGCTTGTAAGATTTGTATCTAATAAAAAATAAAAAATAAAAAAACCATGGCCAACAGACATACCTAGATGACCAATCCGGAAGTAAAGAAAGTGAGAGGGGAATCATTTCCCAATAAATGGTGTGGGGTATTAGCCTACAGGTTAAATAAAATAACATAAACAACTCTAAAGTAAGTCTATTTCCCTGAGAGCAATCGATTTAGTTTTTCCAATAGGACAGTTTTCATATGTCAAGAGTAGCCCAGGTGAAATTAATAAAATCAAGGAAGGCTTGATGCCATTAATATCAGCTGTTTCTGAGCTAGCAGTCACAACACCTGCACCTACTGTAAATGGGATGCAGCTGTCATCAACAATATTAAATACACCTGTGCTCATGCTATGATGTATCAATGTGCTGCAAAAGGGCCTGTGCTAGAAGTAAAAATCACTGACTAAGAAACAAAGAATGTAATGAAGTGAAATATCTTGGTCATCATATTGTAAACGATATGTGATAGAGACATAAACAGACAGTGTCGGAGGCTTTACTTGCAGGCCAACATGCTTGCACGGAAGTTCAGTATGTGCACTAGTAATGTCAAGGTAGCGTTATTTAGAGCATACTGTACTCCCCTGTATACTGCACACTTGTGGAGCGTTTACAGTAAAAAAAAACATGCAGAGACTAAATGTGGCCTACAACGATGGCATGAGGATGCTTTTAAAGCTTCCTCGGTGGTGCAGTGCCAGTGAGATGTTTGTTAATGTTGGAGTGCCAAACTGCTCTGCTGTAATACGCAATCTTATGTATAAATTTATGTGCAGGCTATCAGCCTCTAGAAATGATATCATTTTGTTTCTGTGTGATGGTGAGAAGAGCTCATTAAGGTTCTCGACTGTGGAGCCACTGGCGCTCTAGTCTGTATGTGAGGGCTGATGTCTGTCCCTCTGGGACCGTATCTGGTTGATATTGATGGCTATGTTTGTGATCGTTTTTTGTTTTACATTAACTGTTGCCATGTTTTTATTGTCTGTCTTTTATGTATTTTTAGTCCCTATGGACCTCTGATTGTGTCCTTAATAAAGTCTTATTATTATTATTATTATTATTATTATTATTATTATTATTATTATTATTATTATTATTATTAATAAATGTCTAAGCTGGTGCTGCAACTATTTGATATGCAGTTATATGTGCATGAAGAGTTCACCCAAAGCCATGAACTTGAGTCAGCCAAATTTACTGTGCAGCATTCAGTAGTTATAGGGCAAACATATTGTTGTTTATGTGGGTACAGTAATTATTTATTCATTTGGACCATACAGTCTATGATTTGGACTAATAGGAGATAGTCTTATATTTTAATATAATCCGAGGTCATTTTACAATAGATTGCCCAGAGCAAACTGTATCCATGTAGGCTACCACAGATGTCACAGCATAGTCATGTGGGTGTGTTATTATACAGAGTCGGATACAGGCCATTGTCAAATAACACACCACTTTTTTCTGATTTTTGTACCATTTATAATGGAACTGGAATTAGATGGATTCTGGTTGAATTTCACAGTATTTTGTAAATAGAAATTGTTGTTTTCAGAGTTGATCAGCAGATGGCGCCAATCACCCTAGTTTTTAGAGACCCCACTCACATACCCTTGGTGCTTATTTGTGCAGGTTAAAATTTTCAGCATGAAGCCCCATTAAACACAGTTCAAGTAAAGGTCAGTAGGAGATGAAAAGGATAGTGTGTTTTTGTGATTTTACCCTGTCTGAGGTGACAGGAAACCACAGTTTTTCTCTGCAGCCAGTACACATCATTTTGAGGCCAAACCGTATTTTGAACTCAAATAATATCTGAAAAAAATATCCGGATAACAGTATCTCGGCTCGTTTGTTTTGTTCCGCATCGAGCGCGATTGCTGTGTTCACATCTGATCAAACGAACCGATATATGACGTAAACGCTCCCTGTTTCGGAACAAATGGTCAGGTGTGAAAACGCCCTAAGACATCGCATAAAGCATGATGAACACGTATCATGTGGTAATGCCAAAGGAAAATATGATTCAGTGAGAAACATGTATCCTCAGGCTGACCTCCTACATTGAATCATTTAATAGTGTCCATGAGCATAACTTTAGAACCTATATTGCCAATTAAGCCTATGCAATCATTTGACTAAGACTACAGGAGGATGAAGTAGCTGTGGTTGTTGTGGCGAGGGATCCTTAGTTCTGTGTCCTCATGCTGTATCTGGGTCCAGTATAGTTAGTAGACAGTCTGTGGGGGCTTTAGCCCATCAGTTCTGGCCCTCTAAACTGGGGATTTAAGGGCTTACAGGGGGTTAAAGCCCCAAGATTTGAGCCCTCAACTGCCTGTTTGAGAGATTATGCTCTTCAGTCTCCCATTTTCACCTCTCTGTCTTGGTGGAACAGCAGGAAGTGTTGAGGGTGGTCATTAGAGACATGCCTCAGCTTGACATCTCTAGAGGAGGGGGGGCTGGTGATAAATGAGTCTTGATTAAGTAGAACATTACCTCATGCTGTGCAGATGAGTTCTAAGGAACATGTCAATAAGATTTTTGGTAAAACAACATTTGAAGTTATCTTGCATTCTTAAATATGATATGTTGTGCATTAAGAAAGGAAGTGGGTGCATAACTTTACAGAGAGAGCGCGCATGCATACATGAAACATGCAGTGGTCAGATGTCTGCACATTGCTGGTCAGAGCAAGAACCTTATGCTCCATTTCTCTCAGGAGACGTGAAGAGTGGAAGTAAGCCATGTTGCATCTTTAATGAGAGTCTGACATCTTCAGTGCCACTGTCTCACTATCTGTCCTGCCAGCGCCTCCTTCATCCTCACCTGCATGGCACTCACAGGGAGAACAGAGAATACCACTAAGCCTCACAAAAAAAATCTGAATGCCACCCCACACCCCACTTAGAAGCAGATACCATTTGCAGTAGCACCATGTGTAGGTGCCAATTCCCGATAGCAGGAAATGGCACTCAAGCAAATCTTGTAAAGCACAGTCCTTGCTCTATTTATAATGGCTCTGTTTCCTCAGTGGCATTTAATTGATTTGTATAATGGTTTTTATAGACTCTTCATTAGCCTGTTACAGCAGTGGATCAATACAACATCATTACATGCTTGATTGAGCCGACTACCAGGCATCTGCTGCAGGGCACATCGGTCTGTATCTGTAAACAGTCATTAATGTCACAATGCTCCACTACATACATGAAGTGGCAATGTTATGTTTCTTGGCCAGTGCCTCAGAAGACTGATTGGCTGTCTACATGTTATTGGCTTGTTAGCAGATGAACAAAGGAGCTATACTTGGATTTAATCATAAAACTGGTTGTGTTGTTATCAACCTGAAGTCAAAATCTATTCACACCAGACTTGTTAAATTGAGTTGTATCTTATCCCAATTCTTATTTTTAATTCCAGTTTTAATTCACATCAGAGGGAACAGTGCATTCCACTGTAACCAACTCAAAAAGTATTGAATTATAAAAACCCAGCTAAAAAGTAATTTGTATGCAGTAAAGCATGCTTTCACTAATATATTCATCAAGTTTGGATGCTTTTCTCTCTGAATGCAGGTCGTTGTGTGTCTCGAAGTGTGTGTGAACTCAAAAGTTACAAGCGTTGTAGCTTATTTCACCCTCCATTCTGTCCCCGAGGGAGTGCCCTCCGCTGTTCACAAAACAAAATACTGTTGTGCACATAGGTGGAAAAATTTGTTCATTCACCCCAGAGATTTCCTCACTGTCTGTGTTCATTGAACTCTGAGGGGATCTAAATACTTCCTTTGAGATTGTACACCGAGGTCAGGCCGGGGTCTTTGTGTACATGTGCATGTGTTTGTGTGCGTGTGCTGAATTGATAGACTGGATGAAGTGACTTGCTTTGTGCGTGACCAGTCGACCACATCCCTCACAATGAGCAGAAAATGGGGGTGACTACCTTTTGACAGAGCATTTTATCTCAGTGAGATCATAGCAATTGGCTATTTATGGCATGTGGCATGGTGTTATGAGAGGAGGGTCTGAACTCGTGCAGAGAATTACTGTTTAATTTCACCCTACAGTATTTCACCTTTTACTGCTCACTCCAAAACAGTTGCTTCTCTTTAGTAATAAAATGAAAGCCATCATCCCTAGCCGGCTGAAGTGTGTTGCTCTTTTTGGCTCCCCCTCCCTTTCCTTTATTTTTAACAACCCCGTTATCCGTTTCTCTCTCCTAAAAAACTGACCATCGCATGTTTGTGAAAGCTGATTTTCGGTGACCTTCCGACTCCCTTCAACCCCCTTTTTTTTCCAACCCACAACAAGTCAGACATAGTAGAACCATAGTAGATAGAGGGAGGGGGAAAGTGAGGGGAGGAAAGGGCGGGGGTTAAGAGAAATGGAGGGAATGGTTGATGAAAACAACAGATCTCTGCTCCCTAATCCTTTTGTGTCGACGGTGTTAATCCACCCGAGCGAACCCAGCCCCACCCGCGCCGCTCACCCTCCCTCAACCTCTGCTTCTGCACCATATACCAGGCGCTCCAACCACATAAACAACCGACAGCACTACTGAAACCAATACACATCCCCCAGACAGTCAAGTAGAAGTACACAGCCGCCGCAGTAGCCCCCCTGACAAACACACAACTCCGGCTCAACTCTGTCCCTGCTTTCATCCTGTTCATCTTCGTGGCCACTGGGAACGAGCCTCTGTTTTGGCATTGCTTACTTTGTTTGTGTATGCAAACGCATTTTTAAATCTTGCATCAGTGCGTCAACGTTTGTGTATTGGAAGTGCTGGTAATTGCAAAGTATTGTTTTGTTTTTTTTCCCTTTTGTGTATTTTGCTTTCATGCGTTCGCTCCTCTTTGTTTTTTTTGCTTTTGCTTTGTCTTGGCGCACAGTACATGCAGTGAATGCACTTGAGAGAAACACGGTGTATTCGCTGCAAGTGTTTTTGTGTCGTGGTCTTGTTTACGAGCTGTAAGAGAGAGGAGTGGGAGGAGGTGGCGGTGGTTGTGGGGAGGGGGGGGGGGGGTCGTCAGGGAGGGGGGATCGCAGCGGTTGCTGGGGGAAGAGGAGGTTGTGTCTAATGAGGTCACACCCTGGCAACCCGGTGACTCCTCCCACTCAGCCCCCCCCCCCCCCCCACCCTCTGACAGAGAGAGCTCTCCGTGGTGCTGAAAGCAGAAAAACACGCTCAGGCTCCAGTTACAGTGCAGCTGCGAAAAGGGGAAGGCAGAGCAGACACACGAGACAAAACATAAAAAATGACTAATTGGAGAAAGAGGCTGGGGTATGAGTATGAATGAGGATGAGTGGAGAAGCACACAGCAAGAGAAATAGCAGTCCAGGAATAGGAAGGAGAGAGAGAGAGAGAGAGAGAGAGAGAGAGATGATGACGCTGTAGTGGAAGGTGGCTACAGTAGGCAGTGGGCGTGTTCTTCTTGTTGTGATCTATAGTTGGGAAGCCCGGTGTCATCTGCTTAAGCACAGACCGACTATACCGACCTGTGTGGCTGAGCAGGACAGAGGGAGCCGACTAGCGAATGCCACACCGGGGGAAGCGCACTCTGCTCTGCCTGGGTCTCGACCTCCAGGGCACTGTGAATAAGGATTCCTTTTAACCTGTGTGACACTCTGAGACATTCTGTGCAGTTGGCCGTCTTAAAGCAGAAGGAAAGACTTTTCTGGGGGAACGAAGCTTTAGAAAGACTGCAAGTGTTTGGTCTGCAACTGCAAAGGGGAGTTCTGATGTGAGAGTGTGAGAGTGTGTATTTGTGTCATGCTTGCGGTTGCGGGTGCGGTCTGTTGCTACACTGCGTCTTCCTTCCGTCTGTAGAATGTGCAGATGTGCGGAGCAGTGAAGCTGGCACCTGGCTTGGAGTTTGACAACATCTGGACTGGAGGGGTCGCATCTCCCTTTTCTGCCCAGGGGGAGGAGGGAGCCTTGGGCTGGGCACCCAATGGCCCAGCTCCCCTCTAGCACCAGCCTCATCCTGGGTCACAGGGACTCCTTGTAGAAAGCCAAGTCATTTGGGGCCATACAATGGATGGAGGTCTATGTGGATTTAAGTGGAATAGTGCACTGGTGCTCCAGCATAGGTCAGAGTTCACTAGCGTGCACTGGACTCATCAGGGGACGACAGAAGAGAAGTTGGTCTACAAACCAGCAGGGACACAGCCCCATTGTAAGTATGCTCATACATAACAATGACCCACAAACCCAGAAAAACTATGCAAGCAAAAGCTACACACGCCGTCCGTAATGTTTGGAAAAGTTTTTTTTTTTTTTTTCTATTGTGAAGTCTACATAAAAACCACAAAATCAGATCTGCCAAGTGTGGCACCTGTGTGTGCCTGGGTTTACAGGTTAATCTTTACTTGGTCCACTGCACTGCACTGCACTGCACTGATTGCATGCACGAGTGCCCACACATGTTGTCACCAGACTACTGGCCTTGCAATCTTTTTGACATTTGTGTCTCTAGAATAACCATGCTGCCCCTCTCATGGGACACAGTTGCCTGGAAACAGAAACAGTGTGCCACTATCATTTACTTTTAAAGCAAAGTGCACCTCTGTGTTCCAACTGTTGCAGCCCATGTCAACTGGGGAAAAGGCAGGCAGGAGGAGATGGGACAGGGGGAAAAAAAGACAAAAATGCATTAGGTAAAGAGAAGGAGCAATGAAAAGGAAGCTCTGTGGGAGAAAAATTGTTTGCTGAATAGGCATGTTTTACAAAGATGAGTAAATAACAAAAGCAGTTTACATTGATGAGTTACGGGAGGAAAATCAAATGAGAAAGGCTTGGTTGGTAGAAACAGTGTGATAAACAAGCTGATTCCAGTGCAGAGTGCTGCTGCAGGCTTACAGGGATTAGGCAGGCAAGCTTAATTCAGCTCAAACACTGTTTGAACTATGCCTTCCCTTTGCTGCACCCCTAACACATCTAACTGCTACACCTCATTTCTCCCCAGAAACCAAGATTTATTTTCTTTGTACAGCCTCAGATCTCTGACTGTGGCTGTGCATCGGTGATAAGACCTGATAATCAGGAGGTAAAAAAAAAAAAGATATCAACACCACTTGACACCAGGATTCTGTGCCCTAGTTTGAGCTTTTTTTTTTTGAGATTGTGATTCTGTCTGTTGGTCCTTATCAGTCCTCTCCTCATGCTTGTAAAAGCCTCTGCTAAGGAGTGTTGAGGATGCGTCTTAGGGAGTGGAACTGGCAGATAAACCCACTGACCTCGGCCCCGTGCTGGACTTATTGATAGACAGACATGAGGTAGAGGGATGCTGAGGATGGCCAGACAATGGCCGCTCTCTCTCTCTTGCCCTGCAATCTCCATCTGGCTGCCCTCCAAGCCCTCCCCTCGCTGCCCTTGCCTGCCTACACACACATAACGCACACAAACATACATACAGTTATCACAATCCCCCTCCCCCCTCCCTGCACACTCACACTCAGTGCTTCCCTCACACGTAAACAAGCATGAGTCTTAGGCTGATCTGAAAACATTGACCTACATAAAAGCATTCACTATTTTCTTCTCTTCCATCACTGGCCTATCCAAAGTCACACCAGGCGGTTGCACGCTCGATATACTATGCTCCATGCAGTTACTCAGGTTTACAGGCAAATGCATATTATACACGCATGCACAGAGAATAACATCATTAACTGCTTCATGCAAGGTGTGCATCTCAAGTGGCTGCAAACAATGCTATTTTAAACTGATTCCCATTAAGAGGGAATGAATCACAGAATGATTGCACCGATGTGGATGTTTCATTGAAGATGTTTTTCCCTCACAGCAGCGTCCATGCTCTTTCTCATGACATGTGATGTCGTCTGCAAAAGTATTTTTACAGAATCAAAGGCAGCAAGAAACACTCAAACTCAAGAGGAGATTATTTTTAGATCTAAAACATAAAATGATGATGATGTCTGCATATGCAAAACCATGCATCGCAGCCTAGTAAGATTGCTTCATTTCATCTGTGCGGTTTGTCCCAGGAGTGCTATATTTTCACATCTGAGCCCAACACGTATTACAACTGCAGAAGATGAAAGCCCCTCTCCAGTTTTATTCAGACACTCTTATTTAAAGCTAGTAATTTTTTGGCCAGAAAGTGTGCAAACACAACTGAGAGAGTGAGCAGCCAGCCACTACGGCTCCATGGACAAAAAAGAAAACTGAAGGTTGTGACTTACTGTTAGCTTAACAACGAGTGCCGTCACTATTGCATATGTGCATGTGAGCTTTTGTGTATGTGTTTGTGCATAATGAACGATGAAAAAGATGTTGCAACCCCCCAGAGAAAATGGTTATCCTGTAGTTGCAGGCATGATGCAATTCTCACCATCAACATGCACCTTCCATAGGCCACAAACTCCACAGCAACAGTTCCTTAAAAACTACAGAAAACATCACATAAAATCAACGTGTGACATTGCTGTAGCACTGACGCGGTCTTGCTCCACCAGTTTTTTTTTCTCTCACCAAGGCTGACCTTGAAATATAAAGGTTGAAAGAATAATAACTGACACATATTTATTCTTGCTTTGCATTCAAAACATACCGATATACAATCCTAGTACACATCGCTAGTACTATATTGTGACTCTTTTGCACAAGTAATTATGGCTGACTATGTCTCCTATATTTCCTCAACAGAATGCTGTGGAAAGGCTTGAAGAATGATGAGCTCCAAAGAGGAGGAAACTCTCCGCTTTTTCCAGTATGTTGAGGAGAATGGGCTGAGAGCCTACAACGGCCTGGTAGCTCAGAACTTTGACCACGCCAGGAATGAGAGAAATAGGGCATTCCTGCAGGAAAAAAACGAGAAGAAGAGAAAACAGGAGGAAGCCATAAGGAGGTAAGGAAAAAACAACAAGACTCCTTAACAAAGGTTTTGAACAGAGATATCTTGTTCTAAAATCTATAGTCAGGATACTGCTGGACTTCCTGGTGATTTATGAAGTACATCCACAAGTCTCACTACAGCACATGAATGGGATTCTGCTCTGCAAGGATGTCACTGGGTACATTTTAGGGAGAGGTTGTAAAGAATTGGGACAAGTGGCCAGAGGGTCCCTGTGGCATTGGCAGGTTGCCATATTTTAGAGTTTGCCAGTGTGGACTGGTGCACCCCACGATCTTTAGAGGATAATTAATTTTTCACTTTTAGACTTATTTGGGACTTGTCCTTGCATGGAGGTCATTGCTGCTCCATTTTTGAGATGAAGAGCTTGTAGAATTAAAAAAGGAGGCAGATTGGCTTTGACGGAAAGTGTGTTAGGATGTGAGGGTGGGAATTAGACATTGTGCAATGCCGTGGTGATTACAGAACAACAAAAATACACCATTTGTTGGAAGAAAACTCCACAGCTGAGTAGAAAGTTGTATCGTCGTCAAGGAGAGTTTAAGAAAATGCATTTTTTTCTAATCGACCTCATCGGATACTAGTCACATGTGCCGCTGGATCCTGTTTTGTATGTTGTGTTGAGCAAGCAGCTACAGCGCACAGCAACACCACTATGTGGCGTCCCGAAACTTCAGCGAATGGCCATGCACTCACAACGTGACTAGCACGTGGATACGGCGTGCTTGTGTTGTGGGGTAGAATAGTGAGCGCTCTGAGTCACCCAGTCACTGGGGATGATAACGGGACATTGCAAAAGGGTTGTAAAGTGCTATTGACATCCGTATGACTTCATTATACCCAAAAATGGAGAGCAGAGACACTTTTTGACAATTTTTTGGATTTGTTTATCTATTTTTTTGCCATATTTTAGTAGTTAAAGACTGATTTGAATTTTGCTCCAAGAGCAGTGTACAGTACATGAGTTATACATTTGTTTTGCTGGTTGCTTCTGTGATGTGACCGATGGTATATCTGCCAAGAGACATGTAGCACGTGGTCTTCATTTGAAATTTTAATCCCCATTTGTAGAATTATCAGGAGAATATGGATGCATATTATTTAAAAACTAAAAACAGCAAATACGCTTTTAGAGAAAAAACTACTTTAGTCAGACATGTAATCTAATGATTCAGCAGGGCAAACATCAGCTCGCAGTGCAAAGGCTTAGGCAAATGTGGTCCAGTGTTGTCATGTGTTCATTTGTCTGTCTGACATGGTACAATGTATTTTAGCAGCTGTCGGGAGTTTTAGTTGTACATCAGATGATTACATTGATGTGGTTTTGGGGGCTGAGCGTTTATATGTGGCCAGATGTGCTTCATCTTAGCTGATTTATTCAGGGACACTTTGAACCCTGTCACGTTTCTGTCATAGGGTCATGCGATTTAAAAGGAGCTGCTTTTTTGCTGCTGCCGTGATTGTATTTTTGTGTGTGTCGCGCACCACTTGCAAAGCTGACAAAACCACTCAGAAATCTACCCTGGACTCTGTTATAACTTGCCACAGTAAAATTTCCTAATGTTCTTTTGTTATTATCAGCCCAATGCAGTCCTGTACTGTAAATTGCTGAATGGGACAGGGAGATGCCTGAGGAAAGTGACATCTACTGTCCCGCTATCCTTCCACCGGCTTTCAGCTGTTGCCAAAGCTAAAATATTAATACACAGTCACTGGAGGAAGAGTCTAAAAAATAACTGGAATTTTCATGAGGCATATAAGTAGGTCAATGAGACGACCCATTTTTACAGTAACTGACTGACAGTGAGACAGAGTGTGAGGATTCTTGTGAGCATGCTTGCAATCGCATTTGCATGTGCGTAAAGAAGCACATGCATACTTGTGTACATGTGCGTGCATGGACATGAACAGAAGGGAAATAGAATACATTAGGGAAGGAAAGAACAAATGGCCCATGTGACTGCACGAGGGAGGAAGAGCTTGCTAGAGCAATTGTATTTAAGAGTGGGGGGGAAAATAAGAAAAAAAAAAACCTGTTAGAGAGAGAGATTAAGTGTGAGCTCAGTTGCAGGAGATGTGTTCTGCCTGGTGACAGCTGGAACAGCCATAGGCCAATCAGATCAGTGCGTTAGGTTTGAGTGAGGCGGGCCTTCCTGCCTGCTGCTATCACACTCTGGGTTTTTCTTTTATTGTATTTCATCAGAAGTTATTCACACAGCATGGACACACACAGATGCTCAACATTTACCTAAACATGCAAGTGTATTCATGAACACACATATAACACACACACACACACTTAAATTTACGTATATTTACATATGCATGCAAATTCCAAACGGCTGCTTTGGTCTTTCTTTCCCCCTTCGTGCAGACGTGTCGTGCACACACACTCACACATCATTTCCCAACCTCTTTTTCTCTCCAAGATTTACCTCAGTGTTTTGCTTGTTTCTGTGATGTTTTTTTTCCTCCCTTTTTTTTTTCTTGTCACATGGTGTCACAGTGAGAGACCCAGAGCTGCCCGACGACAAGTCAACTCCAACTGGTCCAAGTGCACCTGTGGTCTGTCCTCTAGCCAATCACTGGGCAAATATCCTATAAATAACCCAGTCACTACTACTCCAGTCACACCCACCCACCCATACTCACAAACCATGTGTAAGGGTGTGTATGCACACAATCACAGCAGATGCACACCCAAAACATATGATGGGTGAGAGATGTGCTGCTGACACCTGTGGCTCAGTGTTCATCATTCTTTCTTTGGTCAAACACGTTCCCCCCTAAACATGCATGATCACTATTTTTACATGGAAATATGCATTTCTGCCAATTTTGCATTACTACTGCAGCAACTTTGTGTTTACATTCTTTCTTCATTTAAAATAACATTAGCAATGCGGCTCCACAGGTAGCTGCAGGTGCCTTTGTCTTGTCGAGCCTCTGTCATCTGTAAACAAATTGTGATGTGGTGATGATGTGCACGTGCACTTTATTATTGTTGTGTGACGGCAGCTGGTTTTGTGTCTGGTTTCTATGGGTACCCTGTTGCTAGGCAAAGTTAAGCCTCTGACCAATGAACCCACCCCACCAAGCAAAGCACCTTCTGTTCAGCAGCTGGCCGGGAGGGAGTCAGAGTCAGCAAAGTCCCACACTGAGGGGTCTCACACACACACACACACACACACACACACACACACACACACACACACACACACACACACACATACACAAACACATGTGCACATACTCACACAAGATAGAGATCTTTGAAACCACACATGCAAATTCATCTATTTGTTTAAACATTCAAATCACTGACGTTAGCGTAATTGTGTCTCTGATATGAGAATAAATAAATAAATACACTGCAGAGATCAACTGTGCATACATTGCAAATGTCTTTTGTACAAACCATTTCCCCAAACACTGTCAGATCTTGAGCTCATTTACACTGCAAATACACACACGTGCAAACACACAGACCTCCTTTCCCCCCATTACCACACTACACTCAGACATCATTAACGCTCCATTCAGGCCAATCATCCATTTATAGGGATTGATTGTGTACAGGCTGGGGGACTTCCATAGTGTCAGTCAGTGTGTGGTTGTGTGAGCAGCATTGGTCATTTCCAGGGTTAAACTCAAATCAATGCCTTGCCCTGAAGAGGACCCTGTACATGAACACACACAAATGCTTTACATACGCTTTACGAGAGCATTGCTGACTGTGTTTCAGGGTATATGCACTATTTTTGCCTCATCCACACATTTAACTGTAAAATGTCTAATTCTTTTAGCTTGAAATTCCTGCTCCTTACATCCTTCCTCTGCACCTTCTCTCTTCTGTTGTAGGACGGGTGAAGACATAGCAACTGAAGGCAAGCACTTACGTATGGGCTCCATTACCATGCCAGACCCCCAGGAGCACATGCCCATGCCCCACCCGCACGCCCTTGCCTGTGGGCAGGGCTTCTCCATACGCTCCCAGTCCCTCCACTCCGTCGGCGGCGGGAACAGTGGCGGCGGAGGAGGAGAGGAGGAAGTGGGAAGCCCAACCTCAAGGAAGCAGCCCCCACCCAAGCCCAGGAGGGACCCGGCCACCAAGCTCAGCATGTCGTCTGAGGCGGTGGACCACAGTCCCATGTCCACCTGCCGTGGGGAGAGATGTGACGGTGAGTGGTGGTGGCACTTCACACCAAACTGCTCCTCTAAATATAGCTATATGCTCTCTGCAGTGCCCTCCTCAACACTGTTTCTCCTACAATGACATGACATCTATCTATTCACTGCATACTTCAATTAAGTACCATATCGATTTAGAAATAATGATGAGCTTGAAGTACAATGGGGTTAAACCACGGTTATATCATTATAAGTGCACTAATGCAACAGCTTCTACTACTGGGAGTAACACTCTAAGCTGAACCTTCATATATCAAAGGACTGTGCTGGATGTGGAGAAATAAGTTGTCAAAGCTGTTCTTGTGGCACATAAAGAAATTAGACTGTTCTATAAACTTGTTTAAAATTGACTCAGTTTTATATTTCTAAAAGTCAAATCACTAAAAAAAAAAGGCAAGCAATTTCTATCCCAGTTAAAAGTTGCATGGCCAACATTTAGAGATGCATTGATCGAGATCCAGAAGATGCAGCCTGCAGCAATGAAGCAAAACAACACAATATGCTTGGCCATGGATGAAAGACCGGGCATAATAAAAGTAAATCAACTCAGTGTATGAAATGCTTTGATGGATAATAGAAAGATTGACTGAGCTAATGGAATGTTTCCCTTAACAAGCCACAGATACAATAACTTCTGGAGCAGATGCAAAATGTGCCCTTCCTTCACTGAAAAACAAAACAAAAACAAAAACCCATCCCAGCACATGTTGTGCAGAACATAAAATAATAAGCAGTGCAAAATTAAACAGATATTATAATAAAAGTCTAGGTGGCAGGTGGCTGTGGGAGCAGAGAGATTTAGAGGTTGCAGGAAGCTTTGACTCCATTTCAGTTTGGATGCTTCGCTGCCAACGTGATGTTGAGGGAGTCGCCCAGCCTGGCTCAGATTGGTGGGGATCTCTCTATGTGCACACAGATCTTCCTGGGCACCACGGCAACCATCCCACAGAAACAAGACCCCCTGCAGCCTAGCCAATCACAGCATCAGTGAACAGCTTGGGCCAATGGGGCTCCAGAGGTGCTGGAGTCTGAGGCTGCGGAGCCAATCAGAGCCAGAGTGTGGGGGTGTCCCTGGCTGAGGGGAGGGTTGCGTGCTCTGTAGCTGGCGCTGTAGCGGGAAGGGGAGGAGCTTGTCAAAGTAGAATTCATTCAGGAGGAGCGATTGACCTAGATTCTTTTTCCCCAGGAGGAGAGGGAGGGAGAGGGGGGTTGCGGGTAAACACATCCGCTACAGGGGGAGGGGGAGAAGAGGGAGGAATAGAGAGAGGAGAAGAGACAGGGAGGAAGAGATGTTTGGAGGGATGGATTCATCATCAGGGCTGAAACTGTTCTCAAGATCCACCATGCAAACCTGTTAGTGTAGTAATCTATCTGGGAGTTACCGAAAAGAGGCACAGGTACATTGTTGTGTGCACATTACTGTACATGCATACACACATGCATGCATATACAGTACTGTATGCATGAAAAGAAAGGAAGAGAGAGTAGACAAGACTATGAGTATCATATTGTTCCAAATAAGCACATACTCATACATGTTGAACCGCATCTTCTATTAACACCCTGGTGTTGGTGGTAATGAAAAGAAAATGTGGAAACAAAAGGCCCGTTTCATAGTCGGTTCAAATTAGCATCACTGACATCAGCATCAGCACTGGGTGAATGCATAGCATGCAAAATACCAGCGCAAAGCAACATGAGATGTTCTTGACTTTGAATTCATTGTTCATGTGCGTCACTTATATAAAGACTCCCAATCTATCTGTCCATCCGCCGTCTCTCTAAATTTCAGGATCATATATACAGTACGTAGTCCCCAAAGCCACACTCACTCAATACGTGACAGGAAATATGGAAGTCAGACACCTACTCAGTTAGACTTTCTGGAACATCTTCATAGGTTGTGAGACTGTGGTGTATAAAATGTGTGTATGCTTGTCCCAATTTCCCTCGGCAAATGTGTAGGCATGTGCTGTGTGTGTGTGTGTGTGTGTGTGCATGCAGGCCTGCGTGCATGTAGTGATGGTGGTGAGTCATAAAGTTACGGGAAGAGTGCGTGTGTCTGGGCCATCTGGCATCTGAATTATTAAAGGTGTAAAATCTGCAGTTTGAAGATTTCAGACATAGTCTGGCTCTTAACTACACTTATCTCCCCCTGCCCATTGGAGAAAGGGACACTCCTATCCAAACATCCCAATGCCTGACCTAGAAATACTCTGTGAGCCACCCAGTAGTATAGAGCATGTCCACTGTGTGTGTGTGTGTGTGTGTGTGTGTGTGTGTGTGTGTGTGTGTGTGTGTGTGTGTGTGTGTGTGTGTGTGTGTAAAACTAGCGTTAGGGCCGTACTGTACGGTAGTATCTGGTCTACGTGAGCACTGTACTGGAGCCTCACTGCACCACATCTAAAGCGATTCACACTGCAATGCTACGTCACCACTATCAGAAAGAAGCTTCCACAGTGTGTGTGACCCAGATACTATACTCACATACTGCTCCACTGCTGTATATGTGACCTAGAAACATGCATATGCCTCAACTATTCCCACATATCTGACTCAAGATATTGCTCTCAGCTACTCACGTTGACCTACATTTGACCCACAGAAACAGCAATAGGCTTTATATAAATGCTAGTGATTCACTTAATGATGAATTATAAATGATTCAGGAAATACACTTTTGTTAAATCAATCCAGTTTTGCTTTGTGACATCAGAAACGTTCCACATCAGAGCCCACTGTAAGTCAGAGCGACAAACTATTAAATGTAATAAACTGATGAATGAATCACAAAACTAATCATGTAAAGTATACTTGTCTTTAATAGATAGTTTTTCTCATGAAAATGAAATTCTTCTGTGGATTGGTGTTGAGACTTTTTTCTGTCCCTCAGCAGCTCAAGGATGCAGTGAGGACTGTAGGAGGGTGCCGCCACCCAAACCCAAGAGGAACCCCAACACGCAGCTGAGCGTCTCCTTTGACGAGTCCTACATCAAGAGTCACGCGGGCAGCGGGGTATGCCTGCCCAGACCCCTCCACCACGTCACTTCCCCCTCTGAACGCAACCCGTCACCACCGCAGAGCGACGAGAGCCCCACGGACGACTGCGAAGACGAACCCGTCTACATAGAGATGGGAGGGATCGACGTGGGAGCGCGAGAGCCCCTGAAGAGCGAGGACGAGGAGCCGGGAGAGTCTGTGTACGAGGAGATGAAGTACCCTGCTCTGGATGACATGGAGTACCGTACTGACCCTGTGGGATGCCGCTCCGCGTGCCCCACGCCGGCGCCCTACGACCCCGAGCCTCTCAGTCGCTGCTCCACGCCTCGCAACATTCCCCTCTGTGACATTCCCGCACCCTTTCCCAATTTACTCACGCACCGGCCTCCGCTGTTAGTGTTCCCACCGGCGCCAGCCCAGTGTTCACCAAACTCAGACGAGTCCCCCCTCACCCCTCTAGATGTAACCAAATTGCCCATGCTGGAGAACCAGTCCTACAGCAAGTCCCCGACGTCCTCCACCGAGCCGCCCTCCTCCGCGCACCTCCGCCGGGAGCTGACCGCCACCCCGACCCTCACTGTCTCCGGGCGCTCCTCCGCACCCCCTCTACCTTGCACCCTCTACAAATCCTCCTCCTCATCCTCCTATCAGCGCAGCCACTCCGCTTGCCCGTCGCCCGTCAGCATGGGTCGCTGTCTCACCCCTCTGAGCCTCATGCGCACGCCTCCCTTCGACGCCAACATGCCGTTCCCCGGGGGTCTGCCGCGGAGCGCCTCCGCCACCCCTCACGGTAAGGGCTCGCCACCTCAAGACGGCGTGGGTCGGCTCCACGGCTCCATGCAGAACGTGTCGACAGGTCGCTCGCGGACGCCCACCAGCCCCCTGGACGAGCTAACCAACCTGTTCACCACAGGCAGGAACATGCTGAAGAAAAACGCCAGTGGCAGAAAGTCTAAAGAGCCCGGAGAGAGTGAGTCATTTCACACATCCGTCGTATTATTTTGCTTTGTAGTAAAACCAAAAGAGACACAGACGTGTGTCCTCGTATTCACTTATTTATGCCTCGGATTCCAGATTGTAAACATCTTACAACTGCATCTCTTTGTAAATATTTTACTCCCTACATCCTGATTTCATTAGAGAGACATGGTGAAGAGCGTTAACAAAAAGAAGCCCCTCAGTTCCCTTTTAAGTCATTGAGTAATTTAGATTTATTATGGGTTAACAACTTTAACCCTGCAAAATTAGGAGCCTGTGCACAGAATACATGACTTTTACAGTACCGTGTTTTTGCTGCTCTCTACAACCTACCATCTATTTAATCTAGGCCCCCGTGAGCCAAGTCTGATACAGATCGTATGATTTAATCTGAGGGGATTAGCGACTAAAACGGACAGCAGGTCCCTCAAACCTACTCATGGCATTAGGCCATCAGGCAGCATTACTTTTAAATATGTAAACATCATGTTTAAATACAGATAACCATGCCACACTCAGGAGACTGCCAAAATCAATGCAGCTGGGAAAGAAAGCATTATCTGCTCATGACGATACAAGGTGCACACATTGCTTCAAGTTTACAAAAAAGGATCTAAAAACGGTTAATCACTCATGATCGTATTTTCTGTCACACGGTGGCTTAGGTGCCAGCAGCATTATCAGTCTGTCGCAAATTAACATTCTCATGCTCATGCATTATGCAGTCATTATTTTTGTGTTAAAATGTCCATGTTAATCTTAAATATTTTGAAATCGAATGCCCTTAATATGAATGAATAAAACAATTATGACTGTAGGCATTAAATCAAACCAAATAAGCAAGATTTTTTATTTTATAAATGCATGAAGGATATTTCAGTTAATGCAGAGACATGTCATGCATGCATTTGGATCACTAATAAATATATATACAGTATACTCTGCATCCAATGATGTGGAGTGAGGTTTGACATGAAGTTTAACTCTACTGTTGACATAGTGACATCATGTATACCTCAATAATATGCCCCTCTTTAGAGCTGAGCTGTGTAATCTAAATGGATTTTTTTTTTTAAAGAGAGAAAGATTTATTTAAGTGCATTTTATACATGAATCATAAAAGAACTACTAAGGAGTCCACACATCCGTCCTTACTCCACACTCTTAGCAACTACAACATAGCAACAGTGAAAGGAGGAGAAATCCTTGTTTCTTATTTGCAGATTCCCTCCCCATGGGTAATCCAGCCAATCACAGCTCAGGGCATGCCGGTCTTCAACAGAGCAATGAGCTCCTGATGTGAGGATAGCTATGGCTCTGAACTAAAATCTTCACCTGATCAGAGGGTTTCAGATTCTCGTTTCTGTCCAATCAGCACATACTCCACTCATGATTAAGCCAATCAGGAGGCTCAGGCAGCTGTGCAGCGGGGGGTAGTGGAAGCAGAGACAATTTATGATTTCTTGCTATTTTGACTTCACTGATGTCTCGCAGTTTGTGCATGCGTATCAGTTGGACTATATTTAATGCACTGTCTTAATTAAATCTGTTGAATTAGTAATTTATATTAAGTGATTGTTAGATAGTCAAGTGTTATACTAGAATGGTCACATGTCAGGAATTCCCAGGGATATCTCACTAATGAGCCCTTTGACAGTATTTAGTTTTTTAGTCCCATATGGTTTATCAGCACTTATCTTTTCCATCAAGAGTGGGCTGTGCTGGCAGGCCTTTTTAAATTATTTATTTTTAACACCTGTGTCACACGGGGCTCCAGCACTGACAGGTTGTGCGTGTTGCTCTGTGACTGGCTACAAGCCCACACGGTGTAATGAGAACACACAAACCCAACACAGTGAATTGGAGGTTCAGTTTTTTTTTCTTCTTTCCTGTTCTGAGGCGATAGAGACAGCAACAGCTAGCCTGACCCACTTACCAGGCAGTTAATCGCCATACGCATACGCACACACACGCATGCGTCCACACACACACACACACACACACACACACACACACACACACACACACACACACACACACACACACACACACACACACACACACACACTTAAAAAGCCATGTATGACACATGTGGGCATGACAGGGAATGCTTGTGTATGGTACTATATGTTCAAGCCCATATAGAAACCATACACAGGCACAGCCTACGTGGAAATCAATCATGCAGATACATTTTTCACTTGTGCAGTCATGATCTATAATGTCTTTATTGTTCAATCAGTGACATACTACATCCCTTCTAGCATTTGGTACACACACAAGCTGTAACATAATGTGCTGTATGCAGAATGCATACTGGGCTGAAGAGGACAACCCCATGTGGTTTCTGCAAAAAGAATGCTGAAAAAATGTAAACATGAAATCAATTAAGGGAAGTGGTCATTTAAAAATGATTTGTGTATATTATGTAGATTTTATGGTAAAACTGTAAAGTGACAATTTTTTTTTTCTTTCTTTTTTTTTCAAAGGAGGTTAAATCGAAAGCAACTGGACTTCCAGTTGCTTTCGATTTAACCTCCTTTGAAATACTATGACCTGGGCAAATGAGAATATGCACCGGCTGTAAAGTGACAAATATACAATATGAACTACAGGTTTTAATTGATTTAATGGGATTCAAAAAACCTAATGATAGTGTGTATCATTGATAATTATTACACACTAACAACGTCGTTCAATTAAATTACTTCAATTACTTCAGTTAAATTAATTCTGATGTCTGTGAGCCCACATTGACTCATCTAGCCAGTGGTTTACTGTAGCTGCTCCAGTGGGTGTTGAGTGACACCTAGAGGAGATTTGATGTTAATGCAGAAACTTGTATTAGAAAAACAGACACACACACACACACACACACACACACACACACACACCTCAAAACACTTTTTTCTGATAAACCCAAAAGATGACATTTTATGTTCTATAACAGTTTATTCATTTCACTACATTATTGGGATTAAATTAAATTACTAATTATTAGTTATTGGGCAGTACTGTTGATGCAATAGAGAAGGGTAAGTTGTTGAATCATTTGTGTCCATCTTGTGTCACTCATTTGTGTTTGTCTTCTGATTTTTTTGTCCTGTTCTTTCACAGCCGAGTCCAAAAGCAAGTCTCACAGCGAGTCAAAGCGTGAAGGCAAGGAACGCCACAGTCACAGCCACAGCAAGGAGTCTAAGCGGGACTCCAAGGAGCGCCACAGCAAAGACTCATCTCACAGGAGAGACAGAGACAAAGACAGAGACAGAGACAAAGATAAAGATAAAGAAAGAGACCGAGACCGAGACAGAGACAGAGACAGAGACAGAGACAGAGGGAGCAGCAATGTGGAGCAACTTCCCCATAGACGCAACAGTAAAGACCGCACCTGTAGTGGTGTAGAAGCACCGCCTGTTCGTAGGGACAGCAGGGACCAGGGCGGCAGCAGTGTAGAGCCCATCCCTGTGAGGCGGGACTCCAAAGACAGGGGCTGCAGCTCCTTAGAACCCATCTCTTTGATAAGAAGAGACTCAAAGGACAGAGGGATCAGCAATGGCGACTTGATGCCGAGGAGAGACAGCAAAGACAGGAGCGGGGGACACGGAGTGGAGTCTCTGCTGAGACAGGACAGCAAAGACAGGGAGAGACTCCTAGATCAGCCGCCCGAGCTGTTACCAAGACAAGACAGCAAGGAGAGGGCAAGAAACGGTGTAGATTCTAGACATGAAAGCAGAGAGAGACTGCTGGATCAACCACCTGAGCTCTTACCCCGACAAGATAGTAAAGAGAGAGCTAGGAACGGTGTGGACTCAAAGCATGAAAGTAGAGACAGGCCACCTGAGCTTTTACCCCGACAGGAAAGCAAAGACAGAGCTAGAACTGCAGCAGAATATAGGCATGACAGCAAGGACCATCGTCCTGATTTGTTACCCCGGCAGGATAGCAAAGATAGAGTTAGGAGTGACATTGAACACAGGCATGAAGGTAGAATTGACCAGCCACCTGAGATCCTGCCCCGACAAGAAACTTCCAGGGGCAGCAACAGTAAGGACAAAGTTGGCTACAGCTCTGAGTCCAAGCATGAGGGGAGAGAGAGGAGCAGCCACAACGGAGATCTTCCTCCTCCTCTTCTACCCAGGCAGGACAGCAAGGATCTGAGCAAAACTGGCCTGGAGGTGAGAAGGGACAGCAAGGACAGGAGTCTGAACGGCTCTGAGCAGCATAAGAACGGCAAGAGCCCCACTGCGATGGAGTACAGGTGCGATAACAAAGAGAGGGGACACCGATCGGACGGCACGCCTCGGCGAGACAACAGAGCGAATTACAGCGTGGACCAATCGAAAGCACAAGAGAGGAACGGCAGCACAGTGTCGGGACAGCATTCATCCACAACCACGCCTACTCACCACGGGAGATTATCTGGCAGTCCGCCGATGACCGTGGGAATAGGAAATGGTGAGGGTTAGCACCTCAAATTCAGAATCTAACGCTGATCATCAAACTGTCATATGTTTTAACATTGACGTGTGATTTTTTCTTCGTAGATCTGAAAGCCGCACCGAAGTATGGCCGCTCACCTTCTATGCCTGCGAACCCTTCACCGATGGGCACTCCACAGAGGAGAGCGGCAGAGACTCATCAAAGTCAGGTAAACACATTTGGTTGTTTTTCTGTACTGTACAATTTCAGCCTGTAATAATAGGTCATGAAGACTTACTTTATCAGCCCCCTTTTTAAATGTAGAATATACACAAATATACACAATTAATTGTGCTTTAACACAAAATTTAGAGATTTTGTTCTCAATTTCATTTGACATTCCTGTAATCTTCTAATAAGAATAAAAAGGGTCTGGGTCAGGTGATGTCATGTCCTTATGTGCACCAATTCCCATTAAGCTTATTTTGATTCAAAATATCTGATAATGAATAGTGAGTTGTTTTGTTACCATTTGTTAGGTCTGTTTTTTTTTCTTATTGATTGTTGCCTGTTTAGTCTTAATATATTTCATGTCATAGAGAAATATACAGTAGCAGAGTTAAAGCCAAGTGTGCAGCTAGCTTTGAGGTCAAGTTGTGTTCACGTAACTTAGAGCATTGACTTTGTCTCTCAGATGCCCCAGATGCCCTGGATATGTGGCGACACCACTATGCTCGAGCAGATCGAGAGGAAACGCACCCTGTGCATGGAAATCCGCTCCAGGCAGCATCCGCACCTGCAGAGAACTCTGGAGAGGCCTCCTCCTCCGGACAGGAACGAGGACAGGCACCAGGAGAGGAGTCAGTGCAAGCAAGAAAGTGCATCTGTCCTCCCAAGCTGGGGGAAAAGCAGCGGGGCCAAAAAGATCCGTCCTCCCCCTTACCCCACACAGACAACCGTATTCTGGGACACAGCCATCTGACAGTAACAACACACTTACACCTGCCTGCCACACAACCCCGAATTACCCACTCCCTCTCTCCTCTGGCTCGTGTTGATTTCCTCCCTGCGACATCAGGGAGCGTCAGGACGGCCGATCAGAGCACCAGGGGGAAGGATACTTGCTGATGTCAAAGGACAATGGTGGTTACCATAGCAATATTTCTGCTTGTTCAGGTTGTCATGTTTTCTTATCATCACTGGTGATATTTGATATTTTTCTATTTCCTGTAACTGGATTCTTGTAATATAATTAGTAGAATAGATATTTGATGAATAGATATTTTTTAAATGAGATGGGGATTAAAAAGCAGCTTAAATTATGTATAGTAGATGTAGATGCAATCTAATGTTTGTTTTTAAGTTATTTTTGTTTTAGTTATTTTACATTTGAAAGCATAATCTATCAATACTTGTACTGTAGTAGCATAATTTTCTTATGCCCAACTCTTTTTGTGCTTAAAGCACTAAAGTGAATGGACTATTCAATTCTGTCTATATATACTTTACATTTTCACTGTTGTATTGTAAGTTGAGGAGTCAATGTCAACGTGCTTTAGATTCCAGCGCCCTCCATGCCTGGTCCACTATGTTGTAGAATGTACAACAGTTGGTCCTAGAACAGAGACAGGAAATCTTGTGTGCTTCAGTTTGTATATTACAGTAAGAAGCTGTGTGGTCACTACGTCAAAGCCTTTTGAATCGGTTGAATCGTTCTATAGGTAAACCTGTTGGCTGGCATGTTGTAGATGACAGAGAAGGTGTGAGATGTTTCTGCTGTATTCTAAGATACGCTATGAGGGTGGGATGGGAAGGTAGTAAATTAGAACATGCATTATAAAAACAGTATAATATCCAAAACCAGCCAAAGCCTGTAAAAGCGAGATATGGGTGTGGTTGCACTTGGGGATGTTTGGTTATTTGAAAATGGGGTTGGTGGCAATAGCTGGCGAGTACCAGCGTCCTTACTTTGCCATGCACACTGCGAGCACCATGACACAGTGTAAATACTTGATGCCAACGACCAGCCCGTACAATCAACACCTGAGCTTTTAGAACATTTCTTAATTTTACTGCAGATTATAATAGCCATATGCACTTGCTTAAGAAATAACTTTCAAGATTATGCTTATATATATATATTTTTGAAAATGTTAGGAGTAGCGAGCTGTGCCATGTACGTTTTAATTTGTTGGCTGGGAGGTAAAGCCTCAGGAGTCTGGCTGTGTGTGACATACAGTCATCTATGATTGGTTGTCTCTGACAATATTTCCAATTCAATTGGCTGGCAACCAGTTCAGAGATCAAATCGTTAAAGGACCTATCACATGGCAACAGCTCTACCCAGTTAAAAGGACAGGGGTTGCACAAGGGCCTACAAATAAGAGGCTTTGTTAAAGAGAAAAAAGGAAAAAAACTGCACTACTGATCATCTTCCATCACATTTAATCAGGCTGGTTACATACATGTCCTTCTCCCCCAGCTCTCTCCCTCTACCTCAGCCTCCTGCTTACATCATCTAAATTGGTTCTCTTTGCACATTTAAATGCAATGTCAACATTGCCAAAATAGTATGGGTTTGACAAAAGAGCTAGCCCTCAGCGTGCAAGTGCAGTACCCCCTCTCTGGTGAGAATCAATGCTACAGAGGTCCCTCTGTGTTGTATGTGTATGTATGTGTGTGTGTGAGGGAGAGAGCTGTGTGTGTGTGTTCGTTTGTGTGTCTGTGTGTGTGCCAAGCTACACTGTATGCAAGTTGCATCTTTAAAAATGATTGTTTTAAGACATTCACTTTGCCCTCTCCATGATGTTGGTGGGTGGAGGTTGGAAATGTAATAATGATGATGTACAATCTTTTTGTGTGTATAAACGTGCACTGTGAAAAGGTAGAGAGAGCACCGCACTGTCAGAGTCCTCTGTCCTATTGCACTGAGTGTTCTCTTGTTTTGCGTAATAAAAAAGAAAAGGAAAAAATGTTTGAGGAAAAAAGTACTGTATACTGATTGTCACTTGGGTTCTGTTGAGAGAAATAAATAAATATGAACTTGAAACCCGCTATGGAAAAAAACTGGATCCTGTTGAATTTATTCATGTTGTTCTACCTTGGGAATTTCAGATGTAGGTTGTAGTGTTTTCAACTGTCATAGTTATTGAACTCTGAATAACTCTGAATGTCAAAACTTTTTTTTTTTAATATTTTAATTGAGGCGCACAACTTACATAGAAGAAGAAAATATATTTAGACCATTTCGCCTGAAGGATGATTTAGTTAGGATGTTAACACCAATCGGAAAAAGTGGGTAAATGTAAAAAGCTTAAAGCACAGCAGCATAATGATCAATTAATAAAATATTTTGTCATTAGAAATAGCACCTCATTGAAATAATGACAGAAAAAATACAGACAGAAGTATTGTTAAAAAAATAAAAGAAAGAAACTGTTGATCAGATAAAGATATAAATTACACAAATTTTTGTCACAAAATATTATTGAAATATTGCCCTGAGAGGACATCAGAATCAGGTTTTGATACTTAAGTTGATGACCTTTATTTTTCACGGAGGCAGACGTGACACTGACTGGACTTGCTACGTTGTTTGTCGGCTGCTTTGATGGTGCCGGGCTTCACAGCGATAAACTGGTCTGTCTCACTCACAGTTGTCAGCCAAAAACTGTAGAGGTTGGCAAAGTAGTGACACGAGCCTCGTGCACCCTGGCACTCTATGAAGGGATGAGTCCTGAAATTCTTAAGGCAGCTACCAGAGGAGGTCAGAGACTGTCCGCCGCCTTCGTCACCCGCCCCGGTGTGCTGAGGACAGGAAGAAGCAGCAAGAAGACACTCAGGGGAGTTGATTGCATTTTATTTTCATCCATACAATCTAGTATTTTAATCTCACTCACCAGGAGGAAAGAGAAACCCGTCCACAGGCTCCTCCAGCCAGGTGGGCACGGAGGAATTGTGTGATCCTGGCTGTGAAAAGCCACTGCGGGTGCAACCGTCTCACAAACAACGCAGCGGCTGATGTGGGAGCTGATCTCCTGGCCGAAGAGTGGCATCATGGGTATGGGAGCAGTGGTGGAGAGCCAATAGGACTTGTCATTGCGACTGGAGAAGTGGCAGGCGGCTTTGTTGCAGTAGGAGAAAGGCATGGTGGAGAAAACACGGAGGCAGGAGCCAGCCTGGCCTACAGGGAGCGCAGGTAAGAGAAGAGAGAGGAGGTTTAAAGGGATAGTTCACCCAAAATTCAAATTTCACTCATTATCTACTCACCCTCATGTCGACTAAGAGCTGTGAGAATTTTCAGAGTCCTCCGTGCCTTCTCTGAGTTACGGGGGGGTCCGTGCAGCAGTATTTGTCCATATAATGGTTGTGAATGGGTACCAACTTTCTTCGTCCAAAAAGACACACCAAAAAACATCCAAATACATCCATACTGCTCGTCTGTAATCTCCCTCTTGTATTGAAGCCCCGACATGAGAAATTGTTCCGAAAATAATTAAATAAGTCTATATTTTAAGCTTGTTTGTAGCGGAAGCTCCCAGTGTCTCGGTCCACTGCTCTTCCTGTGTCAGTGCAAATCTCGCGTGATACTTCAATACAAGAGGGACATTACAGACAAGCAGTATGGAGGTGTTTGGATGTTTTTTGGTGTGTTCTTTTGGACGAAGAAAGTTGGTACCCCCCCCCCCCCCCCCGTAACTCCGTAATGAGTGAAATTTGAATTTTGGGTGAACTATCCCTTTAAAAGAAACAAGAGGGTACAAATTCCAAGACATCAAAACAGTAAAAATTCACTTTATCTGAACCCTTACCCAGGTCTTGTGTGTGAGCCTTTTCTTGTCCCTCCAGGTACACCAGGCTGTAGCCCACCCAAAGCTCACTGCTGCCTCCAGGGCATCGTGGCACCTGGACTGACTGGCTGTGGATAACCAAAAGGAAGCCTGCTCTTCGTGCCCCCCTACGGCCGGACTCACCTGGATCACCAGGGGCACCTGGGATACCTGGGGAATGGAGGGGTCAACCATACTGTCTGTGACCCTGAGTTTCTTGTATATAGTAGTTGTCTTTTATTTTATCCTGCCACTGGATTTGATAGAACAAAAGGATGAGGTTGTAACGTGATGTGGTTGTTCACCTTGTGGTCCGACAAATCCTCGCTGACCATTTTCTCCTGGGTCTCCAACAGGCCCTTGAGGACCAGGGGGACCTACTGAACCCGGGAGCCCTAAAGACCCTACAGGACCCTTCTCTCCTGAAACACACAGTGCATACAACAGGAATCAATATAGAAACAGACTTGAAAGTGTACACATACTGTACATGAAGATATGTCTTAAAATATATTACACTATCTTACCTTTACGTCCTGGAGTCCCAGGTGGACCCACATCGCCAGGGAACCCCGGAGATCCTGAGAGACCAGGTGGGCCTGGAAGTCCGAGGGGACCCCCTTCAAAACAACCACTGACTGATTCACCACGAGCACCTTTGATACCTGGTAAAAACATAATATACTGATTACCATATTTTTTTCACAACATTTTAAGAGTTGAATAAGCAAGAATAAATCATAAACTAATGGCAGCAAAACAAAACAAAAATCTAATGTATAGAATTTCAACCAATGTCTCACTTAAAGGGGAACTATGCAAGTATGGTCGCTTTTCCACTGTTTTGCTAACCCTCCTCCCGACCATGTGCATTTGTTCTCAACGAAGCTGGCGAGAAAGCAGTCAATAGAATAATAATATTATTGTATACGCATTACGATGTGTATATTTGTGTAGTCTTATCTGTCATAAGTATTAGTGTTGTCGTGCCACCGAGACGAGAGCTGGGACACCAAGGTGGAGGCACCGATCTTGCGAGGGTTAGGGTTAGGTAAGGTTGGTTTTTGGCCAAGAGATGCTACATGGAATACAGATAGTGTCCATTTTCCCTTGTAACAAGTTACAAGTAATTTATTTAACCATCACAATTACTCCAAAGCTGTTTAATTAAGGTAAAAATGTGACATAGTTAAGCTAAAAATCCTGCATAGTTCCTCTTTCAGTAATGAGTTCACTTGCCTTCTTCTTTGTATGTTTTCTGTCACCTTCTATCGTGAAAATCCCAGAAACAAAGAGGGAATGTAAATCTTTAAAAAGTTATTGGCATATCGCTTAGCTACAGCACCACTCACCTACATCTCCAGGCAAGCCAGGTTGTCCCTTGCGGCCCCAGGGACCATGTGCACCTTGTTGACCTTTGAGTCCTGGAGCACCCATAAGACCCCTATGACCACTCACACCTGTCAATGTGCAGCAGCGTTTAGTGTGCATTCAGGTGAATGGCATGTAATGGCCTGCTGTTGCACTCTAATCTACCTTTTGGACCAGGAAAGCCTGGAAAGCCCGGAGGTCCAGGGGGTCCTGGGGGGGCCCTATCTCCCTTAGTGCCCGGTAAGCCAAGGTGACCATGCGGTCCTGGGTCTCCCCTCTCCGAAATGCTGCCACCAGGAGGGCCTGGCTCCCCAGGAGAACCTAATAATCCAGTGCAACATCCCAGATGTGAACAGAGATTAAAAAGGACGTGTGCACAAAAAATCACAAATATGTTGACATGACATCATCATAAATAGTCACACATTTGAAATATTTATTTATGCCCACATATAAAGAAGTACAAGGGTTCTTGCACAAGGGACATAAACACTGCCAGTGCAGTTGACAATGGAAGACGGTCAGACACAAAGCGCCTGGGCGGCTGAACACAGTTACATACAAACTGACCTACAGGTCAGATAGAAAACAGACATTCAAGGATACAAAAAACATCGTCTCCTCCAGATTGAGCGGCTACCAATAATAACTGAGACTGAGCAGTACCTGGCCAACTGTTTAGCTCTTCTTTTAGGGAGGCCGGCCATCTGAAGGCCCCTCACAACCAACTTATGCACATTCCCCAGGCTACCAAATATAAAGACTAGAAGTTTACATCTGTAGCCCAGCTGAGAGATGGTCTGCTTCAGCTGCTGGTATTTCAGCACTTTGGTCAGAAAGGCCTCCTCTAGGCTGTAATCAAAGGTACAGCCGACCTCCAGAATTAGCACCTCTCTATGATTTTCATTAACAACAACAACATCAGGAGTATTAGCTGTTACATTAGAGAACATTGAGACATCATTACACAGGCTGAACATACTCGGCTTCACAGTAGAATGTTTATACAGCATGATGGAAGACCTGAAGATAGAAGAGATATCTGCTGATATCAAATCTACAATTCTGTCATGCCTACATATGTAGAGCCCTCTGTAAACATGGCAACCATTTAAGATGTGAGACATGGTTTCAGCTATTTGTACACACACGCACACGCACACGCACACGCACACACACACCTGGGAGTCCTGGAGGTCCTGCATGTCCTATAGGTCCTGGTGAAGACACACAGTTTTTTCCGGGGTCACCAGGTGGCCCTGGAAAACCTGGAGTACCTGATGGGAGAAATACAGAAAGTTCAGTTCTCTCTGTCCCCAAATATATAGAGCAATGGAGCAGTAGTAGCCAAACTCAAATGGAGAGCTACAAACAGAAACAGAAGGTCATGTTTTCTCAGATTGTACTGGGTTTTTGTTGTCACTCCATGGCTGATTACAGTAGGCCTACTTCATGGTAAGAAGTTATTGTAATGTTTTTTGAATGATCATTTAAGAGACAATAATCTAAAATCAACCTGTGAGAGAAATCATTTCAAGCACTTTCTGTGGCAAAGGAAAATCCATGATATGACTTGACTTAATGTTTGACTTAAATGTATGCTGTCCCCCATCCCCCATTATGGACTAGTGAAGTAGACGTATTGATAATAATAAATAAAATAAAAAAATAATACCTCTGTAACCTGGTGGGCCCCTCTGGCCTTTGGGCCCAGGAGAAATGACTCCTGTAGGCCCTGGGAATCCCCTGTGTCCTTTGTCTCCAGGAAAACCTTCTGGTCCTGGAGGGCCAGGGATATCTTTGCCTTGAAGTTCACATTTATAGAGTAAGCATAATGAAGTTAACAATGCACAAAGATCCAGCTCAGTCTGATCAAGCCTTTGTATTCTGGAGACAAATGGGGCTGGTTACCTTCTCAGATTTGTACACGCATAATCATTTAGCTTCATTCAATGAGTTGAAGGAAAGTTTTTCCCTTCCTCAATCCCACTTTTTTCGCTATCTACAGTACAAGTAAGGCATTTTGTTAAAGAAAATGTAAACAACTACATAAATCCTAGTATGGAGCACTCATTTTTTGCTATAATGAAACAAAAGCCAGGATCTAAACACCTTGTTTCAAAATTTGTTTCATTGTTTTGTCAGTTTTGTCAACAAACCAGATCAGGTCTGCCTGGGAGGCAGATCTTGGTATAGAGCTGTCCGATGAGGTGTGGAGGGAAGGGTTGGAAAAGATTCATTTAGGTTCAACTAATGCCAGGTTGCAGCTGATCCAATATAAAATCATGCACAGATTACATTATTCCAAGGTAAAACTCAGTAAAATGTATCCTGATGTTTCCAATATTTGTGACAGATGCAACCAAGGTCTAGGGACTCTGGGGCACATGTTTTGGCTCTGTCCAAAGATTGTTTCTTTTTGGCAACAGATCTTCTCATGGTATAGTAATGTTTATGATGTGCAGCTGGATCCAGATGTAGTTTTCATATTGTTTGGTTGCTCCGAAGCTTTCTTTTTACTCCCTCGCCCTATGCAGGTGACCATCAGATTTGGCACGTTGGTGGCAAAAAGGTTGATACTTAACGACTGGAAGGCCACTGACCCTCTTAGCTTTTCCAGGTGGCTAAGGGAAATGGTCTCAGGGATACACCTAGAAAGGCTTCGCTGCAATCCGGGTACTGTTACACCACCCGTGGAGACTGACTGTGTCTGGGGCCCCATTGCGAAACATATTAGCACAATTTTGTAAATGTCTGGGTAGTGTTGTTTGTTGTTGTTGTGTTCTGTTTTTTTTTTTTTTTTTTTTTTGTTCTTCTTGTGTTTGTTTGCTTGTTTGTTTCCTGTTTCGGCTGTGTGTTTTCGTTCCTGTTTTTGTTTTGTTTTGATGTTGCTGTCTTTATTGTTTAGTTTGTGTACTTGTTTGTTGTGGGGATTTTGGAGTGATTTTTGAAAAATAATAAAAATATATAATTGGACACATTGAAATTTTTTTTTTAAAAATTAAAAAATTAAAAACAATGGACAAAGATGAAGAGGATCTTGCTGAAGGGGTTGTTGAACTTTTTTTATCCCTCTTACCACATGATCCTTTAATTCCCTTTGGACCTCTAAGACCATCCAATCCATCCAGACCTGGTGGTCCATGGAGCCCTGACATAAGATCACAACACAACATGAGAAGAATCTTGAGTGGTGTCTTCAGTGCCTTAAAAAATGTTTTCTCTTTATATCTGGGTACAACACCCATACATTTTTATTTGCAGGGTATGTTTTTGGTGTCCCAGTGTCTTTTCAAATATGTTACTGGAAAACACAGCCTGGAAAGTATAGCCTTCATTATCCATCTATTGTCCACATCAATCAGTTGTTTCTTTTGGGTAGTAACATTTGAAAACCCCTTAGACAAGCCAGTTTGCCCTGAGTAATCAGTAATAAGAGACAAGGATCTTGTTTTAGTACCTGGAGGCCCAGACAGGCCAGGTGGACCTGGTGGTCCTAGACCTCCATGATCACCTGGAATACCTGGAAAACCTGGAAGCCCTGATGGGCCCTGAGGCCCAGGCAAACCTGTAGAGGCACAAAACAATATGTGTAACCAAAGCACAAAGTTCAAATAATGGTGAAATAGAAAGGTAAGCATTGAGGCATTGTTTTAATGGCTAAAACAGCAAATAACAATTTATAAGAATCAAAATTCTAAACTGGAGCTGATTTTTTACCATGTGATAACAAATTATGCAGGTTACTGGCAAAATTTCATTTTTTTTATGATGATATAAATCTGACAATACATATACAATTGTATACAACTGTGTTGATATTTCCGTTACACTGCAAGTTCTTCCTCTTCTCCTGAGTATGATCCTGAATCAGCATTCAAAGTTTCAAAGGCCAACCTCTGCATTGCTGCAGCATATTATTATTATTATTATTATTATTATTATTATTATTATTATTATTATTATTATTATTATTATATTAGTACTTTGATTCAAATTTAACTGGAAATCACCTGGTCCTCCTTGTCTTCCTGGTTCTCCCTGAGTGCCTGTTGATCCTGGCTGTCCTGGCCTTCCTCTGGGCCCTGGGTCACCTGGATCCCCTGGACTCCCTCTGGGTGCTGGAGGACATGATATTGTGGATATAAATATATTCCCAGAGATATACTGTATCTGTTAAATGTAGTCTAGGAAAACTCCTTTAAAACATGCTTAATGATTTTCTAGCCTGCTCATTGTGACATTTTCTTAATTTACCATTGGGTCCATCATCCCCGGGCAATCCTTTGAGTCCAGGTGGACCTGGTTGTCCATAGGACAGTCCTGACTCTCCTGGAACAGATTTGGACAGATTTCATCATGTTCACACTGAATGAAACATGTTTAAAATCCAGAGAGATATTTGACTTTATTGTTGTACCTGCTGATTGATTTGAATTTATTTCAGAAATATATCACAATGTTTTTCATACACCAGAAAAAAAGTCAATTGTTAATCCCATCTATTGCATTTCCCTCGAGCTACACAGTATTTTATTATCAGATTATTATGAAACACATTATGCTGTTTCCTTTACTCACCCTTGGCACCTGATAATCCTAGAAGCCCTTGTTCGCCCGGATGTCCCGTAGGTCCTGTATCTCCCTATAACAGACACGGACACATTTAAACTATTGAACATAATTTCTGACATAAAAGCCACTTTGATGTAATTCTAATGAACGTAATGCAAGTTGCAGCTATTTTTAATGTATCTGGGTCACAAATACAGAAGAACTATACACAGACATTTACTAACTGATATATTAATACATTAAATTAAAGTTAATTGCATACTTGATCTCCAGCATGTCCCTGATATCCCCTTGGACCAGGGAAACCTTTGCTTCCAGGGCGCCCAGGAGAGCCTGGTTTTCCTGACCTGCCTGGAGCACCGGTGCTGCCCTTACACCCTTCTCTACCAGGCCATCCCTCAGGCCCTGGGTCACCTGGTAATCCTTTTACACCCTTTAAGCCTGTAAAGGACAAATCACATATCTGACATTTTACTAGTTGGACTCCAACAAATAATCTTGTTTTAAAAAGAAGTGACAGCTCCATTGCCTCTAAATCCATGTGGGCCTGGTGTCCCCTTCCTTCCTATGCATCCCACTGGGCCTTTTGTCATATTCACAATCCTTGCTGGGCCTGGTGGTCCTGGAAGACCAGGTACACCTGGACAGACCACATTATTTGAGATTAAAGACATGTCAAGCTGCACCATAAAATACATTGAAATTGCAATTCAGTAACTTAATTTCAAAAGCAGCCAGGTTGCATGGCACATCTTTTTGCCCCCTATAGATTCCTACCTTTGCTACCACGCAGTCCTGGGTCTCCTGTGTAACCTGGTTGACCATCACGGCCTCTCTCTCCTGGTTTACCTCTGGGTCCCGGGGGTCCAGGACGACCTGGTGAACCACTTGGTCCAGCTGTGCCAGGATAGCCTGTTTCACCTAGATCAATCAAAAATAAACTCTCATTTGAGTCAGAGCCAGTCTAGTTTGCAGATCTATGCAAAGCATTGTCGATAAAATGTAGACTGGATTTCAGTGCAGACCTATTGTCAGCGGCTAATGTTTGAATTTGTGGATGAACTTTATTAACAGGTCACTGGGTTAGTAACACATCCAACTTGGAGTGTGGAGCTGGGGGTGATGGAAAACATGGTAGTCCGATGTCGTAATGACTGGTAGGCTCCATGTAAAGAGATACAGGTGCAGCTGAAAGGGTTATTAAAGGCAAGCAGACTGAGTGGCTGAATGTAGAAAAAAAATGTCGTTTTAGACTTAATTGACTGTATGTCGTAAACAAAATGACCTGTAAGTTTTGATTTTATATATAAAGGTGTTTGTATGACTTTAAATGATCAAGTAAAAGTGCATCAAGAAAGAGAGAGGAAACAGAACTTGTGTTTACCTTTTGGTCCTGGCCCGCCTTCAAGCCCAGGATCTCCTGGAAGGCCAGTGGGGCCTCTTGGTCCAGGTGTGCCATGCAGACCGGGAGGGCCAGAGAAACCTGGAGGACCTTTTGGTCCATAACCAGGTGGACCTGTATCTCCCCTCAAACCCTTCTGACCATGGCTGCCTATTCAACGTCATAAAAGTTAATGAGAGAAATATGTTAATGGATGGTTCAGTGCATGCAAAGCTAAATATATTGTATATGACTGTGCTCAGTTTCTACACTCAGAGGGCCAGCATCACATCCAAAAATGTATCCTGCTGCAGCTGTATGCTCACCTCTTGCTCCCTCCCTGCCATGGTTTCCAGGAAATCCAGGAGGTCCTGGATATCCATGCAGCTCACACACAGTACATGGCGATCCAGGGAGGCCAGTGACACCAGGGTCTCCAACAAGTCCTGGCTCACCTTTATGACCTTGTTGTCCAGGTTGACCTTGTGTGCCTATGAGTCCAAAGAACCGGTGGTTATGACTCTAATGAACAGTAGAGAGTGGGAAGTACACCACAGTACTTCTGTGTGGACACAGTTTTTCTGTGATTCAGGACACATTGACTGAGGCCTGAGCTCTACATTGATTTACTCAAGGTTTTACCTGGAAATCCTGGGATTCCAGGAGAGCCAGGTGGTCCCTTTGTCCCTACTGCCCCTGGGCGGCCAGGTGGGCCAGGAGGACCAAGACGGGCAGAGAGGACATCTCCTGGGATACCCTTCCTGCCTGGGAGTCCTGGTGACCCAGGAGGACCTGGAGGCCCATCCAGGCTATAACCAGCAGGACCGGGGTCACCTGGATCCCCATTAAAACCTGGAGGTCCTGTTACAAATAAGAAAGATCTATAAGCATATAAACAACACTCCAAATTGCATGATGACACAAGTGCATAATAGTGAATAAGACGTTTTACAACATTTTAGAGTAAAAAGGCCAGGTCTCTCAAAATGTCCTTTTGGTGTTTTAATGAAGCAGGTGGCGAGGTACAAACGTTTCAACCGCAATAGTCTTCCTCAGTGTACAAAGAACCAGGAAATGCTTGACGTTTAAATACCGTCAGCTAATTATCACTTCCGCTTTTCAAAATAAAATGTACACAAATGTATACAAATGAACAAAATATAAATCATATTGCACAGTGAAGCAAATACTGTAAAGTGCGTATGAAAAATAATGGCCATAAAGCCCAGTGACGTATAAAGTGCATATGCTAAATAAGAAAAAGAAAAATAGTGACAAATTTCAGATAATAAAGCACAGTGAAGTAGAAGGACATTTTGAGAGTGCTGGCCTTTCTACTCTTTTTATGCTTTTTTGAGCCGTGCACCTATCGACTGCTTTAACCGGTGAGTGTGCTTGCTGATCCCTTTTCAACAACATTTTAGAGTGACATTACCTGGTGGACCACTTGTATCATGAGCGTCCTCTCCTCGCATGCCTTTCGGGCCTGGGTGTCCCGGATCTCCAGAAACACCATTTGTTCCTGGGTTACCTGGAAACCCTATAAGGTGCAAAAAATAAAAAAAAATAAAGTTGAACTCCAACATGGAGTGAAGGTGCTTCATACTATTCATAAAAATTTAGTTCAGAAAAAATTGGCAATTGACAATTCATTCACATCCATTCTATGCAACTCTTGGTAAAACAGTGTTGAGAGGCAGTTTCGCTGTGAACTTATCAGTTGATGTGGCACTGAAAACAACATAACAATCACAAAGATAATCAAAAGATTATAGCATAACACGTAGACTTACCTGGGGAACCTGGTTCACCCTTACGTCCAGGTGGTCCACGCTCGATTTCATGACAGCATGGCTCAATTTCACCTGATAACATGAATACAACATGCTTAGCACATGACACCTGGTTTAATATGGGTAAGGAATTGTTAAAACCAAATAAGAACACAGTCAGAAATGAATCATGTCTCTGACCTGGGGGTCCCGGGCGTCCAGGAATTCCTGGTGGGCCAGGATATCCCTCGCTTCCTTTCAGTCCAGGTGGCCCTACGGGTCCTGGAAGACCAGAACCTCTGGGGCCTACACTCCCTAAAACACCTTTAGGTCCAGGAAGACCAGGGTAACCTTTAGGACCAGGTAATCCTGGATACCCAGGACCCTGCATACATTATTTAACAAAGTGGAACATTTGACATGCAATTATACAATTTGAAATTAACCAATAATTAATCCAATTTACACTATTTAAAACAAGCACACTCACTGGTGGTCCAGGGTCTCCTAAAGGGCCAGGGGGACCATCCAGTCCTGGCCTACCTGTTGCTCCAGGAGGGCCCGTAGATCCACCTGGTCCTTGTTCACCCTTGATACCTTTCAGCAACGAGAGGAAGAGAATATTGTTGTTTTCTTTTCTTTCTGTTTACTACAAGTTGGCAAAAGAATCTCTGAAGGACTTATCACTTTGACATAACCTCTTCCCCCAACACCTCTCAACAACCTAATATCCCTAATTAGCATTTAGCTTAATCTCCTAGTACATACTGAATATGTGTAGAACTTTGTACTTACACCAGCTTTTCTACTAAACTGAAGCTCCATTCATATCTCTCACTAGTAAGTTGCTTTGGAAGAATACATCCCCAAATGTAACATAATGTAATGGGGTATTATCTTGAGATACAGAGAGGTAGGTAGTGTTTACAGATACAATTCCCTTGTACAGTAAGAGTTTGTGCTCCGACAGGTGTCTCACCTTTACCTCCTACAGTATAAGATTCCCCTTTCTGACCCTTCAGTCCACTTGCACCAGCAATGCCTGGGTAGCCCTATGGAACAACACATAGTCAAACAACACAACTTTACATGTTTAAGGAAACTGCAAATAATTAAACAGTTTAAGCCTTGTTATCATTTGGCCTACTTGTGGCCCTCTTGGTCCCCAATCGCCTTTAAGTCCAGTGTCCCCTCTAAGTCCTTTAGTTCCATGTAACCCTGGAGGTCCTGGAAAACCAATTGGACCAGGGGGGCCGATGCCTCCCCCACCAGAAGTGCATACACATGCCCCTTCACAACCTGTAGAAGACAGGGGTGGCAAAAAAATATGCATCATATACTGCAACTCTAGATCATCATATATCTATTCCAGTTCACCTCCAGTTGAGAGGATGAGTTTAGATGTTAGATTGTGGCAACGGCTGATGCACCGAAACAGTCAGATCACCTTTAATTCCTTTTAGGCCTTTGTTTCCTGTAGGTCCTTGGGATCCTGGGTCACCATTGTCACCAGGGAAACCAGGCTCACAGTAATAATCTGCAAGACCAACCAGCCACAAATATCAACATAAACTAAAAAGACTCTGTACTGGAAGCAATTTGGATGAATATTTGAGTTCAGTATTAGAACATATCTTTAAGATCAAAAACTCACCTCCACATCCTAGTCAGATCCCAATAAGTATTCCATAAACACACATGTAGACACAAACACACAAATATCAGTCAGGTGAATCAGAATACTAATGAAGATGCACAAAAACATTAAAAGCAAATGTGTTCAACATCTGTTCAAACAATGACATTTTATTTGTGTCTTAGAAGAAACTTGTGCTGTGCTGTGTTCTCAGTAATAACCAATATACCTGTTGGGCCGGGGCGGCCTATGACACCTTTTATTCCAGGGAACCCTTTAGTTCCTTTTGGTCCTGGCAGTGGATTGAATTCAAAGTCGATATACCTTCCTGGTTCTCCCTTGTAGCCCTTTGGACCTTGGGGCCCTTGTGGACCAGGCAGACCGGGCACCGCTGGAAGAGATGATGCAAGGGATGATACAAGACTTCAGATGAGTTAGATCGGAATCCTGCATTTTATATAACTCAAGCAAAGTCACTTTGAGTTGTGTTGGTGACTTTGTGGCAGTAATACAGTATCTGATGAGAACTTTGATTGCCAGTACAAACAGAGAAATAAATCAAAACCTGACCAGACTGAATTCGATATAGTCAGTGACAGAGACAAAGGCTGAACTCTGACCTGGTATCGATTGCCCTTTTGGGCCAGGAGGTCCATGCATGCCCATGTCCCCGGGGTCACCTGGGAGTCCAGATGCTCCAGGATACCCATGATCACCTTTCTCACCTGAAACATTCAGATACCAAATAGTGAAAAAGTCAAAGACACTGTGTTATTAGAGTGTAATAGTGGCCATTTACTTGTAAGAGAACTAACAAGCAAAATGCAGTAGCAGTAAGTCTTATTAGTGTGAATGCTGAAAGCATTTGGCCATTTTCTTCCGCCTTTTTACGGTCTTCTTCTAGTCCTTCATACTTTGTGCTATTTCAACAATTCATATATCAAAACGTGCAACTTTTTCTGGACTTTATCGGATGTATTCAAATTTTTCATACTTTTTCAAATATTTAACTTTTTCTGATTTTTTTTTTCCCCCATAGAGAATGCATTGGAACAGTCTTCAAACTCTTCAAATCTTCTTACTTCTTTCAGCCACTAAAGCTTCACCATACTTTCTGCTAGAGACTTCATTCAAATTATAAGCTGTAGACAAACTTTTTAAGTGTTCCTCTATGACTCAGCTTATTGATATCTTCAACAGTTTCTGATATGTGGCAGTTTTAAAATCATTAAGTTTTTTGACAAAATCCAGCTTTATTATGGGTGTGTGTTGCGTCTAACGAGCAGAGCTAGAGTGGTGACATTGTCAGCCAGAGTGGAGAGAGGCAAAAAAACATTCTAGAGTTTTTCTGGCTAAACTGTCAGCACGGCCACAAATTAAACTCTAGACACATTATTTTCTCCAGTTTTGTAGCCACATTTGTCTTCTGGCTAAAATTCTGGTCAAAAATGCAAAGAAACTTAGATAATAATTTAAAATATTTTTTAAATGCAGCCAGGGAGCTCTCTGCTCTCATTCAGCCCAATGTATTTTTTTCACAGCAGTAGGAGAAGGAGCTCAACTTTGTAACTTGCTGTTAAGTGCTTTTTAATTCGTTTTAATTCACCAAAAAATAGTCACAGGTCACAAAAAAGTCCTCTTCTTACTTGGTGTGGCTAATTTCTGTACTTTCCTTACTTTTTTCTCTTTAAGCAGAAGCCAGTGATCCTCTTATTAAAAGTTTTCTTTGCCCCTCACATACTGTCTCTGTCTGTAGCCCAGTGGTTAGCTTGCTGGGCTCAAGACCTGAAGGTTGCTGGTTCAAATCTTGCCTTAACAACAATTATAGTGAATTATTTTCCCAGTCGTCCTCTGTTGACTTCTGATAAATTGCTTCATGTTGAAACTGCTGCTCTCAGCCTGAAATTCACAGAAATTTTCATTGTAAGTCATTCAAGCTTGACTCTCAAGCTTTCTTGGTGTTCACACAGTGTGTTTCCAACAGGTGCAGCTTTGGGCTCGTTAACTTCAGAGTGAGACAGAGTGCAGCTCATCAACAGACAACAGTCTTTGCAACTGTGTGTACACTGTGGCCTAGAGGCAAAGTCAAAGTCTACTGACCATGAGGTTGTGGGTTCGATTCCTACCTCACTCAAACATTTGTATGGTGATCACTGCTTGCACTATTTGCTAATTCTGCAACAGTGTTCAGCTGCTTTCAGCATTCACATGCATTTCCATCAGGAAATGCTACTTTATCTAGTTAAAAATGTTCTACAAGAAACACTGCATTTAGCAATGGTTTATGAAAATAGCTTAACAGTGAAAAGGGGACAGGAAGGATTTATGAAGTTTCATACTTTAAGGCAGTTCTGAATCTGTTGTTACTGGTAGGTTTCAAGTTGACCACAGTTTGGAAATAAATTCAGAGCCACATTGCAGTGCTCCAGTGAGGTTGTGATAGTAAATAGAATTTGGGAGAAAAAAGCTTGAAGCACCCCACTGGACAGTCGCACAATAACCAGTGGAGAGATCTAAACTAAACTTTCAGCATATCAGCTGGAACAAATAGATAAATTGATCAAAATTAGTAATATGTACACATTTTATTCTATTTATCTATTTGTTCAGTCAGATAGTTCTACCAGTGGCCTAACTTTGCTCAAACACTGATGAGAGTGTAGTTTCTGCAGCGGCCTCACCTCTGGCATCACTATAAAAGGACACAGGACCAGGGGGTCCTGGATCTCCGGAGTAGCCCTGTTTTATGTATGGATAAAGAGAGAAAAAATATATTCCTTTTCAGCAAGATGTGACAGATGAATATTACATTTCTAAAGATGAAGAGTGATCAGGAATCACTGCTCTGTTCCAGATGAATACATTTCACTGTTCCACTGACAACCACAAGGGGGTAGTATGCAGGTAAAGACATAGGAAAGCTGCCAACAAGCATCCACCTTGCTTTTAAGTACAGACAGGGGCGGATCTAGGTTCATGGGAGATCCGAGGCTTAGCCCAGAGGGAGTTTTTTTGTCTTTGTTGCGGACTGTGATAGGCCTACTGGAAATTTCAACATATCAACTTTAGGTAGACAAAAGTGTTGTCCTGAAGGATCCACAAACAGGTGTTACATCATAAAAAAAAGAAAATATAAAACATACTCATAAACTACTCAAATAAAAATGATATGGCAGTGCATGTAATCCTGATTGACATCAGCCTCCCTACCTACAGCATTACGCTTTAAAAAAAGGAAAGAATCTGAATTTAAACTCAATTTGTCTGACTTACATTTACACAACTCACAAAAAGTTAGGGATATTTGATAAGAATATCCCTATAAAAAAATTCTGCTACAGTGATAATCTATCATGAGGCCTTTTAAGTAGAAGGATGCAATGGTCATTTCTTTATCTCAAACAAAAGCTAACAACAGTGGTGGCTGTAGCACAACAAAAATCTCAATGTCTAAATAACTTTGTGTTTTCTTGGTCTCATGATGTCATTGAACATGGTGGAAAGGAGAGGGAGAGAGAAGAGGACTATACAAATTGTCATTGAACCAGAACATTTAGTGGTTCAATGACAACTGAACCACTAAATCAGATGGTGCTTGTGATTTTTGTAGTTAAAGGTGTACAGAAATGGCCGTTTGTCCTGTTTGTCGCGCCGAGTTGTCACGAGCTGCAACACGAGTTTACCCGAGTAAGGAAAACGAATTTGATTGGTCGTTATCGAGCGGGCGGGACATTCAAAGCTTGGGGCGAGCCCGAGCTCCGTGTGTGTGTGCGTGTCTCAGACATCTGAATGACGGATCAAATATCAGCGGCTGGTGAATCGTGTACAGGCTGACATATAATCTGTGCGCCTGCATTATCCAATGCGGGAAAAAAAATACACACTTTCATCCCGGATTTACTCAAAAATAGAATTTTGCACAAAGTTTGGCCTACATTGTCTGATAGATGAGTTATTACACTAATTTTATGACCCAGAGTGGGCTTAAATTAAATTTTATTTTCTGTACACCTTTAATCACCTTGTTAGAGAACAGCATGTTATTCAATAAGGACTGAAACATTGAACAACTGGACATGTGCATTCAAAAGTTTAGAGAAGGTTGAATTAAGTTCACCTGTAAAGGTTATAGTGCATTTTAGGTGTATTCTGAAACAGGGGCGGGGTTAGGGGATGGCTATTTGGGCTCAAGCCCCGGATGTTTTTGCCAAAGCCCCGAATGTTTTACAGTAGGGGCAAAAAAAAACCTCAGCGCGGTTTATGTCAGTCTCCCTCCGCTGACCGCACCAGTCTGAAGTGTAGCCTCATGGACGTCGGAACTGTTTATTGAGAGGGGGTGATTTTTACTGGGAGGGTCGGGGGAGAGACGCACACTTATCAGTGATTATGTGATTTGAAGTTACTTTATAATAGCATACCGCATTTCCTCAAATAATGGCCGGTATTTAATCATTACACAAACAAAAAAAGGCCGGCCCTAAATACAAGCCGGGTCAAAAAAAAAAAAAAAAACCCTCATGCGTGGACTGTCTGTGAGACTGACGGGAGTGATTCTATCTTCCCATTTTTGCACTATTTTTCACAGCATGTGTCTTCTATAAATTATTAGTCATGTGTGTCTGTGCAAAGCTCACCTTTGGACCAATTCTTCCAATGAGGCCTGGAAGTCCCCTTTCTCCATAGATACCCTGAAATTACAGTATATCACTATATTTACCTGAACTGTTTGCATAGTGTAGTTACTCATGAGAGGGCCTATGAGAGGTGTACCTGAGGTCCTGCTGGTCCGTCTCTACCTAAACTCCCTGGATGACCCTGGAGCAGAGACAGCAGTGTTAAAAATCTGTTTTTTGTTTGTGCATGCATACGTTACATCTCTAAAATCAGTCACATACCCGAGGTCCAGGAAATCCAAGGATTCCTTGCTCCCCTTTCATTTCTAGTATGTTGTAGTCTACTGCTTCACCCTGATAGGAACACATAATAAAATGAAATGTCTTTCTCCACCTCAAAGATACCTGCCTGCTAACTAAAGTACTACACAGCGAAATACTAGTGAATATGTTTCAAAGCAAAAAAAAAGGACATTACAAAAAATGTAAATGGTGGAGACGCATACCAACAGTACCAATAGCCATACCACAAAAGTGATTCTTAAAAGATGTCAAATAAAACTCACCCTTCTGCCCTTTAGTCCACATGGTCCAGGAATACCCCTGTCTCCCTGGGAAGAAAGGAGAAAATAGTGAAAAAAATACAGTATGGACAAGGTCGAGTTAACTTTTAAATTATAATGCAACTAGATAGTTTGGACTGATTAAAAGAAACTGGATGCCATACAGTTATATTTGCAGTACTGTAGTTGGAAATTAGCAGCCAGCTTTGCCCTCACCTTGTAACCTTTGGGTGGAAGAAAGTCTGGAGGAAATTCTACGATCTCTTCTGGTCCTGGTGCGCCAGGTGGACCTTGCTCACCCTGGGATATAAAATTAAAGAGATGAAGACACATGAACACACATTGCAAAACCCCATCTTTGTCAAAATAGCTGTGAAAGACTAAAATGGTTTCTTACATCGTCCCCGTTATCACCTGCGGGTGATCCTCCGGGGTTTCCCTACACAACAACCAGTTGCAGTAAGTTAATGCAATGAAATTTCTTTTCACACAACCAAAGTTCATAAAGCAGATGACTCACAGGTGGTCCTCTGACGCCTCTGGGTCCTTCTCTGCCCTGAAATGAAATCACACATGTACACACATTGTTTCATATAGAACACACTGCAAGTTTTCTTGTGATGCAAATCATGACTATTAGGTAAAATATAAGATATATTCCTGTAGTTGAGTGATAACCTACATCATTAAAAAAAAAAAAAAGGGAATTTATCTTACCTCAGGTCCAGGAGGTCCACTAGGGCCAGAGTTTCCCTGAGGCCCAGTGCCTCCTTTTCTTCCCTGGGATAAAAAAAAAAGTCACACAATTCTTGTGTTGAAAAAGTAAAGATTGAGACGATTCACCCTGACGAGAAGTAAGGAGTACAGGATTTAAAACATTCAATCCATGCATTATTAATTAGTATAATAAATAGAAATCTAAATAAGTAAAGCTGTCATATACATACAGGTGAACCACACACTCCATCTCTTCCACGCTCACCCTGTAAAATTAAATGAACCAAAGATGTGGCATGAAAGTGCACAAACAGCCAGAGGTTTTGAGCCGATGACAAACCAACCCATAATATTCAGAGATTTTCTCATAGAAGAGAACCTACGGGAAGTCCTGGAGCGGCGTCATGCAGTGGTTCTCCTTTCATTCCTTTAGGTCCAGGTGATCCCTGACAAGAAGACACAGGATATCAACTTTACATCAGAGAGTTGGTATTAGACAATGTAAAAAATGTTGTCAAAACTGTCTGTCAACAGCCAGCGGTGATGCCTTTACAATATATTTCTATATTCAAATTATTAAAATCAAATTATCTAATTGTTAATAATTGTTTGTTATGGGGTGCCGCTTAGCCCAGTGGGTAGAGCAGACGCCCCATATGTACATAGAGGCTATAGTCCTTGTTGCAGCCAGCCCTGGATCAAATCCCGACAGTGGTGGCCCTTTGCTGCATGTCATTTCCCCTCTCTGACTCCCCGTTTCTCTCTCTCGACTGTACTATGGATTAAAAGCAAAAAAGCCCCCCCAAAAAGCATTGTTTGTTATCTGAATATAGCTATGGACTTTAGGGAAAAACCATCATCAAGCTGACTGCTTTACTTTACAATACTAATACTGAGTACGGTCTCTCTTCGCTGCTGAAACTGGCTAAATTCTTTGTGGCATTGATTTTGCAAGACATCAGAAATTTTTCCTCTGACATGCTCCATGTTGAAATGAGTGCATCACATCACATCTGACAGAATAAGACGTCTACTCACCGGTAGCCCATGTTGACCATGCAAACCAGGAACACCAGTGACTCCTGGTTGACCTATTGTCCCATTACAGCCATCAACTCCAAGCAAACCAGGCTCACCTCCTGCTCCAGGGTGACCCTGATCAATATCAGTTATAAAAGTAAAGTATGATTGCAAGGTATAAGAGTGAGCAATTCACAATTAGTCTAGTTCAGAGTAAAAAATAAAAAATATCTTTATTATCAATATTAAATGCTTTACATGTTTACTACATAATAATTACAGAGTGATTATGTTTAACTACTCAAGCTTTTACTAAACACAAACACTTGAGCAGTCAAGAGGCAGCTGCATCAGGCTGTGTAAAGAAACCAATACACTATATCTTTAAGTGTCCACTAGAGGGCAGACCAGATACATAGAACAAATCACTGCACCATCTTAATTGGAGCTTCCTTCATTGTATCTTGAATGTATGATCTGGGCAGTTATGTAACTGGGAACACTTTGAGATATTTACAACTGAAATAGTGTCTGATATTGTTAACCCATGTATATTCTCAGAGACTGAGAGAAAAAGAAAAGGGAACAACTGGTTCTTTCACTCCATGGTGAGCAGTGCTGGGTTGTAGAAATCTGTGTAACTCCCTGGGAGGGTTGTCCACCTCAAAGGGATTATTATTGTCAGTGTGAACAGAGTGTGTCTTTGTTTGATTTGTAGAGAGGATTTACTGTATAGAGGTTTACTCACCGGTGAGCCATTGTTACCAGGAAAACCGGGAACACCTATCGCGCCCTGAAACAATAAAAAGAAACAGACATCATTTAGTAAACACTTGGATTATTCCCTCTCAACTCAAACAATTATTTCTTATTTTAAATAATTAGCACTGATTGTTTTTAATTGGTTTATAGAAGTCATCTTATTTTGATGAATGTTCATGCATATTATATTATACAACAAAACAAATACAACATTCACATGAATAGTGCACTAACACGAAGTCCTTTGGGCCCCTCAGGGCCTTTTGATCCCTCTGCTCCCATCCTGCCTTTTTCTCCTGGTGGCCCCTCATGTCCTCTTGGTCCCATTGCTGCCTGGGGGCCTTGTTGCCCTGGCTTTCCTGGAGCTCCCTACAAAGAGAAAACTCATCATGCATATAAAACCTTGGATCAGACTGTCGACATTGGATGACGCTTGCTGTTACAAATAGCTGCTATAATAAAAACATATGAGATCATCAAAAGAAAAGAAGAAAAATATTTTTGACAGATTAACACTCAAATGAAAAGAAATAATTAGTAATTGGGTATATTGCTAACAACATGAGAAAAAGAAGTGTCATACCCGTGCACCTTTGGCAGGATGACACTGACATACAGTACAGTCTCTACCCTCACATGGGCCCTCATCAACCTGCCCCTGGAATGGCAACCAGAGACAAATCAGTGTCAGTCAATTAGCGCATTAGAGAAAGAGAAGCAGGCAGACAGATGCGAATGTCAGCAGGCCCATCGGATAACATTGTATAGTTTTGGGAATACCAGTATGTGTCATTCCTGAATATATAACAGCTTTGAGAATCAGCCTTGAGAATTAACACATTTCTTTATTGAGACTTGGAAGTCCTGATTATAAAGTTTTAAACAAATCAGTGTTCTCACACAAACCTGAGTAAATAATGAAGGCTCTGACCTCGATGGGAAAGAAAGCTCAAGGAGCTTCATCATTATCATACTGTCCTGACATCCTGCTGAAAAACAGTCTTTGTGCTCACACCTCCAGATGCAAAGTATTCCCATGCATATTAGTGTGTGTGAGTTTTACATTGTGGGGATGTTTTCTCAGAGCTTACTAAATATTTGGATTTTATTCAAGTGAAATCGAGTTCAGTCCAAATGTGTTGATAGAGCTATCCTACTTTCTCTTTTGGCCCAAACAACCAGGGGTATCTCTATCAGTCAAGGAAAAAGAAAAAACATACAACACTTGGCCATCTTTCGGATTGGCCATTAAAATTCAGTGCATTAGCCAAATTGAAAACACAAAGTACTGAGTGAGACATAGTTTCTGCATACAGTGTAGCAACATCATTCAACATCACTACATCACCGTTATATCAGTTTTGACTCCTTATATTAAATGTAATGTTGCTTCTAATAGTGTGAAATGTTAATAAATAAAACCTTGCACGACGGCTGTGAATGTTATAGTACATTGTCATCATTTTCATGCAAACACAACTAATTATATTCTGCAAACGTTTAACATGGGAGAAAGGAAATAAATACGTGAACTTAAGACTATTTTCAGCTCTGACAGTCAAGTACTGGTGTGTATGACGTCTCAGTGTTTGTTAAAAGCATGTTTAACTACTGAAAACTATTTTCGATTAATGCACTAAACAATTTGCTATGACATTAAAGTTAGTGGTTTGTTTATCCCTTCACTGTAGTTCTTCTGTTTATAAATAAAGTACAAAGATGTGTTTTCTCTGAAATTGCCAATAAAAGTAGCACTGTTTTTGAGATTCATGTACACATGCAGCATTTTGAGCTACTATCAGCTGACACAAATACATGCAATAAACAAACTCAGCCAGTAAGTCAGCCAAGCAAATGTGCCTGTCTACTACTAGTATGCAGTATTTATTTACAATGATTTACAATTAAAACCTCAGGCAGCCCTGTGGCCTGGTGACAAATACACTTGCAGTACACAATATATACAGTTTCCAGGTGAGTCAAGTACTTTCTGGGAGGTAATTTAGAGTTCAAACTTGGGGTTTAAACTCTAAATGTAAGGACACGATGTACTATAAACAGGCGGGAGAATACTGATAATATAGAAAACTATGTGCACTCAGTGACCCTGAGGACCGCAGCAGGTGTAGCAGTATCCTGTCCTCACATTGATGGACTACTGTTTGTAACAGACCTAAACTACATTCCTGGCTACTGCAGTAGCAGCGTTTGCAAAAAATTAAGCTGCAATTATTCATTCATTCATTCATTTAAATCTTGTGGAATCAGAGAGGACATGCCCTTGTGTCCAATGATGTCCAGAAAACACTTATTAAACTTGTAAATTGAACTTTACATGGTGCATCAAACACAAGACTTGATGACTAATATGCAGTTGAAAGTTGAGTTCAACTTGTGTCAAAAAAGCATTGACTTAATTCTGTGATAAAGAGAGCAGTTAGTGATAGTGTTCAGTGAACTGCATTATTCTCTAATGTTTGGTCCACCCCAATCACTCATTTACATAAATCAGGGGGTTGTATAGCTTGGACAGTGTCAACAGAAACTGAGTACATTGTGTGATAAACCATTGACACAGGGTATATTATAAATTGGTCACAATCTCCTCTCTGCATATGACAAAAAGTAAAAAAAAAAAAAATCTACTGTATCTTATGTCTGAGTTTGAGAGGAATGCACATGTGTTATAGTAGTTTTTAAACTACCAAATAGTGTAGTAATCTCAAATTGTGATGGGTTTACTTAATTATATTAGAAAATAAATGTAATTTAAGTGCCAAATTTTTAAATTATATTACAGTTACTTGTCAAAATTGTGGTGGATATTTGTTTGCTTTGCATCTTTTGGCAAAACGGGTCGGATAGGTGACAGGTGTCAGATCTTATAACACTCCACTAACTTAATTCAGTTTTCTGTTTTCATTAAGTTTAAAACTTGGAGAGGGCTTAACATTGTGACATTTCTGGTCACAATGACATTGCTGAGAATAAATTAATGACACTGAAAAGTGATTAAAATGTTATACAATGTATTGAGTTACATTAGTCTGATGAAGTTATTACAACAGTTGCATTTCGGATCACATTTCTAAAGGGGTAATCTGTAATCGATATCAACCAAATCATATTCAAATGATTAACTGCAAGAATTTTACTTAGTGTGTGTGTCTAGAAGATTGAGATGGACAGACTTACTGCATTGAGCAGCTGCACAAAGATGACCAGCACAAGGATCCATCTGCAAACATAACAATAGTAACAGATTGACCTGACTTCCATTCAATCACACATGACAGTCATACAATGCGACAAAAATAGATGCTATTTTTGTGCAGTGCAACCTAACCTTGTTAGTTACCTCATAACTCTGTTTTACCGTCAACATGTTATAAAGCCTTAGAATATGAGACAATAAAAGCAAAAGCCTGCTGTACATGAGCTTATGGTTTGTTGCTCTTGTGTGCAAGAGAACAATGCTGCACCATCTTTAGAGCAGAAAAACAGCAAGAATGTTCTTTAACTGAATTGTCATCACGGTGCAGGTGACACTACAGTGTGTCTGAACCCTGCGTGAGCCTGTGGAGGTCAGTTTTTATTGAGTCTACATACTGGATTGCCAGTGTGCACATGTGTTGAATATGTGTGTAAACAAGCATGAAGTGTGTTTGTTTTGTGGTTTGCTAAGCACGGAATGTGGATTCCTTCGACCTTTATGAGAAACGCCTAACAAATGTTTATAAAAGAGTACATTAATTTGGGGCAGCGTTTAGCTCACTTGGTAGAGCTGCCGCCCCATGTTGAGGCTACAGTCCTCACTGGAGGCAGTTCAAATCCCACATTGGGCAGCCCTTTCCTGCATGTCATCACCCCTCTCTGCCTCCCCATTTCCTGTCTCTCTCTCCTCTGTGCTATCGATTAAAGGCAATAGAAAGCCCAAAAAAATACTTTTAAAAAAAAGAAGGAAAGCACACACTTTTAGTATTGGCTGTGTACACCTGCACTCTTGTAATTTCAAATAATGTGTGCTAAGATGCAATCAAACTGTCAGTTAAATGTTGAAAAGATGCATTGGTAAACATTTTCTAGTATGGGAATACATAAGCATATAATTCAAACATCATCAAATATAGGTGCTATTACAGATACCAGGTGATAAGGTATACTGCTATTAATGTTTATTAATATTAAAGTGGGACTCACCTGAGGGGCCACTTAGTCACAATAGTAATTGAGGATCCCATCCCCTCTGTGTAACAGGTGAGCGTTAGCCTCAGTGCTGCCCCCTGTGGTGAATAAATGGAAGCATGACACACCAAAGACACCTGCTAGCCAAGGTCCAGTTAACATAACACAATGAAAAACGTCCTTTACACTAAAATGTAGCACATAAAATTATTATACCTACAAAAAAGCAAATGCAATAATGCTACTTATTTAAGAAGCTGTATTGGTGCGTTGAATTTTTACCGCATGTATTATACAGGTTATTCTACAGACCATAATGCACAATATTCATAACTCACCCAAAGTCAGAAGCTGAAATTAATCTTCATGAGAGCTTTGGCATGCTCCAAGCAGGATAATCTCTGAGAAGATTCAAACTAATCTCCCGTCTCGGTATGAGTAAAAGCCAAACTGAGTAACTGCCACCGTTTGTTAGTGCCGGGAGTGAGATGAGGAGCAGGATGATGATTGGGGTTGGCCTCATCTTAACCTCAGACCGCCTCCCTCCTTCAGGAGCAGGTTAAACAACTTCTCTGGGCTGTCCAGTCTATCCCAGATGGAGAATTTTGATCTAACCGAAGCAATGACCTTACATTACCCGTAGTGCAGCAGCGGATGAGTGTACTGTAAAGGCTGGTCGCTGAGGAGGATGCTCAAGAAGACATTCATCACCTCCGGCGTGTCTGTTGGTTTCTCTGAGCTTCTGATTTAACTGGAGCAAGGAAAGTCATGGGAAGGCCAGTGCCTGTAGTTCCTCTGATCCTGTTTGCTGTGATGTTGATGGGCACTGGGGCCAAAAATGTAAGATGTATCTTTTTTCTATTATTATATATATATATTAACAGACCATTACAGATGAATCTGCTTCAATTTAGCCAACAGCACTGATTACCTTGTGGACATGTATTGCATTACAAACACTGACTGTACTGTTATGCTTTTATTTCAAACTGTACGCACACTGGGTAGTCCTGTCTGTGATCCTGCTGCTTGGTGTTTCTTTAAAGGCAGACTTTCAAGATACAGGGCCTGTTGCTGAGCTAGAGTGATTGATTCAGAAAACTACATTGCCCCACATCTCATAAATCCTGCACCAGTGAGCTTTTACCATGACAGATTCAACACTGATGTTCTCTGTAAATGTCTCCAATTTGACCTTATAATAATTGTGTCAGTAACATTTTACCTTTTTTAAGTATCCAGTAATCAGTTTACATTTCTCTTGCTTTAACTCACTTTTGAAAAAGCCTCTGAATCACTATTTATGGGAGAAGAGCATCATCCTGTAGCGGTGTTTTTCTCATGTGCTTCCTGTTGTGTTTAATGTGAGCATCGTTCATTCCTCACTGCTTGAACTTTGATACAACACTGTGGACTGTTTGTAACTGGAGTTTTGACAGTTATCTGCAAACATCTTGAGGAAACCCAGTTTGTTTGGGGTCTGTTTGCGCATTAAGCTCAGTGTACTCACTGGACCATGTTGGTGGCCCTTTTTTTTTACAGGAGTTCGGAGAAAAAGGAGAGTATGTTGGAGGAGTGTTAATGAATAGCTGAAAATAAGCAAAACAGTAAAGCAAAATGTCTTAACTGAGTATACAGATGCCACTAAGAGGACTTGCCATGGCCAATGTGAGCTGAAAAAACGTTAAAGAAGTTTAGGATGAGAGGAAGACAGTGGCTTACATGTTTACAAATAATATGAGAGGTCCAAGATCAAGAACCCCCCCCCATAAGAATAATAAACACAGACAGTGATATTATTTGACCACATTCACTTCATTCAATGACTATTTGTTATGGTAATAAAACACATTTCATGTTTTCTGACATTAAGATAACCATGCATGAATTTCATGCTTAGCCTAATTATTGTCTTGCATGCTGGGAAATTGTATACAGTAAAAAGGCAACTAATTAACAAGCCAGGTTTAAAAGAGAAATATCAGACCAAGTACTGTCCAACACTGTGTGGTGGCATTTACAGGTCTTTACAAGACTTAGCTAAAGTGAATTACAAATGCAATGCATCTGAAATAATGCTGTACTGATAATGGTTCATTACAAAAGGAGCTTATAGCTAACCCGATATTTCCTTTCAGACAACCTTCGTGCATCTTCTGTTTTCTTTATCACTATAGCTACATTTTTAGTCTGTTAGGTTCAATTAACCCTTTGTCTGCTGATAAGCAATAATAAATTACAGCCATTGAATTAAAGACCCCTGGGTTGAACACTAGTGTGAGGTAGACTTATAGGTGTTGTTTGGGAAAGTTGCCTTCACAAATCCTCCCTTAGTAAACTCTCCTCATTATGAGAAACAGATTATTGATCAGCATAATGCCTGTGAAAGTTGCACTTGTGAACTCACACTAGTGGACTTTCTTCGGCTCACCTCACACCTAACCATTAGAGAAGAGCAGGGGGTACACACGATTCAACAACACCTAAAAGTAGCCTACTTTCCTACTAAAAATTTGCTTTTAATATATCAACTAGATAAAAATGATTAGTTGGCTTTCAGTAATATGGGAGAATATGTTTTAATTTTAAAGGTGGAGCATGAAAGAAAACATTAGACACGGTGGGAATCTGAAACAAAATGTCAAATCAACTGGACAAGGGGTGTCATTTAGCTCAGTTGGTAGAGCAGGCGGCCTAGATGCAGAGGTTATAATCCTCGCTGCAGCACAGCCCTGTATCGAATCCCGACTGGGGATGCATGTCATGCTGCATGTCATTCCCCCTCTCATTCCCCCCCTATCTGCCTCCCCATTTCCTGTATCTCTATCAATTAGAGGCAAAAATGCCCCCAAAATATACTTTCAAATTTTTTTTCCCATAATAACTGGACTGTGTTTTTTTTGTGCACAATACATATTGAGGAATGTTGCAATTTCCTTTTAGTGTGGAAAATCAAGGTGCCGCACTGAAGGAGCCAAAGGAAACAGGGTAAGTGGATTGTGAATTAGGCTATCTCTGGAAAACATTCAGATATAGGCTAAGTGCTGCAGTTTCAATGTGAATGATTTTAGCTTTTCCCCCTTTTAAAAACAGAGATGTTTACATTTTACTAGTCATTTGTAGTTGTTCATTCTCAAGTTTGATGAGACTATTTTCAACCATCATTAATTTCCTGTTTACACCTGTGTTTTTCCTACTGTGCTATTTGTCAAAATGTATTTTGTAAAACTTTTTACTCCCGCCACACAAGTAGTCTTATTTCACTTTAAACATCTCTTATTGATTTTGAAAGTCTTTCAAAAATCACATCAGAAATAAAATGTTTACATCACACATCAAGCCTTAGGCTATTCCTAATCATTTATGAGACCAGCTGTTTCATTTCAAATGAGTTTGACATGAGCTCCAAGAAGAGAGAGAGCACATGAAACCATCTCACAGGGATACAATTCATCCTTAAGCAAAAAAAAAAAAAAAAAAAAAAAGCTACTACTAGTAGGCCAATCCATTCTATGAACTGCAAAGTTAACTAAAAATTCAGTCAATTATTGTACTCAAGAGTGGAAACCACCCATTCAAAAAGCATGTAAAATTACATTCAATCAATATTGAACCTTGCCACAGTTTTGTATGGTAGCTCAGTTGCAGCAATAACCTTGAACTGTGATTGAGAAGTAGGCTGTTTTAGTTTCAGTTGCAGTCACACTGTCAGAAAAGTCTATTAACCACCAAAAGTTAATGCACTTAAATAATTGACGTATAGGCTAGGCTAACTGTCCCTTCCATTTGTTGCAAGTTTGCTCACAGTCGAAACATATTTGAAAACACAGGGAAACCAGCAGCTATTTCCCAAGCGCTAACATAATCTGAAAAACACGAGAAAATGTGATTTTTACGTACAAAGTATGGGTCCTGTATGATATTCAGTGAGTAGGCCTACCTGACAGAAGTTGCAGCTAGGCAGGGGCAGAGCGATAGCTCTGGGCAGGGGTAAACAAAAACGTGAAAGCTAACAAACGCGGAAATGTTGCTAGGCGACACAGTTGTATATGTCATCCATGTGTTGCACACACACACACACACACACACACACACACACACACACACACACCTGTCTGAACGTCACTGCTACTTACTGTAAATCCTCCATTATCTGCTCACAGTTCGTTATATCCAGCCTCTCTGAGTTTGTTCCCAGTCACCGCCGAAGAAGTCAACATCATTACTTTAGCATTTATAGCATTTAGCCACACCCAGGCATACACCTGTTAGGTAGCCTACGTAACGCAACGTGACAGGTATGTTTGATTTCTGGCCGGGCGGGCGGTGCCCTCTGTCTGCTGAAACTGCTGCTTTTACTCTTCTCTATTCTCGCACAGTTAATCATAACTGCATCGTGTGGCTTGTGTTTTACTCAGCAACGACTTTAAATGTAGTTAGATACATAAACACAAACCTTTTTTTGGCATTAGCATAAGCACATCTCTGCAGTAGCATTTGGATGCAACATTTTTTTTAAGGCATCATGAAACTCTAAATCCTTAAGCAGCTGTGTAGGCTATGCATTATTGGAAACATTTGCAAATTAATTGATTGAATGAATTGAAATGACTTCTTTGACTTCTCCCACAATTTCTCCCACACTTAGGGAGAAAGAGGTCTCCCAGGAGATCCAGGATTTCCAGGATTAGAAGGTCGTCAAGGCCCTAAAGGTCATGCTGGGCCCATGGGACCAAAGGTAGAACTTCTTGTGGCTCCTTCAGTCTCTTACATTTGTTTTATCTCCACATTTCCACATTGTCCTTAGAGGGGCCCATCAACTGAAGTTGTGTATACAGACTGTGCGCTTGCTTTTGTGCCTAGTTGTGCTTACTGCATCACACTACATCACCAAGATTAATTATAGGTTGCTCTCTTTGACAGGGCAACACTGGGCTTGATGGACCTGTGGGACCAATAGGCGATCCGGTAATATAACTGTGCTATAGAAACTGCTGTTTACTTGTATGTGTGTTGGGTGTTTGTGTATGGTTAGACAACAAATAAACTTTGTGATAGAGCAGCAGACACATTCTGTGGCACTTGTATGTGCTATGCTAGTTTAATATTCTAGTTTTGTTAATCTCATTACAGGGACCTGGGGGCAAAGATGGATTTGCTGGGTCTCATGGTTTACCGGTAAGGTGTCTTTTTCTCTTATACATCTGTGGTACTCCATTCATCATCAGATCAACTTATGTGTTGTTTTAGTTCCTGTTTAGTTTGTCTGTTACTTTCTGCTGATATTTTTTACAGGGTGTCCCGGGTTTACAAGGGCCTCCGGGCCCCAAGGGGGCCGCAGGATGTGATGGAGAAAATGTAGGAAATGTTGAAGTATTATCTATAATAATTGAGAAGTCTCACTGCTTCCACTGAAACAAAAGTATATGCTTAAAATGTTTGGCACTTGAATGTGTTTTTTAGGGAGAAGATGGATTTCCTGGAATTCCTGGACCCAGTGGTATTGGGGGAAATCCGGTAAGAAACAATGAATCCAAACTATCATGATGTTGTACTAAAATACAATAGTCTGGCTTGTCTGACCCACCAAAGAATATGTTTACTGTTCAAAACTTGCCTCAGCTTTGTCTTTACTTTACAGGGTTCCACAGGTCTCCCTGGACCTAAGGTAATAAAATGTATAATGTGCCACCAGGGCTGGTTATTAAGCACTTTTTGTATTGGGAAAGGTGAGATTGTGGAGCTGCAGCAATAAATGCCATTTCAGAAGTTTAGTAGAAAGAAAACATAACATGACACTGCAGAAGAAGGTGCCCTCTCTGACTCCCCAGGCTCCCAAAGCTCATTTTGTACCTGGTCCATGTGAGACCAATCAGATTTTCTTTATGTTTTTCCTTTCCTCGAGTCTGCCTTGCACCTGACACTAATGCATGTTCATTCTCTATGCTAATTCTCAGTACAAGAACAACAGCTTTAGGTGTTACTAGAGTAAACATTATAGACCTCCTGACAGCATCAGAAACACATATTTTTTCTCATCTTAGATGTGTGCATCTATGGGCTCTGTAGAGTCATCTTTGTGTATGTGAACAGATCATTTACCGTAGATGTTTCTATTCTGTACGTATTATAATGATTTCATGTCATCTGCAGCTTTGACAGCTTTTACTCTTTGAAAAATAATTCCCAACTAAGATTATCTACCCACATGGGGGAAAACTGGAAGCTGTGACCGATACAGATGTACGTGACTACTTGCTTACCATGGCACAAAAGCTGTTGCCATCTACAGTATTATAGACCTTTTCAGAGAGTATAAACAAATACAGGTGTTACCAAGGATACTAATTAAGGCTCCATTCCATTTAGTGTACCAGAGCGTTTTCTAATGAGCCACACCTGTCTTTGTTTATACTCTCTGAAAAGGTCTATACTGCAGTTCTTCTAGTAGTGGTGACACTGCTGTGTTCCAGTGGGGAAATGGACAGATTGCTTTGACCTGCCTACCACCCCTGGTCCTTGAAAAGTAAACAAAACAATAGATATGAGACTTTTCCCAAACATGCACCCACTATATCCCTCCCTAGTCCTGACTCTTTTCCACTGTGGATAACCTGTATGACATATTTCTATAGTGCACAGGTATCACTGTACTGCAGGTACAGACAACTCCCTGACTCTAGGTACACACATTGTCCATGATGAGGTCAGTATTTGCAATGTAGACTTTTTTATAGGATTCACTATGTCCACAAGCAATGTGGAGTGTTTGAGTCTCTCCTCTGGCCTGTTCATAACACTTGGACAGGACGTGGGTGTGTGAGAGATTGTAGTGTGAGAGTTCACTTGTGGCCACTTAATGCAGTTTTGTCATGTCTGTGCCATGGTGGTGGGTGCTTTTAACAAGCTTTGCCCGTTAAGCTTGTTGAAACCTTTTAGCAGGCAAAGCTTATGTGAAATAGGTTGTCATTTGTAACCCTTGTTCTACGAACACAGCTAAAAGTCTCTAAATATTGATTATGCACTTGCAGTGGTTGCTGAAAACATAGTGAATGAGAAGTACGGTTTATGTGGTCAATTCATTGTGGCAACCACATCAAACGTGGTCATTGTAATTCTGAGTACATGGATGCATGTCAAATGCAGAGATTGGGATTAATATAGATGAGTGAGGAAGCTTATGGAGCCCAATTGAGAACCAAAGATAACTGTTGTGCATTATCTGTCTTCCATATGCATTACCAGTGATTTCAACAATACATTTAATTCAACTCAAATGCAAGATAAACTTACATCCTGCATTTCACAGGGTGAATCTTTCGTGTCATCAACATCAGTGCCAGGGCCGCCAGGGCCGCCAGGGCCACCGGGCACGGATGGACATGTGGTAAGATTGTAATATAGATCAATAAAGTTCCTGTTTGTATAGTATTTTGCATGACATGATACTTTACACGACTCGCTTTGCTATCTCAGGGAATTCCTGGTTACCCTGGTGACACTGGACCATTAGGCAATAGTGGACCAAGGGGCCCAAGTGTGAGTGAAGAAGTTTTGATATTTTGTACAGAATACATTTGGCGTTATAGAAAATGATTGTTTGATGCTTGATATTGCTGCCTGTCTTTTTGTAAACAGGGATCTCCTGGCAAACCAGGGCCTCCGGGATCTAAGGTAGTGCTAATGAAAATTCCTTTGATTAATAATTCGTCTTCTTCTCAGACCTTAGACCTGTTGATGATGAGTATTTACTGAGGGTCCTAATGCCACAGAGGAAAATCATTTAAAAACAACAGTTGCTGGGTTTTTTTTCTGTTTTTGTCTGGCTGTCTTTTTTTTTATATCATTGCTGGTACTTTTCACACCCCCTGGGAAAGTGTAAACATTTCCTGGATGTTGTGACTTCTTACAGACAGTCACAGCAGTTGTTTATCAGTCCAGCAATATTTTTCGAATGTAGCATGAACATATAAGGGTTGCAGTCTCCCAGCTGTCCTTTAACCAGCAGACAGACCGTTGTAAATGGTGATAACATTTTTAGATTATGTTAAGGACAGGTCACTCTGTTCCCATAACTTGGGCTTAAAGAAGGATGTAAAACGTGAGAACTGACCTTGACAAAACTGTGAGAACAGCAGGAAACGCAGCAAAACAAAAAATAGTTTTGGAGAAAGATTTGAACAACTTCTAATTTATACAAACAAGTTATACTGTTTTGCCACACCTCCACATGCTACAGGGTCAAGGAGGATCAGGTCGTATCACAGGACCTCGTGGACTAAAGGTAATTTCTTTTTTGTGCTCTATTTATTTAACCTTTCTTTATTCAGGAACCTCACTGAGAGAAATATCATAAATGACAAGTATAATAAAACCAAACAACAACTATATTATCAATGTTGATGAATACTGTATAGAATGTGTATCTTTTTTGGTCCGAGACCATTTCTGTTCAGTCATAACATTATTTGTGTGCATTTTGTCTTATTTGTGATTGAGGATTATTTTATTTTGTATAGGGGAGACAAGGACCACCAGGACCTCCGGGGCCACCTGGTCGGATCAGAGAGTTTTCCACTGAAAGTCTTATTGAGGTCAGATCACTGTAACAATAATATCTTCTACAGAGTGCTGTGTCCTGTATACGTAATCCAGTATAATCAATACTGCTGCACTGAAGCAATCAAGGTTACAGTTTCAGCTATATATCATTTCATCATTACACATCCATCTTTGTATACATCCAACTGTGTGGTTCAGTTTTATAAAATACATGAACTGTCATATTTACTGTGGATTATCAGCTTGTCCTACTTTTGGGGGCGAATTGCACACTGCCATTGGCATTTGAGGCATAGTTCTATCACCTGAGGCAACACATTTCACACCGTGCTCATAGTTTCTCACCTGAAAATTAAATGTAAGCCCTGCGGTGTCACACTTTGCTAGTTGGAACAGTTTCCAGATTTTGCAGGGGGTGACTGAGCAGCAGGCTCTGACACATTGTCACAGTTCAAACCAAGTCTGGACAGAACTGCACTTTCTCTTTTGCTTCTAAATGGAAACAGTACAGTAAAAGGGAGAAAAAGAGGAAATTTGGCCAGCTATCATGACCATATTTAATTATAATTTCATATTTATTGTATAGAACTGGAAACTGCCCAAAAAGTCTCTCAATTGCAACTAACCGAATCTGTTATTATAACATGAGTTTTTTTTTCTTCTATTCAGGTTCTAAAAGGAGATAAAGGAGATGAAGGAGAAAAAGGTTGCAAGGGTGAACCAGTAAGTTTCTCTTCGCTCTTCACACCAGTGACACTCCGACCTGGTATTACATCACACACATTTCATAGCTAATTCTCTTTTTTCTCAAAAGCTGCCACTCCTGACAGTTATTCTGCCTTGATAGTGTTGTGTATTTCTTTTACTGCCTCCTGTACTTTTCAATCTTTTCACAGGGAGACATTGCTTTTCTTCGGTACGCCAAAGGATCAAAGGGAATCAAAGGACCTGAGGGGCCAGAAGTAAGATACCACCGCCCATTTATCCTCACCTTTGATCCTCCTTGTCTGACTGGGCATTCATCAGAAATGTCAGGGTGCCCCAAAACAAAAAAAATATGCAGTGTTCTCTGACCATTGCACCATATCTTTCCCTTTTTTTTTTTTTTTTTTTTTTTTTTTTTTTTACATTTTTTGTTGCAAAGCTAACACTATGGGAATAACTCAAGACAAGGGATGACCAGCAGAGGGCAGAGATGCAACATTAAACGAAAGGAAAGGAAAGGAAAGGAAATAATTGATTTATAAACATCGTTCCATGACAATTCTGTTGATAGACAATACCTACCAGTGGTTAAAGTGGATTGTTTTGCCACTACAACTTCATCATTATCTAAAGGCCAGGTGGCATGAACATTAAACTGAGGCATTGTTTTTTGAGAGCCGCATTTTTTGACCTACCCTCATCCCTTGTAGTTGATTGCAAACTGAAAATTGGGGAAATAAAGTAATGAGTTCCTGAAAATGTATGCCTGGGAGACTTGGCAAAGTTTTCTATGTATAGATAGCAATTGAATCCTCACTGTTTTTCTCTTGGTTGTACTTGCAGGGAAAGCCAGGGAAGGATGGTGATCCTGGACAAAATGGAACGCGGGTACTGATCTACTGTGAAAGTTGTGTAGAGCATCATTATTTTGTGTGTGTGTGTGTGTTTTCATCATGTGGCTTTTGAATACAATATAGTTTTTTTTAGGGAGGTTTTGGCCCCGGAGGTGAACCAGGATACCCAGGGACACCAGGAGTCAGGGTTAGTGAACTGTTAGTGCTGAAAACATTATGCATCTTACAGTGGGTTGATATGTTTTGTTTTATGTGTTGTTTTTTTAACTCCCTTTAGGGTGAAAAGGGAAACAGTGGTCTACCTGGTCCACCCGGAGATGTGAGTTGACTTTGTACTCCTCTTCTTTTCAGTATTTTCCATGCTATTTTCAAAGTTGTGCAAGCTAATGGGGAGAAATGAATATAAACCACTTTGTTAGTCTTTGTAATTTATTCTGAAATGGGAAGTATGAGTGACTTCATCTGTCCCTATACCTGCACTAAGATTTCACCATGTGACTGTGGTGGTTTCGTTTACAGATAATTGTGTCCCCGACAGTCAAAGGACACCCTGGAGATCCTGGTTCCCCTGGTTCCCCTGGGCCTCCTGGACATCAAGGTAGATCAATAGCATTATAGCCCTCTACCATGGTTCTATTATTGTATTAGTGGTGGCTATAATTCATTAAAGTAATCAGACTTGCAAATATGGTACTAACAAGTTACTATTCTCCTGTCAGGTGTTAGGGGATTTCCTGGACCAGATGGACCTCCAGGTGTGCAGAAAAGAGGCTGTTTATATCTATTTGTTGTTAATAAAGAGATATGACTTTTGGCATGTCTAAATATATAGGTCATAGTCTCTTTCTTTGCGATACACAGGCCAGGTATCTGGGTATTATGTGCCAGGCCCACAAGGTCCCACTGGCTCTCCAGGTCCTAAAGGGGACCATGGCGAGCCTGGGGGTATTTATACTGGACTTTCTGGTCCTGATGGGGATCCTGGTGATACAGGGCCTGCTGGGGATCGAGGCCCTCCTGGACCTCCAGAAGACAGATGTATGTGTGAATGTTCTCTTTCGTATTTCAACTAAGCATTACATCTAAGACTGCTTTGGCAACTAACACTGCTACTAGTGACACTGGCAGTTCTTTTAAGTATCTTGATTAACTCAACAAACTTTGCATATGGTTAATAGAGCTGATTAATTCAGTCATGTAAACTTTTTTGATGTCTTTGAAGCTTCTCCTATAAGACAAGGGCAATTTCCAGATAACAATAATGTCTACATGGATTTAACCAGATATAAATAGCTACAGGCTAAAGAGGCTTTTAACCACTGTTAGGAGCATCAGTACTTTACCATTTCCACTTTCATATTGTCCCTTTGTGGATCTTTTTTTTCTTACATCTAACATTGGTCTGCAGGGAGAATTTATATAATCTAATATCCTCGATGAGCTCACTTACTTTATTCTTTTCTTCCTTATCTAGAGATAAAATGTCCACAGTTCCTTTACAGCAGTACTCACTAACATTATGGAAATGAAAAAAAGTGTCCCATGGAGAAATGTTATAGTAAATTATAGTGAGTGCATTTTTGATATGGATGAAAACGTTTCTTGACATGACAATGATGGGTTATGCCTTGTGTGTACATAACTAAGTGGCTTAGCTACCCATTTGCATGCTTGTGTTCAGTCAGTCAGCAAAAGCCTATTAAGCTACACAACATCTCTCCTCCTTCATTATCAAAGGATTCAGTGACCTGTAAATTGTAAGATTTTTCTGCCTGTGATTATGTACTATTTAATAGCAGATATTTGATTTCATGTCAGGTTTTTCTGTGTTTAACAATTGAGCCAACATTTATCAGAGACTACATGGTAAAAGGTGGTAGTGATACACAACATTTGAGGCTGGTTATAGTTTTGGTGTAGAATGCTCATTTTTGGTCAGTGGGTTGTTGATCATTTGGATTTATCATTTACAATCAATTTATTATAGAAATTATGGAAAAATTGGTTTAAAGGTAGCAGTAATGTAGAAGGATAACCTACACTAATGCACTTTGTTATTTGTGATGCTTGTAGCTAAAAGGATCACCAAAGGTCTCCCAGGAGAGAAGGGAATTAAGGGTTTACCTGGTCGTCAGGGACACGATGGGACATATGGAAAAAAAGGTGGGAAACTAACTATTCAAAAAACAATAAAATTCACTGTACCATTTGTTTAGCAGTGGTTTGTAATGACTTTTTACCGGTTAATTTGCAGTCATCAATACGAACCATGGCAGTTTATATCCTTCAATATTTTATCAGTTTTTAGTGCAAATTCTTATTCCTCCCAATAGGCTGGACTGAAAAGAGTACATAAGTAAATGGATATAATGAGGGATATACTATAATACTGTGTAATAAAGATGGAAATCATATTTTCATTATTATGCTCTTTACAGGAGAGAAGGGGGAAACCTGTTATGAGTGCATTGGACAAGGACCCCCAGGGCCATCGGGTCCCCGTGGTCCACCTGGCCTCCCTGGTAAAGTCATTCACTGGACACACACTCTTTGTATTGACTTTTACATCTTACTGTCAATAATGGAAAGTAAAATAAGTAGATGTAAATTTTTCTGTTGCTAAGGCTACAACCAAGGGCCAGGTGCCAAAGGTGACCCAGGCTTCACAGGACCAATAGGTTTAACTGGAGGGCCAGTAAGTAATGTAAAAAAGTATCCAAATGTTTTTTTTTTTTTTTTTTTTTTTACAAACCCTTCTAAAATATTGTATCTTCTCTGAAGGGTCCTGTTGGTGAGCCCGGAGTTCCAGGCCCCCCAGGAGTAAAGGGAGACTCATATGCCTACAGCTCTCCAGGGATAAAGGGATTGGCAGGGGACCCTGGACAGCCTGGCTGGCCTGGCCAGCATGGCCTCCCTGGAGCTCCTGGGCTACCAGGTCGTAAAGGCCTCCGAGGCCCGCCAGGGGATCCGGTGAGATGGTTTTGTCTAAACTTAGTTTACAATAACAACCAAACCGTTGCAATTTGCAGCACATTGTGAGGCTTCGAGGGTCTTTACAGTTCTCCATCCCCTCTCTAGTATACATTCTCTGGTGTGGAGAGAGATCGTGGTTTTCCAGGCCTACCAGGGCCTATAGGGAGACCAGGACCAGTTGGCCTCCCTGGGCCAGTGGGATATGGGCCTGCTGGATTTCCTGGAAGTAAGGGAGATATTGGGGTACCGGGCTTGCCAGGGGTTCCTGGAATTCCAGGTAAAAAGCACACTTATTTACAGTATATATAAACAGACAAATAGATGGGGGAGAAGACTGACACTGACACTGTCTTGTCCTTTATTCCCCCCCCCCTCTGTCTTAGGTCAGAAAGGGGAACCTGGCCACATCCACCCTGATGGACCTCCTGGACCACCAGGACTTAAAGGCCAACATGGTATACCTGGAAGCCCAGGTAAGCTTTGGATAACATGATGGATGGATGGATGGATGGATGGATGGATGGATGGATGGATGGATGGATGGATGGATGGATGGATGGATGGATGGATGGATGGATGGATGGATGGATGGATGGATGTTTTAATTGAGTGCAAATGTTTGACTAATCTTGTAAATTATTTTAACTAATTTTGAAAATTCAATTTTTTGTTTTGTTTGTTTGTTTGTTTTATGTTTTTAATTAATGTGACTATGTGTTGAAACTATGTGCTGTCATTCTTGGCCAGGTCTCTCTTGCAAAAGAGATCTTGGATCTCAATGGGACAAACCTGGTTAAATAAAGGTTATAATAATAATGGATGGATGGATGGATGGATGGATGGATGCTATGTATGATCATATGACAGATATTGTCTCCTTCATACTTTATCCAGGTAATCCAGGAGTATCAGGCTCTCCAGGAACACCAGGCGTTCCAGGACAGAAAGGAGAACGAGGCATTGTGGAATATCCTGGAAAGCCTGGGTTCCAAGGACCAAAAGGTAATCCAAGTGGTGTCGAGCAAAAAAAAGAAAAAAAATTCTCATGTGACTTATCAGTTCAAATCACCTCCTCAAAGAATGGAAAACAGCTAATTGTGTCATTAATGTGTGTGTGTGTGTGTGTGTGTGTGTGTGTGTGTGTGTGTGTGTGTGTGTGTGTGTGTGTGTGTGTGTGTGTGTGTGTGTGTGTGTGTGTGTGTGTGTGTGTGTGTGTGTGTGTGTGTCTGTTCAGGTGACAAAGGGCAGCCAGGTCCCAAAGGTTTTTCAGGTAGGGGCTTGCCTGGTCTGCCGGGTATACAAGGCCCTCCTGGTCCTCCAGGACTGAAGGTCAGGGACACAACCAAGATTTGCTACGTATCATATACATTGTTATACTGCATGCTCACAGAAATGCATTATTATGAATGTAAAAATAATGCTTTGCATATTTTTGATTATCAGGGAGATAGTGGACCTGGAAACCCTGGGCTCCCAGGGTTTGCAGGGCCACCGGGACAAGATGGAGATCAGGGCCCAGGAGGAGATCCTGGGCACCCTGGTCTACCTGGGGAACCAGGGTTGGATGGTAATCCTGGCTATCCAGGAGAAAAAGGTACTCATACACCAAATATATGTATATAGACTGTATGTCACAGACAGAAAGACATTATTAGATGATAAATAGTGAGGTTCATCCAGACAAGTCTGTTCTTAAATGGATACTCAAATAAGTTCATCTATTAAATGCATTATTCTACACAGGAAATAGGGGTTTAATGGGGCCCCCTGGTGAACCTGGTGACAAGGATTCATGTAAAGGTTTACCTGGTCCACTAGGACCACCAGGACCAGATGGTTATCCAGGACTTCCAGGTCAGTATATATTGAAGTATATATTGAGTTTAAACTGTTTTGTTATATTATTGATAATTGTATCTCATTATTCACTTCACTTATGTAATTTTCTCATTTTACTTATTTCTCTATGTTCTGTTCCCCAGGAACTAATGGTTTGCCCGGTGAAAAGGGTAATCCGGGTTTGCCAGGGTCTGGTCATCCTGGCCTCCGTGGTGACCCTGGTCCCCCTGGGCAACCAGGTCTTGGTTTAAGTGGGTTTCCTGGACAAAAAGGGAACAGGGGACAAAATGGCCAGTTTGGTCAACGAGGTATGGTGATTGTTCTCTGACATCTCACAATAACTTGATTCTTCAGTACATGATAGATGTGACGTCAGCTTTCAACTTTCTCAACATTTTGCTCATTGTTTGGTATTCACTGTCTCAACCATGTACTGTCTTGAGAAAACAAAGTGCTTGTCTGAAACACTTTTGCAAAAATGGTGAAATACCAGTGTGTGAATATACTCTGTAATCTGAGGAATACATTTTTGGAATTGTATTTAAAGTGTTACACTTACATTTCTCCAGGACCGAGAGGAGACCCAGGACCACAGGGGTTACCAGGTTATGGACTAGGGGGATTGCCTGGAATTGAGGGACCACCAGGCCCATTAGGTAAGCATCACAAATGTTGGGGAATCGTTTTTTGTGTGGTTCACAGCTATGATGGACTTAACACCCCCATGAATGTTCCCCACACAGGTTGGCCTGGCCCACAAGGAGCTAAAGGTTTGCGGGGTCCACCGGGCATCACTGGAGATCCAGGTCAACAAGGTCCTTCAGGTCTTCAATCACCTCCATCACCTCCATACCCTGCGCCCCCTGGAGACCCTGGAGATCCGGGTAAGCTTTACAATAACCTATTCACATAAGAATATTGTTCCACAAACTGAAGTTGTTTCTCCAAATTCAATTTTTTGGGCTGGTTGTTAGGGTAATATCAAGAGCATATCAAGTTATACTGTACATCCAATTTCTGCAAGTCTTTAATAAAATGGTGATTCTTTACAAGGCGACCCTGGTGTGCCTGGTGACCCTGGAGATAAAGGAACTACTGGACCAAAAGGGCCACAAGGGTTAACTGGATCACCAGGGAGTCCTGGACCAAAAGGTTTGAACGTTTATTTTATGTTTGTAACATGAGTTATTTGTATTTTGGTTCACCATATCCATCTGATTAAACTTATGCTGTGTGTGTATCTCCTACAGGTCCTTCAGGTGATCCAGGTATTGATGGACCAGAGTTCAAAGGATCTCAAGGCCCGGAGGGAGTCTTAGGAGACACAGGATGGAGAGGCCCTCAAGGTTAGACCTAAACTAGCTCCAACTTTACAAGTTTAAAGCAGTTGTAGTATTCAATAATTTAACTGTTGGAAATATATATAAACAAAAGTTGCCCAGTTGTAAGTATGAATGTCTCTCTTCTATGTAGCTTGTGTAAAACCACTGTTTGGTTTAATCCCCACAGGCCTAAAAGGAATAAAAGGAGATCAAGGAGTCCCTGGAGGGCCAGGTCCCGACGGATTACCAGGTTCAACTGGGAACAAAGGAGTCAGGGGAGAACCAAATTACTCTGGATATGGACCACCTGGGCCAACAGGACAAAAGGTAAAGATGACTGTCTAATCTGGATGGTATGGATTCAGACAATATATGTGCTGATTGTAATTATTGTTGATTTCTCTTTCCTTTTCTTCTTCTTCTCCTTTCCTACTACTTGTCCTCAGGGCGAACCAGGATCAATCAATATTTACATAATGAAGGGTCACAAAGGAGATCCTGGTTTTGGTGGACCACCAGGTCCCTCAGGAATCTGTGGTGCTAGAGGAGACCCAGGACTTGATGGCAGAAATGGTTATTACCTTTGAAAATGACAATTAGCCAGTCTATGATCAGTTTTTTTTTTTTTTCACTCATACTTCATTTACCTCTCCACCACAATCCTGTACCCCACTGTTCCAGGTTTACCAGGCAACCAAGGACCAAAAGGTTCAGATGGGCCTCCAGGATTCAAAGGATTCACAGGACCCAATGGACCACCAGGCAAAGCCCTTTGAAATTATTGTTTTCTATGATAAAATGATACAAGAAAAATTAATCAAATCAGTGTACATATTTTCAAGGTGCAATCCACTGTGTAGCCTTTACTGTAGAAAACACTTGTATTACGGTGCGTTCACGCTGGACGCGGGTAAAATATTCGCCTCGCTCTACTCGCTCGAGATTTCCCGCTCGAATATTTGTTTTTACTCGCTGCATTCACGAATTTCGCATTTTCGCTTCATTCGCGTCGCGCCATTTGCGTCATTCGCGCCACCGGCACAAATTTGCGTCCATTCGCGTCTGTACATTGACTTTGTATGTAATCTTATCGCGCGAAAAATTTGCCTCGCGCCCGGTGTGAACACGCCGTTACATATATAAAAATAATATATGATTTGTACTTTATTTTATTTTCACCCACAGCCTTAATTTTTTCATGTCTGTTTGCACCAGGTTTCCCAGGTCCACCGGGCATCATTGGTAACCCTGGTCCTAAAGGCAACCAGGGCCGGGATGGGATCCCTGGACCACCAGGGCAGAGAGGAGAGACAAGTAAGAAACCCTGCAAGGCTCTATTATCTCATGTACACCCTGCTCATTACAAACCTATAGGTATTGTTAGCATTTTCTTTCTGTTTATGAATTGTTGCCTCCAAATCAGACTTTAGCTACGGTCAATGCTCACCTACTCTTACATGTCTCCGCTGTAGTCATAACTGGAGGGGCACCAGGAAGACGTGGTGACAAGGGTCAACCAGGTGAGTCCCAGGTAATTGACACTATGCTTTTCAATGTCTTTATCAGAATCCCACTTTTTTATTGTCACACTTGGCCTGCCTGGAGAATTTTCTGACTTTTCTGCACCCTAGTTTTCCTTGCTGTCTAAAGTTCTGTGTAGCTGGTCAAATCTTTTAAACTTGGGAGCAGTCCAAATAATCAGTCTTGGCAAACCTTTTGAAAATGGTATTTATATTCCCACTCTACCAGACCTTACCTATGCCTCATTACTCAATAGACTCCAAAAGCAAAAGGCCAGATAGTGGGATTGTTCCAGTGAATGTTAGCGCTTTACACATTATTAAATGTAATTCTTAAAGAACAAGTGCATTTGGTAATGTATTCATTTATCAAACAGTACATGAGGTTGCAGAGTTTGAGGCCATTAATTCACTTACAGGGTCGCTGTAGGGATTCACATCTGTATCAATCTCTGAGATTTCTTCAATAATAATATCAAATGATCTGAGATCTGAGCAGAGATGATGACATCATCCAAATTCCACTTTATTCTTTACTACAGAATCAGATTTATATTTTTTGTTGTCATGAACATACTGTTGTTTCTGTGTTGTAGGCCCTCCCGGGGACACTGGCCTCCCAGGCCCGCCTGGCCCAGCAGGTCCTGGACCGACAGGAGACACAGGGTTGCCAGGTCTGCCTGGGGTTGATGGTCCAAGGGGGCTACCAGGAAGAGAAGGGGTATGTTCTGGATTAAAAGGAGAACGCGGGGATCCTGGAATTCCTGGTAACCCAGGTGAGGATTTCCTAATGGAGCAATTAAAACTCTGACATACCTTTTTGTAAACATGAATTAATATTTACTGAAAACGTCATGTCCTAGTGTTTTTTTTCTGCATAATGTGCAAATATCAGTACTTTTAAATGTGCTTTAATCCCTAGGATAAAATATTTTATGGATTATTATTATGATTCTAATTTGCTTTGTGTACTCGTGGACGGATATCACTACTCATGATCCTCCCTACTTTGTATGTAGGATGTCGGGGGTCCATTGGTCCTCCAGGTCCCAGTGTGCCTGGATTTAAAGGAGACAAAGGGGACCCAGGTTTTACAGGAGGGCCAGGCCAAAAAGGACACCCAGGATATCCAGGCCCTCAAGGGCAGCAAGTAAGTGACCCCAACAGTTATTAATTTACATTCATTCATTACATAACACAATGTCTGACCAAAAAAACATTCTGAAGGAGAGCGAAGATCGAAGTCTTGTTTTATGTATTTATTTTTGTTGTTTGTAACAACAGAAGTGTGATTTTCCTCCCCCAAAATGTACATGATAAAATGTGGCTTTTCTCTCAGCAGGTTATCCCAAATAAAATTTACTCTGAAGCATCACCTGCAGTTACACCACATCTGATAGTGATATCTAAATCTCACTGCAATACTAAAGATCTCATCTCTGACCTTTATTGTTTTATTTGCCTCCCCAGGGTGACAGAGGCAGACCTGGAGGCCCAGGGCCAAGAGGTGATCCTGGTCCTTCTGGATTCCAAGGGCCCCATGGTAATCTATCATTTGAGCTTCAGGGCATAGATAGATTATGTGCTCTCTTTGAATTCCTCCCCAGACACCATCATATCTGTCACCACAGAAAAGTAATAGTCCACGATTGATTTATGTGTCTACAATTGTGATGAAATACAAATGGGACAGAGAATAAAGGGGACCAAGAAAAATAAGATTAATGAGGATTAATTTAAATCTTTTCTGTCATATGGAATAAAATGGAATTCATCAAATAAGCTGTGAAGACAAGATAATTTACTTGCAATCTATGTATGTCCTGTGTATTTTAGGCAACAAGGGAGACCCAGGATACAATCCAGGCCTACCTGGTCCACCTGGAATCAAAGGTTTCCCTGGACCACCTGGTGCGGCCAAATTCTTACTTTTATTCACAATAACAATAATAATGATCTCCAGATTCAAACCACCTCTCCATTTCACCAGTCACTTGGGATTCTGCAGATATGATTCTGCAACTGTCTAATGTTGATGGGTGAAATTTCCTGATTATTCTTTCCCTCTCTCTACAGGCATCAAAGGAGAACCAAGATATGCCCCGGTCATACCTGAACCAGGATCTCCTGGCTTCCCAGGTCTCCCCGGCAATCGGGGAGCCCCAGGGAGCACTGGACCATCAGGACGACTAGGCCCTGCAGGTTCAGAATCTTACCTCAGTTCAATCTTTGCACTCTGATTTCAAGATGTGCTTCTACTTTTTAGTTTTGGTTATGCATGTTCATCAAAGTCAGGGGTACTGATTTTTTCCAACGGTGCTCTTGATTGTTGTGTCTGTTTGCTAAATGGATTGTTCATCTCTTACTGTCCCTGTCATGACATTGAGAAGCTTACTGTAGTTGTGTGATGAACATTATTTTAAAAATGTCTGTCATTATCTCTTCCATAAAGCTGGTCCTCTTTAAACTGTGTGACACTGGATCTTTCTTTCCCAGGTCCGCCAGGTATCAAAGGAGTGCGTGGTCGCAGCAGAGTTGGTCAGCCTGGATTCCCTGGCCACAAAGGAGACAAAGGAAGTGCAGGACAGCCAGGTATAAGGAAGTTGTATATTTGTGCATATACAGTATGTGAAGATGAGGATGCCACTTTAATGGGACTTTGCTCCTTCCTTTCTATACTACGGGGCCATGTCATGGGTCACATGGATGAAGGGTGGAAAGCCAGTGGGGTGATTTTTCTTGCCAGATATGAAACATATTTTAAACACTGACAGTCCAACTTTGACAGTTTGCAATGACAAAGACTGAAGTATAACCTCCATCCCATAAATCCTGTTTAAAAAGTTTGCACACAATATAACTTGATAATACTCTTTGCTCTTCATTAATAATGTGTTTACTGTGTAGGGCCAGTAGGTACAGCTGGACCACTAGGCAGGAAGGGTGGTCGAGGGTTGCCTGGTGGAAGTGCTCCACATTTCGTTGACAGTTTCCTGATAGCTAAACACAGCCAAAGCATCCGTGTCCCTGACTGTCCTCATGGCACCACCCTCATCTATTCTGGTTACTCCCTCCTCTTCATCAATGGAAATGAGAGAGCTCATGGTCAGGACCTGGGTAAGAATTCAGAAACACTGAGTTGAATCCAAAACTTCACCAAAAAAACCATAAACAAACCTGTCTGAGCTTGAGCCTTTCTATTATTTATAACACTTCAAACTGTCTCTTAGGCACCATGGGAAGCTGTCTCCCTCGTTTCTCCACCATGCCCTTCCTCTTCTGCGACACAGAAACTACCTGTCGCTATGCTTCTCGTAACGACTACTCATACTGGTTGTCAACGGACGCCCGTATGCCGACCAACATGGTTGCCATCACCGGGAATGAGCTGGCCTCCTACATTAGCAGGTGGAGAAGTGTATATTTACAAATACAAACAAATAGAATCATAAACTGTGCTTTACCGTATTGTGTTTCCTAGGTAATTTAATTTTCAGTAACTGGTAATATTTAGTTACAATTTAGCATGACTTAGGACAAAATTGATATGGGTGTCTATAAAATATTTTATGAATGTATCATTTAGGTGCGCAGTATGTGAAACCACCTCCAATGTCATAGCCGTCCACAGCCAGACAACTCTGATACCTCAGTGTCCCCAAGGTTGGGAGTCCCTATGGACTGGATACTCATTTGTCATGGTAATCTTTCCTCTGAATGCCTCGAATCCTCTCATTTTCCCATTTTTCTTTCCAAGTAACGCTCTCCTTTTGACTTCCCTCAATTCTAGCAAACGGGTGTTGGTGCAGACGGCTCCTCCCAGCCTCTGGTTTCTCCAGGCTCATGTCTGGAGCATTTCCGCCAAGTGCCCTTCATTGAATGTCACGGCAGGGGAACATGTAACTACTACCCCGACTCCTACAGCTACTGGCTGGCCTCCCTCGATGCCAACAAAATGTTCAGGTAAACCGTCACTTCTCTATTTAAGCAGTGGTGGAGGCAAGCCGTAGGGTACGTCTTCATGTACAGCTTAGATTTAATAATTTTCAGGACCGGGCATGTCATCATTTCGTACATGATTTGCTATTATAACCCCTCAAAAATAACTGACACTGAATTTCTGATATCAGTGCTGTTTCAATTTCACTCTGGAATATAGCCAATATCTGCTCTTTCTACAGTGCAATATCCCCACAAAAATCATTTTGAATTTTCATTATCAAATCACACAGTAATATTAGGATTTGTAATTGCATCTGTATCACTGTGTGCATATGTGTGTGTTTTGTTTTCACCTACAGTAAACCTGTACCTCAGACAGTGAAGGGACCTTCTCTGCAAAATGTAATCAGCCGTTGTCGGGTCTGTAGGAAACCATGGCAGTCTGGAACAGACAACAACCGTGGGGACAGTTAACACAAAGCATTTAATTTTTCAGTGTTATTGTTGAAATATTAATTATTAACAACGATAAATGTGAGAGTAAGTCTTGCGCATACTGTACCACATTTCCACTGCATTGCCAATCATCTTTGATGCAGTTTTATCTGTTCTTATAACAGTGAATATTAAAATGAATGAAACATTAAGTGACCCATTATATTTATGGAGGCCATAGTGTGTCACCAGAGTGTAATTATTCTTGAGCCTCAATAATGGCTTTCAATGGTTGTGACTTTTCTGATTTGTGAATGCTTTAATTTTTACTCACTTTTACTCACTCTCTTGGTGTTTTACTTTACAATACTTTACAACCTTTTTGTTGCAATTTGCTCTGATGTATTTGCTATAATATTATAAATGAATGTGTGACATATTAAAGACAAGCCACTTGTGAACTTTACGGACTTAGACCGTGACTATGATTATTATAACTGACAAAATGTCACACCAAAAGTTATTTTGGATTAAAAGACAAAAGAAACAAACACTAAATGTCCTCATTTGTGCACATGATAGTCAGACTACTGAGAAATAATTAACCTATTAATCTATACCGTGATGACACTGACATGTTTGCTGCTTTGTTCCACATGACTTGAGAGGACCGGTGCAGTCCAGTCAATGAATGACGTGAAAAGTATTAGGTCACAACAAATGACGCACATGTTCCTATGACATCTGGAGAGGAAGCTTGTAAATGGAAGTGACTTGCTCTTGCTTTGGGATTATAACATGTTTTTCACACACAAATATAGAGTTATTTGTGTCCTCACTCAAGAAGCATTTCTTAGAATTTCAGCATGTTAAATGATGCATGGAAAAGATTAAACTTTATGACTCATACTGCCTGCAACTTTTCCCAATCCATTTCTAAATGAACTGTCAGAAGGCGACACCACAATCAAACGGCTGCTGTCTCTGTGCCTTTGGGGACACACAAAAAAGCACATTAAAACCTTAAGAGAAGATACTGTGAAATGTTTTCTGGATGCATGCTCTCTCTTTTTTAGGTTGTAAATTGGAAGAAAAGATATGAAATATAAATATACAGTAGAAAAAGTCAGCATAATGTTCTCATATTAATCGAGCAAATGATTTCAAATGTAGTCTGATTTGAAAGTCATAATCAACAGCTTAAAGGAACTAATTGTAAGTTTTGCTTTTGTATCTATCTATACAGTAACAGTAGCAGTAATATACATTCCTTTACTAGCCAAAAGCTGTGTCCAGAGGTGGAAAACAACCCTTTTGTTTTGCTTCTACAGAAGTTAGCATGATAACCACCAAGCCCCAGCTCAGTCAGCCCATCTCCTCATTTTCTGATACCGAGTCACTGAAGTGTCCAGTCTGTCCTGAAGATGGCTGAATCTATCTGGTAAGTGAGCACTGGCAATGTGGCAATGGCAAAAACCTGCAAATAGTCTCTTCAAGAAATAATTCCTATATTCCTATTCAAAAACCAAAATAATCTTTGGGAGGAATACACACAAGCTTGCTCGTCCATCGCCTCTCTGATAGATGCACTTTCAATGAAACTACTGTATAGATGCAAAAAGGCACAATAATTTCCACAAACAACACTGTTCAAAATACAGTTTCTTTTTGGCACGCAGGTATTCCGAGATATTGATTGCACAGACTCAGAGATATCAAGCAGCCTCATATACTGCATCTTATGTAACAAAGGCAGCACAAGTAACAGCTGAAGAAGAGCCGAACCCTCTGGTGTGAATTTAAAACCTCCGGTGATGAAGTATCTTACTGATATCTAATTAATTTTTGACATTTTTGGAGCAGAATCTCAGCTCATTAAAACTGTGGTTCCAACACATCAAAAAGCCTCGATATAACAAGCAGCCACTCCTTGAATGCCACCTTGAATTAAATAATCTTACATGCCTAGTGCAGACAGTTGTCAGCATGGATAGAAACACTCGTGCTGTAAAGTGCTCTCCGTAGCCTTCTTAACAGGATTATTCTGCTCCCGACAGTGCACTTACTAATTGTTTAGGCAGCTATATTAGGATTCTACACCTCTCTAATTGGGTTAGAATGGCGATTTGTTGAGAGCTTGATGTGCTGCAAGGTTGTCTCCCATTTTCAAAGGACATGTCCTTGTGGTCTTCCCCACACAGATGCCCTACATGGCCTACAAAGACATTTGTATTGATGTATTTACAGATTAGCCTCACACATTGACGGGTTGGGTTAGAGTTATTTTTGAATGAAACACATTGCATAAAATACAAACTCCACTTCTTCTTCTTTTTTGTTACAGAAATCAATCAAAAATACTATTCACAGTAGAATTCACTAATCACTTCAGGTCACTTAAAATAATCATCAATTGTCAAAATTAGTGGTCAAACCTCATATAATACTTGATAATAAAGGGTCACAATTCTGCATCTATTAAGTTAATCCAAGATCAATTGAAACAAAATTAAATTTAAATTTTAAGAAACCTTTTGAGCCCGATTGTCCTCACATATATATTCCTGAATAAAAACATATAACCATGAAAGATTATGTGATTACACTTGCATTTACCTGAGAATGATTACAACAGAACCTGTACTAAATTTTCAGCCCATGCACATTTGCATATATATAGCATGTACCATTACAAGATCATTATAGCCTGTGTCAAATACTCCTTAATTCAGATGCAGAAGGATTGTAAAGTGAAACAGAGCAGAAACTTCATTAAAGAGATGCACAGACCAAACTCACAAGGGTGTAACAAATGATAAGTTGACCTTTATGGCCTCTGGATATCCCAGTGTTTCCATGCTTCTCTGTTGACTCAACTTTATGGCACAGCGGGGTTAATGAAATCATTGTTTCCCCCATTTCAGTGTCGTTAATGTTTTATTTTACATGAGTGCACAGAGCACTTCACATATAGGAATTTTCTACAAGGAGGTAGAGGGGATCCTTCATGTTTACAAGTTACACCAGTGACAGCATCAGGATGACCTTCTCTTTACAACCAGATTACAGAGTGTCAGGATGGCGAAATTGTCCTTATTTAGACCTTTTGTCTCACTCCTAATGACCGCTGTAAATTAGAGGGTATATGCTTCAGTGCACTGATGGAGGCAAACACAAAATTGAGGATGGTCTTTACACAAATAACCTGCACACTCCTCCCTTTTTTGTGGGCCTTGCGTATAAAACAGACCTCTCCCACTTGTACCATTGCAGGTGCACATCAGTTGATTTTGTGGTGTCTTACCACAAATAATTCTCTCAACAAGAAGCACACAAGCGAGATTTTCCAACCGATGATGGCCTGTATTTTATGCATTTTGGCACTTTTGTGTTTTGCAAAATGTATTGCAGAAAACACAGAGAATGAGCAGGGATTTAAAGACCTGCAACTTCAGCAACACTCATCGTCATGGCTCAACAAACTACAAGACAAACAGGTAAGATGCCTTAATTTTCCTGTATGCGCTTCTCTGTGTATTTTTTTTGCCAGTTCCTAGTGTAAGATAAAATCCCATCCTTCTTCCCCTTGGCTGAAACCAGGCCCCAAGTCCCAGCTATACTGCAGACATCAGGATGATTTTGAGCACTCACATTTTATTTATCTTGATCTGTTAAATGTGTAATTTTATTCTCAGACAGATTTTGGATGCTGTCAGAACTGTCTGCTCAATTTCTGTCAGTTAATAATCTTCAGAGCTGCATCTCCATGAAATTGCAGATTAGAGATAGTAATAGCACAATTTTGCATTTCCTTCTCTGGCTATGATAATCATCTATGATATACAACAATCTGGTGTCCAGTTTGCTAGGAATGGCATGTGGACATAAAATTCTCATATTTGTGATGAGTCAGTGTGAAGAAATTTGAAGATGTACAATGTTTATGTCTTCTTTTGAAGGAATCAACGAAGACACAGAACTTTGTCGACTTACTTTATACATTTTTCAAATTGGGAAATGGAGTTATCCCCAAAGGACCCAGAGACGCAGAGCGACAGGAGAGGAATCAACGTGGACTGGTTACGGGCTTCACAACCCGCAGAGCTGGCTGCAGAATCTTCTTCTGGAAAACCTGGACTGCCTGCTAACTTTGTTCTCACTCAAGTACCAGACTGTCAAACCATGAAATTGATATCTCAAGTCTCTCTCTCTCTCTCTCTTTTTTTTTTTTTTTTTTTTTTGCAGCCAAGATGTTTGACATACTCAAACTCAGGCTTTGCTTGATTGCTGATTTATGGCCCCAAGTTATTATATAACCATTATCAGGCAAATGATGTGTTGAGATAAAGGAAATGCTCACACAACTAAAAAGTCAGAGAACATTTAGGTTCTCCTTTGAAGTAAAAAGCAACTCTCTAAGAATATAGAATGAAAACTCTTGTAAACTGTATATCAATGTGTCATTATTGCATAACAAACTTTCATTTTCTTTTAGACTGAATAGGCATGACATACGAGGCATGACTTCAACATAACAATCAGCATGACACTTTGTATATGCATAATGTGGGCTTAATTATTAGCATCCTGCTGTGCTTCTGTCATATTACAGTGATCGTGACTATGTAAGATTGAATGCATCCTTTCTCTAACATTTAAACCACATCTGCAATAAAGCACAAAATTGCTCAGCTCAGTTCTCTTGTGGCTGTTGTTGCTATGGTCTTACATGGTCTGGTGAGACTATAGCTAAATGTTAGAGGTGTGATGTGGAGTGATATTGCTGTGTCACTGACGATGCTGAGACAGACTCAACCTCACCACTGTTACACTATGTTTTAACATTTATCTTTATCCCATAAATGTCACGGCAGGTGTTAAATGGTCTCACTTTAAATTCAAGTCTTGACAGTCATTTATTATTTCACTATTCAAAGTAAGCTGTACACAGTTATTGGCTGTTTCTGAGATGCTGGAACTAGTTGGAAGTGCACCAATATTCATGTCTATTTAAAAGCACCTCAGCCACTTTTCATTCTTGCAGTTAGCTGAACAATAGGTGACCCCCCCGATCCTAAATGCCTGCATTATTTAAAGTACTCTGACAGTCTACAGGAGAAGGTGTACACAATGAAGTGGGCGCTGAATATTTAATGGTCGGTAAATGAACAGTCACAGTGGAAAAGCTGCTGCAAAGCCCTACTTGCCCTGCTTGTCAAAGGGATGTAGTTAAATGAGCCCTGCAGAGAGCTAAGCTATTCAGCAGGCTCCCCTGACAGTCAACCGGTCCAATGGAAATGAGTGTTGCATTTGAGTTTGCACCTGTTTTCTTCTAAAAATCAATCAAGATCACTCGAATTAATTTATCCATTCATCTGTGAAAAAAATCAAAGTATTCATTTCTGCCTTTCTTGAGCTTCTTTTGTCAGTAGTTCTTTACTCTGCCACATTATTTTCACTCCAGCAGAGGAGGCTGTTCTTCTCTTTGTTAAACCCACACAGACTTTAAATGCAATAAATGTCTGCAGTGTGTTTGATGTTTTCCAGAGATCTTCATGGTAGACCGGCAAAGCAATAAACCAATAGCTTTACAGACATCCATTCATCTTCTATGTCTTTGATGTTCCTTCAATTCTTATAGCACTGATTCAGGTACATCTTTCCTACTGTGCAATCTTTACTGAGACAAAAAAATGTGTAGGTCTGGATGAGCGCACAATTCATGTAATGCTTTTGCATATTTCTGAATACACGCCTATGCATGCAAATTTACATAACATAAATCTTGCATCCTCATATATTATTGTGTTGAGTGTGTGTTTCAACAATTCATATCCTAGAGTTAAGACATGTAAAGAACACAGTGCATACAACATTGTGCGTGTGGAACTGAGAGTTGAATTTGTTGAGAATCAATGAACTCATTAACCTCAAACGGGTAAAAAAGATAGTTGGACGAGCATGAATAGAGATGAGAGGTGGACCAGATGCTGTGTGTGGAAAAAGAAGACTAGATTGAGGAGGAATTTATCAAACTGGATAGAGGGGTGGAGTGGGAATTGAGATTAGGAAAGTGAGAAAGTAGAGGAATGGAGGGAAAGAGAGGTACAAAAAGGATGAGCAATGCGATGAGAGAGAAAATTATTAAAGAAGCAGTGTTGGAGCATAACTGCAGTCAAAGCTTGGCTTAGTATCCTCTCTGTCCCTGGGCTATTGGGATTCAACAGAACAGCTTCCCTCTGTAACAGGAAACCAGTGCCAGCACATTAAAATGCTCATACTGCAGAGCTTCTTCAATAAAGTGATGTGTGAGAGTAAGAAAAACAAAGTGTGTTAGCGGATGTGTGGGCAGGTGGCTGGGTGAGTGGGTTTACAGTGCATGTGGGTGCATGCGTGCACTGTGCATGAACTTTTATTTGTCCTATGTCTCTTAAGTAACAGCGTGTTTGCTTGCAGTAGTCCTTACAGTATTCATCCGCAAACGGGAGAAGCCAAAACAAAAAACAAACAAAAAAAACCCAGCAAATCACAGAGAAAGAGAGGCAGAGAGAAGTCAAATGATCTGTTTTTAGTATCTTGGGACAGTGGATGGTCTCACAAGGTGCCGCAGCAGAGACTGTATTCAGTCCCTTCAACCATCAGAGCTCATTTCATTCAAGCATTTCTAATCATTCCCAAGTAGCTCCTCTTTCCCTCCTTCCTACTTCTGGAAGTAAACACATTAGAACCAATTATCCAATACTTGTGCCAACTCTGAGCAGTTGATTTGGATGTAGAAAACGCAGATAAAAAAAAAACAAGCAAAAAAAAAGAAGGAAAAAACACTGAGCTGCCTGGATCAAAGGAGCATCACTGAGCCTTAATTGAACAGAGACCAATTATTTTTAATGAGTAGAACTGAACGCCCCACTTCTGAGAAGGAGTTCCCTCATTCTCTCCCTGGGAGGACAAGAAAAGAGAAACAAGTGGAGTCCCAGTGGCACAGGCTCACACCAAAACAACAGGCCAAAAAGAGGTAGACAGAGAGAGAAGAAAGATGCCTGTATGAAAGATTGAAAATACTTTTACTCTGTGTGCTCATGAGTCTGCAAAAGACAAACAAAGTCATGTACAGGCCTGTATAAATAACTGTACAGGCCATAAATAGATGTCTGTGTTGTTGACCCATCTAATTGCAAAAGCTATGACATTCCAATGGTCAGACTTTTCATTCAATGCTTATTGCTGCACAAGAACAGTTCAATTTCACAGCAGATACTGGTTGCACTGAAAATATAGATTTTGCAACTGACAATCCAAAATTGTAATTTGAAAATAATCCTGGGAAAAGTTTTTTTTTTGTATTGCAGAAAAGTTTGAAACTGAGTCAGCTGTGACCTTAAAAAATGCAATTGAAAAGTCAGTTTCCAGCTACAAATTCAACACATGTTACAGTAACGCAGATGGTTTGAGAGGTGAGAGGAGAAAATGAAATGATATGGTAGCCTACCGTGGGATGAGAAATTTTTTTGGGGAAAAGACAAGATACTATTTAATCTGTCAAAACAAATTTGGTGTAGTTTTAAGACAACCATCTGTTTTGTCTGTTAAATTACTATTATAGGGATTAAAGTATTAATTATATCAGGTGCTCAGCTTGTACACAGTGTTTACTGGCAGTCTGTTGAAATGATCAAAGTTTCATAGCCAATGAGATGTGAGAGCTCATGATGTACTTGATGTGGCAATAGTTCACAGGAAGGAAGAATGTGCCCAGTAAAGGTTGTTTTCTTTTCTAACAGCATCGGTCCTGTTGGTAAGTTGTTTGCAGTTGCAGCAGCAGCTCAAGGTTTCCACTTATCCAGTGAAATATTTCTACATCTATTTGCTGGATTGGCACAAAACTCAGTATTGTGAGGGTTTGAGAGCGGCTGGACCCAAATGCAGACACAAACAAACACAGGTGAATGATTCCCAGAAATATATTGAGTGAACAAAAAGGGGACAAACGCAAAGAGTCTCTGAACAAAAAGAAAACCAAGTACCAAAGGTCTATGGGTCCCGTCCCGGACGTCATGAAAAAACACAAAAAAGAGTCTGCAACCAAAAGCACAACATAACTCAGAAAACCAAAAACCCCACAGGAAAATGATGACAACACTGAGGACTCATGGGGAAGGCAACACACTGGAGCACACAACACAAGGCAGAACGACAAGGAAGACACGAATGACAAGATGAACTGGCACCAAGGGGAAAGGGACCACGGCTCTCTTACACAAGGGAGAGGGGATAACGAGACACAATAGGTCGGGGCATGTAATCGCATAGACGGGAAACTTGACAGGAAGAAAGGGGTAAGATGAGGACTAAAAAATAAAACAGTAAGTGAGAAAACAAAGACAGAAAACTGAACTAAAAACCTGACAACAGACAACATAACTGACTGGTCCTGACAAGAATGAACTCAGATTTCTCATCTAGTGCCACTATGAGGTCTATATTTCAGTTTGTTGAACTCTTACGAGCAAAGTCCTGCAAAGCTAATGTTATTCCTGACAGCTTCAGCAATTTTTCTATTTGTGCTAAAATGACATGTTAAACATGCTACACAGTTTCCCTGCAAGTCCAACCAGCTTTGGCATGATATTGACATATTTCATATCTCACAGCATGTGCATCCTGTATGTCCAGTTTGTTGTGAAGCGTTGGGCAGTGGCCAGTTTTGGTGGCTAAACTGAATCCTGGCTACATCATCATATCTGTCCAAGGTTGTTTTGATTTGGGAACATCACCTCTGTAAAAATTGCATTGTCAAACTTAACCTCACAAAGTGTATTTGGAGGTTGCTAAAGGGCCTTGTTTTGAAATTGAGATACTGGTAAGTGTGATACTAAATCATATCTCACCTTTGCTTTTCAAGCTGCAGTGTTCTCACTGTATCTGTAAGATTTGACAAATATGTGTTTCTCAGTGCAAGTCATCGAATGCATTGTCTGCCAACTTACTAACTTATTACACAGTGAAACAGAAGAGCATAAATAAAGTTGAAAAAGTTAAACTTTTGTGAAGTTATTCTTGTAGTTGAATTGCTATTTTATTATGCAGATTCAATGAGGTACTTTTGTGCTATTAACAGGGTAATGTATCTGACTAATACATGTGAGTGAAGTGATACTTGAAGGCAGTGACATTAACAGTTACTATGACCATCAGTGCATGTTCGCACCAGGAGAGGTTTGACTCCAGCCACTGAGTCTAAGGGAGGAGAGGAGAGGAGAGGAGAGGAGAGGAGAGGAGAGGGGAGGAGAGGAGAGGAGAGGAGAACGGCCTTCAAGCTGTTTGCAGTCCTTGCCCTCCCTATGTGTGTCTAAACGGATGCCCCTGTTTAGATTAGCGACTCACATGAGAGTCCAAATAGCTGACCTTGACTTGTTTCGACTGTTACTCAAAGTTAATTACAAACATGGCTGCAGTAAACAGGATGGGATATTGATTGTGGAAAATCGTGAGTTGTTTTTGCTCAGTGTTTTTTTCTTTTCGAATTTCACCCATTTAAATGGTAATAAAATATGTGATGTGACTGAATTATTAAGGATGTCTTTGCTTGCTGTGACATTCAGTGTCCCCAGAGGATGGTTCTTACTGACTGACCAAGCTGATATTTTTGGTTTTTAAATTACATTTGCTCAAAGCTATGGAGCATGAGGATACTGATGATGAACCAGACAGGGTTGAGTGATCTCCTCACTGGACGTGAGACGTTACTGTTTCCAGACCATGAACCATGGAGATCCCTTTGAATTTTCATCTCCCAGCATCCTCTGTTTAAAAATTACATTTTATCAAATTCTTGCAAAACTTCAGATTCCCACTTTGCATTTATTGCTAATTAACATGCAAACATTGGAAACATGGTAAAACTAGGCTGGCGAATGTGGTAAACATTACTAGCTAAACATCAGCAATAAGATCAAAGCACTAAGAAGAGCTGCCAGCACAGCTGCAGACTCTGTACTCTTGTTTTTTATTTCCTGTATATATAGGTTGGAGCCTATGAGGTGAAGAGATCTGTGACGTGAAGATGAATCAACAATGCGCAAGATAAATTACAATCAAAACTGGAGAGACAATAAGCCTATGAGAAAATGCATCTGATGTGCGAGGAGAAGGAAAAACAGAAATATTCTCAGTCGATACAGGAGATGGAGAAAGTTGCAATAGTTTCTCTGCCTTTAACTTAACTCCACCACTGACACCTCCTCCCCACCCCACCCCACCCACCCCCCATCCTCCTTTGTTCATCTCATGAGTAGATATAGACTTTGGTCCCCCCAGGCTGCAGGGCTACTCTCAGCTCAGCTGTTTATTGTGACTGGAGGAAACACTAAAATAGACACAAAAAAAGAGAGAAGAACAATGTAGCCCCTCTGCCCCCCCCTCTCTCGCCTTTGCTGTTCTCAGTGCTGCAGCCATCATGCAGGAGAGAAGACAAGCCACATCCTGAAAGTCAGGGGAGCCTTCATCCTCCTCCTCCTCCTCTTCCTCCTCCTCATTCTCCTTGCAGACGGCACGGAATGTCTGTTTCCATGACAACGGGAGAATTAAGGACGAAGGAGCGCCATCCCAAAATGACACATCGGATTTAGGGGGCTACTGAGAAGATAAATCACCCCCGGTGAATTGATAGAGGAGACGGATTGGATTTTGTGAATCTGAACCGCATTAAGAACCCACGTCGCTGGATTTAGTTTGTCTGCTTATCCTGCTGCTTCCCTTGTTGATGCATTGGGTGACATTAATAATAAACATACACAGACCGGCTGTCAGTCATGATCAACAACACTGAGTCAATCACTGGCATAGGTGAAAGTTTTTGATAACATAGTCTTTATTCTTAAACAATCACTAACTTCATTCTGATTTTTATTATCAATGCATATTTTTTATTTCATCTCACAATTCATAATGCATATATGAGCGTGTTCCAATGCAGTGAAATCATCTGCAAACATAAAAATAATAAATTATACTTGATACCACATACAACCGAAGCCTTTGCTCACCCTTTCATACATCAATAAACCCACCAAAAGTGCACTCCGTTACTGCGTGGCTTTTTTTTTCATACCTCCTTGCTTGATTCATGTCTTTCTCAAATCCTCTGCTGTCAACAGTTGACATTGAGTACATCCAATTTCATGCATTGCTTTAAGTCCACATGTATCTCATTTGCACCAATATAAACCTCTATAAAAAAGATACCTATATATGCTGGTCTTGCCTGTTGACTTTCAGCGTCACATCTAATATACTGTATGTATCACTGTTATGCTGTAGGTGCTGTGGAAGTTGAACTAATCTACCGTTAGCTCTTGCAGGTAACTTGCACCAGCTATGGATCCGGGGCCCCCTTAGGTGGAAAGACCTTCCCAGATCCATGATGATATATCACTGCGATTTGCTCTGTGCAACTGAATGTGTGCTATTTACTGTACATACCACCAACCTAGCATACAATTTCCAACCAGATATAGGAGAGATCTACAAACTCTCACTAAAATACTGATCAAAATGTTGCATAAAAAAGTTTTTGGACCTATTCTCCCCAGATTTGAGACAATCTTTTCATTTCAGTCAAAATCAAACGCAGCCTACATTAACTTTTACTCTCATGCGACGTTCATGCTTCGTCTCACCTCCTATAATCCCTTTTTTCCCCCAACCTTCCTAACCTGGCTAGACTTAGCTGTACACTGTCCTTAATGATAAAAACACAATCGACCTCCTCAAACTACCACACCGGTGGCCAGGCTTTGTGCAACGGGTGCTGGACAACGAGCGGTCAGCCTTTACGTCTGGCCCCATTCACGGAACAATTGTAGGACTTCCTGAGTTAGACAAACTAATTGGGGATTAGGAATGAGTTATGCAGCGTACACAGCGTGCGCGGTGTACCAGTCAATTCACCTTGTTTATACGGCCCTGTCAGCATGTTGATTTATGAAAGAGAAGCTTTCCTTCACAATGCAGAAAATGGCTCATTTCATGGGTCACAAAACCAGGAGGGACAGAGACTGTATGGGTTACCATGTCAGAGAAAACAAATGGTGATGTGCTGTCACTGGGATGGTAAGACATCGTTCCTTGAACCTGGTGAAATCCAGATGAACTGGCTCCTCAATGAGGCGATCTGCTTCCATTGTGACGGGAAAGCCCTAATGATTGTGACCTTACATTAAAAATGTCAACAGGCCGAGTTAGTGGATTGTTAAACAGTCAGGCAGTCAGACTGGTGTTGCTAATGCTTTCACAATAAAACGGAAATCATACAACTAGTTGACACAACTCTTCACCGCCAGGCCTGCTAGAACAACGTCCATCCTTTCTCTCGCTTAGAACAGAACAGCACAAGTCTTTTGATCGAGGATTAATCCATGATTTTGTCCATATAGTTCAAAAGCATGAATACTGACATATAGTTATAATTGGTATAGCTGTTGTGATAGCTTAGCTAACAGCAGAGAAGTGGGGGGGGGGGGGGGGTCTGTGTTTTTTGAGGTGGCAAATGTGAAGTGACCGTTTTTGGCCATGGCTCATAGTGCTAATGCTGGTCTTTATTTACCTCTCAGCTTTTGGAGAGAATACTGGGTTTTTTGCCATTTTACACAAGTTTGGACATCTCTTTACCTAAAACCTAATAACCCTTGCGAACATTAAGAGCATATTGAAGCTATATCAAAACACTTTCCCTTTGTTTCAGACTCTGACCTGCTTACTCAACTTCCTGTGTCCGTCTTACCTTCTGACAAACACCTCGGACCACAGACACGTGTTGTCAGTTCGTTATTGGTATTATTTAGAGACATACTAGACTGCTCTCTATTATATTGCTTGTATCAGCCCTGTCCTGTCACAGTAGGACGACATAGGGGTTCATGTGAGTGTTTCAAAGAGCCCTATCAGTCCTATTATAGTCTCAATAGTCTAACTTACAATACACACCTGAGTAAATTACATCCCATCACCCAAAGCACTTTGAGTCCAACACAGAGAACTATCAAATACATTCAGTCTTACCCTCACACCAGAGCAGGTAGTGTGACAGTGCATTCAAGATCAAACTGTGAGAGAAGAAACATGGGAGAAATTGAAAAAAAAAAGAAGATTATTTCGTCTCCAAACAAACAAACGCTAGAACAACTGTGACAGTAACTGGGATGATAAGAGAAACTGATTAGTAGTGATGGTGATACAGTTATTAATGATAGCAATAACACAATAAAGCGCATGAGAGTGCAACAGCATTTAGAAAAAAACAAACTCAATGTATGAAAATTGAACATGTATTAAAGCTTGTTTTTCACAGCATAAATTGGAAATGATAGATATTTGTATTTGTGTGAAGAGAGACCACCATTCCTATGTTTGTTTATCACAGCTTTTTCTCTTTTTTTGCATAAAATGTTGGTCAAGTCCTGATTGAAAATATTTTTTTTTCATATATATATATCCTCTGGTTTCATATTAATTCATCTAAAAGGTTTTCACAGGCAAGAGTTCAGTTTTTTGTTGTTTGTCGTCTTGGGTGTACAGTAGTAGCTCCTCCGTTGTAATCACCACGCCCTCTTTCGTTTCAGAGGGGATGGTGGTATGTATTTTGGGGGACGGTGTGTTTTCCTGTGGCCCCTCCCCCTGAGTCAGGATGAGGCCACTCCCCCAGCTGGAAGCCCCTCCCCTCGCTGCTATGTGGAGTCCTGATTGACAGCTTTCCCTCCGTTCATGGTGGGAGTCCCTGAGCTCTTTCTGGATCGGTGCTTGTCCTCTATCTCATGCAGTGACGGCTCCCTGTACATACAAACTGCAGTGGAGATGTAAAAGAGAGCAAAGGAGAACGAAGGAGAGAAGAGGAGAGGAGGGGCGGGGCACAGAAAGGGGACAATGGAGAGCAGATTGAAGAGATGGATGTGCAGACAGAGACAAGGTCAAGTGTGAGGCTGGAGGGACAATTATACCAGGCTGGGAGGGATAAGACAGGAAATTAGGGCAATGTCAGCACTTTTTTTTAATCACATTGCTTGACAAGTTCTCATGATAATATCTATGTGTTGTCAAACATGTTAGAGGTGATATTCAAAAATAAGCACACAACAGCTAGAGAAATATACTTAGGTAATGTGTTTTTTCACTCTTGTGTGTATTAAATATGAATGCCACGGTCAAGAGAGTGCTATCTTAGCTTAGTATAAAGACTGGAAACAAGTAGAAACAGTTAGCCTGATTTGTCTGGAAGTGTACTAATTAAAGGGACAACGAGGAGTTTCTCCATCGTCAGAACGAAAAATTCCGCGACAATAAAAAAGTCTTATATTAATGTGGATGAATCTACGTTACCCACACTTGTTAATGGGCCCATTTTCGGTAAATATATCGTTTTGTCTCTATCGTTATTTTGTTATTATTAGTGGTGGCGGAAATGCTGGGCGAGCCAACCAGCGTTTCCTTACTTTCGGTTTCGAGGTGAGTCATGAGAATAACACCGCCGAATCGCCGTTTATGGTCGGAACTACGACAGTATCTGATCGTCTTCGAACCTCTGACTTTCATTGTTGATGAATGAAAACATGAGTCCTTCTTGCGCCGGTCAAAGAATTTCACGGTGCGCGCGGAGGCTCATAAATGTAGTGTTTAGCGTAGCGTTTCGCTTTTCCAAAACTCCTCGTTGTCCCTTTAACACTATGTAAAGTTTGTTTGATGTATGGCAACCAGCAACATTTTGTATTTCTTCCTACTGGTACGGCAATCACAGATAATCTATAACAGTTCATTCACATCATTATTACAGATGTAATCTTTCCATTATAATAGACAATAATAAAATTAATAGGACTTTAATAAAAACATGAGTTATCACAGAAAACACAATTACAAGCTGTTCTCTTGTACCTTCAATGGGCCTGGGCACAAAGTGTGATGAGGGCTTAGTCTTCTTGACCCGATTGCCCTTCATGACTTGCCCCTCCTTGGTGAGGCCAAGGAACCAGGCTCGGCCCGACTCCTGCTGACGGTACACAGTGGACGAGTAGATCACATAGTAATTCTCGAATACGGACTCCTTGAACTTACACTCCGGTGTGAACATCTCCTGCAAACAAGTTAAGGGACAGATACAAATGTTAAGAAAATGCATACAGTAGATATAAAAACAAACAATGCACACAGAAAATTAATTTGCATCTACATAAATATCAAAGACACTTGCAGAAATAGCCAGCAACAAAACAGATGGAGGATTTTAATAAAATCTCTTTAAGGAAAAAAAAAAAGCTGTGTCGGTTTCACTCTGCCAACATTGGCTTCCATCACTAGCATGTGTACATTGCCAAGGTCAGTAAACATACTGTATTCATACACACACACACCCTTGGAATCTGAATAATGAGACTGATAGTCTTATTAGAATAATGGCGAACAATGGAAGATTTTTATCTCTGGGCTTCATTATCAAAGCAGTAAGTCAAGGAGAAAGCCAAGGGGACACCCGGGAGGTGGAGAGGAATGACAGGAAAAATGGAAAGATCCAGATACTGGATACACTGTCGGGACCGAGAGCAGTGCCAGATTATTGCCATGACAATGCAAGAGAGGAAACAATGTTCTTGGCTCTCTAACGCATTACAGATCTAAGCTGCAGTAATTTGGGTGTTAAATTTTAATGGAGATAATAGTGTCACTGAGTTCCAAGAAGGCAGGGAAATGTACGTTTTTAGTTTTGCAGAAAAAAATCTAGACTTGATAATGAAGCAGGTGATATTATCAACACGCAATGACAAGGTGGGCGCCAAACCTCATCACCCTTACCCCTTGTCCCTGAATGCCTCCTGTCTGCAAAGATGCAGAATTAAAACCTAACACCAGTCAGTTTGAAGGACAGGGAAGTCGTGTGTGTCCAAAATGGGTGCAGATGATGCAGAACAGCTGGCTTGGTGGATGCTGGGTTGTCTCATTTTAGGCAGGTTGTGCAAGCGTGCATCTGTACTGTGTGTGTGTTTGGGAGTCTGTGCTGTATTTCATACATTAATATCTCCAGCAAGGTTCTGTGCCCTTTTAAGGTTGTCCAATTGACTGACAGCCCAATTCTGCTTCCTGCTGGAGGTGACTGTTTACGTGTTTGGTTGTGTGTGTGTGCGTGTGCGTGTGTGTGTGTGTGTGTGTGTGTGTGTGTGTGTGTGTGTGAAAGAGAGAGAGAGAGAGAGAGAGAGAGAGAGAGAGAGAGAGAGAGAGAGAGAGAGAGAGAAACTGGAAGTGACTTTAAAATAGTGAAGTATAGAGGGATTATAGAAGGTTGGGTCACCCATCACAGAAATAAAAAAAAAATCTTTGTTTTGCTATCAAGCATTGTAGATAGTTTTGATTTGATTTAACAAGGTCTTGAGATTTCTATCACTCCATTAAAATGGAAATGAATTGAATTTTGCTTGTGATGCTTGAAGCAATAAAAATTTGCATTTAAAGTTTTTGTAACAGTGTCTTCCCAGGAAATAAAAAGGAAACATTTATTTCTGTGGACAATCTTCAACTTTTTACATTCTACTGAAAAAACATATTATTCATGAAAACTGTTCACAGTGGGGTCTGTGGATGTTACAAACTAAGGGTGTCATTGAAAAAAAAAAAAAAACGTTTTTGTTGCAATCTTTTAAATTACAACTGGGGCAGCTTTAGGGGAAAAACTGAACCGCAAACTTCCCTGATATGTCATCAGTGTGTGAATGTGTGTGTAGGTTAGGAAAATGTTTTAAGTGCTACACAACTGAATGTGACTGAGTACTGTAATAAGACCTGAAAAGCACTAAATAAATGCAGTCCATTTAAATTTTCTTTAAAGCTGTGAGCAGGTTGTATTTGGCTTAATAAGCCCAATTTATCTACATTGCTAGATGTCTGATTGAGGGAGATGAAGAAACGGTAAAACATGCTGGTAGGCAAGCTGGCAGCGCAAGATTAACATTATACCACCTTGTACAACCTAATGGTAAACCTGTTATTCACTCATACATACACACTCTCCAGACACATTAATTTGGAGACACACCTGACAAATTGAGGCCTAGAATTGAGATTGTCTTGTGCTTAACTTGGTGGGGAGACACCACCACCACCACTGAGAGAAATATCTGGCTCTTTATAGCTGCTAGAAATTTCAGTATATTCACCATCTTGTTGGCAGGTAGGCTTGCACACTCTGGATTTATCAGAGCTTTTACACCGAAAACAGCAGCCCACTGTGGCTGGACACAAAGTTGATGAGAGCACTGACACCAAAAACAAAAACAGAACAGTTGTGGGTCATAAAACTCTCGTCCCTGCAGGCCAGTGCAACAGAGGGTAACTGTGGTCAGGTCAAATAAAAATGAGGTCAAATAAAATCATCATATTTAATATTAAAGGTCCAGTGTGTAAAATGGGGGTAAAACCGTGATATCTAGCGTTCAGATTCTAGATTGCGCTCACTTGCTCGCACTCACCCCTCACATCGGCAAAGTGACGGTGGCCTCCGAGGACAAAAAAACAATTTCTGCTGTTTCCTACTCCTTCGTATTTCCTTATGCCTTCTTCTTCATTAGTTTGTTGCTGCTGATCGGTGATACTCTCTAAAGCAAGACCCTTGCTATATGTAGAAAAGAATAATTGTAAGGCTACTGTAACCAAACAAATTTCATTTTACAGCGATTATACACTCATACAAATATATTAATGGGTAGTATATTCAGATTTTGCCAATAAAGCTTGCCAATTATTACACACTGGACCTTTAAGTCCACTAAAGTGGATGTTGTAGGGTCTCTGTTGTGATTCATAGCTCTGTGAGGATGAGATCAAACCACTGACTCCGTCACGGCAGGATGTTCCACATCTTTCTTTTTGCTTCGGCCGTATGTTTCAGATTGCTGTCCTGCTGAATGACGAAATGTCATCTTATGACTTTCGACACATCTGGCTAAATCTGAGCACACACTCTGCTCCGGCTTACCCCTGCATTCATCCCGCTGCTTCCTCAGCAGTGAAATCATCAATAAATGCCAGTGTGCCAGCTCCATACTGTACATGCCCAGACCATTATAAAACCACCACCAAGTTTGACAGATGAGGCAGTGGCTTTGGGTCATGAGCTGTTCCTTCCATCATTTTGATTGAAGTTGAATTTTGTTTCATCGGTCCATAAAGCTTCAACACAGAACTCCACTAGTTTGTGTTAGTGTGTTTGTGAACTGCTGCCTGGCCTCTCTGTTTTTGAGGTTTACCAGTGGTTTGCATCTTGTGGTGAGTACTTTGAGGTTAGGGTTATGAGGTCTTCTCTTGATTGTTGACAGGGAAACATATCCGCCTACATCCTGGGAGCATGCTTGACTTGTTAATTGCTGTTTTCTTCACTATGCAAATGATTTTCTGCTCCCTGGTCAACCAGCTCTGGTTTTACTGTGAACCAATGTTTCTTTTTTACAACTGATCATTTTTGCAAACCAACTACCAGTGATATCTCTCTGATAGGTTTTTGCTTTTATGGAGCCTCATTAGCATCTTTTCCAATATCATGGCCTCCTCTTTTCTCCTCATACAGACAGACAAATCCACCTAAATAAAGCGGCACCTGACAACCGCCTCAATAAACTGACTGGCACGGAAATGTAGTTTCAATTATTTTCTCTCAAACTGAATGTACTAAAGCTCAAAGCCTAAGGAACAAAAATGTGTAACTGTCCAAATAGACATGGTCTGGACTCAAACCTGCTGTAGGTTTGTTGCACAGTACACATCATTTATATCTTTTTTTTTCATCCGTTATTCATCAAAAGTTTCAGCTTAAACTCACCCCAGTCGACACTAATGCTGTTTTAAGAGAATGTGTATCTGTGTCTTTGCTTGCGCTCTGTGCCACAGTTCAGAAAAATGAGTCATATTGTGTGTGTGTGTGTATGACTGCTCATTTATGAGACCCAGCAGTGCATAGCAGGCAGTGTAAAGGACTCAGAGAAGGTGAGGTCACATGGCTGGCAGTGTGGAAACGTCTCGCTGGTCAGCAGGAGAGAGGACAAGCTTTGTGGAGAGCCGGTGTTGGAGTTTATCTGGGCCTGCTGACACACTGTCAAGCAGCAGACATCTCTCCCTCTGTGGGGGCGCCGAGGGTCACGTTGAGCCTGTCTGGCCGGGTGTGTGTGTGTGTGTGTGTGTGTGTGTGTGTGTGTGTGTGTGTGTGTGTGTGTGTGTGTGTGTGTGTGTGTGTGTGTGTGTGTGTGTGTGTGTGTGTGTGTGTGTGTGAACATATGTGTTTGAGTGGGAAGGGGGGAAGACAGTGATACATTACACACCAGCAGGCTTTGTCCCCTCTTCATCTGTATCAGGTCAAACACACGCACACACACGTATACACGCGTACGCGCCCACACACCACAACACGTAAGTGCTCTCTACACTCCTACCCTTCACAATCAGCCACTTTTGCTTTGCCGACAGTAGAATCCCCTCCAAATTCATCCTCAAGGACGACACTCTGTTACTGTCTATGAGGAGGCTCGGGGCAGTTTGGAAATCACCCCGGCTGTAGCTTGGGAGTGATAGGGGTGGAATGTAAGTGACTTTGAAGTCTTTGACGAAGTACCTTGTTTGTGGATGACTGAGTGGAAATATGAGGTGGGGAGACGGGGTCGGCGCTTCTTGTGATTAATGGGAACTCCTTAATGGACACGCGTGAACCACAGAACCACACAGGGAACACAATGGACAGAAACTCACATTTGCACATACAGTACGTACACAAAGTCAATGCAACACACATCCACATTAAAAATGCACGTCAACAGGTTTGCCCTGTCACTTCCTCTGCCACAGGAATACACAATCAGCTTAAGTTGTTTTCGCCAGAAAACAAGGAAGATTAAAAAAGAAAAAAAAGAAGATGTGCCATGCTTCAAGACTAGCAGGCTGTGCTGATGGTAAACTGATCACAAGGACACTTATTTATATTCTGTGGTGACTTGAAGGAGAAAAGTGAAGGACTTGTTAGCGAAACCGGGCACGTGAGACGGCTCACACGCCACCATAAGTGTCTCAGTGGGGAGCTGAAGAAGAGTAAACACGAAGGTCCACACGAGACCCGCTGAACACACACCATGGCAGAGCGGGGGAGAATATAAATGTTTTAACTGGTTTTAACACCAAAGAATTCACAGACATTTTTTATACAATTCTGCAAGCTGAGTTTACAAGCACTCCCACTGCCAGGTGGATGTGATTGAACAGGCGTAGATCTACGACAAAATAAAGCACTGAAAGGCTGTGATTTGATGACCCGTTTCCAAGTCCGCAAGCTTGCGCAGACACGCATTCAAGTGATGCAACACAAAGGTCTGTTGCATGAATATAAATATGTAGTGAATGCAGCTGAAGGAGACAAGGAGAACAGGTGAAACAAGCTGCAGAGGGGAGCATCTAACTATTCAAGAGACATCAGCTTCTAGCTAAAATAGCACATCAAATCAGCCACTGGCAGCTCTTTCAATAAATGGCCATCAAAGGGAGGATATACAGTATGAGAGGCTTTTCCACTTATGAATAGTTGTGTAGTATTGTGTTAAACCCGAAAGAAGCATAACAATGCACTGGCTACAACTGATAATAAACAACTATGACAGCAGATATAAAATTAAAGTAAATGATGCAGGGATATTTTTTTTTTATAAGAATTGGCTTAACAAACAGTTACTGAGGAAGAAAATGTGTTAAACACATTCATTAAGCCTCGGCAACAGACTGTACATTTTGGAAACAAAAAAACCAAACAATCAATGATAATGGAAATAATGGAATTCATTCAATCAGGGGACTTTGTATATTATGAACCTGTTGGCCAACACGACTCATAGTTCACAATGGGTTCACAGAAATTGAGTTATTATGGGTTTGAATTCCCTGTCAGTCATTATTTGTAATAGTGTGTGTCATCTGCTGCTCTGGATTACAAGGTATCTTAATCCTGGGGCCTGTTGCCACACAGTGTCAAACACAACAAACAACAACAACGACAACGACATAAATACAAGATCACATTGTATAGTCAGACAGATATGAATGAGGCGATGTGCATTTGTGTGCTTGAGGAGGGCGGAGGTGGGGTGCAGGTGTAGGAAGTGTTAGATGAAACATGAAGCAAGAGAGCAAGATGTAATGGATATAAAACTGGGTTGCCAACAGAACTGGGTTGAACGCATCCTGAATCCAAATCAGCTACTGGCTCCATCTGAGGAGGGAGCAGCTCTCTGGCTCTGCATTAAGGAGCCCCGCTGCTGCCGACAGGCGACTTTGGACAAAGATGCACAGGATATGGGGAGGACCTCCATTTAAATATGGGCCTGAGCCACTGGTTTATATGTGAGAGATTTGGCCTCAGTGAGAATCCCAGCCCTGCCGTGGAACTCCCGGGGAGCTCATTATTATTCTGGGAGAGATTCAGGTCGGGGATTGTCTAGACATTACTTAAACCGCAAATTCTTGTTCTCACTTTTTCAATCTCTGTCCTTTCCTTTCCTTTCCTTTTTCTCTGTCTCTGTCCTTCTTTAAAATTGCGAGAGCGGACATTGATGGCTAATGGCTCAAATCCAGTCACATACAAACTCTACTTTTTTTGAATCATTTCCTGTCTCTCCTTAATTTCTCTTTATTCCCTCATTAGACTGTCAGCACATACATACCATTGTACTATAGTGCCAAAGCAATTAATCAAATTTAAAATGTCGTCTGACAGAGAATTATTCATCAAAAATTTTGATAATTTATAAATTTCTGAGGTCATTCATCAAACATCGGCTGTTAAGGCGACATCTTGGCCTTTGCAAATAGGCGTTTTTATCATTTTTTGACATTTTATAGACTTAATGAAGTGACAAACCGAATAAATTATCTATTAGTCGCAGCCCCGATGCACATAATGTGTCCGTGTCTGATTCAACCGCACAATAAGTCATGAGGACTGACTGAAAAAAGATCAAGAGACTGTAAGGGGGTGGGGGGGGGGGGGGGGGGGGGCAGAGAGAAACTACTCACAAACGCCCATCATCATTTGTCACTCAGAAAATCTGAAGCTCTCCATGACCTTCCACACCAGCACTCCCTCTCTCACTCTCCCCCCAAGGTGTTTTGTGAGACTTGTACTGTGACACGTTATTTTTTTTCTGTGACATAAATAAGATGCTGTAAAATTAACAGATAGATAGATAGATAGATAGATAGATAGATAGATAGATAGATAGATAGATAGATAGATAGATAGATAGATAGATAGATAGATAGATAGATAGATAGATAGATAGATAGATAGATAGCAAAGTGAGAGAGGTAAAATGGAGAGATAGAACAGTGGTTACTGCTGTGCACTAAACTAGGTCATATTGAGAAGTGTTATAAATAATGGAAGGGAACTCTTCATTGTAGATGCTCAGCCCCCACGCACTTCATTGCTAAACACTCCACACAAGCATTATCACCCCGCTCACCCATGGCTACCATCAGCTTCCAATCAGCAACAGGCTCAGGCTGTGAGCTCTGCTCCAGGCAAGACAAGCCAACCAGCAAACAGCACATATACAACCCCATACGTGTCCCAACCACTTCATTGATCAGCCCGCAACATTAAAGTGAACACTAAAAATGATCTAGAGTACCCGACACGCAGATGAAAGAGAGGGAGAGAGGCTTCACAAAGTTGCAGCAGTTGCCAGCGTCTCGTCTCAAACGCGCAGAAGATAAAACTTGTCGCATTCCTTCGCTAACAAGACAGTGCAAAGAAGCAGAAAGAGGAGAGAGAGGAGCAGAAACGGGAGAGTAGGAGAGACAGGCGAGGTATTCCTCAGTAATTATCTCACGGGGGGATGGGGGTGGGGAGTGAGGGGGTGCATCTCTGTTCTCACATGCAAGGAAGAAGAAACAAGGTGACCAAACAAGCCAGTAAGAAATGCTTTATATTGGAGAGGCAAGTTTAACTGAGACCTTGACTGAGACTGAGAGGGAAACAAGGGCGGAGCAAATGAGAGATGGAGGCTGGGGAAAAAAAAGATAAAGACCTGGATGAATAGCAATAAAAGTAAATGTGAGTAAATATGAGGAATGAAACTGAAGGACTTATTTTATAGCCGTGATTGCACCACAAGAGCTCTCATAAAAGAGTGAATAAAGAGCAGAAATGTTTGCTTTACTGTCCTCCTGAAGCTCTTTAAGGAGTTATCACACTTTCTATCATGTATGGAATTAGTATTTCTACATTAAACGGGTAAATAATGGGGGAAATTGAGAGCAAACCGAATGGTCCATGTGTTAATTCAGCCTCTTTATGAGCGTCTCTCCGTGGTTTAGAAATGTCCCTGTGACGCTGTCTATACCATCCGCGTTCTGCTTAGCGATGCATGCTAATTTCCCAAGCTCCACATCCGAGAATCTGGCGCGTCCTGCTTATGGCCGAAGAGAGCGTCCACTTGGTACTTTTAATTAAAACGGCCTTTCAGCTGTTACTGCAAAAAGTGCCTTGCCCTCACACCTCCGTCTCCTCTTCCTCCTGCCATCCACCTTGTCCACCTGTGATAAAAAGGTCAGAAATCTGTTCATTCGCCCATAAAAATGAAGATTAAAATGACAGGTTGAGAGTCATGTTTGCAAAGCCGAGAGCTGCCGTTTGACACCGAGGTACTGAATCACTTGTAATTAATAATGATCATGTACTCTGCAAATTATGATTTCATCAAGGGTGTTTGTGTGGGCGTGGGTGGTGGGGGTCATTCAGTACCCCCAACTTTGATACAATTTCATAAATTAAAGGATTGCTGTCTGGGCATGATTAAAGTGTAATTAGATGTAGATAAGTGGGTGGGGGTTTATTATAAGGCCCAAAGCAGGGCAGTGAATTGTGGGCTTGTTTATGAGCCTTTAGTTATGAATGAACGTCTACCTGGATGAGTCACAACAGCCTGCGCATTTATCGTACGTCCTTCTCTCTGAACTTGTGGGTGCTCACAGATCTGTCCAGGCACTGAGTTGTGCTCAGGTTGTACTGAGCAAAAACGCTTGTTCCTTTTAAAATAATGGCACTGAATTTACAGGACTCGGCAATTATTCAGGTGTACATTTGTAAAAACATAAATACATCATGTGCATGGTTTATCAGATCTATTTCAGAAATGTTCTCCCACCTCCACCGCAGTAAAGCGGCTCCCTTATCAATAAATGTAAGTTGCAATAAAGCAGACCTTGGCTTCGCTGTGTCCTTCGTTTTATGAGTATTTTGAGAACAACAACCAAAAAAAAAAAGTTCAATGGGCGGTTTGTGAATTCAAGCTTCCTGCCAGTCATTCATTATGGCTGTCTGCCGATCAGACCGCCATCGCCAAGTCCCTCAGCAAGCAAAGGTCTGTGGGTAATGCTCCCCTCCCATCCTCCTATTTCCTCAGTAACAACGAATCCGTGAGACTGGAGGTTATATAATCACGCCAACTAGGGATATCCTCCTGTTTCTATATCTCCGTATATGCCCCCACCCTATTTCTCTAGCCTGCCGTCTCCCTCTTTTTCTCTCTCTCTCTCTCTCTCTCTCTCTCTCTCACACACACACACACACACACACACACACACACACACACACACACACACACACACACACACACACACACACACACACACACACACACACACACACACACACACACTCTCTCTCTCTCTCTCTCTCTCTCTCTCTCTCTCTCTCTCTCTCTCTCTTCCTCAGTCTGCAACTCATTTCCACAAACATTCTCCGGAAACATGTCTTCATCCTCAATGCAAAAGCTAAGTCTTAATGTTTTCTCCAACTGACATCCATAACCGTGTCCACCCCCACCCCTGCCTCTGCTACCCACACCAGCCTTTATGCTTCTCACATCTTACACTGCAAATAAAATATCCATCTTCACACCATTTACTCCCCCACTTTTTTTCTTACCGACAGTATTACAGCTGATGTTGTCAGATGTGTTTTGTGCACATGTGTTGGACTTAGATGAACATTTGGCTCATATTACGTAAAAAAAAAAAAGTTCAAATTAATTCCTGAACATAGACCTTCAAAAGTCGTTCACAGCTCATATTTCATTGATATAAAAAGGACATTTTTCTGCTGTGTTGTATCCTTTCATGACAGCAGGAATCCTGGGATAGAAGTCCGGATGAAAGTTGAACAAAGCAACATCACTCACATCAAACGAGAGTGAAATTCTGTGGACTTTCTGTTTATAGCTGCTACATAATGAGCCTCCTTTAGTAGCCAGTAAAAGAAGAACAATTTTAAAAAAATGGCTGAGCACTGAACTTGATGTCAAATTAAATGTAAAACATGCACGGTGCTGCTTCAACAACAAAGGGGGGGTTGGAAAAAGAAAGGGAGGGGGGGGGGGGGGGGGGGGTGTTGCAGTACGTGCTGCACAGCAACACAAAGGCACTTCTGAAGAGCTCTCAGAGATGAAAGGGTTTGGAAGGGCTGAGTCTTTACTGCAGTGGGATATTAAAAGAGACAACAAACAGAACAAAACACCACATGTGTAAACGAACTAATATACATGCCGGTAATAACCTAACCGTGTGACCGGAGCAAAGGATTGCGTCTTACCGAGCTGTAGAGCATGCCCTCGCCATTCATTGCGATGTAGAAGCCACTCTTCACCCCCTGGATGGCCACTACTCTCAGACCCACAGGAATAAGATTAAACAGGGCTGCGGAGCAGACAGAGTGAGGGAGAGGAGGAATGGGGGGGCAGACATGCAAAGAGACAGAGACAAAAGAGAGACATCAGACAAAAAGGACAGAGTAGGATAATTGAGTTTTCACTTAGCTCCTGTGGATATGACAGCCTCTGATCTCTGTTCTTTGGCTATCTGTCAGCGCTAACGTAAAGAGTACAGGACGCAGACAATGGCAGCGCTGAGGGAACCTGAGTCTAAACAGCGACGCATTAACATTAGAGCAGGAGTATAAAACTTCCTGGTGACAAATGATGTTTGCACTACGACAAAAGATGGAAAAGGATGTGGAGCATCTTTGTACAGCAAAGCCGGATGCGCGGAATGAAATTGCCCTCTTAGTAATGTCACACTAGCTTAGATTTATGTGACTTTGTTTGCGACAGCTCTTGTTTGAACAGATGTAGTTTGTGCTGTCAGTCAGAAAGGGAGCAGGACACTGTATCAAGGGATGTGAGGTTGAATAACTTGTTCCAGCTTCAACTGATTGTATACTAGATAAGAATTACTGTGGATGCTCCTTCTGAACCTGAGGATTGGACTGTGACTTTTGTGGCCTCTGTTCGGTGAGGGTGTGAGGACACTCTTTCCGTGCCCCACGCTGTCCGCATTAGTGTGATGATTGTTGTGAAAGTGGCGATGGGGACTATCAGATAAAGCTGGCACGGATGAGAGGAGACGTGCCAACACGGGTCTTGTCCGCTGAGCAGATTCAGTTTCGGTCAATACATATCGACGTGCCGCTTTGGCCTGCCAATGGTTTCAATCTGCCCAGGGGGCCACTGGAGAGGGTGATACACGCTGACCGCTCTTGCAGTTAGGTAGAATATTCGGCAGAATATTAGTCCATTGGCAACTTCAAATTTCTTTTCTCAGGCCTCTCTCTCTCTCTCTCTTTTCTGTCATTACTCTCTCCATCCCCATGGTCTGTTCCCCCACTCCTCTTTCTATTTGCCTTTCATGGCTGCTGCCTTTGTCGCTCCGATGACTGGCGGTGTCTCTCAGAGCCACCGCGCGCAGTTCTGTCACATATCACTAAAACCCAGGAGCGTTCCACCCCAGAGCACCTCCACCTCCATCAAAACATATTCAAACCTTTCATACTTTCAGTACAGGGCCCTCAAAAAAGACTCACCACCAGGCCCTGGCTTGAAATAGTGGGAGGAAAAGAGACATAAAATATGGTAAGCGAGTACACTATTTTGCTATAATTACGATCTGCCGTCCCCGCTCTCATTTGCCTGCCAAAAAATTAAACAGCTGACAGGAGCTGTCATTCAGCTACCTTCTTAATGTCCGGCTCTTCTATTTGCAGCTCAAGTAGTTGATGGATTCCATAATTACAGCAGCACTGACTGCTGGTAGAGTACCTGATGACTATTCTGAAGGTGATACCTCTTCCTTTTAATAACCTCAATCCTATCCCTCGCTGAGAAAAAGAGAGAGAGAGCGGCTGAGATGGTGCAGGGACAGAGTTAGGAGATTTCCAGGGATCTTCTATCGTCAAAGGGACGCACAAAATGGGTTCAAGCAACCCAATAAAGCGAAATCCTTGAAACGGCAAGTCTTCCAGTGGAGCAGTAATCGGCTACAAGAAAAATCCTGCAGGTAGGCTAAAGGAAGCGCATTTGATGGGAGGAGTACTGGCGCAGCAAGAAAATAAACCCTGCAGGAAAAGGTTTAGAGAAACACCGAGCCAAACCTCAAATGCCAAGGGCACGTCTCCAAATCCAGAGAGAAAAACGAACCCAAAGATGGCAGAGGGGGTATATACTCTACAGAAATGGGGTATTAGTATATGTGCTTACATATATATATACAGTCTTAAATAGTATTTTTCCCACACTTCTCCCTCTCCGTGCCAGAGTTGAGTACTTGAAATTAGTGTCTGGGTCTTAAAAAGTCTTTCTTCATCCCATCCATCAAACGCGGAGCACCAGAGACAGATGGAGTGTGACCGCCTGATACTGCAGGTGTCTCATAACCATGCAATATCTTTCTAGAGGCTCAGTGTGTTCAGGTAATTACTGTAGGCGATCAACTGATGACAATCAAATTAATAACTGCTGAAATTTGAACATGGCTCTTAATTAATTGAATGGTGTTCTCTCCAGCTTTGCCAGTCAGTCATGCTTACTACTAAATCGGTTTTATGTGCTATAGTAACAGCCATTTCTACTCCATCACTTCTCACAGTTTACTGGATATTTTTGAGTCAAACAAGTTTGAATGTCATTCATTTTTTATACTTGTACATTTCTCCCACAACAAAAAAAAGTGTCCTTGTCTGCGTACTCTCTTGTCATTCCGTGCAGAGATATAGCGAATAATAATAAAAAAAAAAATGAAATTGAAACGCACCCTGGGCTCAGATCGCACCTTGTATGCAGGCGGCATCATGCTCCTCAATCCCATCGGTTCCACTGAACCTCCCCCTGAAGATAAATTACTGTATTCCATCTGCCGCTGCTGGAGGATACTGCAGGTCAGAGGGTGGTGTGGTTCAAGGGTGGGGGGTATCTATTATTCTAATAATCCAGCCAGGGCGATCAATAGTTCAGTGCGAGACCTGAATACCAGATTCTCTTTGTCCCTTCCTGTCGTAATCACTCTCTCTTTTTCTGTTATTTTTTCGGCCTTTCACTTCCTACTAAAAACTCTTCACAGATCATCTCTCTGCACCTCCTCCTCTCCTCTGCTCTCTCTGTCTTCCTTCGGACTGTCTTTGAGCTTGAGGCATCTTATACAGAGAATTATTCATTGGGTACAAACGGAGAAGGTGGTATTTTTAGTTTCCTGTGGCTGAATTATTAACTGCATTCCTCCAACCCAGGGCCGGCTTAAGAGGAGGTTTACCTCGAGGTGGGGAAACCCTCACATCTAACAAAACCCTCACCAGCCAAAAACCTTAGGACACAATGGAAAAAAAAACTGCAATGTGTTCATGGCAGAACAGGAAAAGAGTGCATTCATCCTTTTAGTTCTGGAGAGCCTTCCTTCATGCTTTAAGTGTAGTCCTCACAGATGATCTATCTCCTCATGAAATATAAAACGACGGCAGACAGGGAGAGACCGCTCTTTTCACCGCATGACTGCTTCGGTCCAGGAGCTTTGGCTCTGGCTTCCTTCAAGATTGGCAGGATGTTTTAGAAAAGAAAGGTCATGATTGGTTTCCTGTCTGGCTTCACTCCAGACTTGGAGTGTCGTCATTATCGCTTCAACGACCATTCTCCCCCTGACATATAGATCCTTCACTTCCTACATGAAACCGCTACAAAAGCCAACGGGTTTTAATATAGAAGACTCTCTATAAATGACGCTGACTTCCCTCTTTCCTGCTCCTGAGGGGGGCCGGACAGGGTGTGAGCGCTTTAGGGGACTATACCCTGGAGACTATTTATCCACTGGTAGTCCACTATGGAAAGTCGATCGGTGGTGAGATATTGTGAGGGAAGAAGCTTGGGGAGGGCTCTTTGTGACAAGGAGTGAAGCTGTGGGGCCACAGTTGTGTCAGGTGATTGTTTTTTTTTCCAGGAAGGAAATTCTGCTGTGATAATCACACTCTTCAGAGCTGAATCAATCAAAACAATGTGACACTTACAACTATGCAGTGTATACAGTCAAAATGGTTTACGTTGTGAGGCCGGGGCAGGGATATCGGAATTCATTTAATTTAGGAATAGAAATTTCGATACAAGACGCTCCATGAATATTGCATTTATCCACTGTTGAGAAGACACACTGAGAATACATAAACTGTTTGAGTAGCTTTTGACACATTTATATCTATGCATACTATTGCATAACCAGATGCAGAAACGAGGCCATACTGCCTTGTGGAATTTGTTGAATACTTCCCTTTAAATATATTTTTTTTTTTACATTTTTTGTGTAGATAATCCAAATCTTGAACTAATTCTGGGGAGCTTAAGGCTGCCCGAATGGCATCAGTTATATAAGGATTAGAAATTATAAAGAACACCATATAAATTGTGGTAATATATTGCATAACCAACTGACTCATTGCTATTAAATGTTTTATGCTGGAAACCGTAGCCTCTATAATGCTCCACTCACTGTTGTCGCTGTTCTCGTCCTTGCTGCCGTCGATGGTTCCATCCGGCTGCATCTGCAGGTAGAAGCCCTGCTGGCTGAACAGTCGTGTCACGATGCCTTTCAGCTGTGGCTCTGGAACACACACACATACAAACACACACGACACACACACGCACACACATACACACACGACACACATGCATACACACAAACCGTCGGCAAAACCACAGCCCCATCCCCACAAAGAATATGTCAGAATAACAGTTTCGTGATCATGACAAAAACATCCAAATGAGTAAATACCTCTGTCTTCAGCTTAGTGTTTGCACACTCAAACATGTTTATATCAAGCTATTTTAACGACTGTAATTATCACGACAACATGTTCCACAAACAGTGTTCAGTTAATTACAATGAGACAAGTTGGCTGTGGAAGATGGAGTGTACCACCAAAATAATAATTACTCTTATGTAATCAAGAACTATTCTCCTAAAATTACAACATTTATGGTGTGTATTTCTGTCATATATTCAATTTATTAAAGTGTTATATAAGAACTGTTTTTGAATCGTGCAACTAAAATAGAAATTGAATCAATTCATAAATTGTATCTATAAATATACAAATTAAATTAATAATTTTATCAAGAAGACATACAAAGTCTTAGTATTCTAGTGGCACAGTCTGGCCTCCAGAGCTGAAAATAAACAACTTAAACTTACAGAAACACCTGAGTCCTTAACTCCTTAACCAGCTGGTGAATATCAACATGACTATGATGGACAGTTTGTCATGAGTCATCTGCTGCAACACATCGTTCCAGAGAAAAAGGGTAAACGGCCTTTTGTATAGAAGGTCTTTATGACGGGAACAGCATGACAGGAAATCAATGAGAATGTTGTTACTTTCTCATAATGCCGTTGTTACTGAATCCGATGATTTTGCATCAGTTGGACAGCCTTTTTAAAAATCACACTGTAATGCACACTGACATGCCAATGGTTTATTTATTTGGTATGAAGCAACTAGCAACTGTGCATTTTGGGGATTACTCTGATCGATATTCAATGGAATCACTCTCTCATTCAGTCGTAGATTCAATTTTCAACAGGTTCACACAGGAGAATTTTTGACATAGAGGCTGACCTAAAGTTTCAAAAGTTTTTTTTTTCTTTTCATTACAATACCCCTGAACCAACCTCCAACTCTGAGGCGGTGACATCTGGCGTCTGGCCAGGGTGCTGCCTGAAGTGAACACTTCAGCAGGTGGAAACAAGGATTAGCTCAGGGCAAAGAGAGCCTATTGGCTTCAGGCAATGCCAGGAAAACATAGATATGTGGAAAAGAAAATGTTCATCTGAGGTAAAATATGTGTGGTCTCATATCTGGGGGATCTTGTGTAAAAGCAGTAGTCAGAGTCAGATAGCAGCATCATACTGAGGAGTAATTAAAAGAAAAGAAAGGGTATGAACTCTACACTAATAGTCATTTTCTTATTAAAGTTTAAAAACAGCTGAAACACAATGTGCTGCTTTTTGCAGTGGCTGAGATTTTGAGGGAAGCTCCACTAAAACCAGACAACAGTTCAGATGCTGCATATAGCTAATCTTTTGTTTATTCTCTGCCTGACAAAAGAAACAAATTACGCATTTTGTCACAATTTAATTGGTGCTGCTTGGTTTCATTTTATGTGCCCAAATAAACTTTAAGTAACTGCAAATGCTTCACGGGCACACGCCATGTTCTGACAAATAATATTCCGCATGTGAGTGCAATGAAGGAATATGAGCGAGCCTGACTGTCCTCCAAGGTCAAAACAAGACATGGAGGTCATGTGATTCAGTGCGGTCCAGCCAGACACATAAAACACCAAAAATATATCTGGCAGAAAGAAACATTTTCCAACTTGGTATCAAGAGAGAGAGAGAAAATGTCCAAATCCAGATGTTTCTTCGGCAGTGATAAGGCTTTGCCTGAGATCACCGGTGCGCAACTTCTATTTACATTACACAGGAGACAAGTGTGCCAAGAGGACGGCCCATAGAGAGACTTAGCTAAGTAGTGACCCCCAGCTAGAGTGGGTTCACGTCTACTCAACTGTACATCATTCTGACCATCAATCCCCAACTCACCTACCCCTGGGGTGGGGCCATCAATTCCTGGGATAGGCCCCTCATCATCCATCACAGGCGAGGGTGAGGAGAATGTGTGTGTGCCTGCATGTGTGTTTAAGTGTGTGTTGGTGAAAGCACATGGGAGTGTACACATCAGTAAATCACATGCGATAACTACACTTCCATAAATTAAGGCTTCAAAGTGGGCACGAGCAATCGCTGACGGCTCATCAGTTCCAATCATTTAGCAGAGAGTGTGCGTGTGTGTGTTTCCATGTGTGTGCAGGTACACAAAGACTTGCTGATAAACTCCTAAAACATGAGTTTGTGCGTGACAAATGTCTTTGAGTGGCAACATAAGAGATCATCCTCCCGTGTGTGTACGGGGCCAATAAAATGTCAATAAATTTACTTCATACCAATACAGAAGGACAACAAAAACATTTAGGTACATCGACAAATGGCGTCATGACCATGAAATGGTGAATGATCACCTGCTCTGATACAGTGTTTGACGAGGAGAGACACATCATACCCATATACACCAATGTACACTACAATAAGAGCCTCTACTACACTTACACAGCAGTACTTGACACATATTTACAGACATAGAACGAGGAGCGAGGATAAAGACTGATCCGACATTGACTGACAAAGAGAATGAGGCAGGAACAAAATGACAAGAGGCAGAGCCAAAGACAAATAGAGGAAAGAGACAGAGGAGCGACAAACGGCTGGTTTAAGGAGAGCTTTAGATTACGAAGAAAAACAGGTACGAAATTAAGCTTAAAAAATCCAAGAAAGCCACACAGAAGGAGGGATGAAAGAGAAAAGGAAGAAAATCAGCAAGGGAGAGGGTCGTCGGCTGTCAGACAGGTGTTTGAAGCCCCCAGCCCCTATACCAACCCTCCCTCCCACCCTCCCTCTCGCCCCCCCAACTACCCAGCAACACCCCAAGGCCACCCACCCCCACCCCCCCTCCCTGGCCGAGGAGGGAGTCGACATGGGCGCGAGATGGGGTGGAGACGAGAAGAAACACAGCACACACGGATGGAGGCTGAGCTACTGACCTAGCCTGCAGCCCTTATGGGACACCTGTGGAGGTTTCGAGGGTGCATCTTACGAAGTAGGGGTGAAGGTGGGAGGGGGGGGGTTGGGGGTTGGGAAGGGGGGGAGGAGGAGGGGGGGAATAGAAGGAAAAACAACAGTCTTTTAAACAGGCAGAATTCATAAATTCTCCAGCGTATCTGGCTGTTTATATGCAAATATATGGCAAAAAGGCATCAGTGGAAATATAAGAATGATTAATTAGAGGACATGGAGCATCTGTCTCTGCTGCGAGCTTTACAGCTCGTCTGCCTCGCTGTCTGAAAGGAATTACCTACCTGCCCAACAGTGTCGGAGGCCTGACTGGTTTGTTGTCTGTGTCTGTCTGTCCGTCTCACTGTCTGTGTGTCTGTCGGCTCGCATTTTTGTGGCTTTTTTTGGGGGTGGGGTGGGGGTGGGGGTGGGGGGAGGCATTGGAATTGTTTGTCTGTCTGTTGAGGCTGCACGTCCACAGGGTTTTAATTCAGTATGTCTGTCTGTTTGTCTGTCTTTGTTGTCCTCCCCTCTCTGCCTTAAAAAATTGATGTCAGTCTGTCCGCCTGCTTCACTCCTCATCAGTCTGTCTGCAGGACTCTGAGTGGACGGACCTGACTGTCGTTCATCACACGACAGAACTATCTGGACATGGGGAGGGGTGACTTGCACCGCTGGCTTGTTATCCGTGCACCATGGAGAGAACCAGGAGAATACAAAAAAAGGGGGTTGGGGGGGTGGGGGCTATATACCATGGATTGTAGTAGGCACGGAGCCTATGTCTATCAATACAGCCAGAGTAGCTCTTAATCACTAAAGCTATACCTCCCTTCACTGCAGTAAAGCTCCCTCTCTGCAATAAACATTTACCATTAAAACATTTAATCTCAAAAGAGCCTTGGTGCACTGCGGTGCAACTTATTTCCCCTCTGTACCCCAACCTGCATTAATATTGAATTAGGGCAATTTGAAGCAGCTTTTTTTGTGTGTGTGTTCAAGTTGTGTATGTTTATGGGTGTTTGGAAAGGAGAGAGAGGGGGGGTGGGGGATAAATTAGGTGTACAAAAATCGAAGGCTTAAAGATAGATACTATAAGCTATTGGAACAAATAGCTCTGAGTGGGACACAGTCGCCATCCGTCTCGTTTCGGGGGGTGATTGATGATTCTGATCAGAGCCGTATCACAATAGATAAAGGGGGTAACGTCACAGCATATAGGCTAGATCATTTCCTATACATCCAGGCTGCTCCTCTCCGGTTTATGGGGGAGAAAGGGGAGGAGGAGGGAGGAGGAGGAGAAGGAGGAGGAGGGGGGAGGAAAGGGGAGAGGAGGGGAGGGGGTGTTGTGTCGTGGTGGATCGACAGACAACAAGAAGACCTAATGGAACAGGTGGATTTTTTTTTCCATCTTCTTCTTCTTTTTTCGCACCGCGGAGAAAAATCTACCTTCTCCTCCGGTTCGGATTGGAGCCCTCGACTGCAGTATACTGCCTCAGCTGCTCCAAAGAGGGGCGGGGTGGAGAGGAGGGGTGGGGGGAGGATTGAGGGGTGAGGAGGGGGGAGAAACCGCTTCCATACGCACACATAACACACATCAGTGGGGGGGAAAAAAGAAAAGAAAAAAAAAGAATCTACAGCACTGACCTGGTCGCCGCCGAACGGGTCTTTTCTTGCCACTGCAGAAGCGGACTTTGCTGAACACCCCCAAGAAATGCCTCTCGCAGAGAGAGCGGGGGTCTTTGCTGGGGCTGGGGCGACGTTTCGAAGTAGAGACCCGGTCGCTGTTCGACTCCCTCGCCTGGCGTTTCTGCCGGATCAGGGAGCTGGCGATCGCGGCCATCTCCCCGAACTGAGACTGTAAACCGAGAGTCTAGTTCGGCAGAGATCGGATCTTTGATGCAGCTTCTCTGCTGCAAATATATGTATTTATATAAATATCAGAGAGTTTGTTCTACTTTTCGCCCCACGGGTGTTTTTTAACCAAATGTCATCCTGATCACGAAATCCTCCGAGTTCCGTGCATCATTGCGCTTCAGGTAGCATCCTCTTGAGGTGGCGGGGAGGGGGGGTGGTGGTGGTGGTGGTGGGGTGGCCGTGGCGTGTAATTCAGCTCACTGTGAGTTTATGGCACTCGGGTCTGCGAATCAACAGCAAACGATCTCAGCCTATATGCAACATAAATCTACGGGCAGGGCCACGGGGGCCGACATATCAGCCGTGAAAACATGCAACAGTGTTGGTAAGTTGATGCAGTTGCGCGTCATCGGAAAGCTTCAGGTATTCCAGGTGAACAGCGCCGCGTTTGACGAGCACCACTTGGTAATCCTCATCTGCACAGCAGCCCAGTCCTCCGGCTTCAGACGCCTTCTTAACAATTCGCATCAAGATCCATGCACAAGACGTAGGTGGCTGGAGAAAGGATCCGAACTTTTTTTCCTCCCCCCTTTCTTTCTTCCTTCCTAATTATTTACTCCACTCCGACGAACGAGACGGTCCACGGTGCTGTGCTGCGCTGCGCTGTGCAGGAGCTCAGATATGCGAGCCCACGGTCTCCGGATTCCGCCGATGGCACCTCTAAATGCAGCCGGGAAGAGGGGGGTAAAAAAAAAAAAGGAAATCGGCAGCAGAGGCTACTCTGCAAAGGATGCTGCAGAGATGTAATTTAAAGCCCACGGGGAGAGATTCTCGTTTGAAAAGCAACAATTAGTTGAGGCGAACACACGGCGGAGTGCTTTTTGTTGTAGCGCACAAATAATAAAGTAGCCTAAGCATCATTTCCAGTGCGTCCCGAATGGATGCTGTCGGTGTGTTACATCGCCGACAGTGAGAGTAAACGGTCGCGGTCCATAGCCTCCTCTCTCTCTCTCTCTCTCTCTCTCTCTCTCTCTCTCTCTCTCTCTCTCTCTCTCTCTCTCTCTCTCTCTCTCTCTCTCTCAGCCCCCTCTCTCCCTCTCCAACTCTTTTAACGCAATCATACGTGATTGAGGTTCGTATTAGGAATTCTCATGGGTTGCACTGGGAAAGATGGATGATCTCGACGAGGAAAAGATATGAATATAAAATGTGGAAAGCACACACACACACACACACACACACACACACACACACACACACACACACACACACACACACACACACACAAATAGGAGAGAGGGGGGACGGGGTAAATTCTGGGTGGGTTTATGCAGAAGGGGAAGTGGGTGCGCGCACACGTTTTTTTCTTTTCTTAGTCCTTTGGGATAGTCTAATGTGCACATCTAAGAAGGAGCGGGTGATCTCACGAATGTCTCTTTGAATTACACTTTAAATCCTAAACTGCAAACCACAGTTTTCAAATGGGACTCTTCGGTCAGCAAGTAGGCTAGATTAAATTGTTAAAGAAGCCGTGCGCATGAAAAGAGAAATCTTAATCAGCTTTGGCTGATAGGCCCCCACCACACAGCCCGTTATTATCATATCTTATACTTAAGGACTTAAGGGACATAAGCGCACATTTTATTTTTCAAAGCCCCCCCCCCCCTTCGGCCACACATGCCATAAGAACATATTAAATCAGCTAAAAGGATTATCTGCAACAGGTTTCAACACACAGCATGGACACAAATCAACAAACACTGCAACACATAGACCCAACTCGTGCGTAAACATGATTTAGGACTCATGGAAACAAAATGATCTGCCACATGGATGGTGCACTGAGACATTACAAATAACAACACATGTCTGGGGACAAATGGAAACCAATTGCTGCAGCTGCCCACATCTTAAACTGTTTTCATTGCATAATAGGGTGACAACCACTATCAAAATAAAGGCAAATCCATGATAAGTCCCCAAAATATGCCTGCAAGCTTATGTGTGTGTGTGTGTGTGTGTGTGTGTGTGTGTGTGTGTGTGTGTGTGTGTGTGTGTGTGTGTGTGTGTGTGTGTGTGTGTGTGTGTGTGTGTGTGTGTGTGTTTGTGTGTGTGTGTGTGTGTTTATGTGTGTGTGTGTGTGTGCGTGCCTGTGTACCAACATGTGTCTGAGCTCATGAGACCATTCCTCTGGTTTCATGTCTATCATTGCATGGGCTGGGGAGTACACACACAAACAGACACACACACGCGCACCACGCTCATACTCACTCACACCCACACACACACATTGTGGGAGGAATAACACGTGAGTTTTCAGCAGCAGAGCAAAACCTCTCTCTCTCTCTTCCTGTGATGAAACAGCATGAAACATTTAGAGGCTTTTTCTGGGACTTGGTTTGACATTTTCTCTCCAAACTGAATCCAGGGAGAGATCCACAGAGGGAGGGAGAAAGAGAGCGGGAGAGTGGGGCGGGGGGGGGGGGGGGTTGGGATGAATTTTCTTTTGACTGCCCCTGTCTGTCTCCCCCATCCCGACCCCCATCCCCCAAACCCCTTTTACGTAAGATTGGGATATAATGGATGAAAGTGTTGAGCATGAAGCGTCGCTACCCTGGCTGGTCCTTTGTGTGCTTATATATGTGTATGTCTGTGTGTGTTTGTGTGTGTGTGTGTAAAGAGAGAAAGACAGCAAGAGGGAAAGAGAGAGAGAAGGGAAGATGGAGGGCAGATACAATCTTTTTCCCAGAGTAAGACAGACTGAGAGAATAAAGATAACAGAGGAGAAGTCAGAAACTGATGGCCAGAGTCAGTCACAGTCAAAACCCTGAATCGAGCTTTGTATTCCCTCGGAGTGGTAGAAATGAATATGTCACTGCAGCATGAAGAAATATCAATAACAACTTCAATATAGCATTCATCATTCCAGTGGATACGCAGGAGCATGATATACAGTTCGTAGAAATGTATGCATACTGTATATAGCAGCTGTGGTTTGCAATATGAAGTGAGCTTTCTCAGAAATGGAGGGGGGGGGGGGGGGGGGGGGGGCGCTTGTGGTGTAGAGTGCAACACAGACATGGGACATATATCACTGTCAGGAAAAGATGAAGTATTCCCTAATGAGGATTAGCTATAGGCTTCCTCTTTCCACTAGAAACAATTCACTTCATTCCAGCAGGAATACGTCCTCAAGCGATAAAACACTGCTGCTATGAAATGTACCTCCAGGTATACTGCAATAACCTAAATTACTAGGTGAAGTGTCTTTGACTCTGAAACAGAGACAGTTTGATTTAAATGTGTTTTTCTTTCCCTTAGCCTTTATGGTATAAATTAATGTCTTAATCATAACGAAACAAGCATGTTGAGTGTGTTAATATTTTATAAGACAGTTCCTGTGTACAAGCTTTTATCTGATAAAGCAGAAGCAGTCACAACTAAGTCTATGTATCTGTGGAAACTGACAGACATCAACTAAAAGCCCCGGTGTCCCTGCAGCTCCTCCTGCAGTGCCGCCACCACCACCACAAGAGTAACTTGTTGTCAGGGGAGTCATTTCTTTATACCTGCTGCCCCCTTGTGGAGAAACTATTAACTGCAAGTGTTCACACAGAAACTATAGTGGATGTTTCTATTCTCTGAAGTTCAACACTTGAGAGCGTGTCCTTGAGATACCTCAAAGATTTGTTGACTCACAATAACTGCAGCTATAGTTTTCACTGAGTAACACCTGCTAACAGGAGGCAGAGAGCAGGAATGTGAGAGAATGAGTGCGATGCTGAGACTCAGACTTTTGTTACAAACCTAGCTTATTGTAACACTGCAGCATGTATGTAGTAATGCACAAAGCTCAAGTTTTATGAATGAATAAAACATTTCCATTAAGCACATCAAGTGTAAGGCAAAGACAAGATATCCGCACTGCAAAAAAATATATCGTTTTCAACATTTGCTGTTGTTTACAGCAAATTATGTCAGCAACAACTAATCTTAGAAGAAATTGCAACAGCAATAGCCAACTGCAGATCAAGATGATAATGACCAATTCAGCTAAGTCATAAAAACTGTGTTTGACCACAAGGTCAAAATTTGCAGTGAAGCTTTGGATGTTTCTTTGGACGTGTCACAGATGAGTCTACAAGGACTTTGACTGCATGTGTCAAAGCTTATTTTTCAAAACAAAGTCACCTTATAAGAAATAAAAAAGTGGTCCCAGAAGTTATTCAAATGAAGCTTGATTTACATCAATCAAATAGTCACACAAAGCTGTCAATGGTAAAGCTTATACGGTGCCATTACAAGGAATGGGTAGAAACAACTCATGAGGACAAAGGTTTTGCCACCGTTTCTTTCTCCATGATGCCACCCACCAGACAAGTGCCCTACAATCCTAACAGCCCGACTACTGCGAGCCAGGTGCAAACTTGACACTACAATGGAAAGCAGGTGCAAATATTTAAGCCTACTCTGAAACATCTTTCAGTGAAAACCCCTCTGAGGTAATTCTGGCGTTGTGCCTGAGTGTGCAGAGCACAATACTTCCTACTCCTGCTGCTTTACATGGTCCTGTACAATATACTGGGGCAGTGAATGATGCAGTGAGACTTCCAGCAGAGAGCCAAGGCTTTGGCCCTGTCTAAGTTTGACATAGTTATAACAGACCAACAGGCTCAGACATTAAATCAAATTGGCTGTTTCACCATCCATGAACAGGGCAGGGAAGTGTCTGGAACTCCCAAAAGTATGCTGTCATCATATTTTCTATCCATTTTGAAACAACATGTTAAAGGCCTGGATGAGCAACAAAGCAGAAGTATGACATTTCAAAAACATAAGGGTCAAAGAAAAAAAGAGATTAAACTTGCAATTTCAGTAGCGAGCTGGTAAACCCGTAACAAACTACAAGCAAAGTCCTTACCTGACGCTGCTTTATGTCAAACAGCTTCAGCATTTGAGTTTTGCATCCTTCTGTGTCAACAGAAATGAGCTGACTTATAAAGTTTTGATTGAGGTCATAAGGTTCATCTAAGAGTGAGAGGAGATGCAGGATAAGGACTCATAGTGTTTTATATCCGAGTCCTACAGATCCCAGTGTGCATGCTGCTTTTGGTCCAACTACCTCAGAGGAATCAACTGTGCTTAATGGAGTTTCTAATTGTCTGCCCTGAATTTGAAAGCTGCTCCAACTGAAGCTACTGGAGATCCTACGTAACACAAGCTAGACGAGTCAGGAAAAAGGTGTTGCATTTGTCTTTTAATAAAACAGCATTCTGTCTCACTGTGGAAATACTGTGACATGTTTTTGTTTTTTTATGTGTCAGGGGATGGAGTTGTGTTATTATGAGTGTACAGCACATCAGCAATGCAGTGGATTGCTGAGACATGACCAGAGGACATGGCAGGCTTCTTGGGCTTATTGCCAAATACTGTTGAGTGTCTGGGTACACATGCAAGTGTGTCTCGCTGGGACTTAAACATCAGCAGGAGTTAGCATGTTTTACAGAGGACAAATCGCAAAGAAAGTCACTTACAAAAGTAATGTGAGGGGGAAATGCAGCTTCCCTCAAACTAGACCCCTTATGCTGCTGAGCCTGGATCACAGCAAGCATTAATGCAGCTCATGCCAAAGTGGAGTTTGGGGACTTCCAGGGGTCGTCAAGAGGTAATGAGGGGAGACTATTTAGCTGCAATCACAGTTAGGTATTGTCTTACAGTGAGATTTGATCTGCTGTCAGGCAGGTTTCCATGGATGACCTGTCGGGTTCAAATTCTGGTTTCATAGAGAAAAACAAAAAAACAAAAATCAATTAGCAAAAATCATGACAGGGAAAGTTTTGGAGCCTTTGCTCTGGGCTACTTCTGCTATGGCGCTATCCATGGTGCTGAACCGCGCTGCTTGTTTTTGGGGCCCTTAAAACAAGGCTTGCCTCGTCTCCAGGCCCCTGAAGTTTAATGACTTGATCCCTGCATTGTCCTTTTTTTTTTGGCCCGCTTCAGATGCAGCACTGGAACACTTGCACTTGCTCGTCTACTGCAAATATAGCCTCGGTCTGGTAAAGTAATCTGGGGCCCCTCTGCTCTGCTCAGCTCTGCTCTGCTCTCCGGAGTAGTGCGGCTTGACGCTGGGACTGGCAGCAGCTACATCCGCGGCAGCCGAGGACCGACTGCACACACAACTCGGGACAAGACCCGATCAGGAGCACAAGGAGAGGCTCTTCTCCACTGCAGACTCGGAAGATGTTACTCACACACTCGAGTGGCCAATGGAGCCACTCAACCCCCCACTCCCTCCCCCCTTCACTCTCTCTCTATACCCCCCTCCTACCTTTCCTTTTTTTCTTCTTCTTCCATCACTCAAGAGAGAAAGCATGCAAAGCAAAGGTAGCTATAAGGCTATGGTTGCTATGTTTTGTCTCTCACCGTTGGTGATAGTGGTCGACTTCGATCGTTGTCCACAGAAACACTGCAGCATATGCGCTCCTTTCTGAAGGAATGGCCTCAGAATCCTCATTGATTTGGGTTGGTGGGAGCCTTCCTCAATCCAAACAATCGGACAACGCTATCACAACACAGCAGGGTCAGGCAGCATAGCGTAGCCCCCGCCAGCCAGCCAGCCACCAGCCTCTCTCTCTTTCTCTCTCTCTCTCTCTCTCTCTCTCTCTCTGTCTCTCTCTCTCTTACAGGCTCACAGCAGCCCTCAAAACGCCGGAAGGGCACAGTCTGCAGGACAAATTACGCTAAAACGCGGCATCTTGAGTGATTCCCCCGCTTCTCTCTCTCCCTCTCCTTCTCTAACCCTATCTCTCTCTCTGTCTATGCTCTTCTTGTCCACCGTCGGTCATTCGCGTTCACGGCAACACACTCCTCTTCCGCCACGGCAGGCAACGCAAGGACGTTACAATGTGCTCTTAATTGTACACCCCCTCCCCTCCCCCCCCCCCCCCCCCCCCCCCCTTTCAGTCTCCGCGTCTTTACCAGCAGCGGACGTAATAGCAGGAGAGAGAGGGAGAGAGAGAGAAAGAGAGAGAGAGAGAGAGAGAGAGAGAGAGAGAGAGAGAGAGAGAGGAAAGAGAGCGTGCACGCCAAAGTTGAACTGCAGGGGTAAGTGGCAGGCCGGCCACGAGTGAGGTAATGCGGAGCTGACAGTGTGACAATGTGCAGGTGAGCCGAGGTGGAGGTGGAGAGGGGAGGGGGGCTGCATGATCCAACACCGGCTGCACAGATGTTGGGACACAAGAGACAATAGTTGTTGTTTTTTTGTTTTTTTTGGTCGTCTTACCCCCCCCCCCCCCCCCCCCGATCCGCTGGGAACAAGCGGACAACGCAGAGCCTACGTCAGCTGCAGCCCCCACCGCTTTAAGGACAACAGCGTTTCATCAGTGCCTGATCCCCACCACCACAAAGTTTCTGTGGCTCAGTCACTGCGTTATGAAAGCGAGTCTTGGTGTCAACTGGGGTTACCTCAAAGTGCATCGACACAATTATGAGAATGTAAAATAAAAGACACAACACGCAACTTCCGAGTTGCACGTGAACGTCGACAAGGGGTCACGCGATTCTGTAGGATGAATTTGAGTGGATAAAGTTGATCAGGGTTTATCCATGTATCACTTGTTGATAGGGATATGTTGGCCCAGTAGGCTGCCAGTGATAGAAACGCCATGTATCTTACTTCTTTATAGAAAGTGAATAGCAGAATTATTAAGTATTTGCAAGTATGAAAGTCAATGTTAGGCCCATACAAAAATAACCACATGAGACTGATACTGTAGTAGGCTATTGTATAATTAACTACACTACTATTGCCCATTTTATTTTTGTGGTGTGGCTAATTCATATAATTGAATTCTTTATTCAATAACACTAGAGTTAAATCTGGGATTGTCACTGTCCTGAGATCTGTGCTCATTAACATTACTACAATGTTGGTTGTACTAAGTAAATAAGAAAGTAAGTGAAGAATCATTCAAACAGCATTTTTCAAAATAAAAGCAAAAAAGGTTCTTCAGAATAAAAACAAGAAAACAAAATGTCAAACAGGCAGGACAGTAAAATGAAGAACAACAACATGAAACAACTATAAAAAGAGAAATAAAACAGCATTGATTCACCACAACGTGATTCAATTTGAAGACCTGTGCTATGGTAATCATGTGAAAGTCACAATTCAGCTAATATTTGCTCCTAGGCTCTCATTTACTATATTACCTTCTTCTCTGGAGGAGGGTCTGGCGAGTGAGACTACTCATTTACTAATGTAGTGCTTATCAGTCTCAGGACACAGCTGGGCCTAGGAAGTCATTTACAACTTTGTAACATGTTTGTAACAGTCAAATGTGTTGTGCTAAACCAAATAAGATACTTGGGATAATGTAAATTTGGCAACTGAAAATGTCTATAAAAACGAGAAAGAAAATAGCACAAGTACTAATCACATCTAATTGCATTCAATTCTCTTTCTGTGTGTTCTAAATATCATATTTTGGTTATGAATAAAGATCTAAAAGCCAAAATTGAAGATCTCATTGTGTATTTTGGTCCACAATGACTAGCGCTGTCCTGAGTTGCAAGATCATGTGCATGTTTTTACTCTAGGGGGTGCCATAACATAACAGACAGTTTAAAATAAACTGGAGCGACTGAGATTTGACCATGTAGTAATAGAGAGAGGAAGAGAGAACAGGTTAATATATCTCTGAAGTATTTTCAGATTATCCAAAGGCGAAACACACAAGTACGGTTTTGTTGTATGCAAAGACATCATTGTTCTTTAGACATTCTGCATAACAGAAATCAGTTTACACACTGATGAATTTAAGGAGTTTTTACGTTATTAATCACTTAGTCACACATTCTTCTTTACCTTGCACTCACCTTGCACCATAAGAACAACAATTTATGAGGCATTAACCGCCTTGAGAACATGCCCTCACTATGTATAGCCTAATGTATACACAGTACATAAAAGGACGTTTCAGGTCAGCAAAATGCCTCAACAACAGCATCCATGCAAATAAGAAAGGTCAGAGAAGAATGAAGAGATGATGGGTGGTGGGAGGGAGGGAGGGAGGGAGGGAGAGAGAGAGAGAGAGAGAGAGAGAGAGAGAGAGAGAGAGAGAGAGAGAGAGAGAGAGAGAGAGAGAGAGAGAGAGAGAGAGAGAGAGAGAGAGAGAGCTGGCATTAGACCCAGAGTCACAGATATGGTGATGGTGCTGTATATCCAGCTCCTATACTGTACTGTCCCACTGCAGTGCCAATGTATGCAGGGAGAGCCAGACAGAGAGAAGAGGGGAAGGAGAAGAGACAAAAAGAACAGTAACGACAACAGAGGGTACAGGAAAGAACTAAAGTACAGCTGGAGCACAATTTGCAAAATGTACTATACGGTATTTCAAAATGATTGTTTCTTCGAACAAAGTGTTTCAATCACAGGAAGACAAGAAAACACAATTAAAGGCCAGAAGTTGAAGTAAACACAACACAGATACAGCTATGTTTGATTTCCACTGAGTCAAGTCAGATGATCACCACACTGATCTGCACCGCAAGATTGTACACTATCCTCTCAGGTCTATGAATCATTTGAACCATAATGAAGTATGGATTTCAGACGCATCAAACCCCACATGTGTTGTAACTGTCGCTCGTCCTAAATAAGCTGTGTGCGTCCTATCTGTGTTTGGGCAGACTCAGACGTGTCTGTGATGACACTGTGCAAAGATGCTATACAGGCCAGCTTTCATTTCACCTTTCTATATACAGTATGTCAACAACAGTGTGAGGTGAAAATGTTCACCTTGTAAAATGATGCCAGCTTTGAATACAACTGAAATCGAAATGTATCAGGTAGAAATGTAGCTATTGTAATGATCATTTAAAAAAAGGATTTTAAAGAAGTAACTACTACGCGATTATGTTTTCTTCCACATCACTTCATTTGAAAAAGGTTGAGTGCTTTTAGTTTAATGGCTCAGTTTTATTTATTTATTTCCCAGTAAAATCTTTCAGTTGTTTGATCCTGCAGTGAGAATAGGCCTAAGAACTGCTTTATTTCAAGATTATTTAACCTCAAATATTCTGTCAAGGCTTCCCCTTTACAGCACTGAGCAAAGGTCACATGGGTACAATGGAAAGAATCCACTAAAATTACATCATAGACAGCCATATGTTGTACACCATGGGCAGCACAGTATTGAATTTGTCCTTGATCTAATATTAAATTTAATAGTAAAATTAGAGTACAAAATATATTGTTAACAAACTAATCCAAAAGTAACTGTAAATACTGTTAGGATGAGTCAGTTATTAGTAAGTGTTTACAGCAGAGCTGCCCACAGTGGGGCACACAGGATGAGACAAACAGATCTCTACAAAACATATGAAAAAGCCTCTTACTCATTTAAAACCCGCTCTATCACAGATGTGTTGTGCAGACTGGTTCACAGTGACATTAAATATTTGGGTCTTCACAGTTTTAGAAATATTACAATGTTTGTTGTTCACCAGTACGTTTTTAATAGTAGTGTCGTACTGCAACATTTAGCTTGTTCACCAAATTTATGACTTAACATTATTTCATTTGGTTTTTTAATGTAGGCCTATTTTCTATGTAGTGTGTGGCCGTTGGTTATTTCAAATTCTTTCTGTATACTCAAAAATATGTAGGCTACTTGTTGTTTTGAATCACAGTTAAAGCAGAAGTAAGCGGAATGTTTGTGTTAATATAAGTCTTAAATAGTTATATCTTCCGACAGCAATCACTTACATAGAGTGTTTGGTCCGAAACACGGGTCTGTCAGTCGCTCTGCTCTGCTGTAAGCCGAGGAGAAAACTTCTTGTATACTTCCTTGTATCCTGCAAGCTTTATCCAATGAGGAGAGAGAACGGCATGAAGGGCTGTGTGTGCAGCCAAGGGATGCGCGTGAATGTGGTGACGTAGGGACGAGGACCAATAGATCCATGACGAGGGCGGGGGCTGCTAACTCCATCGGCTGACAAGAAGATAGCCAAAACGACCGGATCGCTTACTTCTGCTTTAATATCATGTCAGCTTCTATTAAAGAACATTATTACTGTACTGTCTACATTTTTTAATTCTGTATTGCAATAAATTACACAAGAAGTGCGCTAAAATTTGTAGATTTACAACTCTATGGTAAAATGGTTGATGTGAATATAGTTGGAGCGACGACATCGGTGATCAGCTCTGTTGCTTTGCCCTTAAAAGATTCTGGTTTTGACCTTGTTTCATCCGGGGGTTTCTGTGGCTCTAAAGGTTTTGCCTGTGCCTGATGTTCCTTTTCTTCCCGTTTCTTTTCCATTTTGTCACTCTTTATTATTATGACAAGCTGGTGAACTGTCCTGGGTGTACCTCCCCTCTCACTCACTGTCAATCAGGATTGGGTCCCAGCCCAGTGTGGCCCACACAGGACAGATGGATGGATGGTTGGACAACATCTACATTTCTCCTACACACATGAAAATTAATTAGCATCTGTAGCATTAAATTCTACCGCAGCACTGGTTTTAACAGCCTATGCAGAGGAGAAGACAACCCTTGATTCAGTAGAGGAGAGTAAAACATGCCATGTTTACAACAGCACTGAGACACTGCTGATGGTATCTACCATTTGCTGAAATGCCAGAAAGCATTCTCATATTCTGCAAAGCAAAAGCCAGGTTTGTGTTGTGCTGCAAAACTGTTAATGGTTGCATTGAGTGAAGCTGCCAACGATGTTGTGCAAAACGTTAAGTGTGCAAACTTGAGGCTGGGGAGTATGACAACACAGCAACAAGATACTTGTCACAGATAAGATTCAACCATCTCAATATCAAAGATGCAACTAGATTCTCAACTTTTAGTGTAGAATCAGGAGGATTTTGTATTTTTTTAATGAGCCTGCTTTGTAGTGTTCTGGCACAGGAAATGATGCTAGATGTACATTATTGTGTGTATCTCTACAGGGCACGCGTGTTTAAATTGCTAATATAATCTACAGTTTTTCTTGATTTGTGGTGACAGGTTTTAGTAAACACAACAAATTACCACCCAATTCAAAGCTGCAGATCAATTCCAAAAACGTTGAGACTGCAGTTCTCTGCATATTGTGAAAGAGAAAGTGAGGAAAAACAAAGAGAGAGAGGGGAACAGGGAGGATTTTTTAAAAAGCAATATGTGTTAATAAAAACGGCAAATATGTGGAGGATAAGAAAGGAAAGGTTCAGAATACTGTCATGTTCGTGACAGAGAAAGATGGGATTTAACAGATGAGGGAAAAATGAATCAGCAGCAGTGATAAACGGGTGTGAGCAGCAAGAGCTTTTCTCTCTTTGACCCAGGTGATGCCCGGGTCAATGAGAAACGCCACACCCACTAATGCAGACAAGCTGAAATCATCCCCACTAATGGTGTATTAAAAGCTCAGGAGGTTCTCAAACAGGCTTCATTTCTTAACCACACATGATATACAAATGTTCACTACATCTGTAATGGCTGGGTTAGCATGCTTGATGACTCCTAACCCCCCCTCCCCCTTACAGTGCATTATGTGCACTATTCCTGGAATATTACATAACCCCTTTAACTCATAACGCCATCGTTGTGTCAAATGATGATGCATGTTTCCATATCTCTGAGAATGACAACTAAGTAAATTCATCGATTGTTTAAATCAACCTATTGAAATTGGCTGAAGTATAATATATATATATATATATATATAAAACTTAATCAATACCAAGAGAGGAAAGTAGTTTTTTCACACGCGCATGACAACTGAAGAGACCAAGTCTGAAAGGTCACAGCAGATAGCCTACAACAACAGACAAACTAACTAATCTATCAACAAATCAATTAAATAACCCATAAAAATGAGTTGCAATGAAAATATTATTAAAAAAGGATATACATATTTAATATATGAGCAAGCCTTGCTGTCATTACACGAAATAAAGAGTTAGCAAGAGAGCAGGCACAGTGCAAACTGTTAAGGAAGATATCTCACAAGATCTAATTACGATACTACATCCAGCTGATGCGGCTTTTTTATTACAGGTATAACCAGTGGGTTAAGATAGGTTTAACTGATCTGAATTGTCAGCATTGTCCACATGCACATGAGGCATATTAAAAAAGTCTGGCTGAACAGAGATGAGAGAAAAAGCCCCCAAGGTCCAGTGGATGACGTGAATCATAAAGATCCTGTAAACTCCACCTTTCCTGAAATAGCCTACTGCAAACACCGTGCTATGGTGGAAAAGTATTATAAACAGTAGACACAATGCATGAAAAGTGTAAAGCACTTCATATTTGTAGTCATGCACACTTCACTTCAGTCAGTGCCACCATGAATGTGGCCATAAACTGCAGATAAAGAAAGGTGAAAGTCAGGTCAGGCCTGAGAATGAAGCCCCCCCTTCCGCAGATAACTTGACATATATTGTAAATCCCATCCCTTTTGTTATTTTGCCATCTTGTAAACTCTGGGTGAAACAGCACAGGGTGACAGTGAGAAAGGTTAAGTTACCCTACTTTAACAAGGGCACTCTGTCCTTTATCCAAATATATTTAAAGCAGGGAATGCACTGCTTGTTTCGTGCATGCCTCCTTAAACTGCCCTGCAAAACACTGCCAGCAGCAACAAGACACATGGTGTTTCAGAGCGAGTTAGGCTACATATCTTAAACTGTGTGCAAACCATGAGGCAGAATCTCGTTCTTTATGCAGCAGATTCTGTGTTGTATGGCTCCAAATAACAGCCCCTCTACAGCCCATTACTTTGCGGAGTTGAAAAGCTTTGTCAACAACACGCTTGCTGCTGATCGTTGAGGCCACATCACCGACGCTGCACGAGGGGGGAAAAGCAGCACATTCATCTCACCGAGAGAAAAAAAAGTGGGGAGCCAGCAGTTTTTGTCTGAATCAGCTGACAGCACTGACAGGAGAGAGCAGCCCCGGCAGGGAGACTAAAACCGTTTACCATACGCAACACCGGCGGGGAGGGAAAAACACTGTGTAATGCAGGACTAAATATCTACACAAGTTGCGTTTCATATCAGATTTAGATGCTTTTCAGTATTGATCATGTTAAACCTTGATTACATCCCTGTGCTAGAGAGGCTTAAGGGAGGGTGCAAACTATTGGAGGCGGTGGACTGAGCTGTGAAGCCGGGACACAGCATCAGCAGCATCGCGCTGCAGCACTGAAGCATGTGCTGATCTGTGGTTGGTTGTCGCACATATACAGTATCATAAGCATCATCCTCAAGTTCTAGTGCATGCTATGAAAGCGCACCCCCTCCCTCTGCTGCATGCTACAACAATAAAGTTATAGAGGGGCTTCCTATTCCGCAGTATGTGTGTGTGTGTGTGTCTGCTCAAAGAATCCACACAAATAAGCAATAGTATTACACGTCCAAAAATAAAAATAAAAAAACACTAAAAATTAAAACAAAATGAGCTCATAACTTATTCATATGTGTGCACGTGGAAGTTTCTTACCGGCGTTTTTATCACTCATGTCCCCTTGCGGTGCAGAAGTTGACACTGACGACGGAGGAGGGCTGTAGGACTGGGGGACTGCGCTTGGAGCCGGTGCGCGCTTGCTTCTTCAGCTGGGACAGCCGGGCAGCGACAGCAGCAAAGAGGCAAGTTGCTTGTTTCAAGTCAAATTTATAAAAGAAAAAAAAGAAGAAGTGCTCCTTCTGGGATCTTGCTGTAGCGCGTGGGAGCTCTTCAGTGAGCTCGTGCTTGGACCCCGTTGCTGTTTGCTGTTTGCAAGTTTCTGAGTAAGGTGGAGAGAGGATTCAGGTAAAGAATTAAGGAGGGGTGGGGCTACGTCGTGTGTGTGTGTGTGTGTGTGTGTGTGTGTGTGTGTGTGTGTGTGTGTGTGTGTGTGTGTGTGTGTGTGTGTGTGTGTGTGTTGCGGGAATGAGAGTGGATGCAGGGTGTGTGCACTGTGTCTTGAGGAAAGGCTACAGTGGGGCTGTTCTTGACAGGAGCTGTTCTTCCACTGTGGTGCTGAAACACAAAGCAAAACATACAAGATAGTTACTTACTTTCAAATTGACAGTGAGACCTCATGCTTACAGTTTTATTCTGATGACTGTGCAGACAAAAATGTTGTACTTTCTGCTGAATAAACTTAAGATTCTCACTAGATCTGTCCTGCTTTTCTATTCAAAGTTTCCTCAACTTTAAAAGTATTTAGTAGGTGTTAAAAATTTGTGGCAGAAGTCATTTGTTGTGTTAATCAAACACATATATAGAGAAGAGGCAAGGCAAGGCAAGGCAATTCTTCGTCTTGTATTTATCGTTGATCTTCTTTTATTCTGTGTTCAAATAAAGTTCCATTCATTCATCTTCTGCCCTTAGACCCTCACATCGATTGAGGAAAAACTCCCAAAAAAACCTTTTTAACAGGGAAATATTTGGGAGAAACCGCAGGATGAGCAACAAAGAGGGATCCCTCACCCAGGACGGGCAGACGTGCATGTGCCTGTGATGCAGGCGGCGGTTGGTGCACAGGGATGGAGCTCTGGAGAGATCTGTGGAAACACAGAGAGAGTGTGAGACACCAAGGCCAAGGTGCAACAGATAATGATAATGACTGTTCAAAATGTGCAGGAGGAGAGTGCTTCATATACCCTCATGTGTCCCCCAGCAGTCAAACAGCGTATAAAATGGTTCAGCCCTAACTAAAAGCTTTGTCATAGTGGAAGGTTTTCAGCCTGGACTTCAATGTAGATAGAGTGTCTGCCTCTCTCTCTCCCATGGAGAGAGCTGGTTACAAAGTAAAGGAGCCCGGTAACTGAAGGCTCTACCTCCCAGTCTGTTTTTAGAGATACTGGGAGTCACTAACAGACCTGCATTCTGGGAGCGGAGTGCTCTGGTGGGACAGTATGGAATGATGAGGCCGGTGGAGCTTTGTCATTAAGAGCCTTATAAGTCAGAAGGATTTTGAAGTCTATTCTATCCTACAGGAAGCCAATGGAGAGAAGCTAAAGTGGGAGAGATGTGCTCTCTCTTACTAACTCCTCTCAAAACCCTAGCTGCAGCGTTCTGGACTAGCTGGAGACTCTTTAGAGAGTTTTTTGGACATCCTGACAAGAGAGAGTTACATTAGTCCAGCCTAGAAGTGATAAATGCATGGACCGCAGCATCACTTTGAGAGAGGATATTCCTAATCTTAGCTATACTGCGCAGGTGAAAGAAGGCAGTCCGAGTCACATGCTTTATGTGGGAGCTGAATGAAAGGTCCTGGTCAAAAATGACTCCAAGGTTCCTTGCAGTTTGTTCAGGGTGATGCCATCCAGAGTAGCAATCTGATTAGAAAAAGTATAACTGAGACGTTTAGGTCCAAACAAAATGACCTCTGTTTTTTCTGGATTCAGTAGCAAGAAGTTAGAGGACATCCAGGATTTGATCAAGAAAAAGCCTATTGCGCACGTAGATGCACTCTGAATGAATGAAGCTATTATTTTTGCCACCATGCATACTTTACTAATTTCCACTTTTAGGCTCACGTGCCTGCTGATCACATGCTGTACCAAGTTACATTACGGGTAGCAAAAGGCAGATGATATTTTGCAGAGAGGCATCAATATTTAATGAGTGACCCACAGATCAATAGTTGTGTCCTGAGCATCTGACTTGTTATTGTGCCTGTTATTTGATTATACTGCAGTAGGATTCTGACAGACTTTGTGTACAGTAGAAAGACAGTGCATTCAGAATGAGCTGGCTGTTTCCGTGCAAAAAAAAAAAGAAAAAGAAAAGCTCTTGAGGAACTCGCTTGTGTTGTGTAACCAAATTGTGTCAATGTGAACTGCCAGGGCAAATATGCACGCAGAGGTACAGTGCGTGGAAAAGAATGTGTCACTCTAACATTTATTCAAGTGCCCCTCTTATTCTGTAATTATTTATTTATTTTACCCCAAATGAAACAACAAGTAAAACAATTAAACAAAACACCTTTTTCATAACAGACCCACTGGTATTCATTTAGGAGTGAGAGGTTGGTGTTGTCATACTGTGCACTATCCTCTGGTATTTCGGGTAAAATAAACATCAGGCCTTTGCAAAGATCCAAAATCCCACTCAGTGTCAACTTTATATAGCATGATTGAGTAAATCAGCTTCTGACTGCTGAATACCACAATCACAGCCCAGCCAGAGTCTCAAAATCTATGTGAGGAGGAAAAAAAAAACAGAAAACAAGTGACAGTGTGATATTATCTAACTGCTCCATTGATCAGTGTCTTAGAAAACTCTCTGTCAGCACTATGATGGGACGCTATGTTAACAGCTAGAGTTTCCTCTGCTGGTATAAAAAGACTGTACTGCTGGTATAAGATGTTTCTAGCCTTTGGGTTGAAATAGAAGCCTCAAGGCCAAACGGTGTTCAGCTTCATGCATTCGCCTGTGGATCCAAATCACATAACAAATATACATTTAAACAGAACAGAGATGCTTTATTGTTCTTTTTGCCTGTACATATTTGTTGGAGTTCGAATAGTGGCCCTAAATGGATGACAAGTAAGTTGTTCTGATTTCAGGTGTCACACTTCCTGTCACATGACCCCAGGCCCTGCGTGCCCTGTTGCCGACACAGGCGAATCCTGGCTGGCGTCGTTTCGCAGCAAATCGATTAGAGGACCTGAAAGAGGACACCTCTGCTGGGAGAAAATGCACTGCATTGATCAGAAAGCAACCCAAAGTCCTCTACAGATTCACAGAGAGATAAATGTGTGTGCTGCACAGTACAGTTGCAGCACAGTAACTCAGCTATTTAGCCAGAATCAGAATCCAAATCACAAATAGCTTTTTACCTGAGTTAACTCTGGCTGCCACTCATTTATTTATGATTCTCACCCTCTTTTTTATCTACTCTCCTCCCTCCCTCCCCTCTTCTCTTGCCCTCCCCACCCTGCCTCTGTCCCATGCTTACTCCTATCACTGTCATCCCTCCCTTCCATCCTATCCTCTCTTCCTCTATCCTCCATCCTCCTCCTCTCCCACACCTCCCTGTCCTCCTCTGCCCCAGACCTGCACCCATAGGATATCATCTAACCTGGCAGTATGTCCTTGGATCTGTACAGTGACAAAGGCATATTGGTCTCCTTCCTTTGTACATTGCATCTTTGCCCTGAAACATCAACACCCCCACTTGTCTGTATGACTATATAATTTTTTTTCTGCAGAAATTAGATTGTGTTATAATGCCCCCATGGGATGCAGTAGATCCTGCTCCTTTCATTTTGTCCCAGCTCCATAACAGCATTTCTGTGTGCAATATTGTCCACAGCTAAAGTAGCCCAGGGAGTCAAGTGCAGATATTGCATTGGAGGAGAGCCCTAGTTACTCTGCAGACACTGCAGTGCAGCCTGCTCATGGTAGATTCTTCCTTCTTCGCCTATTTCTGGAGTCACTGGCAGGGCTGTGAGAAGTTTGTGGAACTTGTCCAGATGCCAATAGCAATACCAAGTGCCATTAATATTGTTTAGCTATTGTATATAGTCTGAGACCTCCAAGTTTATCTTTTGTTTTCATGAAATCAAACTTCAGTGTGCTCACAAACAAAATAAGAGTCACTCGTGGCATTTAATAGTTTTGCTATTCTGAGAAATTTTGTTCCACAGTGTGCTACCTCGTATTTTCTATAGCATTTGCATCAATTTCTCTCTTTTTTTTTGATTTGGGAAATTGGAAGGTGGATGCAAAATAAATAATTCAACAATGGAAAAAAACAATGGTTTTATTTTTTTTAAAGTGTTATAACGCGTTTCAAGTATCAAAAGGTAAATGTATTATTGATGCACTAATTTGTAATTAAAAGAGCTTTATGCAGTTTGGTGATTTTTTAGCAATAGGTCTTTTCACGGTATGGTATGTTCGGCTTGTCAGTGAAGGAAAAACACAGCTATTACTAATAATATGAACAATGTCTCTAATCTATTTAAATGTCCTAGTGGAGAAATAATGAAAGAGCCAAGTAAATTAAAACTGCAACTAAGTTTAGTACTGTAGGCTACTCTCCACCACTGTCTTGTCTGAAAACATGTAATTCTGTAGGTTACTTTAATTCACCACTAGAGGGGAGCAAAATGCTATTGGAAAAATAAAACGTAGGCTAGTTGTTTCACAAAGGCCTACACTCTCAGGTGCGTTCAAGTACTCTAATCTATTCTGTCAGAATTTGAACCCATTGTACGAATTTGAATCATTTTTTGTAATGTGGTAGCCTTTAGAGACCTACACACATTAATTGAACAACAACATATGAACAGAGGTTATTTACAGATAAATGTTCTCAAAATAAACTGTGTAGGCCTACAGGGTTAGAAAAAGAAAAAGCTTGTGCGGTAGCGCAGTGAATGCTGACATAAAAAGTTGTAATCATTTTAAGTTAGCCTCAATCATTTTGTAGTCAGTTACTTTAAATAAACATACCGTATGTATAGCCTACATTAAATCATATAGCCTACAGTTTGCTTAGGCGACAATCAATCGTTTAAGTTCTTGTGTTGCTTAAACTAGCCTACTAGACGAAACTAATAATTTTTTTAATGCAAATATTCTGGCTGTATACTATTGTTGTTGTTGGTGAGTTCAGTATGTTATATGGACATTATTCCTGAGTCTGAGTCTCTTTCTTACACAATTGTACCTACATAGGCCTACACTGGACCCTAAAATGTTGCCATTCAGGGGTTGTATTTCATTTGTCGGAGCTTTTAGACGAGCCCTTGAACGCAACATTAGCCCCAGTCTGGGAGGGGCTTAAACGGGAGGTCATCACAAACATGGCGTGGAGAGGATGTGTGGGGAAATGGGCCAAAACAGAGTTTATCAGCTCTCCACACACAGCTCCACGAAGCTGCAGGTGAGCAAATATGACACGGTTCAGGTCTGAGGGTCGGTCCGGACAGGTTAACACTGACAGGAAGTGTGTGTGTGTCTAGACTAGCTGTGTGGTTACCTAACCGTTCCCACTGTCATTGTAATGAGATCCACGGGGCTGAGGACAGCTCTGTGTTTCTTGTGTGTAAAAAATATTACAACACTGTAACCGTGTTCATTATGATGTGTCGTTTAAAATTGTATCGGTATATCACACTCTGCCCACTGCTTATTGTGTACCCCTATCGATATAGCTTCATGAATGAGTAGCTGGTGCTTCAAGTGAATTATCAGGGGAAACAAAAGCGTTTGGTCATAGTAACAAGCACTACTGTATCATTTAATGTAACACTATTTCTACATACCTTTATCTATGTATGTAAATGCATAGAGCACTAATTAACCACGTACAGACTGATTAATGGATGGAAAAATTGACTGGTTTCACGTACTCAGCTGTGTTCTGTTGTTTTCATTGTAATAAATAATGAAGACATCATTAGGAAAACTGAAATGCATGTTTCACTATTTCTTACCAGCAGCTGTAAAAACTGCATGGTTGTTAATTCTGCATGGCTTCATATCATATCATGTTTTTTTCTGTGTGTTAAAGCTCTCTGTCTGTCACCAGTTTTAACACTTCTCCATCTGTCTTCAAATTATTTGCAGACTCAACTTCTACAACCAACAGAGGTGTAGTTTCCGTCGGGAAGCCAAAAGGCCGGACACAAAGAAGGGCAATGTCAGCGGAGAAACAAACCCCTCACCCCATGAAGCTGGCACACCAGGACCCCCGCCACCTCCCAGGGCCCCCAGACCTAGACTCTTCAAACCGCTAATGTTCACAGTAGGGGTAAGGTGGTCTCATTTTTCTCCCAGAATGCTTTACCTTGTTATTGCCATGGTGAGAGGTGTGCGACAGTGCGATGGTGCTGGATGTTGTCTGACTCCTTGGCAGTTTACAGGCTGCTCCTTTGGTGCGGCTGCCATTCTGCAATATGAGACCCTGAAGTTAAGAGTTCAGACTGCAAAAAGTGAAGAGGAGGCAGACAAATTCTCACAGGTAAGGTTTTAATAATACAAACTGCTCTCTCTCTCTCTCTTCACTGCTGCACATTAATATTGCCACTAAAATTGACTGCTTTTCACTCACATATTACCAGGGGTCCCAGGACATGGCACACTGGCACGAATGGTGGAACCAGCTGTCAGGCTTCCAGCGGCAGCTCATCCTCTTGATGTCCATGGCGGACGACTTCTGGAGCAGCCTCACAGAGGGGCAGAGGACTGTCACGGGTAGCTCATTTTATTCCTGTGTAGGATCAACATATTTGCATGTGCTTAATATAATCCTACATGTCTAATGAGGAGCTTTTGTTGTTGTTGTTGATGTTTTCCAGGTATAATTGCAGTAAACGCTGTGGTGCTGTGTTTGTGGCGAGTTCCTTCAATGCAGAGACGCATGATTAAGTACTTCACATCCAACCCAGCCTCCAGTGAGTATCCCTGTTGGACCAAGTGCATTAGTCTTTTTGCAAATGTCTCAGGCTTGATCTAAGCATGCATTTATTGTTTGTGTCCGTTTCTCTCACCTCCACCAGAAACACGCTGCGTTCCCATGATCCTGTCTTCCTTCAGCCACTACTCCATCATCCACATGGTGGCCAACATGTATGTCCTGTGGACATTCTCCTCAGGAATCGTCTCTCTCTTAGGGAGGGAGCAGTTTCTTGCGGTTTACCTGTCTGCTGGTGAGTTAAGGCATGAACTGACAAAATTCAATCAAGTTATCGAATCATAACTGAGTCTCCTGAATCTAAATAGTTTAATTTATTGCAGGTGCTTTTTAGTGCAAAAAAAGATTTGTTGTACTTAGAATAAATATGGGTATTTTACCAAAGTAGAAGCAGATGGTAGACTGCATTAGGACTGAGAAGAGGAAAATAACGTGATTCAATGCTTTTTGTGACGGGAGGAAATGTGCAAATCATTGTGTGTGTATTTCCAGGTGTCATTTCCACTATGGTTAGCTACATGTGTAAAACAGCCTCTGGACGTCTCTATCCATCCTTAGGAGCGGTAAGAGGTTTACTGAAACCTTGATTCAGCTTTACAAAGAATTTCAATAATTCTAGTGTTCTTGATTTGCCTTTTTTTTTTCTTTCTCGTCTCTAGTCAGGTGCTGTCATGGCAGTCCTGGCCGCAGTCTGTGCGAAGGTTCCTGAGGCCAAACTAGGCATAATCTTCCTCCCCATGGTGACTTTCACTGCAGGAAACGTAAGTGAGGCAGAGAATGTGCACATATCTAATAAGTGTGTGAGTGTGAGTGTGTATGTGTGTTTGTGTGCACTCATAGCTATGGGTGTGCACTATGTTAGATTTTGGAGAAATAAAAACAATCTTTCATGTAAGATGCAACACTCCTCTTCAGTCTAACCTAAAATATGTGATGTGTTGAACAGGTTGTTGATGTTCCCGTGTTGTGTTTCCACTGCAGGCAAGAGATGTAAATCTGTGCATGAACAAAACGGACAAAGTCCCATGTATGAATGAGTGAATGTGTAAGTATGCATGTCTGAATGCATGATAGAGAATAGCTGTTTAGTATAATAGATAGCTGTACTCTACTTGTTTTTTTTTTTACATTGTATTTAACTTTAGGTTCCTTTTCATGGTCTCTTTAGGCTCTGAAAGCGCTTGTTGCCATAGATACAGCAGGACTCATACTGGGATGGCGGATCTTTGACCATGCAGCTCACCTTGGTGGAGCCCTTTTTGGAGTGTGAGTGGCACAGTATTCATTATTATACAGTGTTTATCTCTTGCCTTTTTGTTTTTTCGGCAGAGACAACAAATTCAATTCCATTTTTATAGGGATATTAAAATGTTCTTAGGTCTATTTTTATCCTCTACCCAAAATGTCATGGTCACATAATAAGACGTATAGTGAAAGAGTAGGCTGACAAAGTTACTTACATTCAAACACATCATCATCGACCATGCTCTATTCTTAAGCCCAAATTATCCATTAAAAAATACATTTCAGGTTTTATGTTATGGTGTTATTGGACTTTAAGTATGATTTGGCAGAATAACTTGCTGTCATTAACTGTTTTGAATGTCTTATCTTACAGATGGTATGTGGCATACGGTCACAAACTCATTTGGAGGAAGAGGGAGCCCCTTGTGAAGCTGTGGCATGACATGCGCTCTCGAGGGGCCGGTGGATCCAGGCCTGGAGGCGGCCCCGGGGTCGATGGTGGCACTGGACGTCCTTGACCACATTAAAACTTCTCTTTTCCATAGTTACCTCAGAATATGCAAGGACACTTTTATTCACTGAGAGGGAACGGGATGTTATTGACCATGCATAAATATAGTTTAGTAATGAACATAAGCTGATTTAATGGGACGGACAGGTCAGACCTCACATTTGGTGTCTGGATGTTTACTACGTGGACTGATAAGATCTGCTGCCCCACAAGAATATTATCTCTCTCATACCTCTTAATAATCTGAAGATGTTTAACCCTCAGCCTTCATGTCAGTATTTTCCTGGCCATGTAACTGAGGGAAACTGTATCAGCTTGGACAGAAGCGTTGATCCAATCCAAGGATAAAATCAGTTAAATGTAATATACAGTCCTGTGGGCTGGTTCTATGTTGCTATTAAAACTGGAATTTCAAAGATCAGACTTTATTATGCATTTATATTTTACATAAAAAGAAGTTGGGGATTAATTAAAGCAGAAGTGAGTGATATATTTGTGTTAATATAAGTCTTAAATAGTTATATCTTCCGACAGCAATCACTTACATAGAGTGTTTGGTCTGAATCACGGGTCTGTCAGTCACTCTGCTCTGCTCTGAGTCGAGGAGAAAACATTTATCGTATCCTACAGTTTTTATCCAATGAGGAGAGAGAACGGCATGCAGGGCTGTGTGTGCAGCCAAGGAACGCCGTGAATGTGGCGACGTAGGGACGAGGACTGTTATGGTGCGTTCAAGGAAACTCGTTTTTTTCCGACCTGTGACGTCGTACCAGTTCGATCTGGTACATAGACTGTACAAAAAGACGTACTGGTACGATTTCACGGGTCGGAAGTTACGAGTGGCCGTTATAGTGACTTTCACCGGTAAAACAGGTCGGAAAAACACGAGTGGGTTGCCTGGAACGCTACAAAGTCGTAAGTTGTGACTTGAAGCTGTAATTTATGATTTCAAAAGCCTGCCTGGAACGCAGCATTAGCGAAAACGACCGGACCACTCACTTCTGCTTTAAGAATGTCATACTTTTTGACAAGTGGAAACTAATTTTACACTGGGTTGAGTGTTTGTGTATTTACTGAGTAAATATCCACCTTGTTGCTTTAAGTTAGCCTGAAGTCCTAAAGCTGGGTTGCCTGTAGAGGCTTGGGAATATTTAAGGACAAAGGACAGATTTAGAGACCACTGGACTTATGTTTACATACCAAAAGCCAATTTTAGGGCTGGAACAAATAATATATTAATATTTATCCTTTATCCAAACAATCTTCTTAATAAATCAGCTGCTTTGCCCCAGGATTTGTTTACTATAGTGTGCAGGGTAACCTCTACACACGCATGCTTAATTAACTATAAAGCTGTTGAATATTTGTTTGGAAGCTTTGAAGCCTCAGTTGGCTTCCGCAAAACTTTAAAACAACTCTTGAATTTGACTTTATGACTTGACTTTTTGATCTCTTAGTTCATTGCAGGATCTTCACCTGTTGACAGACTTAAAGCAGAAGTAAGTGATATATTTGTGTTAATATAAGTCTTAAATAGTTATATCTTCTGACAGCAATCACTTACATAGAGTGTTTGGTCTGAATCACGGGTCTGTCAGTCACTCTGCTCTGAGTCGAGGAGAAAACATTTATCGTATCCTACAGTTTTTATCCAATGAGGAGAGAGAACGGCATGCAGGGCTGTGTGTGCAGCCAAGGGACGCCGTGAATGTGGCGACGTAGGGACGAGGACTGTTATGGTGCGTTCAAGGAAACTCGTTTTTTTCCGACCTGTGAAGTCGTACCAGTTCGATCTGGTACATAGACTGTACAAAAAGACGTACTGGTACGATTTCACGGGTCGGAAGTTACGAGTGGCCGTTATAGTGACTTTCACCGGTAAAACAGGTCGGAAAAACACGAGTGGGTTGCCTGGAACGCTACAAAGTCGTAAGTTGTGACTTGAAGCTGTAATTTATGATTTCAAAAGCCTACCTGGAACGCAGCATTAGCGAAAACGACCGGATCACTCACTTCTGCTTTAACTCCTATTAACTGATATCATCAATGTACATTCATCCCCAAATTCTGTTCAAAGGAATAGTGTTGGATTTTTATTTAACTGAATGACATGACACAGTTCTTCAAATGTTGACATTGTGCACTAATTAAAAAAAATGACTGCCCATTGCACACACAGTACTGTTCATACTGATTATGTTTAAATGTACATACTGTAGGACTACTAGAATAAGTCTATTTTCATCTTTCTTTGGTGAAGCGTTTTGGCAAAAACAAAAAAAACATTTGAGTGTATGTAAGTAACTGTATACAAGCAAGTGTAGGTAAGAGCACTGAGAGAGCTGCACATGATTAAAGGAAGGCAGCTTTCGCGTCAGTATAGATTACGATGACATCAACAGACTAAGTTGGGTGTAAAATATTCTTTAACAAACCTTCCACTGAATAAAGGAGTCTATCATTGTCCTGCTGAGAGCCATAGAGAAAGAGTCCATGACATACAGCAAAAAGCAAAACACTAAGCAGACAAGTCAAATATTCTTATCAAAACTCTATCCAAAGTGCAAACCATGAATATAAAACATTTGTAGGTAGATTTGGTAACTGAATATCAGCATGACACCAGGTGACTAACCTGACCCTGAGCTCAGACAAGTGATGTATTATCAACTAAACACTGACTTCCCAGTCTTCTACTACTACTAGTGTCTCATATGTCAATGCAAAACAGTCAGCAATCTGGCATGTCCTCAGCCTCTACTCTTGTGGTTGGCATAGCTAGGGAAGCCAAACTGGGAGATCATCAGGTTGGAGAAACAGAGTGGCATGAAGCCATAGATCTGTGTCAGTCTGTTCAGACAGTAGGACCTCTGAAGAAGGTGTTCAGGACGATGCCACATACCCTGGTATCCGCTGCTGGCATCCTTCTCCAGGTTGCGAAGGTCCACGGGTTTGACAAAGACCCCAGAGGGTTTGTTAATACTTCCTACAGACTTGAAGTGTTTCCTCAGATACTGCGCCACGGCAAAGTTCATGGCAATATCATCGCAGTTCTGTGTCTCGTCAACTAGTGCATGTACCGCTTGTGGTTGGTCCTGGAAGAGCTGCAGGTAGCGGTGGTGAAAAAAAGCAGCTCCAACTAACACCATGGAATACCTACAGTGAGAGGATGGAGATAAAATAATATAAAGATGAGTAGTGAAAAAGGTATTATATGATGATGGAGAAGAATAAAAGGCACAACTTACTTGTCACCACCTGCTGTTTCTGGATCTTGGAGTTCAAAGCTGCCATAACTGTACACTCCTCCCGGTGTTGAGACATGTTTTCGGGGTACAAAGCCAACAATCTGGTCTGGAAATTGCTGTGGAGCCAAACATCAAAGTATCATATTGCAGGTGCATTTTTATTATAAGACATAATCAGTTGAAAATCAGTTAAACCAAAATGAAGTTAATCCTCTTTATCTATATTGACCTTTACCTTCCAGACTGAGAACGCAAAGCTGATGTCAGGAACGCTGACCAGAGTGTCATCATCCAGCATCAACACAGCTAAAGATCAGACAAGAAAAGACAAAAACAGAACAATCAATCTGCACTGAAAAAATGGTTGAAACACACAAAACACGTAAAACTATAGATAAACTGACCATCAGTGTCAATCTCAGGGAATGGTTGTAGTCTGTTGCGCATTAGATTCCTGGTCTGCTCCTTGAAGACCACAGGGACCGGATGAGGCCCCAAGGAGTTCCATAACTTTAGGGGTGTCTGCTCCCCAATGTTATTCCAGACTATGATAATCCGCTGAAGATGAGGCACTCCCTGGTAATGGTTGAGCAGTTTGAGCAGAATGTCTGTGCGATTGTACGTTTGAATGATGATAGTAAACTTATCCTCCCCCTCTGTGCTGCCGACACGTCGACCCTGTGCAGCACTTTGTGAAGTTGCCCGGCGTAGCACTTCCAGGACATCAAGGCCTCCATCATGGTCTTCTGCAGGGGGTAACAGAGCTGTCAAAGCTGCACCAACCAGGAGGATCAGCAAGATTGGCCACACCAAATAGCTTCGCCGCAGCCCCATGCAGCAGCGGAGGACCCTGCACAAAAAGATGCATGCACTTCAGAGTTATTTTCTCTTTCTCCCATTACTCCCACACCACCAGCATTTGATCTGGTCATGCAGGTCACATGCTGAGAGGCCTGTCTATACTGGACTGTGGTGCAACTGAAACTAATTTTGGTGGAAACACTTGGATTTAACTTTACCTCCATGTCAGACTTTGGGCCTGTCAGAAATAATCACATGACAACATTCTGCTTAGTGTTTACACTAACATTGCAAAATGCTGGTTAAGACAGCTAGAAAAGGCTCAAAATTCAGTAGCTTTACGAGGTCTCTGCAAGCACTGAGTCTGCCCTGCAAACAAAAAACCTCTCACATGATTGTATGAAAACAATATTTTGTGCACAACACAAACCAAGCTAGTGCCCACATTGTTTCTTTATATAAACGCCACACCTCACTCCTGATAGAGCAGCTTCTGAACTATTGACCACTCATTTAAAATTGTACTACATTTGTTTCTTTACTCAGAACTCACCTCATTTTGTTGGCACTGCAAACAACCCGTTCACTTTACATGGTCGCCATGTTGGCTGACTTCAACCAAAGAGCCTGAAAGGAGGAAGATGTGCCAGGCTAACGTTAGCCTCATTGCGATGCGATGTGGATGGAGGTGACAGCTGGAGTATTGTTAAACAAAAAATGGAAATTGACACAACACTTTAAACTATGCTTCAGTTGTGTCCATGTATTTAATTTCCTTCACTACAGTGCCGCATATTCAGTTTATTTATTCACTTGAGCATTTTCCCGTAAACTTTAGAAACCGACGCCATCTTTGTTGGACCAAACCAAATCATCACACCCTTTGATTTTCCGACAGAGATTTATCTCCGCCGTCCTCAGAGATGCTAACCCCGTGCGATAGGAAAGAAAACAAACCACACAACTTTAATGTCCACACTTCTCTCAACAAAGCTCAGGTATGTGTTAGTGTAGCCAGCTTCAGTCGCTTTAATGTAGTGTAACATTAAGATATGTGGAAATAACGTTTTATTTTAGTTGCAAAGTAACGTTACCTAGCGCATTCTTAACATGTAAAACACATGTTCTTTATTAACTTGACCGTAAAGTGATACAAACTAAGGATAAAACGTCTTTGTAATTCAGGTGTGTAATTCACCACTGCTTGATAAGAGGAACAAAAAGGAACATGTCCTTTGAAACGGTGCTGACTTGTCCCACAGTCCCACTTTCCAATGGTTTACAGATACCGATTCTTGGATTAGGTGCGTTTTACTTCCTAATTCTTGGCTCTATGATTGCAGATACTAAGCACATTACACAAAAATATTATTGCATGATGTTCTACAGATTTGTAATTTTTTTGTATAGATTTTTTTTTTCAAAGGCCATTTTGGGGGAGGAGATCCTCCAGAGATTAGGCTATATAACTTTCAGCAAGGGGTGTCATTCACATGAGCAATGCTGATCAACATTAGGCCTAAGATTAACAATTGATAATAAAAATGATTGATGTCCATTGATAACTCACAAATATTGTCCTCTCTTGACTGCAAAAATTAAGTTTAATCTAGATTGCAAACTCATTCCTCACTTTCTTGTCTAAACTACTCAATATCACATGACATTATTTTGTCTCTCTCAACAATTTTCTGAATTAACCCTAAAGTTATGTCGATGTCTTCAGTGAAAAAGGAATCACACTCAGTTGATATTGCTTTTGAATGCCTACATGTTTTCTCTATGCCAGGCACATCACATGATGGTGGATTCTCCCATGATGCCATTATATACGCACTCACTGAGTGTGGTGTGCGGCACATTGACACAGCAAGGCGCTATGGCTGTGAGGAGAAACTGGGTAAAGCTATTCAAGAAAGTGGAGTTCAACGCAGTGATCTATGGCTCACTAATAAACTGTGGCCAGCAGACTACTCACACACAGCCGCAAAGAAGGCCTGCCTGGACTCCTGCTCACGGATGGGGGTGGAATACTTTGGTATGCACTGCTATGGATTAAACATCATGTGTGGGCAGTTTTTTTATCTTAAAATCTCTAATTCAATCACATGTGTTTACTGTTTACAGATCTGTACCTCATGCACTGGCCAGAGCCATTTCAATCCAATTGTTCAAACAGGGAGATGAGAGCTGAGACCTGGAGAGCATTGGAGGAACTTTATAAAGAAGGTGCAGAAAAGGGACAGAAGAACATGACAGAGAGGATTTGGACATTAAATAAATAGAAAAAAAGCAACCACAGCACATGTTGTTTTGATTGAGTAGTGACAGAGGGAAGTATATGATTTATCTAAACTATGTCTGCCACTGTAGGGGTGTGCCGTGCTATTGGGGTGAGCAACTTTATGATCCACCACCTGGAGCAGTTGAAAGAAGACTGTAGTGTGATACCACATGTTAACCAGGTAGGGTTTTTAGTCTTCAATTAGATTAAATGTGTCGATTTAAAAAACAATGTCATAAAAGTGTATTTTTCTTGTTGAAAGAGCAGTGGAAGGTCTTTCAACACAACTACAGTGACTTGCCTATGACTCACCAGGTGGAGTACCATCCTTTCCAGCAGCCCAATCCCCTCATGGAGTACTGTCGACAGGAGGGGATCATGTTCGAGGGGTACAGCCCACTGGCCAAGGGTCAAGTCCTCAGCAATCCCACTGTTCTCCAGATGGCAGAAAAGTACGGACGCACACCAGCTCAGATCGCCGTCCGCTGGAGTATTCAGGTAGTCCCACTGGTTGGATGTTTCTTCCACTAAGCTGAATCGGTCCAATGCACTCACTGTTCCTCTGTGGATGCCTCTCAACTGACATTTATTCCTGAATTCCCCTCAGAATGGAGTTGTCACGATACCAAAATCCACCAAAAAGAAGAGGATACAAGAAAACTGTCAAGTGAGTTAAAGGTCATTGTGTTGTGTCCAAGTGTTCCAAATTAAGAAATGTTAACATTTTCATAAAAAGCCTAAATAACAGAAAAAACATGGAATAAGTATGTTTTTACGATTGAGAAGGGGTTTAACCCTGTGTTGACTGGGCACATGGTCTCTATATTCTTTTGTTGTGTTTTGTAGAAATGATGCCACTAGAGGTCATTGTACCAAACTCAGTTTAATGAGTTTCATTGTAAGGTTTTAGTTATTTTCTTATGGTTAAATGTTGTTTTATGATACAATTTGTAACAAAGTATTAATGAACAATATTTTTGTGAATATTTGTGGAAACTCTTGATCACTTTCAGAAGACTATTTCTGCCCTCTGTCTCTGCATATGTAGGTGTTTGGGTTCCAGCTGGAGGCGGCTGACATGGCTCCATTAGGAAGACTGCATGATGGAAGACATGTTACTTGGGATCCAACAAATGTGGAGTAAAAATATGTGGGAAAACACACGGTTTGCTTGCTCTGGAGAAGCCATCTGAAGAACTAATCGTGAGATTGTAGGAAGGTTTTAATTTGTTGCCTGAGGATTAGACTTGATGGTTCTCAAATGCTGAATAGAATTCCTACTTTCAATATTAAGGAACAAGAACAAAGGTAAAATAGTGATGTCTTTATGATAACTTTTGTAAAAAATAAATAAATATTTGCCTTTGCAGAAAAATGGTTTGTGTTTTTACTTTATACTATGAGCTTATGGCTGTGTTACATGATTGGTGTCAGTGAATATGTACACGTATGCACATGTGTGTCGTCAATAAGAACAAAAGATGGAGTCTAGTATCTGTACAGTATGTTACACTTGTCCTCAAGAATGCACATTTGAAAACTATGTTAAAGAGTATCTGCCATTACTCAGCTTAGCCTACTTTATAGCTAATCAAAAACTACTTAGCTCTCTAGGTATTAGAGAGACTGTGTGATGGTCCATACTGTTGGTGGTCCACCAAACTCTGAGGAAAAAGGAAAACAACAGGACAGTACAAGCATGCCACACATACCCAAATAGTGAAAAGGTTGACAGTGTTGACGTGGCTATAAAAATGTTCATAAATGTTTCTTTGATCTAAGATGGTGGTTTAGTATTGGTGAAAGAAATTTGGTGTTTGTGTACATTGTATCCAAGTACTAACACAAAAGTTCTGATGATATGACAAAGCCAACAGCTCAAGGTCTTTATAAGACTTTTTAAGTTGAGCCAACATTGACAAGAGGTGAGAATCTTGTTTGAACACCTACAGTTCCTTAATAAACTTGGAGTATGAAGTATACTCCATCTGCTGGTGAAGACAGTGAAATACAGTCAAAAGAAGGTTAAATGATTCAAAAAAAGGTGCTGATTCAATCGTGTAGAAATTGCTAGAAAGTGTGCACAAGACAGAAAAGGATCGTTTCTCTGACCTCTTTGGCTGCACATGCAACCACCCTCCACATTATGTCGAAACGTACTGACCACATCTTGCTCTGGAAGAGGTCAGAAAAAAACGATGTCCTGCTTCTGTTCAAAATAAAACCATGAAACAATTCAGAGTTAGCAATATCATTTAATCTTTCCCCCTCAGCTTAGAATCACTGTTGTACATAAGTTACATTTTGTTTTTCTCAATTTCACAGGTTCATTTCATTTTTTTTTCCTCTTCAAACTTCCAGTTTGACCTCCCTCTCGTATCAAACAAAAAAAACAAAAGAAAAAAAAAAGCAGATTGTATTATACAAAAATGCAAACCAATTTTCACACAGTGAATTCTCTTACAAAGTCATAAAATGGCGTAATAATGGCTACATCCACATTGGAGGAAGATAATTCTAGACATTCCTTAATGGAGTATAATATACATATAAAAACTTCTTTTTTCTTGCTGAAATCAAACCTGTACCTTAATTTAAGAGATATTTTACAAGGGAGTAATTATATAAAAAAGCCATTTGCGAATTTCCCCAGAAAGTCAGGGAATAAAATGTGAGCCTCAAACAGCAGTAACAGAGTTCAGTGGTCAAGGGTGGGAGTCGAGGGGTTAACTGGTTATGTAAACGAGGGCTAGAGGCAGCAGTTCCACTCAGAAACAAAAAACACACAGGAGATTGAAATTAACATTTTTGCTACTTAATATATAGTAAACCACCCCATAAGTCATCGTGTGTAAGTTCTGCTAAGCTAAAGGCATTTTAGGGCTCATCCAGACTTGCACAGACGCATCAGGTAGAATCAGCTTTGTGATAAGATTTGGTTGACTTGCACTGAAGAGAGAATGATAAACACCATATTGAATTAACACCATTAAACGTTGCCAATTTGTAGCCGAAACTGCTTTTCCTCTTTTCTTTAAAGTCAATCTTCTTCTTATGGTTTACAACAGTCGATTAAAGCTTGGTTGCTAAATTTGTGTGAATAGATGTCAAAGAGGAGCAAAAACTAGTGCGTGACTGTCCCTCGAATACTCTTGTATCTCACTCGCTGTTGACTACACATCAGGTCCGATGATGCGTTCAAGACAGTAAGACTTGCGGGTCAGTGTGAATTACTCGACTATTGCAGAAACAAACAAAAAGAGAAAGAAAAAGAAAAAACTACAAACCCAGCTAGATCGACAACATTTCCATAGAAAAAAAACATAAAATTACACATTTTGTTTCAAACCATAAGAGATTTGGGTTATTGCATTGCTGCCTATTTTGTATACATTTTCCAAAAGGGGGTGGAGGGTGGGGGGCCGGGGGCTCCTAGAGTCTATCAATGTGACTCTAAATCATGCCAATTCAGTGTTAGTAATTTCTGAGGTCATCTCATGCTCCTAAAGCAGACAAGGTAAAGGAGCACTGCAAGAGGATTTAAGGCCAACCTTTCATTGGAGACTTCCTGAACATCCTTGGGGGGTGGGGGGGTGGGGAAAAACCCCAACACTTTTCTAATACCTCAACACTATCACCCAGTACAGCACACTTTGAGGGGAGGAAGAAAAAAAAAACTTAGTCAGGGTACATTTTCTACAATACAATCTAGCACACACAAAACTTCTCCATAAATTTTCCAAAGTTACAGAATTTTTGTCTTCTTTGGAAGCATAGTCTATAAAGAACATCTTTGTTTGAACACAAACGATTAAGTGAACACACATCAATGCGCACAGAAGTCCTTCGTCTGGGAAAGGATAAAGTCTGTGTTGGCAACCAGTGGACAGAAAACAAATCAAACAACAAAAGAAAAAAAAAAAAAAACATTTTGCTGATTCTAAGTAGAGATCATTTAATATAAATGCTGAGCGAGTAGAATAAGAGGTGGCACGTTAATAGTGCTTTAGTATATTAATGTATGTATACATACTTATATGTATAAGTGAGCTGTGTACCTAAACAATAAATGTAGCAAGAAAAACCAGAGGCTTTGAAGTGTGGTAGGAAAAACTGAAAAAAAAGAAAGAAAATCCCAAACATCCGCTATCAAGGCGCTAACAAATTGGAAGAGATGCCCGTCAAGCAACCCAGATGACGATGACAGACACAAAATCATTTGTGTCTCCATTTTAATTGGCTCGTCAGTTATCAGGGATTTGTCAAACTCTGTCAGTTTCTCAGTACCCCTCGTCCGACAACAACAGAGGCTCAACTTTCAACTGAAACGACTTGACCCCAGGCGTCTCCTCTATCCTTCAACCGTTCAAGCACAAGGGCTCACTGGCTCTCGGCAGAGCTGTAAACCTGTTGTCAATCATGCTAATTGTTTACAGAAGGCAAAGAGCTCCGTGTCGAGCGTCGGCAGTAAACAATTCACATGATGGAGAAAGAGCAACGATAGCGGTTTAATGGTGGTGGTGATGACAGCGAGTCAGCGAGAGAATGTGACAAGTTGAACAGACGATTGTGCTACTCACCGGTTAGGTGCTTAAATGGACTTAACATAGCTGAAAAGGAGACTTTGTTTACACTACAATAAACAAGAACTATTATCCGTTATTCTCAGCTGTAAACATGATTTCAAATGTACTAAAAACACTACGACTGTCAGTTACATTTGTGAGTGCAAATGATAAAGTCTGGGTTTTTTTTTTTTAGCTCTGGGTGTCTTCACTAGGTAAGCGTCACTCCCCCCAAAATCGTAACAACGTAAAGCATGAAAAAATTAAACAAAATTCAACAAAAAGACACAAGGGAAGGCAACTTCATAGAAGTTAGGAGAACAAATGACAAGATAATCCCAATGGGGAGGCCTTTTGTGTGGCCAGACGAGAGGCTCTGAGGAGGGAAATCATTTATCCATTTACCCTGACGTAAGAAAGTCAAGTTGACACTAGTTCACCTGACTCCTGAAGCAGAAAGATGTACTCTCAAAAAGTCAGATTGTGTGTGTTCACCACAGAATTCCCCTCTACACCCCCCCCAAAAAACAAACAAAATAAAAAACGAATTTTGCGCATACCGTGAAAAATGCCACAACATAAATCTACAAAAGGCTGATTGCAGCCCTTTGGGAGCACAGGCGAAAGGCATCGTAACCAAACCACGTCAGGTCACATCATAACCAAGAGAAGCACTAGTAGATTCCCTTATAGAAAACTTGTGGAAAGCTCCTTATCAAAAAGACTTGTTGCAATCTTTAAAACAGAATGCCTCAGTTTAAGTATAGAATACACTGCTTTCAAGTATGAAACAGACATTTGATGAGTTCATAACATGCACAAAAAAAAAAAAAAAATCATACTTCACGTGGCAGGTGAGAAAGTGCATGCGGTGCAAAAGTGGAGTCTAAAACACCTTGCATCTCCATTTTGGCTGAATACTGGTGGAACATTGTGCTGCGTTTCCCTCCTCAGACCATCTAGATCTGGGCAACCACTTTTTTTTTTTTTTTTTTACGATTCTGGGGGCGAGTACCCAGTGACACACCTCTGCTGTTTCCTACAATACTGTTACACATTATGCGATTATAACGAAGAGGTTCCCCAGAGCGGATGTGATGTGATCCTCTGTATCTAACCGTTCATTTACGTGTATGCTAGGACAACTAACGCAAATCTTATATGGGGAGGATAAATGAAATATGTGACCATGTTTTTGTGTTCATTAAGGGTGGAATATGCCTATCCTCTCTGAAAGAAGCTAGAATTACACTGTCAACATCACCACCATGTTCTCTTCCTGGTATATCTATTGTGAGCCTTGTTAATCTATTATCCCAGTACAAAACAAAAAAAGAAAAAAGAAAACACACACAAGAAATGTTATCATATGCCCTGGTTTCCAGGCAAGGAAAGTCATTAAAAAAAGCTCATTCACAGAACAAAAAGAAAGAAAATTCATATCACGGCAGATACTGCTCATCTTCTAAATAGAATGGGTGTATGTGTGCCTGTGCATGCTTTTCAATCGAGCATCTTGGGTGTGTGTGTGTGTTTATGTGTGTGTGTGTATGTATGTGTCTGTGTGTGTAAGTGTGTGCACTGCCTAAGAGCATGAATGGACAACGCCATTCTTCTGCATCTCTGAACCAGTGGCACCTGGATCAGAGCACAGGCTCATCGCAGACGTCTTATTGGTCAGTGACAGCATGGACCCGCCCACTGCACTTTCTTGCAGGCTGCTGGAGCCGTTTGACACCTCTCTGAAAGGAGACAAAGGGACCCATGTGAGAAGTGGGAGGAGGACAGGCTAATAATTGGGATGCATGCACATTCAGGAGATGTGTATTCAGTGTGTGTTGTGCACTCACCCACGAGCCACGAGGGAGATCTCTTCCAGCTGAGTCTTGTGCTCCTGTCCATTCTCTGCAGGTTTCATCTTGTACTGCTGAACATCATGAGCTACTTGGTTTTCCTGTTTTGGAAATGGGAAAAATGGGTCCAGCTAGTGTTACTATAGTGGCTGAATCGACTTCTTTCTCCATTCATGGATAGAGCGCTGCACCCAGCCCACCACTTACCATAGCCATCTCCCGGGTCCTCTTGCCGATCTCTCTCTCCACCTGATGGAGCTCCAGGCTTAGCTGTTCGCTGGAGACAGCTGCTGCACTTGCTCCCCCTGCTGGCCACTTGGGCTGTTGTTGCTGTTGGGCAGCTGCTGCTGTTTGGCCCTGGCTGGACTGCACAGACTGACCTGCCATTGCACTGGCCTCCCTCTGCAACAGTAAAGAGTTACTGGCAGCCTGTAATAGTGAAACAGGAAGTGAAGGGCATGAGTTTGCAATTTAAAAAATTATGGCAATAACCAGATGAAATGCAGCATAAAAAAGAGAAAACACGTTTTTTGGGGGGCAATGGATGCTTTCGTTATCAATGGTATTCCGGCATGACTGCCAACTGTTGAAAGGATAGCAACACTATAATTGCATAAAATATAAAGTCATTTTCTCTGGACTTTTTAAAACTTTTGAAAATGCAGACTTTATCCAGTCATTTTCTGTACTTTCTTCATAGCTCTTGCTGTTTCTTGTGAGAAAATACACACCTCCATGCTGTGCATCTGGGTCTGCTGGTTGATCTGCTGGTTGACCTGCTGCAGCTCGATTTTTAACTGTTCTCTATCTGGGGCTGCCATAGGTAGGCTGTGAGGATGACATAGGATAAGACATGTTTTTAAGTTTAAATTTCATACATGTATCTGTGTTATATTCCTGTGAGCATGTAAGCAAAATAAAAATACCACAGAAAAAACAATAGCGGGCCTCACCGCTCACTGAAGTGTCCCTGAGAGGAGGTGGCAGTCTGGTGGGAGGGGTATGAACTTCCACCCCATCCTCCACGGCTTCCATATGTGTATTCTGCTGGAGGCAAGGGGGTAAAAAATGGCTGTCAGAAATGTTTTCATGACAAACTGACACATACAGAGTTGGACAGGTAGGTGTGATCAGTGTGGACGGAACTGAAACGGAATTTGTCAATATCAACAGTTTACAAGTTTTATCACAAAAATCACATGGTACAACGGTATAGTTATGAATTGAACTCAGAAAAAAGACGTATGAAACTTTTAGAGAGTTCATGGGGAATACAATGAATTATCGCCCATCCCCAGTAAGCAGTATCCTACTCTACCTGAGTATATAGTTAGGAATGCAGCAAGACAAATGCCTCCGAGTCAGCTGAATTCCAGAAATTATATGGGGATTAGAGTACTGCACAGGCCGCATATTTCTGTCCAAACTAGACCCAAGCCAGAGAGTAGTAACCGATCAACGACCCAAGCCTGACACCGAAGCACTGAGTTAATGTTTCCCTCTCACACTATTGGAATCCTTAAACGACCATCAAAGGGATTGTTTCATAAAGGCTAAAGGTTACACAAGCACCTCGTGCCTCAATGTTGTGTCATAAAGAGTTTGAATGTTTGTTACAACTTTTGTGAGTATGATGCAGAACTATCCCAGCCACAAAAGGAGAACAAAACAACAGTGAATTGCTGGAACAGCAATAAGGTATAAACTTGTATTCTCTACTCTCCAAATTTCATATCAACAAATTATGACTTAGCTCTTGCTATGTTTGCCAACAGGCATCAGTGTTTATAAACTGCAGCTTTGAAAAAAAAAATCACCACATTGCATGTGAACAAACATTGATTGTTTTCCTACCTGGCATGGCCATATGTTTAGAGTTTGGGTTCTGGGGAGTGGAGGCCATGGCCTGCACAGGGCCGGTGGTCTGGTAGCCAGTCTTTGAGGTGCGGGAGATGGCACCAAAACGTGATACAGTGGGCTGGGGGCCAAATGGGATAATAGGGTCATCGTCCTTGACTTCTGCACCCCTCCGAGGAGCCTCCAGCGATGGTTCCCTCAGACCCTTAGCCTCCACGTTCTGACAGGAAGGGGTAAAGAGAGAAGAAGTTATGGTGTGAAGATGAACAAAAACACATTTGTCGGGTCTGGTTGAATAATCATGGAAAAAAGGAAGATAAAATAGCGCAATAGCTTCCACATTACCAGCTACTACCTTGATCACTAAATGTATGCCTCAATGCTCTGTCCCCCCCCCACCCCCCCACCCCACCCCCATAGAATCACAGTACATACAAGAATCTTACATTTTCCCACCCCTTCTACCAACTAACATCACTAAGTTATCCATCTGAACTCACCATCATCTCCATGGCACCAGGAGCCATAACATCTTTGGGTTTGGCGTCCTTTGAGCCAATGTAGGAGCCAATAGTTTCACAAGACCAGGGGGAGTATTGCCCTGTGTAGTCGGGCTCTCTGCATTTCCCCATGTTTTTGGGGTTCTCCTCAACGTACTGCAGACACAACATATTCAGAGAGGAAGTGCTGTCATTAATACTTAGTTCCATTCACAGTTGATACTTATTTTTAAAGGTGCCATATGTAAGAATGTGGCCAAAAACGGTTACAGTCAAATTCAAAACACAGCGATCTTGTTTTTTCTCCCAGCCGTAGCGGCAGCTCAGTGAAAGCAGACCGGAGGCTGAAATGCCACTGACGCCGCCGTGACTGGGAGAGAGGGCTAGGTGGCGCAACATGCCAACACGTAAATTCAAAACATAAACATGATTTGCAGTCTGCAAAAAAAGATTTTTAATGCGAATACTCTGGCTGTACTATTGTTGTTGGTGAGTTCATCATGTTATATGAACATTATTCCTGAGTCTCTGTGACATATTAGAAGGATTTTACGGCCAGTTGCTTTAGATTTCTTACATACTGTACCTTTAACCATTATACCACACCATGTTACATGTACATCTGTCAGATCTGAATTAGTCTCAAAGATAATGTGAAATCCACTCTGTACTGACCTCAGGAGAGTAGTCGCTGGGGAAGGGATGGGAAAGAGTCGGGGAAACAGCGAACGGTGGAGGGGAGATGACCTTCCTTTCCTCCAACTGGGATAACAGCTCCAGACGACGTTGGTGCAGATAGTCCAGGCTGGGCTGTGGACCACTGTAAGGCCCCTATGACACAAACAGACACAAACACACAGAAATATTGATGCTGCTGCTGAACTACTGATCGTTATCTTCGTGTTTTGAAACCAGCTACGACAAAACTAGTCAAAACGAAAGTGATCTAGATGAAATTCTCAAATCTCAACTCTCACTCACCCTGATGTAAGCCCTCATGGGTGGAGCCTGGGCACCTTGCTGATAGTAGCCATCTGGTGGGTATCTATCCCGGGCACTGGGCTCCTGGTGGTACAGCGAGTTGCCCTGTCCTGCTGATGGTGGAGGGACGTCCAGAGGCGCGGGACTCATCCTGACCAGGTTGTCTCTCTGAGATGGATAAGGCTGTGGGGGAGGGGGTGGACCGCTGTAGTTTCCGTGGCGACCCCGGTCATAGTGTGGAGGGTGGGGGTAAGAGAAGGTGGGTGCGGAGTGAGGGGCCTGGTAAGAGCGCTCTGGAGGGCCATAGCCAGGGTAGGGGTCCTGGTAAGGAGGTCCTGACTCACTGGGGGGAGGGGCATTACGGATGTAATCCCGAGGAACATACTGCGGTGGCTGCTGGTAGGGGTACCCTGAGAAATAAAAGGCGGTCTATTTGCATCACTTTCGTAATTTGATTTACAAGTATTTCCAACGGTCTCACAAATATAAACTTGACTTTTACCTGTGGCATACTGAGGGGAGTCATACTGAGAAGCAGAAGGTGGCGGACGTGTGTCGTAGCACATCTCAGGGAGCTGTGGCTGGGGGTACACTGGAGAACTTCTAGGTACCACAGGCATGTGCTTCACCCCAGAGAGGTGGTCACCTTGCATCCGTGGGTGGGTCATGGTATGAGGTGGCAGAGGCATACCAGGTTTGGGCATAGTGTCCATGCTACAGGAATGGATATTTAGGATTCATGACTATAATGTTCCAAAATTTCTAAGACAAAAAAAATCTTCCAGGCCATTTTATTCAGAAATTTGAACTAAGACAAAATACACAGCAATAAGTTGATGAATGGTCTTTAGTTGCTAACAAAATTAACATAGTAGAGTCCGAATACTCACACATCAGGTGGTGAACCTGGGGCGCTGGGACTCCCTCCGTCCATCTTGACAGGTTTACGCAATAGCTCATATGGGACTGCGTCTGTGCCACGAGCAATAAGCTGGGGCAAAGATGGTGCGACACTGCCGTTGGGGAGGGGAGAAGGCTTCCGGGTCACTGCTACATCAAGAGGAAGGCCCTCATCTGGCATCAGCCCTCCGGGGCCGGGGAGGCGAGCCGCCAGACGCTTGTTCATTTTACGATACCTGACGAGCATTAAACACAGTATGAAGTGAATAAGAAATGCTGTGGTGCCTCGGGATAAAGCAGAGAAGGAAGTGGCTTCAAACTATGCAATGTAATATTTGATTAAAAAAATATATATAGTTATAGATACTTCATTTTAAATTTTGTAGCACTCACTTCTCCAGTTCTTCCTGAGAGTGCGCAAAGGTGCAACTGGCGCCACGAGGACATCCCCCTTTCTGCTTCATGTCACGACACATGTATGTCTTGTACTTGCTGTGCTGAGGAGGCTATGAAGAGACATGACATGTTAATAAAAAGACACAGCACTCAACTTTTTTTCTGTCATGGTAAAATCCCCTCATTAATGGAAAGTTTACAACTACGGCTGATACTGACAAAATGAATTTTCACTGCATTGTTCACCAAACACCTAAAAATTGATTGATGCGTTACAAAAAGAAAAACATCACATGTTTAACTAGCACCCATGTAAGGGGGGGGGGGGGCACTGTCAATCTAATTCTGTCTCATACTGGACAGATGAACACTGTTCCTATTCTGAGCTTTTTAAAAGTTCAAACAGGAAAAACTAACTTGTTGGGGGTCAGCTCCTTTCTTGCTGTGGTTCTGGATGAAGTCTACCAGGCCATGCACCACTGTCTTCACTGCTACCAGCCCCTTCTCAAGTTGCTCCCATGTAGGAGGGGGGGCATCTGGGAAAACAAACAGAGATAAGGTGAAAATCAATTTCATCAATTGAACTGCAAACAATCAAGCAAACTGGTAGGTAATCTACTCATCTACAAAAAGAGTTTACCGCTAAGAATATTTCCAATTTTTCCTATTATGCAATCCTATGAAGATTAATATGTTGACGGACTATTGATGTTTGCAGGCAGGGTGTGATTTGTGGGGGAAAAAAATCTTGTTTCTTACCAGGACTGGGATCAATGTTGGCCAGTAGTTCCAAGTGGGGCCGCAGCCTGTTGAGGTTGGCTGGGTCACCGGTCCTCTGCAGCGCAATTGTCAGTTCCTGAACGCTCTGAGCAAAAGATGCCGGGGTCTGCAGCTAAACCACGGACACAAAGATTGACATTAATGTTAATGGCTGCCAGGCTCCATATACATCTCATGCCACAGCATGCTTTGATACATATAGTAGCAGAATTCATAAAGCATTCTTTGTGGATGAGAAAACAAATGAGAGTGAGAATACCAAAACAAACATTTGCTTTTGTTACCTTATCAATGATCGACTGCATGTGTGACTTGTGAGACTGATCTCCATATAACAGAGAAGACCACTGGTCAGGTGCGATGCGCAGCCCTCCCTCCATGGCAATCTGAACAATCTGAGAGTCGTGCTCGCGCCGCAGAGCCTCGTAAGTACGAAACTCCTCTTTCAGCTGCATCAGGGATGAATCTTCATCACGTTTGGTCACCTGGTTAGACACAGGAGAAGTTGTTAGTTGATTTTATTCCCTCTGTTAGCATCCACTACAGGCATTTATTTTTCATTTTTAATGTTTTATACTGATAACAGTGTTGAATTAATAATGATTTTAGCAAAACAACATTTCTCACAGAACTTTAATGAAATTTCTGTTGGTTCCCAGCCAGAGACATACCTTGAAGCAGGAGGCCCTGTAGAGGAGCTGCACCACATGACCTATACTAGTCTTAGAGGCCTGCGGGAAGCGTGGTTCAAGCCTCTGGACTACAAAGAGTACTAACACCTTCCTGGAAAGAGCAGAACCATCCTCTAGAGCAAGAAGAACCAATTTTAGAGCTTCCTCCTGCATGGCTGGGGGAGAAGAAAAAAAAACACAAACATAAAAATCACAAGGAACAGTTGGCATTTCCTGAGGACATATGGACTGTTTCCATGCTGGTTTCATTTTGCAGGTCATGGAAACCATTTTTTACCTGGGCCGAGAAACTGACATCCTCGTGCACGGACAGCAGCCCACAGATTGGAGGAGAGCTGCTGTGGATTCTGGTGCTGCAAGATGAGCTCGGTGACGGTTCGCTCGCCCAGAGAGCGGGCGGCTCTCATGGCTCGAACGCGGCCCTCCTCCTCCACCAGCTGACAGTGGACCAGAGTTACCAGTTTCCTCTGCATAGGTCGGCTCAGAATGCTCTGGGCCGTGCTGCTCAGACCCACACCTGGTGTGAAATTAGACAGGGCCATGTGTGAACCAAGGGTATAAACACAAAAACATATCCTTAAATTCTTACACACCAGTATACCACACTCATCAATGTGGAAAGGTTAATCATCAGAGGCATCCTCCCAGTATAAAGCAGTACTACAATTAAACCACAAAGTAAAGTCTTGATAAAACTGAATGAATACCTCACAGCGTTTGGATCAGGCAACAATATGTTTTTGTAGTTAAAGTTATGCTTTAAAACTATCATTATTTAAATGCTTACAATATAAATTGTTGTTACTAACTTTCAATGCTTCATCAACCGTTCAATTCTTCACAATCTACACCACAGAATCAATCAAGCAATAATATTTAATTGTTAATCATTAATCTGATCACTGATAAAGAGGATGGTTTACAACGTGAACATCTAATGTCCATACTACATTTTACATACTGTCTGGTACCACCACAAACAATTACAAACGCATGTCTTTACTGCTGTATATAAAAGGGTGTGGTAATATCACACTAGTCAAATGCATTTCCCCTAAGAATAAAGGGTTCCTTATTGTTATTTTGTTGATTTACTTCTGGGTTGACCCCATGTGTCACTCTCTAAACATCCATAAATCAAAACTTGCCTTGAAATATCACACTTCTGCTTTTCTATTTTTAAACTAGGTTACATGATAAATAGATACAGTAAATGATTTGAACATTAGCCACAGGATTCTTAACTTTAGAAGTCCTCTTTTGGTTTGCAGAGCTATCCTCTGTTAATCCTACATATTACAATGTCACAAATAACATCAGTAATTACATTAGTAGTATTATACAATTCTAATACTAGTTCATTCAGGTTCTGGTTAAAGGCAGCATCAAATACTGACACACCTGACGTATCCTTAAGTGTAATTTACAAGGTCCTTAGGATGTGTTGAATTGAACAAAGATTACAAGAAAAGTCAATTTAACAATATGTGACATGACATTCATAACTATGTAAAGTGGAAATTTCCAGGCAGCTCAAAGTTCATGAGGTGTAACATGTACTGTTCTTAAAAAATCTAGGTCCAATTGTAACTCTGATTACTTTAACTGTTTCTTGGTCTTTCATTTTCCCTGCATGACATTAACATGCAGAAAACAAATTCTCATATGGTAAAACAAAAAAGGAACAAGTCATGTCATTACCAGTCACCTATCAACGGTGCTTTAACCCCTTAAACCACTTGACCATTAAGATTATTGTTTACTTGCAGACTTCCCATACTGAAAACAATCTCCAGAACTGAATTCGAAAGGTTGCAAGAGTGTCAATAGGTCATGTAAAAGTAAGAACAGACAATTAGGGTAATGTGCATGCATTTGTTTGATAAGTACCTCGGGTGTTGCTGAGGGGCTTGAGGTAGAGGGCCAGCTCCTCCACACACTGCCTGGCCTCCTCATAATGTTGCGAGTCTTCTGGACTGGTAATCAAGGCAACTGGCTGAGCCTTAGGAACCTGCAGCAGAACACAATGGAGAAAACAATTAGGACAATCCACACCTTTAGTATAATTACGCCTCAGCAATGTTTTATAGCATGTATTAGAACACACCTCACTCTCGATTTTTTTATACTCCTCTTTAACATGCCATGTAGCTAACCCATGTTGGCATAAGGTATTTATATAGAAATCAATTATCTTAAGAGAGCTATTTGGTGACGTTACAGAGATGCATTCTAGAGTATGCTCCACTAATTACTTTGTTTTCCCTGGGCCATACTTACACTTCTCTCAGAGCCAGAAAAAAATGACAAAAAATGAAAATGACTTATGGCTTGTTCAACTGCACCAATCCTTGTTGGCAATCTTAATAAATACCATTTTAAATATCTAAACTATAACAAAAGGCATCCACACTTTTGATTCAGTTTGCAGTGATCAAAACATGGTACAGAACTATAACAAAAACTTCCCTTTCTGTCAGGGAGTATTAATCTGAATGGACATTGCTAACCTGTATAAGCATAAATATGCAAAGCAGCCTGCTGAGAGATGAGTCTTCAGGATCCAGACTACATCAGATACAAAACTGAGTCATAGTTGTGTGACTCCACTGTGTTTTCTATCATAGTACAGGATATACCTGGAAACTTCGCCATCACAGCCAAAAGACCATTAACTGTGCCTCACCCTCTTGGTCAAACACTGACTCAGAGAGATATGGTTTTACTGACTGCTCTCAGTAAACCAATAGAATTAAAGTTATTGCTCAATGACTGGAGCGTGACTCATAAAAGGAATCTCCAAGCTATGTGCAAATCATGTAATGGCCCGTGTACAACGCTGTAATACAGCTCATGGACGGTTATTACAGAAAACATTATACCGTCAAGGTCGGAAGTGTATCTTGAAAGTTCCACTGCGCAAAACACAAAACACATCCCTACACTATTATCTGTAACGATTAGCTGGCATCAACAATAGCTCTGCATTAGTGTTGCTGTCAACTTAGATCTCTGTTATAAACTGGCAAGCATAATTCAAAATACACAGACACACACGGTCTTACCTGGCCTCCCACCAGCTGCAACAGGGCCGTGTTGACAGGTAGCTGCTCGATGTCTGTGCTGATGGCTGTCTGGTCAAAGGGACAGGCCTTACGGTGCAACTTGTTCAGGCACATCTTGCAGACCGTGTGTCCACAGCCCAAACTGATGGGCCTGCGAACAGTCTCCTCAAATGTCTGTGTGCAGATTGGGCACAGCAGGAACTCTGTCCATTGTGGTGCTTGCACTGGCATGGTTATATATTGATGGGATGAGTGTGTGTAAATATATGTAACTTTTACACAGAGAAAAAATATATAATAATAATAATAATAATATATATATATGGAAGATTCCACTGGAATCAAGATTTTTTTCTTCCGAACTCAATCGTTCTTAAATGTCCTCACACATTGTGGATTTTGGATCACATCGCGTGATGAATACTGTAAAAGAGAGGAAAAAAAGAAAGAAAAAAGACAACGTTAGTTCAATTTGTGCAATCCACATTCTCCAATTTGCATGTAAGTCAACTTGCACCTTTATATTCCTATTTATCTTATATCGCTCTCTGTGCATTAACAAAACATGGGAATGTTTGGTACAAAAGCATCTGTAGTTACGGAATATATTACAAGCAGTAAGGTTGCAAAGTAGGTTTCTCGAGGAACTGCTAATACCGGGGGGAAAAAATTAACATTTCTAATTTTAAGCCTATTTGGCTTCGACTATCTACCGGTATGCGTTCGTCAACCGTGACACTTAAACAAATTAAAAACAAATCAGATGTGACACAGCACATAATTCGACAATACAGATGAAATAAGCGACGGAAAAGAATCAAAACAATTGCTGTATGGCCTACTTACAAGACCTGGTTAACACTATGACTATGGACAAAGGGTCTTGAAGAGGCTAACAACCAAGTCTCTGCGCTAACTTGTTGTGAAGCTAACGTTTGCTAATAGGGTTTGCTATCATTATTTTTTTTTACTACAACGCTTAACAAGTAAAATACGACGTTCATTTACGTGAACGTGTTTTCTAATGTGCATGTACTCTCCCGTCGATTAGTTATAAACCCATAATCGATTTAACTACTATGGTCTATGGCTAATTGTAGATAACGTTAGCTTGCCTTTAGCCGAGCTAGGCTAAGGGTGGCTAGTTAGCTATGCTGGCTGGCGAGCAGACGTCATTTGATACAAAAAAAAAAGAAAAGGAAACCGCTAAACAGTCTGAAACCTATCATTTGTGGAGGAAGACGCCATCGTTATTCTGAATAAAAAGCTGTGATAGTGAACTAATTACACCGCCAAAGACAATTTGTTTCCATCTCGCGTATTTTGCTCAAGGAAGCGATAGCCTGAGACGATTCACAGTGACACTGGAAAGTGTAGCCATTTGACTTGCAACAGCAGCGAGATTATGTAACGGCAGCATCCGAAACTACCAAACAACCCAACTGCCTTTATATATTTATCTCCACCGGGGCATAATCAATTCAACGCTGTGTTTATAAGATGCTCATTCTCGTGTTAAAATTGCGTTTTAGTCCTAACTGTGACAGGCAGCTCAGACAAATACTCTTCGTTGGACTGAGCACAGAAGGCTAACAGGCTAAGTAATGAAGACACCGTACTCCTCCCTGTGGCACTGGTTAGCCTGTTAGCCTATCGTGTTAGCAACTACTAACCATAGCTATGCGTCATTAATGTAACTAAAACAAAAAATATGCAACTTCTACCGTCGGTTTCCATCGGGATAAAATACATCATACTACTCACTCATTCCAAAAGACTTGGAAGATTTTCATCCATTTTCAGAAAATTGTTGCGATATTTTCTTGCCATGTCGACTGTGCAGCTTAGCTGCTGCCGAGGTTTGGGGAGGGTGTCAACTCGACAACAGAACAGCCTCGCTAGCCGGTTACAGCTAGCTGGGCAAGTGTGTGTGTGTGTGTGTGTGCGCGTGCCTGTGTGTGTGTCTGTGTGGCGCCATCTACTGACGTTGAACCGCACACACAGCAACAGCACAAAACTGAGCAGCATCTGCCAGAGTCTGATCACATCTGGGGATTGTGACAACTGGTTTGCAGAACATTGTCCCAATTAAGATGTGCACGAGCGTGCGCGCGCGTGTACACCCCCACGTCTATGAAAACAGAAAGAGAGACAGCAGGAGAGAGAGAGAGAGAGAGAGAGAGAGAGAGAGAGAGAGAGAGAGAGAGAGAGAGAGAGAGAGAGAGAGAGAGAGAGAGAGAGAGAGAGAGAGAGAGAGTGATGGGATGAAATGGGATAGAGGGAGGGATCAGCTGTAGCCTACTGACAAATAAGAAACAGTCGCCAGTTGTTTATACGTTGCATTATTTGGCCTATATTCTCTTAAACACATAATCGCCTATTACCTTTATACTGGGAACATCGAAATATTACAGGGATGCCAGCATCCCGGGGATGCCTCCATTCAGGCTGAATATCATTGAGACATTAGAGTGAGTTTTATTTATTTTTCTCTCCTTCTCATTGGCTCGTTACAGTGCGCAGGGAGTCAGTGTGTGGGCTCTGTACTTACGCAACAGGGAGCTTCACTCGAGGCAAGGACGAAATTAAAGCAGGCATTTTTGTATTCCATTTTTGTCTAATCCCACTGATTTCTGAAGGGATTACCGGACCAATCATGATTGAGAGACCGCTGGCTCGGCTGGCAGTGGCTCTGAGGGAGCCGTGCAGACAGTGAGAGGAGGCTGGTCATCAGGTTCTGGAGAAATCTCTGGAGATCTGCGAGATCTTCAGCTACTTGGGGTTTCTTTTCTTTTTTTTCAGCCGGAGGGGAAAGTTGCTCCGTCTTTTTTCGCTTACGCTGCCAGCCGACCTGAGAATGCACGCTGCAATACCAGCACGTTTGCTGCATGTTTTAGTGAGGATGGTAACTTAAATTGAGCCTATAACGCTGTGGCACTAGAATTTATGGCAACTTTTTCACGATGGGCAGCGCTGGAATCCCGTTTTAAAGGACACCGTCTCCTCCAAATAGCCTGTCCTGTCCAGGTAGGATACTTCATTGTCAAACTGAATAACTAAGTCTTGAGTGTAATGTTATGTGAAGTAGGACTTTGTGTTGATTTTATTTGTTCAATTGTCTTTTATTTGTGAAATACTGTGCATATTTACAATTACAATATGCTATAGGATAGGAGTCTGAATTGAATCTCATTCCTCAGGTTGAAGAGTTAATGAGCCATCTTTTTTGTGCATATTTATTGAAGTGGTGACTTATTCATAGAAAAAGTTTCTGGATATTGTTGATTTTTCATGACTAAAAACATAATTGTTTATTCAAGCAGGGGCTCAGTTGCAGGCAGCAGTTGCTTATTCTCATTCTGAAGGATTATCCTGTGCAGTGCAAAGTAATCAGTGGATAAGGCAACGTGACTGAATCCACATTACATATCTCTTCACTTGGCAGATCAGATAGATAGTAGCCGGTAACAAAGATGTAGAACAGATGTGAGAGACATGGTTTTATCTGCATGTACAGGCCTATATAAATAAAACCTGTGTTCTTGTATCTGTAGGATCTGTCTGGATTTCTCTGCGAATGACCAGCCAATGGAGGAAGAGAAGGCGGTTGATAGTGTCCAAGCAAAATCCAGTTCCCCCGTCCCCACTGGGCTTCCCATTAACTGGGGGCTCATCACTGGCCCTGTCCCGGAGCCGGTTTTCCCTGCACCGTCTTTTAGCACCCAACTCCCCCCTCCTCAGAGTTCAGCTGTGCACGCACTGCAGACCAAAGTGAAGACAATCACACAGAGAAGAACAAGAGGGAGAGACAGAGAGAGGGAAAGAGAAAGGTTCGACACGGACGTCCTTGTGAGCAGTCCCACAGGGCAGCTGTCATCTGAGGTCTGTCTCAGACAGAGACCCAGAGCAAAGGGCCCGGTACCTCTGCCTGCTCTCTCTTGGCGGTCAGGCGCTGCAAAGAACTTGAGCAGTAGTGATGAAGAGGAGGAGGTAGAGGTTCAGGTCAGGTTGCAGATCCACAGCCCTCCAGCTGGAGCACGAAGGGAGCGGATCTTCCACGTGGGAGATGAGCCTGAAGAAGAGAAGCCAGAGGAAACTGAAGGCCAGGTCAGTTTTGTGACAGGTCAGTCTTGTGGGCTCAGGGAGGGCACCAGCCTCGAGAGTCTTCTGTCTGATAACTCTAGCAGTAGTAAGGATGACCCATCTCCTCTTCCTCCTCTACCTGTGCTCTCCTGTTCTGCCACCACTTCTGCTCCAACAACAGCACCCTCTTCTTCCTCCACATCTACCACCTCAACCAGACACTGGGCGCCACCCAAAGGCTTCTGGAGAGTGGCACGCCCCGAAACGTTGCTTCTAAATGGCGTTGGCCCTCACAACATCCCCTCAACATTACCTCTGAAGGACTATACTCAGATGGAAGCGGTGGCAGAGCCTCAGAGTAAATCCAAAACAGCCGAGCGGGACGTTGAAGGAGGTGTGGGGGACGATAGCGATGTAACATCAGGATTCAAACACTCTGACAGCGTGCAGCGCTACCTGGACAGGTGTGAGCAGAAAGAGACAGATGCCGATGACCCTGCCAAAGGACTGTGCAGTTCAGACAGCTGGGAGAGCATGTCTTCACAAAGCGGGGTGCCCTCAGCTGATGAGAAGCTGAAGGTGAAGCAGAGGGCTTACGCAAAGTTGAGGGAAAGACAACAAAACAACAGGGACGAGACAGAGCAGAGCGGAGGAGAAAGTGAGATAGAGACAACATCCCAAATGGATAGTAAAGGTAGGTGTCAAGGGAAACAGTGATTGTTTCATAACAAATGTAATATAAAAAGTAGAACATTTGTCTAAATGTTGTAATATATCAGCTTGGAACTAACTAACAGACATGGTCTTGATCTTGATTTTTATTACCTTCGCTGAAGAGGTTATGTTTTCACCTGCGCCTGGATTATGTAAAAAGTGCTGAACTGATTTGCACCTTACTTGGTGGAGGGATGGGGCATGGGTCAGGGAACAGCCCATTACGTTTTTTGTTGAATCTGTGTCATTTACTATGAATTTGAAAATGTTTTCTCTGAATTGTGTTGTTCGGCAGAGGTCTGCACTTTCACTGAATGTCCCTTTAGTTTTCACAATGTTGATGAATGATGATCAGTGCATCCCTACAGGATGAATGAAAACATAACATGTTCTTTTCAGTGACCCAGTCATACTGTCGCAGTTTTTACAACTTGTGCAGTGTATGCCTCTGCAGTGCATCCTGTAAGATGGACACTATTTCAACGTATTGTAAACAGTCTAAAAGCTCAGGTGGTGAGCGGAGGCCAAAGTCATCCTAGTACATTGGCAGTTTTTTTTCCCACAAAAAACTTTTTAAACCTCTTTTAAACATGAACATTTTGTCCACATTGAGATGCTCTCCAGCTGTTGCAGCCCCAGAGTGCTGTACAAGCCCTCGTCATTCATGATGGTCTATAGAAATGTTGTATGTAACCTGGCTGATTCCCAGTGTTGAACAGATGTCAGATGTGCAGATGTGCATGAGGGTGTTTCTATTATTAGCAGACAGAGCGGTGGGGGGGAGTGTCCCTGCTTTTGTATCTCTGTGCGCTAACAGACATCTTTGTGTGCATTTAGGGTGACAGATTGCATAGTTTCCCATGTTTTGTAACTGTAATATCATGTAGGTCGGCTGGGCCTGGGTGTGTCAATACTGCACATAGCACACATAATAATGGTAAATCCATGATAATCAGGTGATTTTCTCCCCCTGTCCCTGGGAAATATGATGTTATCTGCCCCTCAGCGGTTGCATAACCTGTTATGTTGTTTTTATTGACATTAAGAATCAGTCAGGCATAACCTATGAGATTGTCACTGACACTAATGGTATGAGGGTTTATGAAAATCCTTATGATCAAACAAAGAGCCAGTTATTCTAACCCCCCCCCCCCTCCACACGAGGTCACATCACGGCCAAAGGCTCTTTTGGATTTGCACCAGTCAAACATTAAGACACTGTATAAGAACTGGACTGAGGACTATAAGAGACACTGTGATTTTATCTTAAAAAATGAATGAAAACACAGACTGGAGCCACTTCATGTTGGACATCAAACCTTGCAGCAATCTCTAGGGCTTTTTCATCTGAACACTGAATCGTAAAAATTTAACATCCACACTGTCACAGTCGCACCATCTGACATTTTAATTCCAGTCCACCGCATCGGCACATCTGCTAAGATTTGTTCTTTTCCTCTCTGTTTTGTGCCAGTCGCAGGTGCCCATGGGCTTTTGGACAGCTCAGACTCAGTCATTCTTGCTCAGGAACTTGAACCCTATTTGAGGTGAGCAGTGCTATGTTTCCTTCACGTGCTTGGCAGGGGTGGTGACATTCAACTCCTATACACTATTTATATCCTCACCTCATAAATTCCACTCTACAGCTCCACTTATGGGGATTTAGATCCTTTTTTTTCTTCAGTTGAAGGAGCTATAGTGTGGAAACAAGCTGCCTTATGCATGAACAAAACAAACACTGTGGCAGCGGGGTTTATTCATTTTCAAGACAAAAACTACACAAGGCCACCATACTTTAAATAGCTGAAACAAAATAAAGTAATGGATTTTTTTTTTTGCAACCAATCTTCTTCTTCTTATATTTTCTGCATTGAATTTGCCTCAGTTCTTGAATTATTCAGTTGACCCACTCTGCTCAGTTTATCTATAATGGTAACAATACTCTAGAGGCCGTTATTATAACAGAGAACATTATCATCGTCATTAAAAACTGCAGAGTGAAACAGTCGCATAAGATATACCAAAACTGTCTGCTAATTATATCATGTTTGTCAGTGCCAGAATAAAACATTGACACGACAAACCGTAATCTATTGAAACACACTATGTTCTCCTCTCGACACACAGGAGAGAATGAATCACACTCAGTCCATTACAAGGATAATCCACATGGCTGGTGTATCATGCTATCTTTATCACTGGGCCAGGGGATAAAGACAAGTACAGACGATGAAGCACAATGCAGAGCAGCTTAGCAGCTGGGCATAAGGATAGATGGATGGATGACGTTTCTCTCTGCTGCTCACCGCCAGTGCCACGCCCCAGTCTATCTATCTGATATTACATAAGACGGCTTAGGAAGATGCAGCTTGATTCACTCTATGTTAAATCAATCTCTGGGGAATATGATGTTGCTGGATATGTCACAACACGCAATAAGCTTTTGCACTTTTGAAGACTTCCTGAAATATTCAGTTTCATTCAGACAGATGGCAATGTAACCTAGTCTTGTCGTTCATTCAGCTCTATCCATCCCCTTTGCTGCTTTCACCAATCTGAATGATTCATTTCTGTTCTTTCTCTCTTTCTCTTCATCATCAGGTCACTTCTTGTAATCAGTGACGAGCTTCCTCTGAGTCCAAGACATGAGCAAGCCAAACGTCTCCTGGAGCGAGCACGACTCAAGGCTCGCTCCAGTCACATTAAAGGCGATCGCCCCTGCAGACGCTCCCATTCTGATCAGAGAGCCACTGTGTGAGTTGGCTGCAAATGCCTTGCGAGGGCGATGACTCCGTTGGCATGTTCCGCAAGTTAGATGAGCCCGCTTTGTCTATCCTTCCCTTGCACTTGGCTTGCTTTGGCAGAGCTAAGGTTGCGTAACTGAAAATAGGTTAAAGCTTTGGAGTCTGACGGTGCTCTGTAATGGTCGTGAAGTTGTTTGCTCTCATTGTGTTTGTGTAATAGTGTGTGCGTCATGTTCCTGAAATCCCCTTTTATCAACAGGAAGCCTTCACTTAATTTACAAGTGGGAGTATTTGCAATGGCTCCTACATTTGTGACTAAACAACACATCTAGACCGTGTCTTATTTCAATATTGTGTAATCCCTTTCTATTTTATTTATTGTTTTCATTTGTCAAATCTTATCACCTGTTGTTTTGAAAATGGGTCTGTTTCTGAGAAATTACTGATTTAATCTCATATTCTCATCTGACTTTGTTTTGCCCCATTTTCACAACTCCGGAGAGAGCTGAACTCTCTTATTTCTTTCTTTTAAAAATTTGTAATTCACACTCTTCTATATTTTATGCAGGAAGAAGCAGCAAATTGAATCTTCCAGACCAACACCAGAGCAGAAAGCCCCTCAAACCAAAGAAGATCTAACACCTCAAACTGGACCTGGTCCTCTCCTCGTCCCAACTCAAAGAGACACTGTTACAGACGCTCCTGGCGAACAAGGAAGTCGATCGAGACGCTATGGTTGTTCGCCTACGCGGGTACGCTTTGAGGATGAATCAGAGAAAGAAGCAGAGTCTCGGTATTTGGATAGAGTCAGACAGCGTGGCAGGCCTGGAGCCCCCAAATCCAAGAGCAAAGAAAGCAATACAGATTCGAGCAGTAGTGGCTCAGAGCGGAGCAAAAGCCACAGAAGTGTCTCTATGCCTCCCTCACAGAAGCAAGAAGATGCAGTTGTCAGCGGTAAAACAGTGATTAAAGAGATAATAGTGCTGGTGAAGAAATGTGAATCATGTGGCTCAGTAGTCAGGGAACCTCAGCCGGTCTCAGCACCATCAGATTCACAGAACGCTGAGCCACAGCAGCCTGGCAACCCGGAGGACCCACGGGGAAAACTGGTTCCACGCTGGGTGCCTCCGAACAAGCCGGAGGTGAGTACTCGACCGAAAGCTCCTCTAACCGTCACCTTTGCCGGAGCTTATGTGCTTGGAGAAAATAAAGAGAGTAGCACCGGGTGGAAATCATCAGGGTTTGGAAAACTTCGGAGAAGGAGCAGGAAAGGAGAAAGTCGTCTAGAGTCTGGACATGGTCCATACGGTCCATCGTGGGCTCAGCGGCGTAACTCCAATCCCAGGAACAGGGTCAATTTGAGCAGAGCTGTTTCATTCGCCCCCGACAGCCCCGTTGCTCTTGAACCATGTTTGCTGGAGGCGTCTGGTGGACTCAGGGAATCACCACCCCCATCCCTTCCTATAAAATCAGCCCTAAAGTCAAGCTCAAGGAATCGCTCCGCTGCTGGTCAGTCCACAGTCCAGTTCCAGATTACCTCAAATCAGGGAGGAGAAGGTGGGTCTGCAACCCTAATGGACTCTCCAGACACCAGAAGGGAGTCCCCAGTGTCTTTAACCCAAGGGATACCCACTACAAGCAGCCAGGTGCCCTGTATCAGGCCCTCCACTTTGAGGTACTCTCCAGCCCGACTCACCCCAGACCTGCCAGCTGCTGAACTCTGGGATACCACGCCAGATGGGACGGGTGAGTGGTTACTTTGGATGAGAAAAGCTATAGATTAGAGTTTCTGTGTACAGAGATGAGGATATATGTATGTATATTGTTTGGTGGGTGCAATCACGGATTGATAATGTATGTAAGATTTAATATTCTAGAATCAATGGTGGAAAAAGCACTTAGATCCTTTGCTTATGTCGTACTTCTATAGCGTCAAAATATCTTTTTAACAAACACGTCAGACTTGACTTGACACCAATGCAATAAAATATAAGTAAAAATTGTTACATCATGGAACAGTAGAGGTAGTTTTGACAAAAATCTTGACTATACAAAAGTGAGGATATCATAGCTGAAATCTGTTCTGTGAAATTTAAATCATGTTTAAAACCCTGCAGAAAACAACAGAATATCTCTTTGACATGAACTCAGATCATCCCTTTCTACCAGCAGGATTAAGCGGAGACCCTGGTTCTGGTCCTGACTGCCGTCCCGCTCTACGAGGCCTTGGTATGTCTCGGGCCGAGGACCTCAGAGCTGAGCTGCTGAGAGCAGAACATCTGAAAGCCGAGGCCATATGGGAGGAAAACTCTGACGGGTCCAGGTAAGCCAAGATAACAACGCTCTTGTCATAGCTTAGACAATAAATCCCCTGCCCCCACCAGCGCTGTTCCCATAATGACTTGAGCGTGCCAGTGGTAGCAGTTAGGAGATTAAAACCCTGACCCACAGCCCCCAGGATATTACAGTTGAAAATATTATGTCAATATCAAGACAATCCTGCCCTCTTCTGGAAATTACTAGCATTAGCAGTGTGGTAAGACCATTAGTACAATAATCGTCATATCAGTTCTTAAAAAATCCCCATCCAAGTGCTCTTTTGGTTTACTTTGTTATATAATTGTATTTTTATTTGAATCCACCTTACCATCTGCTAAAAAAAAAAATACTACCACTAATGTTTACTTTACAGAAAGATCGATGGACGTCCAAAGCTCTTCCTGCGTCGCTTCTTTTCCTCCATTGGTCTGAACAGTGTGGGTAGACTTGTTAAAGGAGGCCGCTCCAGCAGCATGGAACAGCTCAGCATCCCCACTCCCCCTCGGGCCAGCTCTGCTTCCCCAAGTCCCACACGCAGGCCGCAGCCCACCATCCGCATACAGAGGACCCCCTCACTGCAGACCCTGAACACAGTGAGCAACAGTACAGTTATCATGCATTGTTATGTGCTACTTTCTAAATGTCCTTGTATTCTTGTCCTTGTTTTATTATACCACATCAAATAGACGTGATTTTGTTTACCTAAAGAACTTAAGCCACAGGGAGAACACATCTTATTTACATCTCTTTAAAGTTGCAGTTCTGCTTTGAAGTGCTTTTCACTACTTATTTGCCACGGTGGACCAACCAGGGCTTTGAAGTACTGCTGCCCGACACTGGCAGCACAAATAATGCATTTGGGCTTCCTTCCACTTTCTGTGGGAGCCATCCTAGTTGTCCTCTTGGCAGTGGCAAGAGAACACTAAACAGATGTAAACAACTTTCTGCTCCAGCCAGTCACAGCCTCTGTTAGTGTGTTATGTGTGTAAGTGCAGCCAAACTCTGCCCCTGTTAGTTTTAGAGCAATGTCAGAGCCAAAAAGTTTCAAAAAATGATCTGATGGATTTTGCCAATATGAAACACAGAATTTGTTACAGTTCCTTTTATTCGCCACTAGGTGCTGCCACTGGCCCAACTGCGCAAAGCCTCCTCAGTGCAGAGTTTAGAGAGAAGAACAGAGCGTTCGACAATACTGGGAGAGGTGCAGATACCATATGGCCTGGCACCCAGGTAGGTGTCAAAGAAAAATAGAGAGCAAGAGAGAGAGCGAGAGAGAGAGGAAGGGAAAAAACATGTGTTATCAATAAGCATTCAACATTATTCTGGTTTATTAATTTAGCTGAATTTCTGTTTCTGCAGCCCTGATAGCCCTCAGCTTGAGCTCCACAGGGCCCTGAGTGTTGAGGATGTACTTTCCTCCAGAATAGTGCGTCCAGTGGGCCGGATCACCCAGGCCTTCCCTGATGGGACCCTCCTCCTGGAGCTCATCAGACCCCCAAATGGTCCGTTTGGTTTTGTCATCTCGAGAGGCAAAGGACGACCTGACACAGGTAATTTAAGATGGTTAAATAATTTTTTTACTATTACCTGTAGTTTGAGTTTGCAGTTTTTTGTTAATTGTGTAAGTATATTTGTATCTTATATCTTCGCTCACAGTATTTTATTCTATGCTATACTATACTATTCTATTCACCAATAATATATTATACAGTATAAACTGAAAATACGCTAGAATAGAAATGTTGATTCTGATAAGATTTATAATGATTGTTGTGAAATAAATGTGTCTGTGCTTATGTTAAAAGCAAGCTAAGTCAAATTGATAATCAGAGATAATCAGACACATCATCAAATAAATCAAAACGTGGTGTCAGTTTAGCAGAAATGTAATAATAATGTATGTTTTACTTCTCATTGTTGTAAAAACTGTTTTATGAATTGGAGTGATTGCAGTTTTGTGTACATGAGTTTAATATGGTTCACAAAACACAAAGGCATCCTATGTCTCCTGTTTGTGCTTTCACTTGTTTTCCCACTCACACTCCTTTCTTTAAATTTGTTTTCTGTCTTCCTTTTCCCCTTTCACCACCTTCCTCCTCCAGGTGTATACGTGGAGAAAGTGGGTGATGGCGGCGAGGGCCCCTTTGCAGGTCTGCTGGGTGTCGGTGATGAGATCCTGCAGGTGAATGGAGAACCGGTGGCTGGACTAAGCATGGACCAGGTGACACGGCTCATGACCCGGGAAAGCACCACATCTCTTCGGATCATGCCGGCACGACGCAACCAGCGCTGACTGGGAACACAGACATGGCACAGAGCCATTTCTCCTGGAGCCATGGTTTCTAATTCAACACTGCAAACACTGCTGATGGACTGTAACACATACGTAGATGTAAGATAGTCTGTGTGTATCTCAGTGCAGTTTCACATAACAGAATGGCTACACTGGATAACAGGGTTAGAGGTTCATTTTATTAGTGCAAACCCATGTTCGACAACAACACACCGCTGCAAGGGATTTGGATTACCATGGCAAATCAATAAAATAACCAGACGACAAACATGAAACCAAACAAAATCCAGTAGCAGGGAGGACTGTGCTTGTTAGAAGCTGATTTCAGGATATATATTGTGCACTAGAAATACTGATTCAAACCCAGCACAACTTGTCTCTGTGTGCAGACTTGATTTTTATGGTCAGATATTACTGTTTTGTTTTCTTGTGATAGTTTACAGAGTATGACACCCCAATCTTGTTGATAATTTCATTTGATTGACACGTGTGAGGATGTGCCACAGATGTTGTCTTGGCCTATGAGACCCTTGAGCTAAAGAGGTATTTCATACATTGGTGCCGTACACTGTAATGAAACTGCCTCACAGATTATGTTTAAACAAAGTAGCTGATCATTTCCATAGATCATATTTTTGTGAAGGAATGCATGGTCATTTCATGTTACTTGTGCACCTACTGCTTCATGACATTATGGTTTGCTTCTAAATAAAATGTTTTATTTTGTCAAACGTTTTGGTCTCGAATTCAATCATTAATCTCTCACACAAAACTACAAAAAACTCTGTCACGTGGTGGTCAGATTAACATATATGAAATTTGGTGATTTTATAAGGTCACCTCCTTGTTTGACAATGAAGCAATTAAACATTAAATGTGCAAAAATTGAATTTATGCATTCCCAGAGCTTCCCACTGACAGAAATCTTAGTCACTGGAAATAAAAAGAAGAATTAAGAAGGTCAGTCATGATGCTGTGTAAAGCACATGATGTAGGATGATGGTCGTGACTGCTGCTCTGAGGTCGTGACTAATTGTTGGAATCGATACTTTTGAGCATCAGCTTTAAAATGTGCGTGACTTTTCCATATCTATCTATCTATCTATCTATCTATCTATCTATCTATCTATCTATCTATCTATCTATCTATCTATCTATCTATCTATCTATCTATCTATCCTATTGTCATGTCAGGGGTTTACTTGACTGACTGCGAGTCAATTTACCTGTTTAAACGCCTGTATTATTGTGATCATTATTCGTTTTTATTCCGTTTTTTCATGAGGCTATTTAAATGTATGAATTAAGAGGAAAAAAGCAGTCTGGGAAATCCGTTGTTAGGATGTACCTGCTACCATTTAGGCTGTCCTGGATGTGCTCTGATAGCGTGTCACCGTTGATGTTCCTGCTGTTTTATCTGATGGACCAGAAGCCGATGCGCTTTTATCTCCTCCAGCCATGACTCTCCATGGACCCCGGGGGAACCGCCGACCAAAAGCCCCTGACACAAATAATGACAAGCCAAAAAGCACATTTATTTTCATTCGCTTATTTATTTATTTGTCTATCTAAGAAGAATTGTGTCCCATCCAATTAGGACAACCTTATCATAATTAGAGCCCGTCTCTCTCTTTTTTAGTCATCTATTGTATCAGTGGCGCATCTAGCCTCGAGGCGCAGAAACCTATATGGATTAATGGATATATATTCCTCTTTAAGGATGAATTAATAACAAATAAATATATATTTTTAATGTGGGCTCTCTGCTATCATGTGTTATCTTGTTTAAAATGGGCTTAGCGAAAAGTCCTTTGTTGAAAAATAGAAATAGGTCAAAAGCTTAACTTTAGCTTTTGTTTCTTTCATCAAAAAAGAAAAAAAAATTAAAACACCTCAACTATAGCTCAGGCTACAGTATACTACCTCGCGTTGTTACAGGCCGTTGCGCTGTGCCTGTTTGCTTTTTTTAATGCTTTGCCCTCCACAAGCCTGTATAGCCCACGACAGCCAAATAATAATGAATCATTTCATAAATAATGGGTTTAGGGGCTTATCGGGAATGAAGAGGCCGCTGCCGTGCGCTTATCTCCCTCGGCCACATTGCGGCCTGTGTTCCGCTCCCCACACTGAGGGAGCGCACTGGATGCGGCGAGAAATAACTCAGCTACACACACACACACACACACACACACACACACACACACACACACACACACACACACACACACACACACACACACACACACACACACACACACACTGCTCCACAACTGGCAGGGTAAAAAAAAGGAAAACCTCAGACATGGATGACCCACTCACAAAATGGCTCCACTTACACAGTAACATCAACAACACGGCTGGAGCGGTAAGTGCAAAAAAAAGAAAAACATCTTTATTTAGAGCGCCACATTCGTTGTTCCAAATGCCAGTAATTGCGTCGCTATCGTCTGAATTTTATCGGTGTTACGTGCGGAATATTTAGCCTATATTTTCTGCTATTGTCCGATCGGGTGGTGGTGGAGACTGTACGGGATGTAGGCTAATAACGGATGCGAGGCCTATTGGAGAATTCCCAGAAATAAAAGTGCGCTTTATAAAAAATGGCGGACTCATGTGGATTTATATAATATTTTGATTAGGCTATTTTTTTTTTTTACTGAATTAATTACCGACTAAAACACTTTCCCGGTGCTATGTGATGTGTTCAATAGCCTATGACAAGGCTTTGATGTTCGGCTCTGACAACAACAGCATTACGGCCTTCACCACGATAAAAAAGAAAAAGAAAAATGAGGCTCGGACATGTGAAACGATCAAGTTCAAGTGTTTCTGAGGGTTCACGAGTTTATTTGTGGATTTTCTGTAGTTAGGAAAAAGGAGGGATTGCATATCGACGTAAAATTGATATGACCAAGCTGGCTTCGTGGTCCTGGAACAATCTCTGCTCAAGACGACAATATTCAGCTTTAAATAACCTACATCCGAAATCAACCTTTGAATATAAATTATATAAAACTGTGAACGTGGGTTAACAGACCTTAGGATATTAGCTTAACGGTGTAAATTGTGCTGAAGGCCGAGTGTGGCTAGATAAGAGACTCAGAAAAAAATACACTCGTACATGCAGAAACCACAAGATAAAACTCTGTGGAAAAGACCTGTTAGTGTTTGGATAATATCCATTAAGTTCTTACTGTAGCCTATGATTAAAAAATGTTCAACATGAGGCAACTTCAGCTCTGATGGTTTAAGTTTAAGAACAAACCTCCATCGGCTCACAAAAAAATAGGAATTCTCCTAAATTAATCATTGATTTACATTTAAAGACTAAATACATATAAATGTGGTCAATATTGTCTTTAGTGGATAATCTTATAATCTTTTAAAAAAAAAATTATATCGCACAAAATGCATAAATTAGGATAAAAAACAAACAATTTACCAAGCCATTTAATAACCTTTCAGGTGTATTTTTAAACTCGCTGTTTCGTTGGTAGGCTATTTACTGTAATGTCTGCAATTTCTAGCAATAATTCTGGTCATGGTTATGACAATTACAAAAAGTATGAATAATAGCAACAATAAAAGATCTAAATTAGAGTGATATAATACGTGTTAATTCCCTGTAGTCTTGCATGAAACGCGTGATTATGTGGTGTAGTAAGACATAATATAATGTTGGGCTGAATTAACGGGAGGAAATCTTATTCAGGAGTAGTGGACTCGACGGTATAAAAATGATGGAAAAACGGCAGCCGGAGCTGTGTCCTGGAAGTCCCGATGCAGAGTCCGGTCCTGGAAAGCAAGAGGACTCCTCCATCTCCATCTCCAGACATAACGGATGCAAGGAGGACGAGGAGCCGAGGAGAGAGGAGGAGGGGGAGGTGAGGGGAGGGAGCTTTAAGGGGGTTGAAGAGAGGGATGACGTTCCTCTGCAGAACTCGAGCAACGGGACCAGCATCAGCATCATCATCAACGGCGTTGCCAAGGAAACTGCCTCTCACAACGCCCTTGACCTGAAAAGGGAAGTGCCGGTGATCGAGCTCTCCAGGAGGGACGCTATAAAAGCGGTGGAGCAGAGGACTGAAAGCCATTTGGTGCCGATCACGGAACTTCGCAGACCTCCACCGCTGCCGCTGCCGCCGCCGCACCGAGACGACGCTCGAATGGTCCAACTGAGCCCAAACGCGTTTCCTGTCCCGGCCCGGGCGATGCTCTACAACCTGGCGCAGCCTCTCGCCGCCATCAACAGGTAAAGGGGGAGACAAGGAAAATAGAAAACAGCGAGTCTCATGAATGCACGTTTCATTTGATCAGAGTGGGTGTTCACTGTAAAAGTTATAAGTTTGATGGCTTTAAGATGCTGGCCTATGGTGGCCCTGCAGGGACAGACTGCAGTAGTGTGAGAAGATGCCTGTAATGCAATTGAGTCGACATTATGTTGACAACCATGTATATTCATTAGCCTATATCTATAAAAATGTGTGTGTGTGATTGTGTGTGTATTCATGAGCCTGTGTGCAGTGTGCTCCTGTGTGTGAGGAGTGGATGGTGTTGAACACATGCATTAAATGAAATGATGGATGCTGGACCTGATGTTTTCTCATTCACCTGTGCACTTTTTGTCTGCTTTCTGTTGCTGTAGTCTCGGAGGGGAGTCGGAGCAGTACAGCATGTACCCCAGCAACAGGGTAAAGCGCCGCCCGGCGCCTTATGAGGTTGAACTCGACGAGGGTAGGCGCATTTTAGATCTTTATAAGTATGGTAAGACGCACTTCTGCTGTGTCCTCCTTCTGCCAGTGTAGTTCCCCAAACGTCCCCTCCTCATCTCCATTGTCATTCATCCACTGACATGGATCTATACTGTGCCTAATCTGGCTGTTGCAGAGGATGCAACACTTACCATAAGTGTCAACCCCAAGAGGAATAAATGAATCATAACTCACGGCATAAATGTATGCTGATAATCTTAATGTCAAATACATCTACCCGCATACCATTAAAGTAAACTCTTTTCAGACAGACAGGGGGTTTATTTCATTTGAAACATCCTTTCCACCGCTGCCCACTCACTGCCATATGCAGGGGTGGAGGATGGGGGTGCTGCTGCCTCCATGCCAAGGTTTTACTGCAGAGTGGGCTGAAGGATTAAGATAGACTGGGTGTGTTCCAAGGGCGACAATAGCCTGGAAGACACCATTGTTGGGGGTGGGAGGATGTTACTACCTGCAGTGGGGCATCTTTAAAAAAAAAAAAAAAAGTAAATAGAATACAGAAAGGGGAGCAAACAGTCACCCCCAACACTGTTTCCTGCGGTTTGGCATGCTAAACGAAACATTTCTTGTGTATTGCATCTGCACCCTACTTGGCACACAACGTGTTGTATTTATTTTTTCATGCCTCTGTAGCAGCGGTGCCATCATCTGAAAACCCGTGTTCGTACAGAGGACAATTTAATTTTAGGTTACCGTATTACACTTTTCTTATTTGTCTTTCTTACAAGATCATTTTCCTCAAAATCTATGTGCATCTGTTCTTGTGTCGCTACGTCTTACATTCTTATGTTTGAATTTCTTTACTCTTTTGCCGACTGCATTATCTGTTTCAGTTAAGCATTGTACGTTGTTTGTGTTATATCTTCTATCTATGCCTCCTGTCCTCACTCTCTCGATGTCTGTGTCCTTCCCTCCCTGTTTGTCTGCTAGCTGGCCAGCCAAAGATAGTTCGCCGTATCTTCACCAATAGTCGTGAACGTTGGCGGCAACAGAACGTAAACGGGGCGTTTTCAGAGCTTCGCAAACTCATCCCCACTCACCCTCCAGACAAGAAGCTAAGCAAGAACGAGATCCTTCGGCTTGCTATGAAGTACATCAGCTTCCTCTCCAACCTCCTGGAGGACCAGGACGGAGGGAGAAATGTTGGCAGCACAACTGACGGGGAAACAGGGCTGCTGGTTGGGGTTGGGGCCCATGATGGGGGCCCTCAGGGTGGACCACATCAGGACACGGTGGTGGGCTTGGCCAGGGACGACCTTCTGGAGACAATGTCACCGGGCTCCAGCTGTGGAAGCCTGCCTGACGGCGATGCCGAGGGAAGTCCTGAGAGCTTTATGGAGGACCAGGACTCACCTCCGGCTCCAAGGACTCTAACGGCTTCTCGTGGGACCACGCTGCATCTAGCTACTAGGGATCTGAGGCGCAATGGACGCCCGTTGGATGGCTCCAATCGGCGATGATGCTGATGCCAAACCGACCACGGACACACCATACCTGAGACTGAAAGAGAGACAAAATAAAAGATGGATATGCTCAGGACCTGTTAGCTTTGATATGTCAGTGTAGGAAGGAGAATCAAGCACCATGAAAGGAGACCATGATCCAGAAGGGATCATGACAACATTCCTGTCTCCACACTACACCCGATGAATAGCGTGGTTCGATTGGTGATCGATTGAATTAGATTCAACAAAAGACTTGTAAATTCTGCATGTCTCATGTCTTCGACTGACCTGCAGCTTATAACTCTCCATGTTTTTAAAGTCCAAAGACTGGATATTCTAGAGAAAAAAAAACACACACATATACACAAAAGAACAAGCAAACATAAGACAAAACCAAACAAAAGAATCAAAGAGACACTCGGCAAAGACTTTTAATGTGTAATAATGAAGTCCGCTAATGATACTATTGATTACATTATGGTGCAGCCAGAATAGATCTAACATGCCTGCAGAGTACGGCAAGTAATTGGTTCTAAACTGTCACTGGATAAACCTGTAGATTAATGGCCAAGAAATTGAATGTGTTAGAAAAATGACACAAAAGTAAGTTTGCCTCAGTTGGAGGCTGTAAATGAATGGACTGGACTCTTAATTGTGCCCATGCAGTTACGTATGTATTGTAAATAGCATTATATTTCCACTGCGCAATGTAATAACAGTGACTCGAGTTCAAGTCATGTGATTTAAGATGTACCGTAGTGTGTTTGTGGATGGGTTTACTAGCAAAACGATCTTTTAGTAGACAGAAAATGAGGATAAAATGAGAGGGAATGAGATAAACTCACAATGTAAAGCAAGCAACTGAACCTAGTACATCAAATGTGGTACCATTTAATTCTTTTACAATTTGGTGATGAGAAAATGACACCAAATACGGCACCAGACAGTTTGACAATTGCACTGCCTGGAATGAATATATCTATTTGAAATTGCTGTGGAGGTACAAGACATGCAGCGTGTTTCTTTAAGTGTACAAAATATGGGTCATATGAAATCATGGGGTGGCCCATGCAGTCCTTTTGACATGAATGTCTTTTTGGTGTTTTTTTTTTTTTTTTTTTAACTGTAATGCAGTTGTAGTTTAGTAAGGTACACAAATAAATCCCTTCATTGCCGCATTTCATACAGACACATAGAGGCGTACATGCCAACAGATTCACATGAACAGTGTTAATATCATAAGAACACCAGCAGTTTTCTGAAAAAGACAGTTAAGTATTGCTCACTGTTGTTGGTTATTCTGCTTTTTCAGCAGGACTTAGTAGCTTCTATTGGTACCTTTGGTAATGGTATTTTATGAATTGCAGTAAAAGGGGCATTGTACGTTTGGTAATGACATATTTGTTGTAAAATAGTTGTATCTATAAATATATCCAATGTTAAATCGATGAATTTTATACAAAACCCCTGAATAAAACACGCAGAGGAAAAGCCTTGTATTTGATCTCATGCAAGCATGTTGCTGGTCTTATTGATTCACTTCAATTCATTTGAGTTTAGTCCAATTAAAATGAATTCAGATCGGTGTGGTATGGTGTGATTCAATCCAGTCCAATTCAATTCAATTCAATTCAATTCAATTCAATTCAATTCAATTCAATTCAATTCAATTCAATTCAATTCAATTCAATTCTTACCAGAAACTGTAATGTATTTTTTTTTTACTACATTGCATCACTGACAGATCTTCTCTCTGTCACATGTTTATTCTTAATTTCAAATTCAATTGACCAATCCCTGAGGCAGATAATGGCATACCATGTGACTGTTTCCCACCTTATCTGTACAGAGTGTATAGTTGAAACCACAACCTCCTCATGAAACTCCCCCAGTAGAGCCTGGAATCCTCACTTCCTAGTTCCTACCAACAAGTGACAACTTCCTTTAGAGGTTAACGTGGCTCTGTGACCTGCAGGATATCCTGCCATTGTGAAAGTAGTTTTGACAGCCTCCACCGCACTCGTTTGCACAATGTTGTGTCTGTACACAATGTGAAACCGCCGTGCTGATCGAGACTCCCACCGCCCCGAAACTTAGGCGCTTATGCAATCGAAAAGTTATGCTCGCCATCCTGTGATCATTACAGTAATGTGGAAATTTCCGCCACATATAAATGCTGCTTTCTCTGAAGACCTACTTCCTCATGTTCCATAAGTTTACACACGCAGACTTTGCAACCAGTGCCACTACTACAACAGCCTCAGCTACTTGGACGTTTTCTAAAAAAGTATAATTGCTTCCAGAGAGCATCAGAGACATCCAGGTGTTTGGAGACCTCTCCTGTGCTGTGCTCTGGCTGAGCCGGGACTCCTCTGAGGGCCTCTCTAGGTTAATGCCTGCCAAACATTTACCTGCTCCAGTGTTCCTGACTCTCAAACAGACACAGACTCACAAAAAAGTGAGGGATACAGGGAGTGTATATGAGGGATTGAAAGGGAGAGAATGAGAGGAGGCTTGTGCCTGTGTGTGTGCTCCAGTGTGTGTGAGAGAGAAAGTGTACATGTTTGTGTGTGTCTGAAGACAGGCTTGTGTGTGTGTGTGTGTGCGCTCTGCATAGATCTGTTTGTGTGTGTGCTGGTGTGTATATGTGTGTGTGTTTATCAGCTCAGTGCAGATGGGTGGCAGAGTGGCTCTTGCAGCCAAATGATTCAGTATGCTAATGAGTTGTTATCTGTGGTGCTGCAGGAACAATATACTGTCTTTCTCACAGTGGGAATCCAGCCTGCTGGGAGCAGATTACACTGCACACACCGCCAAGGTAGTTATTTATATTTTCACACAGAGTAGTAGAAAACACATAAACGCACACACACATATCCACACATATCCACAGATAGGCCTATAAACAAACAAGCAAAACAACATTTTAACATACACACACACAACCAGCCATCACCACCGACTGCAGCACAAATAAAGTGGAAATCTGAGGTAAATTTATGTTCCTCACCAGTAGATGGAGATGTCATTCTGGGCTTCCCTGTTTTAGAGGTTTCAGTATTGTCTTTCAATTTTATTCATAAAAACACAGACATGCCCTTATTTAAAGTTAACTTTAAATTCACCCACACTGCGACTGAAAGATTTATCTTTAGCTCAATGTACTTTGCTCCAAAATCCTTCCAGTCTTTCTACATATCATAAAAAATCATAAAAGAGACAACATCCTAAAATGATATGTATTTCTTTCCAAAATGGCACTTTAATGTGTTTTTGAAAATCATAAAATATATAATCACGTTTCTAATTTATTCTGAGCCCAGACATTAAATTTGGATGGAAAAAGTAGGCTACCACCTGTTCTCTGTTTTTATGTTGAAATGAATGAAGAAAAACACAGACCGTCTTTGATGATGCTCATTTGGTCGAAAACATCCTTCTTTAATGTTTATTATGTCACAATATTCCATGTTATAATAATTGTTTTGCTTCCCGTGCGCCAGCGGCCACACTCTTGGTTGAGTGTATACTCTAAACAATTTTGCTCCCTCAGGAACAAAGAGGAAATATACGCACTTTCTGTACCTCGCATGAAAAACTGCAAGTCTCAAATTACTCATGGACACAATATAATAACTCTTTAGTATGATGTATTGGTAAATGAATGTAAAATTGTCATTTATTTACTTTCAAATAAATAAAGTCAATGTGCGAGACCTGGAAATAATTTAATATTATATATCATATAATAGCCTATAATATTATAAATCTATTATGATATGCGGTAAATGCATGTTTTTTGTTACAATGATAGATACATAACTGATTGAACAGCAGGCATCATAACAAAAAGATGCCTAAATATGAAAAAAAAAAATTTGATTCTGGTCATGAATGTAGAGATCAACAGGCAGTGAAGATTTAATCACTCTGATTTTCTGATTCAATCATCAGTCACAGGATTTTCTTGAAGCTCAACATTGTATCAGGATTTTCTGTGATGAAACTGTTTTCTGGTTACTGAAGATTTCTGACAAAGTCAAAGATGTGCTTTTGTGTTTTTTAGTAACAAATTGTTCCTGAATGAAAAAAAAAAAAAAATATGGCAACATAGAATGAAGAATAGGGCAATCTCCCTATATAGACCCAATATTAAGAAGAAGATCCTCTTATTAAGAAATATCATAATATCAGAAGATCTTTGTATCATATCTTGGTGGGGAAAAAAAGTATCAAAAGCTGTTAATCTTTTAGACTTAAATTCATATAGGAAAAAGGGGACGTTATTTTTTAACCTGGTCAGAGGTCTTGATAGTTTCATATCTAATATAGAATTTGTAGAAAAAACAACAACAAAAACACACAACAATTTTGGCAGTGTGGGTACATGGGAGCCTTATTTATGGTGCATTCATCTCTGTCTCTGCTGCTGAGGGTTATCCTCCTTGTTTAATGCAGAGGCAACTAATCTGTTATTCTGGGTGGTGTCAATGAGGCATTATGTTTACTTGTATCAGCTTCCTCTAACCCACATTAGTCAGTCACCGAACCGCATGCAGGAATTTCAACAGAAACGGAGCTGAGGTGGATGAGACCCGGGGGTGAAAAATGATGTATTAGTCCACTGCATTTATCCTTACCATGCTGCTGTGTGAATGATACCAGCAGTGAAAGATCAGGTTGAGTCATGCTCTGGATTTTCATGCAAGTGTTGTCTCTCAGTGTCCATTTGTGAACATCTGATGGTGGAAGTTGTAATTCATTGTTTGCACCCGTTTCAATACCAATACTCAGTCTGGTGCCTGCACTGAAGAGTGTCTCCAGTGCTTCTTTACAAACCTTGAGCTCCTTACACCCTCTAGTGGAAAACAAGTGTAATTATATATAATTAACTTCAATTATTTCTAAATTTGTATTGGCCTTACTGATACAGAGCTTATCTACTCTCACTGCAGTGACTAATGGCTTGTGAATTAGCTTCTAGTTCTGTTTCTAAGTAAATAAAACTCAACAGTCATTCATTTGAAGCAGAGTCATTTTAATGCATTGTTAAAAAGCAATGAAGTGTGGCACACAGCAGTAAAATCAAGCCTCATCCATCTACAAATACAGCAAGGCAAGCAAATCATTTGGTTTGATTAGCAGCAGAGAGAAGACACTGAAACAGTAGTGTTCAGCTGAATCAAGTTAATTTGACAGAGCAGTGCAATATAGGCCGAAGGTTGTGCAGAGTCTACAAGAAGTTAAACTCAGAGCTTGGTCAAGGTCAAAGGTTGAAGTCACAGGTTCTCTCCAGCTGTGGGTTTGGTTTTCGGGTTTGGGTAAAGCAAGAAGCCGGAGAAAGTGCTGTCGTCCTCGCTGCTGGAGTAAATACCGTTCCAGTCTCTCAGTGTCTCCAGCCACACCTGGTCACCTTCAGTCAGCTGCAGCAGCGCGAGGTTGGACGCCTGATCTATGTCTTGGCCATACAGAGAATCCCGAGTCCGCAGCTTCCGTGTCCCGCTAACCACCAGTGCGGCGCGCACAGGCCGGTTGCGTACAGTGATGTGGTAAGTGAATAAGTAAACCCCAGGGTAGGTGACGTTGTACTTGCTGAGTGCTGGGTCCCAGTGACCCTCCCCATTGTAAAACACCTTGTCAAACTTGACAGGTACACCGGGTGGAGGGAAGGACCTGCTGGGGAACAAGCCCACGCTGAAGGCAGAGCGGACCTGTTCCACGCTCTCACCTGGTGAACCTTTAGGGCCCCGAGGCCCGCGCCCACCTTTAAGCCCCCTCTCCCCTCTCAGCCCTGCCATACCCCTCCCACCTGGAGTTCCTGGGGGCCCTCGGGCCCCAGTATCTCCCTTCCCTCCCGAAGGCCCTGGCTCTCCTCTCTCTCCCTTCCTACCATCAGTTCCATTCACCCCCGGGGGGCCAATCTCGCCTCTGAAGCCAGGGGGCCCACGTTCACCCACATTTCCTTTCTCGCCTTTCTCACCTGGTAAACACTCGCCTGGAAGTCCTTGTTCACCTTTCTGACCCTTTATCCCGTCTATCCCAGCGGGACCCATAGGCCCCTCTCGCCCAGCGATGCCCTTAGTCCCATTCAGGCCATGCTCGCCTCTTTCTCCCGGGTCCCCTTTCAGACCACTGAAGCCACGTTCACCTTTCTCTCCTTTGGGGCCTGGATCACCTACAATACATGGAAAAGTTACATTCAAATAAAGAGACATGTCTTTGTTTAAATCTTTAGATCCTCTCTCTTTCAATTATTAGAGTACATTTGCAAAGCATTAATCTAACTGATTATATTAAGTAGCCTATACAATTTCTTCTGACATTCTCATTAAAGATACATACCTTTTTCACCTGGTTTTCCTGGGACCCCAGGGATACCAGGAAGACCCACAGATCCTTGAACGCCCTTTTCACCTATGGTAGTTTTAATGAATAAGGTGTAGAAAATGATGTCCATAAAGTACTTGTACAAAAAAGTGTTTTGCAAAAAATGAGAGAAAACTAAAGAGAGGGAAACAGAGAGACATTCAAGAACTCTCTTGCTCTTAAGCCCCGTTGTACCTATGTTGCCATTGAGCCCGTTGGCCCCAGGTATTCCTGCTGGTCCTGGAGGTCCTCTTACCCCTGATTCTCCCTTCTCTCCTGGCAACCCTGTGAATCAGAGCATACTAAGGAGAACGGCAAATTTTGACGTCTTAAAAGTAACTTTCATGAAAATAAAAACATTTCTCACCTGAAGGGCCCCTTTCTCCTGGAGGTGCTGGTGGCCCTCTCTCTCCCTTGGGCCCTACGGGGCCTTTTTCTGGCGGACAGCACTCACAAAAGTTGAAGAAGCATTCATTGTAGTCGAGGGTATAGTTTCCAAGGGTGTTCCCAGGGGGTGTTATGGCATCTGGGAGTAACTCAGTAGGGTAAGTGTCGCTGGAAAAGTTGGTGCTGTCCGTTGGGGATGAGGTGTAAGGATCCATCGTTACATCGGTTGTCTCATCTGTGTGCGGGCTGCTGGGAGGAGATGTGGTCGTGGTGGTGGTTCGTCCAAATCCTCCACCTCCGCCACTGCTCCCAGCTCGAGGGGGCTTCTTGGTGCTCTGAGGTCTGGGCCACCGTGTGGTTCTGGCACTGGAAGTTAGTGCGGCCATCAGGACCACAAGGAGGGTGGTGAGGAGAATAAAGCGAACGGATGGCATACTGAAGGCTTGGCACAATGATCTGTGAACAAACCAGGAGGGAAGGCTGAAGACAAAGCAGGTGCATCACTTTGGAAAATATATTTTCTATTGCAACACTGTGTTTAAAATGTATAAAGCAACAAGTGCATCTTACCTGCTGTTGTCAATGGTGTTGACTTTTCACTCCATCCCCTCAAACTAGCGATTGATGCAGTTTACCTCCTTCCTTATATTGCCCTCAAGCCAGTGAGAGAACAAAGGACAGAAACAGCAGGGGTTATTAGGAGGTAGGTAGGCAGGGAAGAACAGATTACATGACTCCTGAGGGATATGAAATAAAGTAGGTTGTATACAAGGCAAGACTTTACTCTGTGATATCGGATATAAGTCCAGGGCCCAGTGGTGCATACGCTACTATGGTGGTTTTCACACACATGCCTGCTTTGTACACAAACACAAGATAATCTAAAGTTACAAACTTAGACACACTTTCACAGAACATGTGTACACACACACTGTGTTTGTACCCCCAAAAATTCACGCCTTATTGGTAATGGATAACATTGCGTATGAGTCTTACCCAGGGAAACACTTTGTACTGATCACACCATTTGGCAGAACCTCAAAGCAGAAAATGGATCACCGCGGACCAAGTGGGAGAGGGATCAATGTCCCAAAACAGGTGGTGTGGCAACATTGATCCAACCACTGACCACACTGATCTAACAAACCTAAAAAGTCCAGTAAACCCAGTAAGCCTCATGGAAACCTGGCTCCACTGAACCCAGCTTCACACACTCAGACTGTGTGTTGGGTGCAGTCAACCTCTGACATTTTACCCCTGAATAACTCACGGTTGGTAGATTCCAAACAAAATATGATAATGAGCTATGTGATATGCAGGAAAATACATACCTAGTTGGACAGTAAAAAGGCAGACACATGTAGAGAGGCAGATAAAGTTACTATGGATACATAAAGTTGTCTGACTGAAGATCCTGGATGTATCTTGAATAGATCAAGTTGGGTGAAAACCCTGATTAGAAACAAGTTTTCTTCAACCTGTGCAGAAAACAAAAAAAACATTAAACTATTACAAGAAAAAATTTATTTGTATAGCACCAAATGATATCATACATTATTTTAAGGTATTTTATGTGATAAGCTATTATGATTTCGAGTTCCAATCTATACTCCTAAGAAATATAATAAATACATGAGAGGGCAATATACGTAAAAACACATTGTCAACAACAGTACTAAAAACTACAGCTTCAAGCCAGCTGAGCATTCAACAAACTAATGGCAGAAGGCACAAAAGATCTTGAATAGCGATTGGTCTTCCTAAGAGGCTGCATGTAGCGTCGCCCTGACGGCATCAAGACATCTAATCAATACAGTTCAGCATTACACAGAAGAAACACCTTCCTCCAAAGCTAAAAGTCCAAACTTGATTTGAATAGCCAACACTATTTGAATGTGAATTTGAATATAGGGGACGTTATATTATTATTTTAGTTTTTATTAGATTTGTGTATGAGAAATGGAGCAATGATAAATGTTGGCTCAACTGGCCTACTATGAGTGTGTGTTCGTGTTGACCGCTTTGTGTAGGATATGTATAAACAGAACTCAACACCATCAGACAGAGGTGTAGCTATTATTCCACAGAGCCACCAGGGGACAGTGTTTGTTCAGTGACTTTTCTTACCACCAAATAAACAAAGGCCCAGTCGTAACATTATATTGGGTAATAATAGTCCATAATATAATCAATATTTATTTATTCATTCACCCTAACCCTTTTGTAGGCTACTTTTTATTCAAAGCTTGTTGCGTCTGTATTATATCTTAGATAGATAGATAGATAGATAGATAGATAGATAGATAGATAGATAGATAGATAGATAGATAGATAGATAGATAGATAGATAGATAGATAGTAGTTTAGTTTGTGAAATTGTGACACATAGGTGAGCTGTATAGGTAAAACGTATGTGGCCATAATGTGTAATATTATAGGCTACTAGATTACATCATGACTTGATTCCGCAGCCACCGCCATTGGTTCCAATGTTTTGCTTGTGCGTCTTATGAGTTTGCAGCTGCGCAGTGCGCACTCATGTCAGCGCGGACGTTTAGGGGTGAAGTCGGCGGCTGTCAAAATAATGCACCTCCGCTAAAGACTTTTCAAAATAAAACGCTGCGCTAAGCACCACCATTGTGCACCCGAGCACAGCCCTGCCCTCTGTCTTGCTTTATTGCAATAACTACAGGTGTTTTCCGGTCTTGGACCGACTCCAGCTCGGTGAATTGACACAGCTAAAGAATGGAGGTGTGTGAGCGAAAAATGTTATGTTGATGCGGGGACAGAGCAGGCACATATCCCAGAGAAGAAACGGGGTCAGCGGTAGAAAGAAAAAAAGGAGGACACCTCCAAGTCACATCGTCGGCTATCGCCCCCCCGGTGACTCCCATGTCTCTCTCCGGGGTGGGTCTAACCCAAAATATCCGTCATCTAACAATGGGTTGTGGGAGATCGGCTCGACTCGGAGAATCCTCTTGCAGCTGTTCAGAGAGCCGAGGATAGGACCGAGACTGCCGAGTCAATGAGGGTTTCTTGTCTGCTTTTGTCCGCTTCCCGGCCCCGGTGTCTGGCAGCACAGTGCGTGAATAAAGGCGCCCGGAGCAGAGACGACAGGCCTCCGAGGAGCACCGTGTAAATGTTGAGATCCAGACGTTGTCGGACATCGAAAGTAGTGAATCGATTTCTTCGGAGTTGCGCTGAGCGGATGGAGTGAATTGTGCAAGGAGGAAAAAAGAGAGAGAGAGAGAGAGAGAGAGAGGTAGAGCACAGCTTGGTTGCGTGTGATGATAGGAGACACAATGACGCTCTTGTCTCTTCTGGGTCGGATCATGCGCTATTTTCTCCTCAGGCCTGAGACATTGTTTCTGTTGTGCATCAGTCTGGCGCTGTGGAGCTACTTCTTCCACACCGACGAGGTGAAAACCATCGTCAAATCCAGTCGGGATGCCGTGAAGATGGTTAAGGGGAAAGTGGCGGAGATGATGCAGAATGACCGACTGGGAGGCCTCAGTATCCTGGACGCGGAGTTCTCCAAAACCTGGGACTTCAAGAACAACAACGTCGCCGTGTACTCCATACAGGGGAGGAGGGATCACATGGAGGACCGCTTCGAGGTGCTCACCGACCTCACCAACAAGACTCACCCGTCCATTTTCGGGATATTTGACGGTCACGGTGGAGAGGTAGGGGGCTCGGGGGCTCGGGGGCTGAGGGGGACGGGGAGGTATGAGGGTATTACAGCAGGGGCCGGTGTTATAGCACACCGCAGTTGTTTTAGACTCATCAGACTCAGAACCTGCCGCTGCTGCACTGTTCTCAGCATCACTTTGATGCACACTGACAGAGAGGGAGTTCACTGGGGGATGCACATGATTATACAGTAGCAGTTACTGCAGGATCCCCCCTCCTAGACTTACCCCAATGTCAACAACTATGCTGCATTATGACACTTTTACATTTACCGTTCAATTACTGTTATAGAGCAAGCATCAACAATAAATAGCACTTTCTACTGAGCACCACAGTAATGCAGGTTTCCTGTAGGAATGCAGCTATTTGAGTTTAGGCAGAGGCACACAGTGCTGGTGTTTCTCACTTCATCCTCCTCACCCCATTTTCAAATACAGCAGTCCCCCTCCCCACTTCCTTTGTGTAAACACCTCCTCTGCCCCACTGCTGCCAGCCAGGGAGTTGACTTGGGATTCATCACAAAGAGCTTGTGTATGTGTGCGTGTTGGTGTGTGTGTGTGCGTACCAGGGTCAAGCGATGTGTGTATAGTTTTTGTCTGTGTCTCTCCATTCCCTGCTTGTCAAGGGTCAGTGGTTTCTCATGGCTGTCTTCAGACCACGTGTCCTGTGTGGACGCCATCTGTCGCAGCTGCCCCCCCCACCCCCACCCCCAGAGGTTTCCCGGAGAGGACACATTTGACTGAATGATACCAAGTTTCACGTTCTGTCCCTGGCCTTCTTGCATGACAACTTATTTTTTTGACTAACATTTAACTGCATGCAAAACTTAAGAGTTTTGCATTCTTTATTGACTGTGCCAGATTTACTTATTTGTCTCAAGTAAGGAGATTCACTGCAGTTGTACAGTGAGCTGTTTGATAAAACAATGGAAAGCTCTGTGGACAGAGTGTTATATTTAAATACAACATTAGGCGGACTTCCAAAATACAATAACTTGATTTGGTCTTCTGATTTGTCTGCAACTTAAAGGATAAAATGTGTGTGAGCTGCTGTAATGCAATCCAACTGACTCACAGCTGGGAGCTCTGCACCAGATCATCCTCAGATGATCTAATACCACGTCACACCAGACCATCGATCCCTGTGTGTATCAGACTCGATATACATTCACATATCTTGACTTGCCATTATTACGCAGAATATAAAATTGGAACTGCTGCCAAATCTCACAGTCGCAGGAGTTGCTGTAGTGTTGTGTTCGCAGAAGGAGTGAGGGTGCCAACAGTCAAACAGAGGGGACTGCTGTATAAACAAATATCTATTCTTCCTGTCTGTCATCACATCTATCACCCAACTGCCTTTTCTTGTTTTTTGGTCAACATTGACTTCACCCATTATACAGTCATTAATATATAGAAACGCAATCCCCAGTCTAAAAACTGTAAATGCCTTTTAACAGTAAATTGGAGATGAGTCTAATGTTGAGGCTCATTTAAGAGAGTTGTGTTTGCCTTCTGGGACTCTCAGTGCTGATGGTGTTGTCGGGAAAGTTGCGGCATGTGAATGTGTTCAAATGTTTATTTGCTTGTGTTTTTCAAATGCAACTTGGCACTACCGTAAAAGCACAGAGACACAAACACACGCACAGAGATACACACACATTGACTATATTAAATGAAGCGATGATGCCAAGCCAAATATGGGCAGATAAAAAAGGCTGTGTCTGGCAGTGCAGTTTGTTCTGGCTCTGAAAATATGCAGGAAATTTCTCAAACACGTCTCTGTGTTGGTTTTTTTTTTCTTGTAGCTTTTATCGAGGCACTGACTTATGGCCCAGAATCATAAAAGTCAGCACAAACTCCTTCTCCTCTTTCAACTTGATTCCCTGACACTATTTGCTGCTGAAGCAGGAACTGTGAGTAGTTTACGACTTTAACAGGCTGTCACACTCCACTGCTTCTCTGTATAAAATTTTATAGTTCAGTTTTTTCAAAATTAAAGTTACACAGTCACTGACTCGAGGTGCAAATAGGATTTAATAAAGCGGTAAAATCAATAAGAGATCCCGAATACTAATTGGGAAACCTCACATTCACTCATTAAATCCTCAGACTGAATATTATTAATGTGTGAAGTCTGCTGCATGAGCCCAGGCGTTTTCAGCTGTTTACTGCAAATGGAAATTTATACTTGAAGCTCTCTCCCAGATTACACCTCTTTGTGTGCCTCTCTCCCCAATTAAGTAAATGAATGAGCACACTTGTCCAGCAGGGAGTGAGATGGGAGTGGGGGCAGCAGCATGAGATGCTTTTATTTTAGTGAGCATAAGCATTAGGAATTTTGAATCACTTCCAAGTCTATTTACATCTTGATAAACATTTTGATTGGAACCATAGCGGTTGTGGCATTAACACAGGCACAGACTAAAACATACGTTGCACCACGTGTTCGGAGACATCGATCATTTATCTTCGCTCGGGTATTAACTGAAACCAAAATGCTTGATCATATCCATAAAAAAGTGAAACACAGGATGAAACTTTCAAAGTGAATTTATATCCCAACATGCGTGTGCTGTAGAGCTGCTAAATCCCACCACTACAGGGGCCCCAAGTGTCCCAATTTCCATAGAAACTGTGAATATGAAATATGTATCTACCGGGACATGGCGCTGGTGTAAAAAAAAGAAAAAGAGAAAAAAAATCCAATTTTACATTTCACTCGACAGCATTAGCATAATGGAAATCTTGGCAGAAAAAAGTGAGAGAAGGAGCAGATAAGTCAGAGCATGGGGAGGAGGAGGACGAGTTGGCTGGAGGATGAGGAGGTTGTTCAATAATTCAGCACAGAGCACCTGCTTTATGTAATGAAAAGAAGCACTCCTCTAAATTAGAGTAGTATTGGACCATATTACCTGGCAGCCACAATGAGAGAAAGATCTAATAAGTAACTAATTCACAATATTATGGTGACCTGTCAAACTGAATATAATTATTACAAAATGTGCTGAAATGTATGTGTGTAATATAGCACATATATATACAATATAGCACGGCCAGCTATTGGAAAAAAAAAAGAAAGCACAAAAAATAACTTTCTTTCAGTAAAGTAGCATTTTCTTGTTTTCACTGCGGCCTTATCTCTTAAATGATGAACATGTTGGTAAAGAGCCGCATATTTACACGACAAACTAAGGTCATGTTTCTGGAAGTTTCTAAAGTGAATGGCAGTCCAATATATCAACTTCCCTTTTAGAGAGTAACTGCACTCTCATATTCACCAGCTAGTCACTAGGCATGTCCCACAGAAAACAGCTACCTAGTGAGGTAAATGCTTTTGGGAGTCTGAAAAGACTGCAGAGCGGACTGATGTTTCTCTAATACCAGACTACTTCATATAATATATAGTCATGTAACCCATGTTTAATATGAAATGAAAACATTAATCAGTGTAGCGTTAAATTTACAACTTGTCATAATCAGCCCTCATGTACTAGTCTATATATTTCAGACAGAAAGCAGAGCTGAGCTTGATTCTCTGTCCTCCCTCTGTCTAATCCCCCCACGTTTTCCCTCACCCCCTGACTCCCTCCATCTCCCAGGCTGCGGCGGACTACGTGAAGGCGCACCTCCCTGAGTCTCTGAGGCAGCAGCTGCAGTCTTTTGAGAGAGAGAAGAGAGAGAGCGCCTCCTCTTACACCAGCATCCTCGAGCAGCGCATCCTGGCTGTGGATCGTGAGATGCTGGACAAGCTCTCTGCCAATCATGATGAAGCAGGTCAGGCAGGGGGGAGTAAAGTGGTTGGAGGTGAATATATGCTATGCGTGTGTGTATGTGTGTGTGTGGTAGGGGGTTGCAAAAGTTGGTTTTGGGAAATGATAATTACGCATGTCCTTTTGTTGCACTTGCTTATGTGATTCATTTAATTCTGAGACTTTTACTTGAAATGTTCTTCTCCAAATCTCCTTGGTGATGGGAGAGATGTTAGAGTGACGCCTTCAAGTGCTCGTCATTCACGCTGCCTGCCTCTTAAAGGGCATAGTGTGTCATAACATCTCCGCTATTGAATGCAATCTCAGTTTCCTGTATAACACCCTCTCAGTACAATGACATTTTCCTCGTTCGTGGTTTCCCTTTGTACCTCTTTGTTTATTTGAAATGCTGACTACGAGAAGAGTGAGTGTAACATTAGACGGCAGTTGTAGTGTATTTGGTACTCTAGTTTGCACAGATGGAAATCTCAGAATTTGAGTACAGACCTCGCCTGCATTTGCATGGCCTTTGAAAGAGCATTCCTATATGTTATTCCTGCAGTGATACTCTGAGCCCTGAGAATATGTTAAAGACTAATTCTCATAAATCACTGTATTGTAGTGTGGAACATCTGTAAAAATATAATTGTAAAATGTAATGAATGAGCCAAGGTGATTGCAAAAAAAAAAAAAAACCCTAACCACAACCAGGTCCAAGTCAAAATTGTAAACACATTTCTGGTAAATCATCTGTAATTTCAAAACTACAAGCTGTGTCATTTTGTTTTTTGTTTTTCTCTTTCTGTATCCCTCCTGTGCAGGAACGACATGTCTGGTGGCGCTGCTGTCGGACAGAGAACTCACAGTAGCCAACGTTGGAGACTCTCGTGGTGTGTTGTGTGACAAAGATGGGAACGCTGTTGCGCTGTCACATGACCACAAGCCGTATCAGCTCAAAGAGCGTAAGAGGATCAAGAGGGCAGGTACATAAGAGAATAAGAGAATATAAAGCACACATCTAACTGCACTCCATGCCCCTGTCTTTGAATGTAGGTTGTCCTCGGTTGCCATCTCATGGCCTAATTAGGAACAGCATTGTGTTAAACTTGCTAACAATGTCATGAATAGAGACCTAAGCTGTGTGATTAAAGGATTTTCTCAACTTAGCATTCATCACATTATCTTAAATCAATTGAGAGCAGTTGTCTCCCTCGGTGCTTGTGCTTGTGCTTTGTCACTCTCACACAGCAGATGATCATAAGTACGTCTGTGGATCAAACACAGACTTTAAGTAACCCACCAGTAGCCGTCAAGCACGCTTTTCATTATCAGATCCTGGCTCAGACTCTTAAGCTCTAATTAATTAAAACCCATATTCACCTTCTCTTCCAGGAGGTTTCATCAGTTTTAATGGCTCCTGGAGAGTGCAGGGGATCCTGGCGATGTCCCGCTCTCTGGGGGACTACCCGCTGAAAAACCTCAACGTGGTGATCCCCGACCCAGACATCATGACCTTTGACCTGGACAAACTGCAGCCAGAGTTCATGATCCTGGCTTCCGATGGCCTGTGGGACGCCTTCAGTAACGAAGAGGCCGTTCGCTTCGTCCGCGAGCGCCTGGATGAGCCTCACTTCGGCGCCAAGAGCATTGTCCTCCAGTCCTTCTACCGCGGCTGCCCAGACAACATCACTGTAATGGTGGTGAAGTTCAAAAGTGGAGCTGGGGGGAGCAGCAAGGCAGGATAGTAGGTCAAGTTTAGAGCTCACATTGTGATCAATGTTTTCTATGATCTATGATTTTCCCCATCTTCTGGATGGAGCAACAAGTGTACGATATTAACGGAGAACTGAGAGAATATGAAGTATAGACACTGAGAACTGTACCTTGGAGAAATGTACACACACACACACACAAACACAGACAAATACATACATGCAAACACATGTAACATTGGAGTTTTACTTTTATTCCTACATTTCTGACTGAGATAAGGGCATGTAAACATAATATAAACCCATTATCCATCTGCCAACTTCATGATGAATACAATAAACTTACAGAGATTCTCCAATAGTGGAGAGAGACACACCAAACAAGGGATTTCTCTTAACCAGCACACTTTAGACTGTGATTGATTTACTACTGTTTACTGTACATGCACATGAATGGTACAGCATCCACTGGAGGCTTCTTCAGAGGAGGCTTCAACTAGTGCCTACTCAAGAACTTACTGTGCAACTACAGGAAGCTATAAAGAAAATGTATTTGCAAAGATCACCCTGCTTGCTGCATTTTGATAATGCGCTTACATAATGTATGTAATGTATCTGACCTGGGATTTTGTCACAATCCCCAAAAGAAAAAAGAAAACAGAAAAAAAAGTCTCCAGTGGATCCATACCTTTAACTAACTTGAAGTGACTGTAACATTCAAAATCTAACTTTTAAGTATCATATCATCCCCTTTAGACCTGAGAGGTGGCTGTTAATCATTGGAGGTGTTGTCCTCTAGCTACATTGACTACAGTGGAGGGAGAAAAAAAAGTATGGCAGGAGGCTGACCACAGTTCCTACCAATGGTCTGTGGGATGGAATTTAGTTCAATTTCAAGGCGCCACACTGCTCACAAGTCTTAAAATTAAAGGTATCTATTAGGTTAAGGTGATCACGAACAAGAAATGACCTTAAACAGCCTTTCATGTAATTTTGCTATGCTGTTTTATAATATAACTGATAAATAACAGAATAAGGAAATCAAATTTGTAACTGGAAATGATTTTGCAACTTGTTTAAAGTAATATCGTCTGCTTCTTTGAAAACAGTCAGATAGTTGACTGTCTTAAATATGGACGCAACTGTTTACGTTCCCGGAGCCAACCAGTAAACTGTATATGGAGTGAGGTCATGTTCTCCAAAGGCTGAAGCAGCACATCTTTACAGCCACCGATCAAGTCTGCAAGACATGAGTGTTACTCGAAGGCAACATTTTGGGTAGACCATCACTCGAACATGCAACACACACATATGCACACAAAAACCACACACAATTCTGAAAAAAATTGCACTTTTCAGATGTTTATTTTTTGGAATGGCGAATTCTTATTACATATCAATGTAAACACTGTATATCCTCAGTAATACAGGAGGATTTTAAATGTATGTAGAACCTGATGTAGTTCCTGACCTTCACCTCATTTTATGGAGCTGATGTTGCATCCAAATGATTTTACACCATCTGTATCAGGGCATGTGCTTTGGCTTGTCCATATTCATGAACAAAGTTCATAGGGTTTGTATCCATGAACTCTGGCTGCCTTCGACCTGCAAGCACACAAAACAGGAGGTACAACAGACGTCAATGCATCTTCTGCCATGAGGAACTGACTCAGAGATGACACATCATGAACTGTACAGCTGCAGCCAGAACACAACTAGAAATATGATAGGCCCTTGAAGCAATACGACCGGTGTCATCGACAGCTACGACCTGTCAAAGAAAGTTACAGTAAACCATTGCTACTTGATTTACTATTGTGTTTTTTGGGGGGGGGGTTTTAAGTTAAGCTACTTTTTTTTTTTTACCATTGTGTATCATGACCTTTACATCAGTCAGAAGAAGCCTTTTTTTTATTTAACAGTTTACCTAATGCCTTATTTATTGTTTTTGGATACGTCCGGCAGATTGCCAAATCAGTCTTCTGTATATTAAGTTTTTGGTCCTTCTGTACATGAGCAGACGTTTACAATAAAAGAAGATACCCATCACTTTAATTTGAGATGCAGTGCGTGATTCAAACATGTTGAGCTGATGCTCAGTGTAAAAAGAATAAATTGTAAAGACTCTGTATGTAAATTATCAGTATTAAACAAGCTCTTTCATCTGAAATGTATCTTCCCCTTCAGTCTTTATTATTGCAAACAAAGCCATTGTGTTTCATTCCGGTCTTTAGTAACCTGACAGCATGTTCAAGTTCAATCACTGCAAAACACATATTTAGTTGGCAGACAGCTCAATACAGTTAATTTAATCTGATTTAATTAGTTACCACTACATTATAGACTTATCTTTGCACACTAGAGGTTGACCATAGTGGCAAGTGTTCCTGGAATGGTGGAGACTTAAGTGCCTTGTCTAAGGGCACAACAGGAATAAGCCATATGTGGAGGAACAGAGTGAGCAATGATTCATTTCTAAGCCTTTCCCGGCACTTGACTCCACTGTTTTTGCTTCCAACTACGTCCCAGTGACCTGTTTGTTGTAGTTATAATCTCAACCATCAGAAAAATTAGGTGGTGAGGTCAGAGAGCCCGGTTGTGGAAAGGCACGTGACGTCTTCTGCGTGTTTCTGGGATGCCTCTGGTGGAGTAAAAATAGCAGCTCCGTGCTCTGCCACTGCAAAGCAACTCAACCCCGGCTGCAGCCTTCAGGAGAAGGGCGAAGACAGCTCAGAGGCTCTCATCTCGCTGATGCCAAGTATAGAGACGGCCTCTGCCAGGTGGAGATACTCAGAATAGCTCGGACATGAAGTGATCCAAATGCACAAGACCCCTGTTGCAGTTGGTGTCTAATAACCACAAAGACAAGTGCGTCACAGCAGTTTTACGGGAACTCTTGAACCTTTTATGTGGATTTGGCGCTTTATAAGTGAGACAAGTGCGCGAAGGCAGCAGTGGAAGAAAGTTGTCATTAAGCCAACTCAGAAAAAAGCAAGAACACAACAATTCTGCTTTGTTTTTATACATATCTATTCCCTTGGATTAGTTTCAATCTAAATAACACCATGGGACAACAAGGCTCAAAATCCTCCATAGAGGCGAGGGTGATTTTCCAGCGTTTTGGTGCAATGGACATGTACCAGAGAATGGGAACATGTTCCACTCCGGCCTCCGTTGTCCACATCCAGAGGAAGGTGACCAGTCAGTCCCCAGGTCGTCACTCTCCCCGGGCACTGGGGAAGTCAACGCACCATTCATGGCCCCAGAGCAGCTGTGACGCCGGGGGACTGGTGTACGTGATGGATAACCCAACCGGCGGCGTGTGGGTGAAGCCGGAGGACAAGTGGATCAGATGATAGAAAATTAAGATCTTGAAGTGAAATACTAACAAATTCAACGATGGAATTGCGTCACGCACGCGGTGTTTGGATGCACTTTGTGTGTGTTCAGCGTCGGCGTCTTCCCGAGCATCAGGATGACTGCACCGGTGGTTTTTGGGTTCCTGCGCCGAGCTGCGCCTCGACCACACCGGGGTAGATTTGAAGGTCTTCGGGCGACGTGGGAGAGTTGGATGGACTGATTTATTGATTTAGTCTGTACGAGACGCCATCGAATTTAGAGGGGTTAAGAATTGCGCATGCAATTCTTGCTTCCAACTTGACTGTGAGCTGTTATTACAGAGAGTTAATGAGAGTGAAAACATCAGATTTTAGATGTTTTCATAATAATATGAAGTAGATCAAATGAAAGACAGGAGCTGGGGATAAGTCAGTAAACCGTTGACATCTACCACTAAATTGTGTTTTGTAAACACAGTGCCCAGTGGTCAGAGTGAGAGCTGCATCCTACCAATGGCTGACCAACCTTCATTTATTTTCCCTTCCTTTTTTATTTAACTTAACTTATTATGTTGTTAATGTGATATGTAATAGACTTTTGCACTACAATTTTATGTGTTTTTTCCTCCTTTTTTATTTTTAATTTTTAAAGTTAAATCATTTTTAAACAATGATGTTTGAATGTGAAAGGAGGTGACCTTAAAAGTTAAGACTTTTCAGTATTGAAGCGTGTCATAGCAGCATAATGCCTGTAGGTGTTCACGGTTGCTTTTGTTTATGAGAAGAAGCTCGTAGAAGGTCTGGAGCAAGTGATTGTGCATCTGAAGATTTACACATTTTATGGGGATGCCACAGCAGTAGTATGATGACTGTTGGTATGTTAGAACATTTAAAACGTTTAAATCTCACATTTTCTTATATCAAGGAGACCAGCGCTGGTTCACTGAGAAACTGCATTGATTTATTTTTGGCTGGTTCACTATTTCACTGCATGATAACACTGAGGAGACAAATGTTATGTGATGTTTTCAATGTTCTTTTGTCACAATTACTGTTGCACAGTATTTTGACAGTAAAAGTAAAATGCTCCATGGTTTGAATTCATGCATCACTTGTAAAATACATTTATTTGCTTTTTTTTTATTACAAGATTGCTTTCTTTAGTTAAAGCAGAAGTAAGCGGAATGTTTGTGTCAATCAATCAATCAATCAGTCAATCAATCAATCAATCAATCAATCAATCAATCTCCTTTATTTAACCAGGTAAAAAAATTCATTGAGATTTAAACCTGGCCAAGACGGCAGCACACAAACAGCTCAGTTGCACATCACACAAGACTCAAATAAAATACAATCACACATTTCAGGAAAACATGATTAAACAATGCAATCACACGATCCGATTGTAATAATAATATACGTTTTAAATAGTTAGATCTTCCGGCAGCAATCACTTATATAGAGTGTTTGGTCCGAAACACGGGTCTGTCAGTCACTCTGCTCTGCTGTAAACCAAGGAGAAAACTTTTCTTGTATCCTACAACCTTTATCCAATGAGGAGAGAGAACGGCATAAAGGGGCGGTCCTCTCTGTGTGTGCAGCCAAGGGATGCGCGTGAATGTGGTGACGTAGGGACGAGGGCGGGGACTGCTAACTCCATCGGCTGACAGGAAGTTAGCCAAAACGACCGGATCGCTTACTTCTGCTTTAATCCATGAGCTTTTGTACCCTTTGATTTAGTAGTTGAACTTGAGCTGTTTTCAAGAAGCATTATTCCACTAAAGTTGAAAAGTACATGTTGTAGCTTTTGAAAACATGGAATTTGAATAGTCTTTAAGCCATCCTAAATTTAATGAGCAATCAAAATGACAATGTTAAAGTTATTCACTGTTTAATTCCCACTGTAAATTATGTGAAAACTAGTGTTACTCAAACTCAACAAAAGGACCTGTTAAACTTCAAGTCCTTCTTGCAATAAAGCAGTCAGATTGTCAGTTGACAGTCCCATAACTAACTGAGCACACTTCACTTAAGATGAGATCAGTTAATACACTTTAGCAGTAAAAGTTCCAAAATTTGCTGGAGGGAGCAGTGCAGCTGCACATAAACATCCATGAACACACTGATAATAACGGCAGTGGAAGTGAATTTAAGCAGAACTGCAGAAGATGACAGTTAAAAAAAAGCCACTGAATACATTCCCTACCAAAACAAAACAAATGAAAATGTGCATTGTGGGACTTTTAAACAGTATAAGAGTGGTGCTTCAAATCTCGAAACATTTTATAAAAAAGTAATTGCATTGTTAGAGACTCTGGAAAGAAACTGAGGTTTTAAGTGTTTTATACAATTTCTAAAGTGCCAAGGAAAATCTGTTAAAAATATTAATCTTTATTATCAGTCTATTAATTTCCATCCAGCAAATTACTCTAATTTTACCCAACATGTTTAAGTTTTCTTTTTAATCCACAATCTTCAAGACTTGACTGTAACTCCCTCCTCCTCTGCAGCCGAAATTCACTCTCCAGCCACAATGCCAGGCCAGGCATCTCATCGCCCCTGTAGCATTCTTCATTGACTCCATGTCCATTTTGATATTGATTTCAAGATTTTCCCTGCACTTTGAAAGCATGCCAGCTCCTAGCTCCAAGCTACAGAATAACAGAAACGTTAACCCCATAGGAGCCAGCTCACAGCCTTAGATCCTATAGGTGGGGCCCTCCTGGCTGTTCCAAAGAAGACCCTCCTTTTACCATCAGGGCGTCTCTGCTTTGGAGCGATACCTGCCAGAGGAGATAAGGCTATAGCTGAATTAGTAACTTATGACTCTCTTCTTAAAACCTGGCTAATACGTTTGCTTTTATATGATGTCATTAAAAAAACAAACATCTTATTCTCTTAAATTATTTAATATCATTTTATAACATCTTCTGTCTACTAGGCCTATCGTCACATTGTTTGGCATTGCTTTGTTTGGCCTTACTGACCAACATTTAGTCACTTCTCGAGAGTCTGGCCCATTACTGTTTTTGCATTGTTGTCAAAACACTGTGAACTCTGGTTGCTATCAATAAAGTTCTTATTTGAGCCACAACTTTATCCAGAAAAAATGTGTCAGGATATCCTTTTATAATTAGTGTAGGACAAAAATGAGCATGTTGCAAAACTATGGATGAATTTAGTGTTCATTTCAGAGCACATTGAGGAGGGATAACTACCCTACAAACTTTGCCCCCTGGTGTGGCACCTTATCGTTGTGCTCTGTTATAGTCATCATGGAGCTAATGGCTGATGTATTAAACTCAGGGCACCGCACTAAGCAAACATTGCGTCAAAAGTGGACTGTAAAGGGAAGATGTGAGCGTCCCTCTTGAGTTGACAGTCTTTATCTCTTCACCTCGCCATGGGTCTTCGAGGATCTAAGCAACCCGAAGTCCGAGTTCTCCTCCTGGGCCTGGACAACGCTGGAAAATCAACTCTCCTCTACAAACTGAAGCACAACGCGTGTGTGAGCACGGTTCCTACCATCGGCTTCAACGTGGAAATGCTGGAGGCGAAAAAGAACCGGAAACACATCGCCATAACAGTGTGGGATGTAGGGGGCCAGGGGAAGATGCGGGAGCACTGGCAGAGTTTCCACCAGGACACAGCTGCCGTCGTCTACGTGGTGGACAGCTCCGACGAAGCGCGTCTGGAGGAAGCGAGAAAGGAGCTGGAGAACACGCTGAGGAGCGATCAGCTGTCGGGCCGTCCGATTGTGATAATCGCCAACAAACAGGACATGAACGGCTCTCTGAACGCCACTGAAATCAAGGACAAGTTTAACCTTAAAAAGATCTGTTCTGGTCGGGACTGGTTCGTTCAGCCTTGTTCCGCGTCGACGGGATTTGGAGTTGAGGAGGCTTTCAGACACGTGATCCAGATGGTCAAACTCCCATCAGAACCTGGGGCCATGAAAGACAACATCAAGGAGACAGTGCACTACTTAAGGACGAACAGCAGACATTAAGTTTTATTCAGATTAAATGTGATATTATTTATACCATCCACAATGAAACAAGTTGTTGTAACTCCCTTAAACCGACAATAATCATTATGTAGTGATAATGCTTTAACCCAGTTGTATGGTTAATAGCTTCTGGTTTTCACAAGCTACAAAACAGTTAGGCTACTAAAAATATGATCATGCTATTATGATGGACACAACAGGAAGCACCGGATGCCTATTGGTGCATTAAAAATACTGCTGAGTAGCCTATACCTGGACTGACACACAGAGAGATGTTTTCATTGCTGTATGCATATCTTCTTTCAATTATTAAACAGAAATCGATGATCTCACAGCCAAAGTACATTAATGGACAAGTTCATGGAGGTATAGAATCAGTATCAGCAAGATAAGAAACAAACAGTTATGCAGTTTGGTGGTAGCATAGGCTGCAGCATTACTTGTTTGAAAGAAATCTGTGACGGATTCATTCATAAATGTTTGTAATCTAAAACGCAATTTTTCTTTAAATATAACAAACCATTAAGTCTGCAGTTATAAACAACAACAACAACAATCATGATACATGTTTTGTTCCCCCAAGAGCATTCCTGATGAATTCAAGACCCCCCCCCCCCCCCCCCCCCCCCCCAAAAAAAAAAAAAAAATACACAGCAAGTGTCATATGATATCTCAGTATAATGGACCCCAAAAATCATGTTTTGTCAACAACAAAAGCATCCATAAAGGCTGCCTGCTAGAAGATGGAAGAAAAAGTGGTGGAAGTGTAAGAAAACATGTTAGGTGGAAAGCATTCAAAGGAGCAGAAAGTTTGTTTATGGTGTTGCTTAATTATCCACTTCGATCATATAAAATACAGTCTCAAATGTGGATCCCATAGCGCGGTACAGTGAAGAGCCACTTGGTCCTCGTCATGTAGCCTGTCAAATAGAAGACTCCAACTGTTGTCCACTGCTTCCTTCCCGCACCGTCTCCTCATATGTCGGCAAGCGTTTGCACTCCTCGTATGTAGGCAGCTGGGCAGCTGCGGCTGGATCTGTGAAGTTTTTTGGCGTGCAGCAGCTCTCCACAAGCGGTTCTTGTGATGTGGTCACAGTTGGCTGTCCGTTGGGTGGCGGGGTCAGCTGTCTGGATTTAGAGCACAACGCTCTGTGGATAAAGTATCCCACAGCGAAGAGAAGCAGCAAGATGAGCACCCCAGAAAGTTTCCGGGTGACCATGGCGATGTTGTAGTAAGTCTTGTCCAACAATTTTTTGCAACAGGTTAGTGTTGTGTCGTTTCCCTGCGGGCAGCAGATCTCGTCGTCTCGACAAAGGTCCCGTCCACATCTTTGAATAGAATGAATTGTGCCAACAAAAAAGCAGGCGATGAGCATCACTGGTATTAGGCATCTGTGGAAAAACATCCCCGCTCTGTTCAAACGAGAGAAATGATCCATTGAACCTGGATAAAAAATGCTCTGGACGCAGGCGAGACGAATCACTTGTGGGTAATACGCTGAAAGACGCGTTGGTTGGAGGGCTGACGCAGAGCCATCACCAGCGCACCGCATGCCCAGAAGACAGAAAACCACGCGGAATTAAATAGCCCGGACTCAGTCTTCACCAAAGTAAGATATCTCACATTTAGGACTGTTCAGACTATTAATGTGCAAGAATTGTCTCTGCAACATATGAATATGCTGATTATTAATATCAGACATAACTTCACTGTGCAGGATTTATTATGCACTTAACAAGTATATGATGTCGTCAGGAGAATATTAGGCACAACATCATAAAGACAAATGGTTTATTTATTTAATATGAAAGTAAACAGGCGCCCAGGAAATCGACCAGTCCTGTAGGAAGCACCGAGAAATGACCTGATAAAATATGAAGATGGAGAGAAGGAATATATTGAAACAAAACAGGGGGACCCAGTGCCGTATGAGCACCACGGACAGCGCTCAGCCCCCGCCCTCTAATGAAAACAATGAAGGGGGCTGTCCGAGGTGCTGACACAACAAAATGCAAATAATTTAAGTGTTACAGCAGGGAAGAGCATAGAGTCTATTTTCAATATTAACAGGCCTTCAAGTACATGCAGGAACCAAATCATGTCATCTTATTTTGAAAGCAGTGCTGCTGCTGATCATAGCCTATGTGATGCTACAAGTTCAAAGTGCTGTCATCAATGACTTTTGGTAAAGTTCTCAATGAAAGGTTAGATTGCAGTAAACTGAGCAGAAATTATGAAAAAGATGATTCCGATTCAGTTTCTAAAGTAGTATACAATATATAACAATGACTAATCATTTTACTGGACGCTGCCGCAAAGCAAACATTTTATATTCCATTATATACCCCCACAATGATTGATCAATTACGTGACTGCATGATGAGTAGGCTGTGGGTAGTAATGGAAGGAAATGCTCCCTAATAGCACGACTGCTTTTCTCCTTGGTTCAAAATGGCCAGTTTGATGAATATGTGCAGTGAATGTCAACGGCATACACAGTGTCTTGTGTACAGTGTGTCTGTGTGTTAAAATACACAAACACAATACATCCTTTGACATCCACTTCTGTTTCTTGGGCCTAATGATGCTAAGTGCTTAAAACCCAATACTAATTACATTTGCTAAAACCATATTGAGTTCTTGGTCAAGAAATACAGGATGTTGGATTTTGTAAAGATCAGATATCACGTAACTGAAAATTTATGTTATTGCATCAGGCAGATGCAACAAAAAGCCCAAAGTTAATGTGGTAAAATATTTATTGGAAAAAAAAGGTTTGACTTTTCTTTTTTTACAGAAAAGAGTAGAGTTGTGACAGGATACCCTTTAAAGTACATGGAAAATGGTAAATATTGTTCCTATGGCAATAGAATTCACAGGAAACACTTAACATAAGAAAAGCAAATGACGAGATCTCTGCATTCGCACGGTTTGCCATTTGGGCCAAAGATGTTTGTCCTGTTCATGGCAGTTGTGAAATCATTGTCTTTTTTTTTTTGCAATCAATGGTCTTCAGAATACCATCCCAAGTCTCAGGTGGTCTCGTTCTTGGGCAAAAGCACCACTTTAGCATCTGTTGGCCTTGTTACAAATTTGTTGGATGGGAGCACAATAAGGGGTCCCAGCTGCACAGTTTTCTCTGGAAAACAAATCACATGGGTTCCCATTACATGTTGGAAAAGAGTTTCTTTTGGCTGCAATGTAAATATAAGTAAGCAATTTAAACTTCAAAGTAAAAAAGAAAAAAGTGTTTTTTATGCCAGAATGATATGTAAAAAAAAAAAAATTATATATATATATATATATATATATATATATATATATATATATATATATATATATATATATATATATATATATATATATATATATATATATAATTTTTTTTTTATATATAGTAGTCTCATATATAAAAAAAATATATATATATATAGCATGATTAAAGTTTGGATGGTCATTTTTGTGTTTTGACTGGGGGATCTCTATCTATAGCACCACAATGCTACATTTATGGTGTGTTGTCAAACATTTTACATTTATCAAGTAGGCCAAGTGCAAATCCTGCAATTGGCAATACTGCATTCTTGGTTATATGATGATTTCAATGATATTTCCATTAATTGTTCAGCCCTATCAAACAAATTTGAACTTAGATTCTACTACTCAGCCTGCATCAAATTGACCCACTGGTAAATCTGAAAACAGATTGCACCTTTAAAATCTTAAAATGTAAGGTAAGTCTAAACGGAACATAAAAGGGGCACAAGAATAACAGACAATGTTTTATCTGTGGTTACTCACCTGCTTCTTCTGTTCCTCTTTTCATTAATCCTGCAGAGGATTGATGAGGTTTGTTGTGTTGCTTCTGCTGCATTCCTGGACGGAAACGGATAAATCTGGCTGGATGTTGCTCCTCTCTGTTCTGGACTAAACTTTCCTGTGAAGTAGTAGTGGATAAGGCTTTGGTGCTGGTGGTAGTTGCAGGGGGTTCAGTGGATGGAGACTCCTCATAATGATGGGAGATATCACAGCTTCTGCATGCCTGGTCATTCCCATCAACTGACTGCCATCTGGACAAGGTGCAAAGTCTTTTTAAATACATGGAACTCACTTCTAGCACATGAGATCAGCAAAAATGTTATACTACATTTCATGTTTGAATGGCATGGCATTCAAAAGAAACAACTTCACCATTATGTGATATTACTGTACCACTATGCAGACAATACAGACTATAAAACAGCTGTGTAACCAGTAATAATACAATATAATACCTGTTCTCAATTAATGAGCAGGCCCTGTTATGTGTGCTAACAGCTAAAATGACTGGAACAGCCCTCACATAGCAGGTTATGTAGACCTATGGAAGAGATGTTAGTGTGAAATACAACCAAACAAGTATTTCTGATCTCATGTATACAGAGCAGAACAATGTGACAAATGCACATCATAAACATGCATGTCCAACACACAGAAAGGGCAACTGACCTGGTTGCTGTGCTCTTGATAAAACCTGAATGCATCAAGTTTAAATCGCAGCTTGTTCTCTGCATCCCTTGGTAGGAAACGGGAGCTGGAGTTTGTCTGGTAAGCATCGGTAAGACATCTGTTATCGCAGCAAAGGAAGACAAGATGTTAGGAATGCATTCCAATAACATGACAAAAACTATGTTGCATTTTCATTAAGGGAATCATTACATATTTGGTTGTGGCACTTACCCATAATGTTCTATAAAGTCATATCTTAATGTGGCCTCTGCATCAGGAGTTGCTGTGGCAACACAGTGGTCAACATACACACGCAGGGGTATGTGGTTACCAGTGATGGCAGAGACTTCAACATGAATGGGATCGCCCAGGAAGTATAAATGAGAACTCCTCTCGAACTGCCAGTCATCTAAAAGATAAATGGAAAAGAAAAGAAAAATCCTTCAAAGTTAAGCTTCACGAGACTTCTTGCAGACTGGAAAAAGGTGCTTCATTACCAACATGCTTTTAATACCAGTCATAAGTCGCAGATTGAAATCTATTCGGTCCTCAGCTGACATACTGAAGACAAAAGGAACCCAGGTGGGGCGCAGAACGATGCTGTCAACAGCATACTTCCTGGGAACAGAGAACCATATAAGAAATTTCAAGATTAACTCTTCGTGTTGTTAACTGTAGGTACATGGGTGCAAATGCAAAATAAAAATCCTAGAGGATGCATCCAAAAGTACACACACTGCATAAAATTATACATGACTTACTTTTCATAATGACACTCAACTGGAATTGTTGCACCATCCAGTCTAAGCAAACCATCAGATGAAGCTTCAGGTGAGTAGACCAGCACATTAGAATAGACAATCCTCTCTTTTGTTGACTGGAGGAAGATATTGTCAGATTTTCATTATGTTCTAGGCTATGTAACAACACTTATTACTGGAGTTTAATGATCAATTTCTCTTTAACACACAAGCTGCCAATAAAAACATACAAAGTCTTACTGAGAGTTTAGTGCCACAGTCCATCAGGTGGGCCCGGATAGTGAATTCAGCCTCTCCTGACGGGAACGCCCTGCATGCACTCTCCTCAGCTATTGAACCTGAGCCCAGGTGAAGATGTGAGCCCTCCACTTGAAGCCCTGTGTCAAACATGTCGGCCTGTACCACCACCTCCATCGAGTCCGGGTGGCATGTGACCCCGACAGTACGAGGCCTCACACTGAGCTCCACGCCTTGCTGCTGTTTTACCGCGTAAGCTCTGGCCTGGATGTTACCGTGAGTCCTGGTTGGGTTGAGGGAATTTGCCGTCATACCAGTGACACCGGAGCCTCGGTTGTAAACAAATCGGCTTTCTGCGAGTGTAGAAACCAAGATAAGGACAATAATCCAGCTATAAGAGGTTCTTTGATGGTTTCGGTCCATCCTTGGCCTCGAACATTCAGGTTTGGAAGGAGGGACGGCTTCCTGCAACCGCTGAAAATATCACCACAGGTGTAAGTCATTATCGTTGATTTGACTCAGACACACCTGCTGGGGCCAGTTTGCTGAGTGTTGCAAAGTTACTTCCGGATGACCTGTAGTCAAGGCTGGCCCTGCCTTACCTCATATTGCTGAACGGTTTATTTTGCATCTTATGTGTCCATTTTAATTTTGGCTCAATTTACCTAAAATGTATTGTAGCTACCACGTGTCAAATAAACACAAGATAGTCAAGTACTAAGCTGCTGTGTGCAACAGATGAATTTATATCTAAGTCTATTTGTGATATCAAAGACATCCTAGGGCCTACAATGTAGGCCCATAGGCTTCATAGGCCATATGCTTGTTAGTCCAGTCATTTTATGAAAAAAGGTTGAACAAATTGCAACGGACGCAAACTCAACTGATTTTGTATCCTCAACATGTCTTGAGTGAGGGGAAAAAAAGCCCAGAAGAATCCCATAGGGGAAAGTTTTGAAAATGACTAAAATATAGCCCATTCATATGCCTATTAATTATTTTTTCTCACATGAATAGGGCCTACATTTTTTAACCTTTAGATATCTCCATGAAAATTACTGAGTCGATTACTTACATTAAGACAAACAAAAAATGTATTGCAAGTTTTTTGAAATTCTTTGTCAACATGAGCAAACAGGGCATAATCTAATTACGTATGGCTAATTTGCATACTATGTGTTACTTGGCAGTTAGGTTCTATAGTTAAAGCAGAAGTAAGCAATATTTTTGTGTTAATATAAGTCTTAAATAGTTATATCTTCCGACAGCAATCACTTACATAGAGTGTTTGGACCGAAACACGGGTCTCTCAGTCACTCTGCTCTGCTCTGAGCCGAGGAGAAAACTTTTCTCGTATCCTACAAGTTTTATCCAATGAGGAGTGAGAACGGCATGAAGGGCTGTGTGTGCAGCCAAGGGACGCGCCTGAATGTGGTGACGTAGGGACGACGACCAATAGATCCATGACGAGGGCAGGGGCTGCTAACTCCATCGGCTGACAAGACGTTATGGTGCGTTCAAGGCAACCCGTAACTCGTGTTTTTCCGACCTGTGAAGTCGTACCAGTTCGATCTGGTACGAGTTCACGGGTCGTAAGTTACGAGTGGCCGTTATAGTGCACTTTCACAGGTAAAACAGGTCGGAAAAACACGAGTGGGTTGTCTGGAACGCTACAAAGTCGTAAGTCGTGACTTGAAGCTGTAATTTACGGTTTCAAAAGCCTGCCTGGAACGCAGCATTAGCCAAAACGACCGGATCGCTTACTTCTGCTTTAACTGATAGCTATTCAATGATATACACATTTGCTAATAAGCTGCATATTTTTACATTGGTAGTGGTCTACAGGCGAAGTTACATGTTACAAGCCAACTTTTCCACTAGATGGCATTACAACTGCATTTCAAGTTTAGTCTATTAGCTGCAAAATGACTATCGACATGGATGTGATCTGAGTTCTGTTGTAGCGGCCTAGCAGACAGTTTTCAAGTCGACTGTATAATTCTGTGGCAACTGTCATTATTATGCAATACTATTAAGGTGACAAGGAGTTCTTCAGAAACAGTCTCTAAAGGTTGTTGGAGTTACACTAAACATGTTTTTTGTGGCGTCTCCCTCAACCTCAGTGGCCACAAATCTCAGTTGTGACATTTCCCATGCAGTGAGGGTGAAGAATAAAGCAAAATGCTCTAGTATTTCACTTTCAGTGAGGTTTGTGAATAACCAACACAGCTTACCTGCCCTTTCAAAATGTTATTTCCAGTCGATTATTTCCGTTATTGCAAATGGTAGGACTGTTTGGCACTGAGCTGAACAAGTTAATAGAAGGTTTCGTTTAGTAATGAAATTATGAAAATGTCATATGTTTTGACCAACACATTAGTCAACATTGTCTGGACCAGTATGCATAGAGCACCTGGCTAGTGTGTTACAATTGACTCTAAGGATAAATCTGAACTGTTTAGCAGTGGAAACCCTGCTGCTTTTTGATTAGCCTAATACAAACACCACACTGCACACCAAATTCCTTTTAACTGAATTTCACATCGTTTTGGATCTCAAAAGACTTTTCGGTGACTTTATTATGGTCACCTGATAATAAATGAATAGCTTTGGACTTTCCAAATAAAGTTTGAACAAAACCCTCCTGCATCTAGTAAATAATGACTTTCACAATGCTCGGCTGGTCAGGCTTCATTGGATACAGGAAAATACAGTCAGGTGTAAAAGTAGGCCGTTGGCATAAAAAGTGACTGAAATGTGACGGTATATTCCTTTGATCAAGAACAGTATCACTTATATCATCTCACAGTAATACATTTTCTGGACTAAACAACAGTGAATAAATGAATGTTTCTTCAACAAGATTCATGCAGTAAAATATTTATTTAAAACCAAGTGAATAAAAACAATAAATAGTTAAATATAAATAATCCAGAGTTAAATAGAAAGGTCAATAAATAGTATGTTTAGTGTAAATACACTAATAGTTATTGTAACACATCATTTTGATGTTCAATATTAATCAAATTATTAAATAAAAAATAATAAATACTGTTCAAATGTCAAAGTAAAATGAAATAGACTGTGTATACAGTGTTTTCTGTCAGATTCATCATTTGACTCTAACACAAATTGTTACTGTAGTTAATGTAACTTATATGTAATGTATTGTGTCAGAGCACAAACAAGAATGTATAAAGTTTGTTAGACAGACTTTATGTATCCTAAGGCTCTGTTGATAGTGATGGTGCGGACCTGGAATCCCTTCAGCACTTTGCAGAGCCTCAGCCTTTCTTCATAGGTGTTACTAGGTTTGGCAGCCTTGAAGATAAGAAACAGTCATTAGGAAGGGTTTATTATACAATAACTAGTATGTAGCTATGTTTGAAAAAACAAACAGACAAACATATAGGGACACCTATCACTTACTTGCTGAGAGGCCAAGTCAGTGTACCGAGACTGCGGGAAGCAGCTCTGTTGAGAGAAAGGAAGTGATGTTTCACATTTTATTGTATATCTTGAACAATTTGATAGTACAATTAAAAGAGTTTTGGGATTTAACATGAGACTTTTCCCTTGAAGTGTTTCTCACAAAGTCCCCTTTCGGCCTTTCATAAGTATTTAACTTTTATAAAAACTGTGAAAGTGACACGGTCTGCTATCTGACTAGAAATTGCCTGGTAATGTCATTTTTTTCGTGTGTTAAATACTCTTCATTATGTAAAATGAGTTACCTCCATGACTTCTTTGAGGCTGGATAGAGTTTGCTCAAGTCCTTTGGCAGGGTCAGGCTGAGCTGCAAGAAATTTGTAGTAGTGATGCAGATCCTCCCTGATGCTTGTCCTACATGAGTCCTAGAAAGAAAGACAGCAAAGTTAGTTATATTTAATGTGTATACCTTCACTTAAATAATTTGATTTGACATTTCTTTCCAAAATATAAATTTGCATGTATAAAATGAAAACTAAAAGAGACATAACTTAACCAACCTCATCAAATTCAGATTTAGCAATCCCAGAGCATGCTGATTCCTATTGGGAAAACACAATTATTATTGTGATACAGTGGCTCAGTTAGACAGTAATACAGAGGTAAATATTCAGTTTGTTAGCATGACATGAAGTTGCATGATTAAATTACTCTATTGCTATTAGTTTTAATAGTATGATTTTAATTTCAGAATATACTGCCATGTTTTATACACGTGAATGAAAATTGTGAGCTCTCAGGACGTACCTTTGGTGCACACACAGATGGTGTGTTTGTCTCTGTGTTCAGCTCCACACTCTGCACTGTGCAGTTGATGCCATGGAACAGGTCATTCTATGGGATGTGAAGGAATTTAGCGATTTTTTTCTTAATTTGAAAACTGCAAATTAAAGTCACATTTAAGAGTAATCAATCCACATTTAGTTTTGGAAACCTACCCTTGAGAGAGTCTCAGTGATGTTCTGGAGAAGTACTCGTCCGCATGAGACACAATAGTCCGTCACTGAATCCTTCATAGGCATGGACTGGGCGGGCTGCCACAGAGGACAGATGAGCACCAGCAGCAGGAGTGCAGGAGTGAAGTCTGTCAAAAAGAGAAAAATAGTAGTCCATTAGTAAATCTTGAATTTCAGCTATTTTCTTGCAGGGAGAAGATATTGCTCAGTTAGTGCGTATCATACTCACAGAGCTTGATGAGTGACATCTTGGACTGTTGATTCTGGTTGATTCTGACTTGAACTCAGACATTCTTGGGTGTTTTATACTCAAGAGTGACGCAGGGATTTTCCTCCTCTCACAGCAGCGTGTTGACACCTAACTGTAAATTGAAAGGTTATGTAATTTCCTTTTCCCCTCACTATATCACTGCATGCCTTGGTGAAACTGGAATTAACACAGACACTAGGTAAAAGACATGTTTATGAAGGTTACCATGGAGCTGATGATGACTGTTCATTGTCGACATTTTCACAGGGGAGAGCAAAGTGAAATTATGTTATTTTGAACTGTAACCCTGAACAGTCATTGGTACAGTATTGTCCAGTGAATTCACAAATCATCACAAACAGAGACTTAACATTAATTCACTCTGTGAAAAAAAAAAAAACTTTTATCAACAATCTGCTAAATCTTACAAGAGCTGCTTTTTTAGATGATAGATATTTTCATTTATTATATATAATTAGGATGAAAAATCAGTTTCCATTTGTTTCATTGTTTAATTTTTGTTTATATTTTACAGAAGGTGAGAAAGGCAGTTCTCACAAATATTTTTTAATTTGTGATCTTGAGAAAACAAAGCTCTGTTATCTCAAGATAATGGGATAATTATAACTTTATCTCGCAATAATGGGATAGTTTCTCACATTATCATGCTATCATTATAGCATGATAATGTGAGAATTGTCCTATAATCTCAACATAATCTGATATTTATTCCATGGTCACAATGCTCTGTTATGTTTTTTTAATACATTCATATCCCAAATTGCAAATATTCCCTATCACATTATCTCTGTATAACCCTAAATAACAGCTTTAAAAAACCATCTGTGAGTATGGTCTCTGTCTTCATACGAGATTATAGCTTTTTAGGGGAATGATACACCTAAAGATTCATCTCTTAAAATATAAAAAGGTATGTTTTTTTGACATAAGTATCACAAATGGTCAAAGAATAAATAAATAAATAAAAACTCTGCAGCCATATGGAAATAATGATAACTTTAAATGTTTTTTTAACAGTTAATTTAAGTCATATGATGAGTGTATCATAGTTTTGCCCCAACAGTCAGAGCTGTTCCCCCTGTAGTAATCCTTCAGAAAACTCACTTACGTAAGTGTTAAGGAGAAATTTCAGAGTGTGACTGAACAGAGGAACTCAGTTGCACTCATCATTAATGCAGCTCAAAACTTGAGAATGCAAAAACAGAGAACTCTCACTTTCCAGTTTTACACTTGATGACACAATTTTTACGTGTTTTTTCATCATCATCATTTGGTTTTACAGTTGAAACCATTACAAACAGATTTCTTTGCAACATGAGATGCAAATGAAGTCTCATGAAAACTATCCAAACATAGACAAAAAAAATTTCACCATTGAAACATTTAATATTGGATTCTTTTTCTTTACAATCATTATACAGTACATTAATCAATAGAGCAAACAATAGAAAAAGGAAGTTTAACATTGTGTTAAATGACATTCTTAAAAAGCTGAGTGAAAACACTTAAACACAGCCAGATAACAAGGCATGTTCCTCATCCTGTTAATAAAGTATCTTGTCACATTTACATAGAATATGTCCATAAACCTTTTAAACAGATAAAATAGATATAGCCTATTTGTAGTTTGTAATTCATTAATATATGTTTTTTGTATGTTACGTTATAACTTTTTTTTAAGCATTGGTAAATCAAGCTTAACAAAAATCACATTGCATATTATATTAATAGGCTCTCCATGTCGATATGCCCCTCCTTTTGCCTCCTCTGTCTATTTGTTTTAACACAAAATAATTTTGTCTGATCTATAAGTATGGCCACATTTGAAAAATACAAATTTCTTTCAACAAAGTTCAAAATGTGTTCCAGATTAGCTCTTAATAACTTTTTAGGTGGTGAAAACTGTATTGTGTCTAAGTGATCAACTTCTCTGTGAAGCTAGCAGCACAGACGCCAGTGTTTATTATTTTCTGTTGCAACAGCTGTTATTATCGTGAATTCAAGTGAGTGAGTTTACAGTGGTGACACAGTGCTCGAAGTGAAGGAAAATAATTAAATAGCTAAATAGGGCATATCTAAAGAAGAACTGATACATCTTCTTGATCTTTATAGAGACAAACAAAAGATAGTGTTAATTGATCTTCTTTTAAGTGTGGCCTCTGAACGTCATCAGCCTCTTTGAGCTAAGTGAGGAACAAGATGTTTAGGGGCTCCCTCCGACTCCGCATCAACATACATGAGTGTACTGTGCAAAATCACAAAGAGGTAAATTAGTGTCAAGAGGATTCCCCTAATACTGTGAAATATGCTAGAATGAATCATGCTAGTAGAAGTGGAAATCCTGCACAAACTGAAAATCACCACTGTCCTTTGTCAACATCCTGTGATACAACACATTACATGTGTGTTAATACTACATCCTATTCACCTCCCCAGAAACAGTGAGCACAGATGGAGTTTCGTTAGTTAACACTTGTGACACTTAATGAAGCGGTGGTGTTGGATGGTGTGCAGGCGGACACACGTGAAGACAAGGGGGTTTTATTTAGACATAGCTTTCTCTGCCTGATGTCGCTGATGGCTGTGGGCGTGCCTGTTGCAGTAAAGAGGAGAGTACAGTCAGCACATGACGTATGACAAGACTCACTCATAATATGTACAGTAATGCGGGAAATTTGTGAGATATTAAAAAGGACAGGGAATTGACAGTGAGGTGAGAGCTTCACCTGGTGAGGTCCTCTATGTCCACCAACATAGCATCCTGCTCCACATGCAGCTCATCCCTCATCAGCAGCAACTGCACCAGCTCCTCATTTAAACCTGTGTGGGATTATAGATAGTAGTCATGAAAGGAGTCAGTATAAAATACAATATTTTGAACTGCAACATGAATGTGCCTCCGTGTTGGTTTTTTAAGGCTCACTGATTGAGTCTTCTAACTAGCATGTTGATATTTCAAAAGAATGCCCAAATATCAGGAAATCTGAATTCAGGTCAATATTATTTCTCAGTGATATTATTTATTAAACACAATGTAGAGTGTCTGTCGTTAGAGTCACCTGCCAACACTAATATTCCACAAACATAATTATAATTGTAATGGGGGAATTTGTACTTCCAGATGATGACAATGTGTCTTTTCTGTGTCCCTCTCTGTTTGTTCTGTGGGTGTTTGTTCTACTCACTCTGGATCTGCGAGTGCAAGTCATTTGTGATGACTTGCAGCTGTCCAAGACTCATGTCCCTCATGTCCCCTCTCCTCAAATTCCTCTTCATCAAACCCTCACTGATGTGAGGCAGATGGGGCAGCTGCATATATAAACACACACACACACACACAGAAAAGAAAAGAAAAAAAACAATATCAAAATGTGCAAAATGGCCCAGAATTGTCAGTAAAGGCCAACTCAGCTGAATCTGCATGTGTGGGTATTTATCAGGGATTGCAATTGAACTTTAGCTATCAACAGTTGGACAGATTTTCTGGACTTTTGTTCACCAGCATCTGGGGCTTTCTCCTGTTCACACACAAAATCCACTTTGAACACTGACTGACCTTCTGGTTAGACCATGCAAGTCATGTGATATTAATTGTTTTTTGTTTACTGAAACAGCATATTACTTTTGATTACTTTTGGATGTTTTATTGCCTTGAAACATATTTTTTATTGAGGTAATGAAACACCCACACATGCGCACTCTCACACACAAATCCTTGATCTGTGTTTCTCTCTCTCACTGACTAACCAAGTCAGCCACAGGCGAACGTCTGTGCAGTTGGATCTGCCTCTCCACCTCCACCTGCATTCGAGCCATAGGTCGAGCTAGTGCCAGCGCCACCCGGGCCTCCTCCTGCAGTCTCCTCTGCACCCGCCAGAAGCCACTGCAGTCATCTAGCGGGTCCGAGTCCTCTTCCGCCGTGTCCCGGTCTGATAACGAAGAGCTCTGCTTGCTCTGGAGAGGAAGTAGGTGAAATAATGATGTAACACCTAATGTGGTTCTTCTAGTTATTACAAACGCAATGAGAGTAGTGCAAGGGGACAGAATCACACACGCAGATACTACACTGACATTTAAGCTGTGCATACCACAGGGGACAGCGGTGTGTCCAAACTGGTCTCTGTCCTGCTGTCCTCAGCATCACTGTCTTTGTCACTGCTGCTGTCATTGACGTAACACACCTGCAGATTCACCCCACCCTGCAGCCTGGGAGAAAAAACACAAAGGGTGAAGAACATGAGAGAGAAAATGTGGCTGTTCAGTTGGACGCTCAAAATGTCTTCTAGTCATAATGAAACCTATAGGGAGACGAGGGAATTTACAGATTGAGTTACAACATCAAAACAAACAACATCAAATGAAATGCCAGCAGCATATAGCGCCCACATTAAATTCATCCTCAACAAGATGATCTGGGATGATCCTGACAGGTGTTTCAAAGAAATTAACATTTTCAGAGAAAGGAGTAGAAAGTGGAAAGGCCAGGAAATGTTTGGGAAAAAGGTTCAACCATTTGTACAATTGTAAAATGAATGATAACAAACAAATAACAGTTAGGTGATACCTGTACAATTCCCACAAAAAAACACATCTGTTAGCGCTCCGTACTAAACTGTATATAGGATGCTGGAGTCAGTGGAGAGTTGGCTGGGTTTTTTTGTACAGTGTGAGACAGCATCAGCCTTGCTGATTTGTCAGTCATTTCATTTTCTTTTTGGCAATGGCAAATACCAAATACTCCTGAAACAAATAACCTCTTTTTTGAAGAAGCTCATGAGAATAATGGTGGAGATTGTTGACCGACTTATTGTTGCTTTTTGGCCCCAGGCTGTTTTTCATGGTTTGTGTTTGGAAATGATACTGCATTTCAAAATAAGTCACATCCTTAAAGAACTTGACTGCCTTGCACAGGGTTCTGAGTGTGCCCTCATCCAGCAGAAACAACAACCGTGAACAGCAACTGTAACCTGGCCTGGACCTCATCATCTAATGCAAGAGGCCACCATGACGTCACGGAGTGACGCCCTGCAACCAGTTTCTTAAATCCCGTGCAGTGGTGAGGAACGTGCTTTCGGCCATGGAATGCACTGATGTCAGAGCAAGGTATGACAAGGTATGACATAATCAGTGTCAGCGAAACTAAATTAAGTCACAAACACAACATGAGGTCCTGCACTGCAGTTACACGGAAGTCATTTCAACCTCAACATTTCCAAGCCCTCAAAACATAATTCACCTATTTCCAGATCATGATGGTCTGAGTGAAAGAACCTAACAACCCAAAGTAAGCCCCGTCAACACCGGGATGAGAACAATAACATGTACAAAATATCACAAACTGGACAGGGTGGTGTTGGAATTTCCACCCCCAAACCAAATCCCAGAGGGTGCACTTTTTTTTTCTTTCTTTTTTTTATTAACCGCCACTGGAAGTCACATGTCTTCATAACCGCCAATCAGAACCATGGATTTATTTAAGGCATCACTTCCTCTTTCAAAAGCAGGCAGACTTCCCCATACAGTAGACAGCGCCACGGGGGAGGGGAGGGGACCATTGTTTATCAACGCCCCCTCCAATGAAAGAGTCTAAGTGGCAGAAAGTTACTGGAGGTCAAAGTCGTCATCAAGAAAGCAGAATAAAATTGTAGGTGTAGTGGCTTTGGTTAACCATGTTTTGTCTGATGTAATGCAACTCTTCCCACTACATCTGTCATCTGCATGCGTTTTGAATAACCTAACCTCAAGTACAGACACGAAAAATCAACTTCGTGGGAAAATGATTCACTGTAGTCTGGTTTCACGTGTCAAATTTACCATATAGCTTAATCCATTTATAGCTATTTATAGGTTTTGGAATGAAAACAAAAAAAAAATCTCAATATTCCTTAAAAAATTATTAGAAAAACTTTATTGGTATTAGAATTTTTATATAGACAAGAACATCTCAAATAATGCAATTATTTGAAGAAATAATATTTTTAAAAAAACTATAATTTGCTCACATTTGATGCATTTTGTAACAGTTTAGTGGGAGATAAGCCATTTTTGCATTAGATTATTAATATCAAATCTATAGCCCCCTGTGAAGATTGATTTAATTTATTATTTGACTCATGAAGCTAGGGGGCATCGCTAAGTTTCTATTTCAGCAAATCAGTACCTAACAGATGTTAACCACTGTGCCACCTCATACTCTTTCCATACAGGGGTATCTTTGTTCTGGTGCTGTAATAAATTATTGTTCAATCCATGGATGGTTCCCTCTGACTGACTGTAAACAATACTGTGACTTTCTGGGAAACCTTTCACTTTCCTTTTGCATTAACAGTTGACAGTGATTCGCTCATTCTCTTCCTCTGTTTGATGACAAGTCTGAGACAAGCAGCGTAATTCAACGGACTTGTGTAACCCCTCCTATTCCTCTGCACTCACCACTGTATGATTCACAGATTTCCCCAAAGCACCTTACTGTTTTTAGCCTAAATGTCTTCACAATGAGCCATCAAGTTATTCCAGTTAGTTTTATAGTAAAGCACATGTACAAATATCATATGGTATAGCTTAGTGCATCTATTAACTAAGAGCTATAGCCTAAAGTAGCCATAGCTCTTAGTTAATAGATGCACTTTGCTTCAGAGTTACTGAACAGCTCCCTCACCTGGTTGTCAAATAACTTGTATTTGCCATGTAGACTGAGCTCAAGCTATTAAAAACATTACTAAAAAAAAAGGCCACTGAGGTTAATGGTGAAAGTTGCAACACAGTGTCATGTTTTCTGTTTTGTGATGATCTATTTTTCAGATATCCCAATTTCTTTTTGTATTTACTTTTTAAGACAGAAAAAAAATCCTTTACCCACAGATTATCTTTCACATTGTCTGAAAAATAAAAAATCACCAAATTAGGGGATACATGCTTTTCACTGGACCTGAAAGTTGCTACACAGGCTGTCTGATATTTATGTCCTGGTTTGTCATCATGATGGGCAATTTGATAGCATGTGGTGTAATATTTAGGCTTAGAAATAAATTAATGAGTGGTAATGTTTTTTTCCCCTTAATCAGCAATTGAATCTTCCCAGAATAGAATACAGCAACGATCTGCCAAAGTGTCAGCTATCAGCAGCTAAAGCACAAAAATGTACCAACTTCAAAAAGCTACACTGATCAAACCATAGCACACTTGTACACACACACACACACACTCGATTCAAACCTACCGGGAGGATGGGCCATTCTTGCTGCAGCTGGTGTAGATGACTGGCTCGTCGTCATAGAAACTGCCAAGGGCAAGTTTCTGCCTGATGGACTCTCTCTCATTCCTCTGGGCCTGCCAGAAACCCAGAAAAATAGACAAATACAAAGAATATTAATAAAAGTGCTGTGGCTGTGCTGCTGTCTCTGCTTGATTGATCAAATAGGACACACACTCGTAGGAAGAAAGAATTATTGAGATGCCTGATGTCTGATTTGATTTAAATGCTATTTAAATCTGAGCTAAAAATACTTGTATGGTACCAAAGCATTTTCTAGTTGGAAGGAGGATAAAAAGAGAAATTAGAAAAAGAATGTAGGGGAGGTGAAGATGGAAAGAATGGAGCAAAGTCATCTAATCCATTTTCTTACATATTAGGATAAACCTGCCGTAAAACCACATATTACACTGCCATTAAAACTGTATGCTATTCTATCAAAGCATATTTTAAAACAATCTTCAGTTTCCTCTCCTCTACTGCCAAGATTGATCAATAGCCTGGCTCTCATTGTCATACAACCATTACAAAAATGTTGAACTGCAATTCCTGCAGATTTAAAAGGGAATTTTAAAGTCTCTCACATCAGTGTGCTGTCTCATCCCACAGTCAACAGACATGCAGGTCAGGTGAAGTGGATATTTACTTGCAGGTATAAGTGCATACAATGTTTATTCTTTTATTTTATAGACAGCCCTCTGATCACCCGGTTGTGTCTATAGTGTATGGTAGCTGTAGCCACTGTGGCGTCACCCATAGGTTTCTGAAGAGTGACTTTGAAGCCCAGATTGTGTTGCCATCTTGGCAGCAACTGGCTCCACCTGAATTCTGGCTAATCCAAAACTGGGCAGTGGGGTGGAGCATGTGTTGAACCAAGACCTTGGCGCATGCCAGCTGAATAACTGTGGAGACTGGAGAGCATACCCTCCTGACAATATGATAATCTGACCAGGCTGGGGCTAGCTGTGTAGCATGTGAAATTAATTATAAGAAAAGAAGCAATAGAAATGAAAGCAAAATTAATGGAATAAAGTTTCATGCTGAATACGCAATATTCCTTAAACTGTTAGCTATGTAGCTATAGCAAAACTAACAAGTAGTAGCCTACTGTGAACAGTGTCCTGATCATATTTCAACATGTTATTCTAACATGGATGGAAAGTATACAGTTAGGGTTTTTTTGTCTTTATCAAAACACCAAACTTTAGCTCTGTAAGGTTTTGGTAATCATCATTATGAAAGCAGAAGCTACAGTACAGTAAGTAAGTCAGCTTACAGTAAAGTGGTCAGAGACATCATTCTGCACTGCTGTTTCATAACTTCCCTTAGATGACAAGTCTCTTTGTACTGATATTTATCTCCAGACATGAAGTCTCATGTCATTTCTCAACTTCCTGAAGTTTCAGGGTCCCTAATTCAATCTTGACACCTTTTCACTTCTTCCTCTTCCAGATCATTTTCTCTTACTTCCTCATTTTACATCCTTCCCAAAATAGTTGATCATTTTCTCTTCATCTCAGCTTCCACTTTGTAGCTGGCTTCATTTCTTTCTGTTAACTTTTTTAACAGAAATATTTTGCTGCATAGGATTCAAAGATTCACAGTTTTCGTACAAACAAAATGCTTCAGCAGAACATGGTTATATGCTATACTGGTATCATGGGAGACATTAGTTTAATATAATAATAGGCTAAAAATAAAAATAATATTTCAAGAACAATGTGCTGAAAGCATTCACAGTAATTATTGGACTGTGCCAAACGCCCTGGCTGCCTATTTGTCTGTGTGCCTGACACACACTCTTATCAGCAGCCTTTGAATAACACTGCTAAAATTAGAGATGTGTCTCTTGTGCGTCAAGGTACTCTCTCTAAATAACCTGCCAAAAAACAGCGCAACACACAAACACACACATAAACACACAATCTTTTTGTGACGCATCATTAGATGAGACTGTGATGTAAGAGCATAAATCACAGTTGATCGCTTTCACTCCCCCAGCCAATGCTTGCCTCCCGATCATCCACTTCAGACAACTGGATGACCTCCTTACCTGCAGACCGTCTACACACAGATACAGTACACACAAATACACATGGATTCTCACACAACATATTTTACCATCCCTGAAGAAAATATAGTATGGCAAATGCTCCTTATGGTACAGAATAATTACATGTATGAATAACTGATAAAGCCTGTTGTATGATTTATAGAGAACATCAATCATATAGAGATGTAAAAGATATAGCGATGTAAAAGATAAAGATAAACACAGATAAGCAGGTAAATTGTCACGTATGAACACACCCACTCCCTTTACAGTCACACATCCATTCAGCCAATATGGCTGATTCATCTACAGCAGCATGTCCATGTTGGATACCTATCATGTATACCTGTAAATATGATGTTACATAGCTACACCTCTAAAATAACACACTACCACACACAAACAGAGCCACACACCTGGTAAACGCGTTTCTCCTGGTGAACCATCCTTCATCGCATCGTATTAAAACAGCTGCCGTGCCCTTTTCTACACTGCAGTGAAGCTAGACCCAGGAGACCCTCTCATATACTGCAGCTCTGTGCAGGAGAGGGAGGGAGGAGAGGGGCAGGGGAGAGAGGAGGGAGGGGGGGGTAATGTGCGAGCAGGAGAGGAAAGAGTGGGAAGAGACGGAAGCGGAGGAGGAGAGAGAAATGGAGGAGACTGCTCAGTGCTGCCACAGCTCTCATCTGTTATCTGTTCCTCCATCTTCCTTACACACTTTCTCTCTCTATGTTGCTCCTTTATGGAGTGAAACGAACAAATAGCTGCTAGAAATCTGTCCTGATAAGAGGAGATAGACGTTATAGATTTACAGAAATGAGGGCAGGGTGATGTTGTGAGCTAAAAGGCCAGGCTAAACATAGTCTGATAAATGAGACTTCAACACTGGAAAACAAAAGCATTAAAAAAAGGCTGCAGTTGATCAATGAAAGCTCCTTTAATAGATGCCGGTGCATTTGTAGCAACACTGCACATGGTGTCTGCATCTTGGCCCCAAGCTGGGCGGTGAATTTCTTTTAATTACATGCTGTATTTGTTTGTTTTGTCTCCTAAAGGAATCTCCTCCAGCCCCGTTCCACATCACATACTCAAGTGTGATGAGCTGAGAGAGAAACAAGGAGGAACAGGATGCACATGCCCACACGTGCATACAGAAACACAAATACACACATGTATAAATACGCACACTCATACTCAGTTAGTTCCCACACTGCTGTGTCACAATGCAGCAGTGGGATGATTAAACAACACAACACTCTGAATCATTTTTCATCCGTCATCAGCATCGGAGGCTAAATATCCTCAGACTCTCCATGACATGCATTTGTCTCGGGCCATTATATCCATTTATTATATGAGTATATAACTAATATACCAATACAGAACCAGATATAGCAAAGCCTAGGAGTACAAACGCTGCTGTGTACATATTGTTCTATATGGTATATCCTCAGCTTTTGCTTTTATTTATTTTTAATTCTGGATCTTGACTTGAGGTAGTTTTTTGTTTTTCTAATACCTTGAGAAGTCTATTATTTGGAGAAACCGGGACTTATGTTAAACCGTTTTCTCTCTCTCTCTCTCTCTCTCTGTTTGGTTCAGAGCTGTGGTGGACTTTGTCAAAATAAATTAACTGAAGAGGGAGTAATTCAGCGTTTGTGTGGCTCACACAGGAAAAGGGAGAGTCAATCACTCACAGAGATGCTGGAAAGTCTGGTTCGCCCTCCACCGTAACAGTCCTCTGCCTGTGGTGCAAAGATATCCTGGAGCTCCTCGGCCCAGCTGCGGCTGTTTACCATGCAGCCTCTTCCTCCATGCTGGAGCTGCATGTCACAGTTGCCATCTCCGTAGTCCTCCCACCAGTGGCCTGTTTTGGCCTGTCTCCTGAATACTTCTCCCTCCTCTTCGTCCATGTCCACATCATAGTCCTCCATGAAGACTAGCTGTGGGGAATGGGTGAAGCAAATGTCATGTTTGGGGGAGGGGTAGGGGAAAAGACTAAAGACAGATGGAGTATGTAGGGGACAGATTCATGACAAAAACCTGGAGTAAATGTCAATTTTTAGTTTCCATGTTAAAACATGTTTCTCATTTTTGTGTATGTAAATAGAGTTCCTCCAATTTTCCTAAACAGGAATATAATAAAATGGTATAGTCAGCCATCCTAATTTTATCACCTTTAAAATTCTATATAAAAGCACATGCAGTCCATTGCACTCACCTATGTTGATGAAATGCAACCTCTCCTTAGGATGCTTGAAGCACAAAAGCAGCAGTTAGAAGAGATAAACTCAGTAGTGAATAAAAGGACAACTGTTTCTCCCATGCTGGACAGAGACGATAACCACTCAGAGATGAATCTTAAGATTTCTTCCTCCTCTGCAGAATAGTTTGCGTCCCTGTCCTCAATTCTGTGTGTGATTCAAGCCAAGACTTGAGAGCTGTAGTAAATGAAAAAAAAACACCCACACAGACGAGCATCCATGGTTCCAAAGAGATGAGTGCTGCACGTCTCTGTTGTCACGTGTGGTTTAGTTTCAGTGATGTGGTCACGCGATGACCAGAGGAGATATCACCATGTGGAAATATATAGGAAAAGACAGAACTGGGTTTGCACGCTATAGTGCACAGGAACAATGGACTTGGGAAAATTAGAGAATGTTCCAGAAGAAAGGTTGACTGGATGATCTACAACACTCATGGAATTGCTCCCCATCACCAGCATGTCAGACACAACCAGTCCTCATTGCAGCAGTTTTGCTAAAGCAACAGGATTAAGGGTACTCAAGGAGTTTCTCGTGTCTGAATGACCTTTTTCACTCGAGCAGAAGAAATATTTTTTTTTTTTTTTTTTTTTTACACTTTTGGAAACTTACTGAATGGAGTAACAGAAAACCACTGAAAAGCCAGTGCATTAGTGCACAGATACAACCATTGAGTCCCACATGTTACCTTTGGGGTTAGGTCAGGAGATTCAGTTTTAGGGCAGTCCTAGTATAAAAATTGAAGGCCCATGCACGTTGCAAGCCTCTGCTTCACTTTCTCCAAGAGCGTAGAGATCGATATTTAGCCCTTTGCCAAAATATGTAGGACAATAGTGAAGACGCCAAACCAGAGTTTACTTGGAAACTAAATCTCAGAAGTCACTGGTAGTTTCAAGAGCAAATGGTTACTTGCTTGAAAATTGAAATTAAAAGTAGATTATGGATACCTGAGGGAAGGGAATGCCAGAAGTGCATTTACAGATGACACATGAATCACCAGATTCTAAGTAAAAATATTTTATTGAATGCTCAGTATTACAGGACACAGCACCTGAAAGACAGAGGGTTATGGTTAAGAAACTAAACTTCATAATGTGAAGGCATAACAGTAACAAAAGTTTGGCTTACCTTTTGTTGTTCAGTTTTAAGGTTGTAGATTATTCCAGTCAAATGGGGGAATAGGTTGTAGATTATTCCAGTCAAATGGGGGAATGTCTTGTCCTGCCGAGTGGGGAAACCATGGCTGCCAGTGGTCAAAGCCTGGTTGTGGGTACGATCGAACCTGGGGTCCAGATTTGTAATCAGCTTGAGGCATGTATTTTTGGTAAGATAGTAGTTTACCAGCCTTTTGTTCATCCATTGACACATATGGAGCAAAAGGGAGATCTTGATAAGGGACATATGGCTTCATTGTGCCTGGATAGACACCACTGGTGGTTGTGGTCGTACGGGCACATGGTTTAGTCGTTTGTGGAGCAGTTGTGGGAGTAGAGGCAGTGGGCTGAGTGGGCTGAGTGGGCTGGGTGGGCTGAGTGGGCTGAGTGGGCTGGGTGGGCTGAGTGGGCTGAGTGGGCTGAGTGGGATTTGCAGGCCGAGTTGTAGGACTTGGATTTGCGTATGGAGGCTTTCCATAGTAATGCTGGATGATCGGGTAGTAATAAATTTCAGAGCCATTTCCTTGGCCCTGCTGCCCCATTGGATAGTAGTAAGGATAGTAATAATATGGAGGATAAGAGGGAAATGATTCTGTGTTGGTGGCAGGTCCAGTGGTAGTGGTTGGTGCCACAGTCGTGGCGAGAGGGTAATGGGAAGGGTAGTAGTAATAGTAGGGGTAATATAGGAGGTATGGATTGTACGGATAAGCAGGAGGCTTGGTGGTTGTGCCAGGTTTAGCAGTAGTTGAAGGAGCAGCAGTCGTGGTTGGTCTCATATTCTGCATGTAGTAAGCCCAATAGGGATAATATGGACTTCCTGGATCATAGTAGGGCAGATTTGCATGTCGTCTATGACGATGCTGGCTCCAGGGCCCATGGGAGAAAGGTAGGTTCCAGGGATGCTGAGCAGACTTCGGGGGTGTTGAATCAGGACTTGGCAACATGTGGCAGATTAATTTCACTGGAGTCTCCTGCCAACTCATTAGAATCACATGGTTTCCATTCTGGAACAGGGAAAAAAGCAACTTATATAATTCATCTCTAGTTAAAAAAATATAAGAGTTACATTTACTTCGCCAATAAAATGATCTGATACAATAGTAATTAGGAGGATACTGAATGCATAACATGTAGAATGACACCAAATATCTTAAAACAATTTCCCACTACATAAAAACAGATACTCCATTTGGAATAAAAAAAAAAAAAGTACCTCTTGTTTCACATTGCAGCCATTGTAGGGAACCACCAAAACAAGACCTAGAGCGTTCTGCTTCAGCGAGTATCCACAAATTTCAGGAACCTGGATCAGAGGAAGGTGACGTGCATTGCCTAAGAGGGAGAACAGAGCCGCTATTAAATTTACATTCACATGTCAAATGTTTCCAACGTCAACATGGGTTCAGATTTTTTTAGCTAATCTTGGTTGAGTTACAATACCCATGTCAAGCTGCAAATCAGCAGCTCCAGGTCCCATGGCTTTCAGCTTCATCTTGGTTTGACCACAATGCAGAGTAACATTCAGACGCCTCCATGCTGCCTCATTGGCCATCTGCTCAAGTGTCCCTTTAAAAATTCAGACATAAAATCAATATTGGCCATCTCCTTTGGTTTTTAAATAGTCAATTTTTCCCATGGACATTTGCACATACAACCGTATATCAAGTTAAATAACTAGGCAGTAAAACTTTACCTGCGTCTCCTGTTTGGTCCAAATCAACATGCAGCCATCCATCGTTACCAGGGACAGATCCTGACTCAGAGCTCAGCTCTCTGCCATTGAAGAGAATGTTTCCAGTCCTTACTTCCATCACTGCAGCCTCACCATCTACCTTGTCTTGTGGAGCTTTCTTGCTAAACCATCGCAAGCTAAAACAAGTTAAACTCGGGACCAAAGAGCACAGGATCAGTATGACTGCTATAGTTTGACACGATCTACGTTTCCCTCCAGTTTCACCTGCCATACTGAAGCTGCATACCGGAAGCAGCATGGCTGGAGCAGATGGAAAGCACTTTCCTGAGAAATAGGGTTAACACAATGATAGCTTTTTATACTGAGTAGACAGTGGTTCCTGTTCACCAACCAATCAGATTAGAGTACAGCTTGCACCTGTGTCAATTAAGGGACAACAGGTGTGCTTGTTTAGAGGCTGCCATGTCTAATTTCACTGTCACCATAGGTCATTAAGGGCAGATCTGTATTTTTTAAGATTGGCATGACATAGGAGATATGCCATTCATATTACAGATTGTTTTCGATGTGAAGATATGTGACCTATTATCTCTAGTAGTGTATTTTATCAGCATATACGCTGCATACTTTATGATGCCAGAAATCCATCCAAATATATATAAATCCAAATATAGTATATTGAATGTATGATGTAATAATATTGTTTCTCCAGTGCCAGCTATTGATGATTTATTGATGCTACTGGTGCAATTTCATAGACACCCCCAACTAGTGAAAGTAGCTACTGACAGAAAATACAAACATGAACTTTGTCTTGTAAAACATGAAATAACTAAATGATAACCGACTGAGAAAGGCACAACAGTTCCAATTTAAAACCAGTAGATTTGATAATATGTTTCATTATTTATATTATGAGCTTTGGCCTCCTCTCCTCATGTTCTACAAAATAAAGTAAACCACATTGCCACATAAGGAATATTTGCAATCAGACCTGCAAAATATAGACAAGGAGCAGAATATTACACTGAAAGAGGCAATGGACATTTCTGACAATTCAGTGCCATATAAATTATGATGTAAAATAAGAGGATAGATAAAACTTGAAAGCCTTGTGCAAATATTTTACATATTAAATAATTGATTTGTTTGCCCTGAGCATGTATTATTGCACAATTTAGAAGTAGCCTATGTGCCCACCAAGCAGCAGGCAGAGTTCAGAGCAAAAAAAAAAGTTTTTGGTAACTCTGGAGATCTATTGGACTATAATACATTGCTAATGGAGAGGCTTGGCAGTAGAGCTTAGACTTCCTCTCTGATAACTTATCAATGTGCTATACTGTCTTAAAAATAATTTCACAATGTCTGTCCTTGACTTCCCTTTAGTAAATTATGTCAGTTCATCTTTTGAGGTAGTTAGGATGCAAGTCATTTAATTCACAACGGTTAAAAAAAACACAAACACTTCCTACCAACTCTTAAAATATACTGCCACTTATGCAGCACATTTGATAGTATGTTATAGGATGATAAGAGTTTTCAGGATGCTGCATAAAGCAAAAAGGATGCATCTTGCTCGACTCAATCATGAGCCTAAAACTGGTAAACGCCAGAGTTTCGCCTGTGGAGAGTCCCTAAACACCCCATTACAGGCCCACTGACAAAGCTAGCAACTTGAAACTACACTTTAACCTTTCAGCTGCCCCAGGGAACTTCAAAGACTGACACATCCACTTATGTTATTCAAACCATTTATTGCACAGTCACACTCTAGCCACGAAAGGGTTGAGGGAGAGGTTGGGGGGGATAATGAGGGGGGTAATGAGGGTGATGAAATGGATATGGAAGGTGGACATGTGGATGGTGGTGATCAGGTTTTGCTGTTGTTGGTGGTGTCGTCGTCGTCGTCGTCTGTGGCTTGGGGGTTGGATAATATGGAGGGAACATATAGGGAGGAAACTGAAAGGGAGGAAACTGTGGGCTTTGTGGTTTTGTAGCTGCTGTTGTCGTAGTTGTAGGTGCTGGAGTTGTTGGTGGGGGTCCAGGCAGGGGCCAAGGGAATGGAGGATAGAAAGGAAAAGGAGGAAATACTGGGGGAGGAGCCTTGGTAGTTGCAGCTGTTGTGACTGGAAGAGGGTGTGGAAAGTAGGGATGAAGCGGGAAATAGTATGGTGGAATCTTAGGCACGTCTGGTTTCTTTGTCGTTGTAGTGGTTGTTGGAGGGTACTGAGGGTATGGCATGTAATAGAAATAAGGATTTTGTGGATTTGCCCCAGGGTGCTTGATCAGGGGCATCTGGGGGTATGTCGGATACCCAGGTGTCTGTGGTACAGCAGATGTGGGAGCGGATGCTACAGGTTTGGGGCACCAGAGTGAGACTGGGACTCCTTGCCAACGCATTGGCAGCATATAATTTCCACCCTTGAGGGAAAAAAAACAAAAACACTGTAAACATTACAGGGCTTCAACATTCAGATACATTAAATTTTCCCCCCAAGTTACCATCGAGTTAAAAACTTTAGCAGTTACTCTGCAGGAATTACAATTTGCACAATTGTTTAGCATCAACATCCTTGTTTGAGGAAATACAGTTACCTCTTGAACAATATTGCAGCCATCAAATGGAACCAACATAACAAGGGCAAGGGAGTTCCTCTGCATGCTATAGCCACATGTAGAAGGGACTTGGGACAGAGGCATTGGAGATGCATTTCCTGTGGGGATTAAAGACAGAATCTCAATGGTACCAGGCAAGCACTGGTCCAAATACCTACAACATAAAATACCCTAGGTAGCCTACTTAGATGAACCTTGTCACGTTACCTTGTTCCACTGCAAACTGTGAAGCTCCAGGTCCCACTGCTCTGAACTTCATCTGGTCTCCACCGCACTGCAGGGTAGGCGCCATGCGCTTCCATGATGCCTCTTTGGAGCTGGCATCATGTGCTTGTCCTTTTGACCAGCCTGACAGGGGGTGTAGAGACCATTCAGATCATTTGTGATGCAGTGAACAATTTAGTCAGTCTGTCAGAAATTCAACTACATAGTACAAGTTTTACACACACACAAACACACCACAATCAGATTTACAGCTACCTGTAGAGTCCGCTTGATAGGCCGCTTCATCCTCGGCAGAAGCATTTGAAGAGATTTTCCCGGTTCCGTCTACGACTTGGGACGCAAGGCTTGACCCTCTACCGAACACGATGTTCCCCTCCTGATATCCTATCGTTTTGCCTGCGTCGGCTTCCTTTCGCCCTCTTCTTTCAACTTTCTGCAGTCCGAAACAGTCCACTGTTTGCGCCAAATAACATGCCAGAATAAAACCTGCGGCCAAGCAAGCTGTTGCGCTTTTCCTTTTTCCTTCATGCATCATCGTTTTGGGCGTTATGCATGGACATGTGGAGGAGCCTGGCTATTTGAACTGCGGCTTTTACTGCTAGTGGTTACGACAGGTGCTGCTACAGCCAATCACACGCTGCGGCGTTATTGACAATCATCTGAGATTGGTTACACCTGGGTAAAACGTCAATGCCACCATAGGCGAGGAGGCAACGGGCCGGGGTAGGAAGAATCATAGATATAGAAACGTTTCTATATCTATGGGAAGAATGAGCTTCGCGTGGACCTCTGTGTCATATAGGCCTATTGCAATTTATTGAAAAATATAATATACCGTATTGTAGATTTTATAGGTGTGGTTCCCACTGTTGGTTCCCTTACTACAATACCCACCATATTTATCTTTACCATGTGTAAATATTGCAAAAAAATAATAATAATATTATTATTAATAATACTAATAATAATAATAAAAATAGCAGGCTACAATTAGTTAGGATGTTGGTGTATCATGCCCTATGACTGTGATGTTTCCCTCAGATAGATAGATAGATAGATAGATAGATAGATAGATAGATAGATAGATAGATAGATAGATAGATAGATAGATAGATAGATAGCCTACTTGATTTCATTATTCATTAAGCACAACCACTCTGCCATCTGTTGGAGAAATGCTGAAAATGTGTTGACAGGGTGGGAAAATGTGTGCAAAGGGGAAGTTTGAAAAATGGATCAAGAGCCATTTATCATAACAAAATAATGGAGCTTCAAAGTTTACTTTTCTAACCTGTGATGAAGTTCTTTCTCATAGAAAAAAAGCTCAGCTTCATAACTGACCGTGAGGTTATATAAGAGCAAAAACAAACTAATTTGAACATTTACAGCTCCATGGCAACTGGTTATGCTCCAGAAAAGCCAGTAAAGTTAAGGGCCATGAGGTGAGATTTTAGCATAGTGTGTTAGTGTGCAAAATAGACTCAATCTGACAAGATTTGACATTTTTATGTGTATTTCTATTTTTTCCCACAGGTGTGTGTATGATTGACATTATATTTCAAGATCCAGTTCCTCAATGGAGGTCAAGTTAACACTCACAGTGTTATGTACTTAATAATTGTTTCATGGTGGTTCTTTGTATTAAAACCAGTCAGTCGGCTGCTATGTTTACACATTGCAGTAGGCAACTATTTCATCTCCAAGGTTACTGACAACACCAGCAAGTGTGAAACATTGATGAATATTTGACTACTGCTGAGGTGAGTGTACTACCTTGTGTTTACTTAGGTGTCCTATTTCAATAATGCATCCCCGTCAAGTTTAACATTTAACAGGCCTTCTGCCTATTTGTTTTTTGTCATCTTTTGTGTCTCATTATATGATAACTTATTTTACATAATACAGTATTGCTACCTGTAATGTCTACTCTGTGTCTATTGTTCTCCAGGAGAGCAACAGAAGCAGTGAATGTTAATTCATCCTAGGACAAAGAAATCAATAACTTCAGTACAGTCAGAAGGACGGACACAAAGATGAGGTCCAGCCTTTCCTGTGAGTCTTAGTACAGTGAAATCATCAAAGTACAATGGGATCATCTTGAGAGAATCATAAAATAGTGACAGTATTTAGGTCAATGTTTAATTCTCCTGGACTCAATGCCACGGTAACTTGTTTTGCCACAGATGCCAGTGCTGCTACATTAGGCCATGAGCTGCTGTGCGTCTTGAAGGATCATGTGAGACAATTCCTAGTCTCATTTCACATATGTTTTAATCAAGAACCATCTGGCATATTGTTTACTTTTATTCATTTGTTTTTCTCTGGGTTTGATAAGAGGAAACTAGAGGGCTGTCCACAGTCTCTTAGTGACCCACCTCCCTATTGTATCAGAGCTGCAGGGGTTCTGAGGTACAACAGAGAGTCTGACAACCACAGGATGAATTTGACAGCAATTCTTCCACCGGTACTCAGATCAAATTTCTACATACTGTTGTTAATTCATATTTAAAGCTTTATTCTACTTACCCAACATTAAACATTTTTCTAGCCTCCACCTCTGACTGAATGCACACTGAAATGTGAATACTGTGGGGAAAAGGCCAGACCTTCCCTCGATCTGACATGGCTGCACGAGCCTGAGGTGAGGAAGACAGTACACGTACAGAACCACATTTCCCAAACCTATGATGCACTGTTGATCCACTTTGCATCCACCCTAGACAGCTCCGGTCTTCTGTTGTGCCCAGCGGCAGCAGCTCTGTGAGATGCTACTGAAGCAGAGATGTTTGTTAGAGCGGAGATGCGACCTGAAAGTTGGTGCTTCAACATCAGTGGAAGAGCAGCCAGTCACAGAGGAGGAGAAGCTGCTCTTCCGAGGCAGGGAGATGGAGGATCACAGCGAGTTTGCCATGAGTTTACCTGGTGGAAATGAGTACGGATTTTCATTTTAAAATGACAAATATAATCGCTTGTAATTGTAAATACTAATAATACAAGTACTATGGACTGATGTGAGAAATAATGAATTTGGACCTTTTCATAGAACACAACCAGAGCTGGGAATCCAGGAGGATTATTCAATCCAGCTACCTGTGGCGGAACCCTGTGAGTAACTACTCCGTGATGCAACATACACCCTGCCAACTTTAAATCTGTTTAAGTTTACCTAAATATAATACACAAAGATTGCTTTTTGAGACAAACACTTTTGTTCTGTGCTTTTGTTTAGTTCCCCAGATATCAAAGTTCAGGTTCCGGCTCTCGTGTCCTCCAGCAAAAGGGGGCTGGATCATATATCCCAGTGGCATAGCTGAGAAGTGCCTGAAAAATGAAGGGGAAGACGTGCAGGCATTGGTGCCATTCTGTGACGAGAAGCCAATTCACTTTGGCTTATGTCATCATCAGGTACCCTGGTTTCTCTAATGAGGGGAGATGAATCGGCATAAAACTGTGTAATAATTTGCATTCATGATGATACATCTATATTTGTATAGTCTAGTCTTTACCCACCATATCAGTCTGGTCAAAAATAAGAATGTTCTAAATTAAAGAAAGACATCCTGACTTTGACCCTCTAGTAGGGCCCACGCTCCAAAAATAGTACGCTAGTAGTTTCCCACAATGCACTTTGATCTTCATTGTTTGTGAGACCCCCTGTGTCTGGTAAATGCCTGCATTTTCTTTTCTGTTTCTTTGTTTTTGTTCTTCTGGTATGAAGCTGACTTTGGAGAGTCCTTTTAATAACAAAAGATTTTTAGTGTTTAATATTTTAACATTTAATCTCACCCTTTGTGTTTTTGCAGGATGGGGCACAATTTCTTCGCAAATATTATTGCGATGGAATGAAATTTCTTACCCTGTTTCATGACGGCTCTGCTCAGGTCTTGTATCCTCTCAGGTTTCATGTGTGAGACTTTCAGCTGCTTTTGAGAAGAGACCAGTAAACACTAGGAAACGAATAAAAAAAGAGCAATGTGGAAGTTAATGTAGATTGCATTATGAAACATGCAGTGGCTGTTCCCATCCTTATCGTCATGGTCACAGTTATCCCTCAGGCCTCCTGGCTGTTGTTGTTGTGGTCACTAGGGACAAAGGAAGGGTCTGCATCGTATATGATGACAGCAACGCCCCCAGTCAATTGATTAGAGGTGTGTTCCAGTCTGACGGCAGGGCGACATGTTATCACAGCAATGGAAACATATGGTACGAAGTGTTGATAATCATTGTATTGGAAATAAATGAAAAATGCAAATTTTATAATTACGTAAATGAGGCTAATTAATATATTGTTTATATATGAAAGGGTGATTTTAGGATTATAAATGATTGAGGAATAACAGAATTAGTTTTGTCCATATTCATGTGCCCGTGACATTAACAGTGTGTATGTGTGTGTGAGCAGGCTGTCCTTAAACAGATCAGGGGGTCAGTGTTTGGATGAAGCAGGTGCCAGAGTTCGACGGTGGAGCTGGAGCAGTCTGAGCCTCACTTCCACCCCCCTGCACCCTGTCTTCCTGTCCTTTAACAAGGCTGTGGGGGTCCGAGTCCTTGGGAGGGAACAAGTGTTTGTGTCATTCTTAGCACGAGGCCAACAAGCAAAATTCAGCGTGGGGTCCTGCTGTGCTCAGGTAAAAGTTAATCAGTTTTCTGATGTTCAAGGACAACCACCACTGCAAACACTTGCAGTGTTTTCTTGTTTTTTGTCTTTATTAATCTTGAAGGTCCTGGAGCCTTCTTTGACACAAAGCTTTTTTTCTCTTCTCTCTTTCAATTATTTCTGCACCTTAGGTTTAAGACATTTTAAGCTTACAGTATATAAATTGCCATTTAAAATTATTTGATGTTTTATTTATGCTTGAATATGCATCGCTTTTTATATTTAACATCAAGTGTGTTGTGCTTAATATGAAATTCACATTAAATTGGTTGGTTTTTCGAAGACCGCATCTGAAAATAAACTTTTTTTTAGGGTGAGTCTACAACTGATGGGCCTCCTCCAGGACCACCAGTAACAAAGGAGGAGCTGTTTGTGTTGGCAGCCAGAGTTAAGATCCACCTGGTCATTCAGCAGCTTCACCAGTACCTGATCGTGCCCTCTCATCCCCTGCTGCCCAAGATCACACAGGCCCCTCACCTCCACATTGTTGCCCAGAGGCTTCTGGAGGCTAGTGCTCATGTGGCAATGAATGACAGAGAAAGAGCTTTTATCCACAAATGTCTTCAGGATTGTCTTTGATGTCTCCCTAATAAAAGTGCACCGTTACAACTCGACAGTCACAGAAGAATAACAGCATTCAAGGTAGCTCCTACGATAGCAAATAAATATTTTTCCAGAGTCCATCTAGACAACTTCATTGATCCGAGTGGTATTTCATAATATAACGCAGAATAGATTTCACATAGTATGTTGTGTCCTCTGGGTCAAAGACCTTATCGGTTCATAGCTAGGTGTGAAAGTACAAAAGGTGCAAGGTCACATTTTTCCCACCAATTCTCTCAACTTGGCCTGGGTCACTGTTTGCTCGCACACATCATGAAAAAGTGGTGTCCATTTAACTTAAATGCTTGCAAAGTGTTTTTTTCCCCCCTTTGGTGCATAATAAACATAGAAACTCACTGCAACTGCTGTATTTTATCTGGCAGCTAAAGCTCACAATAGGATTTCACCATATTCAATGTCATGAATATGCTTTATAGTCTGTTCTGTTTCATCTAACCAAATCAGAGTAGGGCCCCAGGTCTTCCTAATAACATTAGGTTGAACAGATGGCTAAAGATGTGCCCTCATGACCTGACTTGAACAAGCAGGTTGTTTGGTTTTTACCTCCAAAGCCATTCAGCAGATTGTGTATTCTTCTTCTCTGGGTTAGGGTTAGACTGAAGACTTAAACCTTGATGACACAACTGAGGAGAGTCATCATCTCATGCCCCCCCAATGCTTTGTCACTTCTCTCAGTAAACTTACACACCACTTAAATAGTTACAATATGTTTTATTAATCTTCTTAGCTTCCTCCAAGTTATGCAAATATAAAAATTATTCAGAAATCATACCAAGACACAATTCCCCAATGTTATTTTCACAATAGTGATGACAGATTTTAAGTGTTGCTTTTTCTACACAGCTAAGCTACTTTTAGAACAATAAACTTAAAATTCTACATATGGCTCAGTGGTACAAATGACATGTTTTTTTTATTCACATAGATCTTTTCTATGGAACAAGTTAAAGACTATAAGAATCAATGTTAAATCTGTCCGTATGGGACCACTGTCGTCACCTGGATCAAATCTGCAGTTGTTTGAATAGTACAAGAAATGACAGAAGGGCCGGCACCCACTCTGGCGTCAGGGGCGGGATGTCTCGAAGGGACACAGTGAGGAGTGATGGGGGCATCCAGTCTGTGCTAGCAGTCCTCCTGCCTTCAGCGCAGACGTTCATAAACATCACTTCACAGCCCAGTGAGAAACCCACCTCAAACCTAGAGAGAGACAGAGGAAGGGGACAGTCAAATACCAGAGACACATCTCCACTGATTGGTATGTTTCACAGGTTAAAGGATAAAAAGATCATTGGATGGATAATTAATATTGGTGATAACAGTGCTATGATTACAGTTGTACGTACATGGAGGGGCTTTTAGCTCCAGCCAGGAATTGTCGAGTAGGGTTAGGAGTGGTGATGTGGCTTTGTGTTCATGTGAACGTTCATCTTCATCTCGTTGTCCAGGATTTGCACAAGCTGCTGCATGGAGGGCAGGTGACCTGACTCTAGTTTTGACCACACTGGCACATCTATGGAAACACAGTATTTGCTTCACTGTCATTTTTTGTTCCAGGCACACAACTTTATTAAACTTATGGTATCATAAACTTGTGGTTTGCCCATGCCGGGACTTCTACTCACCATTTAACGTTATTTCAAATGCTCCTGTAGACATTAACTGGTTTTCAATCATATTGCTGAAGAAGAACACCATCATGCAGGCATAAATCTGAGAAAAGTACAAGAGAAATGCGAGTCAGAAACATCATTCCCACGATCTTTATTGGCCGTTGAGTTTCCAGTTCATCTTGAACTGTGCTCACTAAATGTAGCACAGGAGCAGTGCACTGAAAAGGGACAGTTCAATTAATGAAACTATGAGGACAGAGACCCCAAAGGAGGACGGTGGTGCTCTACAGACAGATCAACATGATGGTGTTATAGGAAACTCCAACAGTCGCTAAACAACAAACACTTTTCAGTATGATAGCACTGGGCAAACTTCATCATTCATCAGCGTTATACCAAGTTTATCTAAACATATACTGTTTGTTATAGGTGAATCCTCATGTCTTCCGCATTTGATTCTTGCTGGCTTGTAAGATGGTCAGAAATGGAGTTGTGTTATATATTCTCACATAAACCTCTAATTATTGGATGACAGGATTTAAGTGGAGTGAGATTATGGAGAAGCGAATTACTCACACTACAACAGTTAATGAAACTTGATTTCTTTCCAACACTGTTTGATTTACTGATAGCTTTCAGGATATATAGAAATTATGAAACAAATATTATCAAGAATAATTCTGAAACTTTATCTACAATGGCTCTAAATACACACAAAGCCAGAGATGCTCAAAACATTTTATCAGACCAGTTGTGGCTTAGATTAAGAACAGAAAGCTAATTTAATGGTAAAACAAATCCAAGCCAAATGCTTACCAAAGCCTTCTACGCTCTGGATACAATTACAAGGTTTTCTGTTAGTTATCGGTTTAAAAACCAAAACCACTAGATTATATCAGCCTCAGCTCTCCGTTAAAGGAAAGAAAATGTGATAGTTGCAAGATTGTGTTATTAGGAAATATCTGATTTTCACAGTCACTGGCCAATCTCCCTCTGAGCCTTTGGGATGTCTGCAGCCCTGGGGATACACAGATCCAAGCCAAACAATACTTAACAACACAAGCTGAAACCCCTGAATGAACAGCTAATGAAATCCCATGGGCTGCATTGTACTTGACACACACTTGTGTGTACACAACTGTCTCAGAAATGTAGCCAACCTAAACCTCCCTTTTCTTCACATCCAAATCCAGTGTTCTTGTATAATATCTGTCAAAGTAACCTGCAAAACAATGCTCTGCTGCATCATTCTAACTGTAGCCCTGTACCACGCTGTTATGCCTGAAAATTAACACACTATGTGCTTCCATAGGTTCAGAGCTTTATTTTATTAAATCTAATCCTAAATCTTACCTTATTTCCCTGTCCCCACTCCCAGATGCCTGGGGCTTGCATACCAAGGAGGGCAAATGGATCTCTGCCGATAATAATCAGCCCAATCACCAGCAGTTTGAACACAGACAGGAAGGAAGCAAAGTGTCTGAGGAAATAAAAAAAGAAAATGCTTTTAATACAATTTCTAGACACGACTACATAAAACAGACGAGGTCTAAGATCTACAGATTTAATTTCCTCAAAAATATTACAATAATGACCTCACTACTGACACAATTCTAACTACGTTTATTGAACTCTGTGGAAGGAAGTTGGGTGTGGCCTTTGATTGGTATAATTTGAGCTTCACTGAATAGAATAAACGCAACGACATTGAACATGCAATAATAGATTCTTCCCAATCAAACAATTACTGCTGTAAATATTGTACATTCCCGTTGCAGAACATTCACTGCATCCTGTGTACTGCCATTTAACTTTAACATGTGTTCAACCATTTAACTTTAACATGTGTAAATCATTGAACTACAACCCACCAGTGAACACATCACTTGTGCTCACAACTGAGATTGAGACAGACACAGCATTTCACACAGCAATTGAAGACAAACCAATGACTGGAGAATTAAATGCTCGGGGTCAGATAGTACTGTCAGTGTTATTTTACGGTGCAAATTCTCTGGAGTGTTTATTAAGAATTAAACTGATGAAAATCTCAGCGGTACCATACCTTTAACTAAAACACCTGGGAATTCTGCAGAGACCAATCGTCTCTAAATCTAAATATAGTCCATTTACCACCCACATCGCCTCTTACAGGCCCTGTGACTTAATCACATAAAAACTGGATGAATAAAGTTTCATCAGAATCAAATTTCTAGTCTGTGTTTGTGACAGTGCACAAAAATAGCTCATGACAAATTCTAAAATTTGGCAATATTGTGTTGGAGAAAATTATTCAATAGGAATGTTAGCCTGGGGGCTTCTTCTGATTTATCACATTGTCAATTCATTTTAGAATCATAAAAAAATGGTCATATAGTTTGGAAACTTAAAGGAAACCCACAGTGATGTCTACTATTAGCTTGTTTTGTCACATAAATTGTCCACAAGCAAAAGAGATAAGTGAAACAGAGACAGTTTCTTAGAGGTAAGCTTTATAATTACAATAAAACTACTTCAGACTAATTAAACAGCTCTATGATACATCCTTCACACCTTATTGTAGGGTTGTTCGGTAAAGTCACTTGGACTATCTCAATATTGTTGTAGTAGAAATTTGTTGGTTTTGGTAAGGTGTTCCTAATAAATTGGCAGCTGCTAATGAATCAAAATATTAATTCACTGGACCACAAATACAGAATGTGTTCAATAATAATTACCCACACTAAGTAGCACAATGCACCTTTGACAATTTTAGATACTTTTGTCTTGGACTATAAAACCACAAAGACAAATTCACAGCCAGATAAGCCTGACTGCAAGAGAATTCCTTTTCCTAAGTCAAATCACAGCTAATCCCCGGCGGCTTTCAGCCCGCTTAATAAAGCTGGATATAATCCACTTGTAACAAGACAGACAATCTCTCTCTCTTACCGATAGATGGGGATAGGAAGATAGTTCTCCCCCTCAATGCGGATGTCTGGGTACCGCTGGTACAAGGCCTGCGTGTACTCTTCAAACACCCGCTTGTACCCTCAGGAAATGCTGTGTGAAGACAAACACACTGTCAAGCAGACATATACACAGTGTGTGGTTGCAAGAACAAACGAGGACAAAGGCAACAGCAACAATACAGTGATCTGAAGGCCAGACTGTGAACTTATAGTCTTGAGCTGTGTGGATTCCTTTGTTATCTGTGGGACATTTGTTTGGATTTTACCACTAGATGTTCAGTTGTACAGACATTTGTTTTGCAGCCGGTTAGCATTCTTCAAATTCAACACAGTGCCTCACTGTCACATGCTCCTGTTTGAAGCATATTTGCTTTGGAGAGAAGCACCAATTTGCAATGCAAATGTCTGTCTGACTTGTGTAATCTATCTTTGTCATAACTTGCACCCTTTGACATAAGCGCCCTAAAATCACGTGACATCGTCTTCAACCAAATAAACTCCTTGTTTCCGTTTACAATTAACGAATGTTATTCCAAATGTGCTTAAATATATTTAAGTTCAGCTTGCACGACATTTAAATAAATGACATCTTATTAGCTATTAAGACAATTTTGACATCAGGTGATTGTCGGAGGCTGCAACATCCAAGCATTCCCTTGAAAACCAAAATGAAAATGTTTTCATTTGTTGTATTAAGCAACAAAAATAGAAACAGAAAGACCATTAGCGAGATTTAACGTTAACCAAAATGTGTGAACATGAGACCACTGGTAATAAATGTACCACTATTAGCACGTTACACAGCGGCAGTGGGGCGATGTTTTTCGACGAGGTAATACACGAGAACGAGCTAAAACGTTGAACTTCCCGAGAATATATTTTCCTCGTGTGTTTAAACAATGGTTGAGTAATTTTCGCTAATAAATAACTGGGAGAGGCTCCTTCTCCTGTGGCTAACGTGTTAGCAGTGGAAGCTACCCTGTAATTAGCTATAGCTTCTACCGATGCTAGGCCTGCGGTGTTGTTAGCCCAGCTAGCTAGCAATGACTCGCCAGATTTTCCGCACGTTTTGCCTCACCAAATCTGAAACTTGAGGAGGGGTCCCGTGGCGAACTGCATCTTCATCTTTTTCACGCCGCTGCTGTCACCAGACGTGGCGCAGCACAGCGAGAAAACCCCCAACGCGAGGAGCGAAAAACGCAACCACTTCATTGCTATCCGTTCCGGGGTTTGTTTCCTCCTCCTCAGTCGGTCAGACGGAGACGAGAGGCAGGTTAAGCCTGAATTTGTTCATGTCGTTGCTGGTTGGGTCCTCCTCTTCCTCGAGATCTGATCTCAGACATGAGGCACAGCAGACCTTCACTTTAGCGCCATCTACTGCACTGGCTGCTCCACTGACCTGCAGTACAACTATTGAATATATTACATATGACTTTAGTTAAATTAATACACATACTCAGGGCTCCAGACTGTCCTTAAACGGACACAATCTAAGACAGTGCAAGCAAATGTTTTTTTTTTTTTATCTACTTGTGCAACCAGTAAATTTGCCTTTTCACACTAGTTAAACATGGATGGGGTGATACAAAGAATCTGAAATCTGTCGTTACAGGTGTCAGACCAATGTGTGTGAGAATCATGAATGAAAAGGAAATGTGAATATGCTTAGCAAGTCGATTTATGGTGTGCACCCCTAAATATTCTGCTTGCACTCCTAAAAATTTAAGTTATAGGGACCGGTGTGCTTCTTGTGAAAAAAGGTTAGTCTAGAATTTTTTTTATATACAGTCTATGGTCTAGATCCCTGATATTATAATACTACAATTTGGTAGTATGTTATAAGGCTAGTATAGTTTTTCAGCTGTTTTTACCCAAAGCCAAATACCCTATGAAATATCCTAATTAATGAGAAAAAAAAACACACACTATTCAAATACAAATGATTTTTGCAGCGACCACATTCCATACGGAGCACATCAGTTGGTTCTCTACTACATATAAATCTTCTTTTAAGAACAATCTGGATTTAATTTACTTCCTCTAATGTTTAAATTAGATCAACAAGTAGGTGACTTTATCCCATCTCTCTCATGTTGCATGCTGAGTGTGATTTCTGTTGTGGCACAGGGGCACGTCAGTAAAATCTAGTAACGGAGCATTTCACCTACCCAACTACTCACATGCCACACTTTCATGTGGAATGGCAGGTGCACACCCCTAGTCTGTTGCCAAAAATATCCACTTGGATCCTTGTGTTATTCAAAACTGCCATCACTGTAATGTCAGATTTTGCTTGTGATCTAGCGTACTTTGATAAATTCAAATCTAATATGTGCCTGTAAATTGTCATGGCAAAAGATTAAGCATCTACAGTGAAATGTGCCGTTTCCAACAATATAAACCAGTAGTTTCCAGAGAGACTTAAAATTTAATGAATTAGTGTTTTAATACATTTTTATTTAATTCTCATTAAAAACAATAAAAAATAAAACTACTTTTTCAATAAAACATGTCTGTTTGCTTGTCCGACAGAGCTTTGGAGTTCAGTTTTTCAGCCTGGCCATTCTCTCCTCATTCACTGCAGACTGCAGAGCCAGAACTGTGTCTGTGGATGACAGATAAGACAGGGTAAATACATACAAAGCATACACATCCAACTCAGATTTTAGTCCTTCCTGTAATGCAGTTTTGTCCTGGCACTTCCATTTAATGTCTGACCAGAGCAAGTTGGCAAGTCAGAGATTTGCTAATTTACCATTTGAAAATATCTTTCACTAATCTCACACTACCATGTTTGAATGTCAAGAAAGAATGCGGTTTGTTTTAGCATAACATTTTATGGAAACTTTTTCTCACGCAAAACTAAAACTCCAGAATTAAACAAAATAATCAAGCAGTATGAGCTGAACGAACCCAGTAGCTTCCGCGAATGTTCCACCAGGTCAGGAAGTCCTTCCTCAATGTTATATGAGGTTTGTTCCATCGCCTTGAAAAGTCCATTTCCCCTCTGAGAAACAACAGTGATAAAACAGGATAAGGCTTTGCAAAGTCATTTTTAGATAAGGGTCTGTGGCGGATCAAATAACTACCTGGAACTGTGCATAAACCTTCTCCTCCAGATCTTCCACCTGGGATATAGCATCATAGACACTGGTATCCACAACAGATTCCTACAGGAAACAGTAAACGGCATTAATTTGAGCAAATTGTGCATACAATAATCAATATTCATAGTTTTGGACTCATCTTGTACAAAGCTAACCTCATCTGATGAGCTACTCAATGGCTCTTGTGCCTTGGCTGCTCCGCCAGTTTTGGAGTTGCCATTGAGTTCTTTCACTCTGCAAGAAGGAAAAATGCTTCAAGGTTTACCTTCCATCATCTTTATATTTTTATTAACAAAAGAGAAAAGGAAATTGACTTGTGCTAAACTTCATTAGCCGAATATATACCTGTCAGCATAACGTAGTGTGTTCATTGTATATTCACATGAAGCCATGCCTGGTGACACCATTGAAATCTATGGGGTAAAAACAAGAGGAAAATGTATTATCAAAGAACACATTATCCTTCATGTCATCAGCTCATTATACACTGTATAACAAATTAAGTAAACAAAGGTGGGTGTTTTGACATACCATGCAGGTCTTAGACTTTTCTCCAATGAAGGAGTCCCTCAGGACCTTCGTCAAAGTGCTCATCCGGAAAGGAATGTGGTCGCTGTTTTTTCCCAGCGAACGAATGCATTCCTAAAGGACACACAAGTGGTATACATGAACTTCCTTTTAGGGGCTTGCATATTTAATATTTGGACAGCCATTATTTGGTGCATTTGTGCCTCCACAGTAGCCATGGTCTTACCTTGAGAGCCAGGAGGCTGCGGTTGATTTCCGCCGTCTCAACCAAAGTGGCGCGGTCGTTGCTGCTGACGTCTGTGCCACGCTCGTTGCCAGCCAAATCCACCAATGAGAATTTACCATGGAGCGTGGTGGCGCGGTCATTGCGCCGTAGCACAATCTGGAGGATCGCATGAGAGCGAGATGAGTTGGCGTTGGCCGAGGTCTGCCCTGATGTTCTGGAAAGGCAGCAGAACAGAGGGAAACTCTACATTAACTGCTCTTTCAGTCAGTTTGTCAAGCAAATTTGAAGAAGCAGGTACAATGAGATTCTCAGATACATGTTGTTATATAAATACCTGCATGCACTGCCTGCCTGTATCATCTTGATGACTTCTTCTGCCGTGGTCACGTAGACCTCCTCGAGGCCGACCACCTGAACCTGCTGTCGATCATCCTCAAGAACACGTAGCTTAGCCTTCTTGTTGAGCAGGTCATACACCTAAGTGAAAAAGGATATTTCACTTTAAGAATAACGTTAACAAGCAGAGTGTTCAGTTAAGTACTCTCAGTTAAGGTTATTCTTACTTTGCCATTGTAAATCTCAAAGAAGCTGACGTAGGCAGAGAGATCCAGGTTAGAATACCTCCTGTGGTTCAGATAGGCGAAGACATCCTGGGCTAAAGCAGGGGGAGTCGAGCAATTATTCATAAACTTCTCATGTAAGCGGAACTTTAAGAAACTCCTGAATATTCTACAGTTTAATGAATACGACAGCAGATAAGCAATGGGACATGGACAAATACAAGTAATGTGGAAAAAAACAAGGTTGAAAGTTACTCGTAAAACTTTTTTTAAGTGACCAAATGTGAAAACTAAATTACCATACTTTTTAAACACATTTGTTAATAGTTCTGTGGAAATCTGGGCATCCTACCTGCCAAGGCGTAAATCCCTTTGGCACTGTTCTGCTGCTTCCCCATGAAATCACCTCCCATTGTCTAGAGATACCAAATCAGGAAAAATAAATAGCAGAATTTCGGTACAAAAAAAAGGGGCTAATGATTCCAGACAGACGGAGGACTTACATGAGTCTTTCCACTTCCTGTCTGGCCATAGGCGAAACATGTTGCCATGCAACCTTCGAACACAGACTGTACCAAAGGTTTGGCAGTGAACCTGAGGAGAGAAATGTCAAAATAAGTCTTGAAGTTAAAAAAAAACACAATAATAGTAATAATTATTGCATTACAATGTGCATCCCAATGGCCTAATGGTTGGTAAGAGTATTGTAATTAACTGAGCAACAAGCCTCTGATTTGACAAAACACATTTCCTGTCTGTGCCAATTTAAGCTACTAAATCAAGGTTTAAAATGCAAGAAGACATAAAGAGGTCATTACTTGTAGACCATATCGTTGGTTGCGGTCTCGTCAAATGAGTAGTCAAAGTGAAAGACTTGGTTTTCCAAGTACTTGGTGAGGTCCACCTTCTGTTTTGGCTCATGGACCAGTAGTTTACCTTTCCCAGGTACAGACACCACATCGATCTCCTTCCTAGTAATCTCTGTCATACACAAGAATGTCAAAGTCAGTCAGAATGTGGGGATAAAAAACATGGCTAACAAATATGTACCATTAACTAATCCTTTATCTCCAGATGATACTGTATACAGGAGGTTAGTGTCTACACAGAGAGCCCAGTATTACCAGCAGCCTCACTGCTGCATGTGTAGGCCAGTGTGTAGCCAGCTGGATTGATTAAACAGAAGCATATCTTTTTCATTCAGGGACAAGTGAAAACATGGTTGACATGCTCTCTATGTAGACACACAGTTACATGTCACTCTCAATGTACCTTGCTTATTAAGAGGCCGCTTGCGAACACACACACAAATCCTGTGGGCTTCAATCTGTAAAAACACAAGTTGGGTAAGGACAGGCTTTGAATAGCACACCAACATACAGCTGCATGTATGGCCCAAGTCCAGACTCACCAGGTCAGTGGTTGATATGGGGATTATTTCCAAGGTCTCTCTGAAGTTTTGAATCATTTCGTAGAACTTTTGGTTTGGTCGAGTCTCTCCAAACTTAAATTAAGAGGAAAAAAAAAAACGGACATTTTTCACTATATAAATACAAGCCAGATGAAAAATAAACAACAAAATTACTAAGAAAATCTCACCCTTCCCTTCTTGGTTTGCAACTCAGGGGGCTTGATGACACAGGACAGCCTTTTGCTGCCTTTGTTCAACTCTTGGGGAGCCACAGATTTCCTCCTGCCTAGAATGCATAAAGATGATGACCATCTAGTTTTATTTTCTTTTAATGACCTCACTGAAATATCAAACAAATTTAAATCACATGAACATTTATGTGCCTCATGTCTTAAGAACAGAGGAGGGAGGTTAGTGTGTATAGCGCTATGAAATTGTTCTAAGTAATCACATGAGTCGGTGTAAAACCTGTTACTGACCTTTGGCTGCAGGAGGAGGCATCCTCTCAGGTTCATCGTTTTCCTTTTTGGCCTCACGGGCATACTGCAGTGACTGAGCTGGTTCGGTCTCCTTCTTTCTACGCTGGTGATTAGGGATAGCTAAACAAGGCAGGAGAATGTGCTTGACTTTAACAAATGGACATTTATATAACTTAAAATTGCTTGAGTTGCACTTTACCTAAAAATGTATTCTAACAAAAGAAACATAGGCTATTCCATCTTGTGGCACCACTACCAATGTGTGATGAGCTCTACAATGCAGATATGCAAGATATACAGTATGGACTAGACTTGAATTTAACCCTCACTGACAACAGCAAGTCCCCTTTTATTTTTAGGAAACTGATTTGGAGAATTCCTTCTAAAAGACCATTACTAACCAGAATTTGAAAGGACAGATGACGGGACATCAGAGTCAGCCGTCTCCTGGCTCTGTTCCGAGGGCTCAGAGGTTGGGACTGATGCTGCAACAGGTGCCGGGGGTTGGAACATACATGTCTGCCTGTGCTGAGACCGACTGACTGCAACTGAAAGCCAGACAAATCCAAGTCAGGCAGCTGCAATACAGTACAGCAATGCAGTACAAATACAATACCATTGTCTAAAAAGCAAATATTATATTGCTATCATTATTACAGGTAAAACTCGAAACCCAGTACAACAGAAAGATCAACTGCACACAGTTGTAGGCTGACAAATCAAAAGTGAACAACAGTGAGCAACAAGCTGGTTAGGGTTCCATAAGCATTTGTCAGAGACCCAGAGTGACAGAAGCAAGCGTGAAGTGAAACACAGAGACAGAAAAGTGAAAACTAATTGAGTTATTAAATCATGGGCCCCTTCTAAGTCATTCAATTTGCATATGAAAATATTAGCAACTGACTGATAGTTAGTGTGACCATTGGTGAATTAAAAACAACAAAAAATGTGTTATCACAGGCCACTCTGTCCTGATGGATAAACATTTTGGTAAAAATGCAGTATCATCAGTCAGCTAAGACATACTATTTTTTTAAAACTCTATTCAGTGTACTGTACAATCACTACACAGTGATTTTTCTTCCAAACCAGAATTTAAAGCAAAATGTGTTGTGTGCCCAGAATTACAGTAGTTGATGATTTGCATCCCTTCAACACCAGTCATTAAAAAGAGATCATTCATAACCAGTGGTCTGATTAGTTCTCCCAGGATTGTGTGTTTTTTTTTTTTACACATACATCCCAATCCCTTCAACAAAGGAGTAATTAAGTGCAATTTATTTCAGTCAGAGAGGAGCATGCATGCCTTGTCGACCTGACTCTTCAGCATTGATGACGGCGGGAGCGGAGGCTTATGGAAGAAAAGAAGCCGTTAAATGACAGAATAAAGAAGTTGGTAGTCTGACAGAAAGGAATACTCTGCTTTTACATACAGGAGGGAGGGGCAGGGATCCTGGATGACCGCAGTCTACCCTCGTACTTCTGTGGGAGAGACACAAACGGACGATGTTGCTCAGCACACATCTTATTGTCAGCTTCACTCTGTGTCTATCTATCATTCAAAACAAACTAATGTGCAGCTTTAGCCTTTTTCCATTCAAAAATAATGTTTAGCCCATATTCCCCCAACCCACATTATGGGTTAAAAAAAAAACATTTTTCATTCTAGCCAGTTAAATTACAGTTCATAAATACGGTAGCATACATTATGTGCTGAATGCTAATGGCAGTGAAGTCATTAGTATTCACATCTACAACTAATTACTTTGTTATTAACCTGTTCGACTTAACAGCTCAATTTCCCTTCATGTGTAAGGTAACGTTACCTTGTCTAAAGCAGGAGGTGGGGGGTCAGCAGCTCTGCTGTTGACAGCGTTTATGTGGTCTAGCAGCTCCGGGTTGAGAGTGCACAACTCACTCACTTCAACCTACAACACAAGCATTCATGTCAGTAAATTTTATTAAAGGTTAACCACCTTAAAATCCTGAGTACTGTAATTACAGTGGACGTGCTATGAGGATTACCGTTACACGTTTTAAAAGACGACGGGTTCATATCGTCACCAAACCCACAAAAGTGTTTTCTGTGTTTAAGCACATACTGACCTCCTTCCCTCGAGAGATGTTCCTCTCGTTCCACTCAACCATAACTGTGGACTTCACCGTGTCAACGGACTTCACCGTTGCCAGATGTACTCGACCTTATTTGCACAGAAACAAACGGTAAATCGCACGTTGTCAGCGACAGCGGCATTAATACGCACTTCATATGTTACTGCGAATAAATACAACTCACCATCACTGCGGCTAATTTGTACAGAGAGACCAACGAGAAGTCTGGACAGGCTGGCCTCCATGTTTGCAGCTGTAACCGATAAAATATCCAGGTAACGTTGCTGTTTTTGTTAACGAGTCAACTCAACTCACGTTACAGCTGCCGTGCTGTAGCCCACACTACATGCCTTTATTTCGACGACAACCTAATAACTAACACAGAGACGAATTTCTATCTTTGCCGTGTTTGATTATCTCTGGCAGAATAACGACAGAATCAAACTTACCTTTCAAAGTCAAGATTTAAACTTATTATTTCCGGCTGTTTAAGTAGCTGATTGGTCAGCGTCATAGAGCGTCATATCCTCTTCTTCTACGCTTCAAAATTCCTAAATGGCGTTATACCGCCACTTCCCGGATTAGTTAGGAATTACCTCTGCATTAGAAATCACTTGTTTTTCATTGCCGCCTCGTCACTGTTTAGTTTCTTACGCTTACTAAAGTAACGTGGCACAAAGGACTGTAAACATGCCCACATTTGAATAAAGCTTAAAGGTGTACAGAAAAGAAAATTGAATTTGAGCCCACTCTGGATCATAAAATTAAAGCAGAAGTGAGTGATATATTTGTGTTAAAGGTGTACAGAAAAGAAAATTGAATTTGAGCCCACTTTGGGTCATAAAATTAATGTGATAACTCATCTTTCAGACGTTGTAGGCCAAACTTTGTGCAAAATTCTATTTTTGAGTAAATCCGGGATGAAAGTGTGTATTTTTTTTTCTCGCATTGGATAATGCAGGCGCACGGATTATACGTCAGCCTGTACACGATTCACCAGCCACTGATATTGGATCCGTCATCCGTCATTCAAACGTCTGAGACACGCACACACACACGGAGCTCGGGCTCGCCCCAAGCTTTGAATATCCCGCCCGCTCGATAACGACCAATCAAATTCGTTTTCCTTACTCGGGTAAACTCGTGTTGCAGCTCGTGACAACTCGGCGCGACAAACAGGACAAACGGCCATTTCTGTACACCTTTAAAGTTATATTTCAGTCCGTTTGGCCGTAGGCTATAGGCTATATGAGATGGGCAGAGCTACACATGGTGAGATGTGAGTCCCAATCACCTCATTATTACCAACACAGGTTCTTTTCATTTGCAGTCGATTAGGCTACATCTGTCAGTTACATTTAACATTTAATATGCTACAGTTTGTTTTCTGTGTAATCTTGATGTGCGTTACCCTATTTTATGGAGAGTGCACTGCAGATGTAATAATTTCCTGTAGGCCTAATCATTTTTGTCTTTATGTTGTGTTACCGTGGTTTAGGGGTGGGTCCTGCCCAGTAGAGGCTGAGGACTCTGGTACTTGAGACACAAGGACCACAACATGTATAGCCTAACTCATGCACCAACCCCCTGAACCAATTCTGATAAACTACAAGCACAATTTCTGCTTTGCACTCAAATTGCAGTTCTTAAAACACACTTTTTTCAAAACACTACTCACAATTCTCTGCATTTGCACAATTTTCATGAAGAAAACCTTTTGTTTTCACAAGGAACACACTGTCAATTGCCCTGATGCAGACTGACTAATCACATATGGGAAAACACAGGTGTCACACACAGTTTTACAATTAGCAATCAGAGCTTAGCATAAAAGGGCAACAGGCCAGGGAAAACATGCTTGTGATATGGATGAGGTGCTATGGCTAGACCGAAACAGAAGTAGGGACCCAACATAGTTTTTATTTTTTATTTTTTACTGTAGCCTACAGTTATTTTTTTTTCTGTTGTTCTACACTGTAGGCCATGTGCAACTTTGTGTTGGTTGGGGTATGTCTACACTTCAAGTAGTGTAATGGCATTGTTTTGATGGACCATCTCAACTACAATGGCCTCCTGCTGGGGTGTGAACATACAGTAGGTGTCCTGGCTCCCAGTATGGCAGTCTGACAATTCTACAAAAAGTGAATGTGCTAGGCCTATAGTCCAGGCAAAATAGCGTTTTATGACAGACTAATTGTCACAGAAGGTTTTTCACCATACATAATTTCTATGAGGTGTCTAGAACAACATACTAAAAGTCCTAAGAAATCCTAGTTGGGGAAATATATTTAATTCGCCTACTGTATGGTGCCGACAACAATACACCCCAATGGGGCTATTTTTTCCATTTACTCCTATCACAATGAAACTTTACACAATGAAAGTATCCATGAAATGTAACATTTTTTGTATTACAAGTTTCTTTGAAAATGAATTTGAATATGCAATCGAGCCTTACACTAATCAAATATGCCCAAAATACACCCGAATAGGCTTCTTTTTTTCCTTTACTCCTACCACAATGAAACTTTACACAATGAAAATAGACATTAAAAGTAAAAATTTTTGTATTACAAGTTTTTTGGAAAATGAATTTGAATATGCAAATGAGCAATACACTAATGGAATATGCCCAAAATACACCCGAATAGGCTTATTTTCTTCCTTTACTCCTACCACAATCACACTTCACACAATAAAAGTATACATGAAAAGTAACATTTCTGTATTTCAAGTTTCTTGGAAAATTCATTTTAAATATGTAAATGAGCTCAACACTAATTGACTTATGGTCAAGAAGCCATAAAGCCACAAGCAGCAACAGGGGCCAAATAACTAACACATTCATGTCCATTCAATAAGTTAACCTATGCACTGAGTGCTGTCACTTGCCACACACACATGTCACTTGCCACACTTAAAAGACCTATATTAACCTTAAGAATTAATTGCACGGTCTTGTCTCCAGTTGCTTTCTAAATTCTTTTTTTTATTATTAGCGAACAAGCCTTACCTAACGACTTTCCTCCCAGTTTGCAGAGAACATCAGAAAAAAGTCAGAATACATCAAAGTCGTTTCAACGACTGTGTGTGATGTTATATTAAATATGCTGTTATGTTCAACAACATATGAGCCGGACTAAGAACTAAGTTATTTGGCCCCTGTTTTTGCTGCTTGCGGCTTTATGGCTTCTTGACCATAAGTCAATTAGTGTTGAGCTCATTTACATATTTAAAATTAATTTTCCAAGAAACTTGAAATTCAGAAATGTTACTTTTCATGTATACTTTTATTGTGTGAAATGTGATTGTGGTAGGAGTAAAGGAAGAAAATAAGCCTATTCGGGTGTATTTTGGGCATATTCCATTAGTGTATTGCTCATTTGCATATTCAAATTTATTTTCCAAGAAACTTGTACAAAAAATGTTACTTTTAATGTCTACTTTCATTGTGTAAAGTTTCATTGTGGTAGGAGTAAAGGAAAAAAAGAAGCCTATTCGGGTGTATTTTGGGCATATTTGATTAGTGTAAGGCTCATTTCATTTGCATATTCAAATTCATTTTCAAAGAAACTTGTAATACAAAAAATTTTACATTTCATGGATACTTTCATCATGTAAAGTCTCATTGTGATAGGAGTAAAGGAAAAAAATAGCCCCATTGGGGTATATTGTTGTCGGCACCTAGACTTTATACAGTAAATAATGATGCAAATTAAACATATTTCCCCAACTAGGATTTCTTAGGACTTTTAGTATGTTGTTCTAGACACCTCATAGAAATGATGTATGGTGAAAAACCTTCTGTGACAATTAGTTCTATTTTTGGGTCCAAAATGAGCTAAATTGCCTGGACATCTGTAATGTAATGTTCTGAAATATATCTACAGTAGTACTGTACATTTACAATGATAAAACAGTAGGCCTACAGATTGTACCTGTTGTCTAAATCTCTGGATTATGATGGGCACAGAGAATCGACTGATGTTTGGTTGGACCCTTTGGCCTCTCTCATTGTCATGCCATGCACAAGGACATGGTCTATTACAGTAGCCTGAACGTCATCAGAAATGACCACTCTTCTACGTGTATTCTAAAGTGGCTTATTGGTTTTCACATCAAGAGAAACAACAAGTGTGATCAATTTTGAGTCGTTGTGTTTGACGGATGACAAATGTGTTTTATTAGGTTGCGGGCTGCTGCGAAGCAGCCAAGGAACCTACTGTATTCCTAGCTTTTCTTCTTTCTTTCTTCTTTCTTCTTCCGAGGAAGTCATACTTCCCATGGGTGAAAACTCACCAAACTTTGCAGAAATGTCCGACCCCATGCCAGATTTACTCAACTCCAAGGACATGTGCCCCCCCCCCCCCCCCCCCCACAATAAGCGTTTGAATTTAAAAACTTTAAAACTTCCTACAAAGTCAACAGTACGTGCTTCAGTGCTGAAACTTCACCAACCTGTAGCCCCAATACTGCTGAAACTTTTGTCAACTTAAACTCATTACAAATTATGAAGTCCATCACTCTGTTTTTTTCAAAAGCTGTAAAACTTATAAAATGAATCTCCTCCTACAATTTTTGCTCAATTGTCACCAAACTTGCTACAGAGCATCTTCAGACTGTCCTTCACAAAACTTGTTTCTCGGATTTTTGATTGATCAAAAATTGAGCCTACAATCCATCAAAACGTTTGACGTACTGTAAACATAGACTATCCAATTCCAGCTAAATACATTTTCAATCTTCCTGAAAAAAATTGAGAATATTTTGGAGTCATGGTTGGTGAAGTTTAGCAAATATCAGAATTTTATCTCAAAAACTGAATTTTTGAGAACATTTTGAATTCTGCTCTCATTGGAACAACTGCAGTGCGACAGCTTCACAACTTCCATTTAACTGTAGCCCCAACATTGGAGAAAGTTTTGTACATTTTTTTTCCTTCACTCTGTTTTTTCAAAGACCAATTATGCTTTTCCAGCTTTTCAGACTCATAATGATCATTACTATCCTGTCTTCCTATTCCCGTTTGTTGCTCAATTGCCAAAATTTGCCAAAAATAGCCCGGAACCGACCCATCGCTGCTGCAGCAGCTATAATTTGTGTTTATATTTTGCCACTTGTTACCATTATGAGTCACAAGTCCATCACAATGACAACTGTGTTTTATTGCATGAGAATGTGTTAAGAGTTTTGCAAAAGGAATGACTGAGATCGGTGAAGATAGTTTATGGTTTTGTCAAAAGGAAATTCGATTCAGTAAATTAGTTTAGACAACTGAGCAACTGATTCACACAACAGGAATTAGTGTTTTAGCAATTCAGAAAAACTGTACTTTGTAGCTATTTAATGTGTTTTTTATACCCCTTTTAATGTGTGAAGTCTCATAGTGTGGGATTCATTTGATTAGGTCATTTAGTGGTTATCTTGAGTATTTAAGGTTTGTTGGCCGGTTTAGGCCAAATTATGTTATTATATTATGTATGAAATATGGGAGAATAACAATTCCGTCCCAGGTCCCATGTGCCTTACTGCCTGGGCTCTAATGCAAAAATAATCACATGGATGCTGTTTTCCCAGTGTCACATATGATTCAAGATATTCAAGATACCGTGGGGACCCAATCCCCACGGTATCAGAACAGCCTATCAAAAGCCTCGGAAAGTGCTACGACGCAAGCCTGAAAGACAAAGACCAGGTGAAACAACTGCGCAAGGACATCAATGCTGGCCTACAGTCTATCGACAACATCCATCTACCTGGGAAGTTAAAGTCCCACTCCCGCGACCCTTTTTGTTCATTTTAAAACCAGCTCATTAGCAATGCACCTCTGGAGGGTGGGCGGAGACTGCGCTGCTTTGCACCCGCCCAGCCACCTCCTCGCACCCCACCCCCCCGCTTGCTGACAGCTGGACATTGTACAATTACAGATTCAGCGCGTTTAGCGTAAAACTCCACACTGGGATTCGATCCCAGACTGGAACATAGTCCTTACTCACAGTGCAAGCTGCTCTACCAGGTGAGATATACCTGTTATACCTTGACAGCTACACCGAGCTGTGAAGCCTTTCACCTCTGAGCCAGATGCAGAGCGGGGCGGGAGCTTGTAGCATTAGTGCCCTCCCCTGGAGCTGTGACACGTCAGCTCCAGTCTCCCTGAAACTGCCAGTTTGCGTCTGCCATTGGTTCAGAGCAGTTTGAAGGCAGAAAAACTCAGAAATGCAATTTTGCACTTCCTTTCCTGCTGATATGTGCTCTAACACAAGAAAAATGCCACAGGAACATGTGAAAAGCTCAAAAAACACGATTTTCACGGGAGTGGGTCTTTAAAGACCTGGTGTTTCCAGTTTGGTCTTCTACCCCGGGTGCTGTGGCCCCTTGCAATCTATGAGGTCCCGATCTCAACAGTAGAGAAGCTGGAGAGAGGAGTCACAGCCTACATCAAAAAGTGGCTCGGAGTTCCACGCTGCCTCACAACCATAGGCCTCTACGGAGATGGTGTCCTCAAGCTGCCCCTCACCAGTCTCACGGAGGAGTTCAAGTGCGTCAAAACACGACTGCAGATGACACTGAACAAGTCCAAAGACGTTGTGATGAGGGGAGAATGCACCAACCTTGGCCACTGGGCGCAAGTGGAAACCAGCAAGGGCAGTGGAGGAGGCAACATCAGCTCTCAGACATGCTGACATCGTGGGGAATGTTCAGCAAGGAAGAGGAGGCCTTGGGCTAGCAGCGAGCCGCCCAGTCTGGAGGAAGGCCACTGCTCCGGCACGGAGGAAGATGGTGGTGGAAGAAGTGCGCCGTCAGGAGGAGGCAGCAAGATGGGCCAAGGCAGTCTCCCTTGGCAAACAGGGGCAGTGGACACGGTGGGAGAGTGTCGAAAGGAGGAGGTTGAGCTGGAGGGATGTGTGGGCCATGGAAGCGAGGAATCTGAGCTTCGTCATCAGAGCCACCTACGACGTCCTTCCAACACCAACAAATCTCCACCAGTGGTTTGGTGAAGGACCCGGGTGTGCTCTGTGCTCCAGACCAGCCTCCCTCCGTCACATTCTCACAGGGTGTAGGACAAGTCTCACCCAGGGGCGATATACTTGGCGCCACAACCAAGTACTTAAGTGCCTTGTGTCCACACTGGAAGGAAAACGATCTAGCACCAACTCCCTACCACTGCCAACATCTAACCCCTCACGAACAATTAACTTTGTCCGTGAAGGGGCTACAGCTGCTAGGAGCAACCCTACAGCATCAGAGAGACACCAGCTGTGCCTAGCACGAGACTGGAAACTCCTGGCGGACATTGGCAGGCAGCTGATGTTTCCTCCAGAGATAGCCACGACCACCCTGAGACCTGATGTGGTGCTCTGGTCCCCTTCTCTGAAGAAGGTTTACATCATTGAGCTCACCGTACCCTGGGAGGACTCCATGGACGAGGCATATGAGCGAAAACATCTGCGCTATGCAGAGCTAGCTGCTGAAGCACAACATCGCGGCTGGAACACAGAAGTCCGCCCAGTGGAGGTCGGATGCAGGGGGTTTGTGGCAACATCTACCACCAAGCTGCTAGGGGACTTGGGAGTCAGGGGCCAGAGCCAACGTGCAGCTATCAAAACTGCATCAGAAGCAGCAGCAGAGAGGAGCAGCCAGTGGCTTTTGCTGAAGAGGAACGACCCCTCTTGGGCCCCCAGCTAGCAAGCCATATATCCCCCGAGATGTTTGCTACATGACAACAAAGCAAGTTAACTGACTGATTGGGCATGGGACGCAAGCTCGGGCCTGATCAGCCTGTAGCTGGCCGCCTCTGTTGAGGGTGTATAGTGATAAAGGCCGAAACACCCAATGAGCCAGAGGAACACTACTGACGATACGTCCCAAAATTTGACTTACCTACTTACTATCCACTATTCACCGGCAAGTCCACCAGTTCTTTTGTATGTGCTCGCACAGAAATTTACATCTCATCCTGTGTTTTTTGAATCAAGATAGGATTGAGTGACCAGACCATGGATTTAGAAGTCAAATGTATAATTATTTTAGCTGGCAGAAGGATATAGTTAAAGGGATATTTCAACATTTTGGCCAATTAGCCTATTGCCATAATCCCATCCCCTATTAAGGAGTAGGTTGATTACCTTTAATTGTCGGTGCAAGCTGTTTTTAGATCGGCAGAGCAGAGACGCAAGCTGCTCCACAATGCAGGCACACAGTATTTCCACGTTTCCCTCATCAATCTAAATACACAATCCAACAACTCCAAAACACTCTTGTGGACAAGTTGTGACCTGCACATTCATCTGGCTAAATAATAACATATACGACAAGCAAATACTTGGAACCACTTGGTTTTGAAGTCACTCTGAGCAGCCGTGTCTGCCTCGAAAACAACTCCGTCTCGTAACGTTCCATTATTATGTCATAGCGTGGTGAATGTGCGGCTCACAACTTGTCCACGAGAGCCTTTTGGAGTTGTTAGATTATGTATTTGATGAGTTTGATGAGGAAAAGGCGGAAATACGGCACGCCATGCAGAGCTCATGGCTCCCCCACCAATCAGCTTGCACCGACAATTAAAGATAATGAACCTACTCCTAAAACTATAGGGATTATGGCAATAAGCGAATTTGCCAAAATGTTGAAATATCCCTTTAAATATTAACCCTCTTTACCATTTTTTTGATGTTTTAGGTGGGGAACCTGTGTGATACAAAATTTGAATGAACAAAGCTTGGTAGAAATTGGGGACTGGATCTGTCGTCGGTCCAGCATGAAAAGCTTGTATACAGTCTGAGAGTGAAAGTTAAAGAAGTAAGCAAAAAGGGCCTAAAGTTATACAGTAATCAGTTTTCAATTATAATGAATTAGAACGTGAGGTATAGCAGTATCAATCACTGCATATCTCAATATCGATATAAACACACCTTCTGCTGGACAAAGGAGAGACAACAAATGACACAACACACAAGTTACAACTAAAAATGAGTTTATATCATTCATCACACAACTTAAAAGAATCTAAAGAGGAACAAAACCAAACAGGATGAAAGCCAGGAGAGAGAGAGAGTGGCTAATACAGCTGAATCCTCCTGACGTCCTGTCTTCCACTCAGTCTAGGGTTGTGCCCAAACTCTGCTAAATGCTGATCCATTTAGGCGACTGCATTTCATCTGTGTGACCGCACGGAATCCTGTGTTTGTCCACATGCTCCCTCTCTCCCCACACCCACTGCAAACCAGGCACAACAGCTCAGTCCCCTGTGACATCAACAATCAGGGACAGCTGGAGAATGACCCATAATGCAAGTCAGACTTGCCTTCAGTGTGGGAGGCTTCCCATTTCTCCTCTTGTCTTTTTTTTTTTTTTTTTTTGCCCCCCCCCCCCCCCCCCCCCCCCCCTCCAGGCTTCCTCACTGCTCCATGCCCACACCCTCTCAGTCTCCAAACCTCCTATAACTACACACAAGCTGGACTTAAGTATACACATTCCCCGCAGGCGAACGCTGACACATGACAAATCAAAGGTTCTAATAAACAGCTTGTGCTGAACAATTTCCCCACCACCACCACCACCAAAGGATGAAAAATAAACAAATCCTCATCGGTTGGCCCAGCCAGGCCATTTGGTAGGTCTGTCTGTCGATGACTGGGTGGCCCAGGGCTGCTCGGTGTGAGGCCTGGGATGGAGCCACAACTGTTTCCTGTGAGCAGCCCAACCCCCAGAACCTCTCCACAACTGGCTTAGTGGGTGGTATTCCCCTCCTCCTTCTTTTCTTCTCATCCCCCAAACTCCTACTCTATCGTCTCTCCCTCAACCCCCCCTCCCCTTCCCTTCAGTGCTCTCTACGTCAAGCCTCCGCCTCCCCTTTTCCTCCCCTCCTGTCCCATCCATTCTCCCTGCCTCAGTCCTTTGCCAGCAGCCTTGAGTGGATGGATGTAGGCTAAACATTTTTTTAAATCTCTGTCAGCTGCATTTTAAAAAAGAAATATTTCTTGTCCGGGTGTTTACTCTATGCTGACTACAAATTCTTGTGAAACATGTGTCGACTCTATGATCAGCTGCCACCACGTTGTTCAAATTGTTCAGTATACCTTCATTATTTACGTCAATTGTTACACACTGTGTCGAAGGAATGTTTTTTTGCCTGACAACATTCACAGAAAACACTTGATCTTTACAAACAACATGTAATAGTCACAGATATTCACTTTGAAATCACATTCACAGAGTTAAATTAAACTTCCTGTTTCAAATTAGAGACAACAAAGTGAACGATGATATAGCTTTGGATGAGTGTTCATCCTTAAATGTTGTTTAGACACTTTGAACCTTGATGGTATTTGAATTGATATAATTAATCATGATGGCTTTATTGGTTTCAATAAAATCATAAGTGCTTCCATGTGCATGTCTGTCTCAAATCTGACTATTCTTGTGGTGTTTACGTTATCACATTCTCTAATGTGTGGGGTGGGTCTTATTTTTTTATTTCATCATGATAATGAATGTTTAATTAATGAATAAGTTAATCTCCTCTGTTTGTACAAGTCTGCTACATTTGTGTTTCTTATATGTTTTTGATCATTATTCAACAATGTGAATTATCTGTTTTATGTTAGTTAAAGAATAAAAATGACTTGCATGTCGCTGAACCTCCTGGATGAATCTTCCCGTGCACAAACTCTGTGCAAAACGCACACTGTTAATCATTTGTTTTCTCAGGCTGATAAGGGTTTAATATGTCACAGAAAAACACTCAGTTCACAAATTGGTGTTTGCTGTTTGAGTCCAGGCGTTCCCTTTGAAAGCATCCAGCAGTGTTATCAGATGCACTGGTTTGGTCAGTGTCGTAAGTTGGTAAACTGGGTGGTTGTGATGTCTTGTATCTGTTGGCCTTGAGTCTGTTTAACTGCCTGTCTTTTTCCCCCCATTGGTCCAAAAGCATATTTTCTCAGTGTATAGAAAACTGGCTGAGGCCATGGCTCTGTTCCCCCTATACAGACTAAATAAACACACATGCATACAGTATGTGAGCTGAGCATGCTCACAAGCCACCCAGGAAGGTTGACAGGCCAGGAACAGTGAGAAGAAATGTAGAAGAATTGAACTAGTGATGGATTTATTCAAAATGAACACTTTTAATTATCTTTCACAAATATTACAACAAAAATTCATACTTTAAATCTAAACAGTGGCTTTAATATTTGGGGTCTCAAAAGGGAATTCCTGGGTAAGCAGACATCATTTTGATACTAGGGGAAACTCTTGAATGCACTTTTGAATTTTTATGGCCACTGCTCACTATGATGCTGGATTATAGACCAAAAATGATCAGTTACCAGTGTTATCAGTATGACTTCTTGGACTTACCTTGTTGTTTTTGTTGCAATATACAATATGGCCAGCAGAGAGCAATGTAGCTACAAACAGGAAGCACTACATACAGTCAGCTACAGCAAAACCTGCACTCTGGAAATAAAAGCACTAACAAGACCACTTGACATGTGAGCCAGTATTAGAATAGATCTGTCCTCCTTTTTTCTATAGCGTCAACCAGCCGATGGTCTGGTTTGATTTATTGTTTCATAACTGTACTTAGTGTGTGTCCAGCATAGCTGCAGCAGGGTTTTCAACCTCCCTCAAGCCAAGAAGCCAAACTGAGCAAATACTGAGTGAGTCTGGAACATTCACTCATTAATGCATGTTAGTATTCTTGGCATGTGGGGTTCCACTGAAACATGCCAGTGATCCAGTTTGGTTCCCGGCCCATCATCTGAGAAAGGCTGCCATATGCTTACTCTTCAAACACATCATTTGAAGCAGTGAAATAGTTCAGTAAGCAGTTTATCCACCTTTGAGCTCTGCCACACTGACACGGCTTCATGCCAATGGCCACCTAAGTTTGCCCAGCTGGCAAATTTTATTTGTTTCTTCAACAGTAATTTTGTTTATTTATTTGGCCTCTGCAGTAAAGAGTGGTCAGAGGAGTACACACAGCTGCTGTTACACTACGGGAATGACTCGTCTGTCCTCAGGCCGGTTACAGCTACACGACCACAACATAACTCCAATGATAGCAATTAACTGAAACAGTTTCGGTAATGCAATAGATTATTAATTTCGTTTTTCTTTTATAGATTTTTTTCTCTCTCCCATTTTAGCTGACACAGAGAGCAAGAGGGTTTTGTTAATGGTTCACTGGCAATCCATGTTACATATCAGGCCAACATTACAGTATCAGGCAGAAACTAGACTGCACATTTACTGAATTAAGAGTGAGGCTTGATGCTGAATAAATAGGTCATAGGCACAGTTGTTTTTAATATGGCAACATACATATATTCCATAAACCAGTTAACCTGAATGTAATTAGTTTATACAAAACTCATTTTCATGTTAAATATCACCTTGTCTTCATCAGAGTGAAGATGAGGTTGAGCTCAGTAGTGTTTCAGCGACCTGTGTTTGCACACACACAGATAAGACCTTGCACTTTATTCTTGTTGCTGCTTAAACATACTTACATGGGCAGCTGCGAACACTCACATGCCTGTGTGTGGTCTTGTGAACAAATATATGCATGTAAACATGTAAAACAAAACAACACAGAGTCTAAGAATATCATGCCGAATAAGTGAAAACACATGAATGTCAGCATGGTCACATAGTTACAGTGACTGTTCCTTGACTCTGTGCAGAGTAGATCACGCTCAGGGCAGCCAGTTAACAGGAGCACTGAATTATTGTTTGGCTTCACATCCAGACCCAGCCTCTGTAACTGATTCTGATTGGATGAATACAAGTTTGATAAAAGTTTTAATAAACATACCTACATTTTTCTTCTTTTCTGCTCTTTAATAACGATAATCATGTTGGTCTGAGTATGATGCTGGCGGTGGAGGACACACGGTTTAGTATTGTGCATGCCCAATGCTTTTATATTGTCATTTAAAGAAAAAGCAGGAATAGTAGGTTTTAGTCCATAACTAGACTTCCAGCATATTGCATTATAGACATGTGTGCCACAGTGTACGAATACCATTAGTGTCATTGCTTTACACCCACAGTCACACACATGTGTTCAGTAACAGAGCTCTTGGTTTCTCCATTTGGTCAGTAACTAGTCCACAGGGCCACTCTGTCACTCATAATTTCCCTGTTGGTCTTCATTAGTTTTCCACTTCACACTACAGAGAGCAGAGAAGGCAAAAATTAAGAAAGCAAAACAAAGCTTTCTGCATGAACTTTAATTCAAACCTTTCCGTCTAAAGCTTAGCGACAAATTAAAAATGCATCTGAAACAAAGTTAAGTCCACGACCATGAAATTATCCCATAAAGTCTATTCTTGAATTCAATCAGTTTCTTTATATGAACCATAAAGATTGAGATACACCAGGCCCGCACACAGCCTCCTTAAGGGAACACCAGTCGAAACCACAAACCATTAATAGCACAGAAATGTGTCAGTGTGCTTTTGAAATTAATCCTTTAAACCCACCAGGTTTTTTTTGTTTTTTTTAACGGGACTCACCAGAGAAGTCATATGTTTGCTTACATAGCACAGGGTACAACATGTGGACCCAAAGATCTCAAAGAAAAACTACACCTACACCCACGGTTTTACAGCCTCTCCTGAAACCACAGCAAGGGGACGCACAGCGACAGTTTACAGTTTATCAAGTAATTTTTTGTTTAGGATTGAGTCTCAATAGTTACTCATTTATTTTCTCATGTCAGTAGATAAAAATCTCCCATAGTGGTGATGAGATCCCAAAGGCTTTCCATTACAAATCAGCTAGTTTCAAGAACATGTCCCTTATTATAGAGGACAAATTTTCCTGTTTGGCGTTCTCTCTTACTTTGAGATACTGAAACAAATTTCTATAAACGTCTTCAAACAAGCCAAGAAATTCAGTTACACACCAGGATAATAGTTTTATATAATGGAATTAAAACTTGGACCCTCAGACTCACTTAACTTGGATTAATTTTCCTTGCATTGATGATTAACAGAACAGCTAATTTAAGGCAACCAGGCAACATTGCTCTGGTTCGTGATAAGTAAGTGTGTTATTTGTGAAGAAAGGCACCGACAGCCTCTATTTGTGACCAATAGAAGATTAGTAGTTAGCCTGACCAAGATAGCTGAACTGGCAGAGATGAAAAAAAAAAGACTTATAAATTCAAATTTTATAAACAAAAATGACAGAAATAAAGAAACCACAGCACTGGCCACACTGCGAGTTCTGAAGTGTGGTAAAGAAACACCACAGCATACTTTGGTTTATCATCAAAGATGTCACCACCATTAAAAACAAAGGACTGGAAGTAGTAATCTTGCACATTACCACTTTAACCTCATAGGGACACAGTAATTTTAGTCTAGACATGCATTGATATACATTTTTACATATATTTATTCTCTTATGCATGGTTAATTTCTCACTTAATTCCAAATTTGCAATTCATCCAAACATTTACATCATTACTGTCAAATACTTTTGTTCGTGAAGCCTGATTTTCAGTGTGAAATGGACCAGCTCTTGTACTGAACTCTTGGAGTACTGTAATAAGCTGCCTACACTGTAGTGTTAGTTTTATTGCTGGTGCTCTCCAAATGTGTTAATGCCATTGTTTGCATTTTCCATTGCATAGACAATGATTTGGCAGACCCTGAGACAAACAATATTGAAAAACCACATTCATGGATGGTGTCAATTATAGTTTATCCTCTGGTTTGCCTAACTTGCTTTAGAGTAAGGCTCTGGCTTATTGCTCCCCAGCCTGCCCCAGTCCTCCTCCTCCTCCTCCTCCTCCTCCTCCTCCTCCTCCTCCTCCTCCTCCTCCTCCTCCTCCTCCTCCTCCTCCTCCTCCTCCTCCTCCTCCTCCTCCTCCTCCTCCTCCTCCTCCTCCTCTCCTCTTCACCACATGAAATGGCCGTCTGTGCCAGCCTAGCGCTGAACCTTCATTAGCTTTTACTACCCCACTTGGATGTGTTTAGCTTTGCTCTCTTTCTCTCACTCTCTGTGTCGGACTATGTGTGTCTCTGTAAGTGTCTGTGTCTGCATATGTTTAATTGCCAACCCCCGCCCTCCCTTTGGAGTACCCCTCAATGCCATGCCACCATATCATTACACTGTGGCTGCAATTTAAACTTCAGTCACACATACACACCAACATATCCCTGGCTGGCTCGCAAATTGTAAAGACGAGACACTGGGGCACTGTAGAGCTGCTTCAGCTCGTTTATTCTCAACTAAAATTTTCTCAAATGAAAACGCACACGTGTGCAAAGAGAGTGATGTAAAGAAAGAGAGGGAACATGAAAAACACAAATAAAAAAAAACAATTCCACAGGCACTACAGCACAACGCATCACAACTGATCCACAACTACGTCTGGTGTTCAAACTGTTATTGTTTGAACTAAACAAACCACTTATAAACACAAGGCCTCTGCCTTACGAGGCTCATATTTAGGCCCTTCTGTAAACAGCAAAGCACAGAATGAATCAATTAAAAGGGCATTACGCTGGTTCCTGTTTATTTAAAACATGTTTACACTATATGGGCCCTCCCGCCTGTCTGCATGATTGCCTGGAACTTCGTATTCCTCCTCCTCCTCCTCCTCCGCCCCCTCCTCCTGCCACCCCTCAATGGGCCTGGTCACGGCCAAGGTATATCAAACACACACACACACACACACACACACACACACACACACACACACACACACACACACACACACACACACACACACACACAGGGCATAGATTACAAACACATTTGTTATGTTGAGGAGCGTTTCAGTAAATATTGATCTCGTTCTTCCTCTGTTTCTGCGAGAGATGATTAGATGAACTCAGTTGGAGCAACAATCTGTTGCAGTGGGCAATCACAGAGCAGGAACATATAAAAATACATCAGCAGCAGCAGAGACTCAGAGGAACTCTCTACTTTAGAGAAAAGACTCTGAATGGTGAGAAAACCAAATGTTCATGGTTTGGTTATAAGGAGATAGATGGAAAGATTTTGGAAACATCACCACTGCACACATAAGTAATTATTTTAGGATTATATTTTATTAATTAGTATGGAATTGTTTGATATTTCAGGAAAATATTTTCCTCATAAATGCTAATCAATACTCACTTGTTTAGAGATGAATGTGCGTGGTTTCATCTAAACGTTAACCTGTCCAGCACCTTTACAAATGAACAGGTTTCATCTTGTTCCATCTTGTATCAGCTGTGCCCTGCTAGAAATAGTTCCAGCACATGAGTGTGGATATCAATCCACTCATCTTAGTCTCGTAACATCCCAAAAGGTCAAACTATTCCTTAAATGGGACTTAGAGCGATGACTTGTGCACATTTCGTGTGATACATGGAGAAGTCTTAGTCTCATAACATCCCTAAGTTAATGTTTTGTTCAATATTGATGGAAGTTAGAAAAGAAATGTGACAGGCCACAGCGGAGCTCAAATTTATTGGGATACAACCAAAATAAGTCTGAAAAAACACTCTATTTTCCTACTTGTCCCTCTTGCCTAACTTTTAAACATGTGTTGTAAGATAAAACCAGATTTGCTTATTTATAAAATGTGCCATATGTTGAAATACTTAGCCTTCTTTGCCTACTTTCATTATGAGGTACTGAAATCACCTTCATCCTCGTGCCATGACTCTAGGAAATGGGGGTCACATGATGTTTTTGAAAGTTAATTAAAATTCCAGTAATGGTTAGAGTTTCAAACTGGGGGACCAGCTTCTGGATTATTGTGGGTTTAATTTTCAAATCCAACAGGAACTGAGCAGATAACTCAGCTCAGGAGCAGTGTTGCTTCCCCAAATGTTGTCACATACATATCTATCACTATGTTGTGGCTGCAAGAGAGTTATTCTATTGAAACAAAGCATCAGTGTGGATGTGAAGAGAAACAATCCCCATTTCTCAGATTTGTGTGGTATGTCACCCCGAAGTCTGCTTTCTCACTGGCTTTACAGCTAATTCCCCCATTCTTCTCTGCTGTGCTTAGTGCAAAAGTACAAACACATACACCACCCCCTGCTTCACACACACACACACACACACACACACACACACACACACACACACACACACACACACACACACACACACACACACACACACACACACACACACACACACACACACACACACCACACACACACACTTTTCTTTACTAATCAGCCCTATTGAATTCCAGCAACAATGGGCGCTCATCCTCAGGCCACCCAAGCAGTGCGCACAGTCACACACACACACACACACACACACACACACACACACACACACACACACACACACACACACACACACACACACACACACACACACACATGCACCCTAACACCAGCATCACCAGATCACGAGTTCAGCCTTTTGTTCCTTCATTGTGTTTTCTTTTCCTTCATTGATCTCACCTTCACACACAGGTCAGGAGTTGGCACTGGGAGATGGTGTTATCTGGACTATCAGCTGCTATCTGGGCCCACACACTGCACTCACACACAGAAGAGGGAATGAGCTTTCTTTTCTCTCTCTCTCTCTCTTTTTCCCACTGTTGCAGCCACTGTCCTTGCATTATTGTGTAGAGGCACACATGTAAGAGATTTAAGGAGCCATTTGTAAGTGTATGTAATGGTACTTAGTCAGCATTAGCATTAGCAGCTATTTCCTTACCAGACCAGGAGAAATGTTGCAAATTCAGCATCAAACTTCATTCCTTTACTCACCAAGAATCGCCAGTGTTACAGTAATTAACTCTTTCCTCTCTCACATCTTTTCTTCCATTGAAGTTAGCACACTAACCCACTTGCCCCAGTCCATGTTGTCACTTTCCGATAGCGAGTCACTGCTTCAAGTCTCTGCTGCTGCTCAGAGGGTGTAGGCCCGTTATAACCTCGGGACTTGTAAACACAAAGATGGTCAAAGCTCTTGTCAGGAAACAATCACCAACACTTAGTTCTTACATTGTTTTCTCTATGTACAACTGTATGCATTGACTATGACTATTATTTTCTACTTTTTATCCATGTTATTCCAGTTTCACACTTGAAAGATGTATTTCATAATCTGTCTTTAAAGGTCTGTATGTTGGAGGTCTTGTGAAGAACAACACAGTCAAAAGAATAGGCAACAATTTTGGTTTCAGGTTTTTAGATGATTATCAACCAGACAGGTGTCAAAATCATGTCACTACTCTGCTTCACTGATGTTTCTTGGTTTAAGTGTTTACGCAATCACTGTGCTGATGAGAGAAAAAGAATAGGCTAGATTTGGAAATGGCATTTTCATAGTAACGTGAAAACAGGTGTGGACGGTTACAGTCTCCTTTGTTCACTTCTCTCTGCCCTCAGTTTGTCTTTATTCTGTCATGTCACAACAAGAAACCGACTCCACAGATTTATGTAACAGTGCGATCCAAACCATTTCACACACAATCAATTAATTGTGCAAATGCAGATGGTGAGTGACAGACATCTTGTGAGCCTCACAGCATGATATAAAATCATGAAAAAACATCATAAAAACACATATACACACTGAATGTGATTATTTTATATTTCTGATTCTGTCTGACGGGGGAACAAGAAGCTTAATGGCCTCACACGGATTCTCTAAAAAGATTATTTTATCATTGTCCAGTCAGTGTCATCAACAGCGTCTACACACATCAACCCACCCAACCAGTTTTTGTTGTTGTTGTTGTTTAAAGTGTGGTTTCTCTGTCCTCATTACACAATCTTATTGTCCCTTACCTGAATATCCCAAACAAGCCCATAAAGCTGCACAGTTATCTCTTTTGCTTGTGGTTACACTCAGTCATGTGTGTGTGTGTGTGTGTGTGTGGGTGGGTGAAGTATATTGAAACCAGCCTGCGCCATCACATTTGACTCTGATTATTTCATTAATGTGTTTCTGGGACATCTAGGAGGACATTAATGGGTGCTTTCAATTTTTTTTATATCTTGCCTCTGTGTAGTCTTTAATTAAAATGTTTTTGTATTGCAAAACACATAAAACAGAATAAGTATTCCGACTAAAAGGATGTGGTAGAGTGGCTTGGTGATTAGCAAGAGACACCTTTGTGACACTGCCTTTTTTTGTGTGGCTCTCCAGTAGCGTACTACCTCCCTATTAGTCTGAAAAGCTGTTTACCTGATTTTCTCCAAATGCATGCAGGCTCCAGCCCCGCTGTGACCCGTAACCGGACAGCATGTTTTCATTTTCTTGTCACTGAGCTGTAACATTAAATACAACACGCGCCTCTGGGATGACATCACTACAGGAGCAAATTTGTTCTCATTGACCTCCAGCTTAAAAACAAAATCACTCTGGCCAGCACTGCTTATTGCTTTTGTATGTATGTGTGTGTGTGTGTGTGTGTGTGTGTGTGTGAGAGAGAGAGAGAGAGAGAGAGAGAGAGAGAGAGAGAGAGAGAGAGAGAGAGAGAGAGAGAGAGAGAGAGAGAGAGAGAGAGAGAGAGAGAGAGAGAGAGAAATTATATATTAACTTAAAATGTTGCTCGGCCTGTTTTGAGCTACATAATCATTGTGTTGTGCTGTCTGCTCCTCTGTGTGTGTGTGTGTGTGTGTGTGTGTGTGTGTGTGTGTGTGTGTGTGTGTGTGTGTGTGTGTGTGTGTGTGTGTGTGTGTGTGTGTGTGTGTGTGTGTGTGTGTGTGTGTGTGTGTTTGAGGCTTGGGTTGGAGGTGGACTATCATGACAGTAACATCAAAAGACTGAAGTATCAGATTCAGACATGAGCTGCTTTGCTTGGTCTGACAAACGAGGAGCTGTTGTGTGGGAAGCGAAGGAATTTACAGCATCTACCTTTCATCTACACAGGTGGGCCTGTGTGTTTGCGTGTGTGTGTGTGTGTGTGTGCGCGCGCATGTATGTCGGTGCATGTGTACATGTTTGTATTTGCCTATAAAGAGCCAAGGGGGTGTATTTGTGTGAGTACATTAGTTTTATGTTTGGGTTTTTAAGAATGTGCACTCCATATATGTGTGATACTATATGTGTGTGTGTGTGTGTGTGTGTGTGTGTGTGTGTGTGTGTGTGTGTGGGTGTGGGTGTGTGTGTGTGTGTGTGTGTGTGTGTGTGTGTGTGTGTGTGTGTGTGTGTGTGTGTGTGGGTGTGGGTGTGGGTGTGTGTACTTCCACAATGGCGGAGATTTAGACAGACAAGTCACAACAACGATCCAGGAAGCCAGTGATCCCAGACACTTTACAGGTGGTTCAATGCTTCAGTTCAGTGCTTCTTACCATGAAGTCATTGTTCATGAAGTGGAGATGGTTTAAACAGCCGCTACAGTAGGAAAACACATACAGCCAGACGTGTATCACTGTAAAGACACATGCCAACAAACAGCCATGGATATGACAGTTAGGATTGTCAGTAAAGGCAACACATTTTGAGGGATTATTTTCTATCTCAGTCTTGTGGGTCTTTCAGTGGGTCTGGTGACTCAGAGGATGTTGTGTGTAATGTGATGCGTGCATAATACGAAAACATTCACCTCAGGCTCAATGAAAGAACAATCCTAATTATGTTCTTACTTTATTATTTATATTATGTCATTATGTTCTGACTTTCTTATTTATTCTGAATGTCTTGCGTAATCATCAGGGCTGTGAAACAGATTTTTTACATAGCTAACACAATAAGTCAAAGGAACTAGTTTTTCTTGGTTTCTAACTGATACAGAGTTTGAGTGCCCAAAATAAAAATGATTCATCTTTTGGTGACTATGAATACTCATATTCAACAATATTCAGTTGACCATTATATGTTTAGATAAGTTGCCCTATATCAAAGTACTGGGAAAGAGCCACTTGATTGCATTGTTCCTTGGGGTTCCTCCTCTGGGGATGATGCAAGACTTACAACATCTGTCAAGATTTATTCATCTCGAGGAAAGTTGAGGATGGATGGAGAAACGGACACCGCCATCTTTGGTTCATAGACATGTTGAAACAGTTTGCATAATGAAATGTCAGATTAGGCCTTATTCATAAAATACAGCTTCAGTTATGGCTGATGTACAATGAACCACGCATTGCACACTAACATAAAAGTAATATGTTGCATATGACTGTTTCAGCTCCATATTCTAAAACTGTTTTTATGCATTAGGAAATTTTTGTGGTCTTTGGGTTTTCATATTTTTTTAAACTCACATTTATTGCAATATTCATCATCTAGAGACACGATGACAGCAGCTGTTGCGTCCATGATCCCATTTTTCTGTCATACTTTTGGTCAAGAGCTGGATATCTAGTTTCCTTTTTATGTGTGTAGTTATAATCATAATAGGACAAATAAGATCTATCAGTGTTGCAACTGACTGACATTATAAGAACCGGACATCCCCTGCTATACTCAATAAGAACCCACTTTTCAATCTGATGGATTTCAATTTCATTGAGATTTTGTTTTAGATGTTATTCACTTACACTAAAGACACTTCTGGGTTTAAAATACAAACACACAAACCTTTTGTTTGAGAACTCAACAATGCACCTTGATAAGCAAGAAGGCCTAACGTATATTTAAAGAGTGTATTTACCAGCAAACAGTCAGATCTAGCTCATCTGTGTCTGTGATAATAGTATTGACCCTTTATCTGTTCACAGGGTCACTGACAAACACACAAAAACATAATACAAAGGACTGGCAAGGACCACTGAATCACTTTTTTCATTCAATTTATTTTGTTAGTTAAATTTCTATAGCAGGTGAGGGAACATAACAGTCACGCAAGGGTTTTCTTGAGCATAGTTTTCAGAAGTCACAGTGTTTTAGACATGGACAAGAACATAAAAAAACAATGACAATGAAGAAGGAAGGGCCAAGAGGAAACTTAAGAAAAAAAAAAAAAGTATAACAGTGACACATTCCTACACACCTTCTACTTCATGATCTTCCAACTGCCCCCTTCGCTCCACAAAAAAAAAAAAAAAGGCCAAACCCCCCAAATCAAAAAATGCAAACAAAACAACAAAACAAAAACAAACTCGGCAACAAATAGATATATTTATATATAATATATATTTACTCTTTAAAAATAGAACTTCAGTCTAAATACTAACATCTGTACAAACTACAAAAATAAATTTTTAATATAAATAATTTATATGGCATGAAATTAACAATTTTTTTGAAATAAACTACAAACTAATGCAGGAGCTCCCCCCTCATCCCCCATCACCACTGTCTGACAACACCTCCTGGCTCTCTACGCTCTGATCCAACTGTAAATGGTGCTTTGCCCGTTTTAATTATTCACAACTGCACAGTAGCTACTTTACTCTTCTTTCATATTTACAACAGAAACCAAAGCTGCCACTTTCTCTTTTTAAAAAAATGACATGAAACAAATAGATTGGCAAGTTATTTTTTTCCCTGCAATTAAACCTGGCAGTGATGAGACCAATACTGAACAACAACAGAAACTCTGTAAAGCAAATGAAATGATAATCCTAAGGATGAGAGAGTAATGTGGCATACATGAGGTCTGCGTTAACAAGAAGAGCACGACATGAGAAAAGTGAGTCAGAGCAGGTTGAAGCATTAAAAAAGACTGAGCCAGTTTACATAACGCAATAATTGCACAGGGGTTACAACAACATGAGTGTGTTCCAACCCCTAAAGCAGCCAGCAAAGAAAAAAGAAGAAAATAACAAATAATAAAATAAAATCACTCCCTTTGCATCGGATTTTTTTTTATATATATATAGAATTCCCTTTCTAATATAACACAAAGAGGTGAACACTTATCACAAAAGTGTCACCCACTGTAGAGCTTACAAAAACTGCAGAAGAAAAAATCATCTTATCACACCTCCTTCAAGTCATTGGGTCACCCAGATAAAGATTTAACATGAAATATGAATTAGATGTTACCCCGTCTGCATGTTGGCAGACGGACTCACAGATGATGTGACAAACATACTGCTTCTTGACAAAACATTCTGTGTCTGTACGAGACTGAGACGAAACATACTGTATTTACACTAAAGCATGAATATAATACTGAGCTCTGACTGCTGTGATAACAAGACAAGGGGATACACTGAAGGCACGGTGGTTACTACTGTTAAAAAAACAGTATCTGCTGTGTGATTCTCTGCTTTTTTCCTTTTTTTTTTTTTTTTACAGTGCACACTGCGACAGAGAATATCTTTTAACACAAGGGAGAGTGTGTCAGACGCAGAATATCTCACAGTATAACAGTGTGTAGAGAGTATACTGACTTAAGCAAGAAGGAGAAGAGGGGGGTACTGCATTTTTTAAGGCAAATCACTTAAAATTATTTTGAAGTGTAGCAGCAAAAAAAAAAGAAATAAATCAAAACAAAACATAACAATACAAATAGAAATAAAACACTGACCATGTATGTTCAATAGCCTAATATCTTAATAACATCTCACTTTCTGTGGACACTTTTTACATATAGCACATTTCTTATTCTATACACAGTGGGTGGAAAAACTCAACCGGCCCACAAAAAAAATAATCTTTTACATCTGAACTTTTACACAAGAGTATACCCAAGTTATACAGTACTCTTTTAAATAGCTTCCCTCTTTTTTAGTATTAAAATATATACTCATAGATTTTATAATTCTTAAAACAAGCCATTTTTATTAATATGTCCTTGAAATAAATCCTCTCCTTTTTTTGTGTGAAGTCTATGTACAGTTGAGAGTTCAAGACGTAATGTGAAGCCTCGCAGGGCGCCAAGGTGCCCTGGGAAGCAGCCAGAGGCTTGAAGAGAGAAGGCACAGTGTGTGAGAGAGTCTAGCAATCTTTGGCTGCTTGGATCCTCAACCCACCTGCAGCAGAGAAACAGAAAAGAGAGAGAAGAGTTAGACACTGACCTGGCACCAAATAGAGACAAATTACGGCTACGAAAGTTAAAAAGCTCTTAATATGCCTGTTTAGAAGATGACACGTCGGTAAAACCTAACATTGACAAGTTGTTGACTCACCTTGTGTCTTGCCGAGCTGATGCTCTGTCTGGCACTGTGTTGCTTCCAAGTCCTGGATCTCTAGAGAGTCTCTCTTACATGAAGAAAAGTTTGTTTTGTCACCACAAGTCCTCTTAGCAGCCTCAAAACAGTCCGACTCACTGTCCGTGTCAAAACCTTCATGCATGTAGCCCTGGTACGCCGCCCCTGGCAAGGTTGGATGCACAGCCACCGTCACGGATGCTGTGGCTGTAACCATAGTAACAGGCCCTCCAGTTGAGCCTTGCTGGGCTGAGGTGCTATTGCTATAGCTTGGCCCTTTAGTCCTGTTTGGCTGAGGCCCTCTGCCATTCTGAACCCTGGGGCCGCTTTGACAAGTCCTCCCAGGGAAGTGAGCTCTGTCACTGGGTAAATGTTGGCTGGGCTGAGCCTGGGGCCTGTGGAGGCCCGGTTGCTGCTCCCGCTTGTTTCCATCCCAGCATGTAACCTGGGAGCTGAGATGCGACTGTGCATTGTGTGAAGATTCATTTATCGGCTCTATCCTCCCACCAGTGCCTGCTGCGTTCTCCTTGAATGGCTTTACCACCTACAACAAACAAATGGTCACAATTTACTTTGAGGGAAATCACAGGAATTTGAAGATCACTTCATCATTCAAGAGCAGCTGTTATCTTATCTGTGCGGCCGGTCACCCTACGTACCGTGAGCTTGGGGAAGCTGGGGTTCTTGCTCGCCTCCAGCAGTATGTGAGATGTAGCAGGTGGAACGTTGGTGATGTACGCGCTCCGATCACAGTACTTATAATCCTCCTCGCCGATCCCTGACGTGGTGGTCATCTCAGAATAATACTCCGAGTCGGACGATTCTGAAAATGCTTGTTGACGTGATGACCTCGGGTTGTGGTGGCCCGTGTAGTACCCATGGTGGGTCATGGGTGGGGGAAGTGGGGGCTCTGGGGAAGGTGTGGGCAGGCGGCTGGCGTTGTCAACCGGGGTGACCTCAGCTGGCGGCCCCATCATGGAAAGGAGGACTGGCAAGAGAACTAAGCCATTCAGCATTCCCAACACGGTCAGGATGGCCAATACAGCAAAAAAGTACCTGAAAGAGAGAGAGAGAGAGATTATGGACATTAGTTTGACGTTGAATTTAAAAAAGTCACAGTTAAAGCGGGAAAGAGACAGTTTCAGATTAAAACTCAGGAGACATTGTGTAATCTTTCTTTACCTCCCTATAACAAGAAGGTAGCAGCTGCTAATTGTTAACTTGGTTAAGTTGAGGTCAGGCAAAACCAAAGCACCTCTGTGTTTACACTGAACATATCTGCCAACCCTCCTCTTACACATACACATGCATTAGTAAATGCATAATGTGCACATGCAGTTACACAGAGCCACAATAACTTTAAACTGTCAATGTCTATGTCTTTCAAATCTTATGTTTTGGATTTAGGCTGTCAGCAAAACTTGTGACACTTTTACACATCGTGGGAAACATTTAATCTTTGACATTATCTTGTTGTTTAATTTTTCTTATAATCTGACCCCGAAAAAATGGGGCAAGACCGCAGACCACGGTGTCCTGATGTTTTATACGGACTAGAGCGCACATACATATGTGCGCGTGCACAAATCCACACACACACACACACACACATGGGGAAGGGAAGTAGCTCAGGGGAAGAAGTCAGGGAAAGCCCAGTGTTTGTGTATCAAAGGCAGTGGGGGATGGAGGAGGGGGGCGAGGGGGTGCAAATCTGATTCCCCGCTCAGTCCAACTAAAACATGCTTTGATGCCTCCACTGCTGCTGCTACAAGACTTTCTCTCGCTCTGTTTTTCACTCACACTGTGCACGTATGTGTGTGTGCTTTTTGTGTGTGTGTGTGTGTGTGTGTGTGTGTGTGTGCATCTCTGTGGAGCTCCGAGGAGGCCAGGGGTGGAGGCAGGCCACAAGAAAGAGCTCCCCAAGAAAATTAGAGAGGACTCCACTCAAACACTAACAGAAAGCAGAAAGAGAGAGAGACAGTGAGATGCTAACCGCCAGCCAGACTTAAAGAGGTAAAAAGAAAGAGGGAGGGAAAAAATGATTGTTGGAATGAAGAAAGAAAGAAAAAAAAAGAAAAGCAAACAAGGACAGGGATAATAGCTGACGAGTGCTCTGGAAACATGCCCCCTCTCCTCTGAGTGGACTACTACTACAGTTATTACCACTACTTCACTTGACAAAAGGTTACTTTTCAGGAAAAAGTTCATGGCTTGCATGTTGGGTGTGATTCCACAACCTTCATTTTTGACCCACAGCTCTTTCTAAATGTTTTTTTCCCCTTCCTGCTATAATCACTGTCCTTGTTTTACTCCTTTATCAGAAGCATAGCGCATGTCATCCTAACCAGCTTTGACAAAACACCTCGGGGACATATTTTCAGTTTCTTGCCGTCTGCTCCAACCATGACAGTCTTCAAACCACACACAGAGAGATATTGAATTGGCGTGCTTCATCGATTTGAAGCACGTTCACAGGCGAGGTGCTGAAATCCCAAAACAGTTCATCTTTGTTTTCATTGCACAGCGTTGGACTCCACTTTTTTTAGGTCTATTGCTTATTTTACTCAAAACTACACTTCTTCATCTTTACACGGAGGGAAAAAAAAAAAACGAGAGAAGAGTGAGACAGAAAGAAGGAGAGTGAGACTTTGGTGGGACCTCCAACAGCGTCTCACTGTTAGGAATTCTGTTGTTTATATAAACTGTAATCTTTTCCATTCGTTGTCAGGGCCTGGGGAGTCGTGTGTGTACGAGTGTGTGAGTAAGAGAGCGTAAGTGTTTACATGCCTGTACATATGTGTATTTTTCCTGTGTGTGTGAGCGCGCGTGCGTCGGTCTGTGCACGTGTGTGCGATGCATACTACGTAAGTGCATGTGTGTGAGAGCGGACTCTGAGCAGAGCTGAATTAGGCCTGCTGTTTATTCAGTGCATTACAAGGCCAGGAGATGTTTACAGCAGTATATTTATGCTACTCCCCAGCTAGCCAGCTCTGGCTTGCCCCATTCACCCGACCACAGCTACAGCTACAGCTAAACAAGACCTCCAACAGAGACACCAGACCCCTCTCTGTCTCTTTCTAACCCCGTTCTCTGAAAATGATCTCTCTCACAGCCATGGGAGAAAAGAGGAAAACAAGATGCTGAAAAAGCTCTCTAATGACTCCCTTAATCCCAATCCAACTTCCTTTTTACTTCTCAGTTCTTCTGTACTCCTACACATTTACACCTCTTCATTTTTCCAATCCAGCATTGCAGAGAGACCCATTCATCTAATAATCATCTACCCACCCACCAGGACTTCATATCCTTGCGAGGAAGCCACCCTCAGAGTACTTCTCCTCCTCTCTCTGCCTCTGTCTCTGTCTCTGCAGAAAAACTCTGCTTTTTATGTCATGGAGGCCTGTTGCAGTCTGTGAGCTCAAGGTTGTGGTTTCGGGTTTGGGCCGAAACCACATTCGGCTGAAAAACACTGAGCTATTCGCCTTTTTTTCCACTCTGACCATGAAACAGTGGTAGAAAACACACGCACACATATATACATATATGCACAGTTTACACTTGCATGCACGCACACACACACACACACACACACACATATAAATATGCGCACACAGGGGGAGTGATATCTGTTGGTGGGCTCCTCACCATCTGACTGGCTGAGCAGTTCAAATTTAGCTCCACTTTTTATTACGGTACCTAACATGGAGGGAGAGAATGCCAAACGGATGATAGGAATTTTTACAGATTCCTTTGTGTGTGTTTGTGTGAAAGAATCAGTGAGAACGAATGAGAGCGAGAGACACCACCCAGTAGGTAGTGGAGCACTTCCATGTTTACGAGCAGCTGCTACACACCCTTGATGTTTTCCCCATTTGTTGTGCTCTGAGTTTGGGGAGACGGATGTGTGAGTGTGAGCCCAGAGTGACAGAACCAGGTGCATATTTGTCACTCTGTGTGTGTGTGGTGTGTCTGTGTGTGTGTGTGTGTGTGCATAAATAGGGGTATAACATTTCCACCTGCATGCTCCCCTGACCCCCCACAAGGCTTCCTCCCGTCCCTGAGTGAGGCTAGACAACTGGCTCCACACATACAACCAGACACACACACCAGTGGTGTAAAACCAAAACACTGCTTCTTGTTAAGGTAACATATGGACTGTGGAGGGCGTGGACACCAGTGCTGTCGAAACGAGCACCGTCACACACTCTCACACAGGAGCACTAAGTCAGCACAGCTTGACAAATGCATACATACAGAGCTGGGCACACAAACAGACGTACATACACACAAGCATCTCACCTCATGATGAAGTCAAACTCTGACCCTGCCAGCATGAGAACGCCCAGCAGCGTGGAGATCGCTCCGTCGACCACCGGGGCAAACATGTGCTCCAGAGCCACTGCCGAGCGCTTGTTTCTGTTGCCAATCGCTGTCAGGAAGCCCTGTGGCGGACGGGGGGGAGGTGGGAGGAGGAGGGGGGAGAGAGAAAGAGAAATGAGTTGGAAATCTTTGCCGAACACACGAAAGTTGTGCTTGCGGCGGAGCTTGGCACGCTTCAGAATTCCTGTCTTTGGTTTTGTTGGGGATCACTACACTACACTACAAGACAGTACACTGTGCTAGAGAGCTGCCAGCATGAACCAGGAAGCCAAAAGTTCCCTAGTAAATTTTTAATCACACTTATTTTACCTTAATCACTTTCCATTTCAGGCATGAAGCCGCAGGAGTCTTTGCAACTAAAGATTTTTTACAAAAGGCTGCTGCCTATTGCTTTTATCAAAGGCTACAAATCCGTCCACGGAGAAACAGGACATTCAATCAGTAAATAAAAACTATTATCATGGCCTAAATGTAATGTTTCCTCATAAAACTAGCTGTACACTTCTTATGTCCATACATATCAATTGTTATGTAGTTGTATATCAGTGTATTGCAGGTGTCACCTCGTGTGTGTCCTAACTCACCAGTGCAATGTGAACGGTGAACTCCACTCCGATGCCCACAGAGGCGATGAGGATGACCACGGGGATGGCGCTGAGCTTGATGCCAATCAGACCCATGATGCCAAACAACTCCACCGTCATCATGGCCAAGATAAAGACCTGAACAGAAGACATGGAAAAAAAACGTTGTCAACTGAGAAACAGTCGAATGATGAGGAAACAAAAATAAAATAAATAAACAGCAATAGTGAACGTGTTTTTCTTTAGTGACTGAGTTGAGCCCATTTTGCCGCTTCACCCCACACAATCTTTGACCCTGTGCTCAGGCTCTGCTCTCAACCACATGGCATCAAATTACCCACCCTGGGGCTATACACCCACCCCTCCTTCCCTCCCTTGCTTATCTTCCTCCTCTTTCCTTCTTTTAGTTGGTTGACATGATTGACAGCGCCCGGGACAACAGAGTGTGAGCGTTGCGTCAGTACCCATCACACCAAATTTATGTCCACTGGTTTCTTTGTGGCATACAAATGATCTTTTTGACCAATAGCAGCCTACAATGTGTATTTTTTCTAGATTTTGACATTTAATGCAACATTGTCATAACACCACGTTTTAAGTTTAACTAATGTCTCAGTAGAAAATATGTGATGCAACTGTAAACCGCGATACAATAAGGAACAACACGTCTTAGCAAACAAGGAGGAGAAAATGGTTCCCGGCCAACAGGAGCTTTTGATCCCAGCAGGCGCTATGAGCCGGGGCACGGTTAAATTGGAAATGATAAAAGCCGTTTTACTGCTCGACCACATACAGGCTGGGCGAAACCTTCACAGGCTGGCTGATGCTTGGAAACCGTGCATGCATGTAGCTGTAGCCTCTCTCTCTCTGTGTCTGAGGAGATTGGGTCGTGTTGCTGTCTCAATCAGTGCTGCTTTAAATGAAATGCATTCCAACTGAAACCGGCACTGTTGTTGTGCTACACTTCAGCCCCCACCAACGGTCAGGGATATGTGGATTTGTGTATGTGTGAGTGAGTCTGGGGGGCCCTTAAGGACCACCGGTCCCACCAGCTTGTGTGTGAAATGTTTTCCAAACACTGCACACTCAGACTGTCTCTCTCTCTACCTCTCTCTCTCTCTCTCTCTCTCACACACACACACACACATACATACATCCCTGATGGATGGGTTGAGCAGGCCAAGGTCGCAACTGGGCAGATCTGTCCTGTCCCCAAGTCTTTCCCTCTCCCTCTGACAAAAGCTGTGAGGGAGTTGGAGGTAGAGGCTTCAGGAGGGCAAAGCCTTTCTTGCTCCTTTGCATTTCCTTTTCTAAGGCCGGCCCAGCCTACATTAGAATGACAAAGGTCCCCGTGTGTGTGTGTGTGTGTTTGAGTGTGTGCGCACTGGCCCTCCACAGAGAAAAAGGGGCCCCCTAGACAGCGTTATTGAGCTGTGCTGAGAAGGGTGAGAAGAAAGTGAGAGGAAGAAGAGAGAGGGAGGAAGGGGGTAATGATGTTGTTGAGGTAGGACGAGGAGGAAAAAGGTGAGACGGAAATAGACGCAAATGGAAAAGGAAGGACAAGGAGGCATTGGGCGATGTGAATACTTTTGAGGAAACTGATAGTCGGCTTACAATGATGCCGGCGGTCCAGGGGTTGAGCAGGAGGATCGCGCAGACCAGGAAGGTGCAGGCCAGCACCACGCTGATCGCCAGCAGGAACCAGTGTCTGAGGCCAATGTACTGCTCCCAGAACAAGAAGGGGTATCCATTAGGGTAGTTGAACACGCCCTTGCGGCTAAACTCGTCGCAGATGGCCCGCACGCTCTCAATGGCCTCCACGAAGTCTCCAGCCTGGCGAAGGCCATTCAGGTAGAAGGGGAACTGGGCGAACTCCAGAGGTTCTGCAGCCGGGACTGAAAGAGAAGATGAGATTCAAGGTGTGATCTTGTACAAACTGCGTCCACTCTCAAAATCAAGATGTATAAGATGAGACACTTACTGCGCAGATTCTCTCCTGTGGTGTCATACTTGTCATGAATCCACTCTCTGGGGTGGGGGTAGAAGTTGGCCTGGGAGGCAGCGTAGCCTAGAGGATCGTTACTGACCCAAACTGTCAGGTAAATGTAAAACACCTCCGGGGGGATCAGACCCTCTGCATCGACCAGCCGACGAGACGTCAGCTAGAGGAGAAAGAGAGAGGGGAAAAAAAGATTCAGTTTTTGTCCGAATGAACAGTAAAAAGACAGCTAATAACATAGCTGTCTACTCCACCACACACCTTGTCATGGACAGGACATGTGGGTTCTGTTTTAAAGTTGTTTTCTTTTCTTTGCGGCTCTCGGACATACCTGGCTGTAGTTAAAAGGCTCTTTTTTGGAGCCGGTCTGGATGAGGAGTTTGTACGCCAGAGCTCCGTCCTCTGTGCCGTTACGATAGCTGTCAGCGGTAATCCTGCCTGCCTGCCAGTCGGCATCAAACGCGGCCTGCAGACCTGCGTGTAAAACACACACAGGAGAGAAAGGATTATTGTGGTTGTCATTTATAAATATTATGATTTCTATTATCATGAAATTATAGCAGTTTTCCTGCGTGTCTGTCTATGTGGGCAGCCATGTTGACAGGATGAAATATCACATTTCTTTTTCCGTCTCTCTCTTTTCTTTCTTTTTCAGCTGGCTCTGATTGACCTGTTAGCTATTACTTCCTCTTGACTGGGCCTCTGACACGTCCTAGCCCGAGGACACACACACACACACACACACACACACACACACACACACACACACACACACACACACACACACACACACACACACACACACACACACACACACACACACTCACACACACACATGCAAAGATAACCTACAACCCCAACCCGTCTATTCTACCACCCCTGAGCCCAGGTGGATGGGGATAAACACCGTGACTGCACTCTGAACTTTCACTCACCCTTTTACACATTATCACCCCCACACACCCATTCACTCCTGTTCTTAGTGAAAAGCACACCTGAAAAAACCTGTTGCACCCCCTTGCCTGGGTTCTGATATTGTTATCAAAAACCCTCAGGGAGGAAAGAGAGTAAGTTATAGCATGACTCAATCAAAAAGAAATAACATTACTCGGCTTGGATTCTCACCTCGGAGCCAGTCGTGGAAGTAGTGCAGCCACATGCGAGGCAGTTTGTTGTCGCTGTCTCTGACCACATATTTGACAGAGTTGAAAGCGTTGTGCAGCTGGATCAGCAGCCTCTGTGACCGGGCGTAATCAAATCCATCCATGGTCACCAGGTACATGTTGTAGAAGGAGAAGTACTTGAACTGGGCGTCGATGAAATCGTATTCCTTGGTGTCGCGTGGCACGATATCGGTCAGGTAGAGGCCGTCGTGCACCATGGTGGTCCCGTACAGGCTGAGGCCCAGGAGGCCCAGGAAGAGGACCACCACGATGGCTTTGCTTTTAGGCTTGAGGAGCAGGGGGGCATATTTCTCCCTGGCGAAGCTGGACAGGTTCCAGTGCAGGAAAGGAAGCGGGACGCACTTCTTTCCTGATTTTGAGTCCTCCACTTGGGCCAGGAGGTCCCGCGTGGAGCTGGAGGTAGGGGTGAAGAGCTGGGAGCCATAGGGGTCTGGCACTGTGGTGGTGGTTGGGGAGGGTGTGATGGCTAGAAGAGCAAAAATACAAACAGCACATGATAAGAGTGCATCATGACTCACTTAAAATACAAACTGCATAGGATGAGAAAAAAAAACAGCTGTGTCACATTATTTACCTTGGGCCTGGGAGGTGGGGCAAAGAATGATGGAAGGTGGGCTGGTGGAGATTTGTGAGGTAGGTGGTAGAATTGTAACTATATGTTGTCCTGCTGCGTCGCACTGGGTGAAGGCCTGCACTGTGGTGGTGATCTGGGTGCTGGTGGTGATGGTGGACCCAGCGGCGTACTGGTGCGTGTGGGCCGTCGCCGTCGTAGGTGTGTGCGGCTGCTCCCCGGCATCCGACAGCTCGTGGGGAGAGAGGTGGATGACGCGGTCGGAGCAGGGGCTGTACAGGCAGCAGAGCACGTCCAGGCGCTTGTCCTCGCGTCGGTGGAGGTCCAAGCTGAGGATGGCGGGGAAGATGAGCAGCACCATGGCGAAGTTAAACACCACCACGATGGCCGCCTAGGGAGAAAAAAAAAACAGACAGAGGAGGAGAAGAAAGTGAGAAAGAGAGAACAGTATGTGAAATTACAGGCACCCTCACCCAGCTGGGAGAGTCAGGGCGCCTTCATTTTTTTTTTTACTGTCTTAGACCATAGCCCAGAAAGTAAAGAAAAAGCCTTACTCTAAATCACCAGCCAGGAATACTAAGCAAGCCAGGAGGGGAGAGGGAGAGAGAGAAAGAAAGAAAGACTGCCAGAAAGAATGAACTACTAGAAAGAATGAGAGAAAGAAGCAGGGGGGGAATATATATGCTGCGAGTCTGAGCAAAACTATCACCCTTCACCACCACCACCACCGCCGCCCCGCTCACTCCAGCCCTGAAGCTGACATTCTAACTGGCTGTGGTTTCCAGCGTGCATGTGTGTGTGTATGCGTGTATTTTTGTGTGTGCTTGTGTGTTTCGGACCACCCACAGTTAGTCACAGATCAGAGCAAACTGCCTTGAAGGGGCCAGTGATATACTGATCCACCTCTCCCTCCCTCTTCCCCTCTCCTTCTCTCTCTGTCTGCTTCTCTCTGTTCATCACTCTCTTTGCTCTGATTATTCCACATTACACACATGTACACACACACACGTGCACGCGCACACACACATACACATTTATGCACATATACAGACACACGCAGAGACACGCACACACAACAAAAATGTTGGCCCTGTAGGTGCAGCGGCAATAAAAGTGGGGAACAAAAGCTTTGCTTGCTCTGAATAAATGTCACCTCTCTTAAGTTATCTCTTTCATTTTCAAAGGAGCCTCAGGCCTCTCGGTGTGCGATTGTGTACATGTGTTTATGTCTGTGCGCATGCGTGTGAGAGTGCACGTGAGTGCGTAAGACATACCTGCAAGGAGAAAGCTCGCAAGGCAGGGATGGGTACGAGAGCAGCCATGAAGAATGCGATCATGTTGTTGATGGAAGTCAGAGCCACGCTGGTGCCGGTGCGACGCAAACAGTCTCCAGTCCGTTCCTTTAAGTCAAACACAGGTATAAGTGAGATGCAGGAGAGGAGAGGAGAGGAGAGGAGAGGAGAGGAGAGGAGAGGAGAGGAGAGGAGAGGAGAGGAGAGGAGAGGAGAGGAGAGGAGAGGAGAGGAGAGGAGAGGAGAGGAGAGGAGAGGAGAGGAGAGGAGAGGAGAGGAGAGGAGAGGAGAGGAGAGGAGAGGAGGAGGAGGTACCTTGAAGGGGATGTTGGTTCCAGCTTCTGTGAAGGAGTGAGCCAACAGAAACATGTCATCCACACCAATCCCTAGTGCCAAGAAGGGAAGCACCTGGGATGGGAAACACATCAATGGGGGAACAAAGGGTCAGAATGAGCTGAGTTTTAAATGTGCAACATCAAGATTCAACACCGTAGACACTATGAAGTTTCCTTTGGGCTGTACCTGTGTTGTGGCAGCATTGAAGGAGAGCCCGAGGAGGGAGCAGAGACCCAGCCCTGCAGCCACCGACAGGGCCACCAACAGCACACCGGCCAGCCCCACGGCCCCCTGGGACTTAGCACAGTCCCACCTTAGCATGGTCACACAGGCATACGCCAGCTAGACAGAGAGAAGACACTCATATTAAACACCAGAGTATATGTTTTCATTAACTTACTAGCCTGATTTGAATTGGTAAACATGCTCACCATGAGCAGGTATCCTCCAGCCACCCTGATGACGCTGACATCAGAGAAGGACTTCATGATGTCATTGAGGGTGGTGGTGGAGAAAGCATGGATGGACTGGCTGGAGTTAGCTGGGATACTCTGATGGACCACCTGAAGGAGACAAATGTGTTGGTTACGAAGCTGTGCAGAAAGTCAGCATGTTAAATTCAAAGCGTAGAAGAAGAGAAATACGCTGGAATTTATCATTTGACTGTCAAAATCAGGATGCTAAAAACCCCAGATTGATAGTTAAGTATACTAAATGTCTTAGCGGGTCTGAGATGCTGGGTAACACAAAGACTTTTTCCCATGAAGACACACATCGTCCTGCACACAGCAGTTTCCCCCCAAGACTGTACCACAACCCCAAATTTTAGGGCCCTTAAAACAAGAAAAACACCCCCGTTCTCTTTGAAATGTGTGTGAAAAGTGAGTATGAACGTGTGTCTGCGTTTCCCATGTGCTAGCATATGTGTGTGTGTGTGTGAGTGTGTGTATGACAACTGAGGAGTAATGAGCACAGATGCCAGAGGTTGTGAGGTCAAAGGTGAAAGGGATGGGATCGCATGGCTCAGAGAGCTGCTCCCCTCCATGAAGGGCCCCCCCCCCCCCCATCCCCACCAAGCTATTTACCTGTTTGCCCTTCATCATCATCATCATGCACCGTCTCTTATAGATTTGTCCTTGTCCTTTAATGTGTCAGTGCAGCATCTCTCTCGGTTTACGCTTTCGTTTTGTTTCCTTTCCTCTCGTCCACATGTCCCTCACTTTCCCTCCCTCCCTCTCTCTCTCCTTACCCTCACCATGGTGGGTGTCAGCTATCACAGCAACAGCTTGTTCCTATAACTAGGGCTCTGACAGAGAGAGATTATTGACCTACCACACACACACACACACACACACACACATGGTCATACACCCACACGCACACACACACATATATACACATACCTACTGCCTTAGTCTACCCTGCAAATTTGCCGTACAACGGAGCTGAAGACTGATGGAATTCAGACACTGCAGAATGAGTCCCATGCGTGTGCGGCTGTGTGTGTGTGTGTGTGTGTGTGTGTGTGTGTGTGTGTGTGTGTGTGTGTGTGTGTGTGTGTGTGTGTGTGTGTGTGTGTGTGTGTGTGTGTGTGTGTGTGTGTGTGTGTGTGTGCAGATGTGTGTGTGCGCATATGTGTGTGCCAAAGCAAAACAAGCCTGCTTAGGAACAATGAATTACCAGCTAATTTCTCCTTTTCACCCTCTTTCTATTCTTTTGCTGCCACTATTTCTGTCCAGCTCATCGTTGAAGTGAGCGTTAACTGCATATGAAATGTGTGTGTGTGTGTGTGTGTGTGTGTGTGTGTGTGTGTGTGTGTGTGTTCGCACCTCCACAAACTTCCTCTGCCAGGACTCGAGGATAGCGGTAGCCTTATCCTCATTCCAGTTGATGTCATGGATCTCATAGTCGTCTTTAAAGTGCTCGTACAGCTGCTTGGGACTCATCAACAGGAACATGGTCTGAAGAGCCTCCGCACTGCAAACACACACAAATATATAACAGACATCAGACTTGTCCTTTAAACATGGTTTATTGTGTGTTGAGCTGAGTTATACCTCAAGTGCATCATTATCTCACAACTAGCACACTAAAAATCATCCTGTTTGACTGTTTAAATGTTCGTTCTATCCTTAAACTTTATTCTTATTGGAGCGCGCCCCGCTGTGAATGGCTAAAAGCAGGTGCCGTTTCTTCTAGGATTTGTCCGCCTGCCTGCCTGTCTGCCAATGTAAACAGCCAAAAGCAGGTGTTATCTAGTCTGTCTGTCTGCTGATCTCCAGGCTGCGATCCCAGATGTCCTCAGGTTTTCTTGGCACCCGCAACAGTGAGCTGCAGTGCTGCTCAAAATATGAAAGAAATGATCATAAATCACATCCCAGAGTAAGTGTGGCTCTCGCAGATGGGACTGGAATCCTCTTTCACTCAAGGCTGTGTTGGGCCTGTGTGGGTCATGATCTGGGCTCTGACCCAATGCTGTCACTCCATTTGTATTGGCCGTGCTTTTAAATCCAGTTGAAGTCGATAGGAAAAAAAACAAACTCTGGAGTACGTCTAATGAAGAGACATGTGTCAGCTTTAGAAAAATGTGTTCTTTCCCTACTTCTATTTCTTCATCTTCTTTGCTTCGCTTAACAACAAATGTGTAGCATGGGGATGGGGGTTGGTTAGCTTTATGTGGCTGTCAATCATCTTTAATTGGCCTATCCTGGACCTGGGTCATGCAGGAAATCGATCCCACCCGGTACGAGGCATTCCTCGCATGTGGGTTATTAGGGGTTACACAGATTCCACAGTCACCATGGCTCACAAGCTGACGGGTTTGCCCACCTACATCTTCTAATAGGACAAGGGCAAAGCTCTAACATGCTGTGTGAAATCACCTTCAACTGCACTACTGTAGTCTCTCTTTTACACGACTTAATAGACACACACCTCAGCAGAGTATCCTGGCTGTTTTTGACCCGCCCTCCCAGGATCAGCTCCTCCTGCCAGTGCATGAACTTCCGGCTGAAACCATGGCAACCACCCTGGAGATGCCGAGCAATGTCGGGACTCTGAATGGAAGGAGGGCAGAGGCACAGACGGAAAAACACACAAGAAATGTTAGGTGCATCTGCATCTTCTCATCTTCTCATCATAACTATCTTCATCTCACAGCTGCTTTGTGTGTGAAATCATGACTGAAGTTGTGTTGCTTACCTCTCCTTTCTCTTTGTTGGGAGCACTAAGGGGGCAGTCAGGGTCCGAGGGGTCTAGACATGACCTGTTCATGTAGGCATGGCCCACCTACAGAATAACAGCACATTATTAAATTCTCAGGTCTGTAAGTAAACGAATAAGCAATTATTTGTTCATGAGTCTTTCATTGAGTAAATCTGTCAGTGTGTACTTCAGTGACCCACCTGGGCTTTGTCCAACATCTCTTTAAATCCTTCTAGTGAAGTGAATTGACTCAGTTCCTCCATCAGCTTGACTGGATCTAGATTCATCCACTGGATATCTGGCATACCCCTGTAGAGAAAAGACACACTTATGAGTTGACAGCTAGAAGAAACTACAAAAGCACATTTTATCACTTTGTGCCTACGAGGCTACGCGGCTTTGCATTCCTGCTCGGGGTTTAATTTGAGCAGAAAAATCTTTCACTTCAGTTTAATTCTCGCTCCCTGGTTGTGCTGCTGGGGCTTTCGCGAGAGGTTAGCTGCAGATACAGGATAAAATAGCGTTTATTATCCTGTTTCACGCTGCCACAATGCCCGCAGGGAAAAGGCAGGGTGGCTGCCTGCTCACTTCTATTCCTCAATGTCCTGCACCGAGTCATAAAAATTACCTCTGCCTCCCAAACATCTTGATAAGGAGGGAGGGAAGGGGAGACACTGAGTCGATGGCAGGAAGGAAATAGGTGAGGGATGAGAGAAGAAGGGAAGCGAGGACTGTAACACTAAGTGACGTTCGCTGACAAAGAACCTATTCCTGAGACCTCAGCAGTACCACCTCCCTCCTCACCATAGGATAAATCTATCATTTTGCTCCTTATTACTCTTTATTAATATACCCTAGTCTACATATTTTACATGTTTTACAATTTATACTGTCTTTATCTTCCAGAAAACAACTCAACCACTTAAATATTATTGATTTCTAGTACTTTAAGTTAGATCTTTATATGCTGCACCTCAAAGCTTAAAATCTTGTGTTAAACAAGAAAGAAATAACATGCTTCAGTAATGAGAAGATTTTGCGATTCGGTGTTAAATGGGTGTTTAAGATGGATTTTCTTCTGCAGTGAGACCAGTAACACAGAGGACAGACTGAGAGATGGAGGGAAATAAAAGAATCTCAAAGTGTCTTGACTCCGGGTTCAATCTCCCTCCAATGGCTCATGAAGAGAGCTCCTCTCCTATTCCCACATACCAGGGTCCCTTTTGCTGCTGCTTGCAAAGACACACTCCTTTATCAACTAGTTTTTGCTTGAGTGAACCGCGCCTGGGCCCTTTTGTTTTTTCATAGATTGCTGCTCTTTGTTCTCCCAAGTTTTCTCTCTCACTCTTCCTCACTCCCTTTCCCAATCTGCCTCTCTCCCTCTTACCCCTTCTCTCTCTCTCTCTGGCCATCTCACCCGTTTTTTTTAAACTTTCTTTTCTTTTTTTTATTAGCATTCAAAACCAAGGCTGAAGTGAAGTGGAAGCTGACCGCGGTGTCCACTGGTCACGGTGTCCACAAGTTTCCCCCCACTCAGCTCCACGTGAAAGAAACGAGTAAAAAACAATGAATAAATAACAACAGATGTTGAGCACTTAGTGTGATTTACAGGAATACTTGGAGGACTTGTGAATCATCAAAGAAGCCTTTTCCCTCTCTGTCGCTGTGCTTTCACACTAGCCAACTGGGAGATGCAAAGGATGGGAAACTTTTGTTTGTTTCTGTACGTGCTGGCTTGTCATGCAACATTCTGCTCTCGGCCCAAGACAGAAATATAAACAAATAATCTATTTGCAAAGAAACATCTGCCATGATCTAAACTATCTTCTATAAACTAAGGACTCAATTGAAATATCACCGCTGACAACAACAAAAAAAAACTCTTGCAGTGACTCAATTTCTCAAGAGAACTTCGTCCCCAAAAAAAGGAGAAGGAAAAAAAAAAAAAAACCTGAATCCACAAATGCCCAAATACGCCCAGACTCCACTGTTAACTGTCTTGTAGCCTCTCTCTGTCTTTCTCGGGGGACTTGAGGCTTGAATACTGCCCATTTTATTTGTTGGACAACTTGGGAGCTGAGAGCCTGGGGCATTACCATGAGAATGCCGAGTGTTAGCCGTGAGCTGACAAAGCCGGCCCCCCTCCCTCCTCCGGGGCCCCTGCACTGATGGACACTCACTCGTAAACTGAAAGAATGCTTACCATTGTCTGACCCAAAGGGCTCCCCTGCCACCACCACCACCACCACCGCCGCCGCCTGCCCGCCCTCCGTTCTACCAACCCACCATCCAGTTGCTGCTGCAGCCATCTCTTCTCTCTCTCTCTCCATCCCTCCCTCGCTCCCTGCATCTCTCTCTCTCACTTTCTCTCTTTGAAATTCTCTGTCAGGACAACCCCCCCCCCCCCCCCTCCTCCATCCCCTCCCCTCTGGTCCCTCTCTGGGCCCTAAAAGAACTCTATTACTGACCGCCGCTGTCAGTCACAGCACCCACTGACAGACTACTGAAAGCCCAACTGTATGTCTCCATCTAGCATGTGTTAAAAGTTACGGACCTCTCCAAAAGCTCTAGTCTGCAACGCAAGTCAGATGGAAGCAATGACAGCAATGGGAGTGCCAAAATGTTCAATGAAATGTTTTAATATGCAAAATAATAATAATAAAAAAATGGGTTGAATATTCCAAGACTTACGGTAAATAGGCGGAGCCTCCCTGTAGTTTGGCCCCTTCCCAAAAACAGTCCAATGGGGTGATTATCATACAGGGGAATAGCTTGTCAATCATCTGTGATCAGAAAATAGACAGGAAACGTGATTAAACAACACAAATTAGGGGGAAATGTACCGGTATTCAAAAATCTGTTTGTTCCCTTGTCAACTCACCCTTTCAATCATGATATTTTCTATAATAGGGAGTCCTGATTTATAGCATATTTTGTTAAGATCCCAAGATCTGCAAAAAAACAAAAACATTGTTACTTACAATCTTAAATCACAACACAAGCGTAAAAGAAAAGAAAAATTCATATTGCATACCCATGCTTTACTTACTTTCCAAACAGCCACACCTGAACTTTGCTGGCGGACAGAGCAGCTTCCATGTGAACCAGCAAAGCCTCCTGGGTAAGAATATTGGTGCCCTCTTCTTTGGGGGTCTGGATAAGCATCTGTGAGGTAAACACTGACTCCTCTCCCTGCTTCTCCCTGGTGTAGCGAAGCTCCGTGCTCACCCGGCTGCCCGCTGGAAGACAACGAGTCAAGAATTTACTTAATACTTAATTTTTGATTTATTGACAGACGGAGATACATTAGCGCTGAATTTCCTTAACGCACATACAAAGACTCACACATATACACACATTGGGATCATATAACAAAGTGTCTTGCGTGCGTACATATGCGCACACGCTTAGACAAGAACACACACATATATCGACCAACGCCCTTGGCCCTCGCCAGTGTTGGTTTTGAAGGCACTTCACACAAGCCAGCGTCTGGCCAAGAGAAATGAGTAATACAGCTTCTCATTGGCTCCTTCTGTGAAACAGATGTGCCCTGTTAGTTAGGAAAACCAGCCTTCTGATGCCCCGAAAACCCCTCTACTGTTCTGCTCAGGGCACCAGATATGGACAAAGACATTTTTGAATAACATGAAAAAGAGATTGTGATGAAGAAACAACGAAAACTCTTTGCATGTGTTCATCTTTGAAGAGGCCGTGATGAAAAACTTAAGGCATTGACGACTATGAAAACGAAGAGAAGTTGTGAGCAGCGACATCAAAGATATGAAGACGTGAAGCAAGGGAGAGGTGGTGATGAACAGAAAAGAGATAGAGAGAGGATGATAGAAAACACAGAGAGAGAGAGAGAGAGAGAGAGAGAGAGAGAGAGAGAGAGAGAGAGAGAGAGAGAGAGAGAGAGAGAGAGAGAGAGAGAGAGAGAGAGAGAGAGAGGGAGCTATGTTGTGCTGTGTGGTAGACTCCAGCCCCCTAATTACAGAAGGTTGCCCTGAAAAGAGTTTGCCAGCCGGGGGGATCTGTGCCTGTGCCAAGTGGACATGAAACATGCCGCGCTGGATCACAGAGGGCCCGTCTGCCCCTCTTGCTGTCCCACTACATGACAACCCCAGAGAGAGAGAGAGAGAGAGAGGGAGGGAGGGAAGGGGAGAGGGTGGAGAGAGGTAGGGGGAGTATGGAAACAGGGGGCTACCTCCTTCTTAATTCTAACTCTCGCCACTCTTTTACTCACTTTCACTGGGCTGCACTCGATCCTGGCTTCACCTCTCTTCCCATCTACCGCTCTACTTAACACCGGCTATATGTGCTGCTTCTGTCTTTCTCTCTGTCTTTCTCTCTGTCTTTCTCTCTTTCCCCTTACACTCTCTCTCTCTCTCTCTCTCTCTCTCTCTCTTTCGCTCTGCACCTCCCCCCAGCCTGGAGCAGGCTCCTGTAATTGATGGGGAGAAAAGAAAAAACAAACTATTCAGCCTACGCCGTGAAAAGTGTGAGATCAGGTTAGAACTCTGGGCCTCGGAGACACACTCCAATATTTCTAGGCTTCACTTTCAAGGCTTTAATTACCTTCGCTGGGGCTCAAGAATATCAGGTCACCTCGTTTATTTGGAGTCACGGGTGTCTTTTTTTTTTTTGTTGTACTGTCTGGCTCAGTGCATCCAAAAAGAAAATACCTCCAAATGGGACATGTTCTTGTTGGGTATTCTTTGCACATCTGGTCACACAAATCTTTTAAAGTCTTTAAGTATTTATAAAGCTTTTATTCCAAGGGAGCCAAACAAAAAAGATGTAGAACAAGTAATTTCCTCAAGACTTTTGGAGAGTCTTGTGGTCGAGAAAATGAAGTAAACGTTTTCTCAAAAAGAGTACTGGTTCTTTTGGGTTTATTTGACTTTTATTAAACCGTTTTTCACACTGCCAAGTGCATGTAGAAAGTGATGAGGCTCGATGTGAGAGTGGCCGTTGGACATATAGTTCCCCACAACTCTCAGCTCCGTTTCCTTTGCTGCACAGATTTCCAATCAAAAAATAAAAAAAGGCTACTACAAAATGGAACCCTTTCCGTTCGTGGACTTCTTTGACATCTGTTAAACCTTTTTTGACATTTCGTATGTTAACCTCTGCAGCGTGGGGTTTTGATCCCAACAGGAACTGGGTGGCTCGGAGAGACTCTGGCTCTGTAATTACAGGCCTCCTGAAGTAAATTATAGCTATTTGTGTCTCGTTCCTCCCATCTGGACCACCCAGGCAGCCAGTCCTCTCTTCTCTCTCTCTCTCCCTCTCTTTCTCGCCTCCTCTCCTCAACCCCTGGTCTGGCCCCAACCACCCAACTTTGAGATTCGCAACTGCTCTGCTCAGTTTAGCTCGGTTCACAGCTCGCATCAGTAGGAACCATGTCCCTTCTTTTCTTATCCCTCCCTCTCTCTATCTCCTGCTCTCTCTTCTCCCTTTCCTCCTTCTTTCTCATTTTCTACTTCTTTCTCTTTGTCACTCTTTTTCAATCCCCCCTACCCTCTCCCTACACTCAGCCTGCGCTCCACACAGCCTTAAAGAGACAGTTCCCGGAAATTTTCCCACCCTGGGAAGAAGGCGCCTTTGAGTGTGGGGTTTTAACACCACAGTGGCTGGTAATTTTATTACATGAGCAATTTTGTAACATGAAATATTAGCCTATGTCTGGCAATGTGATCAAAAATGAAAAAATAAATGATCACAACTGTCTGAATCATATCATATACAGTTCTTTCACTGGATGTTGTTGAGAAACTCAACCACTGTCGTACAAATTTTTTGCAAACAACTTGACTGTTGGGCGAAACATATGAATTCATTTACTAGCTTCACCGCTAAAAGCACTTTCACAACAGTTACGACACTGGGAAAGTGAGAAGCGAGCGAAAAATACTGTAACAAGCCCTGACATGGTTTCATGACTGTGGGTGTACAAATTTGCATGTGTGTGTGTGTGTGTGGATGTGCATATATGTGCCTGTGGGTTTGTGTGTGTGTGTGCACTGGTGTAAAAACTGGACCCTGTCTCCATCGACCTCAGTCATTTCCTGCACACCTGACCCCTCCGTTCCCAAAAGCCGAACACCCAGAATCCCTTAACTCGGTGAAATATGTGCGGCTTCTCACATCTGGCTTCTAGGACAGAGCCAAGGCCACCTTTAAACAGCAGAGATTCTATTCTATTCTATTCTATTCCATTCCATTCCATTCCATTCCATTCTATTATATTCTGCCTTCATGTCTTAAAGGCCTAGTCCCAGTTCCAGGCCATGCTAGGTCAGACCAGGCCACCTTCAAAGTTCAGTGTGGTAGATTAGCTGGATTAGGGGGCCTCTGAAAAGGCCCCACGCTGCTATGGAGGAAGACCCAAGACGAAGAGGGCTGTAAGTGACATGTATGTTGTTACCTGCTACATACAGCTTTGGAAATGACCTTTTCCTGATTTACATAGCATGGGAATATGAGCGGAAATGTACAGCTGATTTCAACACAGATCCTCCATTGATAAAGCATAAGAGTTTGTGGGGGAAAAAAAGAGTTCTCACCATCACAAAGTATCAACTATATAAAAAAAATGCAGAAAGCTATCCCTTGGCTGCCGCCCTCCATACATCATTCACTTCTTCTTTGAACCCTTTTTATACTATGTCCTCCAATAGAGGTCCTTTATTTCTTTAGATTTTCAGCTAAAGAGCCAAATGAGAAATTCATTCTCTTGGCCTGGCACCCAACGTCACAAAAAAAACCCTTCTTACTCCTTTTGTCACATATGGACCCACCAGAATCAGGACTGCATGTGTCCCACTTTGGGTCCTCAGCCCGGCCCTGCCCTGTGGCATTCCCTAGCCAGGGCACCCCCAGCAGATGGGCCGTTCCTCCATACAATCCTTCAGTACAGCAGCTCCAGACTGAATGCAGACCCTTTTGTCATTCAGCCCTTCAATTTCTTTCAGATGTTTCCCAACAAACAGCAGAATAAAATAAAGAGGGAACGTTTTTTTCACAACAAAAGCAAATGGACCAAAACTTTCCCAGCCTGTAAAACAATGCCAGAGCTGGCTGTGGGAGGGTGAGGCTGGGGGCAAGAAAGAGGAGCTGGCACTTTGCTATCTTACCTATAGAAATACAATGTGTGTATGTGTGTGCGTGCGTGTGTGTGTATGTGTCTCTGTGCGGGTGTGTGGGTGTGTGTGTTTGTCTTTACACAAACACTGTATCTGTTCATCAATCTTCAAAGACAGCTGTATTATTATCATAGGAGGAGGGGAAAAAAACCTATCAATGTGTGAGAATGCAGGAAAATAAAATGATTAAAATCCAGCAGTGTGTACCACGGTGAAAAAAACACACCCACCCCGAGATCACACCTTAAAAACAGTATAAAATGGCGAAAACAACATGAAAAATCAGTTTCACTTACATTCTATTCAGATGTGCCAGTGGTGTTAGCCACCACACATAAATTTCCACCAGGGTTGGCATTTAGGCACTTTCTATTTCCATATGTATAGGCTTGCCTCTGCTAATTATGCTAATCATGGGCAGTGTTGGCCACTGTGAAAAATAGTCACATTAGACACTCCACTGACTGCTAATACTGCTTAATGTGTGGTTGAAACATACATTCATCCCTGCCTGAAAGGCAAAATTTTTCCACGTTGCTGGTCTCATTCAGACAAGAAATGAATTTATTGAGCCCAAGAACTATTTCTTTTTTCCCTCCCAAGTACCAAGAAAATGTTCAGTCTCTCTCCATCTCCCTTTACTTTTTATACTTTCATGGTGTGAAGGCAGAGGCAAATGGTGCAAACTCTAAGGTGACTGGTGTCGCTTTATTTCGTGTGGACCAAAGACAAAGGTTGCTCTTCACCAGTGAAAAGAAAGGGTGCCACACTATATTGATTGAGTTTTCATTATCCCGTTTTCGGCTGCATTGCGGCTTTTCAGGATATTGCATTCAGTGTTGCAAAGACTCTGACAGTCCAGTGTCCTATTTCCAAAAAGCGTTGGCACCAAAATCAGAGAGTAAATGTATGTTATCTCTGTATAAGAGGCTGTGTTTGAAATCAGGTCCACATGATGAATATTTTTGTTTTCTAACTGTAAAAGTGATACTTCAAAAAGACAGGCAGAGAACAGTCTGTGTGTTTCTTGTATATTGGAAGCAAAGCCATGTGTCTGTCATATGCACATGTATCTATAGCTGTTCAATGTGTGTTTATTTGTTGGGGGGTGGTCTTGGTCTGACTGTTGAAGAGCGTGCATGTGTGCGTGTTGAGGGGGGATGCTGAGAAAGAGGATGGAATGAGGGAGACTTGGATTGAAGGATGGAGGTAAGGGGGGTGAAATAAACATTTAGAAGTGACCCAGGTTGACTCTAGTCTTGTTTGTTCTCTCTACCAGTGAGGTCCTGGGCCCTGAGCGCTGGGAGTTTATTTATCTAGCTGGGGCACCACCGCGCACTATTCACCTCCAATAATGCCTCATAGAGCTCCCTTTCTGTGTCTGAACTGGGGCGCTGTGTGCGCTCCGATGAATTATAGCATTTACCTGCTGTGCTGCTCTGAGGTTTGTTTAGGGAAACTGCTCCAAACATCGAAATGCCCACGTGTGCATTCGCTCATTTGCGCAAACTCAGGGGTGTGTTCTCTCATCCACACTCTGTCAATGGCTTTTAATCAATATGTTTTCTGGCTCCTCTCATATCCATAAAAGATCTTGTCTGATTTCACTGCTAGCAGGCTAAGCTAGCACTTACATGTGGTCTATGAGGACTGTGTATGTGAAGATCTTTACCTCCCCCTTTCCTATGCTCCTACTACATGGCCTCTTTATGGGACATGTGGTGCGCCTGCTATCTGGACAGGACCTGTCTCCCTGCACTCATATTTGGACAGCTTGAGTCTGTGTACATGTCTGTCATGCCTTACCCAAACTCTGCCAAGAAGGATGAGTTTAGTAAATGTAAACACCACCACTTTTACATGGAGGCCATTTCTTTCCTTTTTTTCTCAAACAAGCTTTTCAAGTGGGCCTTTGTGTGCGGGAAAAGCTTTCACCATTCAACACCTGACTTCAAACAATCATCAAAACACATTCAATCAATAAATGAAAAAAAAATTCTAGTTACACAGATTTTAGTTCAAATTTCAAGCCTGAGCAGGCGACTTCTCTCTCATAAAACTCCTCCCTCCCACACCTCTTGATGGTAAAAGACAGACAGGCATGAGACTGTCTCACATCTGATGTTTGTTCATGTGAGACGTGCAAAAACACAAGCAAAAAAAAAAAAAAAGTGTCAGCCAGCCATAAACCTTCCACCCTGTTCCTGCCCCAACCCCCCAATGTCTCCTCTCATCCTTCTCTTCTTCCTGCACCTCTTTTTACGACCTCTCTCCTGGACAATACAAGATGGCTCGCACGTTGCCCAACTCACACCAACTCTCACACACAGGATATAGAAACAAAAACACCACGGAAAAGACACATTCATTTATACCAAGTTAAGGAGATTGTGAGAATTGAAACGTGTAATATAATACAGGCACTTTAAAATGATATGATAAAAAAGGGAGATTTAGAAGTGGTGCCTATTGGCTGCAAGCATTTGTTTCACTTTCCAAAAATAAGATATACAAAATACTGTAACACAACATTGAATGAAAACAGCCCACGAAACAAGATCTGTTTAAGTAATTGAAGGTATTTTTATGGCTGATGTCTGTCTCAGATTCTCCTCAGTGACTGATCAGTAAGCCAAAAATAGTCCTTAATCCCCTTGTCAGACTAAACACCCTGATACTGTGTCTTTTATTCTCACCTACACAGGTGTGAAGACTGAAGGCACGATTAACCCTTCTACTTTTTTTTTTTTTGCCTCTTGTCCTCCTTGCAGATGCACACGTTTCCAGACAAGTATCCTTGGGGCAAACCACACTGATATAAAAAAAAGGACTGTGTCGGTGTAGGATGGTACACTGAGAGCGCGCTTGGGAATGCAGATAAAAGAGCTAACTTCTCCTCCCGTTCTGTTTCTGTCTGTCGACTTTTTCTAGACACAGACTGCACTGCTGTGCTCTGTTTCACAGTGTTTTGGTGCTGGAGGAGGGAGGAAGCAATTAAAAAAGCCCTGGTGGCCTGACTTCACAGAGCAGGCAGACAGACAGGTAGAAATATAAACAGACGCACACAAAGCACAGGCAGACACATGGGCATGCAGTCAGGAAATTCAGACGGGCAGACATACGGCCAAGCGCACTGTACACGCTGAGGGTGGCAAAGATGACAAGCGTATGTGTTTGCGTTTATACCGTGGGGGCAGCTTCAAGTATGAATATATGATGGGAAGCATATGCCCCTAGCACATTTGCACATATTCACACACAGCTTACACCATGCTGGTAGAGTGTTAACACGTAAGGTGTCAATTCACAGCTAGTTTATTGTGAACAAATTAGGATGCGACGAGTAGAAAGCCTTTGCTTATGCTACAATTCAATTCAGATATGATGCAAATGACTACAGGTTAACATTAATTATTACATTTCTTTTAAACCAAGGTATATAAATAAAGATGATCCATTAAATCTTGATAACTAATGTTGAAAAGCATGTTGAGTCTCTTGATATGGAATCATCCGTGTTATTAGTAAGTATATTATTCCTCCCTCTTGTGTTCTGGCTTATGCGCAATGGTGCATGTGTGTGTGTTTTCCTGTGTTTGTGTGTGTGCGTGTGTGTGAGAGAGAGAGAGCGGCAGAGGGAGAACTAACCTCTCCTTGTTACTGAACCACTTTACTCTCCATTGAGGCCCTAGCAGCTTTGTCAATGGGCTATTGGTGGAAACAAGGCAGGCAGAAACTTTAGAAACATGGCCACAGCCTCTTAAAGGCACAGCATTCCTTTTCAGCCCCCCCAACTCTCTCAATCCCACAGCAAAACAACTGGCACACAAACATCTAAACATCTCCTTTAAGAGACGGCTCTGCCAATTAGCTCAAGAGGTAATCCTGAAGCTTTACACTAACCAGAAAGAAACCAAAGAAAAAGGAGACTGTGGAAATTCAAACTCTTGTTCCCTGTTTTTGTGGGAGATTCGGGCTTTACCTTCCAGCCTCAAGATAATTATTTCAGAGAAAACAATTACAGAGATTTTAAAAAAATGATTAATCTGCCTGATTAAGGAATTTATTTAAAGTCCTCCAAACACTTCTCCTGACACTAGCAATGTGTGATTCCTCCAACACCTCCGCCCAGCTCCTGTGGGAGCCGCCTGTCCCCGTCCTCTAGTGACATGGTGGGCTTAAAAACCCTATAGAGTCTGTTTATATTCACCAACTGCTGTGGTGCTTTTAGAGCGTGCAAAACAGGTGGGTAAACTTCAGCTGCATTCACTTATATTTTTTCTTCTTGTGAGGAGGAGGAGGAGGAGGAGGAGGAGGAGGAGGAAGAAGAGGGAGGGGGTTTATGGAGGTGGTGCCTGCTTGCCTGCCTGCCTGCTTGCCTCTTGTTGAATGGAATCCAAGAATAGTTAGGGACCACACAGGGAGCTGAGGGGGGAGGGGTCAGAGCCCTCAAAGATGGCTAACCATTCACACAGTCCATCTGCTGCGGGGATCAGCCCCGGCACTGAAAGCCTGGGGGTTTAAAAGGAATTTCGCCAGTGTGAAAAACCAAATAAAGCTGCCTCTGCCCCTGAAAATGCACAGATAACCTAAATCTAAAATGCACCGAAAGAGGGTAAAAGAGAGCAGTGTCAAATGTAGAGAAGGTCTGTGATCTGGCACAGAATGACACATACACACAGTCATCCTTGTAAAGCAAGCAAAAGACAAGTGTATGTGTGTGTGTCCGTGTGCGTGCGTGTGTGACAGTGGAATGCAGTCGTGTCAGAGATGTGTTCGGGTTTCTCGGGCTAACTGTGACTTATTAAGAAATGAACAAACATCAGCAAAACAAAGCAATGCGGAGCCTCAAGAACCAAACAATCCTTTGGTGACACACAAGAAAAAAACATGAACTGCTGACAAAGGAGTTAATAGGCCTACTGTGTCTACAAGCTTTTGGGAGATTATATTCCCTGAGAGAAATTTACTAAAATAAACCAAAATTGTCATTTCTAACCAGTCAAATACCAAATAAAAAAGCAACCCCAACATCAGCAACATTGTTGCTGCTGCAGTCAAAGCAGTCTGCCTGTCTGTCTGTCACTGAACACCTAGTGCCCTCCCATGGCACTGAGATGACACTAACATTACCACCCTGCACCTTCCCACCAGCCACTGCCGTCATTCAAACTCTTATTAAAACCAGTGTGTGTGTGTGTGTGTGTGTGTGTGTGTGGCTGGGTGGGTGGGGGACAAGTTCATTAAATGTGTGCATTAAAATGAGCTGCGTATAAAAATCACAAAATCTACTCCTGACCTCACAGAATGACGGTTCTCCTGAAGGATGCAGACTGAGGTGTTGCATTGGCCAGACGCACAACACTGGTGCAAATCTAACGGCACTTAAAAGTTAAAAGTTCACGCAAACACCACTCGGGAGGAGAAACACATGCCGTATCAAACGAAAGACATCTTTAACTCACCTTCCACCCATAGCTGTTCGATGTCCGTTTCGATGGCTGCTACTCGGAGTCCCACAGACAGAGCCCCAAATACTAAAAGTCCAATAAAGAGGACCTTCCCACAGTGCCTCTGGATGTGGCAGCCCAGAGAGAACAAGAGGGCCTGGAACCTCGCCCGGATCCACAGAGGAGCTTTCTGACCTACCGCCTTACCCTGGATTTGAAGAAGGAGGGAGGGCGATAAAAGGACAGTATTATTATTATTGCTGTTACCATACATAAAAAAATGAATCATTGCACAGCTGTCCACAAAGGGAGCTTTCATGGCTTGTATCTGTCTCAAGTGTGCAGATTTTAAAGCACGGTGACAACTAACACCCCCAAACACTGGATGAAAAGTATTGTCAGAGGATTTATTTTGTAGTATTTAAATCAAAGCTTTATATAAAATGTTGATATGCTAAGGTGTTAACTAACTAACCATAGACATGTCCTGATATTTGTACTGTCAGACCAATGCCAGCTAATAGCTCATAGTCCAGACTAAGGACAGGATCTCCCACAACACCTCACATTTGAAATGATTTACATCCTGCAGCTATGGCAGTGATTTGTACATGAATTCATTTTATTTTGGAAAGCAGTTCCTTGTAGCTTCAGCTCAGGGAATCCAGAGAAACAGCTATGAAAAAAAAGCAAACATGAGTGCATGATTTTCATCCAAAAGACAAAAACCATGACTGTAGGAAAATTAAGTTGTGAAATATCAAGTTTAAATTCTAGTCTGAGAGTTGGAAACGTCCAGGAACAATACAGTAAACGTTTTCACTTGATACCAAACACCTTGTATGAATCTGATCTTTTGTGAGTTTCTATGCATAGTGCTGTCAAAAGATGGTAAAGCCTATAATTTAGGTAACTTTGTTCATTTGCTTCTGCCTGAGTATTAACTATTACAAACTAACAGAATCAGCTCTTTATGAATGTAGTTTCAGGCTGACATCTGTTTCCATTTAGTAATCTACATTACGTTTCCCTCTCTAATTTTCAATATAACAGTTAGAAATCTCTGCTTTAGTGCGAGCCATTCAGTCCCTGTACAACAAATGTCACTGCTACAGGAGACATTGCACTGGTGTTGTGGTTTCTCTCAGCAGTGCTGAAACACGTCCAAGCATCCGGGCGGTCCAAAGATGCTTTGTCAGATCAAACTCAATCAGTGAATTCCTTTACAGGACCCACCACATTTCCAAACAGACCCCGGGCCAGTGCACTCTCCGCTGCCTGCACAAAGCCAAAAACACGCACAACACGACCGGGGGAATATGGGAACGAGCCCTCACGGGTGGCTTTAATAACAGGCAAAACATAAATTAATGAGAGTCGGCTCCGCTCAAAAGTGAACAGCAAAGTTTACACGCTGCCAAATGTGGATGAGAACATTTCTTGTTAAGGTGTTATCACTTTATTTTTCAGGAGGTTTCCAACATCTCATGCGAGCTCGGACCTCTAGACTATCGGGTTTTGTCCAATGTAGACTGAGTTTTTAACTCTAAATCAGCATGTGATGACAATTTCTTCTCTTCTTTCACTAAACAATAAACAGTTAACAAGAACTACTGCTGATCTCGCTGCTGTCTCCCTCTCAGAGCTCCGGTGGTCTCCCGGACCTCAGGCTGAGGAGCTGCTGCTGCTGCTGCTGCCTCAGCCTATACCCTACATTACCACATGCGCCCTCAACTCACGATTAGATAACGGCCAAATCAAACGCTGCCTTCAGAGACTTTTCATTCACATTTACCGACTGAATGAAAGACGCCTCCGTAGTAAAAACCCCAGCACAACAACACCAGACGAGCGAGCGTTCAATCACCTTTGAGATCTGTTTAAGTGCGAAAGCAGCGTGGCAGTAGCTGGGTCTCCGGAGTAGGTCTGGGTTCGCAGGCGGCTGGGAGCGCGTATAACTCGGGGGTAAATCTCCAAAGACGCCGGCCCCTGGGACCCCGCGATCCGAGGCCATAGTCCAAAGAGGGTGAGCTGGGGGGCGCAGAGCGAAGCGACAGAGAATCGGTGCGAGTTCAGAAAAAGAAGCGACAATAATAATCCAACATAGAAGAGGAGCGCATCCAGCACCGCCGGCGACAAGTTAGAAGAACGTTTTCTAGTCTTCCTTGGAGCCAAATAAGTCTCGAAACTCCATCCCAACATTATGCGCCGAAATCCGTATAGATCCTTCAGTCTTCATTCGTCCCGACAGTTTATGAAACGACGTCTCAGCGAGGAGTAGTAGTAGTAGTTGTAGGAGTAGTAGTAGTAGTAGTAGTAGCCTATGTCTGAGCCGTCCGTGTCAAGTCTAACTCCGATCCCATAGCGGTAACATTTGGAGAAGTTCGCCTCTCGGCAAATCCTGAAAAGGGAGGTTTGATGGAAAAGTGCTCCGGCTCCCATTGGCCAAGGAAGAGGCAAATTACTTTGCAAACATCGCCTATTATTAGCTGCTAAGCAACAGCTCACCAAAGTGGAGAGAGAGGGGGACCACCCAGGCTGCTGCTGCCTGGGCTGGAGGGAGGGAGAGGAGAGGGGAGGGGAGGAGAGGGGGGGAGTGGTGGAGGAGGAGGAGGAGGAGGAGGGAGGGGGGGTAGAGGAACTCTTTCAATAAACTCTGAACAGCCAGCGCACGCGCACGCGCCCCCGCACATATACACACACTCGCACGTGGGCGCGCACACTCACGCACACACAGCTTGCTGCCTGCCTGCCCGCCTGCCCGCCTCACTTGCTCTCTCTCTCTGAGCATTATTCCCAGTGGCCGGGCCCTCCAGTTTGTAAGAAGCAAACGCACATGCCATCTATTGATATAACAGCGACAGGCACGCACACAATATCCAGCTCCTCTGTTTCATCAATATAGTCCAATCAGCAAGAAAAAGAAAAGTTAATTTAGCTTTTATAGTCAAGAATGTAAACACACTTCTTTTCCTTTCTTCTTCTTTTCTTTTGGATGGCAGAAATACTTATCTTTCAACACTTTTCATATCACTTCAGGGCATCTCGTGTTTGATGAGGTTTTGGAGCCTCACATTTGTTACAGAACACCCAAAATACATTTTTACCCTCCCAGGGCTCTGCTGTGAGTGCAGTTTAGGAGAGGTAAGTGTTTTAGCACTGACAGCTGTAACCTCAGCGCTTGTGGCCAAAAGCCTTGAAGCAGATTGACAGGTTATTCTTACGCCTTATAGAGAACCGTCCACATAAAGTTAATATTAAAAAGATCACAGGAATAATTCCAACATGCACCTTTTCAATTGACACCTTCAGACTGCTCGGTTCAATGTGACACCCTTATCTCTGTGGAGACTTTTTGGAAACGTTCCACGTCTCGCCATGCATGATTTCATGAGTTCAGAGAGCAGCTCACCTAAGAAGTACGTCTGAGAAAGAAAGAAAGAAAGAAAGAAAGAAAGAAAGAAAGAAAGAGGGTTCTCAGGCCAGATTATTTTCTAATCTGTCAAAAACAAGAGGTTCGGTGTGTCTTGGTGGTTTGCTAATGTAAGCCCCCCCACTGGCCCCACTCATGACAGTATAGGGGTGAAGAACAAACACACCAGATTACACAGTCATTCCCTGCCTAAACAGCAGCCTCTGCTGCTGCAGGGAACATTTGTCAGGTGGCTGGTGTCAGTTTGAGGGCATTTGAGTGACTGTAAAACAATTTGAAGATGAAATAAAGCAATTTGAATATAGGTGTTAACGCCTATAGGTTCACTCAGCTACAGTAGGTGTAGGTTCAGACAGTGTCACATACTGCTGAGCTGTTACATCCATCAATTGTCACTGTTTACTTGCAAACAGGAGAGTGTGACTGAGAGATGTGCATTAAAAGAATAGACAAGGGGGTTTTATTCATATTTTAGTGCCATAAAATGACAGTAAGTTAAATGATTAAAGATAATTGAACCCATAACAATCTTGAGTGAAAGTAATAGATTTGCTGGCCTGCTCCTGCAATGACAAATATTTGGTGTTTTTGCACTTAATGAACAGATTTAAGTTTAACAGTTAATGCATTATCCATATACTTGGTGATTAACTCCCTCTCAACTGATTAATCTATTAATTTCAGATCTAATCAATATAGACAGACCAATGTGAGGTTTTAGAAACATGAAAATCAAGTATGCTAATTAAATGAAATATAGGCTAAACTTGACATGCATACTATAAATGTTACAGGTTTTTATGCAAAATTCTGTAGCTAAATGTTTTTTGATTTACTTAACTACAGCATGTACATTTTGTTTTGTCTTGTGTAATACTGTTGTGTAAACTTGTGTAAACTATTAAATGTCAAACTAGTTTATACAATATCAATTGTATGACAGAGGATGTTGCACATCAAATAGTTTTGACAGACATTCATACAAATTAAACTGTGTCTAACACAAGCTGCCTTTCTTTCCAGCTATGACACAACTAAAAGGCATGGAATTAAATACTCTGACTGATCAAATAAGAACAAAATAATATTTATAGTAATGATAATAATCTCTGCTGCTTTCTGGACAAGCCTCACTGAAATCAATCAGGGTTAATAGGAACAAAAACTACAAGTCACCACTCATTAATGAAGAGGCAAAATAATTAAACTTTCTCAAAGATTGTCCATCAATTAAATCTAACATCTACTGTCATAATTGTTTCATAACATTTTGATCCTGCTTGAAGAAGTCTTTGTGGATCAGTTATCTAAACGTTTTCTGCTGAGAGGCGACACTAAAGATTCACTATAGTTTTGTTCTGTTTTAAACATCTGAATTCAACAAAGCTGGAGTGAAGCACTTCTGCTGGTATGGAACAATCTCAATCTCAATAGCTCTTGAAACAGGACATGTGCACTGTGTGTATCAGCCTATACCCTCTGACTTGGGACTGCAGGATCACAGGATACTCTTGTTAGTCTCTCATTTAGCACCGCTTCACTGCTCTCTGTAGAGGTTCAGTGATACACCTACATACAGTATATACTTACTGGTCCATCTGTCCAGACGGAGGCAACCATACGCTTGTGTTTCTAGGGTGGCACTGGATGGTCAGTGTTTCCATTTGGCCGGGACTGGCTATGGTTTGCTTGGACTGGGTTGGGTCGGGTTCAGTGGTAGAGGGAAACAAGCAGCTGGAAATGGGAGCTAATGTGGAATGTGAGGAATTGGGTTGTGTGGTAGGGGGCCCCCTTCAAGCCTAACAAACTCAGGGAGGTCCGAGGCCTGGTCTGGAGGCCTTGGATAAATAAACCATCTGAGATGACCATGCGCTGTGCAGATATCTGCCATCACACCGCCCTGGACTCCAAACACAAATTGCCCTCCTCTCCCTCCTTCCCTTCTCCATGTCCTGTGTCCCATATGGTCCCTCTCCCTCCATCCATCTCTTCTTCTCTTTATCTTCTCTCTTGTTCCATCTTTCCATCTTTTTTCATTTCCAATTTCCTTCTTAACACCTTGATTATTCTCTCTGTTTCAGCTGCGACTCTACTCCTGCTCTTCCTCTTACCTCCCCCCCTCCCATCTCCATTCCTCCATTTCATCTCTCCCCAGTGGCTCCATCCATTCATCCGTTCATCCATGCATGCATGGCTGGCTGTCCGTCCAGGGTTCTGTATGTGCTATAGGCAGAGCTACGGAACCGCTCTGGCACTCAGCCGTCTCACAACAGCCGAGACGCCCGGGGTTCAGGCACATAAAGTGTTTATTTATCGAAGAGAGAGGCTGGGAGGCTGCTCACGACTGCATTTCTTTGCGAATCATTTGGGACACACAGTAGAATGAGGCAAAAGACATAAAGGGATGTGCCATTCCAAAAAAAAAAACTGTGCTGTGTATCTGGGGAGTGCCAAGGGAGTTATATAAAAGAAGACAGATGAAGAACTAGAGGAAGCGATGATCACAGATGCAGAGATGATCATCCAGGGGAACAGTAGTGATATTGTGCAAGACTCAGTGGGACTCAGTGGGAAAATGGACCCATTCCGTGAGAACTAAAGTGACTTTTTTTTTTGTCTTTTTGGACCGACCTTGTTAAAAAGGTATAGCAATTACATAGATAAGATGCCATACTGAAATTGAATTGATTATGATATTGGAATAACTCAAAACAAGAACGTACCTAACTTTTGGTTCAGTGTTATGTTAGTTGTCAGTCACTTGTAGTTTCTTCCAGATCTGAAAATCAAAATAAAGCCAGGTGAAACATCAGCATTACATCAGAAGTGGTTATCTTTTAAATCTGCCCCCAGCCCTCACACTCGGCTCTCTGATAAACTCTAGCAGGTCTGGATCAAATACTTTCTTTGCATAGAATTACAGAACTGAAAATATTCACTCGTTTTAGATATAAAAGAAGGATCAAATCATCTAAGACAGCAAGGTTTTAATGAACTTGTCTGCTGTTTCCTATGAAAATGTCAGACATTTCATTGATTACAAGATCTTATACAAAAACACATGAAGCTGCAGACCTGTAGCCTACCTCAACATTAAAGATAACCAGATAGGAAGTATGAGAAAATGAATTCATCTAAACCTCATTCTTCATAAATATGTGGAACTAATCTCACTTCAACATCAAAAACCTATAAAAAAAGTTTAAATAAATGAGTTTTGATGCAAGTCTAGGATTAAGATAAAGACCCTATTCAATTTATATAATTACTAAATAACCTTAAGGGGACTGAGGTGAAGGGGATTGAAGTGGTATGATCATAATAATTTCTCACCCTCTCATTAAACCCTGAGTATACTTATCTATGTGTGAGGCCAATTTTCAATAATTCAATCATGCAAACAGTTTTGAAGCACAAAACAACAGAGCATCACATCTCGCTCTCACAAACAGATGGAGACATAACAAAGAATTCCTGGAGAAAAACACGAGAACAAATCACAAACACATTTCTGGGATAACACTTGTCGAAATGAACAAATTATTTTCATGATAACCAAAGTGAATATTTGGCCATGCTCTGACTGACTAGAAAAATAAAGTTGCTCAAAAAACATAGCGATGATGAATAAAAATATACACAACAGTTTAAACTGAAAAAGAAAAAAATTAAAAGAAAAAAGTACTTTTTTCAGTTGTAAAACATTTTCACGTTGGCTGTTCACCAAGTCTTCTCACATATTGTTGGGAAAAACCCATGAGACATTTTATACTTTCCAAGTAATTACACCACTTTACCAGATCTCAGTGAAAAGGCGAAAAGTTGCCCGGTAGCAGAGAGGAGACACTTTTCTGCATTGAGCACCTCTGTCAGTCTCAGTGGAGAGTCGAAGCTGCCACCCACAGTCTCACACAAGATTAATTATGATAATGCATTTCTTTACCCCTTTGTCACCGTAATGAATGGTTGCCTTTCTAGGGGAAAAACACACAAAACACAGAGAGAGACAGAGAAACACACTTTTCTTTAAGTCTTTGTTTGTGCGGTTGTAACAGAGGTATTGTCAGACGCAGCTAGCAGGTGGTAATGCAAACTCAGACCTGTAGCTTTAAAAGAAATCAGTGTGTGTGCATGTGTGTTTGCCCATGCATGTATATGTATAGGCAAATATAACTCGTATAGCTTTTCAAAAAAAAAAAAAAAAGTCCTACACTATTGTGATCAGCACAAATGATGAAGAAGCTTATCAAAAAAAGCTCCCATCTTAAGACAAAACGCAGCTGTCACCGCTCACACAGGAAGTGTATTTAGATACATTTTTGACAACGGCAGTGGGAAAATAGAAAACTGAAAAGATTTTCAACAATCATGTAAGAATTTTCTTAAGTCGCATTTAAACCTTGAAATCTCCAATTCAGCCGTCACTCAAGTTTAAACATTTCCTCTGGTGCTAAGCTAATTACATGTAGCCTTACTGTGAAATTGAACCGAATAAAGTGATTTAAAAGTGGGAATGTCTGCAGCAGAATTACAGGGCAAGAAACCAGAGCTGAATGTTTCGGACAGGGCAAAAAAAAAAGTTTATTTTAATGATATGAAATAGCGAACCTGTTTGCAGTTAGAGCTCTGGATGTTATAAACACTATAATGAATGAGATTAGAAAGAAAAGGTCACATGAGGGTGCAAAGCAGGTCAAGCTTTGGCTTCTTCCTGTGATTTTATTACAAAAGCGATTTAAGACGAAATCCCAATCAACCACCCAGTCAATGTTTAGTTAATTAGCCGGGGGCCTCCGCTGTGACAGACAGGAATATCTGGGCTTAGTGTGTGTGTATGTGAGAGGCATGTCACCAAGGTTGTTATCCCATACATGGGATCTGTGTCTCCACACACACTCTTTGTTGGCTAAACAACATAAGCAACTGTTCTATCTCTAAAGCTTGTAAAAGGGGTGTTTGTGTGTGCGTGCTTATGTATTCAGACGTTTAGGTTAGTGATGGGGTGGTGTTGGTGTGTGTGTGTCTGTATGTGTGTGTGTGGGTGTGTGTGTGTGTTTGGGGTGGGTGGGGAGGTGGTGGAGGAGGAAATTCATTTGTGGCCGGAGAACACAGGAGACAAATTGAGGAAGTGTTGTGCTAATGTGTAGGGGTCAGCAGCAAACACACACAGGTTTCTGACTGCCACTTGGGTGGCCTGCTCAGTCTCTCTCTCCCTCTCTCTCTCTCGCTCACCCACGATCAGCCCTCAAGCCATGAAGCCACCCAGCTTCTCAGCCAACCCCCCCACCCACACCCCCACCCCCACCTCCAAACTCCAACCCCAACCCCAACCCAGAGCTGAGGCTCCACCTCACCTCTCTGCTCATATGTATCGTGCATTTGTCTCCACCGTCCACCCCTGCCATCTATCTAATACTATATGGTCCTTTATTTTCTATTTCATCCCCCACCTAGGGCTCAACATCCACAGCACCGAGACATCACAGACATTATTAATGTGTTCACATATGATGTTGCTTGTTTTATTTGAGAAAAAGAAACAGAAACCTCAGCCAAACTCTTGGGCTGTAGATTTTCTGCTCTGAATCTCTGCTGTTATAGGTTGCTTCTTAGTCCACATCTCACTTCATAAATCAAAGATGCGGGAAGGTCAAACACTTTTCTCCCCAGCTTTATCAACCTTCTCGAGATAATCCTCAGACTTTACTTTGGACACTTTTCACCGCAACTTCTTCTTCGGTAGAAAATCGTTCCAACAAGAACTAATGCCAGTCAGACATTTGGAGTTTAGGATTATTAACATTTGTTTTCGTGAATAACACACTGCTGCTGAGATTTAAAAAAAAAAATTCTTCTGTACTTTTAAATTGCATTCACGTCCCCTGTATTCAGATACTGGAAGGGGTGGAGATCTAAAAAGAGCAGCCCATAAATCCAGATTCTTCATGGCCAGGTGCCACGTGTGAAAAGTGAGAAAATATAATGTATTTTGTGATTTGGGTTAACTGACCCTTTAAATCCTATTTCTGAAACTATGTTTTGGAGGTACGAGTGGGAGATGAGACGATGTCATGGTAATACGTCCAGAAGTGTCGTATTGTTGATTTATCTTGATGGAAAGGATAAAATGTTGACAACCATTTGAATTTTCCCCCAACAGCTCTGGATCTCTTCCCAGACTATGAGGGAAAAACTCTGATGTGAACAAGCCTCTCAATCTCTACACTTCTGTCAACTTCCATGACATTAATGTCTTAAAGAAAAATGTCTTCATGATTCCCTCTGCACACAGACTCGACAAAACCACACGTTTCACACACAAATGCGTGACGTACACACAAAACAGAGGCACAGAGACGCATTTAGACATCGGGAAAGAGCAATGGAAAGTGATAATGAAGCCTTTAAGGTCATATTTTGAATAAAATAAAGTTTCACCCTCTTTACTTTTTAATATGCTAGGGTTTCTATGGTCATGTGGGCAAATGTGGTGTCAGCAAAATGGGTAGCTGATGATAATTTGTGCATGAAAATGTTTTATTTCACAGCTCAATTCTCCTTGCTCCCATGCAAGATAGATTTGTTTGGGATGCATAATTAGATGACAATCTTCTGTAGGGAGGTTAAAAAATTCCACAAGGCGACAAAACCAAAGACCAACAGACAGCCTGATATATGATCTGTGGCCTGACATCTGATCCCCACATCTGCAAAGCAAACATGCATTTGTATACGCATGCGTGCGCACACATGCATACATGCATGCATCCACTCATAGGGGTGTTAGACCACATTGATTAGCTCGTGCAACACAGGATTAACTAGAGTCACACACAGGTGAACCTGCACACATACGTGAACACAGAGGAGCAAACACACATATGTGCTGGAAGGCGGGCTCAGCCATGGTGGCGTTGTATTGAGGGGACTCTGGGGTCTCTGTGTAAATATACAAACCTCTACCCAAACACACCCGGCTGCCAGATCTCATCATGTGGTTGAAGAGAGAGGTCAGAGTGTGCGACCACTAAAAAAGGTTAACACAGCCAAGACAAAGAGCGCGGACTTGCCATTAAATATTGTTTTTTTTTTTTTAGCTTTTTTACATTGGTGTCTGGTTACCCTTGCTGTGAGGACAGGACCACAAAAGGACCACAAAAAAAATTGAAATCTCTACATGTTGTAGTCACTGAGAAAAAAGAAAAAACCTGTGTTGGTAGAAATGTGGAATGTTAATATCAATTTTCAAGTTTCAAGTTAAAAATCTCAACTAAATTTGTAACTAAAAACTTGACAATATGACAAGAGCTGCCCAGAGTAAACACAGGTTGGAAAATGCATGAGAAAGTATTGAAGTATTCAGTCTGGCGGCAAAAGCCACATCTAGAGAAAACAGAGAGCGAAGACAATTCTGTGGTGGGACCTAAAAGGGCACATAAACAATACTGTGTTTCTTTAGCACTTCAACTTTCCAGCCTGCCACCCACTTTAGTGGAATATGTTCTTGTAAAGGAACCAGTCAAATCTAAGTGTGACTCCTTATTTTACATTACATCATGTAGCTGTAGCTCTAAATGTATTATTCCTCAGATACAAAAAAAGAAAGAGGCCAAATCATTAGCCATGTTGCATCTGTTTTGCTGGCTAATAAACAAACTAACATCCTTTTAACATTTTAAACTGACAAAAAATTGTTTATGTTGGGAGTGGGTCCTGGTGAGGGTCACTTGCCACAAATGAATGTTGTTTAAGAAATGAGACTGCATCACTAAGGTAAAATAAGTTGTTGCCAGCTGAAACATAATCATCCATACAGTAATTATCCAATGGGAGGCTTTTACCTTTTAGCTTAGTTAAATCCAAGTGGTGACTTTTTTTTGGACGGGCAGTGTACTTCTTCACTGGATGCTACTGTGGCTCGCTATCAGAAAATGATGAAGCAGCCTTCAACACAAGAGCTAGCTGGTTGGCATGCTAACTTCAGTAGAGTAAAATAAGTGATTGACATGGAGGTAACACAAAAGTCAACATTAAAAATGTGTTCCACGGCTCTCAGCAAGTTAATTAATAACTTTTTTAAGATATACTCACCATGTTTCTTCTAGGCTGGTAAGCACGCCGCTGCCTCATGCTAATGCTGCAGCAAAACTTAACAAAAACTTCAAAATAGATTTAAAGATGCTCATTGGTAAAGTTTTGGACATTTTTTGCAGGGAGATTTTAAAAACTCCAAATTACCTTTTACACAGTAGAGGCCAGGATATTCTAAATTTGAGTTCCTTTTATTACCAGAAAGAGCTTTGCATCCTACATTTCCCATAGTGCAATCTGGCTGGTAAAAGCCCACTTTTTTTTCTTTCAAAAGAGCTTATGGTTAAAACATAATGGTCAAAATTTTGCTTGAGTCATCAACAAGACCATGCTCTTTAAATAAAAAGTCCTTACTTTATATTGTACCTGATAATCTTAAACTCAGTGGGAGGTTAATTAAAAGTAAAGATTAAAGTAGAAAGTAGAGATGAAAGCCACATTAGTAATTCATCCTTTGGGGGAATAACCATAAAAACATGTTCACAAGTGCAGTAGAGACAGTAGACACCACATCATAATCTCTTTTTCTCTTCTCCACGCACACTCATAGTAATACACATAATCAGGCCACAAGAGACGGTCTAAATGACTTCTGCGCGGCCACAGACACAATATGAAACAGAGGACAGTAGATCTCACACACACACACACGCACGCATGTACACAAAAAGCAACCCCACAGACATCCCTGTCCTGATCTTCTTCCTTCGTGACTAAGGAACTGTAATTTAAGAAACGCTCTGCCAAAAGAATGCAATAAATCTTGTGACAGCAAAGGGAGCAGAAAGGAAAAGACGAGTGAAAAAAAAAGAGAAAAATAACGAAAAGAGTCAGGCGCGAGTCAGTTTCCTCCTCTGCTGTGTTCGTGTGTGAGGGTGGGGTGGCGGTGTTAACTGATACAGGATCAAGCTGGGTGGTCCCGGGCCTACACATACACCATTTCTGTGTACAAATAAACGTAACCCCCACGCCATTGTGGTCGCCCCTCCCACCACTTTTTCTCTACATCTTTGGTCTTCACAGCTGCACAGTGTGCACGTGTAAACACCCATGAACATTCAAACATGTACGAGCCCATGCTCCGCCCTCTGCAACAGGTCGTGCTATTAGGAGACAGTAACGATCTGATAGTTACTAGTGTGGTAAAGCAATTACAAAGATCTGAAAGAGAAAAAAGGAAAAAAAAAAAAAAGAAACACACCAACGAACTGATTCATGGTTTTAAGCAGACCTGTCTTTATTTGGACACAATGTACAAAACAGCTGAGGGTGGAGTAAAGTGCAGAAGAGCAGCGTCCAGGCCTCTGACTGGCCGGACAGCAGATTAATTAGTTGTCTTCTGTTTAGCTGCCTTCTCTGCCCTCTAGGAGCTAGATCTCCATCAGCTGGTCCGTTCCAACGATCACCTCGTTAGTCCTCTCAACTGTAGAAGAGACAGAAATGTACAAAAAGATGAGATCAAAGGCCGAATGAAAAGTCAACTCTGGAAATTGTATTTTGAAATGAACACAAAGACAGATTTCATAGTTCCTTAAGACATTGAAAATAAATGCTTGAAGATCCATCAGAGCAATTCAAAAAGTTCATGGCACTCCAGGGTCAGTTACAACCTGATGTATGACCATTTAAGTTTATTCTGTCTTTACCTTGGCTCAACAAGTTATTGCTTAATTTTCTGTTTCTATTCATGGTTAATGGTTTCAAATTACAGACCCTGTCCATATCATAAACACTTTATTGTCCTTCTCAAGACAATGGAAAGCTGGCGACAGTCAACTCCTGGATACTCTGACAGGCAGATTTTTGAAACAGTCGTTTAACTGTACATAGTTTACATTTCTTACACAAAAAAATGTAAAGTTTACTGTAGTAAAATACCCATTACATCATTTCTGTGTATTCATTTTAATACCACACTGAAAATAATGGAAACAAAGGCTGCCATGGAGCTGTAATAAATGTATATGCAGTTCATAATTAATGGACTACAACATGCATATTCTCTGCATGCTTCTGTCATTTAGTTGAGATCACTCTCTGAATCTTCAGTGTGGTAAGACTTAGGTCACGCTGACCGCTACCTGAACCTCACTATAAGAGATAGATGACGCTTGAAACCGAGTCTGCCAGCAGCTTGCTCGCTATCTTCCTCAACCCCAACCCGGTTCAGCATGAGGAGAGCAGCCGCGACTCCTCCCCACATCCCTCCATCCCTCCCTCCATCCCCGAGCATCAGTGCTGATCCAAAGCAAACGGTGGAGGAGAGTAATGTTCCATCCACACAGACAGGTTTTAGTGTGAAGGAATCTGTTGCTGGGAACAAGTTTATCCTCTGCTCGTGTGTGTGTGTGTGGAGGGGACGACAAATGGAGCATGGGACAGCAGGAGAGGGAAGGAAAGGGAGTGACTGGAGAGAAAGGGAGGAATAGTTACTCAATTTGAGCCCTTTAATTTGACAGTAACTAATACAGTCCTAAGACCTAATGCAGTTACATGTACAAATCGAGGAAAGAAAAGTAGACACAATGTCATAAATTAGATTCTGACTTTTCATTTCTTAGTTAAATATGATTAAATAAATGTCAGGTTAACACTGGACCATGTAACCAGGGTGCACAATTAGTGTCATCTTTAAAAAGGGGCTGTTGCATGTATCTGTCTGTGTATGTCTACAATATGACTGCATTGGTGTGCGTGAAGCCACAGCACGCTGTAGGTATGTGTCTTTTAAATATCAACACCTGACAGACCTCTGTGTGTGTGTGTGTGTGTGTGTGTGTGTGTGTGTGTGTGTGTGTGTGTGTGAGGCTAACTGTCAGGGTGGTCCTTAGCTGCTAACAGCTTCAGCAGTAGAGTGGGTGTGTAATGTCTTTAGCAGTCTATGGTCAGCCAGCGAGATGGGTGGTGACAGACAATGCTGTGCCTTTTCTTACAGTACATTATAAAGGAAAAGGTAGAGTGGGTGTATGATTAATACAGTCAATTATAATGTGATCCGATTTCATCTAGAAAAACTGATTTTGCTGTTTTACTGTTGTGGTAAATCTATTAGTCTAATTAGAAACAGTGAAATTGTTCAAAATTGACTTACTCTTACCTTATTACTTTACTTAAAGCAGAAGTAAGCGGAATGTTTGTGTTAATATAAGTCTTAAATAGTTATATCTTCTGACAGCAATCACTTTTATAGAGTGTTTGGTCCGAAACACGGGTCTATCAGTCACTCTGCTCTGCTAAGCCGAGGAGAAAACTTTCCTTGTACCCTACAACCTTTATCCAATGAGGAGAGAGAACGGCATAAAGGGGCGGTCCTCTCTGTGTGTGCAGCCAAGGGCGGGGACTGCTAACTCCATCGGCTGACAAGAAGTTAGCCAAAATGACCGGATCGCTTACTTCTGCTTTAACTGACAATGGGCACTGCAGATTATTTTGTGAATTATATACCATTATATTCTGTATTGACATGACATAGCCTACAAGTGAATCTAGGGCTCCATATTAAAGCAGATATCAGTGGAATGTTTTTGTTAATATAAGTCCTAAATAGTCCTATTTTCCGTCAGCAATCACTTACATGAAGTATTTCAGCCTAAACACGAGTCTCTCCGTCACTCTGCTCTGCTGTAACCCGAGGAGAAAATTTTCCTTGTGGGATACAAGTGTTATCCAATGAGGAGAGAGAACGGCATGAAGGGCTGTGTGTGCAGCCAAGGGATGCGCGTGAATGTGGTGACGTAGCACGAGGACCAATTGATGCCTGACAAGGGCGGGGGCTGCTAACTCATGGTGCGTTCAAAGAAACTCGTACTTTGTGTTTTTCCTTCCTGTGAAGTCATACCAGTTCGATCTGGTACGAGTTCACGGGTCGGAAGTTACGAGTGGCCGTTATAGGGAACTTTCACAGACAACAGGATGGTAAAAACACGAGCTACGGGTTACCTGGAACGCTACCAAGTCGTAGTTGTGACTTGAAGCTGTAACTTACGGTTTCAAAAGCCTGCCTTGAACGCAGCATTAGCCGAAACGGCCGTGAAGCTGATATCTGCTTTAATGTGAAAAATAAATCGGGCAAAATCCCCTCTTGAGTCTAAATCAAGAATAGAATTATTTAAGTGCTATTATCTGAACATATTGTATGCCCTGCACTTGCGATACTAAACTATTTGAAGAAATTACATACAGTAGGACCCTTTAAATATAAGCATTGAAGATAATAAGATGGTAAGATTTTTTAAGAGAAAAAATAACTTGAAACAACTGTGTATCTGTTTGTGACAAGTCTGGGTCAGACAAACAACAAGAGACTCATCAAGAGACAGAGATTTACACTCCAGGCAAAAACAGAGGTTGAAACATTACTGTTGTGTGATTGCACTTTGGCCATAAAGTGTACGCAGAACAATAGCGCAACTAGGGGTCCAAGTTTCCATTGTTCAATAGCATAATGTTGGCAACTTTGTGCTGTCTAGTAGAGGAGAGATTCTGCCAAAAATAAAGCTGAAGACAGATCAGTTTTGTTGCAGCGATCACTCACGGGATGCTCCCTAAAGTCTCAACTGTTTCAAATATTTTTAGGCGAGTTTAGCTCAGATTCACACTGTTGTTACTGAGAGCGCCCTGTTGTTCACTCAATTAGGCTGCTCAGTCTAGTAGCTGAGCTTACTCTCTCTTTCTCTATATGTGTGTGCGTGTGCGTGTGTGCATGTGCGTGCGTGCGTGTTGGACGTGGCTGGAGGCTGCTGCTGTTGAATTCCGGGTGGTCCTGTTTCTGGCCCTGCTCTCTAACCTCTCCATCAATGTGACACACAGACACAGACACACACACACACACACGCAAACAGCTAGCTTTGGGGACAAGAGGATTAAGGAAATAATAAAAAAAAAATCTCTGACAAATCTCTCTATCACACAGACTTCAGAATTAAGAAACTTTCCTCGCTGGCTCCAACGCTTGGCACTTGTGGATACCACACACATACATTAACACCTTATCTGAGTCGGCCAGAGAGCAGGCCTAAGGCTGGACTAAATAATAGCAACAACATTACTGGACATAGATAGTCCATAGATAGCCTTTATTAGCAGCATTGGTACACTAGGTGGTGTGGCACTGTAAGATGTTCCTGTTTATACTGCTCTGTCTTTCAGTATCCTATCTGTGTATCCTTGGGAGAGGGTTTTCACTTGATTTAAGTTGGGGACACAAAATAACCAGTTTCTCTTGAATGCATAAAACCCCAAACTGTACCCACAATTACAGTGGGGAGAAATGAAAACCCAAACAAGATCAGCAGCTTAAAGTAAGAGCTGAATTACCATATTTCTTGGTTATTTCCCTAAGTGTCTTTATGCGTTAGACTCACCGTCTGGTTCGATCCGCTGTCCGTTTCCCACCAGGCAGTACTTGAGGTCTGCTCCTCGGCCGATGACGGCATTACTGCAGATCACGCTGCCCTGGATATTACACCTGAAAAATAACACAAATTAAAGCGTTTTTGGGGTTGTTTTTTTTTTACACTGCCTGTAGATGTAGTTCTGGTCTAATTATAAGGACCCCTGCGGGATCCCAAGATGAACAGGCAGGAACCACAGAACAATACAAGGTCAAATAAATTAAAAATGATTTGTGTTATATGTTTATTATGTTAATTGCTATTGACTCAAACTTGAGTGAATATTTTCAACTTTTTGTGACTGAAACAGTAGGAAAAAAAATCAGTCAGCGGTTGAAGTACCCATAATCCACGTCAGCATAACCAGTGATGACAAGTCACAAGAAGAAAATATTGCATAATTTTAATGAGTCACAAGCTAAAAATGTTTGGAAACTTTTGCTGTGGAGGTAACATCCCTGCCAGGTAATTATGTACAACTAACCAGAACTAATGCAGCAATACCTGCAAGAAATGTCTAGGTTTCATTTAAACTGCCGCAGAAGAGTGCTGATTAAGACTAATCAACAGATTCACAGATTGTGAAAACATTTGTTTGTTGCAGCTCTAACGACTAAAATCATTCACAACTGCTCAACAACATTCCTTTGAGAGATCGGGGGGTTCGTAACCTACAAGATGTGAGCCGGTGCCTGTGTTTTAATAACCAAGCTGTCGAGTAATTAAAAGATTTTTTGCCGGGATGGGTTTGGTTGGTGTTGAAACATTTTCCGTTTGCTCTCCGGGCTACACTGGAAATTCGAAACATGGTGCGCACTGTTTTCTTCCTCGCAGCCGGCCGGGCACATTCACACAACTGAGAACATTCATACTGGGAGCTGCCCAGTACAACCACAGCCTTCCACTGTTGGCTGCTATAACCTTGTTCACTTAGCACAGTTGCTAGGTTGAGTGCCATGCAGGACGTGAAACTCACAGTAGAGACATTCAGCCCTGTTTCGCCATCGGGGCGTCCTCGTCCCCACCTGCTCTGGACTCAAAACGTCTCCGATTGACTGAACCTAATGATATTCTATTAGCATATACACATCTATCAAAGAACAACATCCAGGCCTTGCTGTGTGTGCATAAGTGTGTGTATGACTCTCTCTGTGTGTGTGCGCATGTTAAGACATTGTTGGCCCGGTGCTACAGTCCCACCTGAGCTGCCATTGCCAACCCACCATGCACGCTCACATTCAGCCAAACCATCACCATAAAATTCTTGGAGAGGAGACACAGACAGTCTTGTGTGTCCTGTGTCGACTAATCGCGGAGGGCGTGTTATGTGTAGGTGTGTGTGTGGGTTGAGAGAATGTGTGTGTGTGTATGTGTGCCTCAGTAGCTTGGGGAGCCCGGTGGAGAACACATGTTGATCTTGCCCAGGCAGTGACGCACACACACTTGGCCCCTGCGCACCTCACACACAAGACAGGTTTGTATTGGCCCATTCTATTCAGGTGGTTAGAGCCTGGAGGGGAGAGGGAGAGAGCAGTGTGTGTGTGTGTGTGTGTGTGTGTGTGTGTGTGTGTGTGTGTGTCAGTGACTACCCAGGAGGTGGTGGTGGTGGTGGTGGTAGATGGTGATGGGAGATTACAAGATTCAGAGTTTTGTAACATTAGAGAGAGAGGGAGAGAGAGAGACCACCAAAGAAGCTTCGGAGCTGAAACACCACTAATTACTAACACCAGGGCTCCTCCTTGCCATGACCCCCCCCCCCCATCCACCATCCTCCCTCTCTCACACAGACACACACACGTCAACCCCCACCTTCTGTGCCCCCCCCTCTCTTCCCTGTAAAGTTGACCCCTACTATCCCCCTTCCCAAACACGCAGCGCTTTGTCAACAAGCTCTGGTCAGCTCCAAACAAAGAAACTAGAAATGCGAGGGGTTTCTGCGACATGGCCGGGGTCTGCTAATCCCCTCATACTGGCTCTTTCTTTCCCTTCTTTCTCCTTCCTTCTTATGTCCTCAAAGAAAGAAAAGAAAGAATTGCAATTTCTTTATTGCGTGCTAGCTTGCTTTCCCCTCCTCGCTTCTTTCTTCCCTTCTCCCGTCTCTCTCGTTCTTTCATGCCTTTGTGCGTGCACCTACATGGGCATGATGAGGGTCCCCATGCTGGCTGGCTGGGGTCCCTGAAAGGCTTAAGAAGAGATGGAAAGAGACAGAAAGAGAGAGGGTGCGAGAGAGGAGAGACACAGCGTTGAGGCCTTGATGGAAAGAAAAGGGAGGGAGGAGTAAGAAATTGAGATAAAAGAAAAGAAGCCTATGAATGAGTGCATTAAAGTCTCTTTCCACCAGAGTCTCTGGCGGAGAAACTGAGCAGATCAATCTACATGCTAATTCTACAGTAGCTACTGGTGCTCTCTGTACAAGTCCTCTTTTGTTGTGACAAAGCAGTCAATTTTGACCACTTAAATTACTGGCTACAGTTGAGCCCAATCCTGATGTGCAGTAAAGCCACTAATCATGATACACTGCTATTCAGACCGGCTCGTTTTGCCCTCCACAGGTGAGATCATAATGTGGCAATTACAACGTTTGCCATGTCCTGCAATGACCTTCTCAGTTTCCTCAGCAAACCTGGTTCACTGAGGTGATCGCTGGTGTTTTAGCTGCAAAAAAAAAAAAAAATGTTGCAATGACGTAAATCCTCTACCTCGGAGGTCAGAGAAGAAGAAAAGCAGCCCATTTGTACGACTTAGAGCACATCCTTTGGCAGTTTCTGTTTTCTGTTCTGAACGGTGTCAAGCAGCAGTATTAGATGGAAAAAGGCAAGCGAATCGTTACATTTGTTAACACGCAACCACATAATGCTTGGCATGCCCCTAAACCTCACTGACCCGCTGGTGAGCCTGTCATTACGAACTCATGCTGCACAGAACTTTATTTTTCTAGTAGAGATCAAAGTTTCCAAACGCACCAAACATGTCAGACTGAATTTAGGGTAAGCGTGTACAGAATGATGTACAAAAACCTCTGGATTAATTCCATTTGATGGTACAGCGGTCTAAAAAAACAGAAAAGTCTTCAGTTTTGAATATTCCTTTGTAATATACATATAACTTCAATGAAGTATTGGAATAATCAGACAAAGAATATATGAGATATTGTAAGCTGGAGTGGAATAATATGATTCTCAAAAACAAAACCTTTTAAACCCACGTGTTTCCCCCCAAATTCCATAACCAGTGGGATTCTGGGTAAACGCGAGCAAATTAGCGGCTAAATGAAATATAGGGATGTTGTGTGTTTCACTTCACCAGCTCCGTGTTTGTTTGAAACTGGTCTCTGGCTGGTTGCACACCAATAGATGCATTGTTAACGCAGTGATCACCGTTTGACCCCACTGAGCTCAGAAGACAAAACCTGTTGCACCTCCTATCAACAGACACACACACATGCACAAGCATCTGCCTGGCACTTGCACGTGCACGCACACACACACGCGCACGCACACACACACACACACACGCTCTATTTGCACAAAGCCACACCTAGAAAATTCAATGAAAAGCAGTGCAGTTAGTGAAGAGCTACGCTCACCACTGCTCTCATTTGTAAAAACCCAGACAGACAGACAGGGCAGAGAACGTTGAAAAAAAGAAAAAAGAAAAAGTTTAGTTGTTTTTGGGATGGGGTATAAAAATATGAAAATATTAATTCAGATGCCAAACACTATAATAAATATTTCTTGGCAAGACGAATGCGAGTCATTTTATTGTGAAATCTTTGCTTCCGAATCGCTGCTTTGTCACACACAGTAAGCGTGTACTAACTGAACACCTTCAAAGAGAGAGAAAAAAAGATGAGAACAATCAAACTTTAATCCATAAACATGCCTCCGGGGGGGGATTCTTTTTCAGCCCCAAATCACTTTTAAGTACATGGTATCAACGAGTGAGTGCATGTGTCTGTTTATTGAGAGGAGTGTGTGTGTTCTCACCCTTCCTCGATGGTAACCCCGTGCATGATGATGGAGTTGGTGACTTTGACCTTCTCCTTTACAGTGGTGGAGTTTCCGATGGTGGACCTCTTTATGGAGGTCTTATCTGCCACCTGACACTGAGCTCCGATGATGCTGTCTGAGCCCATCTGAGGGCAGAGCAAACACACACATACACACAACCATCACTCAGACACAGATATAGATACACAGGCATCTACAGTGATTATTAAATTTCAAATTTGGCTATTGCGCCCATCAATGATATTTTGAATATTTGTACCTGGCATCTCTCAGAAATGACAGCAGATGGATGGACTGCTGGCTCCTCGAACAGCTTTGGCGCCTGGTAGAGGAGAAGAATAAAATGGAGAGAGACATGAGATCAAAGCAAATGGAATAAATAATAATAATTAATCATATTTAATTAATGCCTCTGATGCAGATGGGCCATCAGGCCAGGTATATATAACTTTCATATTAAAGGAGAAAAACAGGAGCAGTTGTAGCAGTTTCGTTTTATTTATTTAGAGGCAGAAAAGGAGATGGATACAGCATTTCAGGAGATACTGCAATAAAAATGATAGCATATAGTAGATGAGCTTTTAGCTAATCCAAAATCTATAGCGTACGTATTTGAATATAAAGATGGCACTCAGATGTCCTTTCAGATATGTTGGTGGCATTGCTCACATTTGTATTAAACACACACCTTGACGGAGCAGGATAATGTCTGACTCACCAGTCGGTTTGCCTCTATGAAAGCAGCTAGAGTGTTGACGCGGTAGCACAGGCCCTGGTCCATAATGTGAACGTAGCAGCGCAGCTTTCCTCCGTGGTAAGCCTCGCTCATGTCACCGTGATGGTCATTCCAACAGGAGCGCTCCTGGGCCAGCTGGAGGAGAGGCTCGTCCCGTGATGAGATGAGGAGCTCTGGACATTAAAGAGAGACGGGACGAGAAGTGGAGACGGCAGAGGTAAGTAGTTAAAATGCTATTTTGGGGAGAAATTTGCAGGTGGTGGTGTGGGCAAAGTTGTCCTTTATTGTCAACTAGTTATTGTCGGTACTTATTTAAAGTGAAGTCTAAGGTTGCAGTGTTGTTGTATGTAGCTGTGATGTGTCACTGCAAACACTGACCATGATTTGTGGAGCCGTCATTGTTCTTCTGGTTCTGATCCTCCACGTCGTCTTTGACTTTCTGGCTGTTGGTTGTTTTGGAAAACTGCTTCCGCACCAAATACGGTACCAACTCGCCACGGATCGACGAGATGGACCTGCAATAAAGGAAAACGGAAAGATGTAACGGGTGCTAAACACGCTCCCAAGTGTGAAGCATCCCATAAAGTCATAAATATCACAGAGAACTGAATGTGTTTACTTTAGATAATGACTTCCTTATCATCAGCAGATGGAGGAAGGCCAAGTATGAATGAAATATTACGAGAGAAAATAGGTCATAAATAAATCATTGGGCGTTGTGCATCTGAAACATAGATGATTCATGCATTTACTGTGACCTCGAATCGACTTGAATCAAAATGTGAGTCAAACAGTTAGTGTATGCAGCTCCTCCTCAACTTGTAATGTCCTTGACGAGTGCTTGGCTACTGTATCGTACTTTTTTTTTTTCAGCGAGGAAATGGATGAGGTGGTGCCAAAAAATGGAAACTGAATAAATAGATTTATTCATTTCATATTGCCCTGCAGTTCAAGATCACCCACCACTTCATGTCGCATTACACAGTTGCGCCACTGTGTCGGTACTGCAGTTCATTTACAAAGCTGTATGATTAATGATTAATTGGCACTGAGAGTTCATCCAGACATCAGCATATTTAACAGAGCATCAACATCATCAATACACCCTGGATATCGTGCAGTAATAGCAAACAGGAAGTTAAAGAATTCACCATTATTATCCAGTAGATGGTTGATAAATGTGGTGGATAAAAGAATAGAGTTTCTGCCATTGTCCAAGGGGAAACAGTCACACATCAGTGCTGCGTGATGACCATTAAAACGAAAGCAGTGTGTCTGTGTAAACCTGGAGGTAATTTCCCCATCTTCATTTCTTTTTCCTCTTCTTCGCACTATGCTGAGCTCACTGCTCCTCTCCACCCCCCCTCCACCCCCACCACCACCACCATCCACCCCCTCCACTTGTCCTCTCTTACTTTCTTTTAAAAGGGAGATTAGAATTTCCATGTGAATGACAGGAAAAAAACAACAGTTACTCTGTCCATTTCTCTCCTCCGGCAAAAGACAGAGAGAGTGCGGAGGAGAAAGGAAGAGAGACAGAGAGGAGCTGTGAAAGAAAATCCAAGAGAAAGAGCTGAAGAAAGAAATCATCTAACAAGGGAGATGATATATGCTAGCGGCGAAGGGTGTGCTAGTGATGTAATGATGGAAGATTTATATCTACATCTCTATAGCGATTCAAGTGTGCGCTTCGTCTTAACCGAACAGAAGAGGTGGAGTGATGGAGTATAGTTGTGGGATCTGTGTTTGCTTGCTTGTCTCTGATTTATTTATATGTGAGCTAAAACTAGTACAGTAAGGACACATTTGAAACGGCTGTTATTAAACCCACTTCTCAAAGGGAGCCTTTCCAAAACAGTTCAGCATCTCATCGCCTCTCTGTTTTGAGTGCAGCTGGATCCACGCTTGCTGTTATCAAACATGATGGGACATCTTTATCAGCGGGTTATTTTAAAATGTGCATTAATGTAATGTTAAAGCAGAAGTAAGCGATCCGGTCGTTTTGGCTAACTTCCTGTCAGCCGATGGAGTTAGCAGTCCCCGCCCTCATCCCTACGTCACCACATTCACGCGCATCCCTTGGCTGCACACACAGAGAGGACCGCCCCTTTATGCCGTTCTCTCTCCTCATTGGATAAAGGTTGTAGGATACAAGGAAAGTTTTCTCCTCGGCTTACAGCAGAGCGACTGAAAGACCCGTGTTTCGGACCAAACACTCTATGTAAGTGATTGCCGTAAGAAGATATAACTATTTAAGACTTATATTAACACAAACATTCCGCTTACTTCTGCTTTAATGTAAAGGTGACACTTCTGGTTGTGAAAGTTTACATTTTTTAAATATTTTCAGGTAACTCTGTACTTAACATGGCAGTGTCACAATTTTACAGAGACTAGAATTGCGGTAATTCTAGTTCACAGTCTTAAGCCTCCACCACTCAGACTACATTCACGTCACAACCCTGTTTTATGTACAATCACATTAAGTATTGTGTAAAATTGGGTCATATTGTACTGTGTGAATTGTGTGCGGTAATAACTGTATGGTCATATACTCCATTAATGTATGGCCTGGACCGTACCCTGTAGAGTGCCTTGAGGCAATGTATGTTACAATTTGGCACCACACAAACTGAATTGATTTAAATATTTCAATACGTCTTTGACCAGGTGTGGAATATATGAGATCCTCGACTGATGTCCACTATGACTATGGCTCAAGCTTCGCTGCCTTGCTGGCCTTCTCTGCTTATGAACCAGTCTGCCAACCAGTTTTCCCATTAAGCTGGCCTGCTCTCCCTGCTTTTCCTGTACATGGTCCAGCCTGCCCACCAGAAGCTGCCTTCATCAGCTCTTGTTTACTAAACAATTCAATTTCTATGTTTTCCCATTTTCCATGTTGTAAACAGTTTTTTTGTCTGTATACAACATCTATTGCACATCTGCCCGTCCTGGGTGAGGGATCCCTCCTCTGTTGCTCACCCTGAGGTCTCTCCTGTTTTTTCCCTGCTAAGGGTTTTCTTGGGAGTTTTTCTTCAGTGGATGTGAGGGTCTAAGGGCAGAGGACGTTGTTATGATGCCATGTAAAGCCCTTTGAGACAAACTATTTGTAAAAATGGGCTATACAAATAAACTTCCCTCGCCTTGCCATACCAACAATGTTCTTTCTCTTATTTCTTCTGGCAATTATCAAAACACTAGTTTGTGTTGTACAGTATCAAAAGTGTTGAGCTTTTTGTGTTGAGCTTTTTGTCACAAGATCTGTATATAGTATTTATAAGGGCATTGTGACATGCATATACTCCATAGTTTAGTTTTATGAAGGAAAAGATCTGCTTGTTAAACAAGAAGTAGAGACATGTCTATATGAAAGTGACACCAGTGAAACCGACAGCCATATTGTGAGCTCTGTACTGTAAATTTAGACCAAATAATGAATCGACTTTGTGATTAGACCAATATCATTATGTCATCACAAGGGCAGTTCTTAGTGCAAAATATTAAATACATGCTGATAACACATAGAGCCTCTCATTTTGTCTGACTTTATCCGGCATCAGGGAGTCCGGGCGGCCACAGAGGTCTCCTCGTGACACTGCCCCGCTTCACAGGCTAGAGGCCTAACAGCCTGCCTCAGTGGCACATAGTAAAACAAATTAACACCTCGCTAGAATACCCTGCTAACAGGACCTTTCAAAGCCTTACACAACATGTTACCATGTTTAACACTTACTACAGATTAAGCAGTGAATGTGAGTTCAAGCCAACCTGACTGTGCGGCTGTGTGTGTGCACTTGAAAGGCTGTTGGTTAATAGTGCATTTGAAAAATGACATTATGACAAAAATGTATTAACAAGAAATACAATAATCTAGGTTATGATCTATTTAACAGTTAATGATAAATGGAGAACTCACTTGTTTTCTGTGAGGAAATCCACCACTGCTTTTTTCAGACAGTAGAGGTGAGCATCCACTAAGCCTGTTTTGATGTGCATCCTGGGATGTCTGCAGGAAAAACAGAGAAAGAGACAGAGTGAAAACAATCCTTTTACAACACAGCATTAAAATAAGATTTGTGGCAATGAAGTTCATATGACACTTCACATAAAAATGGTTGCTTGATGCAATGAAAAAATATGATTTGATCAGAATATGCAATTGTGGAGTCCCATCGCACTGCATGTCATTACAAACAGCTTGACCCCGGCTGCTACTTGCTTTGATTCTTTTCATCACCTGCTGTTTTTATGTTTTATGTTTGCTTCTTGTTTGCTGAGACTCCTTCTAATTTACCTCCCCTCTGCACATAGGACAAGGAACATTTGATGAAAGCCAGACGGGGCCATAAGGCTTACATAAAAGTCAGAGAACGGTGACATCTGTCTATTGTCCTCCGTCAGCTACCGTAGATGTCACCCCACAGAGCTGGTGCCACGGGACAGGTTTATGTTGATTGTAGGTCCGCATGCAAGCAGACACACACTCACCCACCCGTGCGTTCACTCATTCACTCATTTACTCGCACATGGACACAGGTCTGAGTTTGAACATGTGACATTTACGAAGCGAGAGCCAAAGAAAACCATTTCATCCTTCAGGGTTCAATAAACAAATCTACCCTCACCCCTTCGTCGTCTCCCTGACTACCTATCCTCCTCCTCTTCCTCTGCCCTTTCAATCATTACATAATAAAAACTGCGGGGTGCATTGTTCCTAAAAGGACCGTACTTGTGCTTTTACATGTTTTAGCCCATTTACTACAAATCACATATATCGTCTATTACCGCCAACCATTTCTCAAAGAATGCTGTAGTGATTTAGATTTTTAAAGCTGTAAAACCTAATAGATTTGAAAAGCCTGTGTCTCATTACCGCACAACAATAACGTAACGCAAAGATTAAAAGCAGACACGAGGTCCACGGTTCAAAGTGACGCTCAGATCTGAGCAAGCTGATTTATTATTCCACATGACATGTGATTCAGATCATCAGACCTACCATGTACAATTGTTGTTGCGTTTCCTCACTTAAAAATAGATACAAATTATGTTCATTTTTCACCCATTAGCATGTTCAAGTTGTTAAGTTACAGAAAAATGAGAAAACAAGTTGTTTCTCTTCTGTTTTGTACTGGTTTGGTTTCGGCGTATTAAATTAATAATTAAACCTTATTTAGCAGCAGTTAAAATATAAAAACATATAGAAAATGTATATATAATTGTCTTTTTCTACTAATGCTCCTGTACAGAATTTTTTTTTTTTCAAGAAGGAAAACTTTGACGATAAAAGTCATAAAGACACTAAATACATTGTTTACAAAGAAAGGCATCAAAATTGTGTTCCCATGGAAAATGGCAATACTCACTAATTTAATAAAACATCTGCCGTGATCCAGGATGTATACTGTACTTAGCAGTAATTAGACTGAATGAAAGTGAACCAGAATTTTATATGTGATGAAAAACTATAATAAAATGTTTCTTTTACTTCCTCTATCCTTCACTCAATTCCTTCCTCTTTCATTCATTAAAAAACCTCTTTTTACAATTGTCCAGCTTTCTCCATCAAACTCTCCCTCTCCTCACTCGGCTGCTTGGTCACACATATTTTACAACCAGATGCTGAAAGCCATAAATCAAACTGCATGTGTGTTCATCTGTGTTAAGGTATTTTACTCAAAAGCATAAAAACACATGTGCGTGCACACACAGACACGCTCTGTGGGTGTTTGTAAAATGTATTTATTCATACAACATTTCCCAGGTGTGTGCATGTGTGTGTGAGTGTGTGTGTGTGTGTGTGTTTGTTGGGTTAAAGTGGAATTTATGGGAACACCCAGCATGTGACATCACTGTTTGGCACCTGCAGATGGGCAGGAGAGAGAGTCAGGGATAACTGGGTTGTGACAACTTTTGTGTGTGTGTGCATGCGTGTGTGAATGAAAGTGACAACAAGGAACAGGTGTCCTTAAAATGTATGGAAAAAAAGGAAAAGAGGATGTGATGGACTCGAGGATTTTCTTTCATAACAAAAACACATGGGTAATCACTTGGTAACGTGTGGGACAATCCAGGTTTTTTGTTTGTATAGGTGTGTGTTGATCAATGATCATGACCTATACCGAGTAATCCACATTTCTTCAAAGTATGGGTTGAAACTAAAAATCATTTTTTCCATCGATTAACCTTAAAATAATTTTCTAAATAATGAATGAACTCAAACATATTTTGTTTATTTTGAAATAAGACAAGGTAGGAACCAATTGTCAGATATGCAGCACTGGAACAAAGGTAAGCTTGGCAATTTTGCCAGAAAACAAAGAAATAACAGAAATAATGACACACAGTTGTACATTTACAAAATAATTAAAAAACAAATTACAACTCTTGATCAAACTGTTCTTTTAAAGCAGGAACGTATTCCACCTGAAACCTCTCAGCTCTCTCAGGGTAGGTCTGCTGCTAGCCCTTCTGATTCAAAAACACTGAGCTCTGGCCTCATTCTACTTTATAAGTTTACACTTTCCGTGGAATCCGACTCCAACAAACATCTTGCATTTCCCAAACAAGGGTAAACATCTTGCTTTTCCTAACAGCAGCATCATGTGATTTCTGGTTGCTGCTAGTGCTGCAGAGCCCAATGTCGAGGGGAGCAGGAATTTACTGCCTCTGCAGGCAAGGATGACTCAACCCTTGGATTAATGACTGACTACTAAAGTACCACTAAAGTCCTCAGTGGGAGAGAGGAGTCACATCTCTCTCACTCTGAAACACACACAAACACACAGCATAATGTCTTATTTAGTTACAACTAAAACCCCGCAGCGGACGATGACTCAGACACAGCAGAATGACTGTTAATACCCTCATTAGTCAGGTTTCCACTACAGAGCCAACGGGGCTGAATGGCTTACGACTTATTTGGGGCATTCAACTGTTGCCTCCAAAATAAAATGTGTGTGATTCCCTTAATACCGTGCTAGGCTAACAGATGCTTTCTTAATTGAGCTGACTCACATATTTGAACCTGTGCTATAAGGCTTTAGTGCACATGGTCTGGCTGGTGGAGACAGGGGTACCGACTTGAAACTGACTAGACGGCATATTCGGACAGACACATACCAACATTATGTTTACTGTGTAGTCTAGAAAATGTCAAAAGAACAATACCACGCCAACGTTTCCAGACATCAAGGTCATGCTTTCAAATTGCTGCATATCCATGTATTTCAATAAATATAAAAACATAAAAGTGAGAAAAGAAAAATCCTCTACTTTGAAAAACTGTAACCAATGTGTGTAAAATGTGATAAATGACTATTCATCAGTGGCCAAAATACTGTAGTTGACTTATCATTTTAAATGCTGAAGACAGACTGAAGAAAAACAGAAATGAAAACCAGACTGCCATGTATGCCAACACTTAGATTTTAGCTTTCAAGCCAAATTATTCAAGATGTTCGGACATTTAAAAAAAAGAATAAACCAGTAAGTAAAAGTCTTACTGGCTCCAAAAATCCAGCATAATACAGTACATAAACCACACAAACTGGACGCACAGAAGAATGAGCAGATAAATTAATGATCCTGAAAGTCTGCCTTGAGGTTCCAGTTTATATTGATTCAATTTGTTTAGTGCATTGATTTCTACATGATGGCAATTTTACAAAACTTTTTTTTTTTAAAAGTGTTATGTAATTAATCTAATCCAGTCCTTCTGTTGCACTTCAACTGAAGTTATTTAATGTCTGGAAGTTACAGCAAGTAGCATTTGATTGCTACTTACTGATTGGGTTCGAGCTCCACTGTCTTGTGCCATCATTGCAAACAGCCTCCTCATCTAATAGCTTAAAGGTCACTGCAGTTAAGATATGCTTCTGGGGGCGGTGCGTGGCGCAGTGGTTAAAGCGGCCGCCCCATGTAGAGGCTACAGTCCTCAACGCAGGCGTCCCCGGTTCGAATCCCGCGTCGGGCAGACCTTTCCTGCATGTCATTCCCCCTCTCTCTGCCTCCCCCTTTCCTGTCTATCTCACTGTGTGCTATCCAATAAAGGCAAAAAAAAAAAAAGGCCAAAAAATATAATAAAAAAAAAACTGTTAAAAAAAAAAGATATGCTTCTGAAATATGTGATCGAAGCGTCCTCATCTGCCATGCCTGGCTGGCTTTAGGCACGGCAGATTTATTTGTATAGCTCATTATAATACACAGAGGTCATTCAATGTGCACAACAGAAATGAAAGACACATAAAAACAGAAGTAAAAGCTTAATATGAAACAGTACGCAAGTTATAGTTTGGACAGATCTGATATCCAATGGGAGCTGGTTCCAGTTATAGCCAATAAGTAAACTCTGAATTAAATTATGTATCTTAATTTAGAAAATCCTACTGTTTATCAATGTAGTGAAATCACTTGATCCAGAAGTTGGTCTGTGCACATGTCATTCGGTGGCTCTAGCTAATGAACCCACCTAAAAAAGGACCTGAATTGTCTTTATGCAATTCTCTCTCATGATCTGAATGATTATGATTTTCATTCAGGTTTTTAACAACAGTCAATCACTTCTCCAGGCCCTCTGACAGGTGGAGCTGTAATGTATGGAGGAAGCTCTGCTGGAGTCCTTTCACACTGTTAAAGCGATTTCCAGGTCAGACAATCTCACATGTGCAAAATGTTTTGCGCTAACACACCTCAACCATGTGGAAACCAAAAAGAAGGAGAGGGGAGAAAACATTACTACACAGTTTCATGTATTTACTAACTTTCCAGGGGAAACAGAAGTACTTTTAACTCAGATGTAATTAAATTGAACAGTCAAGAGTGGAGTGAAGAGAAGAGAAGAGAAGAGAAGAGAAGAGAAGAGAAGAGAAGAGAAGAGAAGAGAAGAGAAGAGAAGAGAAGAGAAGAGAAGAGAAGAGAAGAGTCAGGTGCTGTCAACACATTGTTGTTATTCATCATTTGTACAAAATACGTTATTATCAAATCAATGTGTACTAGTAGGAACTTGTGTGTGTGTGTGTGTAGTGAACTTTGACTGGATGGTACTGATAGGCAAAACAGTCAAATCTTGTAAAACCTGCCTACTGGTGGCTTATAAAAAGCCAGAACTCTGGGATTTATTCTGGTTTAACCTGAGGTGATAAATGCTGTGCGTTGAGAGATCTTTATTAAAAATCTGCTTTGTGTAGTTGTGTGACATGTGTGTGTATAAAATGATCGGAGGTGATTTAAAGGTTGTAACTCTTTCAATGCGAGCTATAAATGTTTAGCTGAGGGCTTGGTGTGTTTCCATAACACTGTGACAATGTGCGAGTGTTTTCTCTCCATCAATGTCCACCTCAAGGTTGTGTTACGTGTCTGTGTGTGTTCATATAAGCATTTCTGTGTGTATGAATGAGACAGTATATACTGTATGTATGTACTGTATGTGTGTGTGTGTGTGTGTGTGTGTGTGTGTGTGTGTGTGTGTGTGCCTCCAGAGTTCCCTGTGCAGGGAAGCATGCAAGCAGCTGCTCTGCCCCCCCCCCCCCCCCCCCCCCCCCCTTATTGGCCAGAATTTACAGTGGCTTTGGCTCCATGAAGTATTTACGAGCTCCCAAAACACCCGCTCTCACACATACATGCATTTTAGGACTCAGAAACGAAAACCTACCTAGAGTACTCTTCCTGTAACAAAAATCCCACACACCCACCACAGAACACACAGCCTTCAAACACACCGACTCTGATTGGAAACCTAAACATCTGCTCGGCTATAAGGCTGAGAATCTACAGATGTACAGAGCATATTTATCATCAGTCAAACACAGTGCGATGTGAACGTGAAACAGACAACGCGCTGCACAGGTTCAGCGACTCATGGAGGTAACGTTAATTAGCTACGGCTAATAAAACATGCCAGGGACTGGGAAAATCGGAATTTACTATCCCTTTGTGACGCAGACTTACTTCCTCATGATGGACTTCCTGATCGATAGGCCGTCCTCCAGGTCGGCCTCGTTTGCCATGAACAGAAGCCTTTTACCGGACTGATCCACACCGACAAAGTCTCTTTGCTCAGCTGGAAAAAAAAAAACATGCACACGGTGTTAACAAAATGTGAAATTACTGACAAGTGTAACAATTTTTTCAGAGCAATTTTGCTTTGCTTATAGGTGTGTGCTTCCATTTTTCCAACATCTGGGTACTAGTCATAGTCAACTTTGGGGTTTCATCTCCTTTCTGTTTCCGTTACCTGTTTTTTTCTTGCCCTTCTGGCCCGGGACTGTCTCTGTGAATTCATGTGCTTTGCTCATTAACATTGCCAGTGTTGCATTATGGGCTCTGAACAGATCGACCACCTCGTGAAGCGCCACATCTGTTATCAGGTCGCAGCTCACCACCAGGATGTCCGTCTGTGGAGGGAGGAGGACAAGAGAAAGAAGGTAGAATAAGCAAGACATGACAGAAATGACCATAGCACAGTGGATCTGCTGTGGTTTGACCGGGCCAGGACGGCTCCTCCGAGGCGTTCAGAGGGAACTTTCTGCCTCATCTATTTTCGATCAAAATCTCACCACCTGTTGTGATTTCTAATGCCACCAGAACATACACACAAAAGCCCGCAAAGACACAGAAATGCATGAAAATACAGTTGGAAGGGCGAGTTGTGTTTATAAAGAGAGGTTTGCCCACTCAGGACAGACTATACATAAATACATGTGGCGACAATGCTCCACATAAACACCTCGGGACATGAGAGCTTGGACTTGGAGAGTTATTTTCAATATTCACAACAGAATTTGGCTGGATGAGACAGAGAGAATGAAAATGAAAGAATAACTGCGCTTGGTCAATTGTGAGCTCCTCCAAATTTAGCACTGCTTGTATATAGGCCAAACCCACACACACATGGACACACACACTTGTAGATCCTGTGTTAAAGTGACTTCAGATAGTAAGTAATAAAATAATCTAATTTTTTCACTAAGAATGTGTCTGTGTCTCCTCAGCTGATCCAATCCTGTTGTTTATAACATGTTTTATTATTCAAGGATTGAAGATTATTTGCATATTATTCTTTTCCAAATAAATGTTGCTGTATGGGGCTTCATGTAGCTCACTGGGTAGAGCAGAGGCCCCATATACAGAGCCTATCGTCCTCGCTGCAGCAGGACACTGCATGTCATTCCCCCACTCTCTGCCTCTCTGTATTATCGATTAAAGGCCGTAAAAAGCCTCAAAAATATACATAAAAAAAAGAAAATTGCTATACATCTGGTGACAACGCAGCAATCAATACAAACTAACACATGGTAATCAAAAGTTGTGACATTACAAATCCTAAAATACCTAAAAATAATAATAATAAATTATAATAAATTTCTATATATGGAATTGCCCACCTCTGATTGGTGGAGATGTGTAGTCTTATATTAACACAATCTGTTTCAAGAATTTGTGATCAAGATCCCTAAACACTAGAACAACCTGTAAAAGTAAATGGCATTTAAAGTTTATTTGAAGTTTTGTTTATTTCAAAGTTCTGTTTATCTGTTTTGCTCCGTACTTGTAATTTTCCTTTTATTGTTTTAAGGATGACTTCAGTGTTTTGACAGTTGAAATCTCATGTGTTCACGTTTCAGGCTGCGTGTGATTATATTTACGGGACAAAAAAAAAGAGAAAAGTAAAAATCAAAACCCCCTCTGAAATTGTTATCATCCAAATTATGCTCACATTCAGGCCTGGCTCACATTACCACCATTAACCTGACAGAAACTGACATGATATCACATAAATAACCTTTCATCTTCTTATTTTAGCCAGAACCAGAACAACAAACTGTGCTGCTTGGTTTTGAGCACTTTGCCAAAAACAGCATTGCTCCACAGTGACACAAAGAAAACAGGACTCAAATGAGTAAAGACACTGGAGCTTAAAACAAACCCTCCATCATTTGTTGAAGATGGACAGGGACAGAACACCCTCCGAGCATTGCACCCATCATCGTAAACTATTTTCAGTATTGCAGCTATGTAAAATGTAAACCAACGTAGGTTTTAAACTGAGGATCAAAAGACAGCTTGTGAATTCCTTTGATGTATCACTTTGCTCTCTCACCGACGATTCGAGCACCAGGCCTGCAACGGCCATTTGGCCTCCACTGATGTTACACGTTTATGTGTGTGTGTGTGTGTGTGTGTGTGTGTGTGTGTGTGTGTGTTTACATGTGGGTGCGCCCCCATTTGTGTGTCTGCGTGCTGTCCAGTGATGAAGGCTGTCAGCGTAAGGACTAATCCCACCATTAGCACCAGGCCGCCTTAATGACAGAGGCATATTTACCCTGTCTGTGAGACAGGAGAGAGAAGGAAAAGAACAAGTGCGTGAGGAGAAGGGCAGCACTGCAATGAAGAGTGAAGGATCCACAACTAGTGTCAAAAGAACGGAAAGAAAAGAAGAATTGAATGTGTATAAAAAAAAGATAGATGGCAGACTGCAGAACAAATTGAAGAAAAGTGCATGTTGGAGTCAAATTTAGCCTGTCTTAAAGGGACAACGAGGAGTTTTGGAAAAGCGAAGCGTTTTCACACTACATTTATGAGCCTCCGCGCGCACCGTACATTTCTTTGACCGGGCGCAAGACGGACTCATGTTTTCATTCATCAATAATTAAAGTCAGAGGTTCAAAGAGGTTCACATACCACCGTAGTTCCGACCATAAACGGCGATGCGGCTGCGTTATTCTCATGATTCGCAACGAAGGAAACGCTGGTCGGCTCGACCAGCACTTCCGCCACCACTAATAATAACAAAATAACGATAGAGACAGAACGATATATTTATCGAAAATGGGCCCATTAACAAGTGTGGGTAGCGGAGATTCATCCACATTAACGTGAGACTTTTTTATAACCGAATAGAAACTCCTCGTTGTCCCTTTAATTCTTAATTTACAAAAACACCTCAAAAATATATGATATCACTGCAAAAACTCAAAATCTTACCAATAATATTTGTCTTATTTCTAATCAAAATGTCTCTCTCTCTCTCTCTGTGACAAGGGGGGTGATATCTTTGGGGTCAAGGGTCATGCAGTTGACCTCGAGGTAACTCTTGAGTAAAACCTGATCTGGACCTGGCGACAGGAAGCTGCCATGGCCGAGCTGGAGGTGTCTGCAGGAGATCTACCCACACTGAGACCTTTCAGCTCTCTTCTCCCTCCATCTCACACACACACACACACACACACACACACACACACACACACACACACACACACACACACACACACACACACACACACACACACACACACACACACACACACACACACACACACACACACACACACACACACACACACACACACACACACACACACACACACACACACACACACAAGCAGAGCACAGCACAACCATGCGCGCATACACACACACAACCATGCGCCTGCACAATTCCCACACACAGGTGACAGCAGAGTGGAGTCAGCTGGAGAGACAGAGACACTTTGGCCTTTCAACAGCCAGGATCTCTGGACAGGTCAGGACCACACACACTGATACACACACACAAACTTGTCCCAGTGGTAACTGACTTCACTCCAAAACTAGTGCATCTTGGCCAACTTTAAGGATACGGTCACACTATCTTTGTATGTATTTTTCTGCTTTCCTGATGAAGGCCTTTTACCATCTTGAAATAATGTGCACACACTGATTAGACTGTGTGTGGGACACTTCAGAACATGGTTGTTGTGGTTTGTTTAAATCATAGTAATTATATTTGAGTGCATAAGAACTTTATTTTCAGAAGTTACTTTTTTGGGTGTTTTCTGCCTTTATTTTAATAGCAAAAGATGAGAGAGAGAGACAGGGAATTCAGATAGATAGAGAGACAGAGTTGGGATGCAACACAGGGGCATAGGTTGGACTCAAACCCTGTCTGCTGTGGTTAAAACCTTTATGATGCACATCATACCAGGTGAAAAACTCCAGAAAGACTCTAAATAAAATACCATGTATCATTTTCCATCCACGTTATGATGCACTACTTTGTGTCGGTCTATCACATAATAAAACACATTTAAGTTTGTAATTGTAATGTGACAAAATGTGGAAAAGTTCAAGGGGTATGAATATTTTTGCAAGGCACTGTCAATAATGGCTGATACCACAAATTTACTAAAAAGATGTAGAGTCTAAAGTTTTATCCAGCTTTCATTTTTTTCTGCCAGGCTTTTGGGTCAGTCCCATTACATATCACTGATTTCTTTACAGTGATACACTATGCTTTTGGAAAGCATTCAGACCTTTTCACTTTTTTCACATTTTGTAATTTCTTGATCATCTTTGAGAAGGTTCCACACCTAGATCGTAGCAAATCCAATCGCTCATGTTCTGGAAAGGCAAATATACGCCTAAAAGCCAACAATGTGTATAAGTGCAAAGACCAAAGGAGCAGCCTGCAGAACTCAGAGGGAGGATTGTGTTGATGCACACATCTGGCTGCATCACACTGAGGGCACAGTTGTAAGGACAGAGAGACTGGACTCAGGGCCTCAGGCTGCAGGACAACTCTGTGAATGACCCTGTGTGGTCCAGCCAGTGCCCTGACTTGAACATATTAAAAAAACTCTGGAGACCTGGAAGTAACTGTCCACAGTCAATCTGATTTAGTTTGAGAAGATTTGCAGATAAGAATGGCTGTAAATCCTCGAATCCAGGTGTGCAAAGCTCACTACATCATATCTATGATGACTCAGAGCTTTAACTGCTTCTACTATCAGAGATCTGAACACATCTGTCACTGCCACTGTCATATTTCAGTTGTCCCTTATAAACACATACATTTATTTATATGAAAAAAGAAAAAACTGTCCTTTGTCAGCATGGATCGTTAAGTGTGGACTGATGAGGAAAATCACAAATTTAAATCATTTTTGCAACATAACAAAATGTAGAAATAATGACAGGGTCTGAATACTATGAAACAATGGCCTGCAAAACAGCCAGAGAACTGAAAATCAGCATGTTAATATGTGAGCTGAACTGCCATAGAAAATACTAAATTACTCGTGGCTGTTGATTATGAGAGAGAATATGTTCTGTGTATTGTTGTGTACAGCTGCTAGTGAATATACCTGTCGTTACACATTATTTTCTTGATTAACTGATTCAATGTTTAATCAGCAAGACGTCAGAATATGGCAAAAGATTCAAGGTAGCATTTTCAAGCCAAAGGTGATGTCTTCAAACTGCTCAAAAACCCAAAGATCATCAGTTTATAATCACATCAGACAAAGAAAAGCATCTGGAAGCTCAAAGCCTTCTTCTTCAGAATGGACTTAATGCTAATGTGATTAATAAAACTGTTGCAGATTCATTTTCTAAACAACATATCAATCAGCTATTGCCCCACCTTCAAGGTTTGATAGTTCCAAAAAAAAAAATGTATGAGTGACTTGGCTGTCTGACAGTCTGCAGCAAGTCTGATGAATTACAGACGCCTTGACTGGTTTGTTCACCAGACAGAAAAAGTCATCAAACACTGTGTCACGTCACTGAGGGCTTAAAAAAAGCCAGTTTCAACACGGACGGTGCCCAAACCTTGTCCTGCCTTAACATAGTCTTCTTTAAAATATGAACTTTTGTATAAGGAAAAATAGATGGTGAAAAGAAGAATCACAAAGAAATTAAGTCTCATCTAAGTATGTTTGCTGTGTCCCTCTTACGAAAATCCTTGGCTGTATCTCTCACTTTTTCCTCTCTCTTCACCTTTTGTTGTGCGGCTTATAAGCTGACTAACACATGTAGACCAAAGGTGAACCTTTGAATCTGCAACTCCAATGTATATGTAGTTCTTTCAGTCTGAGTACACTCATTCTGCCAGGTGATTAAACCTGAATGATAATACAACTGTCAGAGGGGCTTTAGGCACACAAAGCAAAAAAAAGAGCCGGTAAAGTACTCCTTTCACTGGTTTGGCTTATTGTGAAAGACATGAGCAATAACCAGGTAGATCCGTCCACTTTTGTGTAACATCACTGTTTGAAGAGTGAACAAAATAAAATATGCTGCCCGTAATCTCTCTTTTCAATAATCAAGAGGAATGACCTAGTCTGCTCACCCAGGAGTCTGCGCTGATTCCTGTAAGCATTTTGTTTGATGGGATACACCAAATCCCCTCATGGGAGGGTGTTTTTGTGAAGAGATGAGTGATTTGTGTGTGTGTGTGTGTGTGTGTGTGTGTGTGTGTGTGTGTGTGTGTGTGTGTGTGTGTGTGTGTGTGTGTGTGTGTGTCTATACTGTACTCATGCAGCAGTCTGACAGTTTGGATGATCTCTGTGCTGGGATTTGGCAGGCCATGGCTACGGTCCTTCACTCATCACCCTCCAGTGTGTGAGTGTGTGTAACTCAATGCGTGTAATCTAGCTGGCTGCTCAAAGGATTAGGACCTCGACTATTCTCAATGGGAGCATGCTGGAGCTAGTCCTGTTTAAGTGCGTTTGGGTTACAGCGATACTGTGCGTCTATCAAAGAGCTCTTGAAGGAAGACAATAATCAGAATCTGTACAGACCCATTCAAAACGCTAGAAGAAAAAAAAAAACATTAAACTTACTTGTCACAACAAATTTGGTATTTTGAGGCTTTGATAAATCCAATATTAAAAAAGCAAAGCCGACTGATTTCTGCTGCGTAATGAGCTGCAGTGGCAGGACACTTTTGTCTTCAAATGCATGTTTGATGTGGTTTGCTCTAGATAGACGAGGTATCTGGGAGCACATTTCTGTCATGTTTGAGGGCAGACTGACGGGAGGAAGAACGAATAGGAATTTTTGCACATTTTTTTTTTTTTTTTAAGTATATTTTTGGGGCTTTTTTGCCTTCAATGGAAGAGAGAGACAGAAAATGGGGAGGCAGAGAGTGGGGGAATGACATGCAGGAAAGGGCCGCTCAATGCGGGATTTGAACCGGGGCGGCCTGCAGTGAGGATTGTAGCCTCAACACATACACTAATTTTTCAATTCTTGGCTTCACGGTGTAACTTGAGTGGATATTTGAATAGAAACAGATTCTAAATTATAGTTTAAGCTGCATGAGTTAGTTTTGTATGATAGAATAAAACAACAATATTTTTTCATTATTTATCTTGCCTGCTGCTTACCTAAGTGTCATGTTGCAATATAGTAAATCCTTATCGTATGTGGGAACACTACACTACCCTACCTGAAAATACTTCTTCAAACTGAGTGACTCATATCGAGCTAATTTTCCCAAGAGCTGATTAAATGGCAAGTGCATCCAAAAGCTTACCTTCATTTAACATATGGCAATTTTTAACAGATTTTTTACTCTCTATCGCGTCACAGTTGTGTGTAATTCTCTTTTTTGTTTCCTCAGTACGGTGTATTTCACATACGCTAGTAACGCTACTATGACACACTACCACCAATTAATTCACAATTATAGAGTTACTCTGAAATCAACATCCACCCGACCTTGTAGGACATAATAATTGCCTGCAAAAATGCAGCGCTCACAATCACCAAGCCAACTATGTGACAATCACTGATAGCCAAACAATAAACAAGAGCAATTGCTTTAGAAATACATCATCAGTTCTAAATTACACAGAGCCTCATAAATACAGGTTTTCATGGTCACAGGAGGCCGGTCGGAGCCATGGCATATACACAGGGACGACATATACCCTAACATACCCAAATACAAATGTTGCACAGATGTGCATGACTACAGGATGAGAATAAATGGTGCACTGGGTGAACTGGCAGCACAGGGAGTTGGAGCCTTAACCATGACCTCATCTGTTTAGAGAGAATCGGATGAAGGAAGGAATGGGGGGTGGGGGTCATGGATACCTTGTCAGGCAGCATGTGTAAATGTGTGCGTCTGTGCCTGTTTGTGTGTATTTTAAAAAGGTGAAATGAAGCACTTCAGCAGACCTGGCCATCCAGGGGAGGGGGAGGCATGGATCAGTGGACACCACGCCCACCTCCATCTCCCCCACAAGTGGGCTGCAGTCACAGATCACTTATGTCACACAGTATTTCCTTCATATGGACTCATATGAGTTATTTTAAGGAAAACCAGTGTGGGATTTCACTGTCCAAAAGACCTATTTACACCCAGCTTTTTGTTTGTGCAGTGGGACACAGACAATTAAACAATTTATTTTATGTAATTAACATATATCTAGCCTCTATTCATCCTTTAAGAAAACACTAACACCTAACTGTTTAACTGCCTTTTTAAATTGCATGTATAGCAGGCTTACAGCATCTGAAACGACATAATGTGTGAAATTCAAGAACGCCACACACCTTGATCTTCTGCTGGATGTGTCTGAGAGCGTCTGCAGTGCCCATGTCTCCATCTTCCTGGATGCAAACCACATCCAATTTCATCTTAATAGGTTCCAGCTTCATTTTAGGGTCTGTGCTCATCATCTTATGGACTTCTTTGGTGGTGATCACTATCACCTCTGTAAACAAAGGTCAATAGTGTAAAGCAATGCGAAACAGATAACAAACACAGATTGTTACAATGGTTTTCAAATTTGATATAGTAAAAAATCATCTAGAGGAATTCATATTTCATCTAAACACTTTGCCCTGTATCATTTAGTAATGAAAAGGATAATCTGGACCTGCTTGATGAACCCAAATCTAGACTCTTCCATTCATAAGGCTGTTAACACCGTATACAAAGGTGCCCAACAGAAGAGAGACTTCGTCCTCATTAGGTATTTGACGATACATCCTCAATCTTAATCTAGCTCACAACACTGTTCTGCTTTTTAATAAAGTTGACCATAACATTACTAGACCACTTTATGAATTTGAAACATTGCAAAGTCCGTCTGGTTTAATTAGCCTTGTCTGCATAAAATGTTTTCTACCAGGCATTTATTCACTCTAGCTGTGTCAGCCCAGTAAAACCAAATTGCAGGGCTCTGGCTAGCTGGCTGCACACAGTAAACGACTGGCCACACAGGATGATTATGTATAGAAAGCAAGTTTTATTTAGGCTAGTGTGGACCTACAGGATTTTATAATGAACAGCCCTGTTTACTGGCAAGAACAGCATACTACAACAAATCCCTTTATAAGCCTGGAGTTTCTGGACCCACTGCTGTCTGCAGTGCAAGAGGCAAAAATCTGGACTGTAAATCTAGACAGGAAATGCACACCTGACAATGGCTGATGATCTGCTGACAAGCTGGTGAAAGTACAGCTAGAAAAAGCAGCACAGTTATAAATTTAATAGGTTTTAACACAGTGAAAAGGAGCAACTTAATGTTGCTGGAGGCAATCTGCAAGCGTGCTGACTATGCAATCACTAGGATACAGGCTAAATTGAGACTAAAATAAGTAAATGTTGAAATAAGAATAAGATAAAGTTGGTCTAATTCATAATTAACAGTTTTGGTAATAGGTGTACTACACTAACTGCTTCCTTTTTATATCCGTCTATTCATAACAATTGATGCACTTAACATATGTTAAATCCCATCATTTTAAGTCTGCATTTTGTTGTATCTTTTTAGTACAACAGGAAGAGCTGAGCAGCAACTGCTTGTTTCAAACGTGCACAGGCAAGTTGAGGAACTGAACTGTGACGCATCCATGAGAAGAGATGTTATCTACAGTATGGTTGTCCATGTTGTCTATATCACTAACACTGGGGGGAAAAAGTATGTTTGAGTGGAGATGATCTCTTCTTCTCCTCTTTCCACAACAATGAGAAAACAAAGTTTGCACACTCTTTGTTCCAGGTTTTCCATGTGGGCCACATAAACTCACACACAAAGTACTGGCTGTGTTTTTACTTCTTTACATTTTATGTGGAAACTAACCAAGAATGCCAGTGTACTTCTCTCACACTTTCCACCCCTGCCACTTAAACACAGGTCATTTCATGCAAACTCACCAAGAATTCACAACAGTTCACATTTCACATCATGATTTTCTTGAAAAAAAAAAAAAGGAAAAGAAAAAAATCTTCTATGAAATTCAGGAGACCTTGCAAAATCGTACAGTTGTATCCAAATACCTTTTGCGCATATTTGAAGTTTCCCCCTCACAACTAAATTTCATAATTTTTGTGTATTCAAAGCCTCACCTGTTGCTGATTTTTCACTGGACTTGGTTGAAATTTGTACTGAACATCCAAGAAACCCTTCAGATAATTTGCAACACGTGTTCATGTAAATGGGGACTGGTGAATGTCTTTTTTAAAATGTCCTTAAACGGACAACGAGGGGTTTGTATTTTGTTATAAAAAAGCCTCACATTAATGTGGATGAATCTACGCTACCCACACTTGTTAATGGCTCCATTTTCGATAAATATATCGTTTTGTCTCTATCGTTATTTTGTTATTATTATTAATGGTGGAAATGCTTGGCGAGCTGACCAGCGTTTCCTTACTTTCAGTTTCGCGGACGCTGCCCGGCGGGTCATGAGAATAACGCCGCCGAATCGCCGTTTATGGTCGGAATTACGACGGTATCTGATCGTCTTCCAACTTCTGACTGTCATTGTGTTGATGAATGAAAACATTCTTGGCAAGATGTCCGTCTTGCGCCAGTCCAAGAATTTCACCGTGCACGTGGAGGCTCATGGTAAATATAGTATGAAAACACTTCGCTTTCCAAAACTCCTCGTTGTCCCTTTAAAACGTCTTTCATGGAAAATTGGGAGTAATCATTGCAGAAAGATGAAATTGATTTCCAAAGATATTATTTTACTCTTAATTTGTCTCTTGACACGACCAGTCATTTGTAAGACAGTGACTTCAGGGTCTTATTTTGACATCTCATCTCATCTCTCTCTGTATTTTAAGTACATTTTTGGGGCTTTTTGCCTTTAATTGATAGGGTAATGAGAGAGACAGGAAATGGGGACGTAGAGAGACGGGGAATGACATGCAGCAAAGGCCCACCAGATCTGGGATTCAAACCGGGCCGGCTGCAGTCCTGCAACGAGAGCTGTAGCCTCTGCATATGAAGTGCATGCTCAATCCACTGAGCTATACGCACGGCACCCCATTATTTTTACATCGGATCCTATAGGGAATTATACCTCTCCTTTCACGGACAGTGGATGGAATTCGTATTTAGTAAAAGTAATTGCATGAGGTTGTTTAAAATGTCTCATCCTGAAGAGTACAAAAGGATAATGGGAGAGTGAGGTTGATGCTAATCAAGGCAAATGTGTGTACTGTTCAGAGAGGAAGTCCAATTGGGCAGCATAAATCAAATTAAAATGTCCAATGTAGATGTGTAACTATATATAGTAATTACACTCTTTTGCTGAGCACAATGTTTCATAATGTCACTGTTAGACATCACGTGAAACCAGATCAAATCCAGCTCTCACCTTCAAAACCAACTCTCTCCAGCAGGTTCAGTGGATACCACATGAGGGGCTTGTTACCGACAGGCAGCATAGGTTTGGGGGTGTTGTATGTCAGATCAGTCATACGAGAACCCCCGCCAGCCGCCATCAGCACCGCCTGGAGCTCCATGATATCTGCTGGGAACGGCTGAGAGAGCAGGACAAACAAGTTATATTCAGGAGTGAGGACAGGACCTGTAAAGAAACATGAGGTTACATTAACTGTATATGTAGTGCATAATTATCTGACATTGAGTGGACCTGAAAGATCTGTAGCGTGGAAGCTCTAAGGACAACAGAGGTAAACATTACTGGATATAAATAACTTGGAAAACCCTCAGTATTAGTGACGCTCAATTATAAAATGTGTGTGCATTTTACTATCCTGTGCTGAAAACAGAATTTAAAAAATTCTAGCCTGGTGCTGAGATGAACAATGAAACAGGTTCTGCTCATTCTCTCTGTTCATTCTGGGCATTTAAATATCATTTTGTCATATTTGCTTTCAGTAAATGACTGCTGACAAAATACAGCTTTTGTAAGGCTCTGCTATACAATTTAGACTAATCAGGTGGCCATCTTCCATCTTTCTTGAAGTCTCTTTTGTCCCATAAACAGACACTAGAGGACAACCACTCACTTTGCTTGTGACAACCAAACCATCACTTAACCATCAGATAAACTTTGAATTAAGTGCAGCTTCTGTCCCCTTTAATTTTTATTCACAGCACACACAGGGACTGAATCATTCAATGGTCAATTTAAACAGAAGATTTGTAAGACAGTGATGTTTATATTAGCTCCTGACTAAACTTACTTTAAATAGTGAATCTACCTCAAAAGTGTTATATTTGAAGTATTTTGATTGGTTTGGTTATACATGCAATATTATAACAATAAATAGCCCACTGACTGTTGCTATTGACATCTCAAATGTAGCACCGTTGTTTCCCCTTAACCGTCTAATGGGAGTTAATTATACTAAATACACTTGTATGAGTGATACACCTTTTAAAAATATATGAACCCCATGTGCGGTCTACAGTGTCAACACAGCATGTGCTTTTGACACACAGAGCTGCTGTAAAGGAACACGGTGTTGCTGCATGTTGTGCTCTGAGCAAGTCTCAAAGGGAAACGGGAAAACGAGCTCATTTTTGCACATGAAGCACGAGTCTGTGAGCATTTCTCTCTATGCTGAAGTTTTGGCATGTCATGCACTCAGTAACGACTAGCAGCAACATAGGGTCGAGGAGGCTCAGTCACTCACTGCTAACAGATCAGCCCCCAAAACATGGCATCGATACCGACATGAACAGATCACGTTGAATTAATGAATGGTGGGAAATGGCAGTGTGATTGTACCTGTCAGAGTCTCCCTGGTCCCTGTTGAAGTGCTGCCACTGGAGATGACAGCGGTGGTCGAGTCAGGTCGACGCATGTAACTTTAGTTGCTGTCACTGTTGTTAGCACTTTGCTAACGAGAAAAGCGGAGTCGGTCAATGAAACCGCGGCGTCAGAAACAGCTCGACAGCAGCCGGACACGTCCCTTTGCAAAGCAAACACCCACGGAGAGAAGCGGTCGTGACTGGAGTTATATTACTTTCTGAACTGTTTGACAGAGCTTGTGTGCAAGATGCTAACAGTTAGCATCGTATGATGACACCTGTGTGCTTTCAGTGAAATAGGTCCGTGCGGGAAACTCAACTACTTCCTCCGCAACATGGTTCCTACGGCGGAGAAGCGAGGGGAGGAGGGAGGAGAGCTACAGGTCAGTGAATGGAAATATCAACATGATTACTTGCATTTTTGAAGTTTAATACGAAGTAATCCACCGTAATAGTAATGTACACGACAGAAAAAAGAGAAGAAACACACACAACAAAGACGACTTAAAGTTGTTGCATGTAGGCCTAGCTAGCAAGTCCACAAAGTGCTCCATGGTGAAATGTAGTTGAAATGGGGACTATATGGAAAAACAAAAACCCAATAGAAAATAAAAATACAGCTTTATTTTTGAGTGTTTGAAATAGGCCTACTTTTTGTAAAAAAAATTCTGTTTTGTCAGAGCCATCTTGAAGCACTTACTCAGGAGTCCCTAAAATGAGGTAATAGCCTTTTATTTATTTTCATGTTGACCAGGGAAGAAAAAGAAACAAAACCGAAAACTCCACTTTACTTGTCATTCCAGCTGACAAAAAGTTTAATAAATGTGTTACAGTATGTTGTATTCAAGTACCTTGCTGACACTAATGCATTAAACAAACCTCATAAATCCACCAACCCAGTGACAACTGGGCTGGTGCTGGCTATAATTATAATAATTATGGCTATCATTGTCATCATTACCATACACCAGTTATTATATGGAAGACTCACCATCAGATGAAACATGAGCATTTGAGAGGCTGATGATGTTAGAGATTAAAAATAATTCCCCCTGTTAGACAAAGCTCAAACTCTTTGCTTAGAGGATATACTGTAAAGGACATAGACTTTTTAGAGTGAAAAATATGCAACAAATCAGGTATTTAACCATTTGTGTGGCTGTCTGACACACAAATACTAGATATAGGCTAATACAACAATACAATACTAAACTGCATTATAATGATTATTACTATAATAGATGGGAAAGATATAGCCTAGAATTTCACAAGTGTTTATTGTTGTTGATGAAATCAATGTTTTGTCATGTCAATGTTTTTTCCCCAACCTCAGACCAGTTTTAGGTTGTTTTTTTTGTTTTTGTCAGCTCATTCTGCAACCAAATGAGAAACATAGGAGCGTTACATACACAGACATTTTCCTTTTGCCCATAGTAGAAGTAATTCCAAGGGTTCACACACACAAAAAGTGGTGTGAACAGATTAGCGGCCAGAAGCCACCCAGCTACTCCTCCAGACTTCAAGCTTGAAAACTCCCAATTCACAGAGCTGAGACGTAACAGCAAATTGAGCTCGGGGAATGTGGCTTTGGTTTTGTTTGCTCTGGCCAGGAGATGAGCTTGACTGCTCGTTGCTGCTTGCTCGAAACTAAAAGAGCGAGAAAAGGGAGTGAAGGAGGAGGAGGAGGAGAGGGAAAAAAGAGAGAAAGAGACAAACAAGCCTGTCTGTCTGTTGTTGGCTGTTCTGACTGCCAGGATAATGAAATGAAATGATAATGCAAGAGGGGAGGGGACCCTGGCAGGTTGAAATGTTGAAGGAGGAAGAGGGAGGAAGTGGAAATATGTTAGACGGACAGGTTCCTGGAAGAAAAAAAGTCATTAAGAAATGGGGAGAAAGGAACAGAGGTGAGAAAGAAGAGTGAGGGGGTGAGACGGCTGTAGATGAGTGATCGAGCAGTGAAAAAGAAAGAAGGGAAAAACATGCGTGTATGAAAGAGACATGCACAGAGACGGATCCTCTTACATACGGACAGAGAACGAGAGTGATGACTTGTTAAATGAAACGGTGGATAAGCTTCATGCTTGCCTCCTTCACTTTTGAGTCCAATTTGTGTGAAAGCTGATGCTGTTTCTCTGAAGGACGGCTCAGTCATATATATACACACACCTTACCTCTGTTCTTTTTGGGGTAAATCATCAGATTACTTAAGGGGACATGAATGACAGCTTCATTAACTCTCTCTTCCTAATTTTTTACATTTTCCTTCTTTCTATATTCTTTTGCAAAGTGAGTAAACATCACATTGACCTATAGTATCCACCAGACCCTTTATTATCATTATGATTATGACACTGGAAATTTAGCAATGAGTCACTGAGGTAATTTCAATAAACTGGACATGAGTTGGAAAGACACCCATCTGTCTGTATGTATGAGGTCTCATAACTGACAATGTACATCAGAGCAAAGACTGAATCATGAGGTGGAAGGAAGTGCCTGCAGAGCTCAGAGACAGGATTGTGTTTTGAGGTACAGGGCTACCAAAAAAAAAAAAAAAAATCTGCTGCATTGAAAGTTCCCAAGAGAAACAGTGGTCGCCATAAATCTTAAATGGAAGAAGTTTGGAAGAGGAGGAAACCAGACATGACACTTAGAATTGGTTGTCCCGCAGGAAGTTTCTCCGTCTCCATTGACTTGTGCATCATCAGCCGACTTGGAGAGTTACTACTTTTGGCATTTTGGATGCTGGAAATTGTGCAGTCACAAAAACTAGATGATATCATTCACTGTAACTGACAAATGATATATTTCTAAATGAATGGGCTCACAGTTAATGACATTATTTCCATTTAACAGGTTTGCACTTCCAATATGGTCATGCTACAAAAGGTCCTTTATGTTTTTCTGTCTTCCACCTCCACCCAGTTTATAAGGTGCTGTCAGTGTGACGGTGGCATCCCTCTCTCTTCATAAAAAAGGGGGGATCTGGCAAAAAAAAAAAAAAAAGCGAAGCTGCAATAAAAGTCAACCTAAACCACTGACACTCACAGAGATTACTGCGTAGCTGGTTAACCACAGAGCACGGATGTGTCTGAGACATTCAACATAACTGAGCTGGGAGAACTGGGCATGCAGTTTTCTGGTGTCACTGAAAGCTCACATGACAAGGTGCAAACCTGTCTGTGAGTGCCACAAAAGGCAGAGTACTGTGGATGACTGTGTCTTTTCTCCCCTCTTCATAAGAAAGAGCATTAGCACATGGTGTCAGAGGCTGATAGACAATGATATTACATCATCGTGTCCTTCATATGGCGCAGTCATTAGAAGTGGGAGAGAGTAAGTGGAGTGTGTGTGCGTGACAGACAGGGACAGATTGTTATCAAGATTTTCCCTCTTCCTCTTCTGTGGGAAATTAGGAGAGCAGGAAAAAAAGAGCCGAGAATGAGGGCGAGAGACTTCACAGGCAATTGAAAATCCACTGATCCCTTGTATTTTGCATATCGTCAAAGCCTGGCTAATTTGTCAAATAAAGACATTTTGTCAAAGGGATATTTGGGTGGGGGTGGTGGCCGGGTGCGGGGCACATGGAAAAAAAAAAGACACAAACACAGAATACTAACAGAACCAGATGGCGATAGACATGCGAACAGACGCGGAGACAAGTGTGCAGGTCCAGTCACAGAATGACTTGAAACGGAGCCATAAGATTTCCTGTGATTTCCTCCTCCCTCCTTGGCCTTATTGCTGCATCTTGTAAATCATTCTCAATTCACTGAAACAAGCCAGTTGGATTAGCTCGGTTTAGATCATAAACATTTGGTGCGCAGACCACCCAGGGAGAGAGCAGAGCCAAGGCGTGTGTGTGTCTGTGTCTGTGTCTGTGTGTGTGTGTGCATGCCTGCATGGGTGTGTATGTATGCGTGAAGCCTCCCTTTGAGTTTCGAGGTGGGCACTGCAGCACATTCACACACTCATACACACATACACGTATACACTTATTCTGTGGTTTTGAGTTTGCGCCACTTCCAGGGCCAGTGCATTGTGGGGCCCTTACCGCTGCTGTGGAAACCCAAAACAAGCCCATCCGAGATGAACACACACGCATATGCACACAAGCCACAGATAAAGATGTCTCACTGCACTGCTGCTCAACAATGCTGCTGATATTCATTTACTGTACAAACACATTCCTTTTCAGACGCCCATTCATTCATTAAATGATCAGCTGATTGGCTGATTGATATGTTTTCAACTTTACTGAATATGCTCAGGTTTGTTGTTCACTGAGATTCAAACTAAAGCCTTTCTTATGTAAGATTTTACATTAGATACGGATCATTGTCTTCATTGCAGCAAAACCTCAAAACAGAGTGTATTTGTTCACCAGCACTTCTCGAAAACAGCTGCAAAACGTTAAGTGTCATCGACCCAGACAACTGCTGTGAAGCATGTTTTCCAGGAACTTTCACAAATAAATGCATTTCTTTGCTCTCTAAAGTTTTGCAGTCTGCATCACAGGACATGAAAATTTTATTCCCTTTTCACTTGAACACAGTTAAAGTATTTCTTCTCTCGCTTCTCTCCACACGCAGGACGGATGTGGGAGCCAAGTTGGTGTCAGAACCAGGTAATATCCGGGCTGGGTTCTGAACTGAAGAGCCAGAGTTGGGGGAAAAGCTGGGCAACACCCTGCCGCAAGGCGCTGGCACTTTTCTCTGTAAGCTGCTTGTGTCTCTGACTGAGGGTCTGTTTAACACTTCTAACTGTTTGTGTTGTCCATTCACCTGTCTGTCCAGTCCTGGCATTGCATTTTATGTCACGTGATGTGACTGTGTGTCGTTTGGGCCTGAAAGACTATTTTATTATTAGAAATAAATGGGTTCAGCTCATGTTTTAGGATCTCCTTTTTCTGTTTTCAACTGCAGGTTTTATGAATGGAACGAGGACTGGCTCTTGTGAGCAGCAAAGGTAGGTTAGGTGTTTGTCATGGCATATTTGCAGTTGTTTTATTTAAACAAAGATGTTTTGATTTTTTTATTTGTTTTGTTTTTTAAAGAGGGTTGCCTCTCAATAGTGTGGGATAAAGAGGCGACTGATGATACGTTAGAGTTACTGGACAATGGGCATTACTTCAGAGATCTGATGAGATATAAGATGGACAAATAAGGGAATAACACAAGAAAGAACAGAAGGATGGATCAGGAAGAGCAGGAAAAGGCAAGGATGAAAGAAAAGGAAGATAAAAGTGAGAGTAAGGAATCCCAGCTTAGCTTCACCACACAGCTTCAACAGCAGCTTCCCTGTCTGTGTATGTGTGTGTGTGTCTTTCTGTGGCCACATTATGTCTGATGGACTGTCCAGTGTCTGGGAGGTCTCTCAACCACACAGGGCAAACATGCACAGACACACATAGCCACATAGCACACACACATACACACACACACACAGGTTTTATATGTATATATTGATAAATACATTTTTACCTGCTGAATTGCTCATTTTCCAATTCATTTTCACCAAGAGCTTCTACTTTTGATTGATGCCTGCAGGGGAAGGAGTTTGTTAGTTTAAACAAATAAAAAAAAGATTTTATTTGGTCATCTAAAACACTGTGACCAAATGTGTAATAGCTGAAACATGCAACAAAAAGGAACATGATCATAAATTCAAGCATTAATACCTCCTCCTCTCTAATACCAAAGTCCTAAAAGGCCTGAAAGCACAAATTGAAGATACTTTAAATCACCCCCCTCATCTTTTCAAATGTTTCATGGGTAAGTAATGACTCAGCAATGGTTTTAGCTCTTTTTATATATAAACCTGTCCCGTTTTATGGACAACACACCCAAAATATTTGGTCATGTTTGATCTCTTTCTATCTGGTGGCCTACATGTGTAGTTAAACTTTCCTTCTCTTTCAGCAAAAACAGTGTGAGTGCACACGCGCACACATGAATGTAGGCACGTACACGCACACACAAAAATCCTCTTTTCAACCGAAATAAATGTTTATAGCATTCCAAACATTTTGTGTGTGAGACAGTATGTGTGGTCCTGTCTGCACCTAGCTTGAGGTTTGAGGTTAAGGTGTTTGTCTGCTAGTGTGTGTGCACAGCCGTGTGTGTGTGTGTGTGTGTGTGTGTGTGTGTGTGTGTGTGTGTGTGTGTGTGTGTGTGTGTGTGTGCATGTCAGTGATGTCTGTGTGTGAGGGCGGGTGTGCATGAGAGAGAGAGTGTGTGAGAGAGAGAGAAGAGAAGGACACCCATGCTTGCTTATAAAATGTTTGTGTCTTTTTAAAGAAAGCGAGATAAAGAATTTTAAAAACACATCACGCGTGGGGTCGCTTATTGGATTCAGACTGTTTTTGAACGACACAGTGCTTAGTACAGGTACAAATGCTGAGGGTGTGGCCAAGCAGCCGGGTATGAAAAAATTGGTGAAATCAAATGTAAAGAAAAAAGGGAAAATCATATGATGATGGAAAGTTGTTGGAGTTTGTAAGAAACACAAAGAGAGTTACAGTATCTGTGAAATGTATTGCGTTAATGATTCATGGTGCTTTAACATCGCAACGATTGTGATGTTGAAGTATTCAGGTGCCATGTTGTAAAATATTCTGTTCCTCAGCAACTGTATTTGTATGTGTCTTTTAGTAATGGCCGACATGCCAGATGAGGACGGGATCAAAGAATCGCTTGGAACCAGCTGAGGATGATCATGGCTACAGCCAAACGCTTTGGGAATACCAAAGTAAGTCAACCCTTTTTAATGTTTTTCATCACAGTGTGAACATTGTGGTTCATTCTGAGGTTAACACATGTACAATGAATAGTCACTAGCACAGCAAATACACATTAAAACGTCACTGAAAACAATCTCCAAGAAATACACTGTTAACTCCAATAATTAATAATATTGCCGAAGACTACAACACCTGGCTGTTCTGTGGATATAATGCCTATTATTTAATTCTTAGCATGCATTTAGTAGTCTAATAGAAATGCGTGTAAACTTGTGTTGTTGTTAAAACACTTACACCACTTCAAATTGTCCTTACCTGACAACTTATGAGAGATAGATATTGTATTTATATCTATCCTTTAGTTATCTTGTCTGTCTTTGCCTGATGTTTGGTAATTTAGGACAAGACTGACTATAAATAATAAAATGGTTTAAATAATATTGTTCACTTGGAAATGGGGCAGCAGTATTTGCAGTATTTTTTACACTGAGTAGATCTTCCTCTCAGGCGTCGGATACATTCTCCACCAAACACAAAGCCTGTGAGGCAAAGAGATAAAAAAGGCAGTAAATCAATCTCTGTTCCTCGTAAAGCTGATCACATGAGAGTAACCAATGAACACATCAAAATATTTATCAGCTCCTCATTCCTGTCCTCTGGGCTTTGGCAGCACATTTTGAGAAGTGTGGCGTACAGTGTGAAGAGCAGGTGAATGTGTTTAGACTAACAGCACGTCCATGATGTCATGGTTCCCCTCTGGGTGTATGTTGTATGATGGTGTATTCCATTTCCATAAATTATTATCCAACACACTAAGATTGGAGCAATAAATATGTTAAACACATTTATAACATGCCTGAACCTGAAGAATGGGGCAGTGAGAGTCTTTTCGCGTAGAACACAGACTCGTGCTGTAAAACAATAATAACCCAGCCTCAATAACAGTAAAAACATTCATTAACAAATAGCACACCGTGCCCTTTTCAGTGTTTTACAAATCTCTGCGTTATTTCCCTAAAGGACTGTAATGCCAAGCTCTATAAAATGCGTGGAAACTGTTGTTTACAGAGACCATTATCCAAGTAAATAGCACAACACACACACACACAGACACGTTGGTATTTACATTCACACAGGAGACACACATGATGATACAAATGATATCACTAGTACCTCTCACCACCTGATTTACCTAGTTTGTTTGTTTTTTCCCAGTATTTTTTATTATTGAGCCATAGAAGAATATACATATATACGCCAGTAAGACAAAATAAAGTAATTGAATTAGGAATATAATTCAGGTAAGACAGTCTAGATTCATTTCCAACCTTTACCTTTTCCTTCAGTCCTTGTCCCATCAGATTTCCTCATTGTCCTCTGCCCACCCTGTCACTCAGTTACTTGTTAAATAAAATGCAACAGATGATAATTATGGGATACAACTCAGGCAGCTTCTATGTGCTTGGTGTGATATGTTTCTAATTGTATTGCTGGAAAATGTCCTTCGAGACATACACACGTTATCCTGTCTTAACGTGAAGTGCAGGTTAGACCACGTAGCCATTATGAAGGCAGAGACTGTCTTTCCACGATTATTGTAATGATGTTCATTTTGCCCTAATGAGGCAATGAGAGAGGATTGGTCTTGTGTGTTGGTTGAATGAAAGTAGCATCCGACCCAGCGTTTGTAGTTTTATGCTATATGTGTTTGGATTTTTTATTTAATTTACTTTGGCTAATATAAGACTGTTCATTTACAGTGCTTCAGTACTGTCCAATGTCTATACCCATAGAGAAATGTATTCTTAAGTGCCCACCACTACCTAATATTCATCTCAAGTCCAAAAGACTCATGTCTCTAAGTCTCTCCTGTTTTTAACCTTACATGGCCCTATGGATGAACCAATGGTCTGTTGGTTGGTTTCTCCGCCACTTTGGTTTAGACTGAGATATCTCAACGGCTAGTTAGAAGATGACCTCTGACTTTTTCTCTATCGTCATCATGTTTAAATGACACTTCATCCATTATGAGGACATTATCTTCAGCCTCATTTGCAGTTTGTAAAACATGGCAAATATACATGTCACTGTGAGAATGTCACAATGCTGATGTTCACATCCATGTGTATGAATGCACACTGTACTGTATATTGGTCAGTGTGTTTATTTTAAAGGGGTTGAGAGACATTGAGAAGGAACAACAACAGCTGGAGTTCTGGTTTCTCGTGAGAAGTAGTGTCATTTTGCGAAAGTCGCTTACTGTTATTTCAAGGGTTTCTGTTTCTAAAAGAAGATGGATACAAATACGCATCCACTCACAGACAGATGAATGTGTCTGCTCCAGATGTTGAGAGTATTTTGTTTCAGGGAAGGTAGTGCAGCCTCAGATCGGAGAGATAATAAATCACAACCCCTGGACAGCAGTGAAGACACTTTTAGAGGCCTTCATAAACCCACCGCATTCACTTTGTTCCCACATGGCAATATTCACAGATGCTCTTTGGGATGACATTCATATACAGAGGATAGTAAGACAGGATGAGTACACAGGGCCAATTAATTTCAAAGCAACTCATCAAATTTTATATTCTTCTCTGGAGGAGAGTATAAAACGGAAATGTTGCACTACATAAAATAAAAGATGCTTGGGCTGTTTCTAAAAGATCATGGCATTATCAGACACACAGTGTGGTCCAAAAGTCTGAGACCACTTTGGCAAAGTGGAGTCTTCTGGCTGTGTTTCTTAATCCACATTGGGCCATCCAACATCACAGGTGATACATGGAGAGCTAAAATATTACCCCCTCCGTGAGTTGTAGCCTCTTTGAGACACCACAGGAGAATAGTCTCAGACCTTCATTCATGTGGGGGATGCAAAATCACCATTGTGGTTTTGTGAATGACAGCAGTTTCCTGGTCTTGACCACTAATATAGTTGTTCTTCCTCTCATCTTTATATGGAGCCTTTTTGTGCGCAGATGGGCGTCATCAATCATGCCTTCAAATTCACACACACACACGCACATTGATGCACAAACCTTCTATGTCTAGTTTACAAAGTAGGATAGAATCTAAGGATGAAAACAAATGTTATTGTTTCCAATGTTTTAAAGGAATCTGCTACGTATAATAATTCATAAAAGATTGAAGTAGTAAATCGGATTTAAGCTTTAAAGATTTATCGCTATAGCTCACTGCTGCTAAACTCAACAAATCAAAAATTACTTTAATGTTTTTGCCTCCATGTGACTTGACCAGATTGGATTGTCTGGACTGAAGGTTGACTGCTGTCTCTTTCTCTTTCCAACCCACAAATTGTTTCGGAGGCCTTTAATCATATTAGACCACTGAAGGAATTAGGTAATAGACAAGTCATTTGGTCTTTCTGTTAGAAATGTGGACATGAAACTCTGCTGTTGCGGTTGGCCTCTGAAGACTTTCTCCTTCCACTAGAGCCAGTGAAAGAGCACCATCTGCTGTTTTTCTGGCGGTACTGCTGTTAACTATGATGCGTTACAAGAAAAAAACACAAGATAGATGACTTGCACTCTGTTTGCAGTGGATGTGAGTAGAATGAGGGCAAAGTGACATTGAAACAACATAGTTACATAACTGGAATGGTCAAAATACATTTTAGTGACTTTCATGATATATCTGCTGTAAGCTTCTGTCAGACTATTACATAAAATCATTTTCTATTAGGACATTTCAGCTGCTTTCTAAGTTTTACAGTGCAGATTTTTTTTTCTTTTTTTTGATGGCATGCAAGTGATTTTCTTTTGAACACAAAAACACAGTTTTCCAGTTGTGTAGCAGTTTTTATTGTACCATAATTCCTGTAGCTGAAACTTGAATTCACAAAATCTCTCTATTACTTGTAGTATTGGTGTTTGAGCTGGGCTGCAGCGAAAGAAACGTGTTGCTTAATTATTGAAAGTGCATGCTGTCTGCTCTGAGGGGGATCTTCTCTGGACATGATGTGACTGACCTTGTTGCTTTCAACCCTATTCACACTCCTGCCTTGCTTCACTGGTGGATGTCACAGTGTCACCCACAGGGATGAGAGAGAGAGAGAGAGAGAGAGAGAGAGAGAGAGAGAGAGAGAGAGAGAGAGAGAGAGAGAGAGAGAGAGAGAGAGAGAGAGAGAGAGAGAGAGAGAGAGAGAGAGAGAGAGAGAGAGAGAGAGAGAGAGAGAGAGAGAGAGAGAGAGAGAGATGCTCGGTAGACAATCCCCCACTCGATGCTACTTACAAGTTCTGCGTTTATACACACACACAATAACCCCCCCCCCCCAAAAAAAAAAGAAAACGCACACGCACACATACACCAAGTCACAGCATCCTCACGTAGATCCCTGGCAAAGCCAAAGCGATGCAACTGCTACTCCATTGTCGAGCCCCTTAACTCCCTCCCTCCCTTCTTCTCCCCCCAAGTCTCTACCCCAGTCCCTGCAAGTTGGCCCCGCTCTTTTCTCCTGGTTGTCATGGAGATGGCTAACAAAGCCATCACTTTTACCAATTTCCTCAGAGACAGGTGCTGGCACAATGACTGCTTCCTCACTGGCTGAAAGGGGAAGGGGCAAGAGGGGTCCATGGGAACTCCAGGCGGACACTCTGAGGGCTGTCCAAGTGTCCTCCTCCCCGGGCCCTGCCGAGAAAAGAAGGCTAATTTGTTGTCCCTGTTTTCCCAGGGAGGGGGGATGCAGGAGGAAGGAGGAGGGAGGGGGGGGCAAGTAAGAGAGAACAAGGCAGAAAGAGAGAGAGAGAGGACATGCAAAGGGGTGTCCACCAGTTTTCAAAACAGACCGCCTAATATCACTCTCCTCTCGCTCACTCCTGCTAATGAGTGGTGAGGTTCTTCTCTCTCTACATATTCCTCCGTCTCCTCTCCCTTCTCCTTTTCTCCTGCTACAACTCTTAGGGGCCGGAAACAATAGCGGGTCATGGCATCATGACTGCAAGATGTTTCAATTTATCTTTCAGCAAGGGTTCACTTCCCTCTTTGTTTGGGGCTTTGTCTGTGTATGTGTGTGTGCTTCTGTGTGTGTGTATATGGATTGCAATGCTTGGTCACAAATAAGCAGAGCATTATTTTTCCAATTTCTATATTTGTGTTTGACCTAAAACAGACTTTTCCCATGACTGAATTATATTTCTTAAAGTTTACTTTTGTTTGTTAATGACTGTGTTTCCTTGTATTGTTCCAACTCACACACCCCTACTGGGTGTAATCATGTGCAGTGTGAAGAAACAGCCATTCATCAGTGGAACAGATGTATGTTATGGTACAACCTATTGTACAACCTTGAGTCCATGTTATTGTTGCAACATGTTGAGTGCAACATCTTCATCTAGACATGGATATATTCCAGCGCTGCCACTTGATATGATACTGTAGCCTGAATTTTGGCATGCAGTGCATAATCACTAAATAAGATATATAGATGTTGTTTTGCTGAAGGCTTTTCCATCTCTACTTGATAAGCTAAGTCATTGTTTACTGGTCTTATTCAGAGCTTGGCTGACACTCTGAAAGAGGGGCTGTCTGTTGGCACAGCTACAAAGTATTTATTGCCCTGCTAAGGAGAGAAGCCATGCTCTTTCAGTTAGAGGGAGGTGTATGTGTGTGTCTGTACATGTGTGTCTGCGTATAAAGTTGTGTGTTTGTGCATGTGTGTGTGGGAGCTCTTGTTTGAATAGACCATACAATTGGTTTTGTTGGTGGCACAAAACTTTTTGAGGTAACTTGTAAAGCACTTACCTTCTATAAAGGACGTGCCATTCAGCTGCAAAAGACCCTAACGGCTGTTGTATTCGACTTCGACGTGTGTGTTGGTGTGTGTGTGCGTGCATGCGTTTGTGGGAGTGTGTGTGTATGTGTGTTTGTGATATATAGAAGATGAAGATGATTTGAAATCGGTTATTTTATATAAAAGGTTTCAATATGAAAGATGACTTAAGTTTCCAGTTGTTAAATTTTATTTCTATTTTGATAATCCATTATAAAATAATGCAAAAATGATTACTGAACATCTGTATAAGTGAAACTAAGTGGACATCTGACACTTTTACCTACTGATACTTAGTGAACCTTACACCGTGTTATACAGTACAGTAGATCTTGATCACATGGTTGTTCGTCATTGTTCACATTTATTTACTCATACTGTAAATGTTGACATATGGCATTTATTGTCATATGTGGATTTGTATTTAATACAATACAGTGATATACTGTATATGGGCACTGCTTACTTAATTGTCTCACCCTCAGAGAGCTGCTTTTTTTCAGGCTTTATATTCTTGTTTGTAGAAAAAAGTGAGTTAATCCCAGTAAAAAGTCTCTGCACTGCTTTTACCTCATTTACACTCAGGGTCCATGTTTTCTGTTTGCACAATGTGCCTTTTTTTAAATGACCACTGGGAGTCGCCATAGACTGATATTGTCAATGAGGCGGCTCAAATCCCCATTGACAAATAATTTACCCACCTTCATTCAATCACTTCCTCTCAATGTAATTGAGTCCATGAGGCCTAATTCAGATCTTTTCCAATACACAGTTGCCCATAAAGTTGGAATAATTTTGTTTTCAGACACATTCCTCTTTTTTTATTCCTGTTAATTGGGGTTTAATTTTAACAGTGATATGTTTGGAACAGGTTGATCAATAAAGTTTTGAGAAGAAAATAAAGAATACACATTATCTATCAAGAATAAATCACATTTCATAAGAAGAGGTAAAAAAAATATTTTATTCCAACTTCATGGGCAACTGTGTATGAAGCTTTCCCAAAAATGAATGTATTTCGAAGATGATGAAATATTTTAAGTGACAAATTATGACAACGTCCAGATGTGACATTTGTCAGGTTTACATCTTGGTTGTGAAAACACACATCAGCTGACCTGCTGGAAGTTTCTCAGCTGTCAGGGAAATCCTAATGTGTCACGCTCAGATCTAAGTTTAGCATCTAGTTACCTTCACTGTGACACGAGGGGAAGAAGACATGTGAAACATGAGCCAATAGTTCCCCCAGCAGGGATGACACAGCCTTTGACACAATTCAGCTTTTGCTTTAATGATAACTTTACCAACATATAGTTTTTAAAACAAATTTCTGAAACTAGAGTGTATAGTATACACATTACTAGAATTCCTGCCTCAGGGTCATATGCATATGCCACTAGTTTCAGGTGCTGTGCTTATTTGATAATGTGTAAATTATTAACAATTTGTGTGACAGTTGTTTTGTGAAGATTTGAGTTATGGCTAAAAAGTATTTTCTGATGTCCCTGTAACCTCTGACCTCTGAAAGTCTACTGCATTTGTCTTTGAGTCCAAATGGAGATTAATGAAAAATCTAAAGAAACAGAGATATTTGGTCCACAAGGCCAAAACAATGTTTTGTGCCGTCACCACACCCTTGACCCCAAAAATGTCAGTTCATCCTAGAGTCCTCTGGTGAATGTTTGCACAATATATGAAAAAGTTCTGTGAAGATAACGTCTAGGCTAGTAGTCATCGCAATATCACTTCCATAATTTCTGTAACTCTCTTTTGCATCCTGTTGCTAGGAGGTCAGTTTGTTGACAGGGTGCGCAAGCAACAGTCATGTGTCACAAATCAGTTGAGCTGTCACTTCCCTTAATAATCTGTGAGAGGCTTGTCACTGATATCATCACAGCATATGCTTTTATTAGATCTGGCATGCCTCTTCCACTCCACAGGTCATAGTTACTGTTGCCAGAGTAACTAAACACTCAGCATGACTGGAAATGGCCAGTGATATAGAGGCTACGTCTGATTTTGAAATGGCCCAACATTAACAATTAATCTTTTAAACTTTGAATCAGTTGAGATTTCAATCATTTCCGGTAGATATCAGTAAAGTACCAAAGTAGAAATCTCTCCCTGCACTGACTTACTGTAGCCCTGTGCCGCACAGCAGATGGAAATCAATGCTAACATATTGCTTTTCCCTAAAAGTCATTATTTAAGTCAATACATCCATGCTACCATCATGTACATCATGGAAGCTTTGCGTTCATTCTTTCTTCAGCTTGATGAAGATTTTATCTTTTGAGTGACAGAAAGTTTAAAGCAAAAATACCCAACAGCTAAGTTGTTATGAATCTGTAGGCTACAGTACATGTAGATTTTAAATTGTGCCGTCTTAGCACATACACTTCCTATAACCATATTCTAGCGGCTTCAGTACATTCAAAAACATGTTGTGACATGTAATTTACAGTGCGTGGAAATTTCCCTTTAATCAAATTAATAAGTCATTTCCACTGTGACAACGCAGAATTCAGGTCAAGCTGCTTTTCCCTTCAAAACATTCATCTAATGATGACTGATGGGAGACATCATTAAAGTCGGAGCTATATGCATACTATATATTCCAGCCCCGAGATGATGTTGGTTATTATGTTCTCTCATGTAAATCCCACGCTGTAAAATGCTGCACAGCAGGAAATTGCAGGGGGAAACCAACACACACATTTTGTGTCTGATCTATTTTCAAAGGAACTGCTTCGGGCTTTTTCTCTTCATCATGTAAATGTTTACTACCCAGGCTCTTTAGAACAACATGGTGTTTATCCATTAGGGGGAGGCATTGTGCAAGCCATCTCCCTGTGTGTTCAAGTATCCTTTGTGAGTGCAGCTGTGCTAGCTTGACCCCCATCATCCATCTCCTCCTCTCTGCCTCACTTCTCCCTCTATTGAACTGTTTATTAGCTTTCCAAATGAGCACAGTGATGTGGCAGAACACAGAGAGGAGATTCTGATCTGGGTCTTCATCCAGGGACATAATAGTGATGCATTTATGTGCAGACCTTGACTCTTTTGACTGGTTTACATCCCGGGCTCCTCTGCAGCTCTTGCTCCAAAAATATGTTTTTATTCGCTCCAGTGATCCAGAACCTAAAGGGACCAGACAGTGACAGCTGTGACCAGCTGAGACAATCTACTGTAAAATGTTGTTCATTGGCCTGCTGAGCAACCAGCACTGGAACATGTACATGCTCACATCAATAGTTATTATCTCACCATGCTCCCTGTGTTTCCTCTCCTTGTATTTTAATGAGACTCTAATGAATGTTGCTGGTGTAACTGGCCTACATACACAGATCGCCTCACTTGCTTAATCACTTGCAGGAAACTAATATTCAAAAGTTTGTTTTGTTTTTTTCGCTGACAGACCTGACAAACAATGAAGCTTCCAAACAGAGATAAAGCTCCTTCATTGTGCCGATATTGATATTCTTTTTGTAATTGAAAATCAATATCGGCACAATGAAGGAGCTTTATCTCTCATATTGATGATAAAAAATCCTAATAACACTGCATGATGTAAAGCAGGTGCAAAGGGATATACCGAACAGATACTAAGTGCAGGTTTTATGCATATGTACGTAATGTTCATGGATGTGAGAAAAGGAGATTAACACAGTGATATCAAAGTCTGCTCTTGTGCTTTCATCATGACATAAGATCCACTTATGTCAGCTGCATGTTCTCTCCCCGTTTTGCTTTGAAGAGTTACACACACACACACACACCGTCAGTGTGCATTTGGACCCGAGCAGAGCAAGTGCAGAGCCGTTTTACTTGTGTCATTACTGTAATAACCCGTCTCCTTCCTCTGCTCTGACCCTGCAGAGTGATTCATAGACGCAGACAGTGCAAAGCTAAAATAGCAGCATTCAGTCAGTCACCCACTCTGGAGATTATCTGGCTGTTGCCCTGCAGGACACGGCAGAAGTGTGCACACTGACACACACACACACGCACGCACACACTGTCTTTCTGTCTCAGCTGATATAGTTTATGCAAAAGGAGTGAATGTGCCACATAAGCATGTGCTTAGTTCTTTTGAAAACATGTCAACCTGTTCTTTTTTAACATAAACAGAGCTGATCTAACTGGATTTTTGTTTGTTGGAAGATTGAACGTGCCTGAAGTTAGGAACGGCAGCAGCTCTGTTTATGGTAAATGGCAGTTTGGTAAAGTCCAGATGCGTTTACACCTGCAGGTTCATGTGCAGACTTACTGTGCCGTGCTGTGATGTAATCGAGTGATGTAGTACTCTGTTTTCTGATCCTTCTTAATATGGACTTTTGTACGTCAAATTTGCCGTTTCCTCTTTGCTCTTTAATCTATTCATATTCTGCGTCAATGTCCTACTTTTAGTTATGCATTGTTCTATTCTGGTAACATACACAGCAGGCAAGGGATCCTCATGCAGGCAAGCTATAAAACACACCCGTAGATCTGTCTCACTACTTGCACAGTCTAAGTGCTGCAGATGTCTGTGTCAAAAAATAGTAAAACGGGGAGAGACAAACATGTTTTTGTTCATTCCTGAAAAGGATTTTCTTCACAGGTGTTCTTGTGCCGAGCTCTGGACAGTTTGTTTTTTGGTGACCAAGATAGAACTGTGAGATGGCTGTTGTCCTTTTTCTTTTCTTGTTTACCTGTTTGCAGTGTCATGTGCAGGACAGAGTCTGACAGAGATGGAGTAAGGACAGCGTGATGAGAGAAATATAAGTGACAGAGGAGGAGAGTAGAGGAACATGTTTACGTTATAGGTTATACATTTATCTAATTTGCTTTATATCATATGTTACCAGTCACACAATCATCACAAATCATCAGTTTAGACCCAAGGCCTAAACCCAAGGAAACTAGTTCAAAAACAAAGGAAAAGCACTGTAATCTAAAGCCCATTAGTCCTCCAGCAAAAGCATGTAATGCATTAAGAAGTAAAGTCATATGATTTCAGATAAGAAATTAGAGTGAGACTATTATGACACAATTATTGCTGGACAAAGACAATGACCAGACTTCCACGATGTGAATATTTTCACGTGATTTTAGTTGAGTGTTGAACATTTATAAAAGAGCATAATTTATGTTAAGTCTATAACACAGGTTCATACATTCTGGTTGCTTTTATCCACTATTCACTCTTATTGTTGCTTGGATTACTCATTTCTAATCAATGAAGGACCTGAAGATACCACTGAACATTTAGTTGGACACATTAATCCAAGCACATAAAGAGACAAACATGTAGAGTTGTGTCTTCCAGTGTGAGCAGATCATTCAGCATCCAAACATTTGCATGTTTAGTTCTGTGATCTTACCAGAAAGCATTGTTCTTAACAACAATGACGCTTTGTAGATCTAATTTTAGATTTCATCCACATCTGAAGCTTGGTTATCTAACTTCTTTCATAAAGCGGCTCACTTCTTTAAGGGATTATTCTCCACCTTCACCCTGTGGTCTCAATTCTGTACAACAAAATCATCTCTTAGATCTAAGAAATAAGAACAGTTAAATAACGAATATCAATAAAAATGGACAATTTCTGATTTACATAACACTGACCCAGTATCAGTCACTGTTTAGTCTGCCTCAACAGGATGCAGGAGATGCTGGTACAGTGACGAGTACAGAAGCAAACAGGAAGTCAGTGCTGTGTTGTCTGGAAATTTCAGAGAATTTCACAGCTTTATGGTTTTCACCATGTTTGTCTTCTGTCACTTAGATGAGCCCTAATTTGCATGTATGTATGTTCCTCATCATTTCCTCACCAGGAATTTAATTTCACTTATTATCATGATAGTCAGTGATAATCAGTTGGTTCAAATTACTTAGTATTTACATGGTATTTATATATATATATATATATATATATATATACATATATATATATATGTTGTGATTATTATTGCTGCTTTGGACTTGCATTGCATTTATTGATGCTTATCTACTTGGAGCTGTACCGTGCAGTACATCTTCCAACCTGCCCTGCATTTCATATACAGTGCTTTTCTGTGGTCAAGGTCAGCCCTGCTATATTAAATGTCTTCACACAAAAACACTCACTTGCCCTCTCTGTAACAAACACACCCACATTCACATACAAACACACACAATCAAGCCACAGTTGTCTTAGATTGATCTCTCTATCAACCGGCTGTGCTCCAGCATGCTCTCTTTATTATTATCCAGCGACTGCAGCACTGTGATGGGAACATAGTGTCTATATGTTTCTTCCTGTGTACTGTCCATATGTGTGCATGACTATGAGCTTATGTGCTATTATATAGAACAATGCAATGTTGCAACACCACTACTCCCCCCACCCCCTTCACTTCCACAGTGAATTAGTGCCTTACAAAAGCTGCAGATTTGTTCTGGCTACGTAAGAGCTGTTGCTTGTTATTTTCTTCTTATACAGTTACAACACCTCAAAATCTGGTGCTTGAATATAATACTGCAAAATCCTGTACTGGGTGTAGATTTCTGGAAAATTGTGACAATGACAGAGGAAGTATAAAGAGGCAGTGTCCACTCATGCTTATCTTAGCTCACATCCAGTTCATGTTGACTCATTTCTCCTACAGTTAAATCTGCAAAAGCAACAGCAAGCAGTGATTTATTTTTATTCATCAGACGTCTTTATACAATTGTATCAGAAACTGTCTTAACAATGCTCTGGGGATAGTTAAGTCTGCTAATGTGACTGAATATTGTTGGTCAAAAGGAAAAAAAATCCTGCTTTCACAATGCACCATCTGTTTTCATTTTCTGTTTGGATACATGTATTCTGTTCATCTTTTGCATGACATTTACATGTCGGTTAACAGTTGAAGTTGCTGTAGCACATCTAGTATCGTGGTTACAGAAATAAAAACATCCAGGTGTAGGTGGTCAGAAGTGGCTGTTGCCAACTCTGAGATGTTACAGGTGCCTCCCACCCAGTTTAATACTTAGGACTGACTCGGGGCCAACAAATCTGAAGATACAGTACCACCAGTGTTTGCTTTTCCCTTCAGCTTTGGTCACAATGGTTGGCAAAGCGGATGTGGCTCTATGCTTTTGTGCTTGAAAATGTCATTGCAGTGAACACTGAGATGGTATGAGGAAACTAATCCTCACAACAACTCTTCCTGAACTCCATTTGGGGAAAACTGGCCATATGGACTATAGAAAGTAGTTTTCCCTCTGGGAGACTGGTGAGAGTAGAAGCTCCTGTTTGAAAAGATGGCTGGGGAATATGAATCCCAAGTTTTTTGTACTTTGTTATGTAGAAATTAAGTGACTGTGTTGTTTCTCTTGGTTTTTAAACTAAAAATCACTGGTGCTTTTCCTTGATAAATGATCAAATATTGCACATCCAGAAAGCTCATTTGTTGTTTCACACTTGAATGTTCAAGGTGTGTGTTTTTCTTTATGTTGCCATGAAGCATTATGATTAGAAAGCACTGCATTATACAAAGACACTTAATGATGATGACTCAATGTTCCTTGCGCATGTTATGTAAGACGTGAATGTCTCTGTTGTTCCCAGTTGACAGATAATTCATCCGAGGCTATACAAGGTGAAATAATGGGAACTGTGAAAGCCTCTCTATTAGTCCTGTAATGAAAGTGGAGTGTTGTGTACTTGCATCAGAGCTTCAACACTATACGCTCACTCCAGTTTGCTGATGCAGATCATGTGTCCGCCCATACAGACATGCATACATACTCAGCAACCTATCATAAAACCTCCTGTCAGCGAGATAAGTGATGAGACACATTCAGTTGCAGAGATGTTTGAGCCCCGGCTGCCGGACCATATAATGGATAATTTGTTGTCCTGATTTTATGCACAACTCCATTAATTTTTCGATCCTCTTGCTGCAACCATTGTCCCAACAATAAAACAAAGGGCCACACTGAGAGCAGAGACAGAGAGACACTCAAACAAGCAGCTTCATTACTGGCCTTTGTATATACACACACAGACACACACACACACACACACACACACACACACACACTAAAACACACTTAACTGTAGGATATCATTTTCCTATATTGTTAAGATGCAACAATTATGGTTTGTTTGTTTATATAATGTAGAATGTGTCTTGTATACAGTTTCTGGAAATGCAGGGTTTCCTGACGAGAAATAAAATCTTTGCAACTTTATTTCACAAACTAGCTTGTTGCTGTTTGCTGATTACAGATTCAGGCCTTATGTTTCTGTAATTCTTCAGTGCATCTGTGAGAGTAATCATAGCAATTCACTGAAATAAAGCTGGAGTGGATTTATAGGCTGTGCAGGACTCTTTGCTTTGAATGAGGCCTTTGAGACTGAAATTGTATGTTTTCCAGAAAGAAAACTCTTCTTTTTTCATTTTGATCACCAGGTACCTTTGAGGTTATCTACTGTATCTCTGCTTTGAAAAAAATAAAGGTAAAAACATCAACCCTCAGATGAAACTAGACACTGTGGGTGGTTACAGACATCACACCTTTGATTAAAAAACGGTTAAACAGCAAAAACTCATAACACAGCTTTTTGCCTTGACTGATATGCCGTTTTAAGGACCTATCACATCACTGCAGAAAACTTTAATCAAATGTACTGTATACTCATAACTTTATGTTTTAAAAAACAGTAATTCAAAATGTCCAGATTAGACTGAACTTTGACTTGAAATCACAGCTTTGTGCCTCAACAAAATGTCCACATTGGGTCAACCAAGGCAGCATCAGTAACAGAAAAGCAAACAAAAAATCTGTAGGCATGCAACATCTCTTTAAATCTTTTTTTTCCTAACATATACAAACACATCTCAAAGTCCACAAGGATGTTTACAGCTCAGATTTGGGCGGGTTGCTCTGTTTCCCTTCTAATCTCATTGTGTCAGTGCTGCCCTCTGATCTTTGGCATTTTCGACATTCCAGCCATCTGCTGGTCTCTCATTTAGCTGGCAGCACCCCAGCAGCACTAAACTGAACAGACTGCGAGCGGCCCCAGCTTTTATTCCCCCTGTCTGCCTCTGTCTCCTCAGTCAGAAGGGAAATTATTCTTATTTAATCCTCCTTTCAACATCGGCGTAATAGTTCTTCTGAAGAGAAACTTTAATCAACACATTCCGTTACGTGCGGTGGCATCGCCACAGAAAGTGATGAACACTCATGTGGTGAGCACAATGACATGTCACTCTAGAGAATTTGTTTGAACCATTGCGATACATAGTGTCATGGGCATGAAGAAAAAAAAAGTTTTCTCAAGCACGATATTAATCTGAAAGTGAGAGTCGGTGGGTGGAGGGGACAACAAATAGGTGGATATCACTTTTAATGGGTCACTACTACACAAATGAACACTACAACAAAGGAGTGATGAGCAATGAAATGCTAGCGTGATGTCAGACATTTTCCATAGAGAAAGGTTATGTTGCTTTCCTCCCAGGTTGGTTAAAGGTGAAAGGCAATGATGTGGCAAAGACAGGATGTTAGAAGGTCACACCGTGGTTCTATCATCTCAACGATCTCTCCCCCAACTGCTTTAAAGTTTTTGTCACATTCTTTTACATCATCAAAATTTTTCCCCATGTGTGAAAACTGTTTGAGCACTTTCTCAACTGTTTGGGTAGAGTTGGTCTTATTTCTTAAATGAGAAAACAATATTGAGTTTTAGTCTTTTAGATCTTAAGTAGCATGAAAAACAAAAACAATTTTCTTTTCAGTCTGTCATTGTCATTTACATTTGAATGCTAAAATTGTGAAATGTGGGGGTAGATCCAGAGATCTGGAACAAAAGTATATTAAGACATGATCAGATGCCTAAGTGTATGTGAAATGGATCATTCATAGTCATCCCAAGATGTATCATCCAGCTTTGCAGTTATTTGTACATTTTTGAAAATGTTAAAATGAAGTTAAAGATACAGGAACAGATTTGATGATTCTTCAGTATATCTGTATTGGCAAATGTCAATGACTTTATGTAATGTAATGTGAGAGGGGCTTGTGTTAGGGATGGAGCCCACAAAAATTATCAAAAATAATCTTAACTCTGCAGTTTGCATCCTATTAAAGCCTTTTAGGGTCTTGCAGCCCATTGTTTTGGCCCTGAACGTTACTCTCAGCTGGATTTAGTTGAAAAGCTCTGAGAAATCCTCCGTCTACAACCTGTCCAGCCCCGAACAGCATATCTACAATGTCACCAACTGGCTAATGAATATGGTAGAAGTTAGAACATTTTCCTACAAGCAACTAGCAGGGTTTTAAACCAGTCGACCACCAATACATACCTAAAACCTGAGTCAATATTGGTCTTATGTGTAATATGATTCATTAGGTGGTCAGGTGTTATGCAAGCTAATCTTGCTCTGTTGCTGTAATGCATCAATAAAGCAGTATGCTAACAGGTTTGCCATAACAACACGTCCACACATGATAACATCACTTTGGCCAGTTAACCAAAAAATAAAAAATAAAACATCTGATGATGTCATCTGCCCTGAAATGTCCATGCAATACACACCCATTCTAAACTCAATATTTTTCCAAACCGGGTTTTCAGACACACATTTATGGCATTTGTGGCGCTGCCTTTGAGTTGAGCTCAAAGTGCTTTGATACGCATATTCCTTGTCCTGCTCTGAAGATATCTATGGTTATTGGACAAACATTTGATGATTTATGGCCAATATTCACAAAGCCCCGCCCATTGCAAAGATATTTTGCTCGATGGCAGTCGTGTTTTTTGACCAATCTTGCTAATCTATAATAGAAATGAGTATCTCGGTCCCCCAATTTGGTGTTGAAAGAGTCAAAATCTCAACATTCATTTTACAGATTTTCACATTATGCTAATTTAGACAAAAATATCCATCATGGTGAACTTTTATGTTCCAAGAGGCTTTTTTTGTAGAGCACATTGAGCTGGACTTCCCAAAATTGCACCTTAATTACAGCGCCACCATTTAGCCAATGGGGCTCATATTTCTTGGAAAGTTGATGCATCATATCCAGTGATTGGGCCAAATTTTATGTTTCTGGCCCATTCCAGCTCACCGGGACAGCAGACAACAATTAATGATAAACTTGTGCAAAAACAATAGGACTTTACCCCTTTGCAGTTACAACCAGCTGTGAGCTTGAACATCACTTTGAAATGTACATGTTATTTTATAGAAAACTATTAAACATATAAAATCCGGAATAATAAAAAATAGCTCATATCACACCCACATTTTTAGTGACATCATTCAATTACTTGCCAAAGTTTCTTATCCATTTCCAGACAGTAACAAAGATCAGTTTATCGGTGACACCTGAATGACAAGTAGTCTGAGTATTTCATCTGGTGATAATTGCTAGAGATGCTTCCAAAGGTCAGACTTCAGGGGAGTTTTTACACAGCAATATTTGAATGAGTGGTGTTTTATAGTGACAGGTTTGAGATAACAAACACACTCACTGACAAACACACACAATAGTTGAAACAAATCCGACCACAGGAGCGTCACTCGGGCCAAAGTCTGACTTCTGACTTCCTCTGCAATGCAATTAGCACACAGGCTGCTGTAAATCAAGGTGCTCATGTTTTTACACATACTCTCGGGGGTGTTTTTTTTTCTTCTTTTTTTGCATATTTGACTGAGCGCTTACAGTATGACATGAGTGTATTTCATGAAAGAGAAAGTGAGAATGATAAGAGATAACAGAATGACAGATAAAGAGAGTGAGCAAAACAAAAAAATGTGGCACTCGGGGCAGAACAACGCACTTATTTACAAGAATGAGTTACTTTGACGTGAATTGCGTGAGTGTAACACAGAGATTCGGGTTGAGAGAGAGAGAAAAAGGAGCGAGAGATAAGGTGGAGGAGGGAGAGGAAGAGAGGGAGGGGAAAGAAAGGGCTGGGGTTTCCTTGCCTCTCTCTTCTGCAGTCTAATCAAGGCAATGACGCAGACACAGGAGATGATACCACACACATGTGCATATACGCAACCACTCAGACACACAAACACAACATGCACAGTGCAGAGCAAGTGCCCCAAACCCATGATTTCGCAAACCGCCCACGGCTGCTCGACTGCATCACTCTCTCCTCTGCTTTCTCCTTCTCTCTGGGCCCCCTCTCTCTCATGTCTCACTTGCTTTATATCTGTCATTCCCTCGCTCCTTTCTTTCCCTCTGTTTCCTTTTTTATCTTTCCTTCTTTCATTCTCTCTCTCAATCCATTGCTCCTTTTATTCCCTCCTTTTCTTTCCCTCCATCACTGTGTTCATTTATTTTTTATCAGCTCAGCCTGCTGTAAAACCACTTCCGGCAAATGGTGTGTGTGTGTGTGTGTGTGTGTGTGTGTGTGTGTGTGTGTGTGTGTGTGTGTGTGTGTGTGTGTGTGTGTGTGTGTGTGTGTGTGTGTGTGTGTGTGTGTGGTACCTATTATCCAGGTCCCTTTTGATCTGAACTGAAAGACTGAAAGATAAAGTCTTTTTTGCAGATGAGCAAACACCTCTAACTCTAACATACTTACTAATAGGGCACGTTTGCCAACATGGCTTTGGATTGGATTCTTGAACACCACATAGTATCTGACCTATGGGCAGTGAACCCACTGAACCACCGAACTGTCTGTTGATCACTGCTCTCTGGTGATTTCCAGCCTACGTATTTCCAGGACGTCTCACCATGTTGACCTGCCATTTAAAAATGTCAGTGTTGGCTTCTGCGGTACTGTGATGTAAAAAGAAAAAAAAAAGGAAAGGGGAGGTTAGTCTAGCGTTGTAGTCATAAGACACAGGAGAGGGTTGGTTTCTTTTAAGTACAAGGAGTGGGAGTAGAAATAGCTGTGAATATTTGAGAGCCTGAGAAAGTGTCTGACTCTTCAATCAGGTGATGTACGCCATGTCCACAACATATACACACAGGGAGAATACAGAGAAACACAAGGGAAAAAGAAAACAAACTAACTCACAGCCAGAGCTATGACACTTTAATTCTTACCAGGTAAAGTATTTCCACAAATGGATGTTGACATACAGGGTTGGGGCTGGCTTGTGTAGGCAGACTTATCTGTGCTGTGTGAGTCGGCGGATGTCAGTTAAGATTACTTTGTCACGCAGAGATATGGAAAAACATAAGCATCTGTGCTCGATAGGTGGAACATTTTGAGGTGACAGTGGTGGTGGCAGACTACAGGCAGCCTCTCTTCATGTACAGTGAGGTTCTTCTCACGCTGTGGCTTTCTAATGGCAAAAATGCAATAGAGGCTTCTCATTAGTGTGCATCTGTAATGTTGTGTAACCACACAGCTTGCCTTGTTGCTGTTTTGGGGACGTCGTGGTTGAATGGGTTTTGAACCTCCAGCTATAGCTCATAACGTTCACTGTCTCCCAGCTGTGTAGATGAAATGACATGTGATGGAAAGCTCCTCATTGTGAACGTTGACTTCCAATGTTCACTAAAATACATTACCTTCAAATAATACACATAATATATGCATATGTGAATATAGAGCCTCTAGATGAAAGTGTCTCAATTTTTGTAAAGGTTTGGTATAATTTTGAATATATATCATACAAAATATACATTACTATACATGTGGATTTTTTTGTCTTAACAAAACTACAGGTGTATAAAAAAAAAAGGAAATTTGTTGGTAATATATTTCCCTGCAATATCAAGCAGGGAAATCACCTTTTTATTCAATCTGATAGTAGCTTTGGTTTTCTGTACAGGAAGAGCATCTATCTATCAGGTTCTCTTAAACTGAGTACGGTAATATTCATTAAACAGACAAAAAAATTACCCCCCCCCCCAAAAAAAAAAAAATACCATATTGATTCCTAGAATATGATTCAAAAAATGAAGTTATTTACCAGGTTTGGTCTTATATTTTGTTTTCTCACTTTTAAACTTCAGTCATATGATAACAGGTGGCTGTAATATTTACTGGGGTAAACTGTCTTATTTCTAATTCACTTCATCTTCATCTTTAGTCCTACATTCAAACAGATGGTGACTAGACAGAGCAGTCATCTTTCTTCCCTTTAGGGAAGATTAGACTCAGAGTAAACAATATGAGTTGCCTGCTGACCTACTGTACTAGTGCTCACTTGTTACCCGTTACCCCATGGCTTTAATCTATTGTCTTATTTCCAGCAGTGTAACAGGGCTAGACACAGTAGATTATGTATGTGCATATCCTCGGTAATCACACAGAGCATGCCTTTGTTTTCTCCCTAAATCCCTTTATATAACATTAATGCATTGGTCCAAATCTTTCTCTCTCTCTCTCTCTCTCTCTCTCTCTCTCTCTCTCTCTCTCTCTCTCTCTCTCTCTCTCTCTCTCTCTGTTATCGCTCTGTAAACTTGTTTCTACCTGTCAAAAGGTTTTATTGGCTTGTTGGCTGTGCTTGGAACAAATTCAAAGTGTAATCTTCTGCCTTGATACTATCTGAACTCTACAAATCAGCCGCAGTAACCTTATATCATTGCACATATTGTAATTCTAGAGGAATGTTTGGACATGTATGTAGTAAAACAGCCTGAACAAGGGGATGAGGGGATTTCCAACTCAATATACTCTCTTGAAGGAATCGGATATACAGTACAAAAAAAAAAGTAAAACTGCGGAAACTGTGACTTGCAGAAAAGTTAGATATAAAACTGAAGTTTTGAGATTTTGTTTATCTTTGCGGGAGAACAATGATACGTGACGTTTCATGCAGATTTAATCTCAAAATAAAGTCTGAGTGAGATTATTCTGCAGAGTGTGTGTTTATCTTGTGTTTGACAAAGTCCCAGGATTATTCTTGTTACAAAGTAGAGAGAAATTGGAGTCTTTGCTTCCACAGGCAAAAATACAGGATCCCATTTTAGATGAAAAACGTTCAAGTATACAGTACAAGCCTATGCTACATGCTATTTTGTTAAACTCAGTCGAACTGAAAACAATACACACTGAGATTAAATGTTCATTTTCAATGTGAACCAACAGAGGGAGTCAAGACAAGAATTTAAGTGCAGGGACACTGAACACAGTCAGGCCTCTGGTACTTTTAGTGTAAAATGGGTACATTTGGGGCCTTTGATTCTCTGTGAAAATGTCTGCTTGGAGCTTTTGATAAATTACCACCTAAAAAAAAAAAACAAAATATTTGTCATAGCCACTGATTTGCTCACGTTACAATGAAACTGAAAGATGACCTTACACAAGTGAAACCAGGTTCTCAGAAGATTCATTCTTCCATGATGTGTTTAGATGTCTAATAATAATAAATGATTGATTTACTACAGCAAAAAAATGGTGTGGTTTTCAAAGTGATGCATCTCAGTGTGATCAAAGACACTGTTTGCACAACAAACATTACAGCTCATCAGAGAAAGCTTCAAGCACCTGGATAAGTTCCCGTCATGCAGCCCTCTGTGTGAGAGATACACAAAGCCACTAGAATGACAAGTAGGCAAAGTGCAAATTATGCACAAGCACTGCATTGTTCTTAATGTAATTTATGAAGGAGTGCTATATTGGTTACATGATGAACGCATGCAAAAGGCGAACTCTCAACCTTCAAACAAGTGAGGCCACAGACACACACACTACACACATGCAGCCAGACATGGACGCGAGGGGGTGTCTGCATTTAAAACATCCGTAACCCTCAGAAGTGTGCCAGGGAGCGCGAGAGAGAACAACAGCAGAGATTAACTGAGTGAAAAGAAGCTTCCCCCCTCCCTCTCTCCACACACACACACACACACAGCCCTGAGCCCTGACCTTTGAAGGAAGGCGACAGATGGGTCTTTTTCTTTGGCCAGGTCCCTGCTGACAGCTGTCCAGGATATAGGGAGGAGAGGTGGGGTGTGTGTGTGTGTTTCAGTGTTGTGGTGTATCTGTTAGAGATGGGGGTGCAGGGAGACGGTCAAGGGTCAAACCTTCCCTGGAAGGAAGAATTGAAGCACACACAAATTTATATGGACACGTACAAAGCACACACGTGCAGGCAGGCGCGGGTTCGCCTCTCATCTCAGATTCATGTAGACATACATATTCATAAATGTTTCTGTCTGCTGCTCTCTGTTGGTCTGTCCATCTGCCTGCCTCCTTGACCTATCATCATCTCTCTCTATCTCTAATCAAGCCATTGTTTTGTCCCAATGCCCACCCTACCTCCTTCTTCTTCACCACATGAAAAAAAAAAAAAAAACTCTTGCTGCTTAGCCAGACCATGATACAGTAAGTATATTATGATTTCAGATAATGAAGCACCGCTGTTTATTTTAAACCCCGGAATACCAGCCGGTCTTGTAATTCAGGATGCTCGCTGCTTCCCCAACATGTGCAGGGGTTACCCTTCCCTTCTGGACATGTCTGTGCATGTATGAGAGACAGAGAGAGAAAGAGAGAGAGAGGAGGAGCAGGAGGAGGAGGAGGAAGAGGGAGCTCAACGATGGAAGAATGTAACCCTTTTTGGCATCAAACCGCATCCAAACTGCAGATATTATAGTGAACTTGTTTCTAGCCCTTCTGCTGTCGGAACCAGTTTTCACACTTTCCACTGGGGATTTGTAATTTTTATGAATAAAGTTTAGCTTTGTAGGAAAAGTCTGTTCAGCTTGTCTCGGATTTTTTGGGATATTTAACACACACATACATACACAGAGTTGCGACAGGCAAAGCAAAAACGACACTAAAAATCTCACAGCAGGGGGATATAATTTATTTATGTATTTATTTACATTTCTTCCATTTCAAGAGTATAGTGTTGTATTTCATCTACCGCACGACTTCTACCTTGTTGCTGTAGTAACTTTTAAAAACTGAAACAACTGATCCCACTTTGCTCTGTTGACAAATGGAGCTGAGCTTTGAGGTTAAATCTATTAAAACTTAAAGCAGAAGTAAGCGGAATATTTGTGTTAATATAAGTCTTAAATAGTTATATCTTCCGACGGCAATCACTTATATAGAGTGTTTGGTCCGAAACACGGGTCTGTCAGTCACTCTGCTCTGCTGTAAGCCGAGGAGAAAACTTTCCTTGTATCCTACAACCTTTATCCAATGAGGAGAGAGAACGGCATAAAGGGGCGGTCCTCTCTGTGTGTGCAGCCAAGGGATGCGCGTGAATGTGGTGACGTAGGGACGAGGGCGGGGACTGCTAACTCCATCAGCTGAAAAGAAGTTAGCCAAAACGACCGGATTGCTTACTTCTGCTTTAATTATCACATTGAGTTGCTGTTTAGTTTTTAAAGAAGGCAGCTGTTTATACTGTAATTCTTTATAGTGGCAACAAAAGTTTCAACAAAAAGTATTTATATTTATGTGTTGACTGGGAAAGTAAGCTAGGACTAAATTCAGTGTCCAAGTTGAGTAGAGGAAAAGGTGAGAGGCGTGATATACTGTAGATCCAAGTTAGGAAATTACATTTTTTTTAAATATTGGTTTACTGTATTGGTTCCAGGTGTTGCTATGACAATTAGTAAAACAAATGTATAAAATCTGTAGCTGAATGTCAGTCAAGCTTAACTCCAAGTTCAACTTTATTTAGTTCCTTCAGCCCTTTTTCTACTTGTAGTTATTTCCAGGAAGTACTTTGTGGAGAAAAAAGCTTCTGCCAGTAGCTAATGGAAAGCCACACAAATGAAATTTGCTGAACTGCAGCTACACACTTGGTGCTTCTGGTAAACCCGCAGGCTTAAAAGTACAGTTTGTTTTCAACGCTGCTTCTCAAGAATGAAACTAAAACACGCTTAATTCAAACATGTTCTTTTTTTTAATGTATATTCTGCGCCCTGCTTTTTGTTTTCACTTTCCGAACTACTGATCAGACCACACCACTTCCTGTTTCTGTTTTTGCATTCTATCTAATTCAAATACACCAAAGCAAAGCAAAGTGGGTCAGTGTTGAAGTTTCCATCTGGTGTTGCTGTGCAAACAACTCTCAGACAGGAAAAGGCTTAGAAATATGTGCTAGGTGCATGTCTTATTTTTAAATTTTTTGTATTGCCATAACACTTAACCAGTGTTTTTACACCGATGATAAGAAATGTTTTGCTAGTAGTGTTGTAGCCTGGTTAATTGTTACTCATTCTTGAAGCTCTACAGTGCTGTGTCTTCTTTCTTTTCTTTTTTTGCCACCTTTAGCAATTTTCTTGGTTTTATGCCTAAAACGTTGTTCTCCTCTGCCTTGGTTTTGGCAGCAGCAGACAGACTGTGCACTGACCTTCCAGCTCCGAAGAGCAGACACACAATGGTAGCAGTGAAGTCAGTGTATCCACAGCAGCTGATGTTATCTATATTATTGCTCCATTTCATTGTCATCACAATGATGCATGATGATGAGTCTCGAGAGGTCTTCGGAAAAAAAAAAGCCACGTGAACTAAGGTAAACTTAGTTCAACTTGTTCTGAAATACCGTACCTCATCATTGGTCATCATCACTCTGCATTGGCCAATCAAACACATGCGCACACAAGGTAAAAGACAAAGGGGCTGTCATTCTCATAACTTTGCAGTTGTTGAACGATGATTCATGCTGTAGTTGTTTTAACCACAGGGAAGTGCTCGGGCATCTGAAGAGCCTAAAAAACTTTTGGATGTAAATTTCCTGGGTCATATTTTATCTTGTCATTGGTACCTGTTGTAACACACTCACACCAGTGTAGCACATTTAGTTATTATCACAGTGCAACACTTTTTCCATTAGCAACAATTTAAGTGCCTGTGTTTAACCACCGCACTTATAATGACTGATTATTTTGTAACCCATTGTTTATTCTAATTTATTGTTTATAATTTGTCTTTTGTACTGTAATAATTTATCTTGACATGTGTTGATGCTGGCCAGGTTGCCCTTCAATCGGTCTTAAAATAAAATAAAAGGTAAACTAGGGTCCATTTCATAGGGTGCCCTACTTTAATTAGAGTACCTTCACTTATATGATCAAAACTCTGGGACACTCGAGATCACCTGAGGTGGTTTCAGTTGTATTTGTTGTATTAATATGTGTACAGTATGTGCTTGTCTGTGGTAGGTGTGTATGTGTTTTGTGGGTGTGTGAGAATGAGTCTGTTTGGCCACAGGGCTGCATTTTAATTCTCTAGAAGATTAAAAAAAAACATTAATGTTATGCACTGTTGAATGAATGATAAGTATTGAGAAAGAACTGAACTGAAATTATTTTACAGTAACACGGGGTTCATACAGGAACAAGGACAAAGTGAGGTTTATAAAAGCTTTAAGATAAAAAAGAGAGAGAGATGGGGACAGCAGCAGTATATTAGTGTTCCCTCTGTGAAAAGCAACAGTGTCCACATCCGAAATGACTTCAGATAAAACTTTAACAAAGGCCAACAGGAACACACAGAACAACAAAACACTTTCCATTCAGTTAGTATCGGTTTGTATTTCTCACTGTTGACATTGGCTGTATCTGTATCTGAGTCCTTGTGTGTACCAAGTATCTTAAGAAAGTACGCTGAAGATAATTCACAGCCAGACTAAGGTGCAGCTCCGACTGACAGGCTGGAGAAAATTTAAAGAAACTGTTGCAATATCTCCGTCTGTATAGAACCTCCGATTCTGTTTTGTTAAGCTTCTGCTTTTTAATAGTCAAAGTCAAAGTCAACTTTAGTCGTCTCCCGTGGGAGAAATTTGGTTTGGACATAATTACTAACGACTAACATGTAACTTTTTAATACTGACTATAAACCTGTAAACCCCTGACAGTCTTTGATTAAAGACAAACCATGAGTGGAACATGTCAGCCATTATTCTTCTTGTTGCTCAATCACATGAGCGTGGGAAGCTGACATGTTGTTGTCATTCCTTTTGTCTGATGTGTTTTACTGATGTCTATCAAACAGGCACAGTTTATTGATTGGCCTTGATCTTGTGTGTGTGTGTGTGTGCGCGTGTGTGTGCGGGCGTGTGTGTGTGTGTGTGTGAACACCTCAAGGCTCATCTCATCCCGGAACTCCACGTTAGCCCCATGTGTACCAACAGTTGGCACACAGAGATAAAGGGTACAAGTTTCGTGATTAGCATGTCCTTTGAAGAATCTGTTAATATTAAAAACACAAAGGAGAAAAAAAAAGTTTCCCCCTGGAATGTTTTTTTTTATTATTATTTAAACAGGTGGTTTCTTATCTGTAGCGTTGAGCAAACCGACTTTTTAAAGGCTGTCTGGTACAACAGGGATTCTCACAAACTCACAGCAGAGAGAGACGATGATCACGCACAAATCTCTGGGCATGGAGGAGCAGAGCAACAGACGGGAAGCTACAGACATCTCTCTCGGGGCACAGATGAAAGTGACAATTGATATGTCCTCCACACACACAGGCACGCGTTCACTCAACAACTACTCTGCTGCTGCTGCAGAATACAACATTTCTTTTCACAACTACATGCACTAAGACACAGACGTAGACGCAGTGTACACACAAACCTTTTAAACTATTTATTGGACCAATAGCACAAGACAGTTTTCCACATTTTTCACCTTGCGAGCAGCATTCCAGCCGAGGAACAGGTGGCGTTTTAGCCAGCTTGCACTTAAAATGTTGACTCATCTCTGACCTCCAAACCTTAAAGGCAGAGTAAAAGACAGGGCTTTTATATTTTCAATTTTCTGGTCTGGCAAAGATAACTGCTTTTATTGCTCCTCTGGTTCAGCTTTCAAGCTATTTTTTTGGTATCTCGCCACACTTTTTGTTGTATTCCTCCATGTTGTTGGAGTTCTTTTAGATTGACCTGGTATTTAAATTCTTTTTTTCTGCAGCTGTTGAAGGACAATATGTAATTTGGCGTGAGTGTTTCTCACCAAGAATTAAAAATAGCAATGCAGTAGAAGTAAAAGCACCACGGCTCAGTGAAAACAGCTGGTTTGGTCGTGCATCGACACATTCCTCTGCCCCCCCCCTCCCTCCCCTCTATCTTGTCTTCTCAGGCAGGCATGCTAAAGAGGACAGGTGTGGGCCTATTGCCTCCACACATGCACACAGCCAGGACTGAGATTTCAATAATGTCATTCAGGGTAGCTGAATAGGAGTCAGTAGGGGCCCCACTCTGTCCTGCGCCTCTGGTTGACAGACGAGCAGCCGTGTCTTTGTGCTCGACCGAGGGGCCCTGGATCAGTCAGCACAGAGGAGGAGGAGACGGTTGGTGGGTTTCTGGGTGTTTTAGCAGTGGCAGTCACCGGAGCCTGTAGTCACTTAGTGAAGACAGGAGGAGGAGGAGGAGGAGGAGGAGGGGCAGTGGCGGTTACGGCCTCTGAGGCTGAAATGGTGGCAGCCGTCGAGGCTTAAGGTCATGTGGCAAGTCAGAGCTCACTGCTTTGACTGAGTTTTTGACTGCCTCTAAATTTTCTAAACTTATTATTGTGTATTTCTGCCAAGGATCCCCTTATTTACATGAGCCTGTAAGCTTGTGTGCTTGCATCCACGCAAATATAAATGTATATGTGTGTGTCTGTGTGCAGGCTGGGTGGGTGGAGTGGGGTGGCTCCACCTGCTGAGTACCATAACAAAGCTTTGCAGTGTCAACTTGCTATACAATGCCCCAAAGCTGCTGCTCCTGCTGCTGCCTTGCAGTCTGCTCCTTTCAAGGCTCGTTTTTTTTTTCTTCTTCTTCTTTTTTCAGCCTATCTGCTGTGACCATAATAAACACTCCTCTAAAAGGATCTCTAAAACCCAGTCTGCTAGGGGTCATATGCATATTAATGCACGGCACACGCAACTGCTGCTGCTTGAGTCGCTCCGATGCATCCCCACTTACAAAGCTTAGTGTGGCTTTTCCACGTCCTTCGCAGCTTGAAGAAAAGCCATCTATCTAGTGAAAAGGTCAATGTATTGAAATCACTCCCGCCCCAGTGGTGGCCAGTGCTTTCTGAAAGAATGGTAAATGAGCTGAAGTTGCCAACCATCTCTACAGTGCCAACTCCAAGATAGATCTTTTGTATATAGAATCTGTTTCTCCATATATTGTGACTTGGTTGTTGTGTCTATCAGCTTTGTACAAATGTGAGTTTTCATTATCTGACCCTGATTTTATGCCACAAAATTTCTACTGGAAGCCGATGATAAGAAGTTTCTTTTTTCATGTTGAAATGCCTCATGTATTTAGTTTTAGGTATTTCATGAAATGTCATTGCAACAATAGAAAGATGAATCATGAGGGAAAGAAAATCTACTGTGAATGTGAGACACGGGGGAATGTGAGATACTTGCAATTATGTAATCTATCACAGCCACTTTCACACATACATAAGGCCATCTCATCAACCATTATGTGCCAAGCCAACTCCCTAAAAAACACATTTTTAAATATAATTTCACAGCATCTCTGATGGGTTTAGATGAGTCACTGTTCTTGAAAGGAGTGACTAAAAGCAAAGAAACAAACCAGCTGGAAATGTAGCAGAGTTTGCTTTATTAACAATATGAAATATTTAGACTCTCTGTAAATGTGATTGTGTCAGAGCTCAGGAGAGAGGTGCACTGCAGAAAAGCAGTGCATTCTGGTTAGTATATGGAGAACAAAGAAAACTCCTCGACTGGAGTCAAGTAGTCATTCTCTGGAGTCAGTCATTCTCCATAATGCACAGGACATAAAAGATTATAAGCAGAAAGTGCAGAAGCTTTTGAGAATGACTGTGTCAGAAGTCAAGTTTATTCTATATCAAACATCACCTGACACGTAAGACTATAACATAACTACATTACGGCCTTAAGGCTCAGAGTGTAAATCGACAGACTGCAGGATGACATACATTGTAATTTTTTTGTGCTTCTTATGATATCATGTCTCATCATCTTATTTTTCTATGCTTATTTTTAAAAGGGGCGTTACTTATCTTATCTTATGAATGATGCAAGCATGAATGAAATAAGCGCATTAAGAAATCACTAAACCATTAACCAGAGGATGACGACAGCGAGCTAGACAGGTGTGTGGTAACCCCGTTATGTAGGGGGATCACGTCTGAGCTGTGACATCACTGCGCTGCTCTTCCTCTCTCCCTCTCCTCCTTTTTCTGTCTCTATGTCTTGCTCTCTGTTTGGTATTCAGCTGTGGCTTCTAGTCGAAGAGACACTCTGCTCTATTCCCAGCTTGGGTTTGAAGTAAGGGGGAGGAGGGAGTGAGTGAGTGACTGAGAGAGTGGAAGTGGATGAATGAAAGTGAAATTTAGGGGTGGGGAAGAGGACAAAGCGAGACAGGAAAAAGGGGTTGGGGATGAAGATGACAGGCAGACAGAGACGGGCAAAGGAGAGAAGAGACAGGCAGCAGAGGAGAGAGAGAAAATTGTGCACAGTGGCCTCCGATTTTTATTCACCAAAGGAGTACCTCTGGGAACCGCCTGTCTGTGTCTGAATGCATGGATGGTCTGCTGGCTGCTTGTAAAGGAAGCTATTATATGTCCCTCTGTCTCCTTCTCTCTCTGTATCCCTCTCTCATTGGCACAGCACATCCTCTGTGCTGAAAGAGGCATGATGCACACTGTCATCTTGTCTTACTCCATCATTCATGCATTCTTTCTTGCTGCCCCCCACCCCCCTCCCCTCCAAACAAGTGTGCTTACAGTTTTCATCGCTGTATCTCAAATATGACCTCCACAAATACACAAATTATATTTCAGTGACCTCAGTGGGAAGTTGTGCTGATCTCAGTGCCTGTGCATTGAATAATTCTTTACTGCACCCTCAGGGATGTAAAATGTGCACACTCACAAATACAACGATGGTCTGTTGCAAATAACTATTCATTCAGTAATGAGAAGCCACTCTGTCTCAATCTGCTCACATAGAAATGTAACAACACTCTTACAGCTATTAATTTAAGAGACACACTGATGTACTGTCCCCCTCATGTAAGGGAATGCATATTGGCAGCCATGATTCATTGTAACCTCATTTTTGACCTGCGTAGATCTGCTCTGACAACAGATGCATGACTCACTTCATCCGGAGCTTGCATTGATTACGTGTCTGATGCTCTCCCAGACAATTGATTCTGGTGGAGAGCCTCGTGGCTTTGCTAAATTAATGAATTTTGGGAATTAATTCCCATTTATCTCATTTAATATGGAATGCAATATACAGCAGTTCTCAAAACTGTTTTCAACTCACCACATGCTGTCTGGGCAGCACCAGATGGCAGACTGACAGCAGACAGTTGAATTTATAACCTTGTGTTTATTCAGAAGATGGTGGAGACCAAAAACAGAGCTCAAATGAACATGGAAACATGACTCAGAATGAACACTAATCTCCATTGCTTCTTCACAAGACATAATATAATGTAATGTAATAAGTGGGCTTTGTGTCCAAAACCTGTTGCCACCAGCTCATACAGTGAAACACTATGGATGACATGCAGCAAGTCTATAGTTGAATGTGGGACACAAGCAAAGACAGAGGACTTCAGTTCCTCTGTTCCTTCTGACTTTAAGCTTTAAAATGAATTTCTTGCAGTCACAGAAAGTGAAATTTAAGGATTAAAAAGTTAAGCTTTGTTCTACATAAGGGTCATGATGTGAGGAATGGTTTGATCAGTCAAGCACAGCAAACAAAGTTAAAGAACATAAAACAAGAGGTGATTCATAATGAATTAAAGTGTACTCGTGCCAATGCCGCGTTTGAGATTAATTAAACATTCTTGAAATGCTGCACCAGTCTTTGTTCTCTAAATCTAAAAAATATTTGCTCTTTGACTTTTTAAACATATGTGTTCTGTTCTTGTGTTTTCTCTCAGCTTTTGTCTGGACAGCACGGGGATAGTTGTCTCATACGTGAGTCATTACTGCAGAGGCCAGAGGGTCGGTCATACTGTTTGTTGGAGTCAAACCTCACCTTGGGCTTCTGTAGAGAGGAATGAACATGCCAACATGTGACCTTTGCAAATAATGTTACAGCCAGCATATTAATGATTGCATCTGATACTCCTGTTGCACAACGTAGCCACTACTGAATGTGCATCATGCATTTTGACCTCCCTATTCATTGGATGCTTAAATAACAAAAGTATAGATAGATCAATGTGACAAGTACATTATCATTCTGTTTCGTAAAAACAGTCGTCAGCAGTGATGTTAAACTCATCATCCTGCATCAGTGCATGGCAACGTTTACCTTCAGTGCCTACGTCAGTTCTCTATGCATTATGTAGAGTCATGCTGCACACTCACCCGCATCTCACTGACCAAGTTACAGCTGCTATGGCAACTAGATCATAATCCTGTTTTCCTTTTGTCTTTTTCTGTGCATAAGCCGTGGGTGTGGAGAACAGAAAGAGCAGATGTTCAGATACATTTTCCTAATTTTAATTCCATTGAGTTTCTGCAGTGCAGTGTTTTCTTTGCTGTGTTTTTGTACTGTTCTCTGTTGATCTGATTCAATTTTCTCAGTTCCTGGGCTTGTTTCCCCATCCTTATGTTTATGTTTTCTAAGAACCAATCTCTCAATAAATGTAAAACTCATTTACACAGAAATTCACCACATTAGGTCCAGTTAGATTTTGTGGTCTGGATAATTCTATTTGTTAAAGAAATTCCCTCAACTCAGACAGTTAATTTTTTTTTCTTGGCGAGTCACATGATGAGCACAAGTTGGCTCCAAGTTTAATGTTGAAGTAACTTCGTCATACGAGCAGCTGCAGTATAAGAACAGGAGCGGAAGCACCGATATATTTTTCTGCAAATGATGAAGTCACTGTCTGCACAAATAAGTGACAAATGCGCTATTTCATATTGGCCTGTACCTTCTGTGTGCATGTTTGGCAAGATGCATCAGAGCTCGATTACTTCTCCACATCGTGGGTGTTCATCCTTCCATCCTTCCAAGTCTCATTCTCTACCAGGTATTTTTATGTGACTCACCTCTATCACAGTCCTATGTTACTGCTGGTTAGAATATGAGATCGTAAGAGAGATTTACTTGAGGTTTACCCCGGCCTTGAACAATTTACACGTCATTATCCTAAAAGGAAAACACAGATTGTGCAAACATGAATTGAAAACAGTCTCTTTTCAACACTAACATAGATTTAATATCCTCCTATGTTCCCCTGAAGCACCCACATCTAATTGAAGTTCATATCTTATTATGTTTATGTAGCTACACATACGAGAAATGGTACATTATGCCATATTCTTGAATGCTTTGTTTTTATTTGCCTTGTGACAGACACTATGCCGCCTCGCTCCCATTGCATGCTGGGAGAGAACACTATGCCCGTGAAGATGTTTGCTCAGATAAGAGATTCAAAATGATAAATAGATTTACTTTACTTTGATGGTGTTTCCAAAGCCTGTTAGACACTCTGAAATAGTAGCAATCACCAATTTGCATGCTTAGGTTGAGCTTTATTCTTTGATTGTGCAATGCAGACGTGCTTTCAATTACGTGGCAAAATTCAGTGTGTAATGAGATTTGGGGATATTGAGCATCTGCCACTCTCTGAAAAAAGTCTTTCTAAATTAGAATAATTTCTTTCACATTAAAGTGCAAACCTACAGTAAGTGCATTGTTTCCCAAAGCTGCATAAATTAAAGGCGTTTGTATTTTGTGCATCAGTATGATGCTTTGAAATATTGTTTATAGTTTAATAGCAAGGAGAACTGTATGCTGTTTTCTCTGGAAAACAATCTAAATGGGGATTTTTTGTATATTATAAAGAAAGTAAAAAAAAAATTGTGCATATCAGGCTTCTACTGCTTTGTTCCCCACACTGAAACGCTGTAGAAAAAAACAGGCCCCTAATTCCACAGCCATTCATTCACAAGACAACTGGAGCAGCTATCACAGCTGGAGCTTGAAATTCCCATTCCCAAACCTGTCCTGTGTAGCCATTTGCTGGTGTCTGTCTCTGTTTTCCTCGCTGTGCTGCTGCGTTGCCTGTGACTGCATCTGAAAAGTGGGGCTGAGCCAGTTATGCCCTTTTAAAACCATAAAATGTGATTTCTGCCTCAGACCAGCAGCATCACATGTCTCAGGCTGTGAGAAGTTCACACCAGTACACTATAGATCAGCAGCCCTGCGTGAGGCCAGAGCCATGATTCACCCAGGAAGTGTTAAATACAAACACACAGCTCACACAAACCCCTGCAACACACACCCACACGGCCCCCCCTCCTGCAGTAATAACACAGTGTGGGGTGAGGTCCACTGTGGAGGCTGCAGGAGGTCTGGTCTCAAGGAAAAACACCAATAATCATTATTTTGAATAATTCAACAATCCATATAAAGCAGACAGAAGTGAAGAAGATCAGATTAACCAATTAGCATGCAAGTGTAGAGATGTGGAAAACATTTTCGGATGTTGGTAACTTAATTTATCTGCAAAAGTGATTTGTTTTTTTGGCATTCATACAGTACAAACTGTGTCTGGAGACATAACTGGTCATTCAAACATGACCAGACAGGACTGCAATACTGTTGCCATATTCATCACCTAATGTGGGAAAGGGAATGCTAGCTTCACACCAGGGGAAAACGTGAATGAAAACACAATTTTACACAACTATCATATACTAGAACAAACTGCAGATTTAATACATTTGTCTATTTATTAACATCATGCTGCTATAACGTTTAATGAACTAGATGTTGTTGAATTCAGATTTTAGCTGTATCGAAAATAAACAAGGAGGACCGAGCTTGTGTACACCAGGTTATTTATACATAATGACGGAGGGTTGAAAGTGTATTTATGTATGAGGTGCATGTCTGAGGGAGTATTTCTTTTTTCTTTTTTTGCTTGGACTGCGTCACCACAAACAGGATTTTCCCACTGTTTTTAGTTTTGCACCTGGATCTACAGAGTGGGTGACATAGCAGGGGACTAGTTTCTGGAGAATACATCAGAGAGAGAAGAGAGGGGGGGGGGGGGGCGCAACAACAATGAGGCAGGTGGTGGCTGGAGAAAACATTAGGGACAGTTCTCAACAAAGTAACTAACTCATCTCCCTCAGGTTAACACACACACACAGACACACACAAGAAAGCATATGTAGGAGAAATAAGCAATGAATATGGATTACCACTGGGTGACTCACCAAGACACACGCGCTTGCAGTGTGATTATGGGTTGTCGCGTTACCATGGAAACACATCCTGTGTTGTGCTAATGCCTCGTTTCTCTCTGTGTGTGTGTGTGTGTGTGTGTGTGTGTGTGTGTGTGTGTGTGTGTGTGTGTGTGTGTGTGTGTGTGTGTGTGTGTGTGTGTGTGTGTGCGCGCGTTTGTTTGTGTGTTAGTGGGTGGAAGGTGACAATAATGTCACACTTGCCCTTAATTGCACCGAGTCACAGAGCACAGATATTTTCAGGGTGACATGGGGGCTGCACAGTGAGAGATTCATTCTGAAGAAATAGCTGCTATGAAAATGACTGGACGTATTTTTTGGCGAGGTGCTACATTTCTAGTTAATTCTCACTTTCAAAGAATTCTCCCGCTCTCACACACTTGCATAAATAACACACTGCTAACTTGTTTTTCCTTATCCATTCTGCTTGACATTGTGTTTTCGGTTTTCCGTCATCAGTTAGTAACATACAGCTTCTGTGTCTTCCACGTTTGACACAGAAACCACAGAAGCTGTGGTGTGCGTCACCATTTCGCTATTGCTGTTTTCCTTGGATGTTAGATATCTATATGGAAAGATGGCCTGACCCCCATTTTAAAGCAGCCTACTAACTTCACCTAACCATAAGAAAAGATTGAAATAATAATATATATCCAATCCTGTTTCAGTTAATAAATGATTTCAACAATTACGCTGTGCTGTCAAACGTAAATCGCTGGCTGGATTATTCAGTGTGACTGAAGTGCCACATTTATGCACCCTGCTGTAGCCACAGGGTGGTGGTCGTGGTTGATGGTGGGCGTACAAAGTATAGGGATTTTACGCTAGATTTTAGAGCTTGCTTCAAGACTTCTATCATGTGGCTGACTTTAAAGGCCAGTGGCTCAGCATCATGGAACCCAGGCTGACGATACTTATAAATACAGCATGGGTGAATGTCTGTGTCAGTGTGAGAGTGAGTGTGAAAATGGCTTGTGTGATACTATGCAGTTCTTTGTGTTATATGATAATATGTCAGTATTTACATAGGTGTGTGCATACAGAGCCTATGCACTGATATGAGCAATCTCAGGCGTTTTGTGTTTATTTTTGCATAAGCGTGTTTTTAAGTGTGTGTCATCGTCTGTATCAGTCTGCTATCTCTGTCTCGTTCTCGGTCTCACACTCAGAGCAACACGGATGTTGTAAATACAGATACAGTGTGTCTCTGTGTGTGTTTGTGTGAGTGTGTGTGTGTCGTCACACTGTATTATTGAAGGCATGTGTGATTTATACACATGTGAGGTGTGATTAAGATCAGGCTGCACTGACACTATATCGAGCAATAAATTCCACAGCAGTCACTTTTAACTGCCGCACTGGTAGGAACAGATTAATTAATGACAACCTCTACTGAGAGCAGACACACACAGACTCATACACACTTAACAGCCGTGGATGAATATTCAACACAGATAAGAATATTCATGACATAACAAAATATTCACAGCAGAGTTGAACACAGTATTTTGTGTAGGACTTACTTGAGTCCCAGCGGAGATGTGCCTGGAGTTTCTGCAGCCCCTCAGAGTGGGAGTGCTGATCATTATAGAGCTGTTAATGCTTTCTTTTTTCCCACAAAAGGGTTACCGTGACGCTGTCTATCAGTGGTGTGTGGACAACAATGTGATAATAATTATGTAATCTCCCATGTGTGGCTGTGTGTGTGCTGTCATTGATGATCAGGTTATAATAGTTGTGTACACATCCACATAACACGGGGGTTGGAGGAGGGAAAATCAACATGAACACAATAGAAGGGTAACAGCACATTGGAGTCAGAACTCACTTAATCATCTATTAAAACCCCCCACACATAATAGGCTGTAAACAAATGAGTTTATTTTCTATTTTTGAAGTTTCTTTCCAGGATTAAGTAGGTATTTGCTTGAGGGAGCCCTGTGCAAAATTATTTGTTGGATGGATCTCTTTTGCCGTGTGTTGACCTCCAATTTACACTAAATGAAGACTTTTGTATATGAGCCTATAGTTTGAAAACTCTAGAGGTGTGTTGTAGTTAGGATGGGTGAAAACTACTACGAAGACATCAACGGTCTCTTCCCTGATTTGGTCCTATCCGTCTCAAGTACCTGTAGTGAAAGCGCCATGAATAAGGAATTACGAGACGTTGTTGTCTTTGCTAACAGCTGTTGAGGAGATAAATTCTTTATTTTAACACTTGCAGCTGTCTTTGCTCTTCTTCATTCCAACAAGTCCTCCAAAATTAACAATCAAAGAGGTGTCTTTTTTTTTCTTTTTCTTTTTCAACATTCATAGGCTATACATTGTGGTTTCTCTCCATAAGCGTTTCCTACAGCACCGTGTGTAATGGGCCTCAGTTGTCATGGTTACCATAATAAATACCTACACCAAATTGTTGTGATGGAATACTCATTGTCACCACAAGTTTACTTGAAATAAATGTCAAGGCTTCACAAAAACCTTTTAGGGTACTAAAAGTAGACTTGGTTAGGGTTTGAAAAGATTATAATTTTGGTTACACTGACTTAAACCAGACTCTGCTGCATCTAATACCCCTTTCCCACTGGTCAAAAAACCTGTTTAAACCCGCTAACAATCGACTTTTGGTGGCAGTGGGAAAGGCGCACCGAGCCGTGTCGACGCGTCAAACGACTCGGCAAGCGACGCGGGTTAAAATCGCCTTTAATCGGCTCGGCTCCGATCGGCTTGCAGTGGGAACGCCAGACCCGCGTCAACCCGCTAATTTACGTGATGACGCTGAGCGTTACGTGATGACGCTGAGCGTTACGTGATGACGCTGAGCGTTACGTGACGCCACGTCATCGCGCCGGTCACGTCTCATATCACGTACCAAAGCAAAGCTCTGCTCTCATTCCAGACTGGGATCAAAAGATCAAACAACACTGACCAAAAACGATTGAAAAAAAAAAGAAGCGACAGTGTGTTTAACTGACGTGTTGTGCCGCGGATGTCCGTCATCCAGGTCATCCTGGTGCTCCACAGGTCGGCCAGTCTGCCTCGTCTGCCTCGGCGGATGGACACTCCGCGGCGGGCGGACACTGTGTTTCTTGCACCGCGGATGAGAGCGGGGCGACTGGTTTATGCTCTGTCTGATCTCCCTCAGCGGGGGGTCAGACTCGGCTCATTTTGGTCAATGGGAAAGGGGCCAAATGCCGATTGTTAGCGGGTCGACCCGCGTTTAAAAAACCTGCATCGACCCCCTAATTTTAGTGGGAAAACGGCTTAAGTCAGTTTGATCGACCCATCCAACCAGTCTGACCTTTTGTACCACATCACTGCATCACTCCCCTGCTTCTGTGATTAGCCTACTACAGCTACTAGATCTCGCCTTTAAAAAATCGTATGGGCCAGGTCGTAATAATCTACTGAAAAAATAATGTTGCTTCTTATTGGAGGACAGTCTTTAGTAGTTTTGCAACTAACCAACTGTGGCATGGACATTGTGTTTCCTATCTGTTTCCTGTTCAAACCAGTCCGCACATGGACGGTTGGTGGAGACTAGAGGCTATGTGATTGATCAAGACATTGTTTTTGTTTGAAATCATGGTTTTAAAATGAAAATATGGTGATGCTGTCGTCTGGGACTGACTATTTGACTTTGACTTTGATTCAACCTACTAGCCAACCTTGTCCAGTGTAAATTAGGTATGTCGTGGTGAGTGAGTAAGCAGGGCTGGTACTGTTTTCCTGCCACTGTTAGTATGTAGAAATGCACCAGTGTCTCCCAGGATAGACTGTCCAGTTACAGTAATTTAATGACCATCATTTCTTGTCCCCCTCTACGATAACTGTCCTTTCATGCAGCCTTATTTCACACAGCTATTAACACTTCTTCCCTCAATTCATGTGAAAACCCTGTGAAGCCACGATACAAGGGTATGGGGTACTTTTCTGGGGAAAACAGAAATCTATCTTAATGAATACATGAAGCAAAATATAGTCATTGTCAGATTGTCTGATAGTCTGACAGCAGTCCACAGGATCTTTCTCTCCTTATGACAACAGTCTCACAGAGTTCAAATAAGGTTCCTCTGACTGACTAAAAGTAAAAGAAAGTGCACAGACTAAATGTGTTTGTGGTGGCAAAATCTTTTAAGATTAATGTGATTTCATTGTTCAGATTAGCTCATTTAACAAACCACTGACACCTTTTTGGTCTAGGTTGCTGAGTTTGATCTGATGACATTCAGACTTCCCTTGAAATTTTCATAGTTTTACTTCACACCTCGGCTTTCCCTTACACAGTTACTGCCCTTTCACTTCCTTCTTTGCATTCCCTAGAATCTCAGTAGTCTCATACAAGTGTGTGCACATAAACTAAAGTGTAAAGAACAGATAAACTGATAAAAGCTCTACCAAACTTTTAAAACTCACACAAAACATTAGTTTTCATCCTTCTACAGGAATCTGAGCTTTAAAAAAAAAAAAAAAAAAAAAAAATCATAAGAAGCCGGCATAGATGAAAACAGACTCATAAAATTTCATGAGAAAACAACCTCAGCAGACATTTATAGCAATAAAAATACCAGACTTATCTGTCACCGCCATAAAATACAGCAAGACCAACTTCAGCCATTTACAGTCAGCTGAATATAGTTAGACTTTCAGATAAGCAATTTGATATGAGGTGTTTCGATTGCCTTTTGACTTGTTTTTCAGCTTTAGTGATTAGATATTGTCCTTTACATGAATTCCTACCATGATCTTGCTGTATTTATTTTTCTGGCATGCTGTTTGGCTTCAAGATGAAAATGCAAACCGGTAAACCTTGAAAAGATTACAGGAACTGAGGTGAAACCCATAAAACATCATGTAAAGAAACCTTTGGCTCTTTCGAGATAGCTTCTCACTCTGGTTTCGCCTACACCGACACCGACACACACACACACACACACACACACACACACACACACACACACACACACACACACACACACACACACACACACACACAGATGTGAGGCATCATTTTCTGGGATCCCCTTATTGAAAGAGTACTTGTCCACACAGTGGGTTGTTCTAATGAAGGCGGCAGCCGTGGGACAGCCCCACAGTTTATTGAAACACATTAAAAGACATTATGAAAAGCAGTAGATGATGTGGTGGGGAGATCCAAAGATGGGTGTTTTGCTGACTAAAAGAACTATTGTTGTCTGTCGCCCACACTCACCTTTTTAATTGACAACACTTTACCATGTTATTTAATGACTTATCTTGTTCTTCCTTGTGGAATTTCCCTGAATCAATGGCGTAAGTGCTGTTTGAAATATAGAAAAATAAATTACCTAAACAAAATATGCATTTCAACAAATGAGTATCTAATAACATAGTAACTCCGATTTTTGTTTTGTTTGCCTCCAAAGGAGCTGTTGAAAACAGTGTCCAGAAGTTTGATCATTAGTAGCCTACTGCAATTGGACTGCAGGGAGCTGAAGTCATGTGGTCGTGTTCATGTTAGCCTTAGTTCCTCTAGCTTCAGTAGCCTATCTCAGTGTAATCTCTCGTTTAGCATCTCTTTTATCTCTCTTTTTGAATAAAAAAAGAATAAACTTAGAAATTAGAAATCCAGCCATCAACTCACAATTTAGACAACTCTGGAGTTAGGCTACTTGAAGTTCTTTCTGGCAAGACAGAGACCAAATCAATATTACTGTAAGTATCCAATCAAACTTCTCATGGGAATATTTTGATTCACTCTGCTGCAGCCTAATGAAAAAATAACCATATTCACAGGCCACTCACAGTAATGTAGACTAATGCTGCTTGTTGAAATGGAATTGAATTAAACATTGATCCCTATCAGGATACCTCTCAGGATTGGTTTTACTCTTTCCTCTTAAATGGGTCTTAGCTACAGAACAGCAGCCATTTTGTTCCAGGACACGGAATAACCAAATCTTCCTTCACCATCACCATTATGTAAGACTCCCGCCTCTACAAACAGTGACATTGGCCAGGGCGAAACTGCTTCTACAGTCTGAGCCTCCTCAGTCATCTCTCATTCATGGAATGGGATCATTTCAAGGTACAAAATACAGATCTTTGACACTTTAATGTAAACTAAAGGCTAACTGTTCCATTGCAAATGAGAAATTGCTTGCACCCTGACTAAAAGATAAACAAATTAATCTCTATATAATATATGGGTGGGAACCATGTGGTTCACTGTGATCATCTCAGTATCCTATTTCCCAGACTAAGCTCAGGATGGTATCCAAAATGGGAGGGTGCAAAGAAAAATCATTCATCTTGGTTTCAGCTCTGGGGGCTCAAAGGTTCCAAGACCTCGACTGTAGTAAACAAAGTCACACAACTATTCTACCTGTTGGCACAGGAGGACAGCTTGAAATATAGCACAATAATCCCATTATGGTGAGTTGAGTTTGCTTCCAGTCAGTCAGGTTGTGGGTATTCCCCTCATTCCTCCAGGATTAGATTAAATTCTTCTTATCTCTGTATATGTATTGTCAGCTTGCCCCAGGGTTTTATTCATAGACAGTAAATGATAGTGTGGTAGGCTGAAGGCCAATTTTGCCTTTATATAATTATGTCGAAATTATGTTTTAAAATGTGCTTCCTAAGAATGGTGCACAGTGGCACAGGTTGCTGAGCCTTATAAATAAACCTGAGTCATGTTGGTTGACTTCTAACTAAAATAAGACTTGTTCATCTTTCTATGTAAATTGACAGAAAAATGGGGATTTCATTGGCAGAATTCCGTCTCATAAACAACCTGGTCTGTCTTTTCTCTAAGAACGTATGAATGAAGGGGAATCACACTGCAGGGTCTTCCCGTGTTGTAAATCAAACGGTCTAACCTCACCTTCCCCCAAAAATAAAAGCTTAAGTAGAATATAAATCCTGACTTAACTTGAACTTCATCTTAAAGTCTGATGGGCTGTTTTAACATGAGCTTTTCATCTTCGCTGAACTTTGTGTCATGATGAATTGCAGCTCTTTCTGTGGCTCTGTGTGTGTGTGAGAGAGAGCATATGTGTGTCAAATGATCCACAGTGTGGGAATTCCCCTCTTATCAGTCGGTCTGGTCTGGAATCTCTCTTTAGCACTAATGTTTGTTTGGGTTTGGGGAGATCAGAAAGGGAAATGGAGGAAAAGAAGAAGGGGAAGAGAAACAGAGACTAAAAAAGAAAGCATGTGAAATTAAAATATCACATGCATGCCTTCATCTTTCATCTCATCTGTGATCTGTCTCCCTAATCTCTTCATCCAAATCATTTCAATTAACAGAGTTATTTCACAACTTTGAGATCTGCTCCTCTCTTGCGAGTTGTATTTTTCTATTGAGTCCTGACTTTGAATTAGTGGCTAATAAAGCCTCTTGGGGCTTTTCAAACAGCCCCCACACTGAAATGGACACAGCACAAAGTGTCCCATTGAGATGTGTGAGGGCCCAGGGTGCCTTGTCCAACAACAAGCCCTTATTCTACAACAGACGAACTGAGGCTTAACATACTTGTAGTAGGAGGTTTGTCAGTGTCTTGATTGTGAAGCAAAGAAAGTAGCCTTCAGAAATGATTTGGTGAAAGGGAATTAAAAAAAAAAAAAAAAAAGCTTGTCTTGAGGCTTACAACAACACTTCCCAGTGAAAAAGGGAACCATGTAGTTTAAAGAGGCTGGGCCTAAATCTTACTTTGTGATCTTGTGAGTGGCTGGATCAAAGGAGTACTTACTGTATGTCAGTACAGTGAGACTTTTTAGGTAATTCCAGGCACAAAATTATCATGGGATTTTACGTGTATCACACTTTTACCACAGTTTCTCTTGTTATCACGTGAAAATGTTGTAAAGCGTACTGTACAGGTTTCAAACATACATTACACATGTGCTTGTAGGCTACATACCACATGATCGTGATGATCATGGAGAGCTTTTCACCCGGGAGCGGTCACATGGGATTTTCCATACAAAGCTAAAAATAAATTAAACTCAGTACAGAAGTTCTAAAAGTTCTGTGGATAAAGATCAGAACAGCTACTGAACTCATATATCAACAGATCTACATCTATGACAACTCATGAAAGCTATCAGCCAAATAAAACTGTGTGATGTGCCTGAAAGCTCCACAAAGAGTTAGATCAGTTGACATAAAAGCCAAACTAATATCATTACAGCTTATGTGTATATTTTATATTTGCTTGTTGGCAAACATCAGATTGGATCATCTATAGAGAGCTGTAAATAAGGTTTGCTGTAGGCTTTACTGCCATGTAGACACTATGGACTCTATACAGCTGCTTTTGGTTAGGTCTCTGTGGTTTGTTTTCACAGCACACATCCCTGTGTTAGGTCAAATGTGTCATTAATTAATTGACACATTAGGTTTTGATCTGAAACATAATTACGCTGATGATGATTGAAGTTAATCTCAGCTTCTGGTGCTTATTCACGGTTCTGTTTTGATGTCAGTCATATGAGCATGCAGCTGACCTGGATGCTGAGTGACCTTGATCTGATATCATATGAGTGGAGGAGCTGCTGATCTGTCCATTTCTCAATGATCTCATTCATTGAGGGATGACTTGTCCATCCCATTATGGCCCCTGTCACGAGTGTTGTTTACCACAGTATGGTCTTGGTGCTTCTTCATTGCTAAATCTCACTTTCAGTACATGAATTCACTGATGAGGTCATTGCTGATGATTGATGACCCAGCAAATGGACTGGAAATAACAAGGCTGTTATTTGGATGAACCACATACAGGATCCACAGGCTGTCTCTCTGAGATAATAGCTCTTTCTATACTCTATACTCTATATAATCCATTTTAACTCCCTATACTGATATTAACTAATTAATCATTAGTTTGCAGTAATACCCCTAAAATCCCCTTAGAAAGCTTAATCTGGAGCCTCTGTGCGTCCTCTGTATCACTGTCTCCCGGCCATCTGTTTTCAGGCTGTGTGTGTTTCTGTCTTGTCAGCAGAGTCTCTTCCTACCAAAGACATTAGTGGATTAACAGTCTCTCACACAAGGTGTCCCCACATAATTCAAGGGTGTGGACATGGAGTTTTCCAAAAGGATCTCATGGGAAGCAGATAAAGAAAATAATCTCTTAAAGAAATAATAACAATAGTCCTGTGACAAGAACGCTGTTTGCAAGCTGCTGGATAAAAAGAAAAATAAGAAGAAAAAAGTAGAAATAAAGGCAAAAAAAGAAGCAGGCTCAAACCCAAGCAGCCTTATTCCCAGAAGACATTTACATAGAAGACTGACATTCAGCATTTACATCTTGCACATCTCTCTTCATGTGGTGCAGCTGCAAGGTTTGAAAAAAACAATGTGTCACCATAATGTAAGATGCAGCTCTGACTCAACTCACTGAAAGCACGGTGGAGATGTTAAAACACTTTGAGATTAAATCCATTTAGGTTTACATACGTGTGGATTAAATGTGTGGCTCGCTAGAGTCACAGTCTAAAACAAGTAGATTTGTTAACTTAACAATATAAGCCATATGGTGGTTATAAAGTCACACCTGTGTGATAGCAATGTTTCAAACAAACTCAACTGAAATACTCCATCTGCATCTTTCATGTTTATAACTGATGGAAAGAATCACACCACGCCACGTAATTGTTGTTTTGTTTTTCTGTGTCACCAGTTTGTTGTTGTGTGGGCACTGTATCAGACTTCCTCTGCACCTGACAAACAGAGAGGTGTGACTATTTATATACAGATGTGTGTATGCATATACTTGTGTACAGCAGGATGTTACATGTTACTCATAGTTAATCTTTCCATTAAGTACCAAATGTCGCCTGACTTCAAATCTATTAATAGTTCCTCTTTGTATTTCACATGAGGTTTTTGTGTGTCTATCTCCAGCAAGTGCACGCATGCACACACGTAAGCTGAGACAACTGAAGGACGGTCACAGTTTTGACTTGGCTCTGTGCTCAAAGGGCTGAAAGCCATCTGCACAGTTATGTTGTCATTAGTAGCACACTTGTATCAGATATCAAAGGGCTGAAGAGCTTCCTGGTGAAGGCTCACTGTTTACAATGTTGCTACTGCTAGACAGCAAGCGGTGTTTTTAAACATGACTACTGATGCAGTGGACTTATGACTGCAGTAAGAAGGACACAAGATATATGAAAGTTTAAAATGCTGCACTTGCATCATAAATACAAAGTTACATTCAAAAGGTTGTTCTTCAAACGTTGGCTGTAATTAAACAGTTGTTTCACTTTATGAATTTAGCATTATTTACTCACCAAGAGTTGTCTCTAATGGAAAGGAACGTAACTGTAACTTCGAGGCTGTTCTGAAGAAATAGTGCTGCTCACTACCTCCTGTTTTGTAAACGCAACTTTGACTCAAAACACCACAGATTAAACTATTTTATTGATGGAAAAAAGTAGAGTAATCAAAATCTATTTAATTGTATTTGCTAGATGATTTTTGTGGATATCATATGTGTAAGTGTCGTCCTTTTTGGGTAGGCAAATGAGTGAAGTGGTCAGACCTCCACCATTGGTCAAATTAAAGCAGAAGTAAGTGGTCCGGTCGTTTTCGCTAATGCTGCGTTCCAGGCAGGCTTTTGAAATCGTAAATTACAGCTTCAAGTCACAACTTACGACTTTGTAGCGTTCCAGGCAACCCACTCGTGTTTTTCCGACCTGTTTTACCGGTGAAAGTCACTATAACGGCCACTCGTAACTTCCGACCGGTGAACTCGTACCAGATCGAACTGGTACGACTTCACGGTCGGAAAAATACGAGTTTCCTTGAACGCACCATAACAGTCCTCGTCCCTACGTCACCACATTCACGGCGTCCCTTGGCTGCACACACAGCCCTGCATGCCGTTCTCTCTCCTCATTGGATAAAAACTGTAGGATACAATAAATGTTTTCTCCTCGGCTCAGAGCAGAGCAGAGTGACTGACAGACCCGTGTTTCAGACCAAACACTCTATGTAAGTGATTGCTGTCGGAAGATACAACTATTTAAGACTTAGATTAACACAAATATATCACTTACTTCTGCTTTAAGTCCATGTAACTCAACTTTCAATATGAATTGGTGCGAATAGTTACTATTAAGGGGTCATGTACTGTAAGTAGCCTATTGCCAAATTAGTCAGTTTGTCACTAGATTAATGGGCCACGTCACTATTTTAAATGTGTTCCACTATCTGGCTAGACTAAACACAAAACAAAACAAAATAGCAACAGCTTTATTGGAAACAAGGCTGCAATAAAATATTTAATATGTGAGCAGAGAGTAGGAGATAATAAGATAACAAGCTGAAACCAGCAGACAGCAGCATACAAACACAACATTAGGCTTTCTGTTGTTTACAGTGGTTTAACAACACTATCGCCCTTCATTTCACACTTTGACATGTAAGTCCGGCTGTATACTAGGCTTTGACGTAATGGTTTTTAACGCCTACGCCACCAACTATCAGCTGCTATACCCACATTAGGACTTGCATCACCTATTATATATATAGCTAGTTAATTTAAGAAAGTATTTTTAATAAGAAAAGTGAGTTCACGAAAATTTTCTGGAAAAGAAAATGGGTAAAACAGAAGGAAACTAGGAAACAGGTTGTGGATGACACCTGAGATGCTGTGAATGAACTGGAATTATTTTTGTGTGAACAGATGTTGCCTCCTGAGGGAGACATAATTTGCTAAGGTGGTGGATGGGAAAGCCATAAACATCAGAAACCGGACTGGGAAATGAATGTGCGCATTTGAACAATGCATTAGGATGCACCAGGTCCGAACACTGAGTCGTGGGAAGGGAAAGGGCCCGATCAAACTGATGCAAATGACTCAGGGATGCTTGTTCCTGAGAGGAAACGTGTGTTAGCTAAGAAACCCTTCAAAAGCAAAAACCTACCCACTCACACAGACCTTGGCTTGCGGCCTAGGCTGGAATTCATGCAAGGAAAGAGCATTACAATGGTCCCCCTCACAAACGCTCTCTCACACACACACACCACACACTGAAGGGGGGCTGGGGAGAGAGAAAGCTCTTGAGAAAACAGAAGTTACTAATTAGGTAAAATTGTCCCACAGCAGTAGATGTCTGGCTAAATTCTTCCTCTCCCTTCCTCTCTTCTCTCATCTGTCTCCCTCCAGATGTTTAACTTCCTGATGCATTGACTTTGGTTTTAGTGCTGTTTCATGCTCTGTTCTCACAGCAGGAGATATCGTGCCTGATCATTAGTGAGGATGAATAATGAGCCCAGCTGAAACACCAAAGACAGAGAAGAAAGACGCTACAAAAAGAGAGATAAAGGCTGCCTATAGACCAGCAATCGGAAATAATTGTCTATAGGAGACCCCGATTGGATATTTAATTTCACTGTATGCTCTTTTCAACAAAATGTCTTGAGAGGAATAAACACCCCAGTCCCAGACAAACTGATTTAAGTGTGAGCCTAAATCTAATTTGGTTAGTTGAGCTACTGTAGCTTCATTACTGTAGTTACAGGTAGCATTTGTGCCTGTTCAGTATCAGCTGTGAGGGATCTGACCCACTATTTGTTGACTATAAGGAAGTTTGTACTTCCCCAGCCCCAAGACAATTTCCATTTGTTGACATTATATTGTATTTGCAGGACTCATCAATTATTCCTCACTCTCAAATCATTCTACTGTTACTGCATATAGTATCAAAGTTGTTTTCAAACTGTTGGTTGCCTGAGTATTTTTCTACACAACATATCCAAATCCATCTGAACTTACTTTGTTTTACTTTTCTATGAATGACTGTGGTGACAACGCTGTCTTTGTCCTGGGAAGTATCAGTCTTTACTTTCTATCATCTACAGTCACCAAGTGCATATTTGAGATCTTTTTACTGGTTCTCATTTTACAACCAACAGGATAATCATGGAAAATTGTCCACCAGAGACACAGTTTTTGGCCAACTCAAGGGTTTTTCTAGTTTTAGTTTTAGTTTTAGTTTTAGTTTTAGTTTTAGTTTTAGTTTTAGTTTTAGTTTTAGTGTTACCTTATGTTATCTCCCTGTGGCTGATGAAATTGGCAAGTTACTTCAGAAACTACTGCAAATTAGAATTGGTAATTCTTCCACGGTTACAAATGCAAACTGCATCATGTGCCACGATATAATGGAAAGCTTGACAGGCGTTGCAGCTGTAACTAAAGGGCCGGCCAGGCTTTTCTCCTTTAAAAACTCTCCTGACTGAATATTCTTCAGGGAAAAGATGATATTAAACAGGACTGATGGCAGGCAGCTCACAAAACAATCTCACCACCGAAGCATGGTTCACAGTGAGACATGTAGCCTGACCAAACCTGTCAGGTCATTCTTTTTCTTTAACACTATTTTCATTTTAACGTGTGACTGGCTGTATTCAAATCTCAGTAATATTGGGTACACTCGCTTCCTTTAGATCAAATTATCAGTTTAAATGACCCCAAAATAAGGTGAGAACCAACTTCACTTTCTTTTCCGAATCCCTGATGTGTTGTGTGATTCATTCGCACAACAATCCTGCTAATCCCTCACCTTGTGACACACTGAGTCCCACATCAACATTGCCTATTAATGTTGTAATCAACAAGAGACCAAAGCCCAGGAATAAGCAAGTGAGAAAATCTCATGATATATGAGCTATCATGTGAATATTAAGCTTTCAAGTTTATCAGTATAATTTGATCTCAATCAACGGTAAAACATCACCTTCAAAATTCCTGTAATAATCCTTAAAAGACTCACTAGTTTGGTTCCTAATTATATCTCTGACTTACACAATGATCATAATGCGATCAGACATCATCGGGCCTGACATCATCGGGCCTGGTCTGGTGAGAGTAGGCTACTTCCCGTTACTGTGCTCCTGATCTCTGGAACAATCATTTCCATATTCAAAAGCCAATTCAGAGTTTACCGTACCTATTCTCTGAGACATATGGTGAGTGTGTCTGTGTGTGTGGCTGTTGTTGTCTCTGTCTGTGTAGCTTCAAGACAATACTTGATTATTGTACAGTTTGTCACGTTTGTCACATGTATAGCAGGGGTTTCTGTTTGGTTGTATTGATGTTTTGGGATATTATATGTATATATATATATATACTGTATTGCATAATTTGTCTCTCAAAGTAAAACACGGTTATGTCGATCTGTAATTGAATGTCCCTTTGCCTCTGAAACGTGGAGAGAAAATCTCAGTCTGGCAGCACCGGGGTGGATGACATTTTCCTTTGTGCTTTTAATGGGAAACAGAGGGAGAATCGTAAAAGGAAACACACATTTCCTGTAGGGGCTGCTCTGTGACGTACATAAGTGTGTGTGTGATGCACTCCTTGTAGTCTTAGCAGGCAGGAATGTGACATCAGCGGCAGGATCCCTTATAAATGACTGGCCACAGCCAACACAAACACACATGAGAGCCAGAAAAAGATGTGGCCAGGGGTCAGCGAAACAGTAACTGGAGGAAGGGAAGGGATGGACATCCCCTCCTCCGAGTCGCCTTTTCCATTTCCATGCCACCCACTCTGCCTTGCCTCACATTTCCTCCTTCAAAGATTTTAAAGTATCACCACAGTAATGATGTTTTCTTTCCCGTAAATATGAGGGGGAAAAAACAAGGCCACAAAGTAAGCCATCCTTAGAGGGAACATAATCACTTCGAGCATTCTTTAAACAACTGTTCACTGTAACTCTATTACAGGACAAAGTAGTGTGGAAATGTGAGCCACACACTCTTACGCACACTTCCCCACAGCAAACACACAAACTCTAGCGCTCACTCACAAAGCCAACACTCGTTTTCCCCCCATGTGAGAGGTGAATACAGCAGAAAACCAACACGTGTAGGTGGACAATGATAAAGGACTCTGTGACTGTGGTAATATAATACAACACAAAACATGTGATTTATAATGGCTATAAAAGGAATCCCATGCTCGAGTCGAGTGTACTTTTTCAATGAATTTCCCGTGAAGAGAATAGATAATTATCCTTCTCTAGATCTTCTATCTTTTTTTTTAACTACAGTGTATTTCTGGCCACAGGTGTATCCTTCGACAGGAAATGATTTCAGATCAGGGAGTGGGTGGTCGACTTCACTGTGTAAATAAATGATATCATATCACATCTTAGGCCATTATTTCCTTATTAATATAAGTATGAGCATATCTTGTGGTTAACATTCAACTTTAAGTAAAAGATAAATAAGAGTTTAAAGCACAGCATTTCTCTCAATCCTTGAATCATCCTTTCTTTCACTGTGGGAGCACCTATTACAACACCACTGAGGAAAAGAGGAGTGAGGTTTTTTGGCATCTCAGAGTAATTATCCACATATATCTCCATCTTTTTCTGTAATATGAAACAGAGGAATACTTACGATCAGCACTGTTATAACTAGAAGTATCTCATTGCCAACAAACTGTGACAGAGATGAAGCCTTTCAGATGAAGCCAAGTTCAGACTTCAGTGATTAGGAGTTAGATCTTGGCAAGTTGAACTCAGAAGTTGAACTCCTGTGGACAGGAGGTATTTGCAATTGGAGCAGCAGGGTTCTTGCTATCAGCAGCTCAGCTCTGCTCAGCTCATCTCTGCTGGTAATTACTCATCAACACAACAACCTGACTGCACAGGGACAGGATAAGCTTAACTTCAAGGTCCACAAACAGACTTCCTCAGGAAAAAGGTTTATTTGACAGTGGCTACAGTTAAAGATATCCAATATACTGTATAGGATATATTCTGAAAAATAGAGTCCACAAATGCCGTTGATAAACTCACAGTGGTGAATTTCCAAAAGGCTTGCTGAGGTAAGATTGTTCTCCAGGGATGACAAGTGGGTCCTCTCCAAAAACACCAAAGCAAATTTCTAAAACATGCAGTATAAGAAGGCAGCATCTTTGAGATCTATATGGTTATTTTCTTACTTGGAAAAACATCAAAACATATTAGTGAATTAAAGCAGAAGTAAGCGATCTGGTCGTTTTGGCTAACTTCCTGTCAGCCGATGGAGTTAGCAGTCCCCACCCTCGTCCCTACGTCACCACATGCACGCGCATCCCTTGGTTGCACACACAGAGAGGACCGCCCCTTTATGCCGTTCTCTCTCCTCATTGGATAAAGGTTGTAGGATACAAGGAAAGTTTTCTTCTCGGCTTATAGCAGAGCAGAGTGACTGACAGACCCGTGTTTCGGACCAAACACTCTATATAAGTGATTGCTGTCGTAAGGTATATCTATTTAAGACTTATATTAACACAAACATTCCGCTTACTTCTGCTTTAATATGATAACAGTCCTAGGATGGCAGCTGTTACAGCTTTGGCGCTGGCTCATATTCTCCCCCATCACTGCAGTGATAATAATAAATAAGGAACAGGAACACAATCTCTTCTTGGCTGGATGTGGACATATCTGCAAGAACATGTACAGAGAAGAATGCATATTGAATCTTATTCATGGTGCAACAATCAGAAAAACGTGTTTTGAACTAGTAAAATTCATTCTCAAGTCAGAACAAAGAAACAGAAAGTCTGCAAACATTTTGATTGAAAACTTGACCAGTTTCCCAGAATTAAATGTTTGGTTGTTGATGAGAATCTTTTATTCAGTGGTGCTAATTCACTTTTTTTTTTTTTTGCTAACATTTAATTTTCAAAGGTTATCAACAATCAATGAAACGGGAAATACAGCACATCGTCTTTACAGCATCTGCGTTGTCTCCACATTCCGACATGAACATCCCAAAGTCCAGAGAGCAACTTCCCACTTTGGAAGAGGAGGAGAAGCATGTGCAGCACAAGCCAGAGCCAATGTGGCCCGGCCTATCCAGACATGTTCAGACATGTCAAAGTCCTACTCAAACTCCCACATGATGTGGAATCTCTTTGTAGTGACAAAATGAGCTAATTTCAAGCAACAGAGTCGGAAAACTCTCTTAATCGCTTTGTTAATCATCGGACATGATGATAATTTGAACAATAAGAGAGGGCAGGAAGAAGGAAAATGACTTTGCCAAAAGGGGCTGAACAAGAAAGCAGTCATCTCACTGAAAACAGATGGTGCGTGTTGCCATTTAGTTTACTGTTGAGGAGATAGTTTGATGCTGAATAGCGGTAAACTGTAGGCTACTTTCTCTTTATTGCACAGTGTTAAGATGATAAAATAATATTTCCAATTCTTATCAAATAAACCCAAGTTCATTTTGTAATTAGAAATGTTTGATTTTTAATAGTGTGTATCTTATGGTTTCTTCATAAAACTGTGAATTATAAAAGCACAATTCGAATACATAATGACAAACTCTAAGATGCTCCTAATTGTAAACTCTCATTTTGAGGTTTTTGATAACCTTGTTGATAAAGATATTGTTTCTATCTCTTCTCTTTAGTCTTATTCCAGACAGCTACTTGAAGTGGATTTTTCCCGTCCAACCAGATGCTGCTCGGCAAACAGAGGAGCTTTAATAAACAGAATATGGACAGTTACTGTTAATGTATTACATCATGCTATAAAAGGGAAGAAGATAAAGCAACATTTACGTCACAGATTAAATCACAGATTGCTGCTACTTTGAACATCATCAGTATGTAGAGATCATAATCTCTCTTATTAAATGATAATTCCACAATATTTCGAACTCAAAATTATATTCATCTGTTTGTCAATTGGTTCTGTTATGATACTATACTGAGCATCAAACCAATAGTAAGATTATGACCATACAAGGCAAGGCAAGGCAAGGCAATTTTATTTGTATAGCCCGTTTTTACAAACAGTTTGTCTCAGGGCTTTACATGGCATCGTAACAACATCCTCTGTCCTTAGACCCTCACATCGACTGAGGAAAACTTCCATTGTAAGCATCCACCACAATTTACAGACCAATGTACTACCTCAACCCTTACCTAACCTACTACTTAGGCTATATGTACACATGGTTTTCCTGTGCAATGAGGTATTTCTAAAAATAGTTTGGACACACTGACTTTCAGTTTTAGCTGTGAATAAAAGTGGTAGGCGATACTGTGCTGTTTGTTTTTTAACCAAACCTGTGATCCACTCATCACTTGTCTGTCTTGTCCTACTTGGGTTCGCAATTCTGCCACAACCAACATCTACTAAAGACAATACCCAAGTTAATTTGACAAATAACATGAGCATCTCTAAAATTCTTGATTGATCAGATAGAATCTGTAATATGAAGAGAGACAACAGTTCATTTCTGTCTTGTACACACAAACTTTTTATCTCTCCGTCTAATGGGCCACAAATCAGCACAAAACCATCTGGCTCTGCTTGTCTCCCTCTCTGCATCTCTTCCATCATCACGCCAACATGTATGACATCACCATCATTTTTAATTGATTGAAACATTCCTTGGCATGCATGTCATACCTCTCTCTTACTCTGCCCTAGTAATGTCTCTCATGTAGGCCTATGTGATTAGGTTACACCCTAAGACTGCCTTATAGAAAGTCATTATTTTCATATTTCATCATCAGCGCTCAGTTGAAGACAAGCATGTAGCGACATACTGTATAAAGAAGCAGCAGTTTAGGACGTGTGTTATTGATCTGTAACAAGCATTATTAAATTATTATTAAATTAGATAGAAAGGCATTTAAAAGTGAAGACTCCCTTTTACACCTCTCAAGTAATAACTGGCTGAGAGGAGAGGCGAGAATGTCTCACACCGCAATTAAAGATGTGGAATCAGCACATTTTGGCCTCAGAGTCACATCAAAGCTGCTGCTGCTGCTGCCCCAGATTCCAGCCTGTAATCAGGGGGGAAATTTGACAACATTTCTGTCCCTCTCTGTCTCCATGGGGTTTCTATGGGTAGCTGCCAATCTTTTTTTTTTTTTTTTCATTCATACACACAACATAAAAAGGCCACTAACAAGGCTGTGTTGACTCTCATTACCTCTCTGCCTGTGTCCATTGGCAAAAAATAGCAGTCCTGTATCATAACAACAGCTGAGACTATGGCAACGAGCCAGGCTGTACGTATATGTGCATGTATTTGCCAGGCAACCGGTGCTGTGTGCTGGTTGGTGTGGGCCTACTTTGTTTGTGACTCAGATGTGATTTTCGACAAAATGTGAAGCACGTGTCTGTATTGTGCACATGCTTGAAATCATGTATTGATGTATGTTTGCATCCATGTACTTGCCGTCAGTGTGTTATATGCTTGTTGCCAGCTGTGTGTGTCATCACTGGAGACACATTCTGCAGCATGAGTTAACACAGACTTCTTCACAGTCTTGACTACTGCAAGGACATATTTGTTTCTGTGGACAGATTTCGTCACTGGGCTAATGTGACAACCAAATATAAGATACAGTCACAAAACTTTACAGGTATGTGAAGTTGACAGTACAGTTGACATCACAATGAAGGATTACGACAATGGTTAACATCCGACCATGTGTACTGATAACGTAGTAGTGACGAAGTGCTCATGTATCAATATCTCTACTGATTACTTATGGATTAGCACCACCGTGTTGACGGGCGTCATGGCTGGTGTGATACCATCGAGAGACGGTCTCTAGTCCTCGCATACCTCTGCCTTCTCACTCCCAGTCATGACGTCTTCTGCCTGCTCTTGGTTTCTATGGTTGTTGATTATTGTTGTGTAATTAACAGCCAAACTACTGAGTGTATTTGTTGGTATGAAAAATTGTGGCAATGTCTTACACTGATAATTCAACATGCTTGACTCATTTCAAAGAATTTTGACATCACACCCTCCAACTATGTCCCATTTTATCTGTCTGTCAGCTGATACTGCATGTAGATTCAGACATCTATGCACCGGCTAGATTCAGACAGAAAAGAAAGAACAACATCTCTCTACCCACATCTCTTTTTAATATATCTGTTCCCATTTTTTTTTTAAAAAGCAGCAGTCTCAGTTTTTCTTGTAATGTATTTCACAAGATGTTGGAAACGCTAACATCTATTTAGGCCACTAAAAGAGTGCTCATTGTCATGTTCACTAAAACAGCTAGACTACGAAGAGCTTTACGCACCCATCTCATTGTAGTCACTAAATATCAGTGACGACACTCAGGCTCCAGCAACAATAATACAAAGAACACATTTATTGTGCAACTTCTTTATGGTAGATTCTAATGATCATATTATGGAGAAATTAATCATAATGACCCTGAGGCACATACAAAAGTTGCTCCTCCAGATCTTGTTTCTTCACCTCCAGTTGATCTTTCTCCACTTCCAATTTGATCCTCTCCTCCTCCTCCAGCAGTTGCTTCTCTTTTTCTTCTCTTGCTACAGCACTTGGTTCAACTTCTGCAGGATTTTGTTTTCCTGCACCTCTTTCTCCTGCTCCTTGAGGAGCTATTTGTCTTCTCCTTCTCCTTCAGGAGTTGATTTTCTTCCTGCAGGTTTTTCTCCCTCTCCCTCAGGCCTTGGTTATCTGCCTGCACTTTCTTCTCCTCCTCCTTCAGGACAAGGTTCACCGTCTACAGTTGTCTCTCATTCTCCTCCAGAGCCTGAATTTCTGCCTCGAGTCTTCTCTCCTCCTCCTTCTGTTCTTGGTTCTCTGCCTGCATATTTTCTTCCTCCTCCTTCAGTACTTGGTTCTCTGCCTGCCGTTTTTCATTCACCTCCTCCAGCGCTTGAATCTCCCTCAGCAGGTCTTCCCTCTCCTCCTCCACGTCTTTTACGCTCCTCTTCCAGGTGTCTTCTATCTTGCCAGCTCAGCCATCAACTCTTCCACCAGATGGTTTCCATGCTCTTGTCTCTCTGGTTTATATGAGGTCTTTATGAGCTTGTAGAGGAGAGCCTTATTGTCTTTCATGAGGTCCTGGATGCGTCTGCGACTGTCCCTCTGCTTGACCTTCTCCATCATCTCCTTCATGGTCTCCCCTACCTGCAGTATTTTATGCTCCTTTTCAGGTTGCATGTACTTTGTTTCCAACTCCTTCTTCTTGTTCTCTGTTACTTCTATTATCTGCATCAAGGACATTGTTCTCCTTGCAAGCTCTCTGCTCTCAGTTTCTTGTTTCCTGTCTCCTGGAATCTCTTTGGCTCTTGCTGAGCTTGCACTGGAGTTCATTTTTCTCACGCATGAGCTGCTGGATTTGAGCTTCTTGCTCTTTAGCTACACCTTCATTTCCTCTTGCTCCTTGTTTCGGTGAGCTTGAGGTGGTTTTCGGGTATGATGTGGTTGGCCCTGATGGTTAACCTGTGCAAAGCTCACCCTTCTTGGCTTGTATTGTCTTTGCACAGAAATTGCTCTGGAGTTTTGTCAATTAACAGGAAGAAACTGTGAATGGTGGGCTCAACATCCTAGTCCTACTGTGCACCAAAAAGTAGACTATATCCTAAGCATGTGTAGCAGCAGAGCCACGTAAATGAAAATAAAGCAAAAACTAGGGAAAATAATATTTGGCCACTGAAAGGAAAATTGTAAGGATTTACCTAAAAGAGGGTCTATTATCCACCAATTCTAAATAATGAAAAGGGCTATTTAGTGTTTTTCATTTTTTTATATCTGTACTAAAGCTATAAGGAATTAATAGCCTTTGGCCTGCAGACAGTGTTTACTTAATGAGGTTTTTGTTGCTATATAGCTATATATATGCTATATAGAAACTGTGATGAGGAACTCACTCTGAAATGTGAGAAAATGTGACTGCTCAAGGGTGCAGCTAAATGAGAACAGGGTCATGTTTACAAGCTTCTCTTTTGTAAAGAACAGAGAGTCTAGTCGACTAGTAAGAGCAAGTTGATCCAGTTTTGGATGCAACCTTGTCTTATGAAACACGATAAAACATGATTACACTGGCTTACAATGGTTGTTTAGTCCATGAATGTAGTTCCCGTAGGTCACATTAATCAGAGAAGGAAATGGCAAATTCCTTTAGGACTGACCCTGCCCAGTATCTAGGACAACACACAGCAGCTACATGGTGTGGTCTATTGTCATTTGATGTACGTCAGTCAATACCTGTAGTGCATGCCTGTGTGTGCCTTCACACACTACTGCTTATCCACTTACCTACATGCACCCAGAAACCTTCACAAAAAGTAAAAGACATAGACAACACTGAAATCTGAGTCAAAGTATATGTGAGTAAGCCCTAAACAGTCACAGCATGCCCAGCTACAGTTTATAGACCTTATCAAGGTTACCTTTGTGAGTTCACCCAATTTAACATCTCCTCCTAGGCTGCCTGTCACAATGAATATGTCTAGTAGACTTGCTTCCCTTTCATTTAAAATACTTGCCAATGCATTCATGAGAGTAGAATGGTAGAAGATGAAGAATGGCATTCTTTACATCCGTCAGGAATGAAAATTACTTTTTTATTCTAGTCTGTTTGTTTGTCCCCATGATTACATGAACAATACTGAACTGATTTTGTGCTGGAGGTGTTTGATGTTGGCCTTGGCAGAGGACTTTTTATTAGTATGATTTCACTCGTACTGTCAACACAAGAATGTCATCTGCATAGACAGCATTCAAGTGCCCACCACCATAAATTCCATACGTTCTTGAGAAGCCCGACTGCCGCGTGTCAGCAGCTCTAGAAAGCTACGGGCTGAGAAGTGTCAACCTGTGACAAGTGAGTATAGGAAAGACAAAATTTCAGTGGATGAGATTTCCAATACAACAGTGGTGTGTGGATTATGGAAATACTGTCACTTAAGCAGCAGTAACAGTTACAAAGCATGAAGTGCTAAACTAATGGCATTATGGACAAGATGTCATCTAGTGAATGTCTGTATACTTTAACACAAATGAACACCATATGGGCAAAAAGCATCAGTCTGCAACAATGAGTGCAAATTTTGTTCGTTTTCAATAAACTTTATTTGTCCCATCCCCCCCAAATACATTACAATACAAAAGGTGATCGGAATTTCTTGTGTCAGACAATAACATTTACACAATAAATAAAAAACATGTATAAATAAAAAATAAATAAACAGGACATTATGTGCCAAAAAATAAAGACTCTTTCTGAATTGTAAGATGGCTTTCACAATGTTGGGTTTTTTGAAAACACGTACGTAATACTTGCATTCCAGGTCACAGTTTTTAGGATACAACTCTGGGTCGAGAAAGCAATGTAAACCTATAAGGATTACAGTACAGTACAATGGAGTACAATGTTTTCTTTTTTCCATAGATATTACTGGGATATATACTTATGATACCAGTTGTTCTAAAAGCTTATACCAGGTAGTGAGAGTGTAGTGCTAGTGGACTTACTTTTAAACTTGACGCCAAGTGTTAAAGTAAATCCCACCTGTAAAACCCATCTCGAATCTTGTTTGTATCCAGCTTGACATTCACAAAGGGCTGTTATTGCACTAAACAGACATCCCTCAGAAAGGCACTTTTATCCCTCCCCCACCCTCCCAAACCTCATATTCCAACAGTTTTGTTTACCAGCACATGCGGCGCACACACACACATTCACCTACTGTATGTGAATTTAAAACCATCTTTAAAAAAGAAGAAAAAAAAAAAAGCTTTTGGTATCTAGTTAAAAACAAATAAAATTGAACAAGTGGGTAGTAAACGGTTTTGCTTTCCAGATGAATTTACAAAGAAAAAAAAAAAAAGTGCAAAATTGTGTTGCTCCCATAGCCCCTTTAATATGCTGTGTACCACGTCAGTGAAATTTGACTATCGATACCTATTTAACAAAAAAGACAGTGATGTTGGATCAGAAGCAGCAATGACTCTCCAAACTTGAGCATCACCATCATCAAATAAGGCCAGGAATGTTATTTGTGCATGTGAGGTCAAGATCGTAGTGTGATCCTAAAGCTGGCTCATAATTGTTTTCTTAAAAAAAAAGGAAGGGGGAAAAAAAAAAACAAATGTGCGCACCATAGTCCAAAAGAGGCCAGAAACCAACCGAGGGTAGGAGGGTCTCTCTCTCTCTCACCCCAATCAAACTGCACTTCTTCCCAAAGCATCTCTGCTGTAAGATCATAGGTCCAGTGCTAGTCAACGGGATAAATGACCTTGCTGCCAAAATACTTTAGGAAAAATGGAGCCAGAAAGCATTCCAGCTGCAACAATATCCTTGTTCCGTTGCAAGCAAAGAGGACTTTTTTAGTGTTTAGATACCTTTGAGAAACCATGCCTGGGTTATCGGATATCAGGGGAAGCTGAAAGCTGCAAAGTTGGGTGGTGGTTTTAAAAGATCCAGCCAAGAAGCGTGGTATTGAGTGAGTGAGGGAGGGAAGGTAATACGGAGTTTGGGTGTTCATTTAGACATCTGCCTGTGAGGAATCCGTCATTTCAGGCCATTTAGGCGATGTCTTATTTTAGGTAGCATTACCTTCCAGGTGGATACCTTGAGGCATAAACTGGACAGGCACAAACCCTTCAGGCAGATGCTGCATTGGGCAACGTCCTGACTGCTTGATGTTCATCAAGGCTAGTCGTTTTGATATTCAGCAGCCTAAGCACCAGTTGAGACAAGAATATTGCTCAGAGGAGTTGAGCAGCCTTCCATCCGCGTCAAACTTACGGGCATCAGCCCCTCCCAGCACTGCCTTGAGAAATGATATCAACCAGTCAGGCTGCCTACGAAAAGATGTCAACCAGTCAGGTTGCCTCCAAGGCATCTGCCGCTCAGGCAGCCTAGGAGACACAGAGCTGTGCTCTCAGGCATCAGCGTGGTGTTGGAGCAGCTGCACCACATAGCGGAGTCGGTGCCGTAGCTCAGAAGTGCAGCCCATCTCATTCAGCATGCTGAGGAGATAAGTGTACGAGACGCGTTCCCGGCTGATGTAGGTGAGCAAGTACGAGTCATCAGATGACTTGCACAGGATGAGTTTGGTGTGGTCTGTGTAGAAGTTAACCTGGAAGGATCGGAAAGACAACATGAATGTCAGAAAATGATGACTCAGTACAATAATTACCAAAAAAAAAAAAAGATGATAACCGACATGTTTTTGTGAATTTGTTTACACTGTTGTCTTTTAGAAAGTATGTAGGACTGTACATATAGAGTTAAAGCACGTTCGAACCTGTAGAGTGCCATTGTTGAAGAGCATAACAAGAGCGTGGTCAGTCTTCACCCACTGGAGCAGTAGAGGAGGAGGACCAGAGACCTGTTCCTCACAATGCAGATCTCCACCCTGAAGAGACCAAAAAAGAGTTTAGTTTAGATCACAAGGTCACGTCAAACACTCTTGTAACTGCACAGGCATCTTATTTTACATTCTCAAACATTCCTCATACCTCCATGAGGTTCTGTTCCATGTAGTTGGCCATTAGCTCTACAATTTGTTTCTGGCTGCGAAGCTGCTCGGGTAGAGAGTTGGCAGGGAAACTGAAGTGTTTATTGTTGGTCAAGCAGTAGTGGACTGTCCTGGAAGAAAAACAAAAAAACACACAATTTAAAAATATGTAATTGTTTGATAGAAGATGCCATTGCTTAACATTCTCAATTAATTATGATAAAAAAATACAAAAACAGGGAATGACTAGTTGGCCATATAAAGTGGAGAGTACAGTTGGAGCACAGTTTATGTAGGCTACTTGACTTAAGTCTTGTGCAATAGTCAAGTCCATGCACTATGTAAATGTTTACATGACGCCTTAAGTAAATACTGTAATTCTTAAGGTACTTACTTGCGTTGGTCACAAAGACTGAGATGTGTTCCCTCATTGAAGAGGACGCCAATACTTTGGTTCGACAGCTGGTAGCCAAAACCGTATTTGTTTGAATAGTCGACCCATTTAGTCACCCACAGGAAGGACTGCGGTCTGGACAAACAGGGTGGGTTCCTGGTGGCTGGAGAGAGATAAAAAAAAAACATGTTGGTATGGAACCATTTTATAACTTGTAATGATATTAATCCTGAGTTTAAAAAAAAAAGGGTAGACAAAGTTCATGTTTATATTTCTGAAGTATGCAAGTCAGCATTTGCGGAAGAGCCCCACAATGTTAGGAAAGCTATGAGTTTAAAAGGAGTTGGTGCTACATGAGTCAGCAGATATTCAGAGGGTTTTAAAGAAAAAGGCTGAGGCAAGGAAAAGATCTGGGCGATTAAACTTGAATGATTCTGCATCATTCTTAATTTAATGCAACAGAATGTAAGAAATTGTTCATATTATAAGACCTAAGTGAGGCTGTTTTTTATTTAGCATGCCATTTGGCTGCTTTTCTGCTCTCCTACCTGCAGGCATGGTGGTCAGGCAGCTATTGAGGATTTTCATGGCCGATTCAGAAACAGCTGCAGGGGTCAGGACATCCTCGCATGCTGGAGAGAAAACAAGCAAAACATGAAACATAATTTTTTTTAAAAAAGTAAATAAATAAATGAATATCTTTAAAAAAAAAAAAAAAAACATGTATTCAAAGAAGCACTAAAACCTACGTTCAGTGCTGCTGGCCATGGTGCCCTTGAAGGAGCGAGAGATTGATTTCCTGGATTCCTCCTCAGCAGGAGTCTGTTCCAGAGGCACAGAGCTGACCAGCTGACCAGTAGGAGAGGGCACCTGCACAGCAACAAGAGATGAGTCAACACACATTCATGACACGACAAACCACCAAAGTGATGCAAGGGCAGAGGTTTAAAAAAAATATATATATTACTAAGAATTATTTGCATGAGCAACACTCTGCAAGTTGAAACAGCTCAGTCAGCAAAGTTGCTTTGCTCTTTTTTTAACATCTTTAACTGTTGTTGCTTCATTGGTTTTGAAAGTTAGTTCAGGTGAAACTACTTTTAGTACCACAGCTTTCTTTTGTATGCTTGCAAGTGTGCTGCACTTTTGATATGTTATTTAGTTTCATGTCATGTTAACCACAAACCCGTTTTTAGAATTACCAGTAATCTGTTTGGGAGCTTGAGAGCATGTGGGCAACAAAGAAAAGAAGGTACTTTCTACTTCGAAAAGCATGGTAGATTCAAGTACACGGTAACCATTTCCCCCGAAATTCATACTACCTGACCTAAATTGATTTGGATGTACGAAACAGTGAAATACAACCAACATACACAGGCTGTGCTACATTTCTACTCAAGTTTAAGACTTGTCTGTTGACATACTGAAGGACTTTTGGGACAAAAACATCTTACACTGCAACCTCAGTGAAACTAATCTAATCAGCCATCCTTCAACAAACAAATTTGGGGGATTAAAACTTTATCCATTGTTCAAATGCTCCACATCATCAGTTTCAGTGCTATTCTGAGGTAAAAATACACCAGCTCTCCAAGGTGTATACATTTATTCATCCCATCTCCATTACTACTGCTCATCTACGAGCTGCTTTTACGGTTTAAGTGAACATGTTGGCAGGGTTTTAAGGTCAGTTCAAACATTGGATCCAAAGCAATTATCATTTGTAAGGGATAAAAATATGTACTTCATTTATCCCTTTTGCAGATTTTAAGACCAGTTGAGAACTGCTGTGGGGCTTTCTTACTTTCATTAGGGGCTGGGATTACCCTATTTTAACTAATTCAACTTTTTCTACAGACGCAGTGAACTAAAAAAAAAAGGGGGATGTACCTCAGTGGGTCCCACTGTCTTGTAGCTGATCTGGCGGTTGATTGAACATTTCACGATGCCAGACACCAGCTTGGAAATGTCCTTGTCGTCTTTTTCCTCACATGGAATCTTCTCCACTGCAGCAACAACAGGATTCATGCATTATTGACACCGATATCTTTAAGCCTGGGAGCATTTAAATACCTCAGAGAAATGCTCTGAGGAAACCTAAATCTGAATACAACCTGGTTGTTCGGTTTAAACTTTTTTTTTTTTCTTAAATGACAGCTCCAGTGAAAACCAGATGAACAAGCTCACAGTTGCTGCATGAATGCATTTACAAAAAGGGACAAATATGTAAGTAACTCAGTGACTTGTAGAGCAGGTGACCTGGCTCTCTACTGTGTCACTCACTTGACTTCTACACTGCTGCTTACCTTTGGCTTTCTTCTTGCCAAAGAAGCTCTTTGCCATTTTAGTGAAGAATTTCTTGGCAGGGCTGGGAGGGTGGAGCTCTGGCACCATTACACAGCTGCTGGGGGGGAGCTTATCAGGGGTGAAACCCTAGAGGAGGAAGAGGCAGACACAAAAGGTGAGGAAGATGCAAGGGGGAAGCAGGAGGCACACAGCTTGGTCTACACAAGCACAATAGGGCACAAAGTAACTCAGTTTCCCTAAACAATCATTAATATTCAACAATTAAACTGACATAGCTTGGATTGACGTACTTTGGTGAAGAATTCGTGGTTGAGGATTTGATCCAGTGTGAGTCTGTCGCTGGGGTTTTTCTGCAGAATGCCTGAGATGAGTTTCTGTGCAGCAGGGGAAAGCGAGGAGGGCAGGTTGTACCGAACTTCCTTTATACACTTGTAGGTCTCCTTCAGGTCGAGGGTCTCGAAAGGAGGGTTGCCACACATCAGTGTGTACCTGATGAGAAGAAAGCAGAGCAACCATTGGTCAAATCAAGTGACAAAATAAATAATTCTTCAATTTCACACTGCACATATCATGTGACATTGTTCACATGACTGGAGACGGCATATTACTACGAGTTAAAATTAGGAAGAAAAAAAAAAAAAACACTCACATGACACATCCAAGAGACCACACATCAGACTCTGTGCCGTGGCCCTGTCTGTTCAGTACCTCAGGGGCCAAATAGTTGGGAGTCCCACAAATTGTTCTGGGAAAAAAACAAAACAGGTATAGAATATATTAAAAGCCTCATCACTCTGTTCTGTTGACGTGTCATGCTGACAAGGAAGTGGTGGCAGAAACTTTTTTTTTCCTGTAGCCGTCATTCTTCTGGTATTCCACAGGAAGGTGTCAAACATTGAAACTGTGATCTAACCGCTACATTCAACTGCCACTTGGAAACCGGTTTAGTTAGGTACTTATTGGAGGGCTGAGGGGGTGGAGGGGAAAGTGCTTAGCAGCTGACGTAATGGTTTTTGAGTCAATGTGCATTGTGAAAGCCTAGAAAATGACTACTGTAATATTCAAGATATGTGTATGGCTTTTTAAAATCAATAGGAAATCAGTATATAATTGGGTTAATGGTGACAAATTTTTCCAAGAGCCATTTATCACATTTTAATCAGATATTTTTTCCTAAGCTGAGAGATTGTGGTCATATTCCTTTAGATTTGATAATAATGAAGATTTCTTTTTTAACTAAATAACTCACTTTTTCCTCTGTTCGACTGTCTCTAGCTTGGCAGCCAGGCCAAAGTCTCCCAGTCGCAGTTCCATGTTCTCGTTAACAAAGAAGTTGCCTAAAAGAGACAAAAAAAAACATTTGTCCAGTCAGCATTCCACAGATACCATGTTGCCTGCCCATAGTCAGGGCAGATTCCTAGGATGCTTGTGTGTACACAAACGTCACGTTTTTGGGTAATCGTCACATACCTAGTTTGAGATCCCTGTGCAGGATGCTTCTGCTGTGGAGATACTTGAGGCCGGATATGATCTGTCTGAGGTAATATCGCACTTCTGGCTCTGTGAGTGTGTGTCTGGCCTTCCAAATGTGTGCTAGGGACTGCAGAGACAAAAAGAGTAAACGGTCAATACTGCATCTGTCAGTTGACTGTACAACACTGCTGTATACGCGCACACACCAACACTGAAATAAGGGGCCTGGAAAGTCAATTGTGATTTCACTATTAGAAATCAATACTTAAAAATAACCTATATACTGTTGTGTTTCTGATGCACCACAAGGCAAGCTGTGTACGTGCAAGCACAGGACATGAATACCTGTGCAGACTGTTCTAGAGATCTGAGGTCTCACCTTCCGACTGCAGAGCTCGAGGAATATGTAGATGTTTTCCTGGTCTTCAAAATGATGAGAGAATTTTACCACATGCTTGTGTGACAGGGTTTTGTGCAGCTCGATCTCATTTGTAATCTGCCAGGAATTAGAGAAATCAATCAATATGTGGACATATTTCAAAACCAAACAAATCCAGATGCTCGCCGTGAGTTCATGCAGGGTACTCTGTGTACACTGAGAAAACAATTGAGCGTGAGCGTGTACCTTGTCCCTCTGGTGTGGTTTGGACACTCTGCTCTGTGGAATCACCTTCACTGCATACATTTTGTTGGAGGAGAGGTCTGTCATCTCGTAGCATCGAGCAAAGCCGCCCTTGGGGGAGACAAACATGAGGATCAGTTAAAGCAGCAGGTTGAAAACCTGCAATGGCCATAAATAAGCTCAATCTCAATGACCCAGGGATCAATACATATAAAAGCAATCAAAATGAGCCAACTATTATTGATCCAGTTCTGGTGTGGAGGGAGAGGGTCAGTTAAACAGGTGAGGAGATCTGCATTCCAGCATTAAACATAATGAAAAGGGTTCAATCTAAGTCAGACAGACATTTTTTAATCAAGGTGATCAGCATCTTTTGTTGCCCTGGATGTTTCTGATGGGATTCTCAAACCGTCAATCATCCCACCCAAAATGTTATGTTTACTGCTGTTTATCCATGCATTTATCCCTCCCATGATCCAATCAAGAGTATATGGGGCTTGAGGACATGAGGGATGAGGTAGACCAGGCTGCTGCATTCATTAACCGTGAAATTGACGGAGACGTTTCCAGCTCTGCGGCAGGCAGCAGAGAAGAGGGGAAGGAGGGTAAAAAAAAAGAGAGAGAGAGAGAGAGCTTGGCTGCCCGCCCGACGCAGCGTATCGATGACTGGCAACATGTTGATTATGCCGCTCCATTCATACACCACACATACGGTGTCAAGACTCATGACAGCGGCGGCACAGAGAGAGGCAGGGGAAACAATAGCACAGTCACACACATGAAGGGTTTTTTTTTTTTTTTTAACGGACTACCAGGCGTCTGCGGTGCCGTTTTTACAATGCAGGGATTCTTCCTTAGGAATGATAACTCTGTGGGTTTCGTAAGGTGGTGCCAATCATGTGTGCCGCTCAGGAACTGGGCACACCTTGCGCCTGATTCATTCAGCAGTGACGCGCACAGCGGGTGAAGGGGAGGGGAGGGGGGTTTGCTCTCACATCCACCACGAGGTCATTCCCTTTTCACGCATTAGAGGATTTAACACACCTGGAAACAGCTGATTATGAATTACCACCATGGTCGGACCCCTTCCATGTTAAACTAAAGCAGCGACATACAACATCCATCTGTCGCTTCAAGATTATACACCTCCCGAAAGATTCCGCTGGAGACGCGAGCCAATCACATGGTTAAAAATATTCATAAAGACAGATTTAAATCTTCGTACCTTTCCCAAAAGCTTCCCTTTACTGTAAGACCTTCCCGTCTTGGAGTCTGTCACCACCTGGGCCAGCTCCGGTTTGGTTTGTTCGGGTTTATTCCTGCTGGTTTTCACCGGGGCAGAGGACTGCTGGGGTCCACGCTCCGGTACAGGCTTAAATAAATCCGCATTCATGGTGTGGCACGAAATACGCTGCGCCGCGGAGAAACAACCGGTATCCATTGAACACAGCGGAAGAAGCGGTCAGTTCCTAGTATTTGTACTTGTTATCCCTTTTTCTGTCGCTCGCTCGTTTCAGTAGCTGGTCTGGTGCGTTACGTTGCGTCCACCTCTTCCGACTGTCTCCATCTGGCGTATGCAGGCTCAGAGCTCCCCGCATATATAGGCGGGCGACGTCATGGGGCCAGGGGGCGGGGTGAGACTGGTGGAGAAAGTCCAGACAATTTGCCCAGACAAGATCTCAATGAAAACATACGAGCTGCTGCACAGCAATGGTCGGGGCCTGGCAATTTTTTAATAGGCAAAATTAGGCATTAGTGAAAGTTGCAAAGCCGTAGCACATATGGTTGATCTGTTATGAATTTATTTTCAAAGTTTTAAAATTTAGAGGCGTGCTGTGACGCCACCATCAGGACTATTGTCTTGTGTAGTTGAGGACATCTGGCATTTTGTTTGTCATCATCATCACCCTAGCTGGGGCTTGAACCCACAACCTCTCACACCAAGAACCAGTTCCTAACTCACTGAGTTAATTGACTGAAAGTGACCAGTCAGGCAGCAGTTGTCAAGGAAGATTTCAAAAATTGTCAAAAATGTCAGAAATTCTGTTACAAGGGTCCTATGGCATGCCAGAGACACATAAAATATAAAGGAAAGTGAAAAATGTAGAGCAAGAAAGCATAGAAGAATTAACTGCTAGAAATGAACAAACTAGACCGATCTAGTTTAAACCTAAACATTATCTCACTGAGCTAATCTGCAAATACACATCTCACATGTAGCTTCAGTCAGTCACCTGTGTGCAAGACAGCAGCTGTTGATGGCAGATTTCAAACAGCTGTCAAAAAGACAGGAATCCAAAAATACACAAACTGCATCTCGATAGCATGGAGATGTTTGTTTTTAATGATGATTTATTGGCTCCATAAGTGAAAAACTGTTGTGTTTAACACAGAAACTGACACCAAGAACCAGCTCCTAACTCACTGAGCTAATTAACAGGTAGCCTAGGCTACTGAGACCAAGTGCGTGGCCTCACAATTAGACTCAGGGAGTCACCAGCCAGGCAGCAGCTGTCAAGGCAGATTTCAAAAATTGTCAAAATGTCAGAAAAACAAAAAATCTGATATGAATCAGTGAGTTGAGAAGTAGTCTTCAAAATAAAATCTCATTATTTGAACGAAACCATTAGCTCCAAAACGGGCAAAAATATACATATAAAAGCAGATGAAACTGTATTTTCTTAGAAGTAACCCAAATCATGAAATGTATACATAGAGAAATCATGTCAAAATGCATCTAAAGCAGATACCGTATTTGTTTTTCAAGATTAACCTGTCGTGTAAACAATGCATGCTGCCCTCTGGTGGACAGAACAAGAAACAAGAAACACAAAAACAAAATGGGTTTATACTGTACTATGTTCTTGTCTGTCAACCTACTGGGAGCAGACCTGATTGTAGAGTCTGACAGCAGAGGGGAGAAAGGACCTGCCATACCTCTCTGTCGCACAGCGTGGGTGAAGAAGCCTGTCACTGATGGAGCTTTCCAGGGCTCTTAAAGTTCCACTTAGAGGGTGGGAGACATTGTCCATGATTGATGACAGCTTCACCGTCATCCTCCTGTCCCCTACCACCTCCACAGGATCAAGGCTGCAGCCCAGGACAGAGCCGGCTTTGTTAACCAGTTTGTTCAGTTTCTTCCTCTCTGATGCTGTGATGCTGCTGCTGCTCCAGCATACCCTATATAAGATGGCAGATGTGACCACGTCATAAAAGGTCCTCAGGAGGGTCTCCTGCACTCCGAAGGACCTTTGACCCTTCTTATATAGTGCCTGAGTGTTGACAGTCCAGTCCAGTTTCTTATTTAGGTGAACACAGGTACAGTACTTGTATGAGTCCACTATCTCGACCAACTCTTTTGTTTTTCCAGCATTAATCCAGTGGCGGTAGATAAAACTCTGATATTTGCCCAACTTCATCAACCATGACTCCAAAATATTGTCAGTTTTCTTCAGGAAGATTGAAAATGTATTTAGCAGGAATTGGAGGGTATATGTTTACAGTCAAACGTTTTCATGCACTGTAGGCTCAATTTTCGATGAATCAGAAATGTTTGTGGAAGATGGTCTGAAGATGCTCTCGAGCAAGTTTGGTTTTAATTGAGTAAAAATTTGTGGGAGGAAAAAACAAGAGTGATGGATTTCATAGAAATATTGACATGTCCTTGGAGTTGAGTAAATCTGGCATGGGACCAAACATTTTTTCACTGATTATGCATGGGAAGTAGGATTTCCTCGGAAGAAGAAGAACATTGAGAAAAACAGTGTGGACTGTAAGAAAAACATGAATGAAACAGCTACTTGGTGCAGCTCATGTCTCACTGCTGCTGCGGGTTTGTTGAATGTGGCTGAGAGAGACTCATGCAGGGCAGTGCAGATGGTGAAATCTGTGAATTTAGTCCCATTCTCTCAACTTGCCATTCATCTCCTGAGATAGACCTGAGCTATTAACTTTTGCTCTTTTAATCATTTGAGGGATTATGTTAAGAGAGGCAAGTGATGGAGTGGAAGTCTTATCCAGCCCAAATTATTCTGCCTTTACTGTTATAATTTTCACTGTGGTCCCACAGACTGCCTATGTCCTCATAAAGTCCTCATTTACATAATAAAAATTAAAAAATATATTATTTTTTAGGTCATTAAACCACAAAGGGTTCCTGTTAAGACATATCTCTAGGTCTTACACTAATAGGACTGAACAACTAAAGCACCTACAGATCATTTTAAAAAAACAGCTTTTATTCTGCTTGAACCTTGACAACAAACCAGGTTGAATAAAAGCCCTAACTCCTGCAATTAAAAAAAAAATAAACCTGGGTTGGATATGCTGTGTGTGTATCTCTGAAATCTCCAGAGAAGTTAAGTACTGATCACAGCTGCCACCTGGTGGAGAAAAACTCCAGCCCATACCCTGCAGGCATTTTAAGTTGACTGTATGAACTTCCCTTATTGTGTTGTGATTAAAGCAGATATCAGTGGAATGTTTTTGTTAATATAAGTCCTAAATAGTCCTATTTTCCGTCAGCAATCACTTACATGAAGTATTTCAGCCTAAACACGAGTCTCTCCGTCACTCTGCTCTGCTGTAACCCGAGGAGAAAATTTTCCTTGTGGGAAGTGTTATCCAATGAGGAGAGAGAACGGCATGAAGGGCTGTGTGTGCAGCCAAGGGATGCGCGTGAATGTGGTGACGTAGCACGAGGACCAATTGATGCCTGACAAGGGCGGGGGCTGCTAACTCATGGTGCGTTCAAAGAAACTCGTACTTTGTGTTTTTCCTTCCTGTGAAGTCATACCAGTTCGATCTGGTACGAGTTCACGGGTCGGAAGTTACGAGTGGCCGTTATAGGGAACTTTCACAGACAACAGGATGGTAAAAACACGAGCTACGGGTTACCTGGAACGCTACCAAGTCGTAGTTGTGACTTGAAGCTGTAACTTACGGTTTCAAAAGCCTGCCTTGAACGCAGCATTAGCCGAAACGGCCGTGAAGCTGATATCTGCTTTAAATATTGACCATTTTGAAACTGAACAGCAGTGCAAGCAGGAGACAAGCAGTAGAAACAATTTTAGTCAAACAGTGTTTGGATCACAGTTCATAATGTTTGGAAATCAAGTTTTGTGGAGTTTTGAAATGAATTCAGATTAACCCCATATAGACACAGCCCTTAACATGAACTAACAAACAAATGTCCAATAAATTAAATTAAATCTTTTCCAACACCAGAAGCAGAAGACAACTTGAGACAAAGAGGATTCAGCTGAAGAGTTGTATTTGTTTGCAACCTGAGGGTGGACAAAACTACATGTAAGATGATGACACAAGCCAGAGAAAACTATCAAAACAATCAATATGTAAATTTTTACATATTCACAAATATTGGTCGGAAAACAAAATCACAGTGAACAGTTAAACCATAAATATAAATTAGTCAGAAACTGTCTATCACTATCAAAAAATGCAATGGCCACATTATGTAATTCAAGAAGAATGTCTTGGGGCGTTACACTCGGCAACAGGAATGAGTTCAATACAATAAATTCCAAACACAAAGAAACACCCAGTTATGTGAATTTTGACACCTGACAGATGCGTGAGAAGTTCCCTCTTTGCACTTATCATATGATCTATGTATGGAATGACAAAAACAACAGAACAAATATTAAAAGGCTGATATGACTTGGAGACTTGGTCAGTAGGGCCTTCAGGTCGTCTTCAATGAAGGAACAGAAATGTGACTTTGGCAAATGTACACTTGAAATCCTCCCTGGTATCATTTCATTTTAGCTACACTGAATTCTGCACTGGAACATTATTAACAAGTGCCTTCACAAAACATGTACAATGTAGCTTACAACGCTTTTCCTGGTTGAATTCAAACCATCTTCTACTCACAGGTGTTTATTTGAAAAGACAAACAAAAATGTACTGCATTGTGGTCCTTTAACCCTTTCACATGAGCAAAAATCAAAAACTTATGAAACTGTCATTTGAAGGGTGAAGAGCACCCTTGTTCTTGTATCAGAATTTTCCATTTCATTTAAGGACAGATTTCAGCATTATGACTGATGTCTAACAAAACATCAATAACCCGGTTTTCCAAAACAAGGCCATTCAGGGCATTATTCTTACGACTTCATTCCTGCCAACCCATCCATCAGCTGTATACCTAAATTCAAGGTTGATATTTGTGGAGATATATTGGAAACATTTAATATTCAACTCATGTCTGCTACAGCCCTGGATGATCTCACTTCTTGCTGCGGAAAACCGGTGAGTGCAGTTTTAGAAGTCCATCATCTCTTCTCCTCGTATCTTCTTCTCCTGGGACTCTGACCAGGCTTTGTTGATGGTTCTCTTCATCTCGTCGTCACCCTCGGAGTAGATCTTCTTCAGCATGCTCATCAGGCCGTCGCTGGGGTCTGCGTTCTCCTCCGTAGTGGGTTTACTATTGAGAGGCATTAGAGAAACAGCATAAGACTGTGTTGTGTGTCTCGGTGACACCTGGCACATAGACCTGGTACTGCACCTCAATATACTTCACAGTGACTGCGTTTACATGCAGTCAATAATGGTTGAAAAAAACAAAAAACAAACTATAATTCAGTTAATTCTTCATGCAACTAACTCCTTCCAGTGTGTCATTAGCTGTTGATGATGCATTTGTACATGATACATTACAGTACAGTGGTTTTAACCTCCATTAAAATTCTGAATTGATGCAAATTGCAAAAACTGAAATTGAACTTACTCTTTTTCTTTTGATTGCTTGTCCATCTTTGTCAGGCACTCCCACTTCTTTGTTGCCTGCTTCTTGCACATGACCAGGACCATGTCTGTTTTTATCTGTTACAGGGAGGAAAGGTGGTTACAGGTGGTCGTTCAGGAAGACAAAGATACCCCCATATTTTAATCAGGAGTTGCCCAATCAAGACCGAGGGTGAACACCGTCGGAACAACAAGGTATGACAAGCAAGCCATCTTGATCTCACCATGCCAAGACCTTAGAAATTAAACCCTTCAATATTGTCTACTTTGTGGCCTTGAATGGCTAAACAGTTGAGAGTGAGCCCACAGACTTGGACAGAATGTTTTGCAGATGTCAAACAAAGGTGAAGAGCTACACTAGCATGTTTGTGAATATGCCAATATGATAAACATCTTTAAAGACAAAACAGCTCCAAGATGTAAAACAATGTGACAGAACAAACAGGATTCAAAGAATTGAAGACGTTTTGTTGTTCTTCATTCACCTTTTTGTAGCTGTCCTTTTCATCAATTGGATACAACAGATTGAGAACTGTCATCTGATGGTTTTTCCCATCTAAATCCTTTACAAGGACAGAAAATGACCTGCAACAGAGAGAATGTGCAAATACAATAGTTTGGTCAGTGACACTTGGTGGTGAATGAGCACTAAATATGTGTAAATAGGTGTTTGCTAAGTATCACCATACCTTTCTGTGAAGTTGACCTCCACATTTTCTGATGGAATTTTGTGCACGTCCTTCAGTGTGAGGTAAATCTTGACAAACTTCTCGGACTGGTCCCAGGCTGCATAGAAGATGCAAAAGTGTCACCAAGTTTCAAACACGTTCTCAGCTCTGTCTCTCTCACACACTTTCTCACAGATTACACATGGTGAACAGTGGCACCATACCATAGTTAGTGATCTTGACTGTGTATGTTGCTTTAGAGGCTGCAGATGGGTCAGCTTGTCTCCTGGCCTGTTGTTCCTTCTGTTGTCGCTTGACTGAAAGCTCCTTCTCCACCTTCTTCTGCTCCTGTTTGAGCAGTTCCTGCACTCTTTTCCTCTCAGACTTCTCCAAGAGTGACCCCAGCTCCTGCAAATCCGCCTCCAACTGGTTGATCTGCATTAGGGAAAAGCAAAAGACCACTGAGAAATGCACGTCATCGAATTAGACAGTGTTGGTTTACATTCAGAATACCTCTCTTGCTTCATCTCTGGGAAAATTGTGTTTTTACATTACAACCACACCATCTGGGATGGATGAGGAGGGCTGTGCATCACATACTGCTCTGTCACTGTCCTCCACATGTAAGCCAGTGAGGAAGGGAAGGGTCCGCTTGTGTAACAGAAGCGCCATGCCAGTGTTGCTTTTTTTGGCTAGATGTGAGGCTTGGACCAACACCTTTACTGAGTGTTGCAAGCCGGAGAGGGAGGCTCATACAGGGCAAGCAGCACCCCTGGCTTTTAGCACAAGGAGGAGGCTGCAGCAGCAGGGATTTGTGGGATGGCTAGCTGCTGAAGCATGGGTTTGGGACAGCAGCACTGCTTCTGTTAGTCCTCCACCTCCTCCTCATCCCAGGATTTGGACTTGGCTTCTCCTCCCAAGGGGAATGAATACAGGTGGAGCAGGATTCAGCTTTAACCTGGTGTTATCAGCCGAGGCAATAAAACAGACAAGGTTGTCTGAAGCTGCCAGTGGCAGGCCAAAGCTCAAGGTAGATGTTTTTGACATGCTGAGTGAAAAGCTGGAGGTTTACAGGAGACATTACTGACTAACCAGTACCCGGTAAATATGAAGATAAAAACAAAGTCAGGTTACAAAGCTGAATCTGGAAGGGGTTAAGCTATGGCGAGGAGGGCGGAGGGCTGTGTCCTCAGATTTGACACCCTTGAAGATGAACTACTACAATGTTACTGCAGTAGTCGGTCCTAAGTCACCAACCACCACACACTTAACTTATACATACTATTACCTGATATACTTTAGGATTTCAGTGGACACAAGTGCAGCCAAAACGTCTTATTTCACCTCGATGCCATGACAAGTAATGTGTCATTAACGTACCAGTGATCATTACGTAGCTGACATTAGCCATGTTAGCATTAAGTTGCTACAATGTTCTGGTAAACTACACAGTTTGCGTGGTGACCACTGATAAACACCAAGGAAGCACAATTATTTCATGGAATTAAGCACCTAAATTTAATGTTGTAAGTTATAAAACATTTGTCTTATTTCTGAAACTACTAATGTTTGAAAAAAAAAAATAGATAGATAGCCTATCACTTAGCCCGTTAGCGGTGTTGCTAATGGCTAAGTTAACGTGGAAACATGTAGTTGTTTCAGTTTGGACCGTACCGCCTTTATTGTTGCTCCGTCAGTGAGTATGCGCAGCTGTGTAAAACATGCTTCTTACCTGTTCGGTTAGATCCATTTCGGTTTTATTTTATTGTATCAATTGTATGATCTTGGTTCAGCAGTAGCCTATATTCTCCTCACTGCTCTGAGTGTGCAGCGGTTCACTTCTTCCTCTTTGCTGCTGCTGGTAGTCGGCAGGTCGGTCTACAAGTACACTACCGCCACCTGCCGGAAAGGAGTGTTCACAGTCCACAAAATAAGTCTACACACCACTTACTGAAGAAGCTCATTGCATTACTTGCATTTTTAACCATGCGTTGCAGACCAAATATTTTAACATATCTGCGCATCGATTTCTGCATTCTACAATAAACTGACACAATTAAGAAAACAGTAATGTACAACAATGTTTATTCATCCATATCTGCATACACTACTAAGTTACATTTTCATTTGCTCCACTGAGAAGTTGCATGGTCATCTTCTCTTTAAATATTAGGTAAGGTGGCATTTTTCACATTTGGAAGAGCCACTGGGAAAAATGGATAAACAATCTACAGAAAGGACTCACTCATTAAACAAAAACAAATAGTGAAAACATGCTGCCGTGATCTCGGTTAATGTTCCAGGTGTTTGTATTTTATTATAGTCAGTGTGTCTTAAGATCCCAGACACTAAAAGGCCAAAACAAGTTGATGATGAACGTCCTGTGCCTCTGATCCTAGATACAGCTTGTTTTCCACGATCCAATCCAACTGTAGAGTCCAGTGCAGCCCAAATCACCACCTTGCTCTCTGAATCCCAGACATCTGGTTGTGATCAGCCAGATCACGGAAGACAATACGGCTTAGTCTCCACCTCCGCTTCACTCCCCGGGGTCGGGAAGTCATCACACACCTGTTGCGTATTCTCACAGGGCAGCTGTCTCTGGGTAGTGCTGAAATTTCTTTATCTGCCACCTCCTGCAAAGATATAAAAATGGATGTCAGTCTTTCTTTTTAGTACTTTAAATAATTCTGAATGACATTGCACATTGGTTGTTGATTTTAATAAATTATCTTCTATAATGCCCACAAAAGATGCAGCTGTAACAATTAATATAATGTGCAATGTGCACAAAAATGCCACATTTCTTTAATTACCTAATGACAGTAAAACCATTATAATTCCTGATTCATTATCACATCACACAGATATATTGCCTCACATCATTTATACCTTGATTGCTGTGTCAATAAAAGAAGTATTGAAGTCTACCTGAAGCTCTTTAGGTAGGATGGTGTTCTTCCTCAGTGCATTGATCCGTAGCCTCTCATCAGCATAGTCAAAAGCCATCTGCCTTCTCTTGACGTCCCTCAGCATCCTCCAGTTCACGTAGTAACCTCTAACCTGCTCCACAGACCACCAGCAGCTCCTCAGGGCCTGCACACAATGTTCCAGAAGTTGTTAGTGACCGATAGCCGATGTTACGTACCTATGTGCCACAGGTCAAACAAGATCTGAGGGTAATGTTGAAGACTGTTCCTGAAGCCTTTGTAAAATGAAACCAAACACAAACGCATGACTCTTACTTAGGGTATAACTATGATCTTAAAGGACAATTCCAGGTCAAATCGACCTGGAGCTATAGTTTAATAGTTTTATAGGAATCTGAAGATATTCTTTGTAATTACTCCTATTTTGCAGGAGTTCTGTCTGTCCCCGCATCGCCACAGCAGCGATGAATGAGAGCGGACAGATCTTACGCTGTTTAGGCTATTTACATCCCATATTTTTCCCCACAGACAACTAGTAGGGAGGTTAAACCCAAAAAATAGGCCTTTGACTTCAAGTCATGATGCAAAGGTCCCCTTTGGCATGGAAGTACCTTAGGGTCATACAAATAAATCTATCCAAAGACACAAGTGAGATCACACTTTGTATCCGAAATAAACACGTTTTTAAAATACCTTTTTTTAATTGAGAAAACACATGTTAAAAGCACATTCCATTTAGAATGTCCATATAAACTCAGGCAGATCCCCTGATGCCTTCAGCTCCTGGATGTGATCTACAGCTTCTGAGACAACATGGAGCTGCTTGTGTGACAGGATATTGGGTTTTATTAATGTAAAAACATTAATAAAACTATACTGATACTGATTTGTTGAACATCAGACGGAGTGCAACAAATATAGCCTACGAGTAGTTAAATAATAAGATGTAATTCATATCACAGTAGTGTCAGGAAAGACCAATTAGCCAAATATTGTGTAAAAATATAGGCCTACCTATAACTAGTTACTGCTTGTGTATGTTGATTTAAAAAAGTTGAATTTACATGTATGACCCATTCTGGGTCATATTAGAAGCCAACTTAAAGTCAAAGGAAAAATGTTTTTACTGTTCTCAAATGTAAAGATGGGTCACATTGGACCCTGTACATTATTTAAGGCTGATATAACCTGATACTGAAAACATTTTACATTGTGCTCCTAAAGAAAACTAACAAATGTTAGTGTAGAGCGCCCTTAATAAGCAATGTTCAGCTTTTATATACATATAAGGAAGTTTAGGTTCACAGCTCTCACATAAAGCATATGATTAGGACTGACTTATTTCACCTGTGCAGCATAGCTGGCTAAGATCCTCTCTTAGAGTAATGTTGATAAACTGGTAAGCTTCATTATTTTGGTAGATTTTTACTTTTGTGAATGCTTGTTAATGCTCATCTTATCAATCTCATGATGTTACAGTATCTTTATTTCTTATTTCAAATTAGCCATAATGGAATGTCTTGACTGGACTTTATGCTTCCTATGTCAGTCCGCACTACAGATTGAAAGGCATTAGATCCCTGTTCATCATTCAAATTGAGAAACAATCCTGAAATATTGCAATCATGTCACAAATAAGCTGTAGATAACATCCAGGAGCCTACATTGTAGTTTCTATGGACATTCTAAATGGAATGTGCTTTTAACATGCGTTTTCTCAATTAAAAAAAGGCATTTTAAAAACGTGTTTATTTCGGATACAAAGTGTGATCTCACTTGTGTCTTTGGATAGATTTATTTGTATGACCCTAAGGTACTTCCCTGCCAAAGGGGACCTTTGCATCATGACTTGAAGTCAAAAGTCGCTTAACCTCCCTACTAAACATCAGGCTATTCAGACATACACTGGGGGGTTACATCAAGAAAGCCGACATGTTTGTAAACGGAGCCGTTTCGCACAAGAGTCAAGTTGACACGCTCAGCATGTTTACAGGCAGAATAAACAATATCCAGACTTGCTCTTACTGCTACGAAGACGTTGTGGCTCTGAAATGACGACCTGTAAACATAATTAGCCGTCACCTTGACTCTCACACGAGACTTTGCGAGACTATTACAGCTCCGTTCAAACATGTCCGTCGGCTTGCTTGAAGTAAACAAATCCCTCGGTGTAGGTTTGCATAGCCATCTGACGCTGTCTGTGGATAAAAAATGTGGTTTTGAGCAAAAGATCGGTCCGCTCCCATTCATCGCAGCCATGGCGTAGCCTATCTTCTGTGGACAAGTAGCCTACAGCATGCTGTCTAGACTTCTCCCAATCCATCATCCTCATTGTATCAGTTAATACTTAGTGTGTTAGTGTTAGTGTGAAGTCTAGCTGTAAATCTGCCATTTGTTTTAAGTTGATTAAGAGAAATTAAAGAAGAATATATTTTTATTTTATTGCTAGATTTTATGCTTCTATGTATGAAGACTCTAGTAAAGTGGAGTAAGAGAAACATTTAGCTCAATACAGTGTAAGTATTCACCATTACTTATTTTACCATTTACATGCTATTGTTGTTTGAGACACCTTGAAGTCACCGTTACCTTAATAAGTGGTAACAGCGTTTATGAACGATGCAACATACAAAACCATTGAGAAATGTTTATGTTTAAAAACCGGCCACACTGCCTTACTGCTGATACGTATTTGTCTCCGTTTAGTAACATTATAAAAGACGTTCCTTAGCATTAGCTGCGAAGCTACTTGGACCATTAACCCCATCAACACTGACTTCTCTTTCCCCCAGTCAATAGTATACGATCTAGTCTTAGTGAACACACATGCAGCCACACCACAGTACGCTATTGAGAGTTATTTACCTGCTTTGGGGCGCAGATAGTTGAATATATGGCATTTAACCCTGAGCATGCTACCCTGAGGGCCGCCATGTTGGATTTGAGCATCACACCACCAAAGAAGGAGGATGGGACATGATGAACGTAGCGCCACCTGTTGACCTGGAGTTGAAAATGTTATAAACCTGAAGTTGGTATTCAAAGTAGTAGTCAACAGTGGTTTAAAATCTTACGAGTTTTTAGCCTTTTAGATTTCAGATAGACTACTGGATAATTATGTAGGTCGATATTACATGTCATTTGGCTGAAGAGCTTTTGTAAACTAGTAGCCTAGGCTACCAAGCTGCCTGACTGTGACATTCATTCATGGGCACTGGTTTGCAATATTAGATCTACAGCAATATAATGAGAACAACAGTCCCCTGAGTAGCCTACTGATGCAGTCATTGCGAGATTAGCTCTAATTTTTAAAACCTTGTGATGACACCAGCAGGTGGCAGTGTTGTTATAAGTGCACAGGTCTTTCTTACCTTCCACAGATGGACCAATTCCCTCTCCAAATCTAAACCTTATGTCTTCCTGAAATCCTATTCTGAAACTCAGACCCATCTTCTCTTCCCTGGCGACCCCTACAATGAAATTCATGTGTTCTATAAAAAGATGCTCTGTGGTCTTCTTTCAACTTGAGGTACAGCAGGGCATTGTTCTACATGTTTTTGTAGAAGATAATAGAACAATAGCAGCAGATTCCATCAAGCGTTTCTCAAACAGTCCCCATTATTGTAGAGCCTTCAGGGGATTCCTTCTTTCTTGGATCAATATTATCACAAGCAGGCAGTGTTTCAGAAAGACAGAGCAGCATAGCAGACTGGGAAATCTGCACAGGCCTCTGAACATTGATTTAAATGATAAATGACAGTATGGAGTCATGCATTTGGTAGTATTTTGTAAACCTGACAATGTAGCCAGTCTTCATACAATATTCTTTGCATTTCATTAGTGTGATATACTGTATAGATATGGGCTAGTTGTAACTTGATGTCAAATTTTCAACTTTCTTTTTGCATCAGTAGGTAACAGGCCTAATCCTAAAATTACAGTATTTTTGTTCAGTTGAACTGCTTCTTGTCCCTCGGTTGGTGACGATGCTTTTCTGAAGTGGTTAATTTGTCAAGAAAAGACTCCAAGATCTGAAGTTCAATGCAGTTTTTATACAAGCTTGGGTTCAGCATGCAATCGAATGAACAAGGAAAAGCTTCCCCACTTCTGTTTCGCATAGAAGGATCCCACTATGGGGTCCGCTTTCTCTACATACACATAAGTCCATCACTGCTGTCAACTCTTTTGATTCCTCTGGGCATAGTGGCACCTTGCCCATTAACTTAATGTGTGACATGACCTATGCACTTTTGAACTTACTGCATCCGTGCATCTTGACTATAAAAAACATTTGAACACCTTTAAAAGTGGCCCTCTGTACATTTTGTACCATAGCATAGATGAGTCAGAGCTTGAGAGGATCAATACCTTGAGCCTCTACATTTCCATATTGTAAAATTTATGATAAGAGGGAGCTGTCAGTGTGTCCCAGTAAAAAATAAAGATTTGCCTCGGCTTGCAAAAATTGTCTCTGCTGGAGAGGTTTAAACATTATCAACTTGACTGGAGTAAACAAGTTTCTTCCTGATCAAATAATGGGAGAATGAGACTGATTGTGTCTGTGGATGCGTTATACAGGCCTTGTTGAGCAAACTCATACAAATCCATCTTGTTTGCTGACGATATTAAACAAAAATCTGCACCAAGTTGAGCAGTTGACATTAGCAACTGTATCCGTTGTCACTAACGCTTCCCTATCTATCTAAATATCTATCCCCAGGTACTCAAAATGAAAAGCTCTGCAGCACAAAGAATAGGACTGTTATTGTATTGATTGGTAACCAAGTCAATGATGATGGCAATTAGGAATAAGATGTTGTGTTTACCCTAGAGTGTTTTTCTGTTATGAGAGTGATGTGAGAAAGAGCCTACAGATAATATAATTGACAGTAGAGAAGCAATGCAGTCTCCCGTCAGCTGGCAACAAAGGAGCAATTAAGTATAAAGATGTCGTAGACAGATGTGTGCTACACAGGGGTTCAAGACCTCAGACTGGATCATGTCAGAGCCGTGGGAGATGTGAGAACAAAGCCATGCAATATAAAACTGATCTGTTACCAACGTAAGTTAGTGGCCTAGCAGCCCCATCCATTAACATGACAGAAGTGCAGTGAGCCCGGTCAAGATTATGTAACTGAGGCTGAAATAATTTGGTGCACTGGTATTCACCTTAAAAGAGAAGCACTGTGTAGGAAATTAAACCACATATACTGACTTTATTGTCAACTAAATATTATTATTGTCATGTTCATGAAACCTTGAGATAGGGTTTGCATTGTGTCATGGTGCAGTTTCATGCTGGAGGTACCCATTACAAGATGTCCAATTGTAGCCATAAAGGGATTTATATAATCAGTGACAATGCTCAGACAGGCCATGGCTTAGGTTAGTTATCAAGGACATCAAGCTCCAGCAACACTTGTAGTATAAATACCAGTTTATTGTGCAACTTATTTTCTGTAAAAAAAAAACAACAAAAAAAACAAGCCTGATTCAGGTTTAAAAAGAGACATTCATGGCATGGTGATAATCAAATTATAGTGAAGTAATTATAATAGTTATACCACAAAGAGCAAATGCCCTGCTGGTCATAGGAAACCACTAGATGTCGTCCTTATGCCACAGAAACTTACAGATTCTGCAGCACTGTTCAGTGGGATCATGCCAAACACATTCAGTTACTGTGGTAACTGTTATTTCTCTCACAGTTTGCCTCTTGAGTGGGTCTGGGTTGTCATTTGCTCCTTTCTCTTATCTTTCCACCTCCTCTACTGTTCCTTTCTTCTCTCCTCCTCTCTGGGACCAAGTGTATTTTCCTGAGGGAGAACACATTTTGGCTCGATTGGACTCCCTCCATACTTGACCTCTTGGTTGCACATATCCTATCATATGGCTACGTAAGATCATGGGTGTACTGAGAATTAAACAGGCTGAGTCACCCAAGATCGAGCCTGCTCTGGGGCTACATCACTGCATTTGTTTTACTTGTCTCTGTCTCTCCGTTAGATAACGGCTACATTTTCTTCATGATTTCTCTCTTTTTACTCTGCTGATTCCAGTCCACTTGTATAATTCTCTTTCTTGTTGTGTGTGTGTGTGTGTGTGTGTGTGTGTGTGTGTGTGTGTGTGTGTGTGTGTGTGTGTGTGTGTGTGTGTGTGTGTGTGTGTGTGTGTGTGTGTGTGTGTGTGTGTGTGTGTGTGTGTGTGTGTGTGTGTGTGTGTGTGTGTGTGTGTGTGTGATTTAAAGCTGGTCTTTTTAAGATGTCTGAGCTGCTCTCTGTTGACAGAAGATGAGATTGATGCTTTAAGGCCAACATGAGATGAGGAGCGGATCATGGAGAAAATAACTGTTTTGGACTAAGCTACTGCCATCAGTGTGAGGACAGTATATTACAGTATATATAGTATTTGTGGCACTATAAATTCATCCTCTCTGATTCTTGTTCTGTTCATACTCAGTGCAAATCAGAAAGGAATATTGTGGGCAATAAGAGCGGCAAATTATCTTGTTGAGATTAGGGAGTATAGAAACAAGCAATCAGAGCCACAAAACTGTTTGCATTTATAGTTTTTTGTATTTGCTTGAAAGATCAGATTTGAAATGGTTTCCTACTGGGAAACTCAAATGCCTACCAAATGTCATAAGCCAAACAGATAGTAGATCCACCTGGGCCAAATGACATTTTCTCACTTACCTATCACAGACAACATTATTCTGTTGCTTGTTGAAATACTCTTGGCCTTTGGACTATTGTCCTTTTCATGTCTTTTTCTCTCTGTGTTTCAACATCAAGTGTTTTTTTTTTTTTTTTAGAAATCTCCTTGTTTGGTTAAACCACTTGACCCCTTAAAGGTTATGTGTAAAAATTGTGTTTCTTGCTAAAAAACACTCCTAACACAAGAAATTAGCTACAACCATGCTGATATGGGGGAAAATGCATGTAATATGATGAGTCTTTTAAAGGAATAGTTCAACATTTAGTTATTGCTGCCAAAAGTTAGATGAATGCACATACTGAGCTCTAGTTTTGCGGCGTGGCGGAGTGTAAGCGTTGCACATTACGCGCGCAGTGCAAGTTTCGTGCAGCGCAACACGGCGCGCTACCATTTTGATAGTTTGGCCTCTCCCCTCCTTGTTTCCCACTTGCGCCGGTGGTGAAAGAGCAGTACTTGCGCCAGGGTACGCGGCGCACGAAACTTGCAAAATGCACCTGGACACACCCCATTGGCACGGCGCACCTGCGCTTGCGCCTGGTCTAGCTAGAGGCCCACTGTATCTGTTGAGGTCGCAGCTGGTTTGGTTACCTACTGTAAGCTTTCATCTAAATCATCGTATTCCCCAAAAGCTCTATCGTTTTAATGCACATGAACAGTTTCAAAATTTATCATTTGAAAAACATTGGGTCCGTCCAGACGTTTGCAATGATATTCCTTCTCTGTATCTCTTCCTGTGTAAAATTTCACTGCAGCAGGTTTCATTTGTCATTCACTGCTTGAGATCGGACCCCTCTTTCACCGACTGTAACAGAGAAGACAGAAGATTGTCATGCAGTATTTATCAATCTCACTGTATTTGTATTCTGTTATTTATTGTAACCCCTCCCTCCTCCTTCCACCCCTATCTGTGCAGAATTACCCCCATCAACAGTGCAATCACTCATCTCCTGCTATCCAGCCTGGTTGAGTGGCAAGTATTAGTTTGCTCCTCCAGCATCGTCAATCCAAAACAGCAGGGACTGAGTGGTATGTCAAGGATGTCAGCAAGTTTTCTCCCTGAGTTGGGAGGAGTGTTAGATCTTAGTCAGAGATGAGCATAAATTTGGTGGGAGAGGGCCCCTAAAAAAAATCCATACTGTTGTCTGCTGTGCTGTTTTGAATTTAAATCCCACAGGTGATACCAACACTCAAGTGTGTGCCAGATAAGTGTGAGCAACATCAACACATAAATGCGCATGCACATAAAAGAACACACTGACACTCAGAAGTATTGATAACCAGCAACAGTCGAAAGTGTTAGCTGCTAATTTCATAAATAATCAATTCATGGTTAAAAATTAAAAGGGACAGAGCATTTGCAGCCAGGGCCCCGAGGCTCAGGGTTGATCAGCCCGAGGAGATCAGGTCGGCTGTCTATAACCTTAATGCTCTTAACATTTCCTAATCTTCCTCTCCTTTGAATTATTCTACTCTGTATAGGTTTTTATCTGTTTGTTTTGCCTGTTTTTCATGTCAGTTTATATTATAATCATTATTAATTATCATTAGTCTGTTGTTATTATTAGCAATTTTGCCACAGATGTTAAGAGATTTAGTCAGATAGATCCTACTTCAACTTGTGTTTCATATTGCGGCAGCAGGCTGCATATTTAAAGTTCACATGGATGGCTGAACAGTTGATGTTTCATTGGCTTCAAGTTCCCATTGTAAAACTAATGATACCTGACAGATAATATCAACACACAGGACCTCCAGCATATTGCATCCCTCTGTCTGCTGCTCTCCTTGGTGCTGAGAGAAAGAAAAAAAAAGTGCTGTGTTAAAGATACTGAAAGAATAATTTTGTGACACATCCATAAAAACATTTAGCGTTTAATGGTTTGTGTACTAATGCTCTGAAAGTGAAAAGAGAAAAAGAGACGGCATTAAAGAAGTCATTTGAGTTATAACTCCTGTATATTACACTGCACTGAGGTGAATAATGACACAAGAGCCGCTGAGATATCTGTCACATAAACCACATTCTCTGTGTCATATTATTTCAAGTGTGTCGGATTCTCATATCTGTATTTACTTGCAGATACTGGCTTATGTGCGTCATTTGCAGCGCTATAAAATGTGAGAAATGGGGAGTTAAAGAGCTCAAATTTTACTAAAAAAATATCATACCCTTCATCTTCAACTTTATTATCACTGGGGGAAGACGTGCCTGGATTATGGGAAACTAGACAGACACAGTAGTTCTTGTTTGTGAGATCTGACATCTGCTTCCTGTTCCCCTCCCAACTCTGAGTTACAGTCATTTGAATCAAAATTTTTAATCAACCTTTTAAATGTTAATCACTCCGTTACTCACGAGCATACACATGTAGAGCAGCAGTCTGTAGAAAATCAGAGGTGACAGAAACCCCCAAGTGGCTGTGACACTGCCAGCTGGTGACAGAGACAGTTATCTGTACAAGGCTGCTGTGTTCCTCCAAATCAACACAGGCATGATACGTTTCCACTTAGCCGCTGTGCACTGCAGTAATATAGCCCCCATAGGATCCTTGTAGATACAGATGCAGACACTTGTTTGCAACTTTGTTTGGAAAGATCACACATAGTATGTCATGTAGGTGATAGGCTATGTCCTTTGTGTATTTATAGCCAAACAAGCACCAAGGCTCTAGTGATATCAGTGCCAGTTTATCAGGGAGCATACGTCAGTCCAACCACCCAAAAGTCAGACCGCTCATTTCTCCGACTACCCATTAATCCGAGTTATTCTACAGTGTTACGGTTAGGTTTAGGGTTAGGGTAACTTAAGTCAGAGAAATGGGAGGTCGGACTAATGGACGCGGAGAAATAGCCGGACAGACGTCATGCAGTTTATCAGCTATTTCACCACTATGGTCTGAGCTGAAATATCTTACCAACAATTTATTGGACTTCCATGAAATTTAAAACAAGCACTCATTGTCCTTTTAGGGTGAACTGTAAAACTTTCCTCGCATGGCACCAACATTCACAATATTGCAGTTTCTCCTATGCTGCTTTCTTTGGGGCCTCTTAGGCCTACCTGTCCAATGAACATACTACTACATACCAAAGAACTAATTCGCATGTTAGCATGGAAACACACTAAACTAGGATGATTAAAATGTTCAACACAACACCTGCTAATCATCAACATTAGCATACTGGCATTAGCATTTAGCTCAGTGCTGTGCTTAAGTGCAGCCTCACAGAGCCACTAGCATGACTGCAGGCTCGTAAGCACCTGTCTTCTCTCTTCTTCTACTATAACGTCTTTGCACCTTTTTTTTTTAATATGTCCATCATTCCCCGTCTAATGCTTTACCAGCCATGCAATGAGTGATTGGGTTATTATTGGCTGCAGTGCTCTGAAGCAGCACATGTTATTCAGATCAGGGCTTTGTGTGTATGAGAGAGAGAGCGTGTGTGAGACCGTCTGTGCGGCAGATGAGTTAGCGATTCGGAGGTCATGAGAAGGATACACCATGGGAATCATGAATATGTATTTAAAGAAAATCATTCGCTTTCAAAGAAGGGGTTGTCAGGCTAAATACCACCACTGAGCACAGATAACGGTGAAGAAAGTGGCGGGGTTATCGTTCCATCTCATTGCAGTCGGCGAAATACATACTGTGCATGTTAAGCCCTGAAAATATAATAGAAATTCTTATGCGGGTGTCATCCTGCTACTGATATTATCACTGTATTCTCATTTTAATAACACAGGTCAAAGGTGTTTGAATAGTGTGACTGCTCTAAACAAATGTTTGATGCAACTTTCTCATGTAATTGGTATTGGAGGGGTAATAACATCACTTCATGGATAATGATTGAACACAAATGCATTTGGTGAGTATGCTGCTCACTGCTAAAATTGCCCATTTCCATTGCTTCCTAATGCCTTAAAGGTGAGGGATATGAAGGGCTCGAATATTATTTACTCTCAAATGACACTTGTTCAAGGTCCATGGCTCGTTTCTTTCCAATGAACCCCAGTGAAGTCATGGTGATGACCCCTACAGTTCACATACTGCTGCCCGACTGTGCAGAGAAAGAGCGAGAGGAATATGATGCATTGTGCACATTATGGTGACTGTAGCAGTGACTCTATCAACTTGGGGTGCCATTAAACCAAGGACAAAGTGGACATCCTCCTAAATAAAGTCCATTCACAGATCATATAAAAGGATATATGGCGTGTGTAATGGTGTTTGATAAGCACTTTGAAATGATTATCATTGGCACCCTGTTGGCATAACACTGGTTTCCAATATGCTGCACTAGAGCTCCATTTGGTTTAAAAATAATTTAAAAGGTTAAAATAACATTATTCATAATGATGCCCTCATACCAAAGTCGGTGTGCTGCTTGAGTGTGTTGCATAAACTGCACTCAGCTCCCAGTAGCATGGGATGGTTTTAAAATCACATCTATTCTACTGTAAAAAAAAAAAATAATAATAATAAAAAAGTGAGCAAATCCAAATAATCCTCATTCAGGGTTCACTTATCAATGAAATTACTTTGAGTTTAGATAATTTAAGCAGAAGTAAGCGATCTGATCGTTTTGGCTAATGCTGCGTTCCAGGCAGGCTTTTGAAACCGTAAATTACAGCTTCAAGTCACAACTTACGACTTTGTAGCGTTCCAGGCAACCCACTCATGTTTTTCCGACCTGTTTTACCTGTGAAAGTGCACTATAACGGCCACTCGTAACTTCCGACCCGTGAAATCGTACCAGATTGAACTGGTACGACTTCACAGGTCGGAAAAACACGAGTTACGAGTTGCCTTGAACGCACCATAACAGTCCTCGTCCCTACGTCACCACATTCACGCGCATCCCTTGGCTGCACACACAGCCCTGCATGCTGTTCTCTCTCCTCATTGGATAAAACTTGTAGGATACGAGAAAAGTTTTCTCCTCGGCTCAGAGCAGAGCAGAGGGACTGAGAGACCCGTGTTTCGGTCCAAACACTCCATGTAAGTGATTGCTGTCGGAAGATATAACTATTTAAGACTTATATTAACACAAAAATATTGCTTACTTCTGCTTTAACCTTTATATTTGATAATTAATAATTTGGCTTTATGTATTTCCACAGTCAAAAAATAGTGAACTTCCATGCATTCCATGCATTGTGTTTGAATAAATCCTGCATTATCTTCCTGAAGTGAGAAATTGATGATATCATGTCAACACTCCTGCAGCCTGGTGCAGTTTTTGTGGAAGGTACTTACTTAGTCACAGCAAACCTTGAAAAATGTGACACTGTGGCAACACATCATAATGGGATTTTTCAAATGTACACAAAAACACCCGCGGACAGTGTCATATTGCTATTGTCACTTATCTCATCTACGAAATGAACTGGCAAAAAATTTTACAAAGACATTCAGGAATTTTCAGTTCACATTACCACAAGGTTTATATTGTGACTGAAATGTCATGACAACTATTAAATGGAGTGGAATGATATTTTTGCACAGGCACATTGTAATAGGGCTGTTTTTCCTCCATTTCTGACTTTTCAGCTATAGCCAAGATCAGGTACATTTTTTTCAGCACTTTTATGTTTTATGAGCTAATATCTGCAAAGCTGATGACAGCATAGGTAGCATATGAGCATGCGAACACAAAAACCTAAAATAGGCTACTTTACACTTTATAGGTAAGACTATATCCGCTGACCCACAAGATTACCGCATTGTGGCTCTTAGCATATTGGCATGCTTGTCATTAGCATGTATCTCAAAACATTACTACAGCCTTACAAGAAGAAAATACAACTCAGTGGAAAACAGAATTTGTCAGACTGACAAATTCTGCAACAATTGCTGCTATTATAACTATTACAGAGAATTGCTGCTACTGTGGCCGACAAGTTCAATACTTTAAGGACTGATCACCCAGAAATTTTGCTGAACAATTTATGCTTCTTACACTTACAGGACACTTTACTACTATGATTACTATTGTTTCATATCAGGGCTTTCCTGCAATTTTGGTTGACACGGCCATCTTGTTTATCTTTGGATTTTACCATCTTTTCTCTGCTCACTTTGTACTTTTGATTTATATTACTTACTTTTATTTTCCTCGGTGTTTTGTTATTGGCACTACCTCAACCAAGACCTCAGCAACTAATTTTGTTCCCTTTCCTGAGCAACATGTTCAGGATTCAGGAATGATAAAAACATCCTAATCCTTATAGAGAGCTAGCATCACTGTCTACAGTGTTGTTTACTATAAGTGGGCATTTATCGCCTCCACAACTCATTAGTAAAGTTATAAATGGGTAAATGTCTAAGTAACACATTGTCATTGCACTTGAATTTCAATTAAACAACACGCCTTATGTTTGAACACACTGATGAGTGATGTAATGTGCAGCAACACTCGTGACTCTTTGAAATGTGCTTACATGTTCAATCATTCACTTAGTTATGCATGTGTGGATCGAGTGGAACTTGCACATCAGCACATCAGCTCTGAAGGGCAATGTGTGAAATGTTTCACCTCAATTTCGCACGCTTGCCATTATCTGCGGAGACAAACTTGAAGAGGGCACAGTGCAGGACAGGTACATGACAACACAACACAGACACAAAACTCAACTCCAAGAGTAAAAAAACAAGCTGCTGAATGTAGAGTTACAATCCCACTGTAAGGGGCTGAACATCAGAACAGGGCTTAGTTGAGTATATATACTATCCTATTTGGTGGCTGTGTGTGTTGGATCAATGTCATCTTTCCAACACCCTGATATCTAAGTATGTATCCAGGAGTAGAGGAGGAGGGAGGAGCGACCGTGTTTTAGCATTACTAACAGGACGGAGGGAGGATAGCTGGGGAGCAATGTTTGAAATTATAATTTGGCTCTCCCCATGCATTTCTCCTTCTTGCCTGGAGCTCATCTCAGTTTACTATTTGTTACTCTATCTGTCTCTCTTATTACCGGGCTCTTGTGATAAATCCAGAAGGTAAATCCCTATCTATTAAATGAGCCTCTGGAGTTCTTCGCAAAACCCAGTGTGTGTGAGTGTACTGATGGGGGCTGCCTGTGTGCCCACATTGTGCTTATACATGTGCCTGAGAGGTTTATGATATGTGTGTGTATGTGTGTGTTGTTGTGAGCTGTATATGAACTCAGCCTGTTTTCATAGTTTATTTTCTCCACACTATCACTAGAGGGTAGACATTTTTGATAAGTGACATGTTTTTTGTTTTTTTTTAGATTATGCACATTGTTTGGGGGCGGTGTGAATGATCCCTGACGAGTTGAAAACTACTTGTGGGTTTTTTAACTGACAAGAAAAAATGCTAAGTGGATTAAGAGCTTGCTATGATGAAGGAGGAGAGAGGAAAATTAATACATTTTAAGATTCTGCTAGGATTCAGCGTTCCCATGAAGTCAGATTGGAAAATGAAGTGCGTTCTTGCTCTCCCACATTTAAATCTTTTCTGACTGCAGCATGTCCTACAGGAATATCGAAGATTTATGTTCAGTTGCTGCCTAAGGCGAAGAAGTATTAAAGTGTATAGACTGGTGGCGGTCACTGGGAGTGAAACAAAGGCTTTTCTAGAGGGGGAGAGTGTGAGAAAGTGTACACGGGTTAGAATGAAGGGGGGATAGAGACAGAGGATGAGAGGAAGAAAACGAGCATGAGCCTCATCTCCATTACATCCCATTATCTTCCCCTTAGCAGAAAGTCCCCCCAGGAAACACACACACACACACACTTATAAATACAGATACTGTACTTTGGTGTCAGTGCTACTGGACTGGCAGTCGGACACTAAGATTGATGGACTCCTTTCTAAATTCAAGGGAGGTGCCAGGGGCGTTTAGGACACACATACTCTCTCTCTCTCTCTCTCTCTCTCTCTCTCTCTCTCTCTCTCTCTCTCTCTCTCTCTCTCTCTCTCTCTCTCTCTCCCTCTCTCTCCCTCTCTCTCTCTCTCTGTATCTCTGTCCCATGCATACTTTGCTCCAGCAGCTCCATTACCTTAATGGCCATAGAGCTCTGAGGAGAGTCGAGAACAGGGAGACGGTGAGGAGCGAGACAAAGAGAAGCACTTCTTTGCACATTTCAGTGAGGAGAAGCAAGGTCAGCCCTTATCATGTTATTTTATGATCATTTGATCTCCTTTAAAGAGTGTAATGGAGCCTATCACAATTTCAGGTCATCCATGTGTGTCCCTGACAAGCTGTACATGGAACCAGTGTCGTTCTATCCTCATAGAGGGAGGTGGATGAGTATGAACCTTCAGTCTGCTGCCTGTGAGTCTTGAGAAGATAGCACCTTACGAGTTGGATGAAATAATTTTCCCTTGCATGGTTTAACTCAAAGGTTTTCAACCCCCCTCCCCTTTTTTTCTTTTTGCTTGTGATATCTTAATGAACAGCCATGTCTTTGAATACTGTAGTTGTGACTTGACACCTCTACTTTTCCACATACTTCTTCAAAGACACAAAAAGCTTAAACTACCCAGTGATTCATATTGAAGAAAAAGCCAAGATTAGAGACTCACCTGTGAGAACGAATAGAATTCTGTGCTGTATAATTTGTTCGTGCTTTTTTAAAAATCATTTTATGAAGCTCGTAAGATTAATTTTGCTTAGTATGTTCCTCCCTGTAGTGATGACAGGGCCAACCAGAGAAACATGTGGGAGACATTGCCATGTCACTGAATCATGAGTCTGGTGGCAAGAGTTGTGAAGACAAAGTTCTTCTGTTCAGTCTAGTATAAGCATCTCCCTTACAGCAATTGCGTAACAATCCTAAACACAATTATACAAATCTCATAATTTTGATTTTTTTGAGTAATTCACGATCTATTTGCTCAGTTTCTGCAGAAATACCCCCCTGCGGTACACATGCTGATTGAGAAATAGTGGTGTATATATGATTAAGTTTATTATCTTTTATACCTTATGATTTGGTCAGTACATAAGTAAGAAAAGTAGTAAAACTTCAAAGGTATCATGCATTTCAAGCATTTCCTCTATCCCGCTGTGTCCTTGGTGAAGACAGTCATCACTAAAATGCCACTTCAGCTATTATGACACAAAACGGTTTGACAGTGCTGCACTTTTATGTGCTGCAAAAACACAGACTCTGAGAAATGAGAAAGTCAGGGCAGACTAAAAACTTAAAGAAAAACATCAGTCAGAAATATTTGATGTGTCTGGGACATTTGGAGCATATTTCTCTTTCTACCGGCTGCTGTTTGTTCTACAGGAAGTTCATTACTGTCCTATCAGCTACGTAACAGATCAATTGCTGTCTGGAATCATTTTCTGTGTGTGTGTGTGTCTGTTAGCGAGGGAGAAAGAGGGGGTGTGTGTTTCAATTTGTACGGCAAGACTTTCACCGTCACAGCACTCAGCTGTCCTCGAGGCTCGGGGTGTTTGGGAAAGAGCGGCGGATGCGGGGATAGATGGACGGATGAATGACAGGAGGGAGGAGGGGGATTTGCTTTCGTGATCAGAGCTTTGACATCTGTAAATTTAATTAGAGCAGTGTGCGTGTGTGTGGGAGGGAGAGCAAGGGACGTTGCGTGTGTGTGTATGAGTGTGTATTTTTGTGTCAGTGTGCGTTCCCCTTTCTGGCTGCCTGCAGGCATAGCAGTGCCTCTGTCGATGGTTTGTCCTTCATCAGCTGGACCAAGGTTGACTAATTAGGACTGTGGCACAGGCACATTTCCTCTTCCCCTCTCTTTTCCTCTCGACCTCACATCTACACATCTGTCTTCATCTTTATATCTCTTTTGGCAGCCTTTCTCTCTCTCTTTTTTTTTTTTTTACCAATCTGCAGAATTTTTTCCATCATATACTGTATAATGACAGTACTCACTCTTGATTACAGCCTGTCATAATCCCAGATGGACCATTGGGGGGCACTCTGAATATGTATTATAAAGCTTTTGCTGGCCACAGCCTGAGACAGGCCTGATATCTGGTATTTGGTCCTGTAAGCAAGGACTTTGAGTTCAACTTGTGCTCATAGCAGAGTCTGAACACGTGAATGACAGACTGGTATTTAATGCCAGCGTGGGCCATGCCAAGGTCTCTCTAGTAATTGAACAAGTCTGATAGAGTGAACTTGCAGTCATATTACGCTCATCTCAGTTAACTTTCAAGTGACTACATAAAGGCCATGTTGCAGCTATTGGTTTGAAAAACCTATAGACATCCTTTCCGCGGTCACCATGACAGATGGAAAACATGCATCAACAGAATCAGTTCATGCTGGCCTAAATGAGTCGTCGCTGAGTCATCGTATGAACGGAAAAATATCCACCTCCTCATCCATAGTTAGTCATCCATATGTGACACAGTTGTTGGTATCCTCGCACAGTTTGTTGGTTTTATACTAAGTGGGATGATAAGATAAGTTACTGTAATAAGAGATCACACAGCTCTGTTTGCGGTTGCAAAATTGCAGGTCATCTGCCCTCCAGCCAGGACTGGTTGCATCCTCCAGCCTCTCACTGCCACCTTTGAATTCAGCAGCCCAGTTCTTCACTACATTGTAAGAATTGCCATCCTCCTCTAGAGTTGGACTTCCTTGGATGATAAACCTCTGAAACTGAGCCAGTGGATGACTCCAAAAAGGCTGACATTGTGATTAGCTGCAATTACCACCAGAAACCAAAGTTATCGGCTTCAAATTATCTGCAATATCACTCCAGGAGTTAAACTGCAAATCGTTGTAAAACCACCTGCAGTACTAGCTTAGTCAACTGACTTGTCAATCATTTGTGTGACTGGGGACTGAGGAATTCAAAGGAGTACTCGGCTGTACTACTGATCACAGATATCCATTGTTTCCAGCATCTGCACATCCCAGCCAGTTCCACTTATAATGATATTCTAGAAAAGGCCATCCTAGCCTAAGAAAAAAACTCACTGCAAATTCAGAAAAATCCCCCAAACCAGCCGGGTTAATCACCTGTGTGTGTTTCTGCAGCACATGCATTGTCAAATTGATTAAGATGTGTTTTCTCAAATTTCAGCATGGAGCTCTCTGAACAACATGACCTGGTTGCTGTCACCATAGACGATTGGACACTGAGGTGCTTACACTGCTAAGAATAAGCCAGGCCTCACAACCACACACTTGCTTTGGTTGATTTCACCCACATTTGAATTCTCTTATTCCCCAAAACATGTGACCTTAGCCAACAGCTGGTCTAAATAATGATGCATGATTTAAATCCAGACAAACCTAAACTCTTGTCCATCTTAATGTTAAGAGGAAATTCTGATTGGAGACATTTTAACAACCACATGACCCTCTCTTGATGAGCAAATATTACACAGCTGCATCGAAAAAAACACACAAGCAGTGACATTTCCTATTCCACAGTGTAGTCAATCATCATCAGTTTGTCAGTGTGGCCATGGCAACAAAACCTCAGTGGCTACTTCACAGCATGTGCTCCATCACATGTGACACATGGCAGAAAAGAGCTAGCCATTTTTGTAATGGACTTGCAGATTGCCATAGTGGACACCAGTGGCGGCCTCTGACTTGTGTGTGTGTGTGTGTGTGTGTGTGTGTGTGTGTGTGTGTGTGTGTGTGTGTGTGTGTGTGTGTGTGTGTGTGTGTGTGTGTGTGTGTGTGTGTGTGTGCGTGTGTGTGTGGAAATCACCGGTGTTAGTTGCATCATCCTTATTCAACATCATACCTTTGGTGACAGTTTTCCCCAGCGGGCCAGAGGTTCTGACTTTCTGCATGACTTTCCTGCCCTTTGATGGCCAGCAAGAGAGGAGAGCAGCTTCAAACTCCAAGTATCTGAGTAGAAAAAGTGTGAAATTCTTCTTTGCAGCCTCGGAGTTGGTGGAGAGAGTGTCCTCGGTGGCCAGCTGTGGAAAATTGTCACTGGAAAATGGGAGGGTGCAGAGAGAGTACAGCTCAATAGAGTTTTATATAAAATTGACGAAAACCATACAAAGGGTTTGCAAGTGCTTTATGGATTGCTAAAATGATTCTATAAAGGAATATAACAAGAGATATCAATAAATCATGTTTTAATAGTTATCATCCACATATCTGAATCTCTGTATTTTCTTTTTTCATCTGTCTCAGTTAATATATCTGTATACTCCGTGGAATAATTGGAGGTGGCTGGACCCTGACTGTGCTGCTCTTGGGGCTTCCTAGGTAATATTTTACCCTCATTGCTCTGAGGTGTGCAGTTAGGAGAAGATTTACAACAAGAGACACACAGAAACTGACTCTCTGCCAAAGTCTGGCTCCCCTTATTTGCTCTGAGTTTTCTACAGCCTAAACATATGCACACATGTCCCATTCTTTCATATTTGTGAGGAAGAAAAAACAACCAGACAACCAACAATAGGCCGGCCTTTTTAGCAATGTACCATTGTCAGGTGACCCCTAGTGGTCATGGGGAAAAGCAGGAGAAGACAGTGACAGTCTGAGAGAGGAGGCGGTGGGAGTAGATGGATGGACTGATATATATGACTCTAAGACACAAGACTGCCGTTCTTTTCTCATGTGTGTAAATATGTCTTTTATCCGTGACCATGACACCTTCCACTGGCACATGGCTACAGTTCATTTTGTTGTTACTGTGATGACAGATGTGCGCTTGCACCTGCTGCTGGAACACTTTCATGGGTCGTGTCCGATGTTAGGGGACGATAGACCTATGGTTGTTTCCATCGGATGATTTGTTATGACTGAGTGTTTATGGTGCCTCTGTGATGGACTGGCCACATAAGGGTTGTTTCTTTGCTTTGCACACACTATATACTGCATCGGCTGAAGCCCTGCAGCCCTTCATGTATTTTTTATAAGCATGTTTTAATTTCAAACAGTATGTCTACTGTGCAGGGGATCGATGGCAACTTCCACAGGCATAAAAACCAATTGCAAAATATAATAATAATAATAATAATGTCGTCATTGTTACAGCAGCAGGCAATAATGCCTGTGTGTGTGTGTGAGGGAGTCTGGGTGTCAGCTAGCTTATGTGACTTGCTCAGACACTAATGCAAATAGCCACCTCAAGGGCAACATACAGTAGGAGGGCAGGGATATGTCATCACTGATAAAAGGCCTGTGTGCGCGCGCACGCACACACAAGCACACACACGCATAAGCACACATTATTGGTGATGCCACCCAGCAGCCAAGTGTCCAAATTAATTACAGCCATCCCATGTGAGAACACAGTGGCTGGCACAGGCCTTGACTGCTGCTCCTCCCCTCTGCTCAAATCTTCCTCACTCATCCTCTCTCCCGCCTAACGCCTCACTTCAGAATAAGTGTTGAACACATTTTTAATCATTACTTCGCCTCTGCTCTTCTGAAAATGACAGTGCTTAAGAATTTCCTCCAAGTTGTAGCCTGTGACCTGCCATAAAGAGTGTGGACACACACTGTTTGATTCAGAGAGGTCTGATTCTTTCTGTTTCTCCATTACTGTAGTTACTCAAGGACTGCTTGTGTGAATTTAGCATGTGGCCAAGAGTAGACTCTTTCCTCAGTCCTCTCCTCTCCTCTCCTCTCCTCTCCTCTCCTCTCCTCTCCTCTCCTCTCCTCTCCTCACAGCAGACAACAGCTATAACCATTATCATTAGGAGTCTCTGCCTTTTTGTCAAGAAGCAGGTTTTATGAGAAAACCGTTATTATAGATATTTAATGTATGATGTGGCTATTGTGTAATTGTGTAACAAACATTACTACTAACTGTCAATTCCTATCTATTTTTCTTCTGTCAGGTTACAAAAGTCGTTGTTCACCAGGAATTCAATGCACTGTCATTCTGTAATTCCCACTTGTGTCCAGAGAGGCCACTGCTCAGCAAATTTACAAAATCTCACTCTGTTACCAAATGTGCTCTAAAACAAAAAACTAAGACATAGATGTCCATATTAAAATATTGATTATTGTTGTTATCCTATTGCATTTTCAATAGTATGGGTACCAAAATGTTGATACTGAACATATCAGTAAAATGTTCACTGAGAACATACTTTTTTTTCTCTCTTTCAGCAAAATGTGTGGTGTCTACAGCATTATTAAACTTTCTGGTTATGCTTGGTCACTCACAGACCTTGTTTTAGGTTTTTAAGAGAGTGGGGTGGTTCAGTACAAAAGGTTTGTAAGGATCTGAGAGTGTTTTTCCTATTAACCCTTTCTAGGTGAAATCTAAGAGCAGAGGTCTCCTCACTTTGTATGTCCACCGTCCATCCAAACCAACTGTGTGTGACTCTGATGCTGTTTGAGTTAATGCTTCATTAACTGAAAATAATGTTGCCTGTGAACATAATCCAGACAAAGATTACATTTGTTGTCACAACACTTTCTTTGCAGACAAGCACCTGGCTGAACTCCATCTTGTTAAGAAGAGAAAATATGAGCTTTGTCAACAGAATGCAAGCTTGTCTATTCATATGTGTTTATTTAACAGGGACAATGCTGACAACAGATGAGAACAGAAACAAAGCAACAGATGGAATATATGTAGGGGATAGCAGAAAGTATTTCTAAGCCCATCCCTGCTATTGAATTATGAATTCAGTCAAAACTAGTGTTTACAGTCTGAAATCTGTTCTTTGTTAGGACTTCAGACATGTGGACAATAACCCAGTTGAGCTTGTCCAGTTGTCCAGTGTTTGTCTGGTAAATTGTGTTTCTTTGAGGGTACACAAGACCAAGCAGAGCTCACATATCCACGCGGTCAGCCTCTGCTGGGTGGAAACAGCCCTCCTGCGTTACACCACGGCAGCAGAAATCCCTGCTGCTCACTTCAACACTGAGAGGCAACACAACACCACTGGAATCAGAGTGTTAGTTAAACCGTAGCCTCAGTTCGAGGCTTTCCAAGAGTAGTGACAGTCTTACTGAAGAAAAATATGTCCGAATACGAAAAGATCAAACAGAGACTTTTCTATTACCTTTCATTTGGATTTTGCTATTTCAGAGAAAGGACATCTGAGAAGGACTAGATTTTTAATTTAGCATATTTTTGTGTAATTATTTTGTTCCTAAGAGTACCTCAGCATAACTGTAGCCAGGTTAGATACTCATTTGCATGTGCAAAGTTTTTTATTACTGCACACCATCTGTTACAGCCACTGTCCTCACTTTGACTCCTGCTTACTTATCTGATTTCTGTAACAAGCAATGAAACCAGGTTTCCTATCAGGTTTGCACATCCTCGTGTGTATCTGCACTAATTACGGATGCAGACAAATTACTGCGTTCTCAGGAGATGAATCTTCATTCAGCACTTCAGCAGAAATGCAAATCACGTCAGGTCGACTCAGCTCTGTTGTGAAGAGTCTCCGGATTTCTCCAGTATTTGCACACATGAGCAGAGTGTTGTCATTTTGCAGTATTCAAAAGTGTGTTATGTTTGTTTGTGTGTGTGTGTTCGTTCAGGACGTGCGTTCTTGTTTGCGCGTGTGTGTGTGGTAAAATTGCATTGAAGTCTAATTGCAACATTCCTCTCTCTTCAAGCTCAGAAATGGATGCCTCCACCAAAATATTTTTCTTCATCAAAAAGTCCAATGCTGATAATCAATTATGATGATCTAAAACACAAATTTTTTACTCCTTATTATCGTCAGACTGAAAGGAATAGCTGAGTCGTTCATCAAAAATGCTTCTTTGCTGCCTTGCTTAGAGTTACTGTAAATGAGAAGATGGATGCATATTTGTGTTGCATCTGTTTTGAAGGGCTCCTCTGGTTTCCATTCTTTGTGCTAAGCTAAGTTAACTTTATATTACCTTTACAGTACTTGGTCTGACAGCAAGGGAGCAAGTTTCCCAAAATGTCCAACTGAAAAATGTTTTGATACTAACTAGTTATATGTACATTACTCTCTCTTTCCATTTCTTTAAAGGAGCATTATCGCAAATACAGCAGTAATAGCATAAAATAAGCTGAAATATGCAAAAGATGGGTCGGGGGGAGCCTTAACTAAATTTACAAAAAAAATCGCCAACAGTGTAGTGTCCGTGGGGCAAATGCAGCATTTGTCTTTGTTATGATCCAAGCCGGCCCGGCGCTTGCTGCGTTCAATTGCACTCGGAACTGGCAAATCCGATCCCCGAACCGGAAAAATGCAACAGTAAATAGTAATGTAGCAGTGTCAGGCTGCTTACAGTCACTGAATCGCTCGGTAGAACACTTTGTCTCCACGTCCCGTGTCTTTCTTCAGCTGTCCTCTCAGCGTTATTAAGGAGGAGGAAGTTGCAGTTGCTGTTGTTGTCGTTGTTGTGGTTGTGCGCGACGTAGAGCTGCCGCTTCCACTAGCGAGTTTTCTTTTTCCCGCGATTGCACGTTCATTCAGCCTGGTGAGGGAGGAGGAGGAGGAGGGGGGGGGGACTAAACGAGGCTGCTCTCTCTCTCTGACAGCTGCCCACTTGTTTATATCTGATAAACTCCGCCTGGCTCCATCTAGTGGCCGAATTAAGAATTTGGATTTGCGATAATGCTCCTTTAAAGGTACAGAAATGGCTGTTTGTCCTATTTGTCACGCCGAGTTGTTATGAGTTGCTGCACGAGTTTACCCGAGTAAGGAAAACCAATTTGATTGGTCGTTATCGAGCGGGTGGGATATTCAATGCTTGGGGCGAGACTGAGCTCGGTTTGTGTGTGTGTGTGTGTCTCAGACGTTTGATTGACGGATGACGGATCCAGTATCAGTGGTTGATGAATCGTGAGCAGGCTGTATAATCTGTGCGCCGGCATTATCCAATGCGAAAAGAAAAAAAAACACACACTTTCATCCCGGATTTAATCAAAAATAAAATTTTGCACAAAGTTTGGGCTCCATCGTCTGATAGATGAGTTATTACACTAATGTTAAGACCCACAGTGGGCTCAAATTCAATTTTCTTTTCTGTACAGCTTTAACCTTAAACCGGTAGTTGTGAGAAAGCTTCTTGTGTTGGTAGTTAGAAGTGAATCTCTGCAAAATGTCCCTAAAACATTATGTGTAATTATTTCTGACTGTTCAGAAATCAAAGTGTCTGTGCAAAACGTTTCCCACACAACATTACTGTAACATGGCAGGTGGCAGTGTTGGATTTTACCAAACCAGGATGTAGGAAATGAAGAAATGCCCAAACAAGCAAAAATCTTGTTGAACCTCTCAACAAAAAAAAAAAATCCTCTGTGCACTTTTGCTGTTGGCGTCCTTATTAATTCAAGGTAAGGTGCTGGTCCAACCCCCGGTGCTCCTGGACATCCTTCTCTGTTCAACCAACCATCATTGCAGACACACATAATGGATAGATGGGATTTTAGAGGTGTGCACACTTTCTCCCCAGTGAGTTTGTTTAAGCAACATTTACCCAAACACCCTTTCTCTCTATCCAAAGCTGAACCACATAAGCTTGTTCCAGCCTGAAGGCCTCACTCAGTGTAATCATCAAACGTCATCTCTGAAGTTGTTGTTTTCCCCTCGCCGCAAAACCGGCGATCTGTCATTCTCAATCTTCTTTCACAAAAAAAAGGGGGGGAAAAAACGATCTTCAGTTAAAACAACTGTGAATATTTTAATCACAAAGGCACCTCTTGGCAGACTTAACCCCAAGTTATCTGCTCTAGCAGAAGATGTCAGACCGCATGTATTCATGAATATGTGTCTAATCTGCAGAAACCTGCTGCTTCTTCTCCACTGTCTGTTCCTGCACAGAAGCTCCACTTTATTCTGTGAAATGATATGCTAATCCTATTGGAGCAGAGGTGTGTGTGCGTGCGTGTGCCTGCATGTGCACATGCATGCGTGTGCCTCAATGTTGACACTGCTACGTGCATGCTTGTCATTAGCTAATGTTTGTGTGTGTGTGTGTGTTTGCGTGAGAGAGAGAGAGAGAGAGAGAGAGAGAGAGAGAGAGAGACATGTGGGTCTGAGTAGTTTATATGCAAGATTGTCTGCTGAACTCAGTATGTGATAAATGGAAGGAAGTAATTGCCTAATAATGCTGAAGAAAAATGAAACAGTCTCCGCAGAAACATTGTGACACTGTTTCCCCCCACATTTTTCATGAATACATTTCTGGGATGGTTCTACTTATTGCTGCTTTGTGTCTGAGAGGAAGTAGATGCCTTAGTGTTAAAGTAATTAAAAGTTTAGAGAGGGCTGATTCTGACTGTAGTTACGTTTGTTTGTGGTCAATTTAACATTATATAAGGCGACTGTCTAACACAATGACAACTGTGCTTAATTTAAAAAAAAAAAAAGAAAAGAAAAGAATAACTGCAAATGTCAGCATGTGACTGTAGGGGAGTCTTATCCCTTTTTTTCCTACTGTTTGATAACTCTGTACCATTGTCTCACACCAACATAGTCATTATTTCTGTTCACAATTTCTTTACCACATCAAATTGCAGTCTGCCAGCTCCCTCCTTTTTCTACCACATTTGTATTGTGCTTTTAAAAATCATTGTCTGCAGTTAAGAGCCATAGTTTCAGGAACCTTCTTGTAAAGGATAACTTAATTCTTCATATTTTTGCAATCCTGGGTATCTTTTTACTCCTTGTTACTGTATGTTCACAACCTGGGTTTTTGGGTGTCTCACGGTGTAATATAAAAAGAAATATAATTATAGTTCTCCAAATGTTTCTGTCAAATGTATTTTATTCTCTTTTTTCCAATCTTGAAACCCATTATGATTACTGAAGTAATAATCCTCAACCACCAACTGCTGCACACCCTATTGTTTGAGGTTTTATAGTTATATGAATGAAAATGTACCGAAAAGTCATTCATGCACAAAAAGTGTCATGTACTTGTAATAAATTACACCCAAAAGATTCAGCATATTAAACTGAGTCACGTATGTTTTTGAACTGTTAGAGAAGACTTCCATGCAGGATTCAACACATGTAGTTTTTCTACTAGGTAATCTGAGCATCATCATCATCATCATCCTGATAGGGGGGAAAAGTCAAATTCAAACCTTGTTCTCTGGCATTTTAAACACAGACAAGTGATTTCTCTAGTCCATTAACACACGCCAGTAGCAGGTACCCAGGTACTGTTCTTGTCTGCATGCTGCTATTGGCACACATCAATGGAAAAGAGCTGCCATTATTTAAAAAGGTTTACTCTAAAATGGGGAGCTGGGTGAATCAACTTTGAGACACCAGCAGGATCGCTCTGTCAGTTCTCACTGGCCATGTTGTTTATTTCCAGTCATAAAATGACTCCCAAAACTTAACAGTATAAAATTTGATTCCAAAATATTGTTTAAAAATCAGGGGCCAGATTCACAAAACGTTCAAAAAAAGAAATGACTGTTCTTAAGACAGTTCTTAAGAAAATATTGAGGAATTGCACTTAAGAACTTTCTTATGAACTTCTTCATTTTCTTCTTGGACATTTCTTAAGATCTTTCTTAAGAACATATTGGTGAATCTGGCCCCTGCTGATTCTTAAAATCATTTCATCTTACTCACTACTCCTAGCCAACAGTAAGTCTTCTTGACAATCACGCACTCATCTTATTTGATCTTCACCTACCTCACTCAAAACACTGCAATGGGGCTTTTATCAAATTACAGAATAGGAGACGCCCACAGATATCTTCAAGTTTTACAAGTTGTTTATAAAGTTTTGAAATTTTTCCAAAACCACTTAAGACACTGAGAACCCCCTCCTGCTAAAACTTTCAAAGTTTAAAGTTAAAAACTGGTATTAGCCTATATCTTTTATCAGAGCCTTTGTCTTGGGTCTTTTTTATTTTACTTTCGGCGTTGTCTGATTAATATGCTATCATTATGTTTTTACCAAATGTATTTCAACATTTATTTCAATTCGACATCATCATAATAGCTACAATAATCATCAGGACCAACAGCATTCATAACCCTTGTTTGAACCAACACATTTAAATGGAAATGGAAATCAGTCTGTGACAGTGGAGGTGGGCCTCTATTTCCGACAGCAGAGTACACATTTATGTGGAGAAAATACAGAATGTTTTTATTTGTGAGACACTTGACGCTTGCAGTGTCTTGGCTCTGAATCCATCTCTGTTCGCCTGGCCTTTGATGAGATTGGAAACTATTTGTTTTCATCATGTGCATGCAGAAGCACTTGTTTGCTGTCACCAGCGCTGCGAGCAAGCATTTGAAATCTCAAATCAAGCAAAGCAACAATAACAGCTGTTGTTTGGACAACTCTTCACTGCTCAGAAAACTGGAAATAAAAAAGAAAAATCTGCACATCATCAATCCTGCTGCGTTATGGTTGTGACAGACTAATGACAAATGACTTTAATACATTCCTGTTTAAACGTAAAAGAAGAAAAAAACACTTCTCCTGTAAGAGGAACTCAAAAGGAAAATGATCTCTTGTCATTTTGTAGTAAAAATAACAAGTGAAAGGAATTTGGAAGTTGCATATTTTTGTCGTTTCCAATTAAACCCTACCAGCATCAGGATACAGCACCCTCTTTTTTGACCTATTTTGCTCAGCTGTTTGTAAAATGTAGTGCAGGTGTTAGTTTTTTTGTGCTCAAGCCTCCTGACAATAGAGACTGCAATGTGCTCTATTTGGACACCACTAAACAAGTTACTGTATTGAAAGACAAAGTGCTGTAATCTCCTCTGGGGTTACTGAGAGCCTTTAATTATTCATAGATTAATAGACTGTAAAAATGTGTGTGTCCCTAGATGGCCACTTTATGTCCTATAACTCTAACTAGCTATTTTTCTTCAGCTGTACACTGGAAAATAGACTCTTGAAGAGAGTGGGCATTTTCATCAGTGGGATTTATTCGCTCTGCCATTAATGTTTATTGGACATTAACATTAATATTTATGATACAGCATTTATATCGACAGGGGAAGTGGACTCGACTGAAGACTGCCTTAAACGAGCTGTTATAGAAAACCATTGGTGTGAGTGGTGAGTCAGCATTTAGGTCATTCTTATCCAAATCTTTCTTGAATGTGTTATTTTTCTTGCATACATTTCTTGATCACAAACTACACCTTCAGAAATATTCAGTATTTTAGGGGATGGGGAGGATATCTGCTTAAAATTCAGCTGTTTGCTTTTCATTTACTTTAAACTTCAGAATATGACAGACTTTTACTCGAGGCGGGTCTTGTATCTATCTTCCTCCGTTTAATATGTAGCCTATAACTAACCAGAGTGGTTTGTATGAAACCTTGTTACCGATGATTCCTCTCTTTGTCTCCCTCCCTCTCCTGCTGTTTATGCTCATTGTGTTGTATGTTCAGTTTGTTATTCCTTTGCCTCCCATGTTGTCAGGAAACACCATCATTCATCAGTCAGTCAGGCAGTCAGTCAAGTCAGGGACATTCAACTTCAGTCTAGGAATACCAAAACTACATAAACATGTTGAGGAAGTTTTTGTGGCACAGACAGTGCAAAAGATTTTTTGACATTATGTACTGTTGTTATTTACATGGCAGGAGAGGTTCACTGACCCATTTCTCCCATAGATCTGTATGAGCTCTGTGTTTCCCAGCTGCAAACAATTGATGGGTGTTACTCACTGACAACATCATTGATCTCTGTGATATTTACAAAAAACACACAACTCTGTCCAAGAGTGGGGTCCCAGGTTGCACAGCCCAAATTCTACTAAAAGTTTCCGCTCATTTAAATCAGAGCTTAAAACATTATCGTTTATCTGGGCTTAGTTGTAAATTACAAATATAACCTCTCCTTTATTCTTTAACTATTGAATTTTTAACTAATGTTTTTTTTGTGTATCTCTGCCTCTGAATGGTGCTATATTAATATTGCATTGCCTTTTCAAAACTCAATGTAAACCTCACGTCAAATGTCAAAGACCAAAAGCAGACATAGTTGAACATAACTGTTCATCATTTCAGCCCACAGACAATCAGTGTGTTTGTTTTTTCTAGCATGGAAAGTCTCTGCTGAGATGGTTAATTAAACAACACATCTGTTGTTATTTCACATGTAGGTTTTCATCTTGTAAGAAACAAATGTTCAGCTCTGCAACAAATATTGCAGAAATAAAGAAATAAAGAATTACCAGTCCAGGTAGATGCTCTGAATAGAACTGCACATTTTCCTGATGCAGATGTCGTACTTCTTGTCATCATTACGGGCGCTCATTATGACATGCAAGCTAATGCAGAGGTAGAAATCCTCCACGCATACTAATCCACTGATAGTCTGCTCTCAAAGTAAACAACAGGTGCTGATGAGCAAATAAAAGCTTGTATTATGGACCATGATGACGACCTGTGGATTTAACTATACAGACACATTTAAAACAAAAAATGAAACTGGGATGATAAGAGTTGCCAGCTTCTGCTTCACTTTAAAATCCTGCAGGTATCCAGAAGCTGTATATTGTTTCTGAGTGAGGAATCCTTCATGAGGCAGTCAGGGATTTCTCCTGTTAGTGAGAAGAAGGTTTCTATTCCTCTGGCTTAGCTTTGTGGACCATATGAATTCTTCTCAGGACTAAGTCATTTCTCGGCCTTTATGATACCTGTAGCAGGAGCTCCAAGGAGACGGCTAGCATCTTTTTTTTTTCTTTTTTTTTCTCCTGCGGACCAAAATGAAATCCAATTATTTTCTGTGAGCTCTCTCCTCTGGCACATCACTAAGCTGCTCAGACAAGCATTCATGTTGCTCTTGAGTCTCTTCCTCTCCAATATGTTTTTTTTCTTTTTAATATTCGCTCTTTCCTTCTCACTTTCATGTACACACACACACACACACACACACACACACACACACACACACACACACACACACACACACACACACATACACACACACACATTCGCAGTACACATCTACACATACCCTGTTGTGTCAAACAGACATCTGATCAGATCACTCCTCACCAAGGAGGGATGCGATCAGTTTCAACGGTGAGGGGGAGGACATTTTCAAAATGATGGTTCTCCTGCAAACCTTTCCAGGTTCTATGTTGACATTCAGCATGTGTCCATGTAACAACCATAGGTATATTTCTGCTTGTCGTTTCTTTTTCACTTACTTCACATTTCCACCTCCTGCTTCCGCCCCCTGCCATCCCCTTGCTCCATTAGTTCCCTTTCTCTGCTTCTTGTTTTCCTCTTGCTATGGTTTTCTTCTTCCTTTTGTTTTTCTATGGTTTCTGTCTTTTACTATAATTCCTCCTCAATTTCCTTTCCTTCCACAGCCTTTCCTGCATTCATCATTTTACTAGAACTAATTCGGCTCATTTTATTAGAATAGAGATGCTATACTAAAATGTCAGAGGGATATAGTTTAAGCCTATATAATGAGAGCACAAATGCATTTACAGCACCCCTGTTTTAAATCGTTACATGGAAGCAATTCAAATGCATACATGCTTTAGCACACGTGGCCTCCTAAATAAGTCATTGCTTTTCTTCCTGCCTGGTGCAGGGGAAATTAATTTGCAGGGATGTCTCTTGTCGTGCAGAATACACTATTGGTTCAATTTGTCTCCGGTAGTTGCAGATCCACAATCCACAGAGAAACATCTGCACCATTTATACCGTCAAATAGTGACAATTAATGACATTCCCATTAGCGTCAGATGCTGATTACGTAACATACTTTACTGCTGACACTTTTGAATATGGATTCCCTACATATGTTTGCATACTCTTCCCACACACGATAACTATTACAGTAATTTACCAAGGTAGTCAATTACCTCTGAATACACGATGAAGGTGTTTTATCTCCACTCACTGAATCTTGAAGATTTTTTTTCAGAAACACTCAATATTCGTCTTTTATGTCTACTTTTACTTTACTTTTACTGCACTCATGGTCTATCCACTGTGAAGTTAACATTTTTAGCAATCCAGCCTCCTCAGTACGTCGGCCTGAGCTCAGAGCGAACAGCTGAATGTCAGCAGGTCACACTGCACGCCTGCTCTACTGCCTCTGAAATGTAAAGGCTGGTATTGATCTCCAGAGATTCTACAGGGAATGAAATGTTTTGTGGACTCATGATGATATTCACATTTCTTTTTTCGTACTGAACCAAGTCTATCTGTACCTCTGAAAATATAATGTGAGGTTAAAAATGGCAGCAAGGTGCAGCCGAAGTTCACAACCTCTGGGAGGAGAATGAAATCAGGAAGTTAACATTTCACTTTTTAAGTTACTCATCTGATGTGGCTTTTTTAACTTCATGGCTTCCCATTATGGGCTCAACTTTGTTCTGTGTATGTACATGAAATAAACAACAACATGAAGCAGGCACATGTATTGCCCTAAGCACTTGCCAAAGCTGGGTTGTCAAGTGGATAAAGGAAATAACTGCTCCTTGGCCTCTGAGATCCTCAGGGGCTCCAATTGCACTATGTTTGTTTGGTATTCTGTTTATTAATGGGGTATGTCTTTGGGAATGTGTGCCAGAAAATCACAGTATCAACTCAAATTTGAAGGGCCTCGAGGCAGAATCTGCATTACTCCCCATTACAAGGGGTCCTGTGTCAAAATTTACATAGTGCATATATATTTTGTTTGTTTAACCAAATTACACTACTTTTAACAAGGGGGCATTTTTGCCCTAGAGCATGCTAGCAGGCAGAGCTGGATATGGCAGTGCCCACCCTTTGTTTTAAATTAACAAATCATATCAACTCAGGGTAATTCTTGCTGCACAGAACTCACTGTTTCTAAAAAAAAAAAAAAAAAAAAAAAAATTATGGGGGAACTGATGGATTGTTATCTCATTTCTACTGAAACGTATGCCGCCCAGTTAAGAAGCATTTCAACTTTATAGATTTTAAAACCAAAATTGGCAACCCTCATAGTGAAATATTGAAGTCTGTTGTTTATATATATATATATATATATATATATATATATATATATATATATATATATATATATATATATATATATATATATATATATATATATATATATATATAATCAAGTCCCCCTTTTGCTGCCAGATACGCAGCAAACTGCGATGCCCTGTGTATTCTGACACCTTTCTATCAGGCCCAGCATGAACTTCTTCAGCAGTGTGAGCAACAGTAGCTCGTCTGTTGGATCGGACCACACGGGCCAGCCTTCACTCCTCACGTGAGCCCTGGCTGCCCACAGACCTGTCGCCCATTCACTACCTTTTCTTCCTTTGACCACTTTTAATAGATTCTGACCACCGCAGACCAGGGACACCCCACAAGAGCTGCCGTTTTTGAGATGCCCCGACCCAATCATCTAGCCATCACAGTGTGTGTGGCCCTCGTTAAACTCGCTCAAATCCTTACACTTTTCTAACACATGAGGACAAAATGTTCACTTGCTGCCTAATATATCCCACCCACTTACAGTTGCCATGATGAAGTGTTATTCAGTGTGCACTGCACCTGTCAGCTGTCATAATGTTATGCCTGATCGGTGTATATCAACAGCACATTTGATGTTTTGAAATGATGTGCAGTTGAATAAATGGATCTGAGTGTTATAAACATTTGAATGTTCTTAGAAATGTTACATGTTTTTACTTTAAATTTTTTAGGCAGTTGAAATACTGTATTAGTAGCCTACCCATCATGAGTTGAGAAAAAAAAGCACATTAAAACTAGGGCTGTCAGAGTTAACGCGTTAATCGCGATGCGATTAATAAAAAAAATTAACGCATTAATTTTTTTAATCGCTGTTAATCGCGGCCCATTTTGTCCTCTGTCTGCTGGACTGGAGGACTGGAGTGTGGGACCTCCAGTCCAGTAGGTGGCGGTAAGGCACCTTCAAGTTGGTTGCTACACAAATATACACAGTCTAACATATATCCACAGCTCCATCCATTCATTTTTTGACGGCTTTGTTGTAAACAAATGCACATGGCCATGTATTGATTTTTTTGACGGCATGGTTGTCAACAAATGCACGTGGCGATGTATTGATTTTTTGACGGCTTCTCTTGTCAACAAATGCACATGGCCAGGCAGAGGTGTAGCAAAGTAAAGGGCAATTTCCACTGGATGCAATTCATTTCAATTCTGTGTGAGTTTCATGCATCATGTGTTATGATTAGGTAGCTAGCCTACTAGGTCTGGTCTAAAAGTTGTTTGTCTAGAGATTATAACACTTTGGAGTGTTGAAAGTCCAAAGCGCCATATATAATATTTTTAATAGAGATTAATCGCGAGTTAACTATGGAAAAAATGCGATTAATCGCGATTAGAAAAATTAATCGTTTGACAGCCCTAATTAAAACATAGATAATCGGCCTAATGTATCACTGTAAAGCCCATGACAGGTCTGTTTTTCTTGGCTCAATGAAGAGCAACATTTTTCAAAATAAGTACATGGTTTTCCACGATTTGCAGTGTTTTGTGATAGGGTTGTTTCCACCATTACATTGCAATAAATCATTAAGCATGGCGTATTTATTTGTACAACATAAACATATAAATACGACATTAAAAGCATTAAGACTAATCTAAATGTAAAACAACATAATGTAATGTGACCAGCTGTTACAACAGTGGTTTGCACTACCCTGTGGTTGTACTCATTGGTGCACACTGTGTATGAGATGCCTCCAGTGAAATTGTAGATAGGAAGCAAACACATTTCCCCTCTGAACTACAGGGGAAGTAAATATACTTCAAAGGTAATATAAAGAATAGCTTAATTCTAATTAACTACAAACAAATAAATAACCTGTCATACTGATATATTGGCTCCCTTAATGAGGTGAGGCATTTCGTTTGTCCTATTTTCATTTTTAATCATGGGCTCATGTCACTCATTTCTATTTTGAGTTCAGCATGAAAAGAGAACAAAGAGATACAGTAAATGAGGCTGATTTGAGGAGAAGGGTCAGCCTGAAAAAACGCAGAACAACATTTGATTTACACAGCTGATCTCACGTTGTTGCATTTCCTGCCTTGAGGTCAAAGGGCAATGATTTCATCTTTTCCACTCTGAGCTCCGTGCTTTCATTTGCCATCAGTGCTCCTGTCATGCTCAGCACAGTTCAGCGTTCCTGGTATATGCACAATGTGGTGAAACTGAATCCACGTGTGGCCTCAGACAGGAAAGGGGAGACAGCATCTCTGTAATTTCACCTGCCCTCTTTCGCATCCACGTGAGTTTATCTTTCTCTCAGTCTTGCTCAGTGATTCTATTTGTGTCGCTGTTCTTTCTTCTCCTAACTCAGGGAAAAGCATGTGTAAGCCCGGATCTATTTGTGAAGTGTTTACTTGAATAATTGTGTGAGCGTATCTATAGTTGCTTGTCTACATGTATGGTTGCGCTGAGAAGTTTCCAACTTGACAAAAGAGGAAACTTCAAAAGCATCTTCTGGCAAACTGTGAGTGCCATTGTGTGAGAAAGCATTTCCTCTACCGCTGCTGCTGCTGCTGTGGCTGCTGCTGCTGTTGCTGCTGTCAACATCATGGGCTCCAAGAGAGACACAGCAGGAGCACCGAGAGGAGGCACTTTAATTGGACACAGTCTGAGGTTTTCAATTTGCATAGAGACCTGTACAGGCAGGTATATGTATGCACACACATGCATTCAAGGAAAGCCCCCACCCACTCACACGCACACTGAATGGTGCCACTCTATTGGAACTGATTAATCTTCAAGTTTTCTAGAGATGAAAAAACATTTAAAGGATTCTGTTGTCTCAAAGATAAGTGGAGCATTTGATTTCTCGCAGTGTGAGTAGTCTACACACAAAAAGCACACTTAACACTGAGGATAAAAAAAAAAAAAACATATATGTATACAAAACCACCCATTCATCACAAATTTAGATACCAGCGGATGCTAAATTGAAGACTTGACTGTGCACTTTGCGTAGCGAAAAGGGAGAGAATTGATCTCTGAGAAAGAAGAGGATTAAATCTGAAGACCACAAAGTGAAATGACATACCTCTGGATAAAACACTGCGCCACAAGCAGGTAGATGAAACATTCAGGAGTGGGCTGTGCTGTCTGACAATCTACAACAGTCGCAGAAGCTGTAGAGCTGGAGACCAGTGCGTTGTGTCCCTCACTTGAAGTATGAGCTGACTACAATTTCGTTCCCTCTGTTCCTACACTTCTCAACAACTGAGCATATTTATCATTTTTATTCAGCTAGCACTTTTCAGAGTGCTTTACCAAAGAGGGAATGAACACAATAAATAATAATAATAGCAATGCAAGCAACAAGCAATGTAAGCATAACAAGAAATGTCAGAGGGAAGGGAAACAATATGAACGAGAGATAAAATGAATAAAAGCTCATTATATAAAAGCAACTCTACAAAAGAGAGTTTAAAGAATATACTGTTTTCAATCGATAATGCTGATTTTGCAGCTTCTCGGATGAATCCAGTCTTGGCTCTGTGCAGAACTTTTATGCACACTCTCACCAGTGTGTGATATGTTATGGTAAAAAAAAAATCTTGTGTGGAATACAACAGCGAAACCAATCATTGCTGTGAAAATTGATGTTGCACTGCTTTCTTTATGTGATCAAATACATTTATGAGTGTGCATGCCAGTATGTGAGATTCATAACATCAACTCACGCTTCAAGTGATGAATTCAACAATTCATCAACACTGGGCAAGAAAAGATGATACAACGAGTACAAGCAAGAAAAAGGAGGCCGATAGAAAACATGAGTTATTTTCCTCCTGGCGTATAAAAGCCATATATCCACGCTGAGAAATGTATTTATTAGAAAACCTGTCATTACAGGTTGTGTATTGAGCAACTATAGTAAGATGAAAGTGTTCACCACCTGAACCACTGCTGTGTTCATGTGAAACTGGTGAATATAAAAGAAAAAAGATGGAAAATTTGTGAAATTCCTGATATAAAAATGCACAGTGGGCTTTTGTTCATGTAGAAAGGCTCAGTATTAACAGCACAAACAGTCACATACTGGCATAATTTACTGTCACTAACACAGTCCAGCTCAGAGAGGTGGCTCCCCTGTGCTATTAATATTTTCAATAAATTACTTCTTTTACTGCCACATGTTTATATTTCTGAGCCTTAAAGGTCACACATCGCAGAAAGTGCTATTTCCTTATCTTTTTGTGTTTAGCAGACATGCAGTGTAGGTTCTGGGAAAGTAACAAATCATTCAGTTCACAGAGAAATGCATACAGTTGCCTTTATAAAGTGTGCCTTTTTGACAAGCCATCGGGACTTCAGTAACCTTGTGATGTCACAAAAAACAGTTACCACAGGATTGTTTCCGCTATTTGCTCATCACACCACCACTGATAGATGTTCCTTCACCGTAATTGCACTGTTTGTCCTATGTTAACAGCTCCTTCTTCTGGTTATCTAATCGCCATAGTATTCTCTCTCTTGCTGTCCCAGCCGCCCGATCATCCACCTCTCTAATGTGCCTGACTGTATTGGATTTTGCAGCTACACACACTCCTCTTGCTGGCCCCACACAGACCTACACTGGTCTGCACAGAGGGTTTAACAGCTGACGAAGGTTTGCTGGGCTCCTGCTGTATTGGAAATCAATGCTGTCCTATGATCCATCAGTATGCAGCTGAACCAGACCAAATCCAGCGTTTAAATCTGAGCATTTTAGTCCAAGTTTGACTGAGGCTCAGAGCACCCAAGAGGCTCAAACCCTCGCCTCTGATTGGCTGGTTAACCTGTTGTTGCTAGAGCTGCAGAGAGAAGCATGTTTAACTACAGTGAGATGGTTTTTGGCACTTAAACCGAGCCCTTGTGTAAATGACCTTAACATTCTCAGTCTGTGGATGCCTATTGGAAAAAAAAATCCCCAGTGGATCTGACCAGGAGACACATAAAAGGAGAAGGTTGTTTTATTTTTCTGTAAAGAGGTCCACATTGGTGGCTTTCAGTTAATTTCACTCTATTTAAGGTTTTCTTAAAAAGAAATGTGTTTATTTAAACAGAAAGGGCTCCTAATTTGGTTGATGGCAGATGGTGGTGTGATGTGTGAAAAGGGTTTTGAAATAGAGAGGACTATAGAAGCACAGTTATTGGTAATATTTAATATTTTCTTCTCTGGTTGAATATATGAACCCTGTTTGGCTTGCTCTCAAAGAATGAATTAAATTAACACACCCAGGCAAAAGAAAAGCCTTTTCTCCCCTTCTTCTTCCAGTCCGCCTATAGCACCATTGTGGAGACTTACAAAAGCAGGTGATCTTTACACACACTCATGCACACACACACACACACACACACACGCTCACATGCACACACACATATGCAGCATAAAAAAGCTACTTAACCACATCCTGACATCACCTGTCCAGTAGGAGACCTTAGTGTATCTGCTTCTCACCACATTATGGATTTGCCTCCACACATGCCAAATGTGCATTTTTATTCATAAAAATAAATGTTCCTATTTTTATATTGTTATTGTTTTATTTTCTGTGTATTCATGTTGTCTTCAAAATTTTTACATTAGGTGGAGGTTTCAAATAAGCCCGCTGGCTCTACTGCCTCTCCCTGAGCTGTGTATGTTTGTCATTTCTTCTGTTTTTTTAATTGAGCAAAAAATAAGAGAATTAATAAAACATCTTGTGATTGTTTATCATTATCAGTACATCAGGCCCTGGAGGAGACACTTCAGAGAGAAAGACTTACAGCTAACATTTATTTGGATGACTTGGTTTTTTGTGAGAATGTCAAAACAGAAATGGTGTGATAGGCTACTACATGCAAAAGAGATGAAGCAAAAAGTGTCCACAATGTGTCAAAAATGGTTAATCACTTGTTTACTATTTGACAGACCAAGAAGAACCAGCACTGTGGAATACCATGGCAACCCCCGTCCATTCACCACCACCCTCTTCAGGCACCAGCCATAGCATCCCATCCCGACCTGTACATGGGGGTTGTTGCGCTTGGTGTGTGACGGTAGGTTTGGGGAGCTCATTTTGTTTCACCACCTTTTTGTTCAGAAATCTAGACTGTAAAAAAGAGATTCACGGTTCAGGAACAATAAGAGAACTCTTATATGATTTGAAGTATTAGGTTTTGTTATGTTCAGTATGAAATAACTGAGAGTGTCTCCAGCCCCTGCAACCCTAAACGGATAAATGTTATATAGCCAATGAATGGATAGATGATCAGTACAACATGTTATTATAGATGTAGCCTACACAACATAGAAAGCATTGTAATATTAAGGCAAAAGTGTTATTTATATTATATACTACATAATGTTCCAAGTATTCCTCATATCACTAGACAATACGCTGATACAATAGAGCATCAGTTAATGGCTGTATAGGGGCAAGATTTTCTCTTGCATGCAGCATACCAACACAGTCTCACCCCTTTGCGTCAAACGGTTGACGCTTGGTCAAGGCCCCTTACGTCAATATACTGACGTGGAGGGGGTACCCTCGAGGTCGTTTCTCGACGAATAGGGCCACTCATAGACTTGAATGCAAATCCCTCATCCTCGGATTTTGACGCAGGGGGGCGGGACCGTTTCTCCCTCAACGTTGCTCCAGAACGCAAAGGGCCACTCATAGACTTGAATGCGAATCCCTCATCCTCGGATTTTGACGAAGGGGGGCGGGACCGTTCGCTTTGTTTCCAGACGCTCAAGGTACCCCTCAGCGTGGGACCTGAACGCACAGGGATTTCAATTGATTATAATGCAATCCCCTCCGCGGCGATATGTGACGCTCAGAGCAAGTGCTCCAGCCATCCATTCACTCCTATTCCGATCCGGCCGCGGTGCTGAAAGACGCCGTGAGCTCCCCTCCCATTGGATAACTGATCCTCGTACCATTTGCAGCTGAATTCGTATATTTATACAGCAATTTGGCCGCAAAAATAACATTTCAACATATTTTTATGACATTTCTAACGAGAAATGTGTGTTTTACTTTCAAAATCTATGTTGAACGAATTCAAATTATATTTTGTTTGGCAAATTGAATCTGTTAAAATGTGTACAATATGTTCATTCAGCTTTCTGGCCATAAAAACAACATTTCGGGATATATCTGGCATTGTTTGAGGACATTTCTAGCGAGAAATGTATGTTTTACTCTCTAAATATATGTTGAATGAAAGCAGATTGTGTTTTATTTGTCCTGTAACGATATCACAGCTTGTGCTTGTGACTGTCGAGCCGCTTTGGGCGTCATGTTGCCATAACAACGGCCCGCAGACCTATTTCTCCAGCCGACAGGCGGACAGCTTCCGCGTTGTTGCCGAGGATGTGACGTCATTGCAACGGCGCCACCGGTCGCGACCATAGCCTGCGACACTGCCATCTACGGCGTCTGGACGGAACTACAACACCTTGTTGATTTAATTCAACAACATGTGAATAAACAGTGAGGAATCAGAACAGTTAGACAGCTCTTTTTCAACAAAGTCCAAATAATTCAAGTAACTCAAGTCATATAGGCCTTTTTTTTTTAAATTCCAGAAAACAACATTTCTCCCCCCTTCTCCCTCCTCCCGCCCAGGAACCTTAGTTTATAATATAGTGTAGAATGAACCCGTCCACTGTAGTAATGTTTATGCACAACTGCACCACTTTAGCCAGCTCCTTTATTTCTGGTTTTACATTGGACAAACTGATTAAGGCTCCATTTTCAGGAGACACAGCTATTCTTTAATAACTTCCACATTCGTTGGGTTACGTTCAGAGGTTTATCAGGGCAGGGCCTAGGGTCATCCAGTGTTAGCAATTACAGACCCATCTGACCTTCATAGGGGTCACAGGTCAACTTTTCATGTGAAATTTGACGATATTTAGATAGATAGATAGAGATAGAGAATACTTTATTCATCCCTAGCAGGGAAATTCACGTTAGTCCAGTAGCTCATACAACAATGACAAAAAAGATGAACACAAAAATACATTTTAACAAGTGTTATATAAAACGATTGCAGCAGGAACAAATGATCTCTTAAATCTTTCTGTTCTGCAGGTCAGGGAGATGAGCCTTTTGCTTCGGCTGCTCCTCTGACCTGAGAGGGTTTTGTGTAGAGGGTGTTGGGGGTCACCCAGGATGGTCTTCAACTTACACCCCATCCTCCACTTAACCACAGCCTCTACCAGCTCCGCTCCCTCCCCCATCACAGAGCTAATAAATAATATTTGCTATTATTTCAGGCATAAAACACCAATACTTTGAGCCGAGAAGCTGAAATGTTAGCTTCTAGTCCAGACCTTTGAGCAGATTGAGCGTGCCAAATATCAGGGCTGTGTTCCACTCAGAAGTGTCCAAAATGGCCAAAAAGCAGTGTTCATTTCTAATCCTTCATTGTGTACAAGACTAAATTCAACAGATATTCTTTAATAACTTCCACATGCTTTGAGCTGGAAGCCTGAAAGTTTCGGGGTTTTATCAGGGGCCTAGGGCCATTCATCATCTGCAATTTCAGACCAATCCCACATTCAGAAGGGGTCAAAGGTCAAGGTTTAATGTGAAATTTGACGATTTTTGCTATTATTTCAGGCATAAAACACCAATACTTTGAGCTGGGAAGCTGAAATCTTTAGATTCTAGTCCAGACCTTGGAGCAGATTGACGGTGCCAAATATCAGAGCTGTGCTCCACTCAGAAGTGTCCAAAATGGCCATGAGTAAGTGTCAAAGGTCGCAGGGGTCAAACATCAAAGTGAGTCCTAACAAAACACACACGCTTTAAGTAATCATCATGAAATTTAGATGAGTTGTATATCAGAGAGTCCTCTATCAAAATATTGCGTTCCCGTTGCGCTGGGGGCCCCTGGAGGCCCCTGGGGGCCACTTGGCTTTCCCATGCTCCCATAGAGTTGGGTGTCGGGGTGATGGATAAGGGCCTCACAATGAGTCATCAGGCCAAGTTTCAAGTGATTCGGTTGGTTTCTATGGAAACAGCGGCCTCCTGGAGACAGAGGAATGCGGCTGTTTGAAGCCCCGCCTCTCGAAAAGTAATGGCTCAATCAGGACCGAACGCACATCAACGCGTTCGTCTTGGGCCCCCGGAACCACTGATATCAAATTCAGAACTGTACGACTTTTAGAAATATATTTCATCCATTTCAGCTTTTCAGATTCAGAGCCTCTCAGACTTAATGCCTTAGAGACCTTCTGAGTCAGAAAAGCTGAAATGGATGAAATATATTTCTAAAAGTCGTACAGTTCTGAATTTGATATCAGTGGTTCCGGGGGCCCAAGACGAACGCGTTGATGTGCGTTCGGTCCTGATTGAGCCATTACTTTTCGAGAGGCGGGGCTTCAAACAGCCGCATTCCTCTGTCTCCAGGAGGCCGCTGTTTCCATAGAAACCAACCGAATCACTTGAAACTTGGCCTGTGGACTCATTGTGAGGCCCTTATCCATCACCCCGACACCCAACTCTATGGGAGCATGGGAAAGCCAAGTGGCCCCCAGGGGCCTCCAGGGGCCCCCAGCGCAACGGGAACGCAATATTTTGATAGAGGACTCTCTGATATACAACTCATCTAAATTTCATGATGATTACTTAAAGCGTGTGTGTTTTGTTAGGACTCACTTTGATGTTTGACCCCTGCGACCTTTGACACTTACTCATGGCCATTTTGGACACTTCTGAGTGGAGCACAGCTCTGATATTTGGCACCGTCAATCTGCTCCAAGGTCTGGACTAGAATCTAAAGATTTCAGCTTCCCAGCTCAAAGTATTGGTGTTTTATGCCTGAAATAATAGCAAAAATCGTCAAATTTCACATTAAACCTTAACCTTTGACCCCTTCTGAATGTGGGATTGGTCTGAAATTGCAGATGATGAATGGCCCTAGGCCCCTGATAAAACCCCGGAACTTTCAGGCTTCCAGCTCAAAGCATGTGGAAGTTATTAAAGAATATCTGTTGAATTTAGTCTTGTACACAATGAAGGATTAGAAATGAACACTGCTTTTTGGCCATTTTGGACACTTCTGAGTGGAACACAGCCCTGATATTTGGCACGCTCAATCTGCTCAAAGGTCTGGACTAGAAGCTAACATTTCAGCTTCTCGGCTCAAAGTATTGGTGTTTTATGCCTGAAATAATAGCAAATATCGTCAAATTTCACATGAAAAGTTGACCTGTGACCCCTGTGAAGGTCAGATGGGTCTGTAATTGCTAACACTGGATGACCCTAGGCCCTGCCCTGATAAACCTCTGAACGTAACCCAACGAATGTGGAAGTTATTAAAGAATAGCTGTGTCTCCTGAAAATGGAGCCTTAATCAGTTTGTCCAATGTAAAACCAGAAATAAAGGAGCTGGCTAAAGTGGTGCAGTTGTGCATAAACATTACTACAGTGGACTGGTTCATTCTACACTATATTATAAACTAAGGTTCCTGGGCGGGAGGAGGGAGAAGGGGGGAGAAATGTTGTTTTCTGGAATTTAAAAAAAAAAGGCCTATATGACTTGAGTTACTTGAATTATTTGGACTTTGTTGAAAAAGAGCTGTCTAACTGTTCTGATTCCTCACTGTTTATTCACATGTTGTTGAATTAAATCAACAAGGTGTTGTAGTTCCGTCCAGACGCCGTAGATGGCAGTGTCGCAGGCTATGGTCGCGACCGGTGGCGCCGTTGCAATGACGTCACATCCTCGGCAACAACGCGGAAGCTGTCCGCCTGTCGGCTGGAGAAATAGGTCTGCGGGCCGTTGATATGGCAACATGACGCCCAAAGCGGCTCGACAGTCACAAGCACAAGCTGTGATATCGTTACAGGACAAATAAAACACAATCTGCTTTCATTCAACATATATTTAGAGAGTAAAACATACATTTCTCGCTAGAAATGTCCTCAAACAATGCCAGATATATCCCGAAATGTTGTTTTTATGGCCAGAAAGCTGAATGAACATATTGTACACATTTTAACAGATTCAATTTGCCAAACAAAATATAATTTGAATTCGTTCAACATAGATTTTGAAAGTAAAACACACATTTCTCGTTAGAAATGTCATAAAAATATGTTGAAATGTTATTTTTGCGGCCAAATTGCTGTATAAATATACGAATTCAGCTGCAAATGGTACGAGGATCAGTTATCCAATGGGAGGGGAGCTCACGGCGTCTTTCAGCACCGCGGCCGGATCGGAATAGGAGTGAATGGATGGCTGGAGCACTTGCTCTGAGCGTCACATATCGCCGCGGAGGGGATTGCATTAAAATCAATTGAAATCCCTGTGCGTTCAGGTCCCACGCTGAGGGGTACCTTGAGCGTCTGGAAACAACGCGAACGGTCCCGCCCCCCTTCGTCAAAATCCGAGGATGAGGGATTCGCATTCAAGTCTATGAGTGGCCCTTTGCGTTCTGGAGCAACGTCGAGGGAGAAACGGTCCCGCCCCCCTGCGTCAAAATCCGAGGATGAGGGATTTGCATTCAAGTCTATGAGTGGCCCTATTCGTCGAGAAACGACCTCGAGGGTACCCCCTCCACGTCAGTATATTGACGTAAGGGGCCTTGACCAAGCGTCAACCGTTTGACGCAAAGGGGTGAGACTGTGTTGAGCATACATATAACCTTGGATACCATGCATGATGGGCAGTCTGAATCATGACAATGTGTGAATCTGTGATTGATAATTGATGTTTTGCAGCCATGACACATTCTCTCTGGAGACATGATATTGGTGCATTTAACCCATGGGATGTCAGTGTGGGTAGAACTGATTCACTATATAACTATAACTGTTTCTGTGGAGGTTTGTAGAAGTGCAGTATGTACCAGAAGACTGTACAGTACAGCAGCTCCTAACCTGCTGAGTTAGGAAAACTAAGTGGTGTGTCAGTCTTTGCTTGTCAGAGATACACCTCTAGTACCACACTGAATATGTCCTGCAAAGCAGAAAAACAGAAACTATTCACTGTCTTTAGATAATCAAAGCTTAATTTCTATTTATTTAATATTCAAAGTGACTATCATTAATTCATTTAGTATCATAAGTGAAGCGGATTAATCAATAATCAATTTATAGAAACAAAACTGTTTTTGTGATGGAGACCAGTAGTGTGGTGCTGGAGCAGCTGAACACACTTCTGTGTGTTGTAGGTGGCAGCAGCAGGGTGAACAGCTATGGCTTGGATGGATAGTGTGCTTTAGTATCCTTTAGATTTTAGATCTTTCCCGTTAGGTTGTTTTCTGTTTCCACTCTGTAAAAGTCAAGAAGTGCTCGGGTGGCACAGGAATCAAAATTGTTATTAGATTCATCTCTTGTCTCACTTCTTCAGTTTGCTCCATTCATGCTGATGGCAACAAAAATACATAATCCAAAAGGTGATGTGCATGAAATTAGTATCTAAAGCACACTATAACACTATTTCTGTGTAATTAATTAGGGAGAAACTTGATAATAATAACAACATGCCATGCTTATAAATTATTTATTCTTCCACACATGATGCTCAGTGTTCAAAAAACCTTTGCTGTCACAAAAACACAAGCAAGATACATAATCGTGTCAAAACTGCGTTTCACCGGCCACCACTTACAGTATACCAGTGGAATTAAAAAATGATTGGTGGACTATTTACTCATTGGTAAAATTAGAAAATACAACATAATTGTGCACATAAAGGTGACAACTTGATGTAATAATTCTGTGTTGGTTCATTGTCAGCTCTCAAGGTAGCTATGCTGTGTTTCCTGTCTAATAATAATGTGAGGAATCCTGCCAGGAATTAGAAATAAGAACAAAACTACAGCTGCTATCAAGAAGAATTCAGTGCCCTACAGCGCATTGATTAAAATATGCAATACTGAATATTTTTAGAGGTGTATTTGTTGTTTATAATTCTCAGCATTATGAATAATACTGGAATAATACTGCCAGCTTTGAATTTGATAACAAGACATACAATTATAGCTGCTGCACCGCAATGGTCGGGGCCAGCGAATTTTAGGCAAAATTAGGCAATTTGATATGGAGTAAGACAATATTCACTTTTTTTTTAGATTGATAATGTATTTAGCAAGAATTGGATGGTATATGTTTACAGTATTGTTTACAGTCAAACGTTTTCATGTACTGTAGGCTCAATTTTTGATAAATCAAAAGTTTTTGAAAAAAAAACAGAGTGCTGGACTAATTTATAATGAGTTTAAGTGTACAAATGTTTCAGCAGTATTGGGGCTACATTTTGGTCAAGGTTTCAAAATTGTAGCATATAGTAATTTCCAAAGTTTTTAAATTTAAACACTTATTCTGCCCTCCCCAGGAGGAATATTGACATGTCCTCTGAGTTGAGGAAATCTGTCATGTGGCCAGACATTTCTGTAAAGTTTTTTGCAATGATTATGCATGGGAAATAGGCTTTCGTCGGCAGAAGAAGAAGAAGAAAGAATTTACCAAGTTCATGACAACAAATCAAGACTTGAAGACAAGGAGAATTTATGGAGTACATATTCAGTAGTAACTTGGTATTTAGTTGTGATGGTAAGTACAGCTACACCACTGCTGATGACAGGAAACCAGCTCAACCCAACCAGGTCTGAACTGGAGTGTTGCTATTTTTTTTCAATCAATCATCTCTTTATTCACACACACAAATATCATAATTGACTTGATAGTCACAAGGTGTGTGAACTGGTCTCCTGGGTAAGCTAACCGAAGCTTGTGGTAGGAGCCTTAAAATAATTTGCTTGATTATTTTAAGAAAGCCCTGTATGTGTTAATTTAGGATGTCATGGTGCATTCATCCCCCTGAAACTACATAAAGACTACTAACCACCTGGCAGTTGCAGACAACAAAACAGTGTGGAATTGAATGCAAGGCCAAGTCCTCCAGAGCTGAAGAGGTAGCTATTTTAAAACATAACCACATAATCAATACCAGGTTGCCAGTTGTCCCTCATCTAGAACATAAATTCTTTCAGTCAAACTGTTCTCATTTCTCTCTCACAAATGCAACTGCAAAGAAAAGATTACTGTTATCATTTTTGTGAAATACAGAAGGCCTGTTGCTGTGTATGACCATTTCACTCACACCTTTCTGTCTTTTTATCCATTTATTTGTCTGTGTTTTCTAACACAGACATGCTGGTCTTATTACACTAGACATTAGACTTACTTTCAATCACAAACATAACCAAACCATAACCAAATGTTTGAATATGACCAAAAAAGTGGTTTATATTTACTGATGTAGCAGTGCAGTCATGCCAAGGGTTACATGCCAATCAAATATAATAAATGTAGATAAAGCCAACCATCGTCATATATCTAGGATATCTATTCTTTATCTATATTTCTATATTCAGAAAGTGCACAGAAGAAACAGGATGGGTTTTTAATGTAGCTGTTCCAGAGGTTGCTTTCACTTCATTCATTTTACATGCAAATTAGTTTCATCATCATGCTGCTTTAGCATTTAAACTGCATTCACATTATTGGTGTTGTTATATTTACATTTCTATTCTGCATGATCTTCCCTATCTTTACATACAGTCTAATCAAATCAAGCACCTACAATCCGTGACATTAAATAAATATGTTTGTTTTTTTCTCCCCCTCTAGACACCGTAGTAGACACCACCGCCCTCATATAGCACAACAAAAGAAAGAAAAATCATATGATAATTTACTCTTACGCTTTTCACACATTTAATGAACTTGTCAGCACAATTCTACTTTATTAATGTATTTGTAAAACGAAATTATGAAGTCAAAAATGTATTTTAAAAAATGGGTCTTCATGTTTTATATGAATATAAAACAGGCCACACTTATTGATTACATTCGTTATAGTATTTGCATAATATATTCATTTCTAATTTGCTTATTATCATCACATTTATTAGACTTATTAAGTTTTTTTATTCATTTAAAAATCTTCACACTCCTTCACAACTGTCGGCAAACTCCATCTTCAAGCAAAGAGCAATAAATAGCTATCAGACAAGTCCCATTTAATCACTGTACATTATCTATATGTTAGATAATGAGTGGATTTCTGTGTTAACTTTCCAGAAACAGTTACTATGATGTTCCCATTTCAATATCTGCTTCTGTTTTAGTTTATTTGACTAAAAATATACAGCAGCACCATCAAAGTACCTCGGTTAAACTATTCCGCCCCTTTGTTTTGTGCTGACAAATAGTCAGCGACAGACCCCTCTCCGGCTGCTGACGTGGCGCTAAAAAGAAGTGAAATGAAGTGTGGAAAGACATTCAGACACCTGAGATTACTTCAGTTGGCCAGCTCAGTAGATCTTTAATTAGAAGAAAGAAAGAATGTTTTCATGTTTAATTAAGTAAGGAAATGAATGCTTCCTCTTTCACTTAGAAAAGGCTGGATGTTTTTCCCTCGGCAATTAAACTCTTGTGACAGATGTTGCGATCATGTTTCCATTTCTAAAAAAAAATCTTCTGAAGACACTCTAATCCTCAGCACTCAAGTTTTTTGACATAAACTGATGCCAACCCCTGATCATTTGCCTGTCCCGCAGCTGGAGGTCGTGCAAACTGTGCAGGTCATTCCTGAAAAATGTCTTCTCAACTTCAGTCAAATGCTCACCTATTGCACCTTTACCCTTCCAGATGATATGGTGGATGTTTGATTACAATATGATGACATCATTTAATCACTGAAATGGTTTTACATTGTTGATAAGGGCCAATTTTTTGCGGCAGCTAATCGTATAAATACCTACATGTTAAGCATGAGATAACTATTCTTGAGCACACTCAAGACTGGCATAAGTACTTCACATCAGCTGTAGGCAAAGTCGCTATTCAGTCAAAAATCACAAATGTAGCTCTTGTGGAGCTAAACGCCCTGTGTTGTGTGTGGGCTTAACAGCTTACCAGATGATGTGAGATACTGAAATGTCTGACAGTTTTTCAAAACAGGTGCAAAAACTTTATTTCAAATATTGAAAGAGGAGAGACTGGTGAATAGACCATTTGTAAAATGTTTGTACTGCGCTGCTCTATTAAACATGCATGTCACATCTTTCAGGCATGTCTTTGTTGTTATCATGATTAGGGGCGGCCAGGACCACCACAGAAATATTGTAATTTTAAACTGATAGCCAGGGAAAGCAGTTCTGGTCAGAGACTGGTCTAGACTGAAATATAATTACTAGATAGATTCAGATGAAATTTTGCTTTTCAAAGGATGAATCCATCTGGCTTCAGTGGTTTTCTGACTTTTCCACCTGCCATCAGCTGCACATTTACAGCTTGGTGCAAAATGTCTGGATAACTACTTGATGGACCGACATGAGATTTAGTGACAATTTTCATGATCTCTTTGGGGTGAATTATAACATTGTTGGTGAGCCTTTGACCTTTTATCTTTTTCTGTCATCAGGTCACATTTCAATTCTTGTCTCATGTTGTCTTTCTTTCTGTCCTGCTCTTATTCCGTTTGCCTTTACCTCTCAATCTCTCTAGCTAGTTACTTCACATGTTGAGGTTACCCTTTCTTCTCAGTCAGGATCTGTGCAGTCCAGGAGGCACTTTAATTGGAATATTGGCACACTCAAGCACTAATGTTAAACAATGGGAAAGCTTTATTGATTAAAGTGTGGGAGGCTTTATCGCAAGCCAGCATCCCTGATCCTTCTGAGGATACACACACACACGTACACTGTGAACTCAGGTGGACAGCACTGAATAGCATTTCTTTTGATGCCCTTGTCTCATCAGTTTATGACAAACCAAGGTCCATTAGTGCTGTTGCTAAACAACTCTATCTTGAATCCTTGTGGTTCTGAAATGAAGTTTGCTTTCCAAACAAACTTTTCTACAGCAAAGGAACACAGGGCTCATAGTGCTAAAGATAGACAAGTTATTGATATATGAAAAAGTATACCCTGCAAGTAACTTGGTGGTAGTGGTGGTGGTGGAGTGGGGCAGAGATTACAAGTCTTATTTGGTTCAGCATCACATCCAGTCTCAAGGAATATATAGACAGCATCAGTTGGTGTTTTCCTACACGAGATATGCAATGGCATTTACTGGCATAAATAAAGAATAAGACCTGTTTAGCCCTGCTTTATGGCGTAGTAGGAATATTGGGAGCAGCTGAGGGCACAGCAGAAACAGGCTGTGTGGTTATTTACATGTGATTGAAATCATTTCTTACCATCAAATTTTCATGAAGTAGTCCACTTTCGCAGCCCCATAAATGACAACGATGCAATGAATGGCCATACAATATGGAAAATGTCATTGGCATTGCATTTATTCCTCCATAAATGTTTCTTGCAAGAGGTAAATAAATTGGAAACCCACTGAAGCAGCAGTGAGTGCTGAGTTCTGCACAGCACAGCTTGTTTTATTGCATTTTGCATGGAAATGGCTGTTCAAAATAATCAACATTGCTGTTGCTACTTTGGAAATCATGGTCGTCATTTGCAGCCGTGGAAGAAAACACAATATATTACAATGTCAATTCGTTTTACAGTACTGCAGCAAATCTCATCCTCTGATAAAGTTTCACACATTGGGCAGGTCTCTGTGTTTACGAGTGTGATTTTGTCTGTGTGCACACCTGAAGACAGCTGATGGTTACATTCCCAGGCTCCAACAGTACCGTGAACACATTAAAATCACATTAGAGAGTCGGATAAACATGATCCACAACACAGCGTAGGTTTAGGTTGGGACTCCACTGTGCCGACAAGCTGTAAACATCAGCACATTATTTCCAGCAGCTTTAACATCCCAGTTCTGATCAATACAGTTGTTTGACCTCATAAAGTAAAGGTATAATTTAAACAGTAAAATGTCTGACAGCCCTCAACTTTCACCACATCCCAATACGAGTGTAAGCAGAGAATAGCTCGGAGCGCCGGTGCAGCTGAACTCTTTGCTGTTCATGTGGGATTCTGAAAAATAGACGCTGCAGTTTCTGCTGACCACTCATAATGCAAACAAAGATTGCCCGCAGTTCTGCAAATCTCTCATCTCTCTCTCATGATCTGGAAAAACCAAATGAATGAACTGAATTCTGCGTGTGAATTGTATTCTATAATGTTTGCCAGTGCACTGCAGTACGGTGATTTGACCCCTGGCTCCTTCATGAGCAACACAATGGTCTGTAAATTTCTCCTGATTGTGTGATTGTAAAAACTGAAGTAACTTTTGGACAAGGATACCTGCTAAAAAAAAGAAAAAGAAAAGAAAAAGTATAATACAGTGCAGTAGGTGTTCATGGCTAATGCATTTGTTTGTATGTGAATCTGTGGTTGTGAACTTGTGACCCTGTTCATTGTTACATTATTTATATATATATATATATATACACAGTATATATATAGTATGTACTATATTGACCTGTAAAGTATGTAGCAAATCACTGTTTATGAGATTTGCTTGTGATACAATCATTCTGACATCATCATTATTAATACACTTTGTTTCTGAAATAAAGTTAAATAATTGACCCTCCAAAAACAACCACATAGATCTAATAAAGCATTAAAATAAATAAAGAGCATATATTTGATATGTCGGGTGGCAAGGCTTGGTATTACTGTACCAGATTTACTCACACTGGCAAGTACAGTTTATTTTTTAAAGTAGTGTCCTTGTGGATAAAGATTCCCCTCTTTAATTTAAACTGTATGAGAATAAACACCTGACTGCTGTTACAATAAGTGCAAACGCTCTTTTGACTTTTCTCACTGAACCTCTGTGTGTGTAGAGGGGTGATTTTATATCTGTGTTTACCTTTTTTTTCTCCACTGCATTCCTCATTAGCTCATTGTGATGATCTCTGTGTGAGCCACTGACTGATCTACTCCATAGCTTGTTCATCAACTGTGACAGCAAACATTGGGTTCTCCTTCTATACCAAGTTAATGGCACCCTATGGATCTCTATCTAGGCCAGTGTCTTACCATTCTGCCAACACATTATTCTTTCCCACACAAACTCATGGTTATTATCCATCCTGTTTGTTGGAAAGCCTGAGGTATTTTTGGTTCATCCTCCGCGGTGTGGATACTCTTAAACTTTTGTGTCGGTTTGAAGATTGTAAACACAAGTTAAGGTGTGTGTGTATTCATACATGTGTGTGGCTTACAAAGAATAAAAACATCAGTATTCCTCCTGGGTTCTTCTTTTTTCATAACCTGACACACACATCAACAAACAAATCAGCAACAATAAAAGCCATATTTTCTGCACTTTTGCTGTTCTCTCTGTTTGAGATTATTTCATCTGTGCTTCAAGTCCCCTGCAAATATTTTCCCTGCTGATGCAAAGTAACACTTGGCCTCTTTAGTTTCCGCACATGCACCAAAAATAGTTTTTCTTTTGCAGCCCAGCAGTTGACCAGTTGATTAATTGGGTATGCACCATGTGTCTGTAGTGGTGGTGCTATATCTGACTGTGTCTGTAACAGGCCAGTAGTTTACATTGTTATTTTTCAGCATTTGCAAGTGAATAAAACTGCCCGCCTTTCAACTCTTTATTACCTAACACTTGAGTCAATTATCAAGTGAGCTGCAGCGTATTCTGACACATGAGCTGCTGCTATGGATTTATCCTCTGAATAGTTTGAACAAACACTGCAGGGTTGGTGAAGGTGCTCTGAGAACAGGATGCAAAGACGTGTTTGTCTTTCAGACAACAACAACATGATAAAAAAAAAAACTCAGATGAGGAGATGTACTGCTTGGTTAAGACTGGCACAAAAAGCTGTGTGGCTTATGGAAAAAAGATAGTTATTAACCTTGCAATTGAATGGCAACCTTCAGAGGACCAGATGGACACAAAACCTATAGTTTAGTGCATTAACATAAGAATGTATAGAAAAAACTTGGCCTTTCAATCTGGAAAATACAGTTTTGTGCGTTAAAATACTGTTTGTGGTCAGGTGGACACACCACACAAGGACTGATGATTTAGCAATAAATGAAAAAGAAAATGGTAAACAAGAAAGTTATAGCAGAAGTAAGCGATCCGGTCGTTTTGGCTAACTTCTTGTCAGCCGATGGAGTTAGCAGTCCCCGCCCTCGTCCCTACGTCACCACATTCACGCGCATCCATTGGCTGCACACACAGAGAGGACCGCCCCTTTATGCCGTTCTCTCTCCTCATTGGATAAAACTTGTAGGATACAAGGAAAGTTTTCTCCTCTGCTTACAGCAGAGCAGAGTGACTGACAGACCCGTGTTTTAGACCAAACACTGTATAAAAGTGATTGCTGTCGGAAGATATAACTATTTAAGACTTATATTAACACAAACATTCCACTTACTTCTGCTTTAATTAGATCACCCTGATTCCTCACGTACGTCAATAATCACAACCTAACTGGCAATTCTCCTGTACCGACAAGGATATAATATGGCTTACACAAAAAGTACACTCAAACTAATCAATCTTGATATAAATAAAAGTGTTAAGACCTTATTAACACAATGATACTTTTTTTTTTTTGGTTTATTGCTTACACACACACACACACACACACACACACACACACACACACACACACACACACACACACACACACACACACACACATGGAAATTCTTGGAGAAAGGTAAACAGGGAACCGAAAAATGTTTCTTTCTTTCTTCTTTCTTTGCACAAAGTGTGCAGGAAAGGAATTCCACTGGTGTGTGTGCTTTGTTGGCATAACGTCATTATCTCCACCAAGGATTTTGTTTTCACCCTTGACTGTTTGTTGGTTTGTTTGTTTGTCAGCAGGATTATGCAAAAAATATTGAGTCAATTTGCACCAAACTCAGTGAAGGGATGAGATATGGGCCAGGGTAGAGCCTATTTCAACTTCAAATGTGGGTGTTGATCCAGTTAAAGGGACAATTCCTAGATTTTTGTGTGTGTGTGTCTTTGGTATAAGAATCCAGATCTCTTAGATATAGGAAGGTCTGTTTGGCCTTGGTGGGGGTCTGCTCTTCACTGAGGGCCACTCTGTTTTTCCACTGAATCAATACAATGAAATATGTAACAGTGTCTTCTTCAAAATGTCTGCTTTGCAGTGCGCAGAGGTTGGAATGTGAGTATTTTTTTCTTCTTTTCTTTTGGGGTGAAGTCATTTTGACATGGTCACAACAAGAAAGGCACATGTGTTACTAATAATCTTAACAATGGCTCAGCTCTATTCAAATATTCCAGAAAAGCCATGACAGATTGATAGAAAGGCAGCGTGAACAACACCAGGACCCTGAAGCTGCTGCATCTAAATGGAAATCAGCCATTGTTCATTTAATTATTTACACCTGTGCTTTACTCTGACATGTGAAAATGTTTTACAGGTAAAAGGCCTGTAGTTCAACATGTAGGCTAATGAAAATGACACAATTTGTCTATAATAAAACAGATTATACACATATAGATACAAAGTTTAAAGATGTAAAGTCCTAAAGCATACCCTATCAGTTGTGTTATCACAGGTGTGGTGACCTGAGTGACACCCAAACCTGCTCCAGGATCAGTACATCCATGTTGGTGTAGTTCACCTTCCAGCCACCGGCGGCAGCACTGAGACCAACGCAGTTGAGCAGCAGCAGCAGCAGCAGCAGCAGCCAGCAGCAGCAGCACTCCTTCCAACTGTGTTGTCACTGAGCAGCCTAAAAACACACAAAAAATATTTTCTTTCACGAAAATCGACGAAATCTTCATTTGACCTCCGGTGAGTCTGCATTACAAACGTTTATCAACGTCAGGTGAAGGTATACAACGTGTGACGCCCTCAGGTGAAATTAAGTTAGGGACCGTTCGTTATGGAATGGGCCACCGGAGGAAAATGGGGGGGCCATGTCATAATATTCTTTGTTGAGGGGTGGGTCCACTAAAAAAAAAAAGGTCAGCGAGTGGGGGTCATTCAACATTTTGTCTGGAGGACACTGCAATTAATCTAAAAAAAAAACAAACAAACAAAAAAAACGGGACATTTCAAAGCTTTCAAAGCTTCCGCACCGCAGGCGACGATGCTAACCGCTTCGCCAAGAACTCAATGAGGACTTTGCATGCGGGTTAGCACGTCTTTTAACTGCAGTGAAGTTAGTTTGAAGTTGGATATTTGACAGACATTCGCTCACTCACTCGCTTCTCAATATATTAAAAATCCATATAAAATATTAGATGGGTTCAAATGCAATAAAAACAGGTGTGTCTCATAGAGGAGGCTTAGCTCTACCATCCTGTGTCGATTTTGAGCCAACAGGTCACATGACCTAGGAGTTATTGAGCTATAATGCATCATATTTACAGTATAAAATACATTAAAAATTCATATAAAATATTTAATGTGTTTAAATGCAATAAAAACAGGTGTGTGTCATAGAGGAGGCTTAGCCCTACCATCCTGTGTTGATTTTGAGCCAACAGGTTACATGACCTGAGAGTTATTGAGCTCTAATGCTCATATTTACAGTATAAAATACATTAAAAATTCATATAAAATATTAAATGTGTTTAAATACAATAAAAACAGGTGTGTCTCATAGAGGAGGCTTAGCTCTACCATCCTGTGTTGATTCTGAGTCAACAGGTCACATGACCTAGGAGTTATTGAGCTATAATGCTCATATTTACAGTATAAAATACATTAAAAATTCATATAAAATATTAAATGTGTTTAAATACAATAAAAACAGGTGTGTCTCATAGAGGAGGCTTAGCTCTACCATCCTGTGTTGATTCTGAGTCAACAGGTCACATGACCTAGGAGTTATTGAGCTATAATGCTCATATTTACAGTATAAAATACATTAAAAATTCATATAAAATATTAAATGTGTTTAAATACAATAAAAACAGGTGTGTGTCATAGAGGAGGCTTAGCTCTACCATCCTGTGTTAATTTTGAGCCAACAGGTCACATGACCTGGGAGTTATTGAGCTATTAATGCTCATATTTACTGTATAAAATATATAAAATATTCATAAAAAATATTAAATGTGTTTAAATGCAATAAAAACAGGTGTGTGTCATATGGGAGGCTTAGCTCTACCACCCTGTGCTGATTTTGAGCCAACAGGTCACATGACCTGAGAGTTATTGAGCTCTAATGCTCATATTTACAGTATAAAATACATTAAAAATTCATATAAAATATTAAATGTGTTTAAATACAATAAAAACAGGTGTGTCTCATAGAGGAGGCTTAACCCTACCATCCTGTGTTGATTTTGAGCCAACAGGTCACATGACCTGAGAGTTATTGAGCTCTAATGCTCATATTTACAGTATAAAATACATTAAAAATTCATATAAAATATTACATTCGTTTAAATGCAATAAAAAACAGGTGTGTCTCATAGAGGAGGCTTAGCTCTACCATCCTGTGTTGATTCTGAGTCAACAGGTCACATGACCTGGGAGTTATTGAGCTATAATGCTCATATTTACTGTATAAAATAAATCAAAAATCCATATAAAATATTACATTTGTTTAAATGCAATAAAAACAGGTGTGTGTCATAGAGGAGGCTTAGCCCTACCATCCTGTGTTGATTTTGAGCCAACAGGTCACATGACCTAGGAGTTATTGAGCTATAATGCTCATATTTACAGTATAAAATAAATCAAAAATCCATATAAAATATTACATTCGTTTAAATGCAAAAAAAACAGGTGAGTCTCATAGAGGAGGCTTAGCCCTACCATCCTGTGTTGATTTTGAGCCAACAGGTCACATGACCTGGGAGTTATTGAGCTATTAATGCTCATATTTACAGTATAAAATATATAAAATATTCATATAAAATAGTAAATGTGTTTAAATGCAATAAAAACAGGTGTGTGTCATAGAGGAGGCTTAGCTCTACCACCCTGTGCTGATTTTGAGCCAACAGGTCACATGACTTGGGAGTTATTGAGCTATTAATGCTCATATTTACTGTATAAAATATATAAAATATTCATATAAAATAGTAAATGTGTTTAAATGCAATAAAAAAAGATGTGTGTCATAGAGGAGGCTCACATCTGCCATTCTGTGTTGATTTTGAGCCAACAGGTCACATTAATTTTTTATATATTTTATACAGTAGGCTAAATATGAGCATTAGAGCTCAATAACTCCCAGGTCATGTGACCTGTTGGCTCAAAATCAACACAGAACAGAAGATCTAAGTCTCCTCTATGACACACACCCGTTTTTATTGCATTTAAACACATTTACTATTTTATATGAATTTTTAATATATTTTATACAGTAGGCTAAATATGAGCATTAGAGCTCAATAACTCTCAGGTCATGTGACCTGTTGGCTCAAAATCAGCACAGGGTGGTAGAGCTAAGCCTCCTCTATGACACACACCTGTTTTTATTGCATTTAAACGAATGTAATATTTTATATGGATTTTTTATTTATTTTATACTGTAAATATGAGCATTAGAGCTCAATAACTCCCAGGTCATGGGACCTGTTGGCTCAAAATCAACACAGGATGGTAGAGCTAAGCCTCCTCTATGAGACACACCTGTTTTTATTGTATTTAAACACATTTAATATTTTATATGAATTTTTAATGTATTTTATACTGTAAATATGAGCATTAGAGCTCAATAACTCTCAGGTCATGTAACCTGTTGGCTCAAAATCAACACAGGATGGTAGGGCTAAGCCTCCTCTATGAGACACACCTTTTTTTATTGAACACATTTAATATTTTATATGAATTTTTAATGTATTTTATACTGTAAATATGAGCATTAGAGCTCAATAACTCTCAGGTCATGTGACCTGTTGGCTCAAAATCAGCACAGGGTGGTAGAGCTAAGCCTCCTCTATGACACACACCTGTTTTTTATTGCATTTAAACACATTTACTATTTTTTATGAATATTTTATATATTTTATACAGTAAATATGAGCATTAATAGCTCAATAACTCCCAGGTCATGTGACGTGTTGGCTCAAAATCAACACAGGATGGTAGAGCTAAGCCTCCTCTATGACACACACCTGTTTTTATTGTATTTAAACACATTTAATATTTTATATGAATTTTTAATGTATTTTATACTGTAAATATGAGCATTATAGCTCAATAACTCCTAGGTCATGTGACCTGTTGACTCAAAATCAACACAGGATGGTAGGGCTAAGCCTCCTCTATGAGACACACCTGTTTTTATTGTATTTAAACACATTTAATATTTTATATGAATATTTTATATATTTTATACAGTAAATATGAGCATTATAGCTCAATAACTCCTAGGTCATGTGACCTGTTGACTCAGAATCAACACAGGATGGTAGGGCTAAGCCTCCTCTATGAGACACACCTGTTTTTATTGTATTTAAACACATTTAATATTTTATATGAATTTTTAATGTATTTTATACTGTAAATATGAGCATTAGAGCTCAATAACTCTCAGGTCATGTGACCTGTTGGCTCAAAATCGACACAGGATGGTAGAGCTAAGCCTCCTCTATGAGACATACCTGTTTTTATTGCATTTGAACACATCTAATATTTTATATGGATTTTTAATATATTGAGAAGCGAGTGAGTGAGCGAATGTCTGTCAAATATCCAACTTCAAACTAACTTCACTGCAGTCGTCTTTTATGGGTGAGTGAGTTTAACTTCAGTACTGTACAGAGGCTACGCTGCCTGCCTGCCTCATTGCGTAACTCTACATAGTCTGAGCTGCACGTACGTTCACGTGGCGCGGTAAAGTTGGTTTTATATTCGACATTCGCTAGTTTTTTCTGTTTCTAACTTTAATAGCGTCATGAAAACTGCACCGATTTCATCCAGGTTGATATTATTTTGTAGAGATCAGTGAGCCACACATTTCACAGGTCTCATCAACTCACCAACCTCAGTGGCTGTGGCGAAAACTCAAAGGAGCAGCGCTGAATGTCTTTCCGAGAATTGTGCGGCAGCCGGGGCGCTTAGGGACCGTCGTAAAATTGCAATGTCGGATTTTTCCCGTTTGAAAAAAAATAAAAATAACAACAACACAGAAATACTGTCATTACCACAAAGCTAAGAGTTTCACAGCATTTTATTATTCACTCATATTCAATAGCGCCACCATTTGGTCAGTTATTAAGCATTTTACCTTTGGGCTGAGAATATTTCTTGATTTTATTTTGAAATAGCTCTCTGGAATTTCAACTTACAAACACCATTCCACTTCTCATTTGTTTGTAAGGTTGGTATTGATCTTTCACAACCATTATCTCCCAGAAAATCATGTTAAAAAAAAATCCCCACACAATTAGTATCCATTGACCTTATTTTATGAATATTTCTTGATTTTATTTTGAAATAGCTCTCTGGAATTTCAAACTACAAACACCATTCGACTTCTCATTTGTTTGTAAGGTTGGTATTGATCTTTCACAACCATTATCTCCCAGAAAATCATGTTAAAAGAAAATCCACAAACAATTAGTATCCATTGACCTTATTTTATGAATATTTCTTGATTTTATTTTGAAATAGCTCTCTGGAATTTCAACTTACAAACACCATTCTACTTCTCATTTGTTTGTAAGGTTGGTATTGATCTTTCACAACCATTATCTCCCAGAAAATCATCTAAAAAACCCCCCCCACACAATTAGTATCCATTGACCTTATTTTATGAATATTTCTTGATTTTATTTTGAAATAGCTCTCCGGAATTTCAAACTACAAACACCATTCTACTTCTCATTTGTTTATAAGGTTGGTATTGATCTTTCACAACCATTATCTCCCAGAAAATCATGTAAGAAAAAATCCCCAAACAATTAGTATCCATTGACCTTATTTTATGAATATTTCTTGATTTTATTTTGAAATAGCTCTCTGGAATTTCAACCTACAAACACCATTCTACTTCTCATTTGTTTGTAACGTTGGTATTGATCTTTCACAACCATTATCTCCCAGAAAATCATGGGAGAATATCCTAGAAACAATTAGTATCCATTGAACATTGTCTATGATTTTATATATTTTATTTTGAAATACCTCCATCCATCCATCCATCCATCCATTTATTTTCTTCTGCTTCTTCCGGATCCGGGTCGCGGGGGCAGCAGTCGGAGCAGGGATCCCCAGACTTCCCTCTCCCCGGACACTTCTTCCAGCTCTTCTGGGGGGACCCCAAGGCGTTCCCAGGCCAGCCGAGTGACATAGTCACTCCAGCGTGTCCTGGGTCTTCCTCGGGGCCTCCTCCCGGTGGGACATGCCCAGAACACCTCACGATGGAGGCGTCCAGGGGGCATCCTATACAGATGCCCGAGCCACCTCAGCTGGCTCCTCTCGATGTGGAGGAGCAGCGGCTCTACTCCGAGCTCCTCCCGGGTGACGGAGCTCCTCACCCTATCTCTAAGGGAGCGCCCCGCCACCCTGCGGAGGAAACTCATTTCGGCCGCTTGTATCCGGGATCCAGTTCTTTCGGTCATGACCCAGAGTTCATGACCATAGGTGAGGGTGGGAACGTAGATCGACCGGTAAATCGAGAGCTTTGCCTTTCGGCTCAGCTCCTTCTTCACCACGATGGACCGATACAATGACCACATTACTGCGGCCACCGCACAGATCCGCCTGTCGATCTCGCACTCCATTCTCCCCTCACTCGTGAACAAGACCCCAAGATACTTAAACTCCTCCACCTGAGGCAGGAACTCTCCCCCGCCCTGGAGGGTGCAAGCCACCTTTTTCCGGTCGAGAACCATGGCCTCGGACTTAGAGGTGCTGATTCTAATCCCAGCTGCTTCACACTCGGCTGCAAACCGCCCCAGTGCATGCTGAAGGTCCTGGCTCGAGAGAGCCAACAAGACAACATCATCCGCAAAAAGCAGAGATGAAATCAAGTGGCTCCCGAACCCGACCCCCTCCGGCCCTTGGCTGCACCTAGAAATTCTGTCCATAAAAATAATGAACAGAACCGGTGACAAAGGGCAGCCCTGCCGGAGGCCAACACGCACCATACAGGGACCGTACAGTCCTCAGCAGAAGGTATAGAGCTGGTCCAGCGTTCCACAGCCAGGATGAAAACCGCATTGTTCTTCCTGAATCCAAGGCTCGACTATGGATCGAATTCTCCTCTCCAGTACCCTAGAATAGACTTTCCCCGGGAGGCTGAGGAGTGTGATCCCCCGATAGTATTTTGAAATAACTCTGTGGAATAAATAAAACTAAGAAATACGTATGTGTGCTCGATGAATACTAATTGTTTCTGGGATACATTTTACATGATTTTCTGGGAGACAATGATTGTAAAAGATCAATACCAACCTAACAAACAGTTGAGAAGTAGGTGTTCCGGGCATGTCCCACCGGGAGGAGGCCCCGAGGAAGACCCAGGACACGCTGGAGTGACTATGTCACTCGGCTGGCCTGGGAACGCCTTGGGGTCCCCCCAGAAGAGCTGGAAGAAGTGTCCGGGGAGAGGGAAGTCTGGGGATCCCTGCTCCGACTGCTGCCCCCGCGACCCGGATCCGGAAGAAGCAGAAGAAAATAAATGGATGGATGGATGGATGGATGGATGGATGGATGGAGGTATTTCAAAATAAAATATATAAAATCATAGACAATGTTCAATGGATACTAATTGTTTCTAGGATATTCTCCCATGATTTTCTGGGAGATAATGGTTGTGAAAGATCAATACCAACGTTACAAACAAATGAGAAGTAGAATGGTGTTTGTAGGTTGAAATTCCAGAGAGCTATTTCAAAATAAAATCAAGAAATATTCATAAAATAAGGTCAATGGATACTAATTGTGTGGGTTTTTTTTTAAGATGATTTTCTGGGAGATAAAGGTTGTGAAAGATCAATACCAACCATACAAACAAATGAGAAGTAGAATGGTGTTTGTAAGTTGAAATTCCAGAGAGCTATTTCAAAATAAAATCAAGAAATATTCATACACAATGTTCAATGAATACTAATTGTTTGTGGATTTTCTTTTAACATGATTTTCTGGGAGATAATGGTTGTGAAAGATCAATACCAACCTTACAAACAAATGAGAAGTCGAATGGTGTTTGTAGTTTGAAATTCCAGAGAGCTATTTCAAAATAAAATCAAGAAATATTCATAAAATAAGGTCAATGGATACTAATTGTGTGGGGATTTTTTTTAAACATGATTGTCTGGGAGATAATGGTTGTGAAAGATCAATACCAACCTTACAAACAAATGAGAAGTGGAATGGTGTTTGTAAGTTGAAATTCCAGAGAGATATTTCAAAATAAAATCAAGAAATATTCATAAAATAAGGTCAATGGATACTAATTGTGTGGGGATTTTTTTTATATGATTTTCTGGGAGATAATGGTTGTGAAAGATCAATACCAACCTTACAAACAATTGAGAAGTAGAATGGTGTTTGTAAGTTGAAATTCCAGAGAGCTATTTCAAAATAAAATCAAGAAATATTCATAAAATAAGGTCAATGGATACTAATTGTGTGGGGATTTTTTTTATATATGATTTTCTGGGAGATATAATAATGGTTGTGAAAGATCAATACCAACCTTACAAACAAATGAGAAGTAGAATGGTGTTTGTAGTTTGAAATTCCAGAGAACTATTTCAAAATAAAATCAAGAAATATTCATACACAATGTTCAATGAATACTAATTGTTTGGGGATTTTTTCTTACATGATTTTCTGGGAGATAATGGTTGTGAAAGATCAATACCAACCTTAGAAACAAATGAGAAGTAGAATGGTGTTTGTAGTTTGAAATTCCAGAGAGCTATTTCAAAATAAAATCAAGAAATATTCATAAAATAAGGTCAATGGATACTAATTGTGTGGGTTTTTTTTTTAGATGATTTTCTGGGAGATAAAGGTTGTGAAAGATCAATACCAACCTTACAAACAAATGAGAAGTAGAATGGTGTTTGTAAGTTGAAATTCCAGAGAGCTATTTCAAAATAAAATCAAGAAATATTAGTAAATTAAGGTCAATGGATACGAATTGTTTGTGGATTTTTTGTTTTTACATGATTTTCTGGGAGATAATGGTTGTGAAAGATCAATACCAACCTTACAAACAAATGAGAAGTAGAATGGTGTTCGTAAGTTGAAATTCCAGAGAGCTATTTCAAAACAAAATCAAGAAATATTCATACACAATGTTCAATGAATACTAATTGTTTGGGGATTTTTTCTTACATGATTTTCTGGGAGATAATGGTTGTGAAAGATCAATACCAACCTTACAAACAAATGAGAAGTGGAATGGTGTTTGTAAGTTGAAATTCCAGAGAGCTATTTCAAAATAAAATCAAGAAATATTCATAAATTAAGGTCAATGGATACGAATTGTTTGTGGATTTTTTGTTTTTACATGATTTTCTGGGAGATAATGGTTGTGAAAGATCAATACCAACCTTACAAACAAATGAGAAGTAGAATGGTGTTTGTAAGTTGAAATTCCAGAGAGCTATAATAAAATCAAGAAATATTCATCAGCCCAAAGGTAAAATGCTTAATAACTGACCAAATGGTGGCGCTATTGAATATGAGTGAATAATAAAATGCTGTGAAACTCTTAGCTTTGTGGTAATGACAGTATTTCTGTGTTTTTTTTTTTTTTTTTTTTTTCAAACGGGAAAAATCCGACATTGCAATTTTACGACGGTCCCTAAGCGCCCCGGCTGCCGCACAATACTCTGAAAGACATTCAGCGCTGTTCCTTTGAGTTTTCGCCACAGCCACTGAGGTTGGTGAGTTGATGAGACCTGTGAAATGTGTGGCTCACTGATCTCTACAAAATAATATCAACCTGGATGAAATCGGTGCAGTTTTCATGACGCTATTAAAGTTAGAAACAGAAAAAACTAGCGAATGTCGAATATAAAACCAATTTCACCTCGGTCGTTCATGTTGCTTTCGTGAATTGTAAACAAACAGACGCCCCCTCGGTTTTAGCGTCCAGCAGTTTAGCGGCTAATTCAACAGCAGTGATGGATAACTGTACCGGAGAGGCTCAACAACTTCATGAACTACATGAATAAACAGCAGCTTTTACCTGACGGGAGACCGACGCCTGAGCTACGGTAGCTAACAGCTAGCAGCTAACAGCTAACTTAGCAGGTTTTACCTACTTTCTATCTCTCTCTCCCTCTTTCTTACACACGCACGCACGCACGCGCGCACACACACACACACACACACACACACACAGCCCAGGTTGTCTGCCATCTGTCGTAAACCTTGTAATAACACGTTGTTGAGTGCAGTTCACATTATTGTTGCTTCGGTTTGAGTGTGGATTAATTGTTAATGGCTTGTTGTGTAATGTGAGCTGGTCCAAAATCGCGGTTATGTTATTGATGAGTTGGGTTTTAATAACAGCTGATAAATGGCATGGATTGATGAGAAGGTGTTGCACACATGGTTGTCAAAATGAGTAGTGTCACGCGCTACGTGATGCGATGTCACGTGTCGATGGCGGGGGGGGGGGGGGGGGGGGGGTCATGTATCTTTTGATAAGGCTTAATGCAGGGTCATGTTAAAATTTACTGACTCAGACAGGGGGGTCATGTAATCATCAGTGCCGGTGGCACTGATGATAAATAACGAACAGTCCCTTACTGTTATTAATGCTGGTTGCTAACTGGGATTCCAACTTAAAACATCTGTATCATGCTAACAGGTTATATTGAACAAGTCCCCCCCCCATTTCAGCATGGGATATAGGTGAATTTGACCTAAAAAAAAACAAAAAAACAAAACAAACTATGACAAGCCTATTAGTTTAGCAAGCTAACAAGCTAATATCACTAGCTAACAAACTAACACTACCAATGCCATTGAGACAACAACAGCTGCTAGTTAGTGCTCTGTTGGTGGTCAATTTCGAGTCTCCTTATGTAAGTATATTTTTTCGAAAATACAGTGTGTATGTAGGCTACTAGTGCTCTGAAGTGTCAGCTTAATATGTAAACACCTTTGGATTTGGGGTGTGACTATGCTAAGGGTTCTGTCCACCCGCCTCTTGCGTCAGCCGTATTGCTAATGACGTCACTGCTGGTTTCATCCATAGACTGTAAAAAAAAACAGGTTTCATCTTCTTTTTTATACAATCTATGGCAGGGGTGGGCAATTATTTTTTCCAGAGGGCCACACTGACTCCGATAAAGTGAGTGAAGGGCCACACGATTCGAAATCAAATTGAAACATCAAATATTTATTGCTGAATTATATATAATTATTTATTAGCCTATATAACTACATATATTTGGTGGAAATGATTGCATTACAATAGGCTGACAGCCCACAATCCATGTAATCGCATTTTCAACTTATATCCATCACAGATCACTGAAGAAACATGCTGTATTATGATATATGGACTCAAGGCAGATTGTTTTATCAAAACTTACTGACCATAAATGACTGCACCAATTAATAATGTTCACAGACACCTGAATATTATAATTAAGCACTCAGATCCTTTTCAGTTCTGATTCAGTGAGACTGTTCTGTATGTAGATAACCTTTTATTTATGAAGAAACTCGTTTGCTGCTGCCTAACAGCACCAACATGAAAAAAAAAGACTGATTTGATTACAAGCGTAGCCATTGGTGGATGGAGGCGTCAGACGCACGTGGCTACAATCAGTCAGAGCGATAGATATAATAATAATATAATAATATATGTTATATCTATCGCTCTGCAATCAGTCATATGGTCGATCACGTCAGAAAACCCAGCGATCTCATAAAATGCTCTTTTAATCACAGTTTGCTAAACCTTAGTGTTTGGGAAATAATAATTAGGTGCCGTGATGGGGCTTTGTAACCGTCAGCAGTTATGATTCGGCTGACGGAGGGTTGTGAAACACCGGCCCGGTCCCGCGGTCAGAAACTCCGCTGTGGAGAAAACCTGCACCAGAGCGGCTGCTCTCTCTCCTCCGTCGGAGCTCTGGTGAGAAAGAGACTGAGCAGCCGTCTATCTTCTACCTGGAGGAGGTTACTTTCTGTCTGCGATATGCAGGCTCCTGTTCTAACAGGGCTGTCACTGTTTCAAACAGCTGATTAGTGCGCATCAACGTAATAAAAGCAATCGGGTCATAATAGCAATTCGGCTCGCACTTCGGCTCGCGGGCTGGATTGAGACGGCATGCGGGGCGGGTCTGGCCCGCGGGCCAGGCAGGCTTTTGAAACCGTAAGTTACAGCTTCAAGTCACGACTTACGACTTTGTAGCGTTCCCGGCAACCCGTAACTCGTGTTTTTCCGACCTGTTGCCTGTGAAAGTGCACTATAACGGCCACTCGTAACTTCCGACCCGTGAACTCGTACCAGATCGAACTGGTACGATTTCACAGGTCGGAAAAACACGAGTTACGGGTTGCCTTGAACGCACCATAACTTCTTGTCAGCCGATGGAGTTAGCAGCCCCCGCCCTCGTCATGGATCTATTGGTCCTCGTCCCTACGTCACCACATTCACGCGCATCCCAATTGACCTATGGCTAAGCCCCGCCCCCTCCACTCACTTGGACAAACAGTCAACATTCGGTGACAGGCACTATGGCAGCTGTCACAGTAGGAGACATTTCACAGGAGGCAATTGATGGTTTTTGGAGACAGAAAGATTAAATATCAACTCGAAATCACCAAAACTTAACTTAACTTTACTGCTATGGCTGCCGTTTGCCGCGAAACGCCGATAGCGACGGGCTAACTTCTGTTAGCCTGTCTATTGAGTTTTGCATTATAGTTTAGATTAGTTTAGTTTAGTTTAAGTTTATTTGTCCCCATGGGGAAATTTGTTTTCACAGGCTGCACAATGAGAGACAATACATCACAAGACAGACAATGGTATACACAACATACAACATCCACAGCACCAGTGACAACATACAGTACATGACGACACAGTGAAACAGCAGACAGACAGATTCAATATTGGACAGACTGATCAGCGGGGCCTGCTGTTCAGGGCCGCTATAGCTGCAGGGATCAGGCTTTTTCCCAGGCGAGCCCTCCTGAATTTGAGGGTTCTGTATCTTCGTCCTGAGGGTAGTGGGGTGATGTATTTGTGCAGTGGGTGAGTGGTGTCTTGAACTATGGAGTTTGCAAGGCGGTTGATGGATTTTTCATTTAGTTCTGTGAGGTTGGGTGTGGGGAGACCAATGATTTTACGTTATATTAACACAAAAATATCGCTTACTTCTGCTTTAATGGCCTTTGATAATGTTGTTGTCGTCATACAATTAGAGCTATTATCAAGTAAGCTGAATTGAAAAAAAAACGACAACAACAAAAACAACAACAACAAAATGTCTGGCTTCAGAGTCGGAATCAGAAATGCCACCGTTAATGATGGGACATGTATTTTTGATGTGACTCAAAAGTTAAAACACTGTAACACTCAGAATAAAGCCATATAAATGCTTTGTTCACAAGCTCTCAGGCATTTGAAGTATGTGTTATCTTTCTTTCCAACTGCAGAAATAGGCCTCAGTTTAATCACTTACAGAGACGATTATGTTCATTAAAGTTTAATCTGCAGACTATTTTCTTAATTTAGTGGTTTATTGCTTAGCCTGAAAATGGAGGAAAATACAGGCTGTAATTTGTCATCAGTTATTTATCATTCAAAATTTAGGGGAGCAAAAACGCCTTGGTGATACAATTTACTATGTTTTCTCTGCCTTATGTCACTGTATGTTGATTATTGTGTGTCATTTTACAAGGTATGAGTTATATGTTCACATGTATTTATGGAGCGAGGAGCTTGTGGACAATGTAATTTCAGTGTCAGCATAAATCCTGGTGTTTGTCATCAATCTTGGATAAACTTACTGGTGCAATATATTTGCTTTTTTATTTTAGAATTTATTTTGTATAATCTGTAGTTAACACTTTTAGCAGAGCTCATTGCTGCCCCCCAGATTGTACTCCTCTGAGAGGCAGTGTAGACTATATTGAGGTCATGTTCCCAAGCCAGCTGCACTGAAGAATGGGCATTATGAGCAGATTTAAACAATAGGCACAGCTCTCTCTTTCATAAATCTGATGACATTTGGATATTTTGTTGGTAAAGGAGAATCTGGGAGGCCAAACTGAGTTTTAAGTTAAGAATTTTAAACCTGTCCCATTGCATGTTTTATCATTTAGTTTTCATTCTCCAGCTAAGAGGATAGTGTTGTGCCAGTTAGGAGAGAGCCTCGATACTAAAACATCCTGCACAGCAAAGGCTTAAAGCATTAATCCATTCCTAAAATAATTGTTAGACAAAGCCATAGTCAGTGGAATTATATATATTTAATGGAATTAATTATGCCTTTTTTTCTTTTCTTTTTCAGGTAAGGTTGGTGCCTTTTCAAATCCTGGAGCAAATTCATGACACAGCTTCAAATCCTCTGTGAGTGAAATTTGATTCAGAGCAGCATGGAGAACAGACAACCACTAGAGGCTGCACTAGCAAAGACACAGATACATAGATCAATAATGAAAGAGAGAAAGCCAGAGGAACCAGTGGAGAGTCAGCAAAAAAAAAAAAAAAACAGATAAAAAGATAACATCCACTTCACTTCAGCAAAAGCGTGACAGGGTGAAAAGATAGTAGGAGTGAGTATCGTACAGTATCAGCAGGTAACCTGCGAGAGAAAGAGAAAGAGAGAGAGAGAGGGAGAGAGAGAGCATCTCCGCTTACCAGAGACGGAGTGAGAAAGAGGGAGAGGGAGAGGGAGAGAGAGAGGGGCAGCACACAACCACGTTGCCCGTCCTCATATTTCCCTCTGCAGCTGTGCGAGGCAGAGTGAGCGGCGGAGAAGAGAGAGCACATCAGAGTCTCGTGGAAACAGCGGGACCACATACCACTTGGCTGAGAGATCGATGCACTTGCGCCGAGCCACACAGGAAGGGTGAGCGGCCCGTAGGACGTCTGTGTACTGCCACAGAGAGAGAGAGAGCGGAAGAGAGAGTCGCCAAAGGGACAGAGAGAGTGAGAGGGAAGAAGATTACCCAAGGCCAATTTGAAAGCTTTCAGCCGGTCACTCAGAGCAGGTGAGTTAACTTGGGCTTGTGTGGAGAGGGGATGGTTGTAAGGCAGGTGCAATTTGGCTTGTAACAAGAGTGTGTGTATGTACTGTATGTGTGAGTGAGTGAGTCCTGCATGTTCACTCATGCACTCTTGTACATTTATTAGCCTTTTGTGTTTGTGCTGGTTGTCTCCTGTTCTCTCCTGATTTAGTTTGTGCATCACTTCCGAGTCGAGGTGCATTTCTAGTCGTCTTGCCAGGTGATTAACTGAGGTACCTCAGTATCAATCAGGCTGTTATCACGCTGAGCAGAGAGCAACACAACAATAGCTGCTTAACGACCCCCTCTTGCTGATTTGTGTGTTTCTGTGTGTGTTTGCATGTGAAGTTGAAGTGTGTTGCAGAAGGTGTTTGTTGAAACAGGTGAACTGTGGCTGGATCTCAGCCACTTGTGTCATTCAACAGAGTCATGATGAAATCTTTCTTTGAAAAAACGGTATGAAGTAGTTGATGCCATTGCATGAGGCAATGTGTCAGAAACTCTTAACAGGAAGGATTTTGTTTAAAGCCAGTGGTTTGTTCTTTAAATAAACACCTTAGTGTGCCAGTTAAAAGAGTGACTTACTGATATGTTGCTCATGAGTTTGAACATTTTAGGGTTTTATTTTGAAAGAGTTATTCAAGTCATGTAACAGGAATAGACTTTTTGTTGAAGGAAAAAAAGTCAGTCATAACTGATGTTGAATTTGTATTGAACATGTTCAGCTCTGAGTTGACTGCAAACATAACTGTAAATATAATAGTTTTCAAAGTTGTCCCAATCTAATAGGACAAAGTATGCACGGGAAACTTGTTTTTTCTGTCAGTGACTGTTGCCATCTGTCAGACGCCTACACTATCATACCTTTTTTGCAGCTGTAACAGTTATTAAAAAGCACGGGGACCACTGCTTTCCAAGTCTAATTAACTGCTTTCCCTCCGTAGATAATTCAGCGTGTTTCTTATTATAAAGCATGGTGACATTTAGAAAATCAGCTCGTATGTGCAGCACCATGTATTTTCATGCTGTACCTGGTTTGGAAATGCCATGCCATGCTCAATATGTCCCACAATCCATTGTGTATGTCTCTCGTCTCAGTTTCCCCTTTCCCATACTGCACACCCTCCAAACACCCACCCACCATTTCCCCCTTTCCCCTCCATGTCATCCTCTGAAGGTTATTGCCATATATCGAGTTGGTTTAATTTGTCAAAGTCAGCCAGACATATTGTCCATGGTCACAGCAAGGGGAGCAGGTTGGGGGTTCAGTGTGAGGTATTGACTCTGGATTGAAAGCAGTGGTGAAGCATAAGTATAGAACCTGGAAAGAGAGAGAAAATGACAGCAGCAGTGAAAAGGAGAAAAACAAGCAGAGAGAAAACCACCAATTCAGTTTCCTAGTAAACAGAAGCGCTGAGCAGTTAATTTCTCAGACAGTTTTAAAAAAAAATGTTTTTTCATGACTGTGCGCGTGTGTGTGTTTGTGTGTGTGTAGGCAGTGAGCGGCGAGGCTTGAGGTTATCACTCTTTGGATTCATCATATCTCGCAGAGAGCTTTTTCCCTGTCTCCCATGTGGGCCCAGTGTCATTAAGCCGAGACACCGAATCTGAGAGATCATTTTCTCTCTCCGTCCCTCTTTCTCTCCCTGGATTCTCTCTGGTTTCTCTGTCTTTAGCTTTTCCTCTCACTTTCTCTTTATCTGTTCATTGCTCACCGACCGTGTCTCTCCTTTTTTATGCAGAAACATACATGCTGCTGTAGTAATAGACATCCCTACAAGTGTAACTGCATTTGTGGAAACTGCTCTTCATAAAACATGCATTCCTCAATGAATTTAAAATTGGGGTTTGCAGAAATCATGCCATTGAAATTCAGATTAAACAAAAATGACTGTACGGTGACTCTAATATCGTATCTGCAATGTTGAAGCAAGACTTTAGTGTCCTTTCCAACCAACTGTGTGGATGTGGAAGATTTCTCCAGGACACACAGTAAAACTGTATACTCCAGATTTATGCATATGCATAGTGGCAACATTTTACAGAGGAGAATAAATACAAAATTATTCAAATGCTTAGTCTCATTGTATAAACTTGTTGCAAGACAGTCTGGATAAGAGCCCCTGCTTAGTGGTTAAATTGCAAATGCAAATTGTTTCTATAAATTGCTAAAGGAGCAGGTGGTATTTGTTAATTTTTTCTCACATTCCCACTGTACCAGGATTATCTCCACTATTTCCCTTTACTTGTGTCTTCAAATCATTCACATTTGTTTGAGTGCCAATGGGCAGCTGAACAAGATTGCAATCGTCTGTGTGGTAATTAATTATTTACATAATACTTCATTCTGGGGGAATTTTATTTTCCTCTGCGCCAGTGTTAATTGTGTTAGCTAAGCTACCGTCATTAGTTATCGTTAGGAAGACAGTTAAATGTGGACATATCCAGTTCTCATTAGCAATCACATCATCCATCAGATTTAAACACAGTAACACAAAAGAAAACAGCAGGGAAAGTACAGAAATCTGTTTGTTAGCTTTTAGTTGTATCTTGAACACTCAAATCCATTACATGCAGTTTCTTCTCTTGCTGGCTAATCAATTTTAACAGTGTTATGGTAAGGCACATAAAAGCAATTTTCATAATAGGTTGGTGTATATTGTTAATTTCTTTTCTTTTTTTCCATTACACATGCTTAGAGCAGTATTTAAAAGTCTTAGAGGGACTCAGGTGAAAATAGAGCATTTTCTGTCCTTCCACCCATGGTTCATCGTTTCTGGAAGCAGCTGAATGGTCTCCTGCGCTATCACCTCAGTCTGTGTGATGAATCCCGAGTAGACTGCTCTGATTTATGTTTTCAAGGTAGAGGAGCCAGACATAGGCTTTTGTGTGAACAAATGTGTGATCTTTCTTTCTTTCTTTCTTGTTCATGTTAGAATATTTTTTTAAAGGTTAGAATATTATCAATTATCAGTTTTAAAATGTACTGTACTACTACTGTTGGACAGTAGGACAGTAACAGCATGCATTTAAAAACCACTACATTAGACTTGGTCTGAAATAGTTTGTGGAGTGCGAGGTACAGTAGTGGCGCTAAGGTTGGCTTGTAAGAAAAAACACATGTTCATGGGACAACAACTGTCTTCATTTTCACTGTCTGGACTTTGCCTCTGAGTTTTTGAAACGTGTTCAGTAAATAATAGTTATTATTGTTGTTGACACATGCTCTCTTTACCTTACTTTATCTGTAAAATCAGCAGCCACCAACCTGGTTGTGCACCAGTCGGTTGACTACCTAATGTTAGCTTGGCAAGGCATGGCCACATTATCTACTGTAGAGCTATAGGAGGAGCTTGGCTGCTCTGCCTCTATTTGACCAGATGGTTCATTTCAAAATAAAACTGCAAATTAAGATGGCAGCACCATGCTGCCTTCTTGGTGCCCTCTGAAAACGAGGCTAGTTAATGTTTGATGTTGACAAAGATGTTCTTTGTTGGGTTTAAATGTGGGAATTTAAGTTTATGACAGGCAGTTTGGAGTTAATTCTTAGTAAAATGTGAATATTGTGTTTGGCTACTAACAAAAAGGGCCTTTCAATAAATCCCAGACCGGAGACAACACCAACAGTAAACACTCTGCACTGTTGATCTCTTGACCACAAAGCACTTTATTAACAGAAAACGAATGAATGTGCTAATTATGCTGACACTTGTCTGTCTGACTGCCTTGGGTCTCATACAGCTCTGTGTGAGAGTGGCTCTCTGTTCCCTAATAAAAATAATAGATGAAGAAAAGCAATTGCACTGTGACAGAAGGGCTGATGGAACAGCAGTTGTGCAGTGTTTGCTGGTGGGGAAAGCCTGATCCGGTGAGATGCTGTAAATTTCACAGGCGTAGCCCACCCACTAGTTTAGAGTGACAGTGCTGAGAACAGGGAAAAACAGGAATCGATGGCAGGATGTCCAAGGAAGCAGCTCTCTGCTATATTCCTGAGCACTGACGAAGGACATTTGTATTTTCAAACAGTTTTGATGCTGTCTGATTTAAGCACTGGATTGATCAGGCTGTAAACGTGATCGGAAGTGCTTAAAAAGACATGTAGTGTATATTACAAATGATTTGCCGAAGCAGGACAGGAGCTTGGATTGGTTTTTAAGCCTCTCGGGAGCTTTGTTTTACTGTGTGTTAAACAGTGAGCGAAGAGAGGGAAAATGACACGGCTGATAGGATCATAAATGTGAGGAGAAATGTGAACCGCGTACTTGAAATAATGTCCGATAGATTCGAGAGCTTTACAACAAGTTCCAGCAGAGTGGAGCTTTTTTCCCACCCTCTCCTTTCCATCCTGCACCTCCTGAGGCAAATTTCCCTCATGGAACGGCAAAGCTAAACAGATCAAAACCTCATTTATATCAGACCATGGCGTGCCGTAGACACACATTCACCTCGGTCTTTATTTTAACCCATGAAATCGCAGACATCTAAATTAGTTCTTGTTGCTTCAAAGAGAATCCATAGAGTTCAGAGTTCAAGCGCACGCTCTTGTTGGGTAAGTGTCCCCGTTTCAAAGCTCCGTGGCATGTGCTGTTGTATTAGGAAGTGCCTTCTGCAGCCAGCATGTGCTATATCTTTTTTTTCCCCCCTTGCAAGCGCCCGCCTTATGAATCTTGCGGGGATATGCTTGAGAGGTTTTATTTTTATCCCCCATCTTCCAGTCCTCCCCAGCGTTTAGAGAGGCTGGGCAGGCCATGTTAATGATCCTCATTAGCCAAGGAGCTGGAATCCAAACTGGAATTCGTCCACTTCAACCGCTACTTAACATTTGGTGTTCTCCTCCCATCCCTGTCTGTCTTTCTCGCTTCTCTGTGTCTCACTTACTCTCTGCACATCAACCTGCTCCTGCAACCAGCAATATTTTTGTCCTCCTCCTTCTTCATCTCCATCTTTCTCTTTCTCACTCTCTCCTCCTTCTCCCACCTGAGTGTCTCCACTGGGGAATAGTCTGTAAAGGTCTTCCATCTCTTTCAACCTCCTCTTCAGACGTGTTTTTTTTCCAAGATATTTACTGCACAGTGCAACTCCCTCGGTGCTGGTGTGTGTACCTGTGTGTTTTCGGATCGACACATGAGTCAGTGTGTGTGTGTGTGTTTGATCATAAATGTGCACATTGCTGCATGCATGTCCTGCGAAGAAGGAAGTGTTCCTGGTGACCTCTTGTACTAGTTGCTTTTTCTCCCCTACTGTGAAGTGAGGAGCTTAAAGTTCAGGCGTGAGCCCCCTCCAGGCAACCTGTGAAGGATGTTCAGATATACAAACATGCTGGCTCAAGAGACACCTTTAGCTGAAGGGTAAATATGCTCTGGCTCTGTTTACACAACAACTGTGCTCCAGTAAGAAGTAGACATTGTTTGATACCTGGCTGACTGGGGATTATCTGAACTTGTACAGTCCAGGCAACTACAATGCATCATTTTGATGCTTAATTCACTGTTCTGTCTTTTATGTAACCTTTATTTAGAAAGGGAAGTCACTCTGCACACCAAGGGGAAAGATGTCCCCTACAGTGTGCCCTGAATACATGAATTATCCTGAAGTACATGCTCTCTGTGTTCTGTTTAAAATGTGTCTAATTTGCATTTTTGCAAGTTTCTAATTGCAAAATCTCGTTGATGGGGGAAAAGGTTAAAGAATTACAATTCTGCAGAAGGGTTTTTGTGTCTTAAAGGATGTTTGCTTTTTTTTTTTTTTTTTTTTTTTTAACAAATCGACAATAATAATTATCAGCAATTACTAAGATAGGTATGAAGATTTTCTTCTGGTTATTGAGCTGCTGCCAATTCATTCATTCCTTTTCTTCTCAGTAAAGGTTGAATTGCTGACACGTATAATATTACTTTAATATTACAATCTAATATTACAAATGTAATGATTGGAATGTACTGTTATTTATTATGAGTTACGATAATCACATGAAATATATATTTCCTTTGAAATAAAAGGGATTACAGTCACCACAAGCTGTCTGCTCTCCCCCTAATTAACCAATCAGACTGTCAACGTAAAATCAGGCAAGCTGTACCAATAAACTGTCAACTCAGTATAAGACAAGTGGACAGACGTGTATAAAATGGACCAAACCTGGCAATGCCTTTGAGAGACAAATCCTGCAGTGAGCAAAAACGTCTTTTTGATGGTTCCGGTCTATCATTGAATGTGTGTCTGTATGTGTGAGAGGATGGAGAAAAAAAAAAGAATAATGTAGAAAGCCTTGCGGCCAAAGTTGTTTAAATCTTTTGGGAAGTCCAATTCAAGTTTTTAAGTCATTCAAGACAAGGCTAATTCCAGTTCTTGTCCATCAAAGTTGAGTGTTCACAAGCAAATCACAAATTAAGTTAAGTCTTTTGGGGATGTGGATGCTTATCATTAAAACACTGAATATTTTTCTCTCATTTTTGTATGAGGTTAATTCTTCAACATCGAAAAGGTAGTCTCACTTACTGGCTATTAATACCTTTTTGAGTATAGACCTTAGGGCTGTCAGTTTTTAGAAAAATTAGGTTCGAACGATTATTGAATGACCCGTAATTCGTTCGGATATATTCGAATATTACAACGCCCCCCAAATCCCCCCCCCCTCCCCCCGCGCCGCCGCCGCACACACACAGTCGTGGTGTTTTATTTTGAAAATTGACCGGATAGTCTCGTTGTTTCATGTTTGACTTCCTGCCCAGCTTGACGCGATTGCTCGCAGCTCTCACACAAAATAGACCAGACGCTGCACGGCGCGAGCCGGCCGCGGAATTCGACACCACACCAGCGGTTAATATGGGCACAGAAAGTAAACTGGCTCCGTTTCTCGGCTCTTCGCGGCCCTTCCGCGTCCGGTGGACGTTCCGCGGCGCTAGGCAGGCACCGGGCACTGCAGCCAAAGACGGTAAATAGAGTATCTTTGCTGCAGCCTGCATATCGAGCAGGTCATTGCTGCTCGAATACGAACTTTTCCCCCCACATTCGAACGAATATTCGAATGTCGAATAAAAAGTGACAGCCCTAATAGACCTTGGATCAAAAACATGTGAAAGTCAGTTAATGTTGGTTTTCTTCCATTATCCTTTAAAGCAGAAGTGAGTGGTCCGGTCGTTTTCGCTAATGCTGCGTTCCAGGCAGGCTTTTGAAATCGTAAATTACAGCTTCAAGTCACAACTTACGACTTTGTAGCGTTTCAGGCAACCCACTCGTGTTTTTCCGACCTGTTTTACCGGTGAAAGTCACTATAACGGCCACTCGTAACTTCCGACCGGTGAACTCCTACCAGATCGAACTGGTACCACTTCACGGTCGGAAAAATACGAGTTTCCTTGAACGCACCATAACAGTCCTCGTCCCTACGTCACCACATTCACGGCGTTCCTTGGCTGCACACACAGCCCTGCATGCCGTTCTCTCTCCTCATTGGATAAAAACTGTAGGATACGATAAATGTTTTCTCTTCGGCTCAGAGCAGAGCAGAGGGACTGAGAGACCCGTGTTTCGGTCCAAACACTCTATGTAAGTGATTGCTGTCGGAAGATATAACTATTTAAGACTTATATTAAAGCAGAAGTGAGTGGTCCGGTCGTTTTCGCTAATGCTGCGTTCCAGGCAGGCTTTTGAAATCGTAAATTACAGCTTCGAGTCACAACTTACGACTTTGTAGCGTTCCAGGCAACCCACTCGTGTTTTTCCGACCTGTTTTACCGGTGAAAGTCACTATAACGGCCACTCGTAACTTCCGACCGGTGAACTCGTACCAGATTGAACTGGTACAACTTCACAGGTCGGAAAAACACGAGTTTCCTTGAACGCACCATAACAGTCACTCGTCCCTACGTCGCCACATTCACGGCGTTCCTTGGCTGCACACACAGCCCTGCATGCCGTTCTCTCTCCTCATTGGATAAAAACTGTAGGATACGATAAATGTTTTCTCCTCGGCTCAGAGCAGAGCAGAGGGACTGAGAGACCCGTGTTTCAGTCCAAACACTCTATGTAAGTGATTGCTGTCGGAAGATATAACTATTTAAGACTTATATTAACACAAATATATCACTCACTTCTGCTTTAACACAAATATATCACTCACTTCTGCTTTAAAGTAGAAGTAAGCGATCCGGTCATTTTGGATAATGCTGCGTTCCAGGCAGGCTTTTGAAACCTTAAATTACAGCTTCAAGTCACAACTTACGACTTTGTAGCGTTCCAGGCAACCCACTCGTGTTTTTCCGACCTGTTTTACCTGTGAAAGTCACTATAACGGCCACTCCTAACTCCCGACCCGTGAACTCGTACCAGATCGAACTGGTACGACTTCACAGGTCGGAAAAACACGAGTTACGAGTTGCCTTGAACGCACCATAACAGTGCTCGTCCCTACGTCACCACATTCACGCGCATCCCTTGGCTGCACACACAGCCCTTCATGCCGTTCTCTCTCCTCATTGGATAAAAATTGTAGGATACGAGAAAAGTTTTCTCCTCGGCTCAGAGCAGAGTGACTGACAGACCCGTGTTTCCGTCCAACACTCCATGTAAGTGATTGCTGTCGGAAGATATAACCATTTAAGACTTATATTAACACAAATATTCCGCTTACTTCTGCTTTAAGTACATTAAAGGTGTGCCGATTGCAGGCCTCTCTGGTGCCTCTCCTATTTGTTTCCTTTTGTTTACCTGACAAACTTAAGTTGAAAGTGAAGTTTTCAGGCTCAAGTCAAAGTTTGTGTTTGTGTTTCTGTGGCTTGACTTGATCTGGACGGTAACACAAACTACTGCTTCTCTTTTCTTCAGGAATACAGATGAATGCTGCCAAACTTTCATTGTCATCTTGAATTGGATAAGGGGTGAAACGGCTTTTGCCTATAGGGTTGCTCTGTTTATGTTTGACTTTTGACTTTGACTTGACTTTTCACTGTCAATGGAATGTGTTGCATTTCGATATTCCTCTTTATTTTTTGTTAACAAATAAGCAATATCTTACTGCAGCTTTCTCTCACTCCAGGATAAATACTTATTTGACTCTAATAAAACACTTTTTAAGCGAAACATGGCTACCACAAACCAATCAAATTAGCACCTTCACTCACCAACTAATTGCACGTGTGATTAAGAACTACGGCAGCTCTTCGTCTCTCTGAACTTTCCATCTGTCTGCCATTTACCAGAATGGTGTCATTAACTTAATATGTCCTTAGCTCATACAAAAAGCCATTCTCATTCCTAGCACACACTGAGCAATTATAACTGCTCCAGTTGTTCCATTTGCATAGTTCCATAGAATATGCATTCGGATAGATTAGATTTTCCACTTAATATGCAAAACGGTGCTGTTATGGGTTGGTCTGCACAAGATATACCCAATAATTGGCTCGACTGAGTAACACTGATTTTTGCTTAATATCATTGGGCATGGGATACCGTTGTACTAATCAATATATCTGAGTTGTTAGACAGTCTGGACTCAATGCATGTGAATTTAACCATTTCCAGAAGGTTGTAGTATTACTCTCTGGTCACATGCCCACCTCTGTCATTATCAGGTGATTGCATACTTCAGTGGGATCTGCACTGCTAGCATTAGAAGTTACCTCAACGCCAAATGTTGCTGCTCCATTCCATGGTCCAACACTGTAATGGTTGAATCGGGGGCAGAAGAGTCAGATGGACTGGCCAGAGGTCAAAGTTGGAGCTGTGTGCTGTGCACAGGTGTGATGAGAGATATTGACTTATGATTGCTGCCAATACAAGTACAGTAGTGAGACGTTGTTCTGTTGATTGAACTCATTTAATTGTCGATAGTAATTTTTACAATTTCCGTGATTAATGTCAACGGTCTGTTAGGTCAGCGGTTCCCAAACTTTTTGTGCCATGCACCCCCTTCAAAGTTCTGACATAGCTGACGCACCCCCAAAAACAATACATCTGCACGTCCCTCTATGCACACATACACGTTTTAACCAATTAAGGCAGCGGCCAAAATCACCCAGGCGGCCGCCTTTGCCTTGAATAGGCAGGGGAAAAGATATTTGTAAAATATAACACCATACCACTTTTACCCTTTTTATGTCGCGCACCCCCTAGCGGCGGCTTGCGCACCATAGGGGGTGCGCGCACCACACTTTGGGAATCCCTGTGTTAGGTTATTATACAAAACAAAGTTTTCTGTGCTGCTTAACTTTCTCCTCTATTTTTAATCCAGATTTTTTTCTTTAGAAAATGAAAATGAAAAAGAAAAAGTCATTAGCTTTCATTGAATTGTGGCTTTGTACTCTCTATAAAGAAACTGATGATAAATAACTTAATTCATGCATTTTTGTAAACAAAAGGCTGCCTATATACTGTACTACATACATATATACTGCTGCCCACAGATTGCCAATAGATTGTGGATAGTAAAAGAACATCGACCCTTGTCTTTGAATCTGCTGTTGTACATGCTGCAGTGAAGGCTTCTTCAATACTGCATTGTATTTTGGGATATTCTACGATGTGGAGTGCACAATTTTTCATGACAACAATCAATGTAGTATCTCAGGTGTTGGACAAAAACATATTCTTTTTGTTGTTGGTACAGCTCAAAATCTAGACAACGTTATGCATACTCCACAGACTTTTCATTGATTTCTCCCAGTCTATATCCATCCCTTTGGAAAGTGATGAGATGTTTTTTTCAACCTACTTTCATTGAATGTTACCGCATGCGTGAGAGCTACCATTTGAAAGCCAATAAGGTGCCTTGGGGCCTGTAGAACTGTTTAAGCATTGTACATGGTTTGGATGCAGTATTCCTTCCACTACACACTGTTTGACCATGTTTTGCCATCAGATTAGTGACACAGAGACTGCGAGCCGACAGCCAAAATATGTTAGATAAAAAACATGCTCATCAAGTTGGAATAAATGTTTCTGTTGCATCTGTTAATACAGCTTATTCGTTGCATTTTCCCCCCTCCTCACACTTTAAAAGATGCAATATTGAATGAGGGGCTATAAAGCAGTCATTATTAATGATGTGCTCTGATTTTGTTGAATGGTATACTTACAGCACAGCATGCCAGGATGATGATGTTTAGTTTGTTCATCTTAAAAGCCACACATCTCATAATTCTTGGAACGTGGACACATGTCAGACACACACAGAGTGAAGTTATTCAGTGCTGACACATAAGATTTAGATAGACCATTAAAGCAGAAGTAAGTGATATATTTGTGTTAATATAAGTCTTAAATAGTTATATCTTCCGACAGCAATCACTTACATAGAGTGTTTGGTCTGAAACACGGGTCTGTCAGTCACTCTGCTCTGCTCTGAGCCGAGGAGCAAACATTTATCGTATCCTACAGTTTTTATCCAATGAGGAGAGAGAACGGCATGCAGGGCTGTGTGTGCAGCCAAGGGACGCCGTGAATGTGGCGACGTAGGGACGAGGACTGTTATGGTGCTTTCAAGGAAACTCGTATTTTTCCGACCGTGAAGTCGTATCAGTTTGATCTGGTAGGAGTTCACCGGTCGGAAGTTACGAGTGGCCGTTATAGTGACTTTCACCGGTAAAACAGGTCGGAAAAACACGAGTGGGTTGCCTGGAACGCTACAAAGTCGTAAGTTGTGACTTGAAGCTGTAATTTACGGTTTCAAAAGCCTGCCTGGAACGCAGCATTAGCGAAAACGACCGGACCACTTACTTCTGCTTTAATACACTTCTTGTTTGTCAAAAATAGTTGCTTTATACCTTTACTACTCAAATTCTTGGTTTAAAATGTATTTTGTCTATCAAATAATGGGGGAAAAAAGATAATTTGCACTGGAAGTATCTATATAGCAAACATTTATTCCATCTCTCAAAATGAGAAAAAGAAAACTATGCTGTTGGCATCCCTATATCAAAGTTTTATGTATGTTGATAAAGATGAAACAAAAGTGAAGCATTATCATTTGTCAGCTCATGAGGTGCTGTTTGGTGGGACGATTCAGAGAGTGCCAGGCTAGCTGTTTTTATGCTATGTTTAGCTAAGCTAGATGCCTCCCAGCCATAGCTGCATACTTTACTGAAGGGACAGACATGATTTTAATTTTCCTACAATGTAGCGCAGTTCATTCTCAGCTTTCGTGAAAAAAATCAAACTCAAAAGTAATGATAGAAGCTGTCTCAGTATATCGTCGAACACATGCTTGGCTTGTAGTCAAATAGGTCTAAGGTTCACAGCTTGGCAAGTTTCTTTTCATGAATTGATGTGTTTCTTCAGCTTGGACTGAGTCTTCTCTATTTCCTGCTGTCTAAAAAATTGAAATGAAACCATCATTGCAAACAGAGTTGAGTGTTTTGGAGGAAGGATGAAAGGTGCCATGAAGAGACCACTGTAGCTTGGTGAAGCAGCTTTTCTTGTTCAGCCTGCTTTGACCCATCATCTGTGAATTTCAGTCAGTGAATTTCAGCTGCAGATGTTTGCATGTAGCTTAGACTTAATAAGCACAGCAAAGGCAAATACAATTACATTGTAGACATTTGCACATTTATTTTCACTTGATAAGAAGAGTAAGCCTATTTGACAGTCTTAAGAAGGGTTTAGAATAAGAGGAGGTACTATTTGACTTGTACATCTAACATAAATATTATTTTCAATCTTATATGAGGCAATTCAACTGAATAGGTTGGTACACAGATATGTTACAGTACTTATTTATCTCAACAGGTAATCTTGATAATAATAGAGACATCTCCGAACACAGTTCAGAAGGCTAGACGTGTTAATTAACAATTTTTGAGACACTGCATATGCATCATTTATCAGTGCACTGCTGTCTATGTCACACAGATTTGTGGCATCATTTTCACAAAAACAATGTGCAGTCAAATACCTGTAGGTGAATAGCTTAGTGCAAAACCACCATGATGCAGAGCTAGTGTTTATGTTGCCTCTACACCTCTGGAACAATTAAATTGTTGTAGTCTTAATTATTGTGGTGGTATTCGAACACCAACTGTTGGAAACTGAATGACTTCCTGACAGCTACTGGGTCACAAGGCAGTAAGTACTGCTGTGCCGCTGATTAAATTCACCCAATAATTAAGCAGACATCATTGATTCCCTGTAGAGAAATGGAGAGTGTGTGTGAGAGAGAAAGTCTCTTTCTCTGTCCCTGTGCTTCCTGTAGCCCCTGCAGCGGTGGGCCAGTCAGATATGTGTAATTTGGGAAATGAGCAGAAGTCAATTCCACTTATACAGACAGTGGTGGTTCGACACATCGATGTTGCATGCATTGTTGACTCTCGTCATTTTCCTCCTCCCCGACTTCCTCTGTGTAATTGACAGAGCGATCGAAGGGAGCGAGAACGCGTGTCCTAGATTATGATTGTGTGCGAGTGTAATGTTGTGTCTAAGAATTTAAAACTAAACAATCACTTACCGCTGGGACATTTTAGGGTACTGTGTGTGTAGTGTGGGTTGTGGGGGCGGGTGGTTGGATGAGCGGAGTGTCCCCCCAATGAGAGTAAGGTTATAGCTGGCATGCAGCAATAAAGTTAGCTCATGTGTGTTTAGAAGAGAAAATATAGGCTTGTGTGGGTGCCTGTCTGTCTTGTCTTGGGTTTTTTCTTACATCTGTGTGGGCAACACAAGAACACACAGTAGAACAGAAGACGCAGAAAGATGTTTAGTACCATTTTAGGTAGTGATACCTTGTGATTTGATACAGTGATCATGATGGTGATGGTAACATGATACAGCAATGCTACATTGCAAGAAAATAATCTATATGTAAAGAAAAATAACAGGAATCATTAAGCCTATTAATCTCTACACAGTGGAGTCAGTTTCACACAATTTGACAATTGAAATGTTCAGTGCAAGGAAGTTGTAGCGACAGTAAACACACTCACTGTGTCATCATCCGTATATCATCTCCTGCAATGTAACACAGCTATGAGCTGTCATAAAACAGAACAGTTCTCAAGTTAAAGTATGTAAAATGATACAATGATAAACACTCAGCAAAAAATATTCAACATAAAAAAATACACATTCACTGCTTAACAAGCAAAATCAACTTGTATGCAAACTGGATTTCATATGTCAGTGTTAACGCTGGCAGACTGCAGTCACCAGTGACAGAAAAATCCACAATGTGTGGGTGTTAGGGTGTGAATTTACATGTGGTACATTAACAGTAGACTGCTGACCAGTCCGCTCCTCATCATGAAGCCTGCCTGTGTTCATTCTCAGGTGTGTGTTAGTGTGTGAGAGTGAAAGATCTGCTCTCTCTGTCAGAAGAAACAGAGCCCGGCTTGCTGAGCGGTTAAAGTGCATGTACATAGCAGAACGGTGTCTCTGGGCTGCCTGGTTAACTTTGTGTGTGTGTTTGTGTTTGTGTGTTAATGTTGTGTAGCTTTCATCGATTGTATTTTGTGCCTTGAGCATTTTAAAAACCAAAGACTTTGGACTTGACAGAAAACGGTGGTTCTGTGATTTGTTTTCTGCCCCTGCATGCACCATCTCCTGTATTTATCCTCACCGCAACGCAAGTTTACTGTCATTCATTTGATAGGTGTCACCACAAGGAGTCATGAAGTAGTGACTCTGGTAAGTCAAATTAGCAGAGGAATCCACTTGGCGTGCATCAGGGTTGCCCAGGTACAGTATATTGGCGATTCCCCAAAGATATTTGCAAAAATGGAAAGAGGTATTACACTAGGGAGACAAAGTCAGTTCTCAGTTCCAGTTTGTGGCATAAATGTATCTTGGCCACCTAAGCTACTGCAGCCAGTATGTCTTGATATATTTCATACATAGACAGTGGTCGGTGACTACTGTGGTAAGAATTAAATGTCAGTCTTTTCAGCTGGAAAATAAGGAACAAAAACTACGGAAACAGAGTTTTTGAAATTGGACTGCTTAATATAAAGTTCTTTAGCAATCAAACTCTTTAAGAAACCCGTGCTCTTCTTCAATTTACCACTCACCCACTTTCCCCAGGTATTTCTAGACAATTGCCTCTTGTGCTTGTATCTCAAGTCACAGTGATTACCTGGATGGCATCCGGTAAACGGTGCCATAAGGGCTAGAACAGAGTTAAAATAGAAATGCCCAGTCAAACTTGAATAGTTCTCAATATTTTTATCGGTAATAGGTCTGGGTCTGGATTGGATGGTGTCTGGATCTGGACCACAGTCCACAGATTAATAACCTCTAACATAGAGGGTAGTTGAAGTACACCGGAAACTCTCATGTTCCCTTGAGGATATTCTTGAGTAAAAACTCTGAAAATGGATTTGCAGTGAGAGAAAGCACTAACTCCACTTGTTTGACAGCACTATTCCTCAAGGGAACATTCAGTACCCTAAAGCAGACAACCATCTTATGTTATCTTGGGTTGAGTAAAAATCCAAAATTACAGGTGAAATGTCCCATGTTGCCATAGCAGAATATTTCTGCACAGAAACTAACATTGAGAGTTTCTATCAAAGTTGTTATTGAACCTTTGTCCTCTGTCATGGATCACTGCTCAATTTCAAACGCTTACAGCTGAATATGGGTGGGTTTCTGTTAGGCATGTTTTCTTTTCTTTTTTAAGCTAATTATGAGGAGAAGCTTGAATTTTAGCGAGTCAGATAGAGTCAACTCGTGTTAAAGCTTCTGTGGTTTAAAAATGGTAAATTAAATCTTTCAAACAGAAGAGGCTCCGAGGTTAACAAACACATACTTGCCTTATGAAGCAACTGAATAAGACAAAAAGCTGTTGCATTTTAGTGATCTTTTAAAGCTTGTGTTTTTTTTTTTCCTTTTGAATTGTTGTTTTTGTTATGGCGTTGTCATATTTATCTCCCCCTTCTTTGGTAGTCCAAAAGGGAAAGGTTAATAAGTATTTTTGTACAACTAAATAAATACACTGTCACGGTGGTGTGCTCTTTTGAGGCCTTTTGATTTTATGATTACACCATGCCTGGTTCAGCTGGCCTGTCTAAAACGGTCACGAAGTAGAGTAGTTCATTGTCCAGTGACAAATCATATGTATAATATCTTGTAATTTGTAGAGTGTTTTTCTTAAGTGAAGCTATAACTGGGTGGAAATTAGTTTTGGTTGATGAAAAACAGGCTCCAAATATTTTTTACTTTTTCATGCATGTCACTGTGAGTGGTAACACTGACTTGCTGGTGTCACACACACGGACAGGGCTTAAGTTAAATTTTATAGCGCTTCCTAGTTGCCATAGTTTCAACCTTGAGTGTTTCAACTGACACCCCCTTATGTTGAGTGTCACATCCATCTAGACATCCATCAAATAAAAAAAGACCTTCCCAAACATGTCTACCCCTATCTACTTTTGTTATAGAGGACAATTATTGGAAAGGACTGAAACACTTTTCTTGTGTAGTTAGTTGCCAAAAATTCAATTTCAACTAAATAAAATAATTATCACCAACATGTTTCCATCCAGAACTCCAAAGAGATTTAAAGCTAATATGTGATGCATGGTTTTAAAGATAACATTCTAAATGATGCCAGGGTTTATTATCCTAGCAATGTTCATGAGCACCAGTCTATTTCTACTTGACTGTTGGTATCTGGGTTTTTTATTTATTTATTTATTTTTTACCCCACCTAAAAACTGTAATTTTATATCATATTTTTCACTACATTACATTTCGATGGACATATTTTTAATCTAAAAACAAAAATAACATATAACATTTATCTAATTTTAAAATGAAATACACTGATGAATACAGATGCAGCTGATCTATGATCACTACTTTACTGACTTTTATTAGATCCAACTTATAACGTTAGTATCACACCAATCCCAGGCCACTTCCTTGGAATGTGGGATTTTGAGTATTTTTATATACCCAACTCATTCATAGTAGTCAAGTAGTCAAAATTAACTCCACCTCAGGCAGATCCAACATTAAAATGCTGGTTTCGTGTTAAAGAATTAGTGATAATAATTCACCAGTAGAATGACAAAGCAGTGACGGGGGCCATTCTGCCTGCATACTGAACAGTTTCCCACCCATCCATGCAGGGGGTGTGGGGCTGGACTCTGGAGCCAATACTGAACAGTTTTGATAGTTTGAATTAACTGATTTTCATACTTGCATTCAAGTCACGGTGTAATTGCAGGGTAACATTCATTTCCCCATGTGTGGTATTGTTATTTTACACAAGGATCTAATGTTTGATGCACCTCTTAAAACTTGTACGGTAATTATCATTCACAAACGCCATACACTTTTCTGTGTCATTCTCTTGTTTTCAAACTACACATCAACCTATTGGATGATTTACTGTTGTACTAAAGTATGTTTCAGGTAAAAGTCCATTTAACTGTGAATAGTGTCTATGTAAACACATTCTCCATGTGCACTGGTTGTCTCAGAAAAGCCATTCATTGGTTGGATGGATTTTAGGGGCACTCCTTTGTGTGAGCATGATGACTTTTTTTTTAAAGACCAAAAGACTGTTAATATTTCTCATTACACCAAACTGTCTTCCCAGAGAGAGCGCACACAATGAACTATTCTTTCTCATTCTGTCTTGTCCGTTTGTATGTCCCTCTCACTTCCTCCGATTTTCTCCCTGTTTCTCTTTCTATGTCAGACATTGCAGGCAGTTTTCAAGGCCTTTTTATTCCTCTGGCCAAAATTGGCAAAGAACATTGTTCTAATCAAGCTTGTTGGACACAGATCAGAACAGCTCATTGAAAAATCTTTCACTGGCTTTCTACAGTTTGGATCAGAAGCAAAAGCAGAAATATTCTTTTTTATTTTTTTATTTAAAAACCTAATTATAGACTTGATCACAAACCTTATTGTGTCTGGATAATTTCATTAATTGCAGTGTGAGATTAGTTTTTATTTTATCATCTTTCCTTTGAGAGAGTCCAACCAGCTCTCTAATACAAATTCAAATATCACCCACATCACGCCCACCAACAAGTTCTTGGTACAGTTTGGGATGTGCTAACAAAACCTCTGGTGTCAAAGTCAGACACTTTGTACACTGAACCACCATAACTGCTCTTGGACAGAAGATTTTAGTGGATCTGAGAGTTTAAAAAAATATATATAACAAGGTCCCACTATTCAGTCTGACTTTGATTCACATGGACAGTTATTATTTGCAAGGCTGCCACAGACCACTTAGAAGCGTTTTAAGCGTTTCACTGTAACAACTAATGCTGTCATTGCTTTGGAGAGGCCAGTCTGAAAATCAAAGCTGTAATGTCTTCCTGGCCAATGTACATGTACAACAACACCGCAGCACTGATGCGCTAATGGTGAATGGCACTCTGGATGCACTTTATATTGAGTTTTAAATGTGAAGCCTAAATGATATTTCTTCATGATAGCACATTTAAACTCTCAAAATGGCACACATCCCATTTTGCTGCAAAATCATTCTTGGTGCTATTACAGTTATTTTTCCCACTGCCTCCAAATCACTAGCCTCAGGAAGCGTCAAAGTCTTTGAGAGAGAAAAGTGAGCCCTAACTATCTGTGGGCTTAGAAAAGACTGTAAATCAAAGCTGATCTTTCTCAACTGAATATCAGACTCATTAAAACTATCCTTATTGCCACTGCAGGCTTTATCACTAACCCTTAAATCCAATGGCAACGTACTGCGATGATTACTTTTCATAAAATTTATTTTTATTTTCTGCTGCTTCGCTGGACTTTCAGTATAAGTGGCGCTGTAGGTGAAATAAAAGTTGTGTGATGCCAAAAAATATTTTGCACAGTACATTTTTACAGTTAATGTTAGAAACATGCCTTTATCCTTTATAAAGGAGTCATTTTTTGTAGTGAACCATAAGGTAGTTTTGATTTCTGGTCTTTTTTGTAGCTTTCAGGTGTGACTACTGATACTTCACAGGTTAAGATCCTGCAATTTCAGCAGCACTCAGTGCTTCAGTGCTGAGAAATCCAGCTGCAAACTATGGTCTTTCAAAGGGCACTGAATAACCTTTATTGGTGTGTGTCGTTGCAGCACAGCACTTACTGTATTTTAAATACACATCAAGTCAAGTTTTTGTATGAAATCGTACATTCAGAGAAATAAGTTTTTTAAAGCACCAAAAAAAGCAAAGCCCTGAAGTTTTTGAGAAACTTTCATAACATCCAATCTAACTTGTTGCTTTTAGATGGATTTTGAGGTAATGGTTTGCACTGTCACTAAATAATTGTCTATTTGGCTCATAAATGCCGAATGCACTCAATAATGGAAAACACCAGATTTGGCTCGCCTGCACAGCGGTACATCGGGTATTTTCTTGGTTTTATTATGAGCTAAGTGAAAATGCTGCAGTAACCAGAGTTAAGTAGTTGTGTCAAAAGGGAGAGCTGCGTCGTGTGATACGGTGGAGAACCATCACAGGGACCGACTCTGCCATTTTTTTCTCTCTCCTGCCTCAGCTACATCTATTACAAGTTGGAGACAGTTTTTCAAATATAGCCTGTTTTGAGTTAAGTCGAACTGGAATTGAAATGAGGGATGAACCCACACACACAAAATGATGTCATTGTAAGTTTACAACAAAAGCAATGCATGGTGGGAGAGAGAAATATTCCATCTCAAACAATGAGACAAGGTGGTTAATTACCCAGTTCATTTCTAATTAGCGACATGAGCAGTGCAGAGAATGTAGCAGAATAGGGAGGGTTGCTGTTGTTAGCTGGATGGATCCGGTGTTTTGCCATGTGTGGCAGCTGAGATAGGCCCATTGCCTGGAAGCAGCAGTGGTTTTGCATCCATGGTCACTCAGAGGGAAGTAATGACAGAAAAAATGCTGAATAAAAAGGTGCTTGGCAGAGAAAAGTGCTATTGTTAGGGAGAGATGAGCAGTGGGCCAAAGGAGACTTGAGCATGGTGATCACCTGAAATCTTGTGCTATCACCTAAAGCAAACCTTCCCTGCTCTGTCACACGGCTGAGAATGACGTATTAGTAGAACATTTAATTTCAAGTCTATACATTCCACAAATATCACATTTCCTATATTATCCAGGCAGGTCATGCCAGATCACCCCACAAATATGTTTCCTAAAGTGGACCAGATATATCCTTTCTTCAGAGCCTGGCTTTCCTCTCAACAAGCCCTGCTTCTCCAGTTGGCTTCTACGGGCATGTGTGAGACGAGAGCATGGAAGCAGGAAGCCATGAAACAAATTGGATAAATGTTATTTCTGGAAGAACGTTTAAATGGGATGCAGGAATCTTATTTAGCCAGCCATGCTTGAAATTGGGTGAAATCACACATTAACTGAACACGGAAGATTCTACATTCACCTTTTGTTAACTCGGGTGCCCCTGTCATTGTCTCTTATGCAGCTCTTTTCATATAAGACTTATTTTTTGTGGGTTTAGATACAGTAATAATTCATATGCACAGGTTGTTTACACACATGCATATGCATGAAAGTGTGACATTGCATAAGCACATGCAGAGGCATATTTTCTCCCCTTCATGGTTTGCCCTTCACTATGCTTCATGTCAAACAAATTCATAAAGGTCAGTGATTTTCTCAAACTGACTGTAATTTTTAACACAACAGCACAAAGGTGCAATCACAGAGCATTAAAACCTACTGGGGTGTAGAGGCTTTGGCTGCATGGAGGCAACGGAATAAAATCCAGCAGGCAAGAGCTTGTCAGTGAGCGTGTGCGTGTGCTTGGTGGTGTTTTCACGATTGCAGAACCTCTCTCCTGCAAATCAGCTGTCAGGGAGCATTGTGTTCGACTTCCTCCTCAGGGACACTTTAGTTGCATTTGATTTGCTGTGGCTGATGCAATCGAGTCAAATGCTTTACTCCTAAATAGATCATCCATTAATGTTCCTTGTGATCATCAGCTTAACCTACAGTTTATATAATGAGAGATTAGATTTCAGATTTGAATAAAAGGTGAGAAAGGATGCTTCAGATTGGATTCTTAGTCACTGTATAAACTTTTTTGTCACCTTGTGTAGGGATGTGTATTTCTTCTTTTCTCAGGTTTCTGTAAATGTACCTGGAATTACAGTGAGACAGTCCTGGTAAAGTGATTTTTCTTCTCTGTATTCTTTTAAAGTCGAATGCCTGTGCTCGACCCCCATTCTCTCCATTCGAAGCCGTGTTTCACACCTCCAGGGCCATCTTTTATCTTGATATGTTTCACTCTTCGCTATCCCAACACATCTGCTTTCTCCCCCCTCCGGGATCACCTTTGAAATCAGCACATGCACGCACAATGTAGCGTCAAAGTTTTAAGCCGTGAACTTCCATCATGAAAAAATAATTTCAGTGTGATATACTGAAATGATGAAATATGAAAAACACTGTGTAACAGTATCCAGATTTTTATAGTTACTTAATTATTTTAGTATTAAAGACCAAGAAGTGTAGAAGTAGACATTTAGAAAAAATATATACAGTATATATGAAAGGTGGCGTTAATGAGGTTATGGATGTAGGTTGGATAAAAACAGCAAAAAAGAAAGCCATTGGTATATTTAAGTCTTCCATGTGCAGTATCCGTTATTATTGTTGTCACTACCGCTCTAACTATAACCTGTTACATTACGTTAGTCATTTCATGACACCTCTTTTTACAGGACACAAAATTAATAAAATTAATGCTAGAGATTGAAAAACACAATGGGAAGAGATGAATTGCACTTAACAGGTATTAAAATGCTCCTAGAAGTATGAAAAATACCTTTTTTTGGGTTTGTTTTTAGAATAGTCTGTAGCTCACCAATTTAGATAATTGTCTAATGTCTTGTTTTAATCACTCGCTGCTGATACACAAACCTGAAACAAGCTGTTAATACTAGTGACTGTGGACACTAATTCCCTTGTTCCTTTGTGCTATTTGGCTGTTAGTTACAACCAGTGTTAGTCACAGAGGCAGCATCTGTCCTTATTCTTTTTCTCACACACTTTTTCTCATTGAATCTTTTAACTCTTTTCCTTCCTGTCTTCTCGCTGCGTTTCTCTGGCGCCTTCTCTCACAGAGTTTCACAGTTAGCCCTGTGCCCAGACAGACAGACGGGATCATTCAACCACCATCCATAAACTTGAGATGCCTCGTCCAGACAACTGAAGTTGTTTGGTTCCACGTTGGCCGAGTCCAATCGCTCCATTCACTGCTTGTGTGTTCATATTTTATGGCTTTGTCCTACCAGTGTGGCTCTTGTGCGGCACAATAGAGACCTGGGTCAGGAGTTGTAAGGTTCACACGGTTCGCCTCTCTCCGCCTGAATGTTTTCTAGTTGCCATGCTTAATTCTCTCTTTCCCTTGTTCTCTGTCTGTCTCTCTCAGACACCCACACTGTCTTTTCTGCCAGAGACTTGTCCAGAATCGTCCAGAGCCAGACATAATTCAAAACCAGACAAGAAGTCCTTGTTCACTGTTCCATATCAGTCAATTACTGTGTCTGCATTTATGCGTGTGCTTGTGTGTGTGTGTGTGTGTGTGTGTGTGTGTGTGTGTGTGTGTGTGTGTGTGAGAGTAAGTGAATTTCGGGGTATTGGTTATTGTGTCTGAATGTGTGTAAGTGTGCCAAAATGAGGGACAGTGCAGTGAATTTGTGTGTGTGAGTGTGTGTGGGGGTGGGTGTCAGCTCTGACTGTGTTAACTAACAAATCATCAGTGTCCTAATTTTTGTGTTGCTTAGAGGCTTGTTTCCAGTCTATAGACAGATCTGACAGTGATCAATACGCTGCTGTCTCTGTGTGGGTTTGTGTGTGTGTGTGCCTCTCTGTGTTTGCATGCCTAGATATGTATGTGTGTGTGTGTGTGTGTTTTGTGGATCATTAAGCTCCTCTGGGGATGGCACTGTTCTGTTTTCATTTGGCAGACATCAGGGAGCGGGGCAGTCATGTCATTGAAACAACTGAGTCTTCACACTGATAGATAATCAAAATGTGCTGCAGAGCTGGATAGATAGCATGACATTACATGGCAGTCCTCTGAAGTAGGTTGACAGGTTTCTTAGCTTCTCCAGTGAGAGCCTTCAAGGCATGATGCATCATTAATTAGCACACCTCTTGTATTAAGAGCTCTATCCAAGACCTCGTAATGTCTTCTCTTGTCTGCTCTGATGTGTGCTTCTTAATTCAGATATTTCTCAGTCGTACTTCTGAGCCCAGCTAAAGCGTACATGCATGCAATAACAATATGACTGTGACCGGAGCCCTCAGGTTCTTTAAAGCCCAGCCCTCAGGTCCTGTCAGATGTCTATGAATGTTTTAAGACTACGGCTAGCAGTTCATTTTGTTATTGACATATCTTTTGATTATTTCATGGCTTGGTCTACAAAATAAGGAAGGACAGTGCACGCACATCCAAGACAGTGCAGGCAGGTGCAGGACAAAAACTGACAAGTAGAAAAAACAAACGATGTCCGCACAACTGCTATAATCGAGCTCCCAAGAATTTATTATAAGGACAACGTTTCGACCACTTGGGTCTTCATCAGGTCATCTGATGTGTAGGGGGGTGGGACACATAAATAGGGGGAGGATGCCAGTAATTAATGTCACCTGTTGCCCTCCCAGCATAATCAAAGTAATTACATCAACACATGTTTACATAACAATCCATATACAGGTCACTGTTCAAAATATCAGGCCTGAAACAATTAAAACATCAAAAGACATATCATGGATCTATTGGTCTACAAAATGTCAGTAAATTGTGAGCAGTGCCAATCACAGTTTCCTAAACCCCAAAGTGACTTAATCAGATGTTACGTTTTTGTTTACCAACAGTTAAAACACCAAGATTGCCTAAGATGAATTTCATTTGAATGAAAAGAACCTCAACTCAGGGCAGAAAAGTGTCCAGCATTATTTATTTATTTCCTCCATTGTCCAGTTGAATGAATGGAGAGGTAGTCCGTAAGTAGAGGTGACAACAAATTTACTGTTGCTTGGAAACAACAATCGTGGAGAAGAAGAAGAGGAAGAAACTAGTGGATGTTTTTGCTGGATCCACAGAGCTGTTCAACTTCACTAACTGGAGATAGAACGATTTGAATAAGCAGCGATCCTGGAGGCAAATCAGTGCTGTGCTTGATATTTCGGGTTAGTCGCCTTCATTAACTATACAGTTCATATGTTCAGATAACGTTAGTTCACTTCCAATGTTTACTGTTTCCAAAGACAAGCTGCAAGACATTTCTGAACAAACTGTCTCAGCTTCTTTCTGACGTTAAGGTTTAATGTTATACACTTCTTTTTGACTTTGTTAGAAGAGGAGTTCAGACAAAAATGTAAATATCTTAGGTGCAAGTATTTCGTAAAATTGATTATGGTTTCATCTCATGAGGTGAATCACAGTTGTTCCTGTGGGACTGCATATTTACAATGTGAATCTTCTTCATTTTCCTGCTTTTTTTTAACCATGCGATTATCTAGTCAAATTACTATTATTGTTTTAGACTCTTGAGCTGTAAGTGAATGTAATGTGAGAAAAATTAAACTTGTATCACTCAGTATTTAATACGTGTATTTGACATTTTCTTAGGAAGATGACCCACTAGCTGGTACATCTGAGCTCTTCTCTGCATCTCCTACACCTGCAGCAACATCATGTGCAACCATAGTATCTGGCACACCTGCACGTCCACTCTTATGCTGATAAGTCTCTGTGCAGCCTAATGCCAGCAGAGAGAGGCAGTAAGAGGAGAGAGAATAAGGAGGAGAGACAGCCGACAACCTTGCAACTGTAAACAAGCCTCTTGATGAGGATGAGCATTTTGCATGAGCTCGAGCCCTGCCGTTCTTTATTTTTTCTAATTCTGTTTCTCTCTCTTCAGTTTTATTGATTATTCTCAACTTGTAAGTACTCAGATTGTGTAATATTTTATTAAAATCATTAAATATTATCATTGCATAATATTTTTTTATAACTAAATTGTATTTCTAAAAAGTCACATTTCCTTTTGTGTATCCATCATGAATTTAAGAAGTTCCCGCATGTGTAAGTTGCCGTTGACCACTTAAAACTATGCGTTAAAAGAAATGCTTCTGAGCTGATGGTGTTGGTCAGTTGAGAATATACTGGGTCATCAGAGGGATGTTAGATGGCACATCAAGGCGCAGCTGCTCGTTGGCAGTGGAAGAAGTGCAGTAGGTTGCAAACTTGGCCAACCTGGCTGATACTCTGCATCCCAGCTGATGGCTCAGTGCACAAAGCTGTGCTTCCGGGAAATGATTCATTGCGCGCACGGCTCCTTCAACTCCTTCAGCTCCTGGAAGAGGTTTATCTGATGGGAGGTTGAGAGCGTCATCACAAAGTGCTTGGCTGAAGGCTGATAGAGATCGCGGACGTCAATCACTGCTGTTGCAATATGCTCCCACATCAATCATCCTGAAGTGATATCTGGCTCTATTGTGGTCAGTAGGACAAAGGACATTTTCTAACTGAGGCACTGTGAGCTGCTTGCTTGGGTTATGACATGATTCCCAACAATTACTCAAACGCAATATTTTGAAAATTGCACACTTTCTCGAAGTTGTCTGCAATGGAGCTCTACAGTACTTCTTAGTTCTAGGAAATCTATACCTTCAAGTGGGCTCTGGGGTCTTGGTCTGGAGGAGCATTTCTACTTTTGACAATTTAGGTACATTTTTACTGAAACTTTTAGCCATTTCTTTGAACACTAATGGATGTTGAATTGATATTTGAATAAGTAACAAAAAACATTTCTTGGTAGCTGCTGAAATTGGGTCATACAATTTGAGCAAGAAAAAGTATGATAAAAACCCAAAGGTATTCAGAAATGAATTAAAATACTAAAAAAGCTGGAACTAAAGGATATTTACTTCGGCAATTGACTTAAAAATGTGTTGATCATCAAAATTAATTTAATGTGAATGGATTACCTCATTACAGACTTAAAAATGATGTTGGTTAATTTATACAATATGTGAGGTCTGCAACACAATACTGTAAAAATAGACACACACAAATGTGAATAAAATGCAGCCCGCCTTCTTTGACATTACATGGATAAATGAGATTAATCCATGTTATAAAATCCTTTAAACCAGTTTGTAATTATTCAGCAACTAGATATGGATGGTTGTTTGAATTATTTTTTGTCAGTAAATACGATTCAATTGAAAAACAAAGCCTAGTGTAGGGGATTATTTACAGACAGCCAAAAAGTCATTTGTTGTTGTTTTGACATTGAGAGAGAGACACTTTCACATACTGTATGTGTGGCGCTTTTCAAGAAGTATGGACACATATTTGGAAATGGTTATCTTTATAGTGTTTTGGGTATGTGTTTTCTGAACTCTCTGCCTTTGAGGAATATGTAGGTTCATTTGACCCTTTCATTTTGCCCTTCTTTATCGTAAAAGGAAAAACAATTAATGAGGGAAAGACAATGAGAAGAGATTGAAGGGGACATTTTCTCCAGGGATTCCTCCTCGTAACAAAAATGCTCCTCATTCCTCTTTAAACAGTAAAACCGTGTGGAAGTGGAGAGGAAATCAGATTCAGAAATAACCTAATCAGTGGATTTTGGCCTGGCAGCCGTTCCCCAGGCAGAGACACATGGGCAGGTGGCTGTCTGACAGCCACTGGCATTCTCTCCAACAAAGTGTGCAACTCGGGTCAACTCTGCAGTATACCGCAGGGAGTAGGATTAAACTGGGTTAGCTAAAGGCCAACAACACCAGCTCCTTGTTGAGAAAAAAGTGACACTATTATTGACACATCCCTAACCATCTCCAGATTTATAGCACACACTATGCATATTGCATGAGATGGAGCGGGCTCTCCTGTCCTGATCATCACTGGTGGTTTGCGATTGATTTACACTGCTGGTGTTGTGACAAACAACTCTAACTCCAGTTTTCCATTTTCAATTTTCCCTGAAATGAAAGTTGAGTTAATCCTGTCTTCCAAGCACTCTAACTATTGTGACTCCTTATTAGTTTGTACCAGACAGCTATTTAGAAAACTGAATCTATCTTGTAATTATAATATCAATTGAACAGTTTCAATGGAAAAAGTAAAAGCACATTCATATAGAAAAAGAAACAGCGCAACCAACTCTTGTCTCATACTTTTTTTTAAAATTAAAGGACGATGATTGAGGAGCTATGTATTGTCTACAAAGAAAGCCCATTATGCAGTTGCATTCATTTCTTAATTATGCCCATCTCTGCTAATCCACTAACTCATTTCAATAAGTCGAGTTCCGTTGAATAAATCCCTGAATGTTCCTCTTAATTCATTACTCATGGCTTAGTTGACATTTAGTGAATTCATGCTATACTGGTATAGATTAATACCATTGTGAAATTGCTAATTCTAATTTATGGTGATCGTCCTGATAAAATGCAATTTTGGACACCGAGGTTGATTTATTATGCAAAAAGCAAAAATATGCGCAGTGCATGCTTCCGAATTATCACAGTAAACTTTGTGACTATGATAAATACTCAGCCTTGGGTCCTAGGATGACAATGGCCCTCATTTATGAAACTTGCGTACACCAGAAAAATGGGTGTACACCAAATTCACCGCAAGGATCGGCATTTATTAATCTGAACGTGAGCGTACGGTACGCACAAATCTCACGCCAGCTCTGACCAGGTGTACGCACATTTGGAACCAGCGTAGAACATGCAGGAACGAGTGCTGCTGAGTCAGAATGATTATTATACCATAGTCTAATAACGCAGCGATGTGGACCACATGTTGTTGTTGTTTATATTGATAAAAAGATAAAAAGTAGCCAAAAAAAAATCAAAAAACGCTACAACCAAGTCCGTGTTGAAAATTTAACTCGAATTTTATTTTGAGCAACTGAGATGAATTAAAAACCACGACGTGACAGATGCTTGTTAATCAGCTGTGTAAACAGTCAATGACAGACAGACCTGTTACTGTAGATCACACACAAAAACTTCCAACATCTCCTGCACCAGAGCATGACCAGACGGCTCCTCAGTCTCTCTCTCTCTGCCGGACACCGGAGCCTCGGTTGCGGGGGGGGGGGGGCTCGGGGCTCCGCTACCTGTCCAGGTGCAGCTCATCTCCGCGGCGGAGTGTGTTTTTTTTTTTTTTTCCTCCCGCCACCGGGACCTGTCAGCGGGAGATCGAGCCGGTGTTTCACATCCCTCCATCAGACGAACCATATCGCTGATGGTTATAAAGTCGCGTTCGCAGCAGTAATATGCCTATGATTTCTCCTCAGTCACTTGTGTTTAGTAAACTGCAGGAGCATTTCATGAGGTCGCTGGGTTTCCTGAAGTGGTCGGTGACATGTGCGTCTGCAGCCTCCATCCACCGGGATGACGCTTATCAATCACAAAAACTATCAATCTATCAATGTCCAATATTTAATGTTGCCGCCCTCTCCCTGTTCAACGCGGTAATGTCGGTAAAGTCCCTCTTCTTGGCCGTCTTCCGTGTCTCCATGTCGTAAAAGGGGCAGGGCGACGCCTCTAAAGCAGGAATATAGCGGGGCGTGACATTTAAATTACGCTCGTTTTCAGCCGCCGGATTTATCACCACCACGCCGGTTCTACGCCGAAATCAGCAGCGTACACACTTTTAGTAAATCACACGTGACACTTGCCGTACACTGATATTTACACCAGAACCTACACCAGATCCTGCGCAAGTTTGATAAATGAGGGCCAATAAGTCCAGTTTAATGAATTTGTATGTGTGTGTGTGTGTGTGTGTGTAGATTGTTTGCATGTCTGTATGCCTGAGACTGACCTGATGGGACAAGAGACAACAAGAGATGGAGGGAAATCGATAGAATGAGAAAATGTACAACCAGGTAAAACTGTTCAGGGTGAACAGGTACACAATGAGACAGAGCTCCAAATGTCAGGACCTGTGCAAAGAGGAGAGAGTGAGTCAGAGAGAGAGAGAGAGACAGCAGAGACTCGCTGACCCTGCTCAGTCCCCTATTGACAGTGTTGCCATGGGAACAGGTGTCAGACTCAGATGAAGCGTGCTGGTGGTTGAAAATTATGTTTTTTTACGAGTGTGTGTGTGAGTGTGAGAGAGAGAGAGAGAGAGAAAGAGAGGGAAGATAGTGACTGTCCACTAGTGGTACCAGTCAGGTCGTTTGCCATCATCAGTGTGAACGATGATGTCATAGGGCTCAACATTCCCACAGGCCCACACCAATGACTGTATATTGATACTTATCAGTAGGTGACGTCACGATGCGTTCCACCGGGCCGCCGCCATGCTGGGTACCGAACACTAGGTGCGTTTACATGGACATAAATATTCGGAATAAAGGGCTGATCCGAATAAAAATGTGTCATGTAAACACGTCAATTGGAAGATTCTGATCGGATTCGGCTCGATCCGAAAGAAATTCTGTTCGGATTGAGAGGGGTGGTTTATGCCGATCGTTATTCCGAACGACGTCCATCTAAACACTTATTCCGATCGTTACGTCCTTTCCCACTAGCGCGACACGGCTGTACATGGTTCTACTTGGTTCTTATTTATTTTGCCTATTCATTTTTGCTTTTACACACTCTAGTGTGACGTCCGACAGGAATCAAACTCGCTAAGTTTAAAAACACACTGGCAGCAGCGCACACGGATCTACTGAGACTTGTTATTCTGTCACCTGAGTTAACGAGGTGGACGAGTGAGTTTGGAGCTGACGAGAGGAGAGAAAAGAGAGCGAGTAGTAGCCTACCGACCCGATATTGCCGTGTATCTCGCTTTCTTTCCCCACTCTCTGTCCGTTGTCTTCACCGTCTTCCACTGACGTCACTCCCCAAATTTCCAGAGCGCCACATGGCTAATTAATATGCACGCGCTGTTTTGCATTGACCATATATGGTGTGTTCACATCCGCACTTTTCATGGGTCCGGTCACGGTGTGATTTATCAATGGCAGGAACAGTAGTACACGTTGTTGAGTCTGCTTAATAACGATGTACAGTAGTCCAACAACAGCTCTTAAAATCTGGTGCAGGTCCATTTTGAGTACTGAATGGGATAAATTGAGCCACTTTCCACGTTTATTGGTTTGTTTACAGTACTACAGGAAGTACAACTCTTTTTCTGCTGTTGTTTTAGGGAAATTAGACAGCTCTGCGCATGTCAAAATGCTGTTATTCTGAATAAAGCTCGGTGCATGTGTACGCACGTCATCGGATTATTTGATTTTGCGCCCATGTAAACAGTGGATTCGGATTTTCCGATCCCTCAAATTTTGCTCATGTAAACATAGCTACTGAGTTAACCTCTATTCAGATCAGTGCAGCCACATCCTCTCTGACCAGAAATGACTGCTGCCTGATGTAGTTTGGATATGGATATTTCTCATTTTGATGGCCTTGCCTTGAAAGCACACACCTCCAGCACCTTTCTGCTGAGACGAGCTTTGACAGCGCGGTGCGCCGCTCTCTCTCCCGTTAAAAGTTAATCTAGCTCACCCAGTGGACCTCTCTCTCTCTCTCTCTCTCTCCTCGTCTCTCTCTCTCTCTCTCTCTCTCTCTCTCTCTCGCTCACTGTCTCTCTCCTGTTACTTATATGTGTTTAACCCTACACGAAAAGCCAAATCAAATCAAAAATGCGTAGCCCACTTCTTTTTTTTTCTTTTCTTTTTTTTTTAACTCACAGACATTTATTTTCATAAAGTAATAAAATATCTGGACATTTTGCCATCGTTAACATTGAGACAAAAGGCTGCAGGAATGGAAGAAGAATTCGGCAAATCATCTTATCACGCAAAAAGGCACAACAAACAGGTTTTGCACAATGGTTTGCACAGATAAGTCTTAAAATATGTGCAACACCTTCTCATCACAATCCACGCCATCTACACAGTTACGTTATCAGCTGTTATTAAAACCCAACTCATCAGGACGCGATGACCACCACTCACATTAAACAAACCGTAAACTATTAATCCACACTCAAACCGAAGCAACAATAGTTTTAACTGTACTCAACAAGCTGTTACAAGGTTTACAACAGATATGACAGGCAACCTGGGCTGTGTGTGTGCGTGTATAAGAAAGGGATGGAGGGAGGGAGGGAGGGAGAGAGAAAAAGTAGGTAAAAGCTGCTAGCTGTTAGCTACCGTAGCTCAGGCGTCGGTCTCCTGTCAGGTAAAAGCTGCCGTTTATTCCTCAAATGAAGCTCATGAAGTTGTGGAGCCTCTCCGGTACAGTTATCCATCACTGCTGTTGAATTAGCCGCTAAACTGCTGGACGCTAAAACCGAGGGGGCGTCTGTGTGTTTACAATTCACGAAATGAACGTACGTGCCGATCACACACTCAGAAGAGTGAGGCAGCCTCCCTTGGCGTACGTCTCCCAAGCTGTTTAATGACGGTAAAAATGAAACAAAGTAAATATCCTGCATAGTTTCTCTTTTCTGTGCTGCGCTGATCAGAGCGGCGTCCCTACCTAGTGTATTTTACTTAGCAACGATCTGTTAAACAGGAATAACAGACTGTTAAATGCAAAATCAAGATGTAAATAAATATCAGAAATATCAATAAATTATCGGAATACGACATTCAATAGAGCCATGTAATAAAAAAAGGTTTATCCACTATTTTTGTGAGATTTGATGTCACAGCCATGGATGTATTAGGTCACAGCCCATAGACTGCCTTTGGAAGTCGGTACCCAAGATGGCGCTGTGACCGGCTGCGAACGCTGTGTGACGTCACGTGATATCTATCAATAGAGATGGATCATGAGTCCCCACCTCCTCCCACTGTACAGAGATGGATCATATCCCAGGTATAGGAGCGCTGCCATCTTCTGCCGGTGATGTCATTTGAGAGTTTGTGCAGTAGTCATATACACTAGGGGTGCAAGGTAGCCCACGGTACGATACGTACCTCGGTTTTTGACCACGGTTCTCGGTACGGTTTCGGTACAGTATGTGTTTTGTGCAGAGAACTTTTTTTTTCTCCCAAAATAATGTTTAAAATTTATATTATTTCTAATATTAGGCTACTACTACTACTTTCCTTGTAGAGCTCCCCTCTCTCCCTCTCGCTCACACACACACACACACACACACACACACACACACACACACACACACACACACACACACACACACACACACACACACACACACACACACACACACACACACACACACACGGGGTCTGTTTCAGGAAGCAGGCTCAACAAACTCTGAGTCAAATCCCGAGCTCAGGGTTGATTGAGCCTGAGCTGGAAAACTCTGAGTTTTCGGTTTCAGAACAGCTGATCAGAAATAGTTCAATCAACCCAGAGTATGTTGAGCCTGAGGGAGGCGCGTTCACCGCGAGCACAAGAAGCCATCATCAGCCTGCCAAGGGAGCAGGTTTGCTTCACAGCACATGTTGCCGTAGCGACTGACTCAGCATGATCCTGCTGTCTGAAATGGAAAACTGAAAATTGAGTTTCCCTCATCTCCGGCAGACCCCTGAACTGTCTGTGAACAGCCCCTAGCTCGTTGCATCCCCCTAGCTCCTCCCTCTGCACACTTCTTTACCCCTTGGTCGCAGTGCACGCGGAAGCCTGGCGCGCGCACTGCGCGCGGCTTCTCGGGCGCTTGGGTGGTCGCACTGGGAGCGTACTTCTCCTCCTCTCTCTGCGCCGGTCAGACATCGACTGCAGTCGTTCATACTCGTATTCACTCGGTTTTCCACACACACACGTCATTTTAAACGTGTGTGTGTGTCTCATGTGCAGACGCAACGGTCAAGTATATAATAGATGGACAAGCAACAACTTACATCATTTAATTATTTTATTTTGAAAATTGACCGGATTCTCTCGCCTTTTCTGTGCCCGACTTCCTGTCTGGTACGATCCGGTCTACCCAGCTTGACAGATGGCGCCCTCGGCGCGAAAAATAGAAATTAACCGATCTGAAGCGCTGCAGGCGCGCGCACTGCGCTCCACAGCGCGAGATGTGCGACCAGGCAGACCGGTTAACATGTGCGCCGATCTGAAACTGCCTCCGCTCCAGGGCGCTGCGCTTCGGTTCCGCGTCCAGTGCGACCAGGCTGTTAGTCTTTCATATGGTGCACACTCTGAAGCCACTTTCAAACAGAGATCGCGCTATATTGCCGTCATGGAAGAAGTCACTATGCTGGCAGCCACAGTCTCTCACTGGGAAAGAAGGAGTTAGTCTATTGTGTTTTTTTTAAACAGCCTTTCACCACCTCTCATCCCTGTCAGTCAACTCCTCCTGCTGGACATCATCTTTCTATCGCGCGCGGGCACGCGGATACGCGGATACGCGACCACACACGTGCAGTGTGCATGGACAGAGTTGTGCTGGAACTCTAATAAAAGCTAAATGTGCTAAATCGTGCTAATAACTAATTAATTTCCCCCGCGATCGCAATCAGCGACCGCTCGTGCTGCCGCCTGTTTGTTTTCTTTTCCCCCCCTCTTCTGTGTGTGTGTGTGTGAGCTGCTGCACTTTCAGTTGCAGGGGGGGAGTCACTGTGAGTGTGTGGAGGCTCAACAGTGATTGGACATCAACTCGCGGGGGCGGGCTTTCGCCTTAAACGGCCAGGCACACACATACACGGCACAGCTGCCTGTAAAGCAGTAAGAGCTGATGCAAGCTGAATCTGAAATACCGCGGTCCAAGAGCGTATTGCACCGTGCAGGCCGTACCGAACGGTTCGGTATTTTACCGAGAACCGTTGCATCCCTACTATACACAGACCAGCCATTGCAGAGCCTTTTACTTTCTTTTTGTCTTTGTCTGGTCTTGAAAGGAACTTCACATTTTTTTTACCCACATTGTCCAAAATCAAGTTTGAACAATGAATGATGCAGTTCTAATGAATTCAGATACAAAAGAAAACAATGTTTGTTTTTGTATTTGCTGAACAGAAAGGAATATGTTATAGTCATCATCTGGTCTGGAATTCACAAGTTTATCTGAGTCAGGGGAAAAGAAGTCAAGAGGGATGCAGGCTGCTCCGTGTCTTCCTGTCCTACACTTGCTGAGTTGTGTCACATTTATGTGCTAATTGACATTAGACGTGATATAATCTGCTGAACATCAGCCATTTGGTTTAAGAGCAAATTTTATTGTCCTTGGGAAAAAAATAGCAATTCCGCTGCTTCTTGCATGATAAAAGTCAGCTTTTCAGCAGTCAGTCTGTTCATAGTCAGAAATGAATAGAATAGCAATAAACAAAACGCACTTTTAAAAGCAGATTTGTTAATTAGCTTTATTTATGTATGCAGACAACGGGTAAACATGGTAATTAAACATTTTAAAAGGCGAAACGATGTGCTGAAAATCTTACATTTTTTTACCAACCCGACATTTGTAACCGAAGGCAATATATCTAGAATAGGACGGCGTGGCTTATCCCAACCATCCATGGTCTGAGTAAAATCCAGTCTCTGAATTTAACTCCAGGCAGGGATTAAAAAAACACACACATGAATTTAAATGAGGCTGTGTTGCTGCCATGGCGGCCAAATCATGTAACAAATCAGACACTGCCAATTCATCTCAGCAAGTCCAACTGGCCCTTTCCTGTAGCTCAGCTCTGTGACATCGACAGTGTGCCCGGATCTCTCTCCCTCTATCTTCCTGTCTTTTCTCCGGCTGCGACTGGGGCTGGGAAAGGACTCCACCACCCACTGGTATTGTTAGTTCAGGGTCGAAGGAGAGACAATTTAGGCTGCTCAGTGGTCCTAAAGCAGAGCACAAGAGGAGGGTTAAGTGGGGAAGTTGAGCCTCACTGAGAGAGAGGAGAGGTGAATACAGTTCAGTGGCCAGGGCCGCAGTTAGGAATCAGCCTGATGCTGATGCACAAAGTCAAGTTGAGCCACAGGAAGATGAAGACTTGAGAGTGCACTTCAGCTTGTGGGTATGAACTCAGATGGTGTGCTTATTACGCACAGTTTTCACAAAGTTAGTTTGTATCAGTCAGTCGGTATGAAAAATTGGAGTTGACTGTGGAGTGTTTATCACTGTGGATCCTCATCTACACACTCAGTTCAGGTAGACACATTATTTAAGCATAAACAAAGTACTTGAGGCACACTCATTACTCTTTCTCTCTGTGTATAAGTCTTGAAATACGATTGAACGTGACTATTTTTTAGATTAAATACTGATCATACAGATATAAAGCCCCTTTACTTTTACAGCATGAATCAGTTGCTCTTAATCTAACACCTCAACATAAATGTTTCCCCAATTTAATGAACACAAGACAAGGCAACTAATCAAATAATAAATTGTATGGCATGCTACTAGTCTTTTAGGTAAAGATTTATTTTATGGGTCTGTGATAATAAAAAAATAAAACTATGCTATTACAGTAGATACAAATTATCAAGAAAATAGAGACATAACTCTCAGGCAGGTATTTTAGTTCAGCTGCAGACAGAGGAGACTAGAAATGACTGTGGATTTTGCAGTCAGGTTAATCAAAGTGTGATGATCGATTCAAAAGTACTGTAAGTTCAACGACCAAGATTGAACACCATTAGAACACAAGTCAATTTTGTTAAATCTGGGATGTAACATGAGTGTAACAGCTGTGCCCATCCGTCCGGGTTATGATGGTGTTCAGCCAGGATTAAACGCATATTTACGACAGACGTTTTAATCCCGCAGTGTAAGACAAAACATTGTAAAGTCCAGGTGGGTGCAGCCAGTCATAGCAGTGATCTATGCCTGGTGCCCCAGCTCTTTATGACTTTTGGGAGATGGTGTCAGCTACTGGTGAAAAATGGTGTCTCTCAAAAACGGTATCCTCCTGTTCAACAGGTAAATCATTCCACCTGAGCAGCTCCATTTTGTCACTCTGCCTGAGGAGGGTGTCGCTGTGAGGAAGGCAGCCAAGGCGTGTGTGCATGTGTGTGCGCCCCTGAGTGTTAGTGAGTAGGAGATTATGAGGTGCACAAGAAAACGAGAGCATATCTCATGTAACACTGAGTTCAGTTAAGGGTTGTTGCAGGTGCGTTTGTGTGTGTGTGTGTTTGGCTTCGGAAAGTCCCTTTGGAAAAGAGGAGTGAATGACTGAATGTGCAAGCAACATTTAACAGGAAGCTCTTTTCATAATGGCTTTGAAGTCTATTGAACTGGTGGTGCCACCTGGATATTTTTTGTCAGCTTCTGTACTCCTTGTGTGATAAATGAGCTGAGTATTCTCTATCTATCCACATTTTATGAGCTCTGCATCCTCAAATGAGTCCACACTCCCCAAAAGTGCAGAGATGACTTGTGCTTTGAGAAGACATGAACATTTAAATCATAATCGGAGAACAGCTCTGGCTGATTATTCAATCCTCCTCCTGTTTTATAGGCTGCAGCCTATGAATTTAGTAATAGTATGACGAGAAATTGGTAATAATTTTTCATGAAAAGTTGGATATCTCTGTGTTGGAGTGTACATCACAGCACAGCATTGTGCCAATGCAGATGAGACAGTGCGAGGGGGCAGAAAATGAGCTCATTCACTGGGCTACAGTCCTCATTTTGCAGAGCTACAATTCGTTTCTTTTGGTGCCCGCCAGCCCCCTCTGTGCTGCCAAGCAGCTGAATGTTTTGCGGAGTCATGGGCAGCATGGCAGGGCTACGTCGAAGGGAGAAGCCAAATTGATCAGTCTTTTCAACTGCGGCCAAAAGCTGCCACCATAATAAAGTTAGGCCTTGATCATGTTGTTGTGATCCACAAAGCACACAACAGAGAGATAGAGGCAAGTACACAGACAGGCAAACGAACCCTGTTAACACATCCCTCCTCCTCCTCACTCTCTCTCCATCTCTTCATTCTGCTGTCACTGTCCCCAGCTTTTTTCTCCATTTATCTGTCTCACCATCTCTTCACTCTCTAATGTATCTCTCGTCTTTTCCCCAGCCCCTCTCTTTGGAAGCAGTAACAGGTGCAGGTTTTCAGCCTCTCCCCCTGGCTGACCACTCACAGCCTCTTTCTCTAGTTCAAACACACACACTCATACAGGCAGACGCACACACACGGACACCATCTCAGGAGCACATTCATCCCCTGACAGGTCGAACAGTCTGGCCCATGTGTTATGTCCAGATGGGGCTGCTCCATTACTCTGGCTGGCTGGAGTGGACGACACATGGCCACACACGTTTAGACTATCATGGGTGCATGGATCTAGACTCGCACACAAAAAAGGCACATCTGCCTCATGTGGATACAGTACATGAACATATAACAATCTCTCAGGATTGACTTATTCAAGGCCAGTGGTGGTTTAATTAAAGCAGAAGTAAGTGATATATTTGTGTTAATATAAGTCTTAAATAGTTATATCTTCCGACAGCAATCACTTACATAGAGTGTTTGGACCGAAACACGGGTCTGTCAGTCCCTCTGCTCTGCTCTGAGCCGAGGAGAAAACATTTATCGTATCCTACAGTTTTTATCCAATGAGGAGAGAGAACGGCATGCAGGGCTGTGTGTGCAGCCAAGGGACGCCGTGAATGTAGCGACGTAGGGACGAGGACTGTTATGGTGCGTTCAAGGAAACTCGTATTTTTCCGACCGTGAAGTCGTACCAGTTCGATCTGGTACGACTTCACCGGTCGGAAGTTACGAGTGGCAGTTATAGTGACTTTCACCGGTAAAACAGGTCGGAAAAACACGAGTGGGTTGCCTGGAACGCTACAAAGTCGTAAGTTGTGACTTGAAGCTGTAATTTACGATTTCAAAAGCCTGCCTGGAACGCAGCATTAGCGAAAACGACCGGACCACTTACTTCTGCTTTAACGTTACATCAGAGCCCGACCGATATGGATTTTTTGGGGCCGATGCCGATTCGATTATTAGGGAAGAAAATTTCCGATAACGGTTAATCGGCCGATTCAATTTTTACATTTTTTTTAACAAATGGCTGGATACCTCTGCGCTGCCTTGGCCATTAAGCTTTTAATGCCTCCACCTTCCAGAACTGCATAGGGCAGGATATCAGTAGCAATCATTTGCATTATTAATTTGTCCACCTCCTTTGTTCGAGGGTCATCACCAGGGGTCCACTTTGTGGTCCTATCAATCACTTGTGTGAGTGTGAGCTGAGTAGGGCTGCCACGATTAGTCGACTAGTCACGACTACGTCGACTATTAAAATCGTCGACAACTAATTTAATAGTCGATGCGTCGTTGTTTTTTATTTTTATTTTTTTAAACTTTGTTTTTCTCTCAAAACTGCTGGGGCACCTTCCACACACGCACCCGCCGCTGCAGCCGCCCACCACACACACACACAAGCACTCAGTCATTCAAGGCGAGTACACATAGGTGTTCTCTCTCTTTTCTCTCTCTACCTGTCTTGTCCCTCATCAAGCAGCACCGGTGTAGCCCCCCTCCTTCCCTCCGCCGCTGCCGCCACCACCACCACCACCACCACCACCACCGCCGCTCTCTCTCTCTCTCTCTCTCTCTCTCTCTCGTGTCATTTTAAATGAGAAGCGATACTAGCGGTACCGCCACTCCATCGTTTTATATTGGAGCGTTACCGCGTCTGGTCACAGCGGTCCTGGTCATGTAATGAGCGCTCATCTTAACGAGGAAGTCTTCTCTCCCGGCGTAAAACTACGTCAATATTTCCCGGTACTGTAGCTTCTCATCACAGTCCGCACCTTGCAGAGTTTGAGCTGCACCTCAGTTTCACTTGTTTTCATTTGACAGAGTTTCACACAGAACTTGTTTCTTTCCATGTTTCTCCCTCTGTGACAGTAAAAAGGCACATTTACATTTCTTCAGACAAGACGATTGTCTTATAAACTATCCGATTTTTTTTTAACAGAACGACTAGCCTATTATTTAGCCTACACTGAGCACAAGTTCTATTTGAATATAGGCCTACCAAAACTTTATTATTGTGAATAATTCCTTAGTTCCAGGTCTCTACCTCATTTTATTTAAATGTAGCTATATGTTTAATGCCAGAGACAAATGAAGGAAAGAAAAACCTATAAAACCTTTAAAGGGATAGTTCAACATTTTGGCAAATTGGCCCATTGCCATAATCGCTATAGTCATAGCAGTAGGTTCGTTACCTTTAATTGTCGGTGTAAGCTATTTTTAGAACGGAGGAGCGGAGCGTCAGGCTGCTCAGGGCTACGCTATGGAGGCTAATGGAATTTCTTGGTTTTCCTCATCAAACTCATCAAATACACAACCCAACAACTCCAAAAGGCTGTGGTGGACAAGTTGTGAGCTGCACAATCACCACGCTATGAGATAATAATGGAACGTTACGAGACGGAGCCGTTTTAGAGGTAAATTCATGCAAAACCGCTGATGCGCGTTGCGTTCAGGGACAGTTTTTCAGCAAGCAGACTCTGTATTTACCCTGTATTTACCTCGAAAACGGCTCCGTTTCGTAACGTTCCATTATTATCTCATAGCGTGGTGATTGTGCAGGTCACAACTTGTCCACGAAAGCGTTTTGGAGTTGTTGGGTTGTGTATTTGATGAGTTTGATGAGGAAAACCAAGAAATTCCATTAGCCTCCATAGCGTAGCCCTGAGCAGCCTGACGCTCCGCTCCTCCGTTCTAAAAATAGCTTACACCGACAATTAAAGGTAACGAACCTACTGCTATGACTATAGCGATTATGGCAATGGGCCAATTTGCCAAAATGTTGAACTATCCCTTTAAGTAGTATTTTGGTGTTGTTTAGGCCAGTGCCTTATCTTTATTTTACTCAGCTGTTTGCACTTTATGCTACAGTTAAAGCTGCATATTTCTTTAAAAGTTTAATGAACTATCATCTTAATTGTCTCTATTTTTAGTTAGCATATACCTTAAACACTTCAAGCTGAAAGCTAATGATGGTATATAAGAGCAGCTGCATGCTGGTGCAATAAGCTGTAGGCTATGTTTTATTATTTTTTTTTGTGATCAACTTTTTATTTATTTATTTGTTACTTCATTTGCTTTGGTGCAAAAGCCACCAAACAGTGCATACAAATCATTATTTAAACATACATCCAACAGAACAACAACCAACAACAAATCATACAGAACACGACAGGGACACAAAAAAATAAAGAAAATAAATAAAAATAAAAACTAACAAACGAATAAACAGAACAAAAACAAACAAACGAAGAGCAGCTAGGGAAAAAAACTTTGAAGGTAGAGGTAGGGGTAATCATGTACATGTAGGCTACATATCCTCAATTCTCCATGATAATGTTACCTTGACTGTGGAGCCAAAAGTTTTGATCGTTTCTCTTCCCTTTTCCAGTACCGCTACATTCATCTGTTTGGCGCCATGTATTCTTGCAACTGAAATTTCCAAGTTCAAGATATCCACAACCGATGTGAGCCACTGTGGGATGTTTAGTATATCGTGTTGCTTCCATCTGATGGCTACCATTTTTTTAGCTGCGGTTATGCCAGCCAGGAGAATGCGGCGGTTGGAGACTGAAAGATGACAGTCAGAGTCGTCATTTAACAAAATCAAAGTCGGTGTAAAAGGGAGAGTTTTACCGATAACAGAGGACAACAGAGATAGAACTGATACCCAAAAGGGATTGATTTCAGTGCAGTCCCACATTATATGAAAGTAAGTGCCTGGGGTTCCCTGGGTACAGTATGTACAATTGGGTGAGTGGTTAGGAGAAAACTTGGCCAGCTTTTGTGGAGTGAGATGGGTTCTCAAAACATAATTGTAGTGGATCATCTGGTGGTCCGGATTCCTGGAGGAGAGTCGGATATTGCACCATACTCTAGACCAGTTGATGTTAGTTTGTTTTAATCGTTTGCCCAGATATTGCATATTGATAATTGCTGTGAAAGTGATTGTCTAAGTAAGCCATACAATTTAGATACAGGCTTGTGGTGAGAACCTGAAGTGTATATTCTGTATGTAGAGGGAGTGTCCATATTATGTAGGCTATGTTTTATATTCAATTTACGTATGATCCGATTAGTCGAATAATCGAAAAAAAATAGTCGGTGACTAGTCGACTATCAAAATAATCGTTTGTGGCAGCCCTAGAGCTGAGTCTGGGACTGTGACCCTTTCTTTGCTTGTGCCATCTTGTCCTGTGATTTCTTATACACCTCATTGAGTTTGGTTTTAAGGTGTTGCCATAGGTTTATTGTGTTTTTTCCTTTCTGTGTGGTTGATCCCTGACTTACAGAAGCTGCACAAATATTACAAACTACTCCACCAGAGGTCCCACACCATTCTAAGTCCACTTTCTTTTGACATCTGTAAAAAAAAAGAAGGGAAAACAGTGAGACGTAAATATGCATTGGTTAAAAAAAAAATCTGTCTAGTTACGTGGGCCATTAAACTCATATTTAGCATTTTTCTTACTTACTTACTACATCCAGGGTGCCTCCATGTCGTAACTCACGTTACTCTAATTTTGCTCCGGTCTTATCTGGAAACATACAGCTGCCTCAGTGAGAGTAGTAGCCTATTCTATTACTTAATAGATTTGTACTGCTGTACTGTAATAGCGGATGGCTTATTCTCACTCAGACCAACACAGCGAGGCACATCATGACGCACGGACAAGTGGGTTGAACTGAAATGGGAACTTATTGACTTACTGTTTATTTCACAAACTAGTTTATTTACTATTGAGGCAGACCACTCTACTCTACCATGTGCGTCCTAGCCGCTGTCAACCTCAGGTTACTCTGCTGTGAGGTGGTTAGTGGATGGAGTGTGTCATGAAGTCCGTGCGCCCTCAACCGGATAAATAATACCGGGGAATCTTTTCAGAGTAAAACCAAGTCTTACTCCCTGGCACGTTATTTCTGAAAATGTCGGCGACAATTGGCGAGTTTAGGTGATTTGATCGCCCAAACGATAAATCGGTTGGGGCCTGGTTACAACCTACAGTACAAAAGAACATGCCGGTGCTTTGGGGTTGGAAACCCACAGAGTACACAAACACTAAATAAAAGTATGCAATTATAAAACTCTACTAAAACTCAAGCAAACCTCATTTTGACACTGCTTCACTCTTTGAGATGTCAGACCTCAACTAGGCAGAGGCAGTGAATTGTAAATTGTTGGACTTCAGCAGCGAGACCCTTGGCAGTTTGTCGATCCATGAAGTTTTTATTGTAAACCGTTCTCCATATTAGAAAACTTTAGACTCTGAGAACCATAGTGAGTTTTTGTTGTTATTGTGTAATATTTCATAAAAAAAAGATTTTCTGTACAGAAAATATAGAACGTCAGTCAAATTACAGAGTCGGTTGGGATGTGACCTTGGAAGCGGCTTTATCTATAAAGGTTATTAAATCTGTCTTTGACGTTATTTGACTGAATTATTATGAAGTGAGGATCACTACAGCGGCTTTGTGTGAGGTAGCCTGAGCTACAGTGGTTAAGTGGGTGAAAATGAAGAATGATATTTAAATTCACGAGATAGGTTAGAGAATACTTTTAAAAAGACTAGGATCTGACGGATGCACCTGAAGGATTAATTAGTTCCTTTGAGGAGCCCTTTGAATTTTCACCAACAAATAGTAATGCTCTGTTTTTGTGTATGGAAGAATGGAGGCGTGCATGAGTAAAAGAAAGTATTTGCTCTGTGAATAAATGTGTGTTTCATAGATGTGAGAACTTTCTTTATCGAATGCACTGAAGTTAATCAGCGGATGACATTTTGCCTAACTGCTTCACACAATAACTCACCTTCACAAGCTTTACACTGTTCATCAAATCTCTCTGCTGAAATACACACCCTAGCACCCAGAGAGCTGCATATTTATCAGTGGCCTGTGTAGCACAACTGATTATAAATTCCTGTAATGCATCAGATTGTGCATGAATGTATTTTCTCATGGTTGAATTATAGCTCTGCTATAAAGCAGTGCCATATTTCTGTTTTTTGTGGGGCTGAAATAAATCTCTCTCGTTCGTTCGCTAAATAAACTTGTACCTCTCCCTCTGTTCAGTGCCCTCTTGAATAATGGCTGCCACTGGTTAAGAGCAGCTATAAAACTGGTAAGCATAAAAAGCACAAGATACAAGTTAGTTTGTGTATTCTCATCTTGTTTATTTTTCATTTTTATTTATTTTTATTTTTCTAATGCTGATAGTGATTCTGGAGGTCATAGTATAACATCCCATTAATTTTTGTAATTGGAAAAATAAATCAAATAACTTAATATGCAAATGTTCAGCTACATTTTAATGTTTAACCTTGTTAGTTAATGAGTTTTTCTATGTGCGATTCTAGTGAACAATCCTTGGGGTTTGACTTGCATACATTATGAGTGTATGTTTGTTTGTTTTTCCCCATGATCCTGAATAATTAGACCTAAAATATATAGAGCTGTATGAGTTGCATCAATAAGTGCATTGAGACTCTTACATCATAAGCTAGTTTTCCTGAAGGTTGCTTGACGCTGGAGCTCTCTCATTATCATTTCCCTTTATTGAGATAGTGGGACAACTGCTGAGGATTAAATTACACAACAGAAGAATTTCACTCTTAATATGTTTAGCAGCATGGACAGGGGTTCTGGGAAGAATACACTGATCAAAATGGATATGGACCCCTCAAAAGCTATTCTTTTAAAGGTACAAAGAAACATGTTTGAATGCTGTTAGGCATCTATGTAAAAATTTGAGTGAATGCACTCAGTTTCTACAAAGCAAGAACCCCAGTAAGTACCCAAGTTAGTTTGGGTGCATAATATTATTATTATTATTCCCAGTCAAATTGCGGAGGGTAGGGTCCACACCTGAGTAGGTCTTAGTGGACATGGTCCAAGACTTTACAATCCTGTCTGCTTATTAATTGGTGTATCATTCTTCTGCCAGCACTGGTGTTCCCTTTCTGTTCGGGGGCAATTATTCATGGATCTATTAGACTGCATCTTACTGTCTGCGTCCATTTGGACCTTGGTTCTTTTCTGGAGTTTCTGTGAAGACTGTGTACTTTTGTGTGGGTGTCGGTCAGCTACAATAACCCTTACATATCATGGTATTCAATACAGCCCCAAATGCCTATATTTGGCAGACACTACATACGTTTATCAGTAAGGGCCACATAAAACACTAGTACTAAGAACAGTACAGTGAATGATTACTTGCACTGCCACAGTGGTAAAAACATGCTTTTTGAGTCTGGATACTGCAGTGAATGCTCAATAGGGCTGTCAATCTTCCCCCCAAATCAGATTCAAATTTCTAATGTTTCTTATGTTAAATATTCAAATTATATTCAAATGTGTAATGTTTTTTTTTTTTAGCTCATTATATACACCTACCTGTATATCAGCTTATTATTACGTCCCGCATCCATTAAAGGGCATCCCAACAAAATCTATCATGTAACATTTTACCAACTCAATATAAAACTTCAAGGGAAATAGATATATTATCATAAGTAGTGGTGCAATGGATCACAGTTGATCCGTTCCGATCGCTCCCCAAGGATTGGCACACGGATCGATCAATGAAAAAAAAAAGGTGTGCATGTAGTGTAGGTGTACTGACCCAGCCGAAAATAAACGGGCAATTAAAAAAACTCCGCTCGTAAATTTGAAGCTGCAGCTCTACGTTGCACAACAACAAAACAGTTTATTTTATCAACATGGTTACTGCCCCGAACATCGTGACGCACAACGTTAATTTGCGTTGTTGTGGAAGGCACACGTTCTAATGTCAGTTTCCACCTTAAAATTTTCTCATTTTTAAAATACGGTAATTCGAATTCTGTTATAATAGCGAAGTTCGTTCTGACAGCCCTAATGCTCAATTAACAACACAAAAAGTGTAAGAAAATGCAATCCTCTGGCTGTCAATGACACTTAAAACACTCAGGGTGTTTATTTGAAAAGCTTAAATCTGACGCTGATGCTCATCCCCGAACCTGACACCGCTGTCCTCAGCTCTAAGCTCGAAACACAGTTACTAACTGTGACAACAAACAAACACGAGCTAGATTCCCAAGTCGCATAGCATTCTCGGTTTAAAGTGATAAACCCCTGATCCCTGTGATATTTCATCTCTCTATCAACATCATTTAAGAAGCACTGTGGACGACGACGGTGTTTACCTAGGATTTCCCTGTGTAGTCTGTTCTTAGGGGGCTTATATCCTGCTCCTCCCTAACTCCCACACATTTCCCTCCATCCCGGCCTCTTTCTGATTAATTACAAGGTCAGTATAAAGAAAAGGGGAGCAGTTGTTCACATGTTCTGCTATATCACTGGCCAAGGCTATATTCATACTCCGGCCTTTCATTTATCACCACTCGACCCTATTCCGACTGGAGCCATTGCTTGCCATGGCGAGGGCGATTCCAATTAATATAATGGACTTGTGGGTTGATGTTTTTCTTAGCACTCTCAATAACGGAGTCATTTATATGCTGATTTGCCATTTTTCAGTGTTGCAGGCAGCTGGACGCAACCCATAAATCCAAAGGGTCCCTCAGTGGGGCATAACTCATCAAGGACATGTTTTTGTCCCAAATCAAAACAACACCTAGGGGTTTGACATTGAAGATTCAGCCGATGTGAACTGCGGTGGCCTCGTACATAATGACAGGGTGCAGCATCAGTCTGCGGGGATTGCTCGTCTCACCAGTATCATTAGACAAATCCTAAAATTATCATTATCGTGAATCATCAACCATAGACAACGGCATTAGATGAACGGAGTGGAGGGACAGGGTGGATGATTGATACCTTGTATTCACAAACTAGCCAAAGTAATCTAGCAAGGCACCACATTACCGCCATTATTGGTCCTAAATTATACTTAATCGTGTAAAGTGTATGTGTGGGTGACTGAAAAGCACACATGGTGTTTAGCGTCACTGGTAACATTTTTTAGTGCTTTCGAGCTCTATTTTCATGCCAGCAGGATTGATGTCTAATTTTCACTTCCGTTGTAAACCTGTCATTTGATGACATTATAGAAAGGTATGTATTTTCTTTATGAAATGTTGATGTATTGAATATAACACATACAGTACTATATGTTTATCTTCTTTATCCTATTCGACCTTCATCTTAATACCGTTACCACAATGTCAGACAATGCATTATACTTGTTCAAATACAAGGTGTTATAGCAAGTTCAGTATGCACATAAATTCACTAGAATGAAAGAATTAAAAAAAAAACACACCAACATTTAATCCTTGCAGAAGCTCTTATAAAAGCCAGTAATTATAGTCAATAGTTGAGGTTATTCAAAAGCAGCAGCATCAGAGGGAGAGCGTGACACACACTGCAATTGTAGTAGCTGCCTTTCCAACCTGATTATGGGCTTTTTGCCACAACTCTTGTGTGCACCAGAAAATTCTGTGTATTTTTTTTTTTTACTTTTATCAAGTTTGTTGGATGCCCCATCATCTTTATATGCATTTTGTGCAATGTGCTTATACAGTACGTGTGTGCAAGTGCAGATGAACATGCTGATTTTGCACTGTGAACCTTTAGTGTTTCAGTGTGGAGAGAATATGAAGACCCATACACTCCCCAATAATTGACAGACGGAGAGACCTGGGGACTTTGCAAGGTCAGTGTCACTGAGCCATGACAAAGATCCAGTGTTGTAAATAATAAAAGCTTTGACCTTTCACGGGAGCAAGAGGAGCCATTTATCAGCTCCATCGACCCATTGTCCACTCCTTAACTGGTGTTTGTCATAGCAAGTGCAAGCGAAGGATTGACATTAATGATTACATTTGTTTACTAAGGGAAACTTTGTTGGATTACAAGTAGGGTTGGGCGAAATGGCAAACATTTTAATCATGATATGTCCTTCCATCCAAGTAGTGAAATGGCACTCGGATGCCGCCCAAGCCGAGCGTGTACGCGAGTACTCGGATATCGGCTACAGCCCTACAGGCTATATTGTCATGGTAACTTTGCTGCAAACCTAACCGGCCCTGAAGCAAGTTACTGTAAAAGTTAAATTCATATAAAATCACAGTTTAGTGTCAATTCTCTAGAAGAGCGCTGTCATCATTCGTAGAAGCTTGGTGCATGGATTGTTTGTCTTTTGGAGCGCTGGAGTGAATGGGCGAGACAAATTCCTTTTGTGTCACCTGATGACTTTTTTAAAATTTTGAGTGACCCTTATCATTGTAGTAGGACAGTGTATTGGGAGTGTAATTCTCTTTAGGGCCCCCTCCCCCCTTCTGTCTTCCTCGTTTTTTTCCTTTTAACTTAAAACATCTCAAAGCCATTTTAGTTTGCTTCTGCTTATCAGTGTCATGCTACTGTGCAACAGAGACAGACTGAATGGAGTGTGTAACTATGTGATTGCAGTTTGTGAAGCCAGATAACAAACTTGCTTTGTAGTGTAAACCTGTGAAGAGTGTATTATCAGTTGTGTACATAAGAATAGCTTAGAGATCTGATTTATTTGTCCTTTTGGATTTTTATAACGTTAACCCATACAACATTTCCTTGTTATCACCACATCACACTGGAGCCTGGATTACATTGCTTCCCACTGAATTCCTTCACAGACCTTTTATATCATTATTTTTTAGTAACATTCATTATTTATTAGTGGGGTAAATCTCTTGAAAGGTGCATGGTTGCGTGGTCATCTGTCAGCTTTGACTGAGTTGTCACTCTTGTTGTTTGTCAGTTCTTGATATAACGTTATTTCTCATTGGGTACCTGTCATTGGCAAAGGGCGTTCATCTCTTTTCATAAAACTGGCTTTGTAAGAGTCATAGCAAAAACAAAAAAAACGATAAAATAATAGCAAAAAGATCTCAAAAATATTGACATACAGTGGGGCTTTGATTTAACAGTAGTGGGAGCACACAACTAACCAGCATGCCTGAATTTATCTTGGTTCTTTTCAAAGTCCGGACAGCATATCTACAGTAACACTTGCCCATCGAGCCTTTTCGAAATTGAAAGCCCTGAAAGCCCTCCCTGGATAAAGCTGCACTCTTCAGGACTGAGCAGATGAAACGAAGCCCTACACTCTTTGTTGTGGTATTGCTTCTTCATCTCTATTTAACAGTGAATGAAAGAGCGAGAAAAGATGGATGGAAAGACAGAGATGTTGATACGACACAGCTGGGACCTGCACTCAATTTCACGACGCCAGAAATATTATGGAGTGTGTCCGAGCTGGCAGAGCACACCAGTAAGCCCCAGGCCTCCCATTATATTGAAGGGTAAGACATATTGCTCCCGTATCGCTTGTCAATAAGCACGATGGCCTCTGGGAGACTGGACATGAGAATAGCTTAATAAAAATACACTTCAAATAAAGTTTTACAGCCTTACAATAGATCACGGTATAGCTCCAAGCTAAAAATCAAGTAAGCTTTAGCACTTGTTTTTCTGAAAGCCTATCTTGAGATTATTAATCACACAAACCCACCTTATACAGTAAATAACTAGCTTGTTGGAAATAGTGTTATAATAATAATAATAATAATAATCATTTCGATTTTTATAGCGCCTTTCAAGACACCCAAGGACGCTTAACAATAACACAAGAAAACAACAAGACAACAAATTTAGCAGGCGAAGAAGGCCTGAGAGAACAAGTGCCTCTTCAACAGAGATTTGAAGGATTCCAGGGTTTGGCGGAGATGTAGTGGGAGCTGCCACACTGAAGGCCCTGCTCCCAAAGGTGCGTCTGCTTGTGCGGGGGATGGTGAGGAGACCCAGGTTGGCAGGCCGCAGGTTCCGTGAGGGATGGTGGACATGAAGGAGGTCGGTTGAATACTGAGGGGCCAGTGCATGCAGGGATTTGTAGGTGAGGATGAGAAGTTTGAAGGTTATTCGATATTTGATGGGGAGCCAGTGCAGCTGTTGGAGGGTGGGGGTGGTGTGCTGCCAGGGTTTGGTGCGGGTGAGAACCCTGGCAGCCGAGTTTTGCACATGTTGAAGCCTGTCAAGAGTTTTATTGGTGGCCCCATGGAGGATGGCATTGCAGTAGTCCAGACGTGAGGTGATGAAGGCGTGTACGAGGGTTTCAGCAACAGAATCAGAGAGTGATGATGGCCTGAGTCTGGAGATGTTTCTGAGGTGGAAGAAGGCAGATTTGGTGACGGATTTAATGTGTGAATCAAATGAAAGGGTGGAGTCCAGAATGACACCAAGGTTGCGGACCTCCGTGGACAGCGAAGAGGAGACGCCATCCACTGAGAGGACGAGATCCGCAACCTTGTGAAGCGGAGAGTTAGGAGCAATGACAATGACTTCCGTTTTCTGGCTGTTGAGTTGGAGCAGGTTGGTCATTGAAGCAGCAATTTTATGAACTCCGCCCATGGTAGCACATTTTTTATGAAAAAGCAAACCAAATTCGTAGGATTCTGTATAATGACAGTTTTTAGCTGTTGCTAAGTCGGTTCTTTTTAAAAGATGTCCTTGAATACAGCGCCAAGGAGCTGAATGAAATTTGAGTTGAGGCAGCCTCAGGGCCAGACAATGATAATAAAATGGGACAAAATGTGGTGGATTTTTGTTATGTTAAACAGTTTCATGTCCGCCAGCTGATCATTTACAAAACACTGTGAAATAAAAGAAAGCCACACCATCCACCTGGAAAATTGTTAGCCTAACAATAATGCAAAGTATACTCAATTTGCAGTTAATGGCCTAAGACATTCCTCCAGTTTGGTTCCTTTAATGGTTCATTGATAAACTATTTGCTCATTGTGTATTGTCAACAGCCACATTGATGATTATCTGATAAACTGTAAATTTGTAGGTTTGGTGCATCCACAGTCTCATCACAACTTTTCCCGTTTGCATGCTTTAAAAATAGGATCATATTTAAAGAGTTGAATATACGTACGTCTGAGCGAGGACCTCTTCCTCATATGCAGCCTAGTTAGTTTTAATGTTTTGTTAGAGTTATTCTGTAAAGCTGCTTTATATTCTGGACAGTAGTTCTGCTTCTTGAGGGGAGGCTGCTGTTCTCTAATGCTATTCTTTCTCTTACTGTATTATTAATTTTGTAACTAGTTGTGTCGAGGAGGAACAAAATTTGCCTCAAACCCTTGATATGCTCCTCCTATAATCTGTTTGTACCAGACCTTTTCCCTGTAACCTTGACATTTCCTCACTTGTTAAGTTGTGCTGCATGATCACAAGCTTTGCATGGAAGTTGTGGCAAGCAGATGGCTAAACTAAAATTAGCAGCATCCAGAAATGAAAACTAGGTGACTTGCAAATGCGACATTGCCAATTTATTTTTTGTTTCATATTAGGTATTTATATGCACACTATATGAAAAATGGAAAACATCTAATATTCAGCAGAACAGGCATATATTTGCACTGATTAAAAGTAAAATAGGGCGAGTTTCTGCTCCTGTGCGTGTTGCATATTGACTTGTTAAAAATACTTTATGCACCACCTTTGGAGAAAGTCAAATCAATGACCCTGAAGCTCTCGAGTCCCTCCAGTTGAGGCTTGGCTGGTCAGGATGTTCAGAGTGAGCTAGATGAATCAGGCAGCAGCTCCTCAATCGATTATGATATGGACCGCCGGGGAAGGCAAGGAAAGAGCAGAGGTAAGTATAGGCCCCAGGCAAATGCAGACATCTGTGTGTTCAAACCAATTAATTGTTAACGGCTTATGACAGTGAATTTTCTCACCCACAACTCCACCTTCATTAATACTCCTCGCCATCTCCTCATCTTCATCGTTGACCGTCTTTTGGCCCTTATATCTGCCATCTGTCTTTTTTCTCCCCTTTGAGCCCGTCATTTTCCTCCACATCTTTCTATTTTCATCCATTCTCCTGCACCTTCCTCCCCCCACTTTTCCATACCATCTCCACCTCTCTTTTATTATCCCTTCCTCACTGCTTCATGCCCCTCTTTGTACAATTTTTTCTTGTACGTAATGGAAATGTACAGGGATGATAGTTCACTGATTGTCGTCTTGTGTCTTCCTTGGCTTCCTCCTCACACACCTCTCCTATCTTTTCTTTTTTTATTTCTTATCTACATCACCTACCTGCACTCCACTGTCCCCACTGCCACACAGTCTTACACACACACACACACACACACACACACACACACACACACACACACACACACACACACACACACACACACACACACACAGACACAATGTTGAATTAATTCCTTCAATGTTCCTGCTCACTGTCGGTGGTCCTTTATCTCTGGGGGTTGTGGAAAGGTGACTGGATGGCTCCCCATCATTAAAACCCCATCATCTGAGATGACACTGTCTGCCATTATTGACTTTCACTTTCTTTTTTTCCCACAAAGGATGTGTCCATAAAATCCAATTGGCAGATGACTATTCAACCACGATTTCATTAAAGCTGAATTTAGCACTTTTATGGACGCTTTGAGTACAGAATAATACTGAGAGAATACTGTAACACGGACAGAATAATATGAATCCTTGTGCAAAACGTCAGACCTCTTGGAACAATTTTATCATATATTCCTTATTTTCGAAAGTACAAAAAATGACCAGGGCAGACAATAACGTGTTATGGGTTTCCTGGACGGCGTTCAAGACACGTGTGTCTATATTGAGAAAGAGAGGAAGGCAAAAGGGGAAAAGATGGAAATGCCAAAGTGGATCATTTCAGTTGAGGGCCAGGGTCTGTTCTCTCCTGAACAGAGGCATCCCTAAAGGTCACGTCAATAATTCTCCTGTTTCTCCAGCTGGCCATTAATCATTTGGTCGTACGTCTGTCATCATAGGTGGCTAATGAGATCTACATAGATCATTTCTTCCTCTGGCTGGAGGACAACCCTGCTGTTTAAAAAAAAGTCCTCTCATTGATCTTATGTTCCTCTCAGAGGAGGATCCACGTGTGGCCACAGTCTGTGTTTCTTTTCCGTGGGATGTTGGAGCCAGATACATGTGATGTGGGCGAGTTAATGGACCTTAAATTTTGAAATAATGTAGCATGATTAAAATGAGAGCTTGGCTGCCACAGTGGCTTTGGCTTTGTGACTGCAGTGACCTTGTATCAAAAAGTCAATCAGATATTAGCCTAGATGGTGCAGTTCCACATAATAAACAAATAAAACTCTGAAGCCTGCCATTTGATAGTGAATTGAGGACAAACTGAATTATGTTCGCACTCCGAAGTACAATATCTGTCCATATTGCCCATAAAATTGACCTGCTGTTGGTGTGTTAACTGAGATGGCCCCTTAATCACTGTCAATGAATGGAGCAGCTTCAGGATTTAATTTCTGGCATGCGGAAGATACAGGATATGAGGCATGTGTCTACAAAATGAAATATCCAGTTTTTGATTAAAATGGCATCTCGCTCCTTTTTCTCACAAAGTCACTGATTGTCCAAACGTAAAGTGACAATGCCTTTCAAGTCTCAAGTATCGAAGGTTTTCAGATATGAAACAATTTTTAATAGCATTTGCTACTTTTTCCACTAACAAGGCCTGAAATTAATCTAAACCTGATCAACCCCTCCTCACCCGTGCTCATTAATCATCCTGTCAATCAATAAGTCAACATTTAAGATCAATGAAACTGTAGTTTAACAATGTCAAAAGAGCCATTCATCAAGCTTTTGTAAATTTGAAACGGATGTACCTTAGAATGAGTTGTTACAAGTCGTTACTAATACATAAGTGGGCGATGCACCGAACCGAACTGCCATGTTGCATCGCCATTTTTTACGTTCAGTGGCAGCGTGACCGTCCACTAGGGCTGCAACGAGTAGCATATTTTACTAGATATGTATATTTACTATATATGTTTATGCCACAAAGTTTTATATTTTTATTTTAACAACATGCCAAAGTGAAGCACGAGCCTCCTCTTGTTTTGACTTTTTTTTTTCTTTTGCTTGCTCCTGATTCATACTGATGTTTGGAGGCCATCTCTTCACCTATAGCTCTCCAACTGCCTGATGGCGCATCTGACCACTGATTGGTCAGATGCTGCTTGCTGTCAATCATTGCGGCAACGCGTGCAGTGTCAGAATACTCGTCTCTTTTTTTTCTCTCCTGCCTCGGGCTGACATGGTTCTCTCTGTGATGCGCATCCTTTCCACATAATGCGTCCCCTCGTGCAAAATGGGGCCCCCAATGGACCGTGGGGCCCTATATGCACAGCGCGTGTTCTGCGTGTAGGGAGGGGCGACTCTGAAGATACTGTTGCAGATCTGGCCGAGCCTGTCCATATTCAGGTGCTGTAGTGTGGTCCCACCAGCTGTGCTGGGCTGTTTCTTGACAGCAGTGCTGTGTGTCAGGTTTGAGCAGATGAGCAGGCGAGTTGCCAGTGGATTGGATTTAAAACTAAGAAAAGAAAAAAGTATGCTTTCCAGTTAAATCCTGCCCCTGTCACCGTGATTCCCAAGCTGTCACACTCAACTGCAGACACCGACAACACTGTCAAAAAACAAATTTACTGTACACAAAACATTTTCTTGATGATTATTTGCATGCGTACAATTTCCTCATCGTTCCCACATTTATGTTGTGACAAGCAATACATTTATCTAGTTTCTGACTTGTGTTTTATTTACTGATTTATATTCAGTCTGTGTGCCTTATAATCATAGATAATGCATCACATATCCAGAATCATTCAATTATAGAAGGAACATGCCCTATGCCCCACAAAGAATACAGTAGCATTTTAAATTTTCCCTTTTATCCATCCTCCTGACAAACATAATGTAAGTCCATTGTTGTCTTGGCCTGATCTTTGCTTTTAAAATACAGAATGAAAGCTCATTATGTGAGTCATGAGAGAGATGCTCTGTGTGCAGGAGAAAAATCAAATGGTTTTTGTCTGAGTGTGCCATGCAGGCTTGCCTGCTTGCCTTCATAATGCTACAATAAATAGCAGAAAACTCAGTCTCCACAGTGCCACAAAAAATAAACAGAAAAAAAAGAAAAAAGTAAAGCAGATGAAACACCAATCTCTGTTGACTTTCCTGGTTTGGTCTGTGTACTCCCAGTGAAACTTCAGAGCATGTCCCCACATAGACACATACCTCCCTCTTAAGTTGATCTCTTGTTCCTAAGTAGCTCTGTTTTTAATTTTTTAGTTTAGTTTAGTTTTAAAGGACAGTTTAAAGGTTGTTGTATTTAAATTCTAATCACATTTTTTCATTCAAAATATAAAAATGTAGTCTGTTGGTTAAAAAAAACATATGGTCTAATTTAAGGATGAACCTGAATAAGTCAACAAATTATCCATTTAACTGTGATGAATTGATAATACAAATAATTGTTCTGTAGAAACGTCGCTGCCCACTGAGTAATTTGAAATAAAGACAGCCATTTTTTTTTCAAGCCCATTGACTTTTACATAAATCTTAAAGGAACATAATGGGGGGGCTGTGCATGTTTCACACCACTAAACGCAAACTACTCACTGGGCATCACTGTCCACCATTTTCCAAAGCAACTTCTCTTCAACTAATTTGTGATGGCAGCCCTACACAGGACTCAAAATAATATAATAATAATAAAATATTAGAGTTTGTACGGTACATTCACTGTCTGAAAGCACTGATGGGCTCAGAGAGGAAAGTACAACAGGGTCTTTCAGGAGTCCAGAAACAGTAATGGACACTGACATCTATTTATAGAGGGAACCGCTAAAGACGGTGAATAGAAAAGCTGAACAAAGAGGGGGAGAGCAGAGCCACTGGCAGTGTTTTTATAATGCTTTCATGTCAGGAGGACAGATAATCTAATGCAAAATGACTCTGTAGTGAAAAAGTCTCTAGCTTTTACTTCCATTACGCCTCAGATTTATTTATTTATTTGTTTTTAACCAGAGAAAGACTACAACAGTGTAGCCAAGTTTTCATCCAAATTACCAAAAGTTACCTAAAGTCCAGAAACTTTCTGATAGGGTGAAGAATACATCTATGGTCTGAGCAGAAAGAGGGGGCAGATTATTGTGCTTTCCTCATGGGGAGCCCAGATTTTTAGCAGAGCCTTCAATTTACAAGACGGATGCCTGAGATGGTGACTAACAATTTAACATCAGAATTTATACTCAGAAAATGTATTATCCTTACAAATCATGTGATTTGTCATAGTTGTTACCAAGGGAAGAGAAAAATAACATACAGACAAGATGTATCTGCTTTTTACGTGTTCAGGGCTTGTAGTCAGCGAAGTAAATGTCCTAATCACTATTCTGACCACAACATCTTATACAGTTGGGATGAGTGAGGAAAACATGTTTTTGAAATTCATCTTCTGCAGCTCTCTGGGCGATGCCATAAAGTCACACCCTGATTTATTTCTCTTTCTTAAGAGATATCCAAGAATTATGCCCCATTTTAAGAAATCCCTGAAGGTACTAATTCATATTCTCTATATGATTGGACCATCAATACTGAGGGTAAGTGAAGGTCGCTCTGACAGTTTTATGGGTTGGCAGGTTTGCCTGTCTCACCGCTGTTGTTTCACAAAGCTCTGCTCCTCTTCCGGCTTTGCTGATTGCATTGTATCGTGACAGACGGACAGTTCAAAAGATAGCAAATACAATCAAAGCTACATTAGACTGAATGAGACCTCTGCATGCTCGCTCCTCATAGGTTGCTGATAATATAAAGTAGCTTACCCAGCTCCCAGTAGTCTTCCCTCCTGGGTTGTATTTATCAAACTGTCTTGACATAAGTGATATAAACAGGTTTTCGTCATCCGTGTTGCTGTAACTGATGACCAAGGTGACCTGTTTGTCACTGATCATAGATCAATAAACAAGCTCTGTGAACATTCAATAAAACCAGGCACTGGCCTCACAATGCATTATGCTCTCGGCTGAAAGATGTTTTTACTGCCAAAAACAATAACAATAAAAAAAGATCAAAGGCCTCACAAAGGCTCTCACATCTATTTTAAACGATGGTAGGATCCACTGACTGATTCGTAGCTTGAAAGACAAAACAGCACATGTCCGCTTTATGCCATGTGAAGCATTAGATGAATATTTTATGGGTTTTTTTTCCAGACCTGCGTTTGATATTAATGAACTTTCAGTCTGAGTCTGAGCTGATTGTTTGCCAAGATGACGTATCCGCCTGCCCACCTGTTATAAATATTTATAGCATGCGAGTGGACAAAGGTTAAATAGGAGCGTTTTGTTTTTGGCTCTCTCACTCCAGTTCTTCTCCGTGATTGGTAGTCAAGAAATGTTGCTGTCCGTGGTGCTGAACCAATGCTCCACTTACACTCAAGTGGAGGATTCTCTTTCACTTTTTTTCTCTTTCTTCTACTCCTCCTTTTGTCCCTCTCAGTTGGTTTTGGAACAGTTAATGTTGTCAGCCACATAGAGGAACGGCGGAGGTGCCAGAAGAGAAAAGTGTGGGGGGGTATACCATTGAAGTGCTTTAATGCTTTGCTCCACTTCTATATGATCCTTCACCTTTCCCGCACTAAGAAAAACAAGGGATACGATTGGAAAGAAAGGGAAAATGTGAAAGTCTTATTGACCTTGACCTTGAAAAAAAAAAGTTACAGAAAATCTTATGTAAAGATCTCAAAAAAGCGATTAAAAGTTCTTCTGCCCTCGGTGCTGACATACTTGACCCATGTCGGAGACCTCTTTAATTCTCCCTCTTTTCCTTTTCTGCTTTTCTTTCTATAACAACATCTCAAACAAAACGGAAAGCCTCTAGGAGTGTGAGTGTCATGAGTATGGCTGTGCGTGGCAAAACAATTGCATCCTGTCCAGTGCATAATAGACGGGTGGAAGTGTAAACGCTGTGTGCCATGAAATCAATGGTCCACTGCTTGGTGGCTGGCTGACTCCTCTCAAAACACACCCAGGCGGGTGCCATAAAGGATGTTTATTAGGCTGACAAGTCGACACTGCAGCTCCTTGTCATGCTCTGATAATAGGGGCCAGGCACAGACCAGTGGAAGCCTTGCTTTAGCTGGTTAGGAGACAGACAACCCCTTCAGGGGTGCAGATAGGAGAGAAAGGAGAGGAAATAAGAGAGGAGAAGAAAAGAAAGAAGGAAGAGGGCGGACGGTGTATTAGTACAGCTAGTGGCTGTTTTGTGAGTGGAAGAAAAAAGGAAAGGAGAGGGAGAGGAGCGAGGTAGAGTCAGGTGGAGAAAAAGAGTTTCAGAGGGGTTAGAGATGGGCAGATTGTACAGATTGTGCCATCAGTGCCACAGAGTGAAGTATTTGATGTAATCCCAGAATAACACTGTAATATTTTCACCAGGCCTGCTACCAGTTTAAGGCACAGATGCATGGAAATAACTGGATACAGTGCTGCAATCCTATTTTTCTGATGTATGTTGCTTGCCAAACGCATCTGGCTCAAAAATCTCTCAGGCTTCCTCAGGCTGTGACATTTTTGGGCCCAGAGAGAGAACATGCATACATTACAGGTTTTCTCTGTCTCAGCCATGGATGATTCTCTGGGTGCTCTGGACTCAAAAATGGCTTCTGTATTTGCTTTCATGTTTTCTGTTTTGTTTTCATTACTGTCTCCCATGCTAGCCCGGCCCGTGCTTTCCTCTGCCCTACAACTTTACATTGTGATAAAGTAAATACAATTATTCTTAAACCTTTTAAAATGCTGTGTTACAAGTGACCACTGGGTGAAATTAGCAGCAAGGCTGAATGGCAGGCCTGTGCAGCTCTCATCTCAATACATCCAGCCTGGGCTGACTTCCTGCTCTCACAGATGGGGGGTGAAGATAATTTACTGTTGAGCTGAAATGATTAATGGTTTTAACCGATTTGTCAATCGACTGGCAGTTATTTTAATGATTAAATTATTATAATGTCAAGTTTCATGGTGTTTCCTTGGCCTTCAGGAAATTATGACGGGAGTTTTAAAAATTTCATAGCAGATGATAATTAACTGATCAATCAAGAAAATAAGCAGCAGGAGAAGAAAATAATTGTTGCGCCCTAATTTGCTGATAAATTCTACCAGATTTAATTGGTCTGAGATTCTGTACCAAAAAGTTAGTAGATTTAGATGCCTATAATCTATAGGGATTGACCCTCCATGCCAGGCCACTCTTACTCAAAGCAGGAAATGATGTTGATTTGGAGGCCAACCCTATTTTTTGATGTTAAAGCAGAAGTGAGTGGTCCGGTCGTTTTCGCTAATGCTGCGTTCCAGGCAGGCTTTTGAAATCGTAAATTACAGCTTCAAGTCACAACTTACGACTTTGTAGCGTTTCAGGCAACCCACTCGTGTTTTTCCGACCTGTTTTACCGGTGAAAGTCACTATAACGGCCACTCGTAACTTCCGACCGGTGAACTCGTACCAGATCGAACTGGTACGACTTCACGGTCGGAAAAATACGAGTTTCCTTGAACGCACCATAACAGTCCTCGTCGCTACGTCACCACATTCACGGCGTTCCTTGGCTGCACACACAGCCCTCCATGCCGTTCTCTCTCCTCATTGGATAAAAACTGTAGGATACGATAAATGTTTTCTCCTCGGCTCAGAGCAGAGCAGAGGGACTGAGAGACCCGTGTTTCAGTCCAAACACTCTATGTAAGTGATTGCTGTCGGAAGATATAACTATTTAAGACTTATATTAACACAAATATATCACTCATTTCTGCTTTAAGGTTACCTCACTAGTCAAAAATCTGACCACTATGTTCATATGGGAGGTAGACATGTGTGACTAACCAACAAAAATGAAAAAAAAAAAAAAGTAAATCAATTTGTAATTATGATTATTTGTTAAATAAATTTTAGCAGATGCATGCTATTAAAGGAGAAAGTGAAGTCTACATGTGCACTTTCGTCATATAGCCGAAAACCTATGAAGGCTGTAATTGTACAGTATTATACAAAGAAGATGATAAAACATTGAAGTGCTCTCTCTCTCTCTCTCTAGACAAACTCACATGACAGTTTTCTGGTTACGAGTCTTCACTTTTCTGATCGCTCAGCAACAATGGATATTTATAATTATTGATGACCCAAGGCAAACTCGGTGTAGACGGATGAGGCGATAGCAGCACTGCAGCAGTAGACTCACACTGGCAGCCACAGCACTTAAGTGAGGTAACAGTCATATACAGGAGAGGTGATGCAAGAGGTTTAAGTCTTTCCTGCATGTTATATTATTACTGTTGAAGTTTGCTGTTCAGAGCCCATTACAAAATCCTCCTCAGGCAATCAGGAAATGTCCTGCATCTCCTGAGGGCTGCCCGTCAATGTTGGTAATGATTGCATAATGGAAAAATATATATTTTTGGGTCAGAGGTTGTCATGCTTCCTGGAGCTCCAACTGTAGCCCTCAAACCCAAATTTCCTCAAAGCATAGTGAAGTTTGAGTGAGTTTCTTGGTTACAGACAGATTTAAATTGCATTTTTCCTGTTCTCATAGGATTTTTCTGCATACTCTTGCTGTGTTGTGTTGTCAGCATCTTTGGTGAAATGGATACAATGAAATGCATCAGAGACTTTTAAGATACTCTGTTATGCTCTTTTCCTTTCCTTTCCTTTCCTTTCCTTTCCTTTCCTTTCCTTTCCTTTCCTCTCCTCTCCTCTCCTCTCCATCGTTCTCCTGTAATGAGCAGCTCTACTCTATTCACTGCGAACCCAGAACAGATGCAAGCTATAAATCAGCTAATCAATGGCACCAAAGTTAGTCCCTGAACAATATTGTAGGAAAACGGCTTGAATGAGCTCATTGATTCGGCTTCACAAATCGTTATTTCCCCTAGAAAGGCTGACCTTGAAAGACAACAAGGTCGTTACTTGTCACTCCTCACACAGGAGAAACCGCACCATGCACTTTTAACCATATGATGTATTTCACTCATTGACTCGTGTTGCATATTTCAAATGTATATAATGTAGAGGCATTCTTTATAAGTGGAACCTCTCCCTGTGACCTCCATAAAAATAAAAGAAACCAGGTCAAAGCGAAAAGATGAGGCGATGAGATGAGATGTGGCTTATTTCTTGCTAACTCATCATAAAATAGTGCAACACACCTCCATTCTTCCACGAGTCAGTCCTTTTGAGTCAGCTCTGCAGAGGGAAGTTCCCAGCACTGTTATGTCATCAGGGACAAGAGGACAGAGAGAGAGAGAGAGAAAGCGCTACAAAAGAAGCTAGTTTAATTAAAGTTGGCAGATTTACTCGCCTAGCTGAGTTTAAGGCATAGGCGGCCCGGGCTGATGGGGTGGGGTGGGGTAGAGTGGAGGAGGGGGGCAAAGTGGCAGTCGTTAAAATGAATCATGCCAGGCAGGGGTGGAAAAGAGCCCCCCTGAGGGACGGGTGGGGGGATGACGGTGGGCAGTCGGAGGCTGTTCTGTAATGAGGACAAATAGCTGAGAGGTTTGTCGTCTGAGAAAGGGTCTGGTGCTGGCCTGGGAAATATGCATAGTGCAATACCTTCAGCTCCTGTGACATGTTGGCTGCACTTTGTCATGTTAGCGAAGACAGAGGGGGGCAGAAGGTAACACGTAAGAAAGCTGAAAGACAAGCACAAAACAACTAAAACACGCAAGGATGTCAATGGTAACTTGGGAAATTTGGAAAAATCTGGAGATTTATTGACATTTACACAATTTAGACCTGAAGTATTTGAAAACCATGCGCATAAAACTTTGGTGGTTTAACCTTTTATCAACTTTAAAGAGCTCAGAGTGGCTGATCTGCAGTGTAATCAGCAGCTTATTATCAAAATACTTCCAGCTGTCTTAGACAATAAGCTGTAACACCTTGCTGCGCTCTGTGAACTTCTTCCACTCACACAATCAGTGTCGGGCTCATTTCTGACATAAAGTAATGTGATCCTCATTACTTGCCCTTTGAATAAAACAGTTGTATCATTTGCAGTCCGTTCCCTCTCAAAATGGGCAATTACGTCGCTGCGCCACTGCACCTATGTCTGAATGATCTGGGCAATGACAGTAATGAATCCATCCACCAGAGAAAGTAAACTTTGGTAACATTTCTCATTGAAACTGCTAAGAGTGTGTGAGCTTTTCTTTTCCCTGAGAGGATGATGACTAATTATGATGAAATGAATTCAATAGCTTTTACATAATTAAATGCAAATTGGTTATGTGGATGATTTCAAATTTTTCTATCGCAAAAAGTTTAAATGAAAATTTCCATCCAACAGTGCTGTATATTTCTTCAGTTGCTTTCCCTCTACATACATTAACAACTGCACTCGAGTTGAAAAACATGTAATTCACAAGCTTCCTGTTCAGATGTCAGTGTGTATGGTGATAAAAACAGGCAAGTGATACGTGATTTGTGTGTGTGTGTGTGTGTTCATGTGGGTGAGCAGGGCCGTGCTTTGCAGCAATCTTGGCAGCTATCAAACACGCAGAGTACATGTGTAAAACGTGGTGCATGCAGCAGCTGCTGTCTACTCCCAGTGCCAGACTTTAATGGTGCTGAGCAGCCGAAGGAGGCCTGTGTTCTGGTCATGAGTGCGGGCGTGTCACTGTGGTTCGTCTGTTTCCAGGGATTTGGATGGTGTGAAGATCATCCAACCATCTTATTCCCCTCTTTATCTTTTTGATTTTTGTTCTTTGTCTCACCTCCCACACTCTGCTTCTCTCATTTCCCTTTCTTGTCCTGTCACTTTCTCCCCCAAGCTGGTGAATGTCCAGGGGAATGAATGACATGATGAATTGAAAGCTGTGAAAATAGGAGTACCCCAAAACCACACACACACACACACACACACACACACACACACACACACACACACACACACACACACACACACACACACACACACACACACACACACACACACACACACTCTCACACCTCCTCACTCACTCACCAAATGCACTGTCTGCTGCGACAGCAGATGTGACTGGATTCATGTCAGCACTGTCAGATCCCCCCCTCTTCCCTTTCCCTCTCTGTATAATGGAATTTATAATTTATAATCACCATCTGTAAATCCCCTTATTTATGTCTTTGTCTCCCTGAGTCATTTAGAAGCACTTTTTTATCTTTCCTAACTAAACAAAGCAAGAGACATGGGATATGCACCAACGGATTTCCCGGGCATTGTGCCATCTCAAATGCAGTAGAACAATAGATAACACTTAGTTTTATACATCCTACAAAAAACAAAATATGCCCATACTGTATATATCGAGGCAGAAACATACACAGGTACCTTATACCTAACTGCTTTTAGAGGTATTGAATCCTTATGTCCTTAAAAATAAACTAAATCTAAGTTTTCCCAATTGATCTTCCTTACTTTAAATTGATTCTGTGGTTTCATCCCGCTGATTGAGTTAGCTGTGTTTTTTTTCTAAAGTCTCATTTTCAGCAGAGTAAGCTGGTTGGATCTATCAGCACCTAAGATGTGAGCTGTCACTCCACAGGACACCTTAGTGCAGCAGAACTCTCAAAAGCTCAAATGTTCTTCAACTTTGCCTTCTTTTCCACATTTTTTTTTTCCAAATTCTTGGACATGTGCGCCCACCCATCGTCTGGTGAGAATTAGTCTTGAGAAAATCAGATGTCCTCAATATGGAGCCTCTTCTGTGCTGTATTGATGTTCTTTGTTTTCTAATTTGGAGCCTGTGGGTTGCAGTTGTAACATACCTGTATTTATTTCTTGAAAACATTTTAAATTAGGCTCAGAAACAAGCTCAAATATCCAATCTCGCTGACCTAGATGTTGAATTGTTTGTTTATTCTCACTTTAATGTAAAATCAAACTTTCATAAAGCACCACAGTGTCTATGTCAGCGTCTCTCTCTGTCCTTGTGAATATTAATTTCTGTTGCAGCATGTTTATTTTTGTGTGTCTGCTTTTCTAGCTATGTTTTTATAGTTGAGAAGACATAAACAAATGTTTAATTCAGACTCAAGTCTGACCTTGTAAACACACCGAGGCAAAAAATAATTTCAGAACAAGTAAATGATTGCACTTTAATGTTTAATGTTGAATATATCCTGGAATAGTCAGCTTTTGTGTGAAGCTCTGCAGCATGACCTTAGGTTAGTTGAAATCATTCAGTGTGTGTGTGTGTGTGTGTGTGTGTGTGTGTGTGTGTGTGTGTGTGTGTGTGTGTGTGTGTGTGTGTGTGTGTGTGTGTGTGTGTGTGTGTGTGTGTGTGTGTGTGTGTGTGTGTGTGTGTGTGTGTGTGTGTGTGTGTGTGTTTGTGTACACACACAGAGACACCAATATTTTAAAGCTATATGCTTATTAAACACTCAAACTTGTCCACACACTGATTGTAAGACCAAGCACTGGAACAATATGGCACCCTAATTAGGATGATGAGAGAAGCTCATAAGACAAGTGCTTTATTCAACAGGAAAGGTCGTGTGCAGTAATTCTAGATCACACACACACACACACACACACACACACACACACACACACACACTGTTGCACACACACAAACAAACAAAACCATGACGACATCCACTGCCTCTATCAGGAGTCTGTATCAAGTACTGGCTCATGTCTCAAGAGTAAAATGAGCATCACTTTTGTCCTCCAAAACCATTATACAGTACACGCTAATTATCTTAGCTGCAATGCATGTGTATGTAAAGTGCTGTATGTGGTTGCACAGCAGTATAACGAGTGATGGTAAAGAATGTTTAGTTTACAATAGTTACAGTAAATACATTTAAAATGGATCATAATACAATTTAATCAATATTTTTTTCCTGCTTCTGTGTTCTGATACCATGTGCCAAGCTGTATTTTTGTGCAGTTTTGTTTGATTTGGGGCGTGGGGGTTACTCAGAGGGGAGCAATCACAGGATCACAGGACACAATGTGGCACTGTCAGATTATGCACAGTTTAGCCTCTGTGTTGTTGACATGTTTCAAATGTCTGAAACCTCTCCTCTTTGTGTTTTACAGCTGCAACCCAGTGGGCTAACCCCAAACGGATCAACTGCGGTTGGTGCTTTTAAGGTGAGTTGCAGCCTCTGGTGCATGCTTTAGCATACCTTTGTGCATTTTTGTGTGTATGTGTTATTCTTTCCTCCTATAGTATAAATATGAGTGTATGCAAAAATGTGGAAAAATGTATTCATGCAGCAAACAATGAAAACAACTCTGCATGGTGCCTGACGTGACTACAATACATGAAATAAACAATCATTCACTTTGCTTTTCAATGCAAATATTAATGTGTCTTTGATTATGGCTGCTGCATACCTTCTTCCTGTAGGTCTTTCATGTTTCTTAAATCCCTTTTATTTGGGTTTTCTGTGTGAAGTGTTGCTGGAACTTCCCTTTTCTCTCTTCAGATAAGCTGAGGCCCATTTGTTATCTGCGTGTGTCCCTGGATACCCTCTTTAGCCACATATAGCACAGGAGCACATACTTTAGGAGCAATCACTGTGCTGCATATCTCAATGATCTAGAGACACCATTACTCTTCCTGCAATAGGTTTACCGTGTAGCTCACTCCAGAGGGGGGTGATGTATTAACTTTCAACTTCTGCTGCAGTTTAAAAACCATCTGTATTTAATTTGTGTGTCATCCTCCTGTTCAGCAGCCAGCAGGCCACATGGTTCAATCGATGCTCTTTATGATTTTTGCACAGTTTGTCATCGTTGACTTGTTTGTTAACTTTCATCAGGCCGATTTGGATAAGATATAGTTGTCACAGCAGTGCAATCCAAGGATCTTACACACATGTATTTTGCCTGTTTAACAGAAAGAAAATGTACAGGCGTCTTTTTAGCTGTAGAGACAGCCCGAGGCAGACAAGCCCTCTCAGAGTTGTCAAGAATTAGCAAACCAAGTATAAAGTAACAGCTGCAGTCTGCTTGATTTGCCTCACAGCGTTCTTCTGGGTGCATTTGATTCAAGTGTGTCTATCTCTGAATTTCTTTGTATTATCAATTGTACTGTAGGATATGTTGATAGAAAAATGTTGCAAGTTATCTTATTCGAGATGTAGAAACCTCTCCTGTCAACATTGTTGGAATTATTTCAGTAGCCAAACCTACATTAATTCACACTAATTGTTAAGCTGAGGAGACCAAACTCAAAGGGGAATATTGAGGTAAATAAACATTTTTAAGTTTTAAAAAATATGAATAAACACATGCATGAAAAGGGATATGCAAGGTCACTAATGATCTTCTAAAAATATTTCAAAACTTTTTTAACAGTAATTGCTTCATTTTTTGAAGGTCTAACCGATCAGTAGAGGAGTTAAGGTTGCACACAGGTCTCATGGGCCTTTTGATAACAGTGGATAACAGCAACAGGGATAGGATAGTAAATGACATTGCAACAAACATACAGTTTTCTATTCTTATGTCTGTAATAATGCACTACAAATAAACTCATCTATACGTTTGATCCTGGCTTGAGTAGATCCCTGCTGTTCTGACCCTATTGTGGATAAGTACTTATTTTGAGCCTCGGTGGTAGGCAGAGGGAAGGAAGGAGGCAGCGCTGCATGTTTGCCTTTCTAATTACTTCTCATAGGAACCCAGCCATTGATTGTTGCAAATGCCCATTGATTTTTAGCAGGGCTCTACTCCATTTGACGTTTGTGCTAAATGCCAGGGGGGGGGTCGGATGACGTCTGTGTGTCAGTGAAGTCTGTGACATCACTATGTCTTTTTTGTGTTTAATCGCGTGTGTGTGTGTGCGCATGCAAGTGTGTTTGTGCATATTTATGTGCACATGTATTAAATGAGATTGGGTCTGGGTAGCTGACGAATAGGAAAGTTTCTGCATTGCTTTTGGCCCAGGCAGCCAAATCGAGACACATTGATCTTGCTGGGGGAAACACTGTGCTTACTTGCACATTGAGATAGCGAAAGGCTATTGGCAAACTGTTTGTTCTCATTGGATAAAATCACAAGACTTTCCTCCCAGTGGTCTAAACAGATCACTATGTCAGAAGGTCAGAAAGAGTGCCACAATTAATCAGCGAGACACCTTCAATATTTTTGGAAACAAAATGTTGGGTGATGCCATGGGTCTATAGGGCCTTAATTATCTTTAAGCTAATTTAGCCCACATTGCATAATGTTGAGATGACACTAAGTCAAGTTCAAAAGAGTGCAAAGCTAGAATCAAAAACTTGTTAACCCAATATGAAGAGATGCTAAGATTCATTTTCAGACTGTCTCTTAAAAACTGAGTATAAAATAGTGTTTTTTTTCTTGCTTTTTACACAGATATGGTTTCTGGTTTTTATTTTTGTTCACTTATAGCTACTTGCTGTTTTCAGGATCAGCACAAAATGATCCACATATTCCTTGATACTTATGGTGTGGGTAGTTTGAAACAAGTTGATTAATTTGAACAATTTGAATAGGCAAGCAGCTGTTGACCTGCTGCATATACTGTAACATAGCAATTTTTCTAAAAATAAATAAATCGATAAAAGGATTTCGATTATGTGAATCACAAATCTGTGTTTGACGTGTCATGACTTTGAGGGCTCCGTTAGAGTATGTTCTAAACCAGCTTGACAGTCTTCAGGATATTGGTTCCAGTCACTTGATTTTCCACATTACATCTGTGATGTGACAGGTCCTGTATTTCCACTGAGGTTCACACTAGGCCCAGCGCTTGCTGGCTAACTTGCCATTTGGTTTTGTGCTGTGACCCCACAGCACATGCTGGCCAATACTAACTGTGCGGTGGGTATTGAAAACTCAAAGGTGTCAATCTCGATCATTTGATATACCCAGCCTGTCGTAATGGGACTTGAAATGTGTCCAGCCCCACTGGATGAACTGGTTCGACACTAGTTACTGCTCAAAATCTCCCTGTTAAAGAATACAGCAGTTAAAAACAGATGATTCTTTCCCAGTCGGTGTCACACGTGTGAATGTGTTAACTCCTCTCCTGAGTGTTATGGCCTCTTACCCGCTTTACTGTGGTTTAAGGATTTGTTGCCTCAGCAAATAGCCTGCTTTAATGGGGAATTTACCATCGTCATTGTTCCTAACCTTTGGTCCTGTGAGGGGTTTGAATAATGCAACACTCTGTCCTCAGCTTCATTTGAATATATCTGTCTGGTCAGCAGAGAGAGGAGGAGACAAAGACGACAGGAGAAAGACAGAAGCACAGAAAGGCCAAGTGACAGAAAGTGAAGGGGGATGAAAAAGAGAGAAAGTTCGTAAGAAAAAGACAAACTAAGAGAGTATTCGACAAATCAAGACTCGGAGAGAAATGGATGGAAAGATTAATAGTGAGAGAGAGGACCACACAGCAAAGCAGATATATGAGGCTTTCAGTGGATATCAAATGTGATTTGCTTGGGTAATGAGACAGGCAGCCATTTGTATGTTTCAGTGTTACACTGCTTGTCACGGTTTTTCTGCGCCGTGTACCTGCATCGCCACCCTGATTATCAAGAGGTTTGGAGACGTTTATTTTTAGTTGTCCGGAAAGTATGTAGACAGCCTCTGATGGATGGGAACACTCTTACATTGTGGCAGAAACAACGGTAGCAGGATTGACTGTAGTGTTGGCAATAACACTGTCACTACATCACACAGAGAAAAACAGCTTTGCCCGTTTAAAGTTTAATTCAGATATGCTGAGTTTGTTTGTGATACAGTATACTAAGTCAGCAAATGATTGCAGAGAAAACTGAAATTTGTTGGATATGTTTAGTCAAATAAACATGAGGACAGCGTGTGCGTGTTACACAGTAATAGATCAAGAAACCTTTAAATATAGAAAATAAAACACACAGAGTGAAGGAAACCATCATTATTTAATTAGCTGAGATTGTGTTTGCACACAAAGGTTTTAATATCAAGATGACAAAAGGGCAACATTATTTATTACTTAAAAACGTATTGACTCAGCTACTTTAGTCAGTTTAATGATTGTTTTTACACTTAGTGAATGAGGAGATGTATTTTTGTGGAAAATTATTTTGTTGATTTTCCTCTTTTAACTGGTGTTTATTGCAGTAATGGACATCTGACTGAATAACAGTAATGCATAGTTTTAAAATACCCTTATTTGTATTATATGTTATTATTGTATGTACTTGACATATGGCCTCCAGCCGATAGCAGTTGTTTAGCCTAGCACAGTGACATGGCAGAAGAAAGAAGAGCAGGAAGAGTTGTGTAGTCCATTTATATTTGACTTTTTAGCTGCAGCCAGAAAAGGTTGTAATGGTCTAACTGAAGGGGTAATAGAAACCAGTATTGTACGGTTTTAATCAGTTCAGCACACAGTAGGTTACTGGGGTTACTGGGACATAGAGAGTTCACTGTGGGGCCAATGGGATGGCAATATGGGGTTCAGTTCAGCTCATTGACGTTGTACAGATAGATCAATAATTGAAAGTTCAAAAGAGTGCATTTGAAAGCACAAGCTCTCTAATGTATGTTGGGCTGCAGGTTTTTTTTTTTTAATTCATTTAACTGATGTTAAATGTTGTCTGGAACATTGAATGAATCTTAAAGAGGAACTATGCAAGTCTGGTCACTTTTCTGCTATTTTGCTAACCCTCCGCCTGGCCATGTGCATTTGTTTACAACAAAGCTGTCGAAAAATCAATACATGGAGTAGTGGATAACGTTTCATTTTTTGTTTTGTGATAAACATGTTTGTGTTCATCTGTTTCCTCTGGAGGTTACAAATGTGTAAATCCAGTAAATCCAGACGCACAGGACACAGAGATCGCCAGACGTACACAGTACAGTATGTTAAACATCCTGTAACTGCATCAGCACTGGCCCACCTCAACCATTTTATTCAGTTTTGCAAAATAGATTAAAAAAAAAAGACTTGGGAAGTATTTCTCAGTTGAGTAGTTTGAAGAGCACAAAATATAATCTAAGCTTCTTTCTGGAGGGCAACAATACAGCTCTGGTCGGATTAACTTTGTCCATAAATCTAGTTAAAAGTGGAAACCTTGCTGTAACTCCCATGCTGCTGTCTTCTTTGACTCTCCATCCTACCTTAGTTAAAGAGCTCCCTCATGTCTCTTTGAGAACAGGTACTATATTTCATCAGCTCTAATTTCACAGCTACTTTCACACTCTTTAATTCCTCCATCTCCATATCAAACTAATGACATAACGATCTTTCACTCTGGGAAGCGGCATCAGTGGAGATCTCTCTATCCCTCATTCACACTTACTTTCTTCTCTGCCTTTCTTCTCCCCCTTATTTTTTCCCTCTAAGAAGACAAAGTCCAATGGCCCACTAGCATTTAATTGCTGTGGTTTTTATGTGGTCTGCTGAGAAGTAATAGCCACTCAGCACTTCTGTCCACAAGATAGATGCTGCCGATGCTTGTCTGGGAGTTGGTTGCAGCGTGGGAGCTCACCCAGTGGCTCAAAGAAGTGCAGGTGAAGTAATAAAAGAAAATGATTCGCTTGAGGGGGGAAAAAAAAAATCCCACAATGGATTTCATTTCCTTATTGGGAACAAGTCACTCGGGGTCACGCACACAAGCACATACTACACACAAACAACACACACACAAACAGGGGTCAGATAGGAGCAACAACTTGTTAGCAGCAACCATTCACTGTGACCGGCCCAGTAATGCAATCCACTCTTTGCTGTTGGACAGGAGGTTGCAGTGCGACTCTGACAAACTGAGAAATGGAAACAGCAGGAAATCAAATGGATTGCTTCGATCCCTCCCGTATTTGGCTCTGCTCTGCTGTCACAGGCTGAACACAAACCCATAATTTTCCAATGCGCTAAAACATTCAAATGACATGTCCTTCTCCCACATCTCTGTGGCGGGGGCTTTGCAACAGCACATTCCACTTCTTAAAATCAAAGCAATAACAATGTGATGTTGTTGTTGTTTTTTTTTATCAATCATTATATTACGTGCAATATTGCTTTTCTGGAATAATACAGCAGTCACTCAGTATCTGCAGCATTTATAATTACAGTCATTTTTGTTTACAGTACCAATTTCACTTCTATTGGAATGGTACAGTATAATAATATATAAATAATGTTTAAGCATTTCAACATTAAGATGATTATTAGCTAAATTTGGAGAAAACACCCACAAAAGAGAGACATGGGAAGTCATTAAGGAGCTACACAACAAGATTTTTATTGTGGAAAAAAAACAAAACACATCAATCATAGTATAAAACTGAGCTGTAGAGCGACAGAATTAACTTATCTTCACTTTACAAGGACATATTTAAGCTGTGAATAATTCCTTGTTGACCTGAACCTGTGAGGTTCACACATCTTTTCTAAGGTTGTGGAATGAAGTTGCCTTTTAGTGCACACAGAGCCACTGCGCTCATCCTGCACTGCAAATAGGGTCTTGTTTGTAATACGGGGTTGCAGGATTTGCAACAACACACGGCTTCGACAAAACTTTAGCTACTCTACACAGAGAAAACATCACCGATGTCCTGAGAGGAAATTAAGTATGGATCACAGTAAGTTATGTGATTACCTTGGAAGTGAACCATGTCAGAAGTTCACTGAAGAGTTTAATTGCTATCCGTGCGATTGGATTTTGTTAGTCTCACCACATGATAGAAATTCAAAATCTTAGTCCATGAAAAAAAGCAATTACTTGCTTTACTGCTTAACTGTTAAGAGGTCTCATTATCTAGTTAAAACCATTCACAATATTAATTCAAAGGAAGCTTTAATTTGCTGTATTTACTGTCACCCTGTGTATTTTGTTCCTCCTCTATGAATAAGACAGACTGAGAGACAGATTTGCTATTTTTGACATTTGCGACAATTGCATTACTCAGATCTGTGTTTGAATAGCTAATGTGATGTTATCTGAAGGTTATAAACATAACAACACCTTGAAACAGTAACATAAGAATTGCATTGTATAGAAATCAGATGTTTAGAACGTTTAGCAAAATCAGTCATCTACAAGAAAATAAACACAGAATCAGCTTCTTTTTTTAACACACTTTGTCTGTGACAACCACAGGCTGTTTAGGTTGAGGGGATTTAGGTAAACCATTTAATTATTGTTTCTAATTATGTCCCCAGGACAATGTTAATGCATCACCAGTCACTACTGTCATCATCATTTGTGAGGAACAAGAAAACTCATTACAGTGTCATTTCAAGAGTCTTCTAACTTACTCTATTACAGAAACTGTCGTTAATTTGTCCCACAATCAAACTTTTGTTGTTGATTAATCACAGAACTTGACTTTTTTCAGGTCACAGAACCATGGCACGGTTTCACTTAAAGAATAATTACCGTTTTTTACAATCTGGACCTTATTTCTAGCATAAAATACAATCATTTACTCACCCAGATAACTTTGGTGTCATTACAAGTCATTCTGACGAAATTAGATGAGCTGAGCTGCGTATATCCGTATACCATAGTGCGAGAACACGGGACAGCGCAATGCAGCCTCTAAATAACACATTATCCGCCGCAAAACTTGTTCATTTCACCAATATTTTGACATCATCCAGGTCAGAGGTTAGTAGGTCAAACTACAGACGCCGGATGTTGATAACAGGTAACCCTGGACTCAGAGGGGAATAGCACTAGCCTATCAGAACAAAATATTGGTGAAATCAACGAGTTTCGCGGCGGATCATGTGTTATTTAGCGGCTGCATTGCGCTGCCCTGTGTTCTTGCATTATACGGATATACGCGGCTCTCGGCTGGATCTAATTTCGTCGGAACGACTTGTAATGACACCAAAGTTATCTGGGTGAGTAAATGGTCGTATTTTATGCTAGAAATAAGGTCCAGATTGTAAAAAAGGGTAATTATCCTTTAAAGCCAAGTCTAGGTGACATTAGGGCTGGGTGATATGGCCCCCCAAAAAAACCCTCATAATTTCTGTTTCAAACTGACAGTGGCACAGTACAATGCACAATGCACACCACACAGCCAATTTGCAAACTTTGTAAAAGAGTTGTCCACGTGAAAGAAGGTCAGACGACAAACTTACCTCAACTACAGGGCAGCACTGCCTGGTGTTTGGCTGCACTTTGTATAATAGGAGCTCAAAATTTGAAGATCTAACTAAGCATCGATGAGCTAAGCCAGAGCACAATGGATGTGGCGCTGCACAGCTGTAGCAGCTTGTGTGCATGTGTTATAACACCAGCAAAACCCCCCTCCAAAAAACACATCGTCCTCTCAATTGCAGATTGCCGATCGACACAAGCTTTATTGTAGGTGAGCCCACTCTGAACTACGGGAGCCCAGCGGCAAGTTTTAAAAAAGAACTCGATTTCATTAAAACAAATCGACCTAAACTACAAAAATTAATCGATAGAATTTATTTATTGCCCAGCCCTAGGTGACATGGATGCTTTCAGTGAATATTCATGCAGAAATGCTAAAAGGTTTGCTTAAGAAGGCCTATAGTTATAATGCTGTGTAACTGGGAGAGTCCTGCAGGTCTCGTGGGTCTTGACATAGATATATTTTTTGCCCCCCCCAATTAGGCTACTTCACTAACATACAGGTGTTTACCGCAGGCATAAGGGATGAAATTAAATGAATCACAGTAATGATGCAAATAGTGCTGTGTAATCTCTTTGCATTGTCTGTAAACTGCCCACACTAGCAAGTTAGAGCATCACTCTCGCTTAGATTATTACTGTAAACACAAACCCAGACTGGCCCTACATAAACTGCAGGTTTTAATATTGCTACTGCTACCAAGAAGAGGATGTGTTACTCTTACTTGTTTCATTTAACACCTCTGTAGAGCTTTTTTTTACTACTTTTGACTGAGCCTCATTCAAAATTGATGCAGTTTTACCGGATATTTCATATCATCCACTTAAAGGGATAGTTCAACATTTTGGCAAATTGGCCCATTGCCATAATTGCTATAGTCATAGCAGTAGGTTCGTTACCTTTAATTGTAGGTGTACGCTATTTTTAGTACAGCGGAGCGCAGCAGCAGGCTGCTCAGAGCTACGCTATGGAGGCTAAGGGAATTTCTTGGTTTCCCTCATCAAACTCATCAAATACAAAATCCCAAAACTCCACAGCGCTTTTGTAGACAAGTTGTGAGCTGCACAACCACCACGCTATGAGATAATGACGGAACGATACGAAACGGAGCCGTTTTCGAGGTAAATTCATACAAAACCGCTGATGCGCGTTGCGTTCAGGGACAGTTTTTCAGCAAGCAGTCTCCGTATTTACCCTGTATTTACCTCGAAAACGGCTCCGTTTCGTATCGTTCCGTCATTATCTCATAGCGTGGTGGTTGTGCAGGTCACAACTTGTCTACAAAAGCGCTGTGGAGTTTTGGGATGTTGAATTTGATGAGTTTAATGAGGGAAACCAAGAAATTCCATTAGCCTCCATAGCGTAGCTCTGAGCAGCCTGCTGCTGCGCTCCGCCGTACTGAAAATAGCTTACACCTACAATTAAAGGTAATGAACCTACTGCTATGACTATAGCGATTATGGCAATGGGCCAATTTGCCAAAATGTTGAACTATCCCTTTAAGTCAGCTTTCAGCTTTCTACAGTACCTACTCTTTCTCTGCCACTGACTCGCATGAAAAAATGCAGCTTCAAAATACATTCTAGTCAAATACATGCACTCACATACAAGTGGATTAGATTGTGATAAGAACACCATATTGTTAAAACCTGAATGTTTTAAACATCTTGGATTGCATTTCATTTCTAATCGGTACCTGAAACAACACACACCCTATCATTGCAACCTCTAGTTTTGTTTCAACACAGGGCAGATTTGAGTCTGAATGTCTGCTTTCTGTCCTCTACCCATTGCCTCTATGTCCACCACAAAGGACTTAAATCATGTACACTGCAACATTCAATCAATTATACTGTTTTTGTAAACTTTCCAGATGAGGAATTCACTCAAATTCATACAGTAGATTCATAGGAAAAATACAACCTCATGAAACCGAATGTTCTTAACCTGCAAACGGGCACTGTAGTTCGCACTGCAGGTTGTTCAGCAGCACTAAGGCTATGAGCAAGGGAAACATTTAGGCATCTAAACCCCTCAGCTGGGGGTACTTAGCTACTTAGGTTACCGTAGTAATTTGGGGAAGAGGCTGCCATTTGTCATTGTTGAGCTGGCAGCGCAGAAGCTATCGTACATGGAAAACAGCCCCTGGTGAAAATGACTTTCCATTACTTGTGACCTCATCTGTAAACGAGGTTCCCTGCTGATAGGACAATTTGCTGCCTTACATATGTATCCACTGTACCATTATTCCTTTGTCGCAAGACAATGGGGGCATATAGAGTAACCTCACAATGTAGAAATACCTTCCTAAAAATAGGATAATGTATTCGTCTTTTTCCTAGATGTTTGGATGATGGATGATATTCACGGGGAGCCGTGTGCTTCCACGGTCTCCGTCTCAGGATCCTCTCATAAAACACTACAAACACTAGTGTTCTTGTCATATTTGTCTTGTTTTTTTTTCCCTGTATTTTTGTTTTCCTCTCTGGGTAATGGTAAGGCATATCTGTGTAGTCAGCATCATAGAAGATGTATTGATGATATCATTAGAATGCAGTGAATGGGAGCGCATGTTTAAATTGATCGCTGCTGGGATGCTTCTGAAAGAGACTTGTTTCATTGCGTAACTCACAAATCAATAGTCTCAGAATAACAAATTATCTCTTATCAAGTTATGTGCTCAAAGCTATCTGTCATAGTGTGTTGCGTGTGTGCGTGCGTGAGCATATATGTGTGTGTGCGGGTGTGTGTGAGCGGTGGCTTGTTCATTTAGCAGAGCACTGAAGCAGAATTTAGTGTCATAACAAAGCAAAAGTATCAATGCAGAAGCACTCTTGATCTCTGTTCTCTGTATTTCGAATATCGAAGATGACAGCACAGAAATAGGCATCTCGGGAGAGTGAGCGAGGGAGGAAGGGATAAAGAAACACAAGGCAGAGGAGAAGCGGGTCCACATTTCTCATCTGTTTTTTAGAAGATAACATTTGGGTTTTTTGAGTCTGAGTTCACCGCTAAATCGTTAGGTCAGTTTCATGCACAGAGATGTCTGGCTAAGTGGGCCAGACTGTTAGACATCACATCCCGGGAAGAAAAACACAAGACAGTTGCAAGCTTATGAGTCACACTGCATATAGGCTGTGTGGTAAAGTGCGCTGTTCTTTAACTAGTGGCTCATCTCAGAGGAATCCATGTCTTGAATGTGAAATAACATATACTTCCTCTGTAATCTTTGCATTTAACATGGTCATAAACTGGACAAGAACATTCAATGTGTTGATATGACGGCTTCAAATCATGAATAATTGCATGACATTTTTCATAAACATACAGTACTGGATGTATTTCAGGAGGATTCACCAACACAACACTACATTCAACACACAATGAAATGTGATAGTGATAGATAAACACACAACTGGCCCCACATCAGTGTTTTGAACATATCCGATAGAAAGCCTTATTGGCTGAAAAATAAGAATCTGTATTCAGGCTGATGACTGTTAAAGGTATGAAAAGGTTCCTGGGAATCAATGAAACATGCATAGTTGATTCACTTGTTTTGCTTGAATAACTGAGCTAATAGAAAAACTTTTATCAAAGCCCCCTCTCACTTCCAAATGCAGCTTTGCTCATCGGCAAGCAGAGCCATGTCCCAAGTTTATTGGAAAGTCTGTTACTCAAACTAATATAGTTTATATGCAGCGCTCATACAGTCGAACATGCATCTTTCTTTCTATGGCACCTTACAATCAATTTAGGGATCGACTTTGTAACAATGTGAAGCGGTTTTACAGGATTAATTCCCCAGTAAATAAACGTGCAAATCCAGAAAATATATAAAATCACATCATGATGGTATGCCTACAGCATTAAGACTTGGAAACCAGTTAGACAATTACATCAACAGCATGAATTGGACCTTTTTTTCCTTCTCAGATCTCACACTGTCTTTGAATATTTTATATGCAGTAGAGCCAGTATCCCTTTCTCCTCTTCAATTGTTTCACAGCGTGGAGACCATAAAACCTGATTACCATTTATGATGTTTTCATCTTGTTTTTCAATGTAAAACTCCCATTTATAGAGAAATATTCAAGAAATTTCCACTGTTGTAACAATAACTATCGAGACATAAACCCTGGTCTTTTGTGTCCAAGCTTGAATAGCACTGAAACCAAAAATATTTCTGGGAATGATTTTGTAATGTTGCATGAAGGCCTTTATGCAAGGCTTTTACTATAAAGCTCCTCATTTCAAATTCTGAGGCTGAAATACAAACAGAAGAATTTTTTTAAGGCTTTAGACATCAAGGACATGTTTTCACTACATAATGCAACTTCCTTCCAAACAAGTACAATCAAATATTGATAGTTACCGGGGCTGGGTGATACAGTATAAGAAAAAAAAATCATATTGATCTTTATCGATAATAACCGATAATTTGGGGGCAGGAGCTTGGTGACGGAGCAATTACAATAATACAGAGACACAGGTATTGCCGATACCATTACAGTGCATCCCTAAATATCATTATCGAATTATGGCCCAGCCCTATTATATACCATAACATGTCTTGACAATGTGCTTTTTGAATTGATTTAAATGCAATTTCTATGTTGGTATCTTTGGTATTTGCTTCATATGGTAGGGCAGGCTATTTGCCTAATATGCTCAGATGTGTTGAGATAATAGATCCGATTTTCCTTTTGAATATACCCTGTAGCTATTTGCACACTTAAGTAAAACATCAAAAGCTCACAAGTTTTGTACATGAATGCTACCTTCCTTTACCCTCCTTTGACTATGTTCAGACTGTAGGCTACCAGGTCTGTGATTTGACAGCCGGTTGGGTTTTTGTGTTCAGGAGTCATTAATCTGTCTCAGTGGGAGGCTCTGGTATGATGCATGCAGCTGTATTTAACTGATCCGCCTTTTCTTTATAAGGGAAAAGAGATGAGTTGTGTTGTAGTGTTGTATCCAGTAGCTCCTCTCCTCTGTCAAATCAGGCTACATCGGAGATGGAGCCTGATGCTGTAAACGCAGCTGTGTTTCATGATTGAGTCACACCTTGCTGACCACAAATTGAATTTCAGCCTGTCTGTGAGTGTGATGGAAATTTAATTTGCAATAATCTGTTTGTATTTCTATATTATTTATTTATTAATTATTTTTTGGCTTCCCAGATTTAATACAATCCTGATTTGATTCCAGTGCAGATATAACACAAATTAGATTTGGTCTAGGATATCTACATTTTCTGTTCTTTAAATCAAACAAACATTAATTTTGATGTAAGCAATTGCAAAACAGTTTTCTCAGAGTTGTAATACCTACACAGCATACAAGCTGTATACCTTGTGTTTGGGTATGATTAGCCTGATTAGACTTAATTAAGTAATTGCATACCAGTATTATCGTGGGTTTTACATTTATACCTGCTCGACAAACGTCCTTGATCAAGTCTGTATTTACATAACTTTAGAAAGGTTTACAGTAAATGTGCCCGTTAGCTTCTTTTAGTTTTCCCGTTTCCTTTGAACCTGAATCTTCCCTCTGTTAGGTGTTACCACAGATCTGTTCATTCTAGTTTCCACAGAGGAAAATACAAAATGGCACATTTTTCTCCTCCTTCCATTTCTCTTGAATTCACACCCAGCTGAGCATAAATTAAAGGTTGAATATAGAGAATGAGCAGAATACCACCGTCCATTGATCAGAGATAAGACTTGCAACAACAGAAAAATAATTCCAGCAGTCGGTTGCAAGACCGTTGCTAAGTATAACACATCGTTGCTCCGATCAGAGGAGCAGAGGAGAAGAACTATACAGGATATTTACCTTATGTTTCATTTGTACCTTCATTAAACAGCTTCAGACTAATAGTGATGTTAGATAAATGACTTGTAACTTGTTACAGGGAGAGTGGAGGCTCCTTCCACATCGTGGCTGAAAACCAAACCTGCGATCAGAGCCTCCGACCCGGGCGGTGTCACGGCTCTCGTCCCGGGGGCACCATGCCCCGTAAACCGCATTCTTTTGTTTATGACAGATAAGACTACACAAATACACACATCGTAACATATTTATGATAATCCATCGATCCACTGATTGATTATAAAAAAGCTTCTTTAAAAACAAATGCACAAGACTGAGATGAGGCTTAGCAAAACAGAGAAGTGAGCCCCATGCCGGCTATGAGGTCATTGTCGAACCTGTCAAAATTTCTGAAATTAATTAATTCAGACTAAATATAATTTTTTATGGGAAAGCAATACGTATTCTGCACCCCTGTAAACGCCCCGTGGATGTATTGTTTTTTTTTATAGCTTTTAATAAGCGTTCTCCATATTCAACCTTTATGGTATTGAAATGAATCACATTAGTATTTGCTTATAAAAGAACATCAGTGCTTTATAAAATATTCATTCACATACAGAGTACTCCAATGTAATCATTTATTACCAAGTTTGTTTCCTTCAATCATAAAGGAATGAGCAGGTTCGTTTTATCCCTGTGGTCTGTTTCACTTCTTGCGATCCTCACTGGAGTGAGATTCAATACAAATTGACTGAGCAGTGCTCTCCACCTCTTTCTCACGCTCCCTTCACAATCCCAGTCATCCTCCAGGATATATGCGGCCAGACCTGGAGCCCTAACCTCTCTGCACTGCTCTGACAAGGACTGTGCTGTCTTTAAAGGCTGATGAGTGAGTGTGTGTGTGTGTGTGTATGTGTGTGTGTGTGTGTGTGTGTGTGTGTGTGTGTGTGTGTGTGTGTGTGTGTGTGTGTGTGTGTGTGTGTGTGTGTGTGTGTGTGGGTTCGCACAACAGATAGATGTAGAGAGAGAGTGAGAGACTGACCGAGTGGTGAAGGGAAGTGGGGATTCTGTGTGTAATATTTGGTGTGTAATATTCATTAGCAGTGGGCAAGTGGAGGAGACGGTGTGTGTTGCTCTGCAGCCAAAAGATAGCAAAGACACTCATTTTTCTTCTCTGCGAACAGCAGAGAACGGACACAATAGCCCAACCTTTTGTGCAATACTATTTTACACTAATCTAAGTCCAACTGATATGATGTGCATATCATTTTCTCAACCTAATCTGAAAAACATTTTGATATAAACCAATTTCTAAATAAAAATTGGTTCTCCTCTCTGGTGTAACTGTTCTGTGGTGGTACTGTAGGTCAGTGTTAGTCTTCAGGTTTCCACCCAAAAAAAATGCAAATTAATTCTACTGCTAATGCTATTTATCAGCTGGGTGGAGGGGGCAAACTGTCCAGTGAGGATTTAATGTACAGTAAAGGAGGGAAACATATGATGGAAATTTGCCATTTGCCATTTGTGTGTGTTTAATCTAATGTATTAATTTGTAGACAGGCAATTAGTTTAGTTTCCTCATGGCACCACACAGATCTGATGTTGAATAATAATTGTAACATGTATAATAATTATAATTATTAACGTGCAACACATTGATAAGAATATGGGGAGCTCATTATTTTCTATTTTCAAAAGGGACATTCATACTGTGTTCAATATAATTGAGGTTGTTAGGTTGAATTACATGTGCACTTGCATGTACACCCCTACGCATATACGTACAGACTGCTGTGCATTGTCTTTTGTTTAGCAAAAGCTGAAGCCGTGATACATGGCACATTGTTAAAGCATTTAATGTCTCTCCACATCCCTTTGATTGACACAATTATCCATTCAGCAGGAGGAACACAGATCAGCTTTAAACAGTCATACTTCTAAACCTAATAGACCTGACTACCAGAGACTATGAAATATCACATATTTCATGCAGAGTCCTACATTTTCTTCATGACGATGCGGCTGCTAGAGGTAAATGTGGCTTTTCATCTGATTTACCTTAACAGAAAATATCTGACAACTTAAATGACTGATATATTGACCTCTGTCTGTCACTTACATGTGATGTAAAAGCACTTCAGAGAGCATACATATAAAAAAAAAATACACAAGAGACAGAGAATAAAAAGAGAGAGACTTTTTTCCGTGCTTGAAAATATCTTCGCTTTTTATTTACTGTGTGAATTTAACAAGTAGTTGGCCTTTAGGCTGTAGTCTTATTTTTTTATTCTTGCAAGTATGTCTTGAACGGGACATGGCAGCTTGTCAGAGAGATGACGTCCAGCTCCAGTTGAAGGATCGGTGCTCTATGTGGCTTCTGTAAATTGTCTCACACTTAATTTACCAGGACACTACAACAGTCTGATTGCTCTGACATTTTCCCTTCAGTGCTGACGAGCCTCAGTGGAGACAACTAAGACCCATACAGGCACGAGTCGCAGTGTTGGCTTTAGGGATGGGAAATCGGCCCTATATTCAGATCATTCGATCGTGGACACTAGCCATGTTTCCATCCAAAGTGATTCGAATTACTGGGAAATGCGCATTAAAAGAAATTCGAATCATGTGTGTTTCCACCTCTGTCGATCGCCGATAGGCGATCCAATCGCGGGGGGGGGGGGGGGGGGGGGGGCAATTACGTCATCTTAAAAAAAAAAAACTTGCTATATTCCGTTCATTCATCTCCGCATAGCGCTCACTCTCCGTTATTGTCGTCCACACACACAGACAAGCGCACATGCATGACGCGTGGGTCGGGATTTTTTTCCTACCCGCGAGTCCCGAAGTATTTTGACCCGCCCCGCACCACCGCATCTATTTTCACAACCATCCCCGCTGCTATTAAACGTCAGACAGCGGCTTTTTATTTTGAAAGGGCAGACAGAGGCGCTGTGTTGCCGGTAGCTTGTCAGTGTGGAGCTCGTGAGGAGTGGGAGAGTCACTGTGCAGCGAGTGCAGCAGCAGCAGCCGCGGCCGCCGCCTCTCCCTCTCCCCGGTCTGCTCTCTGCTCTCAGTGAAACCAACCCCGCTCTGCTGATGCGCCCAGCCGCCGTCTCACCCGGTTCTCTCACACCTCCGCCGGCTTTCACGTCAACATCTGCGCGCCCCTGATAACACACCCTGGACTTCATCATCAGTTTTTTTAATGACCCGCCCCACCCCGCACAGCCTGCGTCCGCGGCATGCACCTCCGAAAAAAAGTGAGAAGGAAAAAAAAAAGATGCAACAGGGTGTGTAATTAAGAGTTTAATATTCACTCCTCTGTTGCACAGATCCAAGGGCTCTGTATGCAGACATGTTGCTCCACGAAATATTTTTCAAGTAGCGCAGGTTCTAGAGATTATTTCTTTAACATCTTATGGCAGTAAATTAAAGCAGAAGTGAGTGATATATTTGTGTTAATATAAGTCTTAAATAGTTATATCTTCCGACAGCAATCACTAATGGCGCATTTCCACTAGCACGGCTCGGCTCGATACGGCACGGCACGGCTCGGCTCGGTTTGGTTGTGTTTCCATTACAACTGAGTATCACTAGTACCGCCGTGACGTCATTTACACGGCGCCGAGCAACGCTCTAAACTCTGTAAATATATAACTTTAGCAACATTTGAAACATTTTCAGGCGAGAAAGTAGTCGTTTAGATCCCGAACGTGTTGAAAATCTGACAAAATACCAGCTGTTTACAATTTTGTTTCAACGAAGTCGGCGTTACTAAAGCTAGCCGTAGTGAGCAACGCACTTCCGGTTATTTTCACAAAATAAAATACCCGTTGCCTTTTATCATAAGGAAAGCCATTACGATAGAATTGGTGCTTTTACTTTGTAAACAGGAAGTGAACCTACCCTCGCTGTAGCTAGCTTTAAACCGCCGTTTTGACTGCTCTCGTCCCGTTAACGGCATTTAACCGTTCAATATGCCTTACCGGAGAGTCTTGCCAGCTCTGAGATCGGCCTGGTAAATGTTTTACAATGGTAAAACATTTATTTATTGATGTAAATGTGGTGTTTTCTGTGCGTACAGACCCCAAGGCAGTGCTGCTCTTCTGTCTAACCACAAACAAACTTCTGCTACAGCCACAATTGTTAGATTTCATCAATGAGACCAACATTTAATGAGTTTAACCAGCCGGTGGTAAACCTCTAAAAGCCATCGGGGAAGTTAATTAGCGGTCTGTTCTCCTCGGGGTGACGGTGGTAGGCTGGCCGGCGGAGCACGTCAGGAGCCGGGCTGCTGCCTCTGTGATGAACCGGTCGCTGCTCGGACCTGGAGCTTCACTTCTCCGAAAAACATCGGGGCAAACTTCTAAACAGCCATCGTTTGGATAAACTAACCGCACATGGGGATCTAAACAGTTACTTTCTCGCATGAAAAAATATTAAAACTTAATAAAGTCACGTAATAACAGAGCCAGTCTAAATAGTAGAAATTCTCTGGTAATAACAGGCTTCAGGCTTCAGCAGGAACATTTCTGTTCTCGGTCGTCGCGCGGTTATGACGCTTCCAGTGACGACACTCATCGGCCAATCAGTGGAAGGCAGTCGGCTGACGTCACGTTTTAGTAACGCTTCGGCTCGCTTGGAACCAGGGCTGAGGTGATACCAAAAGTGTACCTGGTTGCTGCGTGCTAGTGGAAACACGCAAATAGCGCGCCGAGCCGAGCCGTACCGAGCCGGGGTCATCCCTATGTTCCCACAGCCCTATGTTCCCTCAGCCCTATGTTCCCTCATTTCTAACTTTTGTCGTCACTGAAAATTAGGCCCTATGTTCCCTCAGCCCTATGTTCCCTCATTTCTAACTTTTGTTGTCACTGAAAATTAGGCCCTATTCCCACAGCCCTTTGGTCCCACCATTGGTTGGGTTTAGGCAATGAAGAAAGGAGTTGGTTAAGTTTAGTAAAAAGACCAGGTAGAGGCTAGACAGGCCAGATAGACAGAGTCCAGATAGGTAGAGAGAGTCCAGAGGGAACATAGGGCTGAGGGAACATAGGGATGAGGGAACATAGGGCTGAGGGAACATAGGCACGCTCCCACCGAGCCGAGCCGTGCTAGTGGAAATGCGCCATTACATAGAGTGTTTGGTCTGAATCACGGGTCTGTCAGTCACTCTGCTCTGCTCTGAGCCGAGGAGAAAACATTTATCGTATCCTACAGTTTTTATCCAATGAGGAGAGAGAACGGCATGCAGGGCTGTGTGTGCAGCCAAGGGACGCCGTGAATGTGGCGACGTAGGGACGAGGACTGTTATGGTGCGTTCAAGGAAACTCGTTTTTTTCCGACCTGTGAAGTCGTACCAGTTCGATCTGGTACATAGACTGTACAAAAAGACGTACTGGTACGATTTCACGGGTCGGAAGTTACGAGTGGCCGTTATAGTGACTTTCACAGGTAAAACAGGTCGTAAAAACACGAGTGGGTTGCCTGGAACGCTACAAAGTCGTAAGTTGTGACTTGAAGCTGTAATTTATGATTTCAAAAGCCTGCCTGGAACGCAGCATTAGCGAAAACGACCGGATCACTCACTTCTGCTTTAATTAAAGATCGCCTTAAAGATCACCATTTGAAAAAAAAATCATGATCGTCCCTTCGATCGCCGATAGACGATCCGATCGAAAATCACTCCATCCCTAGTTGGCTTGGGTATTGTTGTTGCAGGTTCTAATAATGCTGTGTTTAACAATCACAGAGGAATATATAGCCTACTGTCTGAGAGAGAAATGTATTACTCAACTCAGGATGAGAGACATTCATTTGTTATTGTCTACAGGTAATGATGATGTTATTTCATGTGATATGATCAATAAATCAAGTCTCGATTTTAAACTAGTAAATGATGTAGGTTATTGCTTCCTGGATTAAAATGAATCTGCCATTACGTCTGAGCCTGTGTGCCTTCTGTTATTGATCTTTCACTCCATGGCTTTTACTTTGTAACCTGCCATGCTAGGATATTGATTTATAGTCTTCTAATTTGTTTTTATTTATTTGACATGCGGGCTCAACAGATAGCCTGTGGATCTGCACTATCAATTCTCCCACTCGTTTACTTGTGCAGTGATTCTCTTGCAGACTTTCTCTCCGGCTTGCCTGTCATCTTGTCTGTGTGTCTCTGGCCGTCTCTGCCTCCTGTCTGTCTCTGTGGCATCGATTACTGTCATGATTAACAGTCTAACATGAAGACCCAGTGATTCAGAGGGGTTGATGGTGACTGAAGCCTGTGGTCTGCTGTATGCATAGACTGTAAAAAGAATGGACGTAGCGTCCGTGACGTCACCCATTGGTTTTGGGGAGTCGTTTTTGTGACTCAAATATGGCGGCCTGAACAGCGCCATGTTGGATTGGCCGGCCGAGAACCCGCCCACTGGCCTCGAAGCAGCTGTCCACGGAGCTGCTCGGACCTGTCACCTAACGTTTTCGCGCCCTAATTGGCCAGGGTTTTAACCTAATAACAGTAAAACGGTAGAGTTAAAAAAAAAATTCACCCCCCTCAGAGTGTGTGCGGGGGTAGAAACTATCGATTGAGACGAAAAAACGTTCTGACACCAGGCTTTTAACATGTTTACTGAGGATGTAAAATCGGCGATTTTAACATGGGGGTCTATGGGGAATGCTCCCTTCTGACACCAGCCCCCAGAGGAAGCCGGGGGGATTGCAGTTTTTTGAACGCGGAAGTGAGCTTCACTTCTCAGACCCACAACTGCCCCCTTGGCTGTATGTCTACCTGTGGTTTCTGTGGGGTTTTTCCTCATGTATCTTGTTTATTGCGTCTGTCTGTGGCAGCACATGCACACACACTTAGCATCTTTATCCTCGCAGCAACACTTTGCATACTGACTTGAACAAACTTTGCATGTAGTTATGTTCCAGAGACCTTTTCCACACACATTTGATTTGATTACATGCCAGAACAAGTACGATGTGTGGGAATACATTAGATGGATGAAGCAATTTAATCATGTTGATTACACAACATTCAAGTATTTGCCTATTTTTCTATATTAGCATTTAAAATCCTAAAAGCACAATATTCACAACCCCACAGTTTATTGTCTTTGTTGAACAGTCACTTACTGTCCACAAACAGTTCCCTCTCTGCAGAAAATGTTACAAACATAGTGGTTTGGCTGTCTAATCACGCTCATCCTTTCCAAATTTACAGTTGAATCTGTGCTGTGACTGACTGATTTGTTTTATCTTCACTTTCCCTAAGCTGCATAAACTCTAGATTTTGTTTATCCTGTCACTGCAGCATGCTGCTCTGATGAACTAATTAAGCACATGAGCAGGGTGGTGATCAATCACTGTCACCTCCTGAGCTGAGTCTCACCAATCCTGATCGATTTAGTCATTAGAAAATGGTCTACACAATCACCCCAGTCATTAAATATATGACCTTTTCTCTGTGATGTAGCACATATTTGCCATGCCCCTAAAATATTACATAAATATATCATACACTCAAAAAAGTTTGACCATTGTCTACTTAAAAAAATTAAGGCAACAAAGTGACAATTAATATAATTGAATAGAATTTAATTACTTCAACTTTGATTAAAAACTATTGATTTAATTAAGTAAATTTAAACAAAACTATTGAATAGATATTTACTAGGTATCTGAAGAAAATTAAGTTAGATTTACCAAATATCTGTGATAAAGTGATTTAGATTTACTAATTAATTAGGTGGAATTGATTTAGATTTACTAAATATGTGGATGATAATGCTTTATATTCACTAATTTTATGTGTGAAATTGAGTTTATCTTTCTAAATATTTGGTTAAGAATGATTTGGATTCAATAAATGAAATAAGTTATATCAACTTATAATTGGTACCACATGACTTAAAATCTATTTAATGTTATTAATTGTCACTTTGTTGCCACAATTTATTTATGTTGAATCTACTCAATACCATGTCTTCTTGTTTCAAGAATTTACTGAAAGTCAGTTAACAAATTACCATGTAGGAAAACAGCAGGTGAACATTTATTTATGCAGCTTTGTTTACATACACATTTTAACATTTTTCAAAAAGATTTCTTTTAGGTAAAATGCAAAAATACAAAGACATAGAGAGGAAGGCAGTATAAAAAAACAGACATAATGTATACAATAAGGATATGTATGCTGACAATCTGTTTATTATGTATTGTGATCAAAGCTAATTCTCAAGTGGTCTCATGTTCACAAGGAAAGATCAGAGAGATCTATAAATGTAAATATAAAGTGCAGAATGACCTTTGACCTCTGCCCATAACTTGTTGCTGTTGCATGCACAGAAGGACTTTTGGGTGTGATTCACGGTAAGTTTTTTAAAATTGCAAAAGCCTTTAAAATGTTTAAATAAAAGCTGAAATTATAAAAAAGGCAAATATGTTTTTTAACAATTAAAAGAAATCAAAACATCCCTTTGCTGACTGGCTCAAGTCTGGGATAAAGGTCATGTACTTTTGCTTGGTTCTTCATTAACTAAAGTGGCACCCAAATCATTATGTCCAAACCAAATTCCTCCATTAAAACATGCAACATCCCATGCAACACAGCAGCAAGTTATGCCAATATTGAGTCCTTAAAATTATAACCCTCCCCTCAAATGACTATGACAAATTAGAACTACAGCACTGAAACTCAGGCAAAGCATTGAAGTAAACCATTTGACAGTGACTTAACAATTACATACAGACCATCCACAATCTTTGAAACATCAACAACTACATCAGATAAAACAGACGTATATGTATATTTCCAAATTTTCTGGAGCTATGAGGCCTGCAAGCAGAGTCATAAAATATTTCTGGAGAACAACAACCACTTGTGTGTCTGCCTATGTGAAAGTGGACTGTGTTTCTGAAAGGCTTCAGAAGTGTACCTTAGCTCCTTGGGATAGGCAAGATTCACTATGCGTCAAGCCAATGAGCATGGCACAAGCCTTTGGAAAGTTACCCAGAGCTGTTAGGACCTTTGTTCCGATGTCCTCAGGTCTTCTGACAGATTAGTTTGGATGCTGTTGATTTTCATCGCTTGCCACACTGTCTTCATCCTACGTATAATAACAAGAACATTTTGTATTTTAGACTGTACAGCAGAGAGACAGAGACAGACTTCTTTACATATTAAAATGTATTTTCAACTTACATCATACTCTTTAAGGAGCTGAATCCCCAGGGTACAACATCGGACAATAACAATGTCTCTGGTTATGTTGATGGTAGGAGCCTGAAATAACATACAAATGTCTGAAATTAAAAAGTTATGCATACAGTCACAGGCTAACATGTCCTCCTGTAGATTTAATATAAATATAAATTAAAAAAAACATATGGTCAAAGTTACAATACCTTCAGTAGGATAGTCTGCCACCTCAGTCCCATGGTCCCGCCCTTTGAATGGTGGAGGTTCAGAAGAGAGTATTCATCCAGCTTGGACATGTGATTCTGTGAAACTCATCCTGAATATGAACGACAAATGATGTAGCCTGTAAACCATATTTGATCTTGAAAATACCCCAAAACATGATATATGAGATGACGATAACTTATTTTATATAAAATAGTTGACAAATCACAATTGCAATACATAGCCTACAGTGGTCTTGAATTGCTGATTATGCGTGCATCTAAGAAATGCATAGCTTTAAGTCATTTGGATAAATTGATATTTTAAGCACAAACTCAGAGGGGGTGATACATGAAAATAAACTAAACGAGTAATACAAGTTTACACTTACTTTTCTATGTACAGTAAGGTCCATAATTATTTGGATGGCAATCATAACATATGTTTTCTGTTCCTCAGGCCCTGGAGGGGGATAAAAAACAACAACATGTTTGTTTTTATGTCTGCTTGTGATAGACTGCCACACGGTCATCACCTATTCACATGATAACAGGATAATAATATAATTTTGTGACCAGAATTTTTCGTGCCAATAAAAAAATTTATAAAATACATTTAAAAGGCGAGTCTTGGCTTGGCCATAGTAGGAAAAAACATTTTGCGACCAGGTAATTTGGTGCGGATGTAACACACAAGCCTCTATCAAAAAATACCAGAGCATGACGCCCTGTAAACATAATGCCAGACAAAGTGATTAAATAGAAAGAAAGACTGAAAAAATGCTGCAGTGTTTACACGTGTTGCAGCTACCGATACCCCACCCCCCCTCCCCAGTACAGTAGTACAACCGACACAGGGTGCAATAAATAAACTCTTATTTACTCACTCCTCAAAAAAACGTGCCTTCTCGCTCGACCGTTAGCGTCTTTAGAGGGTAAAAGCGGGGGAGGGGTGAAGCTCCGATTTTGAATCGCGATATTAAACTTAATACAATGCTGTTAAACTTGTTAGATAACTTGTGGTAACGCAAAACAGTGTTCAACTGCTGGAGCAACGTAGTAATAAAGTGTCTTTATTGAAGCTTCTTACCTTGAGCAGATGACAGACAAGACGGTGTTGGCTGTGGCCGACATGTTGGTGTGGTGCCTCAGGCGGAAGTGTAGCTACGGCGATTAACACCAAAGAGTTCCCATTGAGTAGAATTTATTAATTTTTCGACTTTGTTGACTTTACTGATAAAATATAATTAAATCTTACTCAGTGATTTTGAGCTGATATTATTCAAACAAAAATGAGTAAAATGCAATTGATAAATAGTTCAAATTTGATTAAATCAACATAATAATATACCAAACTGCACAAAGTCATTTTTTTCATGTATAGGTTACTAGTTTTTATTTTGTAAATATTAATTTAGCCCAGTCACACTTTTTAGAGTGTAATGTCTCCTGGTGATAGCATATATGTCTTATTTAATTTTATTATTATTATTATTTTTTATAAATCCTTTGAATATACTGAACTTCAGACTGTAAATCAAAGTTCACCTGGGCTTTAAGCAACAGCGCTAGTCCTCTTGTAAGTGTAGTTAACTCTGAATTCATTTCCTGCTCTACAGAGATAACAAATGTCTCATTTTCAGCTGCCCTCGCTGCCATGAATGAGCTCATTGCACTAACAGTGTCACTAACGGTGTTAGCTTCATTATTTTTACTGACACAGAGGAGTGATTTCTAAATTAAATCCTGGCATTTGAAACACATCTACAGATGTTACTGGTTCAAATTTGCGGACTTCACGCGTGGTCCACGCGAGACGGCACAAGACTCATGCATTTTTTTTCTTTGGCGAGACAAGAGGTTTTAATGAAAAGCCTCAATGTGCCAAAACAACCGCCAGGTGGCATCTGTGAGAACGGAGGACGACAGGCGGATGACTCAGTGATCTGTGCAGTAATCCACAGCTTAAACTCTAGGCTATTAAACTAGAACTAACTACTGTATACACTGCCTAAATCACAGAAACTATTGTAATATGATAAAGCCTGTCTTGCTTTATGACTTGATGATTATGTATCACATATCGCCGCGATTAGGAGTGGCGCTGTTCATGATACAGAATACAAGAGGATGAAAGGAGAACTAGCTGCAGACAGTAAATAATATAGTAGCCTAGTTTTTCAATGACAAAATGTAACGACGGCAGCTACAGTAGACTATAGCCCACGTCTCACTCTCTTTTTTCGGTCATCTGTCTCGTCATCTCCAAAATGTGTTTTTAAAATGAGCCAACTACAGTACTGTGCAGTAGTGCCGCAGATTTCTCACTCCGCACCTTGTTTGAGAGTGCAGCTGGATGATTTCTTGTGAATGAACGGGTCTGTGTCACTTTGGGGCTGGGCGATAAAACATAGGATAAATAACTTTCCCTCGATAGAAGACGCGGCCGATACAAAGTCGTTTAATTCATCCATTTTTTGACAGACAACACAAACAGCCAGTGATAATGAGAGTGGTGACACCGTCAGCCATGCAGCCGGCCTGGACTTTTTATTTTTAATTATGAAGGATCATCTGCGCAAGGCAAAGATGATAGCATCAACAAAACACGGCGTAACACACGCGGCTGTATGGGACAGGCTTTTATTTAATTCAGAACAAACCGCTTAGCAAAAATGGAAAATATAGTCTATAATAATTAATTGATCTGTTGTTTGGCCACTGTTTGAAAATAACCCGAATTATGAGCAAATAATCTGATCCAGAACAGCAGTCATAATCAGACTTCTTCTAAATAAACCTAAACATTAAATAACTGGGTCAGGTCGGACCATGGGGTTATTTTTTCTCTTCTTCTTCACAGGAGAAAATGAGGTGCGCTGCGCTCACGGACGCGTTGATGTTTTGTGATTTATCTGCTGCCTTGACTCTGCCCTTTATACATGTGCGTTCAGATTAACAATAAAACAAGCCATGGTTGAGTTTATTGAGTTTTAGCTGCTCAATCTCATTGTTTCAAAGAAAAGGGATTGATTTTTATAACGAAATGAAACGAAAACAATATTATATTGATACATTGTTGTAAAAAAAATCCAAAAGAAACGAAAATGAACTAAAGAAAATAACTTTCACACACACACATTAAAACAGTGCGATTGGTTGAAAGCTGATAATTAGCCATGTGCTTATAAGCTGATTGGCCGAAACCAAGAACAAAGCCGCGTGAATGGCCAATCGCCATGTGTTAACATTTCCATATTCCGCACATTCTGTGACAAACTGTAAACTGTTTTCTTGTCTGTAACAACATCTATTGCACGTCTGTCCGTCCTGGGTGAGGGATCCCTCCTCTGTTGCTCACCCTGAGGTTTCTCCTGTTTTTCCCTGTTAAAAGGGTTTCCATGGAGTTTTTCCTCAGTCGATGTGAGGGTCTAAGGACAGAGGATGTTGCTACGATGCCATGTAAAGCCCTTTGAGACAAACTGTTTGTAAAAACGGGCTATACAAATAAAATTGCCTTGCCTTGCCTTGCCTTAACGGCCGACATGTAAATCAGCTGTTTCGATGGGCGTTATATGAATAGAGATGTTAATGTGGTACTTTGCACATAGGCTATTTTCTGTAACTGGAAGAAAAACAGCCAGCTGGAAGAATGTGTTGCCTAAATCTTTTACTGTGTGGGAGATCTCCACCAACGTAGCCGGGGAGAAAGTGATCAAAAGTTGTATTGTGTGTTTAATGCAATAATAATATGACCTAACAACAGATGAATTCGTACATAAACAGGTCCTAAATTATGAAATGTCATAGTTTTGAAGTTTAGAGGCAAAACAGGTTTTATTGTCAGTAGTCGCTGGAGGGACGATTGATACAGCTGTTTCAAATGTCCCTCACGCCACCGTGCGTAGTGATTGTGGTCACACTGCGCGATCAATATCTGTATATAAATCACCAAATTAATAGCCTAACTGTTTTGCAATGAACAACAACCGATTTGAATGAACAACATGTATTTTTAATAAACACCACATATTTTTAATGTTCGTGTTTATGACGTGAATCAACAGATATTCAGCAAAGTGAGGGGAAAATGCAGAGGGAAAAATGACAATATGTTCAACTGTGTATCCATAAACATGACTTAGGGCAGGGAAATAAGTAAATTAAATGAAAATGCAGTTGTCCAACAACTCGTACAAAAGAAGAAAGGCGAGTTTAATCGAAATGCGGATCTTGACAATTGCGCACGGGACAAAAATATTTATTTGACCTATTTATATTGTGAGAAATTATGTGACATTTTGGCAATAACAAGTACACTAGTATGTTGTCCGATATGCTTCATAAAAACGAGAGTAATGTCAGTAGTTTCTGTTTAAAACATGCTGTTTCAACCGTCCCTCCTCTGCGCAGATGATCCTTCATAATTAAAAATAAAAAGTCCAGGCCGGCTGCATGGCTGACGGTGTCACCACTCTCATTATCACTGGCTGTTTGTGTTGTCTGTCAAAAAATGGATGAATTAAACCTATAGACTTTGTATCGGCCGCGTCTTCTATCGAGGGAAAGTTATTTATCCTATGTTTTATCGCCCAGCCCCAAAGTGACACAGACCCGTTCATTCACAAGAAATCATCCAGCTGCACTCTCAAACAAGGTGCGGAGTGAGAAATCTGCGGCACTACTGCACAGTACTGTAGTTGGCTCATTTTAAAAACACATTTTGGAGATGACGAGACAGATGACCGAAAAAAGAGAGTGAGACGTGGGCTATAGTCTACTGTAGCTGCCGTCGTTACATTTTGTCATTGAAAAACGAGGCTACTATATTATTTACTGTCTGCAGCTAGTTCTCCTTTCATCCTCTTGTATTCTGTATCATGAACAGCGCCACTCCTAATCGCGGCTATCAGGCTGTCAGCATTGTGCCCAAAACGTCTGAGCAGTATTTAGTACGGTGCTGCCACCTAGAGGAAAACAGTTGTGGTGAAAAGTCACGCGATCACGCGATCCTGCAGTGCAGGAAAAACCCCGCAATTTTGAACCAGTAACATCTGTATGTGAATTCAACTGTTGACTAATTAGAAAATCGAAAAAACTTTTGCTTTGGTTTGTCCCTTTATCCTCATTGCTGTTGGCATGAGTTATGAACATTGTTTTCTAAAATTAAATCCCTATTTATCATAAACATAATTATTCATGGCATAATTTTAAACACGAGGCGTTCACTGTTATTGAAGTCATTCCTTTGGAAGGATGTCACAAAACAAAAAATGGCTTCGCTTTTATCATTTCACTGAATGTCTTCATAAAAATGTGAAGGTCATTGACATTGTTTTATTTGGCCATACTAATTGGGACCTTGATGTCTTTAAGATTGCACTGTTTCACACAGCGCTGCTTTTTCCAGTCATTCTTAAAAGTGTTTTTATAAATTTGTTCATATAAATGTTATTAAATGGGTATTTAAATTTAATTAATTCAAACGTAATCATTCTTTAATGCTATGATGTTGCCAATGCCTTTTCTGTATTGCTGTCGTGTTTCTTTTCTGTCTGATGATGAGTGAAACCAAACGTTCCCTTTTATTTTGTGCCTTGAAACACAAAATAAACAAAGAGAAGTTTTTCTGTTCAAAAACTGCAGTTGGACCATATGATGAAACCGGTTTGATGACACGGTAAATGACTCCTATTTTCTCGAGGAAACCGATGGTCTAAAACCCATTTTTCATTGGTGCAAAGGGGGCAAAGGCAGGTTTTGGTGTGGCAGGTGATGAATGGTTAGTGGGAGGGAATCCATCTGCTGCATCAACACAACGGAAATGGGATCGTCCACTGATTAAAAAATTGCACACTGAGAGACAAGCGTTATTCACACACTAAACCCAAACGCACTGTAGGGTACAATGGATTCCTGTGTGTGTGTGTGTGTGTGTGTGTGTGTGTGTGTGTGTGTGTGTGTGTGTGTGTGTGTGTGTGTGTGTGACAGAGAGAGAGGGAGATAGAGAGAGTGTGGAGGAGAGAAGATGTCTTTCAATCTGTGTCTCTGTTTGTCAATAAGTCTTTTTTATGTCTCTCTCTCTCTCTCTCTCTCTCTCTCTCTCTCTCTCTCTCTCTCTCTCTCTCTCTCTCTCTCTCTCACACACTCACACACACACACACACACACACACACACACACACACACACACACACACACACACACACACACACACACACACACACACACACACACACACACGCACACACAGAGTAGAATTCACAAGTGGCTGTATGCCATCCTGGCTAAATACCAACTATCTATCATCCGAGATTTTTCATACTTCCTCAAATTCAATAAGCCAATATGATTAATGTAGTGACTGCAGTAGCTTTGGTATAGCTTTGGTATAGTGTTATGTTAACGTTTACAAATAGAGACAATAATGCACATTAAACTGTTTGTGGTGTTTTCTCTTCTCGATTAATGTTCATATTTTAAAAAAGATTTTGCAAGATTAGATATTATTTTTCAAGTCTCAATTCCTCTGAATGTTGGAATTAGGGCTGTTACAATATCAGATTTTCACTTCATGATGATTGAATTCATGATAACAATATTATCTTGTGTTATAATGTGTTCACATTTGCCTGCTGAAGGGGGGAGCTTCTCTGTGTTACCTATACAATCTGACTTTCACAGTGATTTTGGGAGCCTGTCGTGAACCAGTATACAGTACAACCTCCAGTAAAGTCAAACAAAACTGCTTGAAATGAAAAAGAACATAATTAGTTACAAATTCTCATGAAATACAAGTCCATATGCACTAATCTTACCACATATCAGTGTGCTGAGTATAATGGTAAAATCTTTAATCTTGAATTCTGATACATTTATTGTAACAAGGCATGAAACAACAGCAGATGGAAGCTGTGATCCATGAGCACGCGTAGGATCGTAATTCCCTCTGGCCTTCTTCTCCTCACCACACTGTGTCAGCTGTAAAACGTCAAAGACCTGAGGAGATTTATTTGCCAAAATATAATTTTCATTCTCGTTGTTGTTGATATTCCCATCCTCAATCCATTATCCCCAACTTCGTTCAGTTTGCTGTTATAATTTGATTATACTCAAACCGAGAATGCAAATGAATGATTGATTATACATATTTGTTTCTGTTGTATTTTTTGTTTTTTTTGCTAGCAACATTTTTTATTGGCTGCTTGGTCAGTGAATAAACAAAGTCTGCATGATGTGATTTACATTCAAAAGCATTCCTCTGCGCTGCTACAAAGCAGTTGGAGGAAGGAAACGGGATCATCCGTAACTTTCTCCTCTCTCAGTGGGACAGCACTCACAACTAATACAAAAAGCCTGTGTGCCTCTGTACTGTATGTGTGTGTGTGCGACTCTGTAGTAGTCCGAATCATTTTCACACATCTAGCCTGATGTTTGTGAGTGAATATTTACTGTAGATTATGGGTTTGTGAATGCTTGTCTCAGCATCTTCACAATTGGAGTATCTAAGGGTTTCTGAATGTTGCATCTGTTGCACAGCTTGCAAAAGTGTTTGTCCACAGAGGAAATTCCACAGGGCTTTTTTTTTTTTTTCTTCAAATCTCCAAAATACTGTTAAGTGTGTAATGAGATAGTTTATGGCACTAATCCTGTGGAAAAGCTTGAAGCAATATTTCATTTAAAGCAGATTGTATGGTAAAAGTTCTCTTGACAGGACTGTCCTTTTGATATTGTATATTCATTTGAACGCTTTAGTAGAATCTCTCTTTATGTCTACTACACAAGACCCTCCAGCCATTGATTATGATTATGAGAGTTGTCTTGTGGACAACAAAGGGACGACCTAGGCTCAGGAGGTAGAGGTGGTCCACTGCTTCGAAGGTCAGTGGTTCGATCTGTGGGTTAATGTGTCCCTGATGCCCCTGATGGCTGTTCCATCAATGTTTGGATGTTGTGTACCTATGTGTGAGCAAACGTGTAGATATAAAAAGTAATGTAAAGAGCTTTGACTGGTCTATAAGACTAGAAAAACACTGCAAGTGCAGCACATTTATGATTACAGCCCCAGAACCTCTTATAGAGGAGGTTGGTTTTAGAAGCCTGTGACTTGAAATTGAATAGCTTTCTAACTTAAAAGTTCATGCATTTATGTTTTTGTTCTAATAATGATTTTGATTACAATGTGAAAGGTGCAAGGTATAATTAATCTCCAACACTCTGATGCATTTTCACCTTTGCAATAAAAATACCATGCAAAACAACATCTTTTGCAACACACTGCACACATCTATATGGAAAACACAGGAATCTGACATTGAGTAATTTGTTTTGTGTAATTTCTAACCCATCGGGGCGGTGCGTGGCGCAGTGGGTAAAGCGGCCTCCCCATGTAGGCTACAGTCCTCACCGCAGGTGGCCCCGGTTCGAATCCCGCATCGGGCAGCCCTTTCCTGCATGTCATTCCCCCTCTCTCTGCCTCCCCCTTTCCTGTCTATCTCTACTGCGTGCTATCAAATTAAGGCAAAAAGCCAAAAAATATACCTATAAATAAATAAATAAAATGCCTAATCCATGGGATCAGCTGGCCAACACACGCACACAACTACCTGACCACACACCCTGCCTACTTTTTTTTTTTTTTTTTTGCATAAGCAGAGTTTTGAAAACAGTTCTTTTTTTTAAGCACCCAACACAGATTATAATCAAAAAACACTTCATTCATTTTAGCACATTATTGTTCAGCCAACTAGACGCTAATAGTGCACAATCAAAGGTGCTTTCATCTTTCGTGATTTTGGCACAATACAGTAGTTCTGCTGAGTGGAGTTGTTCAAGTCTGCAGAAATATGTGCACAAATGAAAATAATGTTGAAAAAAAAAACAGATTAATCAGTCATTCAAACAGTGAATGAATCGGATACAGTAGCTCTCATTATTGTTCCCATGTCATCCAAACCAAACTAGACTGTTGTTTTGGCAAAATGGAAAACATTCATCCAGTGTCATAGTCACATGTCAGCTTGACATAGAAGAAAACAACGTCTTTGTGTGGAAAACAAAGGCATTGTATGTAAGAGCATGTATTTTTGGAGGACTTGTCAGTTTACAACATTACATTGTGATATACCGTACGGTTTTTGGAAAATAATATTCAAAAAATCTAAACAGACAGACAGAAAATGTGTGTTGGCTCCTCTCATGAAAAGGAGAGAAAGATGAGTATCTTTCTCTACATGTTTGAAATAGCAACAGCGTGGCTTTGAGCTGAAAACAACCGGACAGCAAAGCATGCCATTTTATCTCTCAGAGGGTGAGTGAGACGCCCTCAAGAGCAAACAGGACTTGGTTTTGTGTTTGCATTTATGTGTTTGTGTGAGCATGCCTCAGGGGGTGCACTGCAACAGCACACACACAAAAAAACCTTCAGCAGTGCACCAGACGAGGAAAGCAAATGAGCACTTTCTCCTTTTTCCACGTTGATAGAAGAGCCTCGATATGTTCCTGTTCTTTCACAGCAGGGGAAAGTGTACATACTTATGCTTCTTGTGAGAACTCCTGCTTTTATGTGTGCGCTTGTGCGTATATTTGAATGTGTGCTAGTTTCCTTGCAGTGGCCCATTGCTCCTCTATGGTTATAAAGGAAGGCTCTGCAGGCAGACCTTGTTTGCTTCTTGGATATAAGTGTCAACTTACATTGCTAATTCACAATTGCATGTCCGTGCTCTTGCATAAACACGCTGCCGGGCAATAAGGGATAGAGACGACTTCAGGAAAACATAAATGTATGTTCCACCCTGTGATTTGTGCTGATAACGTTGTGTGTGGGAGTAATAAACACTTCTGCCGTGTTAGAGGCGCTACAGCGTGTGCGTCTCTCTCTCTACCGCCAAAACCATTTGCATTTCAAATAATTTCTAGGGAACGCTGAACTCTTGAAAGCAGTTCAAATGTGTAATTGGTGTAATGCTAATTTAATCTCCCTCCTCTCCTGGACAGGTGCAGCGTCAGAGAGAGACTGGCAACAAGAAAACAACGTACTCACAGAAAAGGTACCGCGTGCACAACACAGACACCCTCCTACGTTTCGAGACGCATTAATGAACATCCGTATTTTCCCCTCTGGCTATAGTGTAATGTTCAATTTAATGGTCTAATGTTCCTTAATGACTGCTTTATGTGCATGGGCTTATTGTGCATCTATCAACCTGAAGCACATCTAACCAGACAATTAGCCCTCATCTTAGCCTAATTTCCATGTATGTATTCATCACCATAACTGGCTTTCTAATAGGAACACAAATGGATTGTCACTTCTCTCATCACATGGTTCACACTGTACATACACACAAATACACATACACATGAACAGACACACACCTATCTGTTTATTTGTCTGTCTGGACAAACAGAGTAAAGCTTAGCATCAAACCAAGACAAATACAAGATTTTAGATGTGACTGTACCAACTGATGCTGTGCAGTTAAACCAACAAGCACAGACCCGAGTCACTGACTTTTTTTTTTTTTTTACATGTGCAACTGGAAAGGAATATTTCAGAAAACTGACACAAAAGTCATCTGGCGCCAACATGCATGAGAGAGTGTGTCATTTCCTGCTTGTAGATCAGTGAGATCTTCTCAGGCTTCTGTTACATTTTTTTCCCCTTCATTTTCTATCTCTGCTCGACAACTGACTTGTTGTCTATGAAGGGAATAATGATTATTACTCACAGCCTTATTTTATTTTTTTCAAAGGTCATAAGCCCATTTCCATCAGCACAGCAAATTTTCCTGTTAAATCATAACAGGAGTCTCAGAGTTTGTGCAGTGCCTCATCACCTAGATATTGTTTTCATTTGTCACATATTTACCCGATTTCGAAATTGTTGTTTCTTCAAACTTGGGGGATGAAATTTCAAATGACAAAAATATATCTTTTTTTAACTGTACATTGCTACTTTTAACATTGCTCATTAACACTAAACACAAAACAAAATCAGTTCAGTTGATTCCAGTTTAAGATGTTTGACTGAAAATTACTTAACATGCAGCACAGTGTCTGTCTCTTGTAGTTACATTATAGGTGTCATTGGTGTCAATAGAACCACCCACTTACAGTATATTTCTATTCTCAGACCTTCAAGAGACTCAACTGTTTATTTGACCTACCTATCAAAGACTTAATGAATGATGCAGGAGCCTTGTTGTAAGTGTTTCCAGCTAGGTGTTAATGGCTGAATATTTCGCACCATGTTGCATAGTGTGTGGGAGAGGTAAACACTTCTGTCTTGTCATATTTGCTGTGAAAGCATGTGAGTCGTGGTCCTTACACTGGCACGAAATTAACGTTCCATTATTACCCCCTCCCTCCCTCTTATCATAATCAGATGCGCAAAGTGCAGTACAGGTGATTTCGGTTTGAGATACCATAGTTTGTAGGCAGAGGTGCAAACACAAATCTATTGTATCTAAAGTCAACCAAACCTCAGGGCTGCTTCTCTTTCATGTAGCTGCAGGTACATAAATCCACTGTGTTGCATATCAGTTTATAACTTTTGTTGCACATAATACAAAAGCTGCTCTGTGTCAGAGGTGCAGACCTGTTACTGATGACCTATTTCCTGTTTCTGAATCAAAACTAGGTAATTTGTGTGACTCATGTAGATTCGATGAGTTTTATAGATTGAGTTTGTGAGGACTGAGTTACAAGGAATGAAATGACATCCACACCTTGTTGTCATTAAAAAAAAAATGAAAAAAGCTACTGGCGCCTAAGAATGGATGGAGAGCCATCTCTGGGAGGTTTGGGTTTGCCCTTGAAGGTAAGAATCTTTTACAGTAGCATAATCATAGCAGAGCCTGAGCTGGCTTTATGATGATAGGGCAAGCTTGTGACTGTTACTGTAATTAGCCTGATAAGGTTAAGTCGTTTTGATTTAGCGAACATGAGTCATCACAGTTTGAATCTAAGTGTGAGGTGTTAATGTATTCCCACAGAGTGTGGCTTGTACCTGTTTTTATCAATTCCCCTTCTGCAAACCTAGTTACGTCATGGCTGTGAGGCTATTAATGTTACCAACATTGGTGATAATTACAACGCAAATGAGAAAGGAAATAAATCGAGCCCTTCAACAGCAGGTGCAATAACCTCAAAGATCAAAAACTGTTAAAAGCAAAAAACCACACTGATTTTAAGCAATGATATGTGCATCGGCACTCACTGATTTGGGAATATGCTGCACTGCTCTGCCTAATTAAACATGGGTTAAACAGCTAGGGTATCTTCATCAGTTAATTAAATTTCCAGCCCTGGGATCTGACAAAATAGGTACATGACCCTGCTGCACTTATTTACACACCGGACTGGAGTGATATTCCACACAGATTTCAGTTTTAAACAGTGATCATCACGATGCGCCCCAAACACCACTTTCTCTGGATAATGAAAATAAAGCTTTTAGTTGTATAAACAGGATTATTATCAGGCACTCTCAGCTAACACTCCATGGCTATGCTTTGTACAGTCTCTGAACCTTAATGTGAGCAAATAAATTACCAAGAAAAAAGTAGCATTGCAAGTGTGCTGCATCTGATGATATTTAAATGTCAACAGTTTACTTGAAATAGTTTTCTGTGCAGTTGTGATCCAATTACTTTACATTATTGTTTTTTTTGTGTATGTTGAATCATCAGTCTCTTATATTATTGTGAGATATCAAAGTTAGAGCTGGTTTGACTGCGTGTTGCTGTGGCTCAGTTTCACCTGAGAACCAGAGACTTTCAGTGGCTGGATCTTATATAGATAAGGTTAACACACACAAAAAAATACACCTTAATGCTGTGCGACGGTATATCTGAAAATATATCAGATACTGTATGTTCACAGAGGAGAATTTTTGTATTGGAGTGAACAGGAGACGCTGTTGAGGGATGAAATATCTTTGTCATCTTAATGGAATATTCTGTAGATAGCAGCATAAAAAGCCAGAAAAGGGACTTGCAAAATGAGAAGGAAGGAAGGAAACAAAATAAGGAAGTGATATGTTGAGTTTGGCAGAGAGAGTTTGACACTTGTTTTAATCTTAACCCTTTTTACTATTTATTCCATAACATTACAAATCAGGGCAGATGAAAATAGCTTTTTGCTATTTTCATCAATTTCTCAAGCAGTGATGTATAGATGGTATAATCTACTATGTGTTATGACATATAAATCATTTATATTGTCCGACTTTTTCCTTTTTTATCTTTCAACTTTAAGAGCCACACAGAAACATGTAGGTCTGTTTGGCCTTGGAGGAGGTATGCGCTCTGCTGAGTACCATCTAGTTGCTCCTGCAGTCATTAAACATGAGAAGGCGAACCACCCACAGCACTAGCCATGATTTGGCATCTATGAAACTACTAAACACTCTGAGGTGAGGCACACAGCAGGGAATGTGTTTCAGAAGGTGCCTGTTTATTCCAACTGAGGTGTTCTGATTGAGCATTACATCTGGTTATCAGCAGAATGAAAGCTTGTACATAAAGAAAAACAGGATAAGAAGATATATGGGTGCAGTAAGGGCAAAGGGGTGCAAGAAAACATACATAAACATTCACACACAAATACTGAGGGTGGACCAAGAAGGACAGAGGAAAGGCAGGGCAAAGAGAAAGGAGTATAAACAGAGTGGAGACAGGAGGTGAGAGTGACAGCAGTGGAAGCCTTTGATCTTAGGTATCTAATCAATGGGGATTATGGCTCGTGTGCCGGTGTCAATCCTGATTATGCCAGCGGTGCCAGCAGACAGCGGTGCATCCAGAAGAGCAGCAGACAAACACAGATCCTTATTCTAAAGAAAGAGGGATTTTGCACAGCCTCGTGTAGATGCAACTGATGCCACAGCTGTTTGACATGACTCACAAATCCAACATGGAGATGGATTCAGCATATAGAAAACAGCAGGGAGTGCAAGTACAACACCGGTGTGTAAATCTTCATCATAGCTGGAGACGGTCTGTAGGGACCGTCTACTGTCACAACTGAGCAATATTGTGATTGTGAGGCTTCTGTGTAGGAGTTCATCTCCACTACCGGGAATACACATTATGAATACATGACACAGGAAATCAGGTGAAACTGAATGTTACAGAAAAGTTTAAACTGCAAAGCAAGGACAGGCAGACAATAGAAAACAGCTTCAAAATCTCTGGAACTGAAATTCATCGATCAGGGAGATAAGGTGTCACCATTTCACAGACATTTGCCTGAGAGTTTTGACTTTTGAAATATAAATTAAACTTCTTGTCTGTATCATTTGAATGAATTCATTTGTTTTTCAATTTGAAAAAAAATATTTTCAGCGCTCCCTGTTAGTTTAAAGTCTGCATTATAGGATATGCAGTAAAACATGCGTGTCGGCTATAAACTACAAAAGTATTAATCTATTGCTTATAGCTTTGAAAGTTATGGAGACCCCGAGGAGTTTGCTTATGGTTATAAGAGTCTCATTAATGTGGATGAATCTACGTTACCAACACTTGTTAATGGGTCCATTTTCGTTAAATACAGTATATATCGTTTTGTCTTTATAGTTATTTTGATATTATTATTTAGTGGTCGACTCGCCCATCATTTCCTAGTTTCGGTTTCTTGGACGATGCCCGGTGGGTCATGGGTATAACGCTGCCGGATCGCTAGTTGGATTGCTAGTTGGCATCGTTTATGGTCTGAACTACGACGGTATCTGACTGCTTCGAACCTCTGACTTTCATTCATGCAAATGCTTTCACTTTCGTCCGTCTTGCACCCTTCCAAGAATTTCACAGTGTGCGTGGAGGCCAATGAGGAAATGTAGTGTGAACACACTTCGCGTTCCGAAAATCTTGTAGTCCCTTCAAACTTTCCCATGCAGGCTAAGAGATGTGTCACAGCAGAAAAAGACCAGCTGCAAGGTGCAGGAAAAACTAGAATGCTATGAGAACCTGCCTAACCCTCTATATTAAAAATAGTAGTAGCCACAAAGAGTATGGAGTCATGAGGAATGTATGTTGAGACCAAAGATGAGATGAGGTGGAAGCCCATGAACACTTGCTGTTACTCTTACTGATATATGGCATGAGCAAATATGAGTTTGGTAGTGTGTCCTCACATTGGTAAGGAATGGATACATTTTTGATGTTGCAGTGTGAACTACATGTTCTTTTAATGAAATAGACCTGGGGGCCCCTCCTGGCAAAACTTTACCAGGCGAACTTCATTAGTCCTGGGAGCAAAAGTGTTGAGCAGAATCACAAGATTATGTTGTCAAAGTTTTTTAAGATTTTGGTGGAAGTGTTGCCAAAAGAAAAATCTCTTGAAGATGTACAGTGCTCTTTGCAGACTGTAGCATCATCTAGATTGAAATGTCAAATGCAGGTGTGACTATAACGTGATGAAATCCAAAAAGAATTTATCACCACACAGCCAAAAAACGCCATCCACTTTTCGGCAAATTTATCAAAACTAGCGTTATTCCAAAGAAATGTCTTTTAAAGGCTTCGAAAGAAGAACTTATCCTCAGATGATGGATATTATTTATAGCTGTTCTCTCACTGGGGAAATTTTATTCTATTTCTACTTTTGTTCGGTTAAGACGTGGCAGCTGAAAGCAGTCACAGCAGTCTGTCACTGTGACAGGCTCTGCTAATGAACTGAACCTTTGTATCTCCAGCGCAGCAGGCTATTCCTGGAACTGATAGCATCACAGTCTGATGTCCAGGTTCGGAGATGTAGCCGAGATAACCCATTCAATCTGACCTTACCTCCCTCTGTAGTGGAGGCCTCGCCAATTTGACCCTGTGTTAGCTCGATCAATATGGGATGTCTTAACAGTCTGACCCAACCTCTTAAGAACATGAACTTTCCTCTTAAATAGGATGGTGTTGCCTGAATGGCTTGGGTGATTATGTCCAGGTGCCATTAATAAGGTTCTTACTTTCATTTTAGCTTTCAAAATCTGAAAACAACAGCTACTGATACATGTGTATTTTCGAAGTTCTATTGCTCCATAAATAAGAAGTTTAACAGCGGCTTAATAACCATAAGCCTTAATGCTCTAATATTTTTCTACATTATAGAAGAAATCTGACACAAAATTGCTGTATTTATTATGTTTACAAAGTCAACTCTGTATATTCATTGTGGCCCATGTGGATATGATAGTTTAAACTGGAACAACACAGCTTGCAGGAGCATTTCACTGTATCAATGTTACCACAAAAAAAAGCGCAAAAAAGCAGAACCCAAAAAGCACACAATGTCTAAACTGCAAAAATACAAAGCTGTCAAAACAAGAACAAAACCAGGTGCAGAACAGCAACAGTTCTTTAAATTGCAGTCCCTCAAAGTAAGTTTTTAAAGAGTTTGACTTGATCTCATTAGACAGGTTGTTTAAAGAGTCTGGCAGAGCCCTCATGGAGAAAGCTCGATAATCCGCAGTCATCTGTCTAGACTGTGAAATGACCAGAGCAGTGCTGCCTCAGGATCTCAAGCTGTGCTCGGACTCATAGGGGCTTAAAAGCTCAGATACAGCTAGGCGCTAGTCCAAGATGTGTCTTAAAGGTAATGAATAACATTTCTCGATGAGTCCTTCATTGCAATACTCAGGCAACAGCCAGTCTTCTATAAAAGCAAGCTTTCTGACAATCTCAGGCTAGATCCCCCTTTAAGATCGATGAATTTGTGATATATCTGATGGATAGTGGAAATGTAGTAAATCCAACAGCTTCTTTAAACAAGTCTGTATCTACCTGAAGATGGTCAATAGTGCTGTAAATCAATGTAAGGACACATGAATGGATGGATTATTTGTCAACATTTCATGGCTACAGTAAAACTCCCCTCAGTGATGAAAGTCTGACCAATCCCAGTTTCATCAATATGTCTCAACAGTTTGTAGCTCAATCAATAATAAAAGTCTTATAAGTCCAATCGCAGCCTGATCAATAATTTAGCTTTTAGAGTACAACTCAACCAGACCTCAGTCAATACTGGAGGTCGCTCCAATCCAACCCTCTGGGACAGACTGAGTATTAAAAAAGTTGGTTGATTTGTTGTGAATTTTGTGGATTCTAGCCAAAGTACTTTATGCAAGCACCTTTCATGAATTATTGATACATAACATTTTGAATTATAGCTACTGTGATTCTACAGGCAGTTAAAACTGAATATCAGTCCACAAAGAGTGTGTATTGCTGAGGTTTTAAGACCTTCCCTGTCTTCCTTGTTGCTTTATCAGAATAACAGTTCCTTTTTCTTTCCCCTGCTGTGGCAGGAGCTTCGCTATGCGTTGACAGATACAAAAGATTTCCATGAGAGAGATACTGAAAGACGGGGAATACCAAGTGCAGGAAGATTGTATAGGCTGTCATAAAAAATTCCTGAATTCAGATAAAAACGGAATAGCGCACTGTGATTACAGAAATCACTAACAAGTCATTTACAAGCTTGTTTCAGCTGGTGTGACCATTATTATCGCTGCAGTGTGTTCTTCATGTCTCCCCATTGAAGGCACTACTGTAGATGTATAAACAGGTTTTCATAAAAGTGGGACAATGTAACCACAAACAGAGGCCGATGCCCGTAATAATTCCTGTCAATACAACATAATGCCGTGCAGGCTTTAAAATAACCACCTATTGTGGTCCTTTGCTATTGAGCTGTTTATTTGGTAATTGAATACAATCCCTGCTGAGCGCCGGGAGCACTTCTTCCCTCGCTGTCGTGGCATCGAGCAGACAGCGCCAACAGAGGAACGTGTCAATCCTTTTGATCCCGCGTAGTTGCTTTATCATCTCAGCGCAGCTCATGGCATTGGATTGTTGCTGCATTTTGTGTGTCATTTCAACCCACCTTCAAATCATAGAAGAGAGAGAATAACAGATAGCACAGGTGGGAGGAGGATGACTTACCCCCCGACCCCCCCACCCGACCCCTCCTCCAAAATCCCCCCACACTTATTTACTGTATATGAAAGGTACAGGAGGATGTGTTGTCATCTCTGTCCCACAAGAAATTGAAGCATATGAAAGAGGAAGATGAAAGGAGAGAAGCGGCTTGCTAGAAGAGCGTCGAGAGAGACTGGCAGAGAGCAGCAGCTCATGAGGTGACAAACAGGCGGTTTTTGAAGTTTTTCTGTCCATTTTTTTGTTTTGTTTTGTTTTAGGTCAGGACTGAGCAAAAGGATGGGGGCAGAGAATTGTGTGAAGGGAAGGGAAAGGAGGTGGAGGAATACAAGTGCATGTCAAACTCAGGAGACAGGCTGTTTGATGTGTTTTATGCAGGCAGCTTATGGAGGAGATGCCAACAGAAAAATGGTACTGCTTTCTAAAGAAAAAAACGTAAACATTTGTTTTACACACAAAAAACAATGAATGTTCAAATAAGTGAACAAAACAAAACCTAATTACGAGAAATAGATAAAATAAGACAGAAATGTTTTGTTTGTTTCATGCTGCAGTGGTTTACGTTACTTGCTAAGTCTACCCCTTATGTATATTCTACTCTTTTAATTATAATTTTTTGTCCAATCTTAATGACAGGCGGGATGCTCCTAAATGGAAAATGAGTTTGCTCAAAGCCATGTATTGTGAGCGGAGCAGAATAGAGGAGCAGTGGGTAGGGTATTCATCTGCAGCAGACAGAGAGAAAAAATCTATTCAGTTCCTCCTGACTCATAGCTGGCTGAACTCAAAAAGGACTTAAGCATTTACCTCCATTCTCAAAATTTTTTTTACAGTCCTCTCACGCTCTTTCATCTGTCTGTTGTCTCTTGTGCTCTTTTTCTAGATCTCTCTCATCTTTTCTCTCTTTTCCCTCTGGTGGATTTTTTTAACTCCTTCAGTCTCTTCCACTTTTGACTTGGTGCTTTTCTTTCATACTCTCCGTCTTACCGTCTGTGTGTTTCAGTGCTTCTTTAGCTGCGTCTGCCCTCTTTTTTTTATCTCTGTTAGTGTGCGTCTGTAGTTACAGTTTGTCTCATTACTCATTTTAAATTAACACTTTGAAAGCTTATAATGAAGTGGCACGGCGGTGCTGTAGGTACCACTGTCAACTCACAGTGAGTAAGTTTGGGTCTGAACTGTGATTATAAATGGTTGATGTCTCTGTACTATACATCGGCCCTGTGATAGACTGGTGACCTGTCCAGGGTGGAGCATACTGTACCTTCGTCCAGTGCCAAACCCCTATAACCCTATAAGGGTAAGTGGTTAATAAATATATATCGTTTTTTCTTTATATTAAGCTAATGGATGTAAACTTGTAATGACACCGGCATTTTACTGTTTCTGTTCCGGCTAAACTGTGTGTGTTGGAAAGACAGTTGGATCGAGGGGAAGTGCAAATCTAAGTCAACACAAAAAAGGAGTCAAGACAAAGTCAGGAAAGAGTTCAGATACATGAAGCTATGAGACCAAGGCTAAGACCCCGGAAATTTGAATACTCTCTCCCAACCAACCTCCGGCAATGATTTAACTAATATCTGTTCCTTTTTTTTTTGCTTTTGCTTTTTCGCTTGTTGAGTTTTGAGTGTTAACTCCAATGGAAAGAGAAAAAGAGAATATAGTCGGTTTGATTTAACCATGCATGATCAAGACATCAATGATCTTTGTTGATCAATTCTTTGTTCAATGTAAAAAGTAGTAAGAGAATTTGCAACCATAATGGTCAGATATGGCTCTCTCACATGCACCGCCACCATGATACTTGGCGTACAGGACTTGATGTTGCCATGTTGGTGTCAGTAGTTTTTTGTAAAACAATCGATCTCTGCGGCTCTGAGGCCTAAGGTATTTAGTATTTCAAACAGCTATAAAAACAAGTCTTTTGAGAGTATTAACTAATGAAAAAAAAAAGGTAACACTTTATTTTAAGGGGTCCTTGTTCCTGTGTATCTACCTAATTAATTACAGTGTAATTACCTATGTAACCGTATGTAATGACATGTACTTACATTGTAAATACATAGTGTATTTTCGTGTACTTACAGGTCCTTGTTACACTTGTAATAAGAAATGCTTGTGCAGAGAGAGGCCACTTTGGCATTTCTTATTACAAGTGTAACAAGGACCTGTAAGTACACGAAAATACACTACACTCTAAAAAGAAATGTTTAGACTCAACAAAAAAAATCAACGCAACAGTTTCCATTAGCCTTTCTTAGTTATGACAACTTAATTTGAAATTACATTGAACCAACAAACAACATTATGTTGGGGGAATTAGCTTTACCTCTTCAGTCAAAGATTATTTTAATTACCTCTTACTTAATAATTCTAAGCCTAAAGGCAAGTTTTTAAGTTCATAACTCAAAAAATTGAGTTGCTCCAACTAGTTTTACCATGTTATCTAGTTAATTACTATAACAATGTACACACCTTTTTAAGTAGCAAACATTAAAAAAATTAAGTTGCTCCAATTATATTTTTATTTTTACCATTTTGTGTTTTCTTGTTTTTGTTCATGTAGTAGCTTTTAAGAAAGACATTAGTTCAAACACTATCTTTGTGAAATTAATTTTTTTTTATTTCAAACTGCAGTTCAGTATTTTAACACAATATTCAAAAAACAACAACAAAACACCTCTTCTTGGGACTCATCACATTTGCAATGGCTTTCAGTCCATTAAGGTCGGGGAACAACTTCTGATAAGGTTCCAAAGTATGTAGGCTATATAAGTTCCACGTAGTTGGTCTAGCTCAGGTTGAGAGCTATATGTCCATCAGCAAAGCACAGCGCCTTGGGGCATCCTTTTGTTTCCTCCACCACAGTGGCTGCTGTCCGTGGTCAGATGCAGGGGTAGACTGGTCACCAGTGATAGCAGTTTTCATCGAGGCTGGCCGCAAACTCATCATTGTCCTAGTACAGTAAATTAAAACATACGTTAGTGTTTAAGTTTGTAGTATGTGTATGGATTCAGTTAATCAGTTGAGACACACACACACACACACACACACACACACACACACACACACACACACACACACAAATCATAGTATTAGTATTATTATTATTAGTATGATAAATCATAATGGTAAGATCCATACCTCTTTAGCAGGTCTTCTTGCAGGGAGTAAGGTGCAGCATATGCTTTCAGCTTCTGTGGGAGACAAATATTCCATAGATATTAGTGCTAAAATTGCCATTCATGTCACAAACTCGTGTATTTTCAAATGTCAACTGTACATGGTAGATATTCTCCACAATGACCATGGCACAACCTGCAATGGTTTAGCAACCCTGTCTTTGTAGAGGATTCATATGTACACAGTTTCACAGCAATATCCACAGTTTGTTCAAACAACAATTTGCCTATAGTGGAAAAAATTCAGCCATCTATGTGAATGAACAAATGATATGAAATTAGATAACATTACGTAGCTTAATATGGCCACATGGTGAAACAAGCAAAACTTGAATAAGGCTTTTCTCATTGACTCTCTTGCTCAGCACATATCTTAATGAAACGTAATGAAAGACGTGCAAATTCATTATTTTCGTAGAACTGTTACATGTAAAGGAAATAATACTCACCATGAAATGTCCTTTATATTGAGTTTCTTCAGCTAACACACCGTCTTGCTATCGGAACTGGTCCAGGCATGTTATGTGGGTGGGAACTTGAAATTGTAATGTCATTGTGGAGAAAAATTAAGTTATCAAGCCAACTTAGTTAAGTAAGTACAACTTGAATTTGGTTTTAAAGCCATTAACAATGACATTTGAGTATAAATCACATGCAAAATTAAGTTGATGCAATTACCAACATTATTATTTGAACACAACTTATAAAATAAAGTTTGCAACTTAGAAAGTTGCTCTAAAACAACTAATTAGAATTTTTAACTTGTGTCCATGTATTAAATCAAGTGGTGGTAAAAGCTCCTCTGAGTTACTTTTACAATGTAAGTACATGTTATTACATACGGTTACATAGGTAATTACACTGTAATTAATTAGGTAGATACACAGGAACAAGGACCCCTTAAAATAAAGTGTTACCAAAAAAAAGAAGGCAAAGATCAATAGAATTATTTTTATATTGATATACTTTGTCTTTATTCCTTTGCCATCTCCACCTGTTGATCAGATATTACCAAATTGCAATTTTCGGAAAAAAGTAGGAAAGTAAGTCTTAAAATAAAACAAACAAACATCTGAGGTGTAGATTAAAAGATGAATAAGCTCTGAAGATCAAACACTGTCTAGCACTTCTTTACTGCATGTCATCTCAGTTCTCTCTGTGAACATTTGTTTACATCTCCCCTGATAAATCGGTTGCAGTGTGCTGGGTAGAGCATGCAGTAATCAGCAGCCTGCGGTTGTATTATTTGCTGTAGAATGGAATCCATTTCTTGGTCCCATCTTTGCCCTGAAACAGCCGTGAGACATAGGAAAAGACTTGTGCAGCCCTCCGGTTGCGGGAGCAGCCAATGAACAGGGCCCAATGGTCCTGAAAGACAAGGTAATTTGGCCAGGGTGATGGGAATAATGAGAAAAGCATCGTAATGTTGCCAGAGTCCAATTTACAAGGTGGAGAGAGAGAGAGACTGAGAGAGAGAGAGCTAAAAAAGAGAAGCAGGGACAGGGAAGGAGCCGAGGAAGGCAAGAGACAGGAGAGAGTGAGTGAGCGATTACCCACGCAAAAAGGCCTGGTATTGGTTTTGTGTTCATGTTGAGGTGGCTGCACATTAACCTGTGCAAATGGAGGTTATGGCTTTACTTCCATAGGGCGAGCAAGGAGGGGATAACAGGGCCGCTGCCAGAGAAAGAGAGAAAGAAAGCAGTGAACATAGAGAAAATTCAGCCTTCCACCTCTACAGTGTTCGACTTTCAGCCAGAGAATCAGCACAGATGCGTCATTATACTGTACAGCACATCTCAAGAAGAACAGATTTACTGTACTGTGCGGAGTGAAAAAAAAAAGACTTTCAGGGATAAAGAAAATCCTCGGAGAAAGACTGAAAATGAAAACCCTGTCAGAAAGATAAAAGATGATGAAAATGACAAAAAGAGATAATGAAAAATGAGAGCCAGCAAATAAGAGAAGATGGACCAGAGAGAGCAAAGGTGATTCTCTCAAATAGGTGAATAAAATCATGAGGAAGAAAAAAGTGTGAAAACGACAGAATGTTCTCCACTTGTCCTCTCTCCTGACTCCACATTATGACGCCGCAGAGCAGCGGAGCATCTTAAACCAGAGGCAGTACTTTGCAACCGATCGCAGTGTCTCTCCGACCGACCAACCGCGTGCCTCAGCAGCTGGGAAGACGCTGGAGATTGCCATCGCAGCTGGATTACGGAAGACAGTTGCTCCATAAACGCTCCCACTGTCCCCCTCTCGACTCGTAAAGGGATTGTGACAGCTAACTGCTCCCAAGGCTGACTTATCTGTTCTCGCTGATCCCCTCCCCCAGGACCGCAGAGGGTACGGAGACCACATACACAGATTGAGACATACTTTATTTCTACAGGCCAGACCGCAAGCACTTAGTTGGGAGGCAGCAGCCTAAAAACCCCTGTGGCCATGGGAAAACTGGCGAGACACACATACAGTGAGAGTTAATAAAGCTTTCCAGTGCATATCCCTGCATAATCTAATGGGGATGTTAATCTCCTGTGGGTCCCTAACTGATAAAACACACTGGTACACACACACATATACACATACACACCTACACACTTACAGAATGAGACTGTGATCATAAGCAATGTGTGGGTGGAGAGGCATTCAGTAGCTGCCTCTTGTTTCATGATGCAGCTGGCTGAATGAGCAAGGTTTGTTGAGCCATTTGCCTTTTTTCTTCAGCTTTCTTTTTTGTCACTTCATTAAATGGCTGCAGACATTTTATTTTAACTCTGTAATTATATTGTGTCAGCAGCACACCATATCTTCCGGTGCACACCTCTAATCGCAGGCTTTCCCTCTTGTTTCTTTCTTATGCCCGTGTCCATCTCAACAACTTAATACTTTAATCATTGTTCATCTTCACAAATTCAAGGCTACATTTTCCATGCCATTTACACTTTGCTGAAAATGCAGTCTGTACTGTATACGTATGAATGCTTTATGCCGGTGTTAATGCAGCACCTCTGACAGTGCTCTGCCAGGTGTAAATGTAGCTCATTTTAAAAGAAAGCCCACAGGAAGAAAAACGTTCACGACCCCTTGTCAATTTCGCCATCCACTCTGCTTCAGTGAAGAGCTGCGAGCACAATACACTCCCACAAGTCGTGGCTCCTTTCACGCATCCGTGGTAGGGGAATCATTATGGATAAGGGAGGGAGTAGCACTCTGTGCAGCTGTTAATGCTTGTGATAATAACAACCTGCTGCGTTTTTGTTGCTTCTTATGACACGTCATGAAAGACCAATCTTGACACTTCCAGTGACATCAAAGAAAAGGGCTGTACAGTACCATGAAGCCCTGGGGGAGTCGGTTCTACTACATTACACATTAATTATCCACAATATCTCACCTGACCAACCTCCTTTCTTAGCAGCCATAACATCTGTGAAAAAGTCAACAAATCTGTTTTCTCTGTTTAGTGACAAGAAATGCAATGTGAATGATGGAATTGCATTCTTTTAATTAGGAGCATGTTAAACAACAGACCAATTGTTTGTTTCTGTCCACCTCGTTAGGCCTTCCAAAGGGAATAATTGGTAATATTCTGTATTTTCTCTATCATTTAATCAAATACCATAAAAAGATCGAACAGTGAACTGATCCTAAAAAGTGTTGACTAGGGCTGCTTATGGACAGATTTGTTTTTTTTGAATTGATAAGTGGTTTAGTCATAATGACTAAACTGGTAGAAAATGGTACAGTAACATAACATGAGCTGGGCGTGTCTTACATTAACTTTTATTTTTTGATCAATACCTGAAACATATTTAGTCCTCAATTTAAGATCTCTTAAAAAATGGACATAAACAACCAATCAAACATCACAATAGTTGCAAATTATTTCTCTTTTGATTGGGAGATTCATTATTTGACTAGTTACCTCTATTGTTGTCTGAAAATAATTAAAAAAATACATAAATTGGCTGCATTGCTGTACTTGGAGAAATGTTCTTTTGATAAGTATGATCACACTTTGTTGTTGATGCACATAGTCCCCAATAGACAAACAGTACTCCTATTTACAAGCAAATGAAATAAAAATCAAAATATTTTTAATTCATTGTCAGTATTTACATCCTTATCTGTAGAATGTGCTGATTCCTAACCCAAAACCAAATGAATTATTTCATCCTGCTTTAGAGACACACAGACAGGCACTTTGTTGGGTAAACTTGCTTGTTTAACTCAAACTGCCAGCTCCTCTAAACAGTAAAAAAATGCAACCGCAGCTGAACGTATTAAGTATGCAGACAGGGTCAAGAGGTTCAGTTACTGCTCAACTGAACATTAAAATCAGCAATACGTGTCATTTAAGGAGAGCTGCGGCTGTTGCCAGATGGGAGGCGCGGTGAATAAAAAGAGAAGCAAAAATCGTGCAGTCAGTGGAGGCTCTGTTAGCAAGGAAAAACAAAAAAGCTGTCAGCACAAGAGGTCAAAGGAAAACAGTCAAGAACATAAGACACAAGTTAGGGAGTAAGAGCCCAGTGAGTCATTTCTAGATTACTCGACAAGCATGACAGTGACATACATTGTCTGCACAGAGCAGCGGTGAATGATTGTGTAGTTAGAAAACCAGAATCAGCAATAGCATCTCTATAGAAACCCGAATGAGAATGAGAATGGATTTAAAATCTTCAATGAGCGTTCCTGTTGCAGTCATGCTACAAGGAGTTTGTCTTTTCTAGTCCCATTCTCTTACAGGTATGAATATTAAATACAGTGTTTACAGAGTGTATATCAAGGTCAAAAACGGTCAACATATAATCCACAAAAAAAGGATAAGTAAGCCTTTGAATTAGAATCTGAGCATTGCTTGATAAAGCCACAATGCAACATAAAACCCTTTTGCTATGTGAGCTTTTGACCCGGTGAGTGCAAACACAAATCCCAGTAATCCCCAAAGTGAAAATTGCATTGGACTCCCTGGTTGTTACAGACACCCTTCCTGCCCTGCATGCCTCTCCACACACATCAGTGCATTAAAAGTCCACAGTGAGTCACCAAAATGCCAAACGTGTCCAGTTAGGAAAATCAAGCCTCACTGGTGCGACACAGGAACAGCCCTTTAGGTTGTTGGAATTGGTACAATAGATAAATAAAAAAAACACTGTGCCATAGCCATACTCATCGGTCATATCTTCTTGAGCCGAGAAGAGGCAGTGTCAATGAAGCTGAGGGAGAGAATAGTCTATTTCTGAAGAAAATGACCTAAGCCCAGTTGTTGTAGAGATGTGAGTTAGTGGTATTTCATAATACCATGAGCCTACTGACACAGAGTCAAGGGCAAGGGGGACAGTTGCACTACTGAGCAAATGGGAGGTGTTCAACAAGATGGAAAGTTCATCTAAGGTTGTGCTGCTGAGGCAGATGTTGATGATAGATATGGGTTGATGATAAAAGAGGGAATGTCCTGTCTTCAAGGAAGTGGTGATTTGTTGATCATGTGGCCAAACCAGTAACTGACATGTAGTCACTTTGAGCAGAGTATTTTCTTTCTCTCTGTAGTGAACTTTCTTGAGGACGATTTAGCTCCTTTTAGCATTAATACACACGTGGCAGCTGTTTCAGATGTGAATGCTCAAACCTTTTAAATGATACATAATAAAGTCGGAGATCGGTCTCTCGTGGCAGACAACAATGACCCAGGTTAGTAGTGAAGGAGCTTGGGAGTGATTTGACCCTGAGGAAAATCTGTCTTGTAACAATAGGTAGATACTTCAGCTAAAAGCAAACCAGGCTTTCAGATTCTGTGATTGGTACGCGTACGTCCAAGAATAAGAGCTCAGGAGGAGCTGGACAAGGAGAGCATTGTTTGTTGAGTTGGCCAGAACACAGTAACAGTTGGATGGTTTGTAAAGTCAGCATTAACAATTTGATGAACCAGACTTTTTTCCTTTGCTGTGTTTGTCTCCTTTCTTTTATTACAGTTTTTCTGCATTTTTATATTACATTTTTCTTGGATCCAGCACAATTGATAATGAATTACTGCAATCTCACCCATATACCAAAATAAAATGGGGAGGTGTAAATCTTAAATGCAGGATTTACATTTTCCCTCCTCATGCTTGATATTGTTGTCCTCATCTGTAGTAGGTTCCTATTCCGTCTTTCTGCTTCCCCCTCCGCTTCATCAGATACATTTTATGTGCCTCTTATGTGCATGCCTGACTTTGCATACTCTATGCACCTCTGGGGTATATTTGTGAAAGATGAGACAAATGGTGTAACTTCTGTAGGTGTTTGGTTGACTTGGGGGCCATTAGCTCAGTAGTTTAATATTGTTACTTTTCAAGAAGCTAATGTTTTCCAATATGTGCCATTGATTTGCTTCACCCAGGGTGTGTTGAGATGCAGAGCATGATCCTCAACATCTGCATTTAAATGAGGAAGACTTTAAGAATTCTACACCTGTGCTTAAGATGAGTGTGAAGGACTCCATTCACTTTATATAAACACAGGGAGAAAGAAGTATATTTTTTATATTACATATTTGTGGTTTTATTTTGACTGTGTTTGTCTTGTCACTATGGTTCTACATCTGTGTCTACAGCAGCTGATTAAAGGACTTTTTTTTAAGCATCTACATGACAAAGAATTGGATCAGTAGCTCAATTGCACCATGCATTTTTAAATTCAGTTCTATGTTCACATCGACTCATCTGCCTGTGGATGAAAGAAATATATTGTCAAAGATTCAAGACAAAAAAAAGCTCACCTTTGAGAGAAATATAATCTAACAAAGATGAAAAAAGTTTGAAAGACAAGATCAAAGTGTTTTTTTTTTTTATCAAACTTAAAGGCGTGCTGGTTTTTGTGATTTACACAGATACAGTTGGGATATTTTGCTGAGTGGCCTCCTTTGTGTAAGATGAATATTTTACCTTTTCCTTTGTGATATTGCATAAAGTGCCCTGATGGTTTTTATTATAATTGGAACAGGCAGTTTCATTTCAGCCTCACGGGGGGTGAACTCATCCAATTTCTCCCAAGAAAATCACCAGGTAATACATAAAATGACAGCACTGTTTCAGAGCATTCTCAAAGTCATTAGATTTATATTTTTTCCATGCACACAAGCTCAGTTTGCCATGGGGCTAAATTACTTTACTGTAGGGTTTTTTTTGTACCTACCCCTTTAAAACCACCTCTCTAGATTGAGAAGATGCATGCTGGCAGATCTAATTACTACCAAGGCAGGTGGAATGTTAATAAAGTGAAGAGCAAGAAACACTTGAAACCCAACGCTCAGCATGTTTCTGTGCTTGTGTACGTGTTTGAGTGTATGATCTAAGTGTAATGTAAATTTGAAAGCGTTTGTGTGAGCACACTTAGTCTTGTGTGCTCATCTAAGTGTGTGTTCTCTCTCCTGAAAAAAATGTGAGTAAATTAAGCCTGTTTTAGTGCCTGAAGCATGTTGATTCTCTTCACTCTGAACGAGCAGGTCTGCCCTTAATTGAGCGTCCATGAAAAACCTCCTCTATTGTGTGTAGTAAAGCTTGTGGGCATCAGCCTGCACCATGACCCAATGACTAAAGTATAATCTTGTGACTTTGAAACTTTTATCAGTGCCACTATAACTATATATAGGGTTGCCTTATACAGCTCTATATTTAGAAGACATTTATAGGCAGTATGCCTTAAAGGAAGACACTTTGCATGCTTACTGTACACGAGACCTTCATCGCCTTTGTCTATCGGGAAACAAAACGTTTGCATGACACTTATTTCACTTGACATATTTTTAGCTCCATTTGTTTGTTGTAGGAAAAAAGGGTTAGGAATCTGAGAAGCTGGTACTGTACTGTATAGAATAAAGCCAGGTCAAGTATTGACTGCTGAATTGCTGTGATTGATAACATGTAAGCCGATAAAAACACAAATGAGCTCACATACTCACAAGAAAATGCAACAAAAATCTTGATATGGTTACAGCTGACAAAATAAATTCACCACGACATCTATGCTACAGTACTGTAGGTAGATGTTCCAGTACGTTATTCAATCATATCACATTCTTCATCAGCAGATGGTGTTTCCTGATTGTTGACTTTAGGCCGAAGGGGAGAAAAACAGATATTGTATTACATTTAGGTTGCAGTTCCTATGTTCCTTAACACTTTGAGGAAGTTTGGTCTGCATTGGATAGATGCTTGATATACAATCTATGAAAATGCCACCATTAAATTCTATAGTTTGTCCACCTGACAGTCCATATCTTGGTAACAGTATTTAAGCAGTGCCTCATAACTCTGTTTCAGTTTCAAAACTCTACTGAAATATCCATTGATATTTCTTGGAAAGAATTATATCATCATCATGTTATTTAGTACTTATCATTGACAAGAGAAAGTTCCATCATAATTCCAGTTAATTGCTGGTTTCTGTTGGTGAGTGATGTACATGAAAGAACTTTTCTCTGAAATACATCACCATTTTCACTACAATCTGGACCAGATTATAAATAGTTTTTTGTTTTTGCAAGGAAACCTTAAAAGAACAAAAAAATCTATAACAATGGGGAAATATTTGTCAGAAATCTTGAGTCAATATTAGATCTCAGTGGATATAGCCTCCTTGGATTTGAGTTTTAAAACAAAACATAATAGCACCTGCTAATCTCCAGAGATGTCCTCCATCAAGCTTGTTGCAGAACGTGAGTGAAACATGCATGTAGTGCCGTTTATCATCATCACATCTTTAAAGCATGCATCCGAGCCATCGACTGGAGCTAGCCAAAGGGACACTGCTTTGGCTAATGGCTTTGAACAACACGGTTCCAGTTGGCTTTGTCCATCTCACTTCTACACCATCTGCACGCGTCTCATTTGTTGGGTGAATTCAGGAGTTAAACGGCTCGTGTCGCGTCAAGACAGCAGCTGCACGCTTGAGGGGCGGTTTCAGAGTAGAACATTTTCCATCTCTTCAGCTTTGGGCAGGCGATAGAGGTTGGCAGTTGATTCCAGCAAGGCCATAGTCATTTTTAAAAACATTAGCAGCACTATCTGAAGCGAGGCATGCGGCAGATTGTAACATATGACCTACCTACCTTCCCCCAATGGGTCTTTTATGATATAGTATATGTGTCAGCCTCCTGTATGCATTTCTGTTCACAACAACACATGTACAACCACACACTGGTTTTCTGCTTTGTCTTCAAATGAGGGGGGAGTTCAGATGGGTGCAAAAGATCTTGAAAAGTGAAGTGCAACGATGTGAGAAATCTTCAGTTTCATGAGCAGAAAGCCTGAGACATTGAAAATGCATCGAATTCAAAAGAAGAAGAAGAAAAGAAAAAAAAACCTAGAAGAAAACATTTGTCTCCTCTGGATGAGAGAAACTTAAAATATACTCACCGGGATTCTCTGCGTTGCTCATTTATGTGCAAATACACATATTTTTCAACATTTCCACCATAAATGATCAAAAAAGCCTGAGCCAGTTAGGTGTGATAAGAAGACTTCCATCTGGCTCACACTAAAGGCGCCAGCTGAGTGAAATAGCCTGCTTTTCCAACATGAGATGCATTGTTTTGATAAAAGCATGAGTTGAATGCAGACAACACAGGCTCATCTGTGAGATGTATGTTTTCCCTCTCCTTTGAAGCATCTTCTACCCACACGTACATAGGCGTGAGCATGTGAAAACTCAAGGGAATTGGGCTTAAAATTACTTCAAAGCACACATGAACTCACACTCATGCTAGTGATATAATTGCTTTTCAGTCTTCTGTAACCTCCCATACCCATAGTCGTATGGTAGAACATCCTTTGCAGGTTGAGTGAGATGATTCAGCAGCAAAAATTCAATAAATTCAAATAGCCACCTTTAAAGCTCTACACGGTCTTGTCTGTTCTGCTGTGTGACAGTCTGCTTGAAGAATCCACATCCTCTGTGCGGCTTTTATTTCAGCGGGTCCTTGTTCTCACTCCCTCACTCTATGGAGAGGGGATTACAGCGGCATCACTCAAACCATGTCTCTACTGAAATCCATCTATCAACTCTCTCCCTGAGCAATATTTCTATATTCCTCCCAAGTGGAAAGATCAAATATTTGGTATTGCACAGTGAAATGCATTCAGAGGTTCCATAATCCCTGGAAGACTTTCCCATTTTTTTCCCACCTTCTAAAGTCTATAATTTTATATCAGATCAAAGCCACTTATTTACCATTTAAAGAGGATAAGCTGATGGAAGTGGGAGTTCCCACACACATCAGACACACATGAGCACATACTGTACAGTGAATTTCCTTGTTGGTACATTAATGGCTCCAGTGGTGCAGCTACAGTGCATTTAAAGGACATTTTTATGCAACACAAACACCACCGCTGTCTGTTTTTTTTTTGTTTTTTTTCATTTACAACAGCTCTTCACATTATTCTGTTTTTTCCCACCTCTCTGTTACTTCTCCATAGGTGTGAGTGGACAGGAGCGGTGAGGTTTCTTCCCATCATGCCACTGGCAAAACAGCACCACAGGGCCACTGTGCCCATAACAGGCTGGATCCTGGTTTTGGCTCTGTTTCTTGCTCTACAGGTAAAATTTGTTCAGACAAAATAGCCCTGTCTCTCTGTCCTTTTTTTTAACCGAGTGCAGCTGCCCAGGGCTTTTTTTCATATTCATTATTTATTTGGAATCAACTATTTTTGGCAGCCAATGTTAATCACTCGACTCTGCACAAATCCACTCAAACTCTGTCCCAGTCGGTTTGAGAATCAAAGAGAGGTGGTGCTTCAGACTACCGCCGTGCTTTCTGTGTGTTTTTAATATTTCATGTTTACGTTTCCCCCTTGAAAGTAGACACTCTCTGTTACTCTGGGACTTAATGTGGGAATACTGTTTACACCCCTCCCCCCTCCCTCCATAACAGATTTAAAACCGTTTTATTAGTCATTGAAATGATGAGATATTGCCAGCAAGAAATTAGAAAATCAGTAATTGGAAAATGACAACAGTCACTCTCAGAGCACTATCAGATAAAGCATGCAGTGACTTTTCAACTGGTCACTGTAATAAACACTAAATATGCATTTGATGGCTACAGTATATACATTGTGGTGTGCCAAATGATCTAGAGATACAAAGCCAGGACCGCTTTCCACAAAGTGAGGAAATGCTACACACTGGATGTAGTTGTGGACAGGTGATATGCTCCCTGGCATTTAGAAGTCACGCTCGGTTACCACTGTAGGTAGGAAGTTACTCAGCTGGATATTTGAACAAGTGCAGTTTACAGTGAGGCAGAATAACACACTGTTTCACCCATCTCTTAAAAAATGTCATACTGTAGATTATTATTCTTACAGCATCCCTATGCACTTTGTTTCAACGTGTGTTCTAGGGCTGTCTTTAACAAATGGTAAATTTTATGTAGGTAATGTTAGAAACCGTATACTAATAACTCAGGGACAACTTTCTTGATCAAATATTTTAACAAATGTACAAAGCCATATTCAGCAACATCTACTGTAGCTGAGTCGATCCAGTGGTGTTCAGACTTGTCTGCCCGCGGCTTTATTTTCTGCTTATCTTTCCTTTCCCCTTGAAATATCACTGGCTTTTTTAATATTGGAAATTCTCGGAGCTCCCTGCCAGACACAAAGAAAGCGGAATCTTAAAATACTGAACTGATGCCACAGTCATTTTGCAAATGACCCACATTTTTAATGTGAAAATTGCTTTGTCAGTGTTACAGCAGTGAGAAAATCCTTCATATAGTATATATTAGTGTCATATTGGTTTGCGTCCCCTTGGGTTCTTTTCTTAGCTTTCACTCCATCATTTTGTAAACACAAGATAGAAAGGAGAAAAAAAACTGGAACCCCCCGAGTCCACACCACACACAGTGTTTTTTGTTTCATATTGTCTCTCTCTCCAGGATGCCGCTCATGCTGCTCCATCAGGAGACAACAAGCTGGTTCGTACTACCAGAGTGAGGAGACAGACCCCAGGGGGGGATCAGCCCACTTCCTCTGCCAACCAAACCATGCTCGAACAGCCCGTGGTCTTTAATCATGTCTACAACATCAATGTTCCCTTGGAATCTCTGTGCTCTGTCGACCTGGACGCCTCCGCACCACCTGCCCCAGGTGATGGTGAGGTCATCTGATCGATCAAGCGTTTGGGTTTAAACTCACTTTGTTCATCTTATCTTCTGTCCTTGAGACAACTTTTCCTGATTGAAACAAAGTTTTCAAGACATATTCTGTTCATGTTAAAGGTCCACGTGCTGAATTGGGCTCCAGGCCTTCGATGGAGGGTCCAATGGATCCAAATGGACCGACAGAATACACTGAGCAGACACTGGATACTGACAGTCAGGTAGGGTTTTTTTTAAGTCAAGAAAGTCTCAACTTTATGTGAATGCCCTCTACTGCCTGGAGACAACCAGTTGCAGTTGTTTTGACCCCTGTGAAAGAGTTTTTTTCTGCTCCAGCTCCACCATGTAAATCACTTCAGATAAATGGAGTAGAGGCCTCCAGCCAACTGCCCCATTCAGTGTTGTGGTACAACTTAGGCGAATTACCAGGACTTGAAAAGGAAAACAATGTGGGGAAACGCCACCCTCCAGCAGTGCCCTATTTTGTTGTGCACAACCAGAGCAGAGTGTGTAAATTACTATAAACTTAATGCTAAACACCTCAGAAAGCATCAAGCTTGTGATAGGTGAGAGCAGCCTGCTGCTTTTAATCTGGCATGTGTGAACAGGGAATAAGACATGCGAGTAGTTAATTGACTTTCATGTGGCATAGGAACATCTGTTTCATCAGACTTATTCATTTACATTTAGATATTTATGACCAATCATTCTATCCAGATTTATTGACAGCTACAGTATAGCTCAGAAAAACAGTCTCAGTAACCCCCCCAACAATTTGAAGTTGGTCAAATTCAAATCAATTGAAATTGATTCCAATATTGAACACTTTTCACAGTAGAAAAAAAAAAAGATGGGAACATGCATTTCAAATGGTCAAGCCATACTCCTGTGCCTTAAAGTACACCACTTACCTCTGTACTCTCACTCAGGCATGTTTATAGGAGCTCACCTTTTGATCCGTCTGTTTGTAAAAAGTGGATAATGTTGCATGTTTAAGAAGTTTCTAGAGACCATTAAAACTGACTATGGCCTCGGTTCCCCTAGACAGACAGAACTATGAACTTGTTTTCTGCCTCTTCAACGCTGTGGGGCTACAGGTGAGTGGCCATGTCAAAATGTGTTCCCACTGACCGATGGAGCTCATTAATGCCTGAGTTGGGGCTTGTTTTCCACAAGCTGGGCTGTATTTGCTTGATGTTTACTCCATATTTTTGTTAGTTGATGCCGGCAGATACATAAAGTTATTTACAGAGTGCTTGATACTTCAGAGATATTATTTGGGTGATGTAGACCCAGATGCACTTTGTCCCATACAGTAATTGCCTGAATACACTTTGGTGCTTTAAAGTGCACATTTTACCCAAATTGTCCATCTTGTTCAGGTCACGTTTACTCACCGCATCAATATCCCAAAAGCTGCATGTGGTTGTACAGCAACAACCACAATCCAGCAGCTCGCCACCAGGGTGGAGATGCTTGAGAGAGAAGTTTCCATGCTCAGAGCTCAGTGTGGATCTGGATGCTGTGGGGAGAGCTCAGCCATGGGTGAGTACTGTTTAAAAGTGGCAGGAAAAAATGTAAGTGAAGTTTCTGGATATAGTTTTTGGAACCACAGTATTTATACAAAGGGTACAACAACAACAACAATAAAGATTATATATAATAATGATAATGGTATGGTATCAACTGTTGACATTACTGCTAAAAAAATGTTCAAAAAAGGTTGTATCATATTTGGCAAAGAGAAACAACAGGTATTATAGACAAAAACAGCAAGAAAAAAATAAAATGAATGAAGAGGAAACAGACGACGGCAGAATATTGATGCTGGAGGGCAACTTCTTTATTCTGCTGCAGAGTCTCAGCCTAAAAGCTGGAGAGGAACCTTTGCTACTGGGAAAAATATTGTTCAGTATTCACGAGTTGCTGCCATTATAATATGAGGGGACTGGAATGACCAGAGTTATAGGACATATTATGGTTAAAGGATCTTCTTCATTGACACCATCACCCCATTCAAATAGTTTTCTGAAAACGCTCCATCTTTACGGTGAGACTGTGATTATCTCCAGCAGTCACAAACTGAATCAGAATGAGGATGAAATGCGCAGCTGGAGAGGAATTGCAGAAAATGAGACGGGTTCCCATTGATGTCTTGACAACTGTCTCTCCCCATCAAGGCCGTTGAGGCGCAGAGACATGGGGCAGATTATATGTTTTATATATGATTTGACTTCTGAGTTGGTATTGAAATGATCAACTCTCAAAGAAAGTTGTGCTCTTAAAAAGGCACAGAATGTACCATAGTATATCTCACCCTATATGTCAAACTTTTCTTTGAATCAAGCATTATTTTTGCTCCGTACTTTGTGATTAAATTGATATTTTTTCCCCAGGTCACTTGGACTTTGTGCCAGGCTGCAGTGGCCATGGCAGCTTCAGCTTTGACCTTTGTGGCTGCATCTGTGAGGAAGGCTGGAGCGGCAAGAACTGCTCAGAGCCTCGCTGCCCGGACGACTGCTCCGGCCAGGGGGTGTGCGTTGAAGGGGAGTGTGTGTGCGACCGTGACTTTGGAGGCGAAAACTGTTCGGAGCCACGGTGCCCTTCAGACTGCTCGGGCCGCGGGTTGTGCATAGACGGGGAGTGTGTGTGCGAGGAGTCCTTCACTGGAGAGGACTGCATGGTGGGGAGGTGTCTCAATGACTGCTCTGACCAGGGGCTGTGTGTCAACGGGACGTGCCAGTGTCGGCCCGGGTATGTGGGAGAGGACTGCTCGCTGGTGTACTGTGCCAATAACTGCAGCAAGAAGGGAATCTGCAAGGAGGGCTTCTGCGTCTGCCAGGACGGCTTCGCCGGAGATGATTGCAACTCTGGTAGGCTATTACTTTTTATCCTCCACATCAGTTTAATCCTCTGACTCTTGTCATGTACAAAAAATAGTTTGTGTGACATTTGTGGCTCAATTCCCAGAAGCAGAAACTCTGGGCAAAAGAAGTCGTCCTCCCTTAACACTTTCTGTCAATGTGACTTGGACCAAGGAACAGAGCAGTAACCCAGTCTAAACAGATTTCACAATGACACTCTGTGACCCTCGACTTCGGTTCAGGCTGAATTCATGAGCATGAACAGGTTTCCTTCAAAAATCACAGCTGAGCATTTGATGGAGTACCTCCAGTGCCGAGGGGGATTTTTTGTTAACGTCATCACATTTTCTGTTCATGAATGACTGCCACTAATGCTAATGCTCATTTGGGTGCAAAACTGAATACATACTTTAGATTACAGCCTTGTGAATATTTTAGAAATGCCATGTCTCTTCATCTGCTTTATGTGAAGTGTGGGAGTAATTCAAAGCAAGAAAAAAAAAACTGATTGGTTCCACTTGATAAGGAAAACCAACAAACAGTAAAAAAAAAAAAAAAAAAGAGTTATTTCTAGCTGAAAGTGTAGCTCTTGCTATATTCACATTGCTAGATGTCATGAATAAGTCAAGTGAAGGAAAATATAACACACTGTTTTCTGTGGCTCATGGTCAAAGCTCAGCCACACAGGTAAATAGCTCAAACTTGTTTCACAGAACTCTAAATGCAAAACTATTTCTCTGAAGTAGCCCTTAGGTCCATGAGTTTGAAAACACAACAGCCACAGCCACAGCCACATCATTTTCAGTATACCTGCAGCTCTGAAAAACAATTTGCCCTCTACTTCTAATGTAGGTGGTGGGGCGCGTGACTTGCTGGACAGGAGAAGGTGTAACACTGTTCATTTGTCAAAAGTCACTCTCATCCACGGACACAACTGTCACATTAGCTGCAGCTGAGACGGTTTCTGAGCCGTGCTTACCTTTGTTCAGAACCGGCTCTCCACGCCAAAATATCAGATCCTCCCCTCTCATTTGAGGCAGCTGTCAACAAAGTGACGGATGAGGACAGGCAGAGGAGCAAGCAATAGTGCGACTGCAAATCATATTACTAAAGCTTATTTCTCAGCGCTGCCCTCTCATTTAATATCTATACCAAGTGAGGGAGCCTGAATTGCAATTTCTTTGCAATTAAAGGCCAAAATAGCCAATACTTGTAGGGGAGAGTTTGCTGAATACAAAACAAAGCGGCTCGGCCATCAGAGGCCTGCATGATGACAGGTTTAAATGTTTCATGTTATCATAAGCTGAAGAAAACGGGATGCAGTTTTGATTCAATTATTGTTGTGTATGTTCCCCCTCTATGAGAAATAATGGAGGCTGTTGAATTTAAATTGGATGTTTCAGACATGGGGTGAGATACAGTATATCTTTACATAAAAATATATCCACCCACGAAGCAGCGATCAACTCACGCTGAAGAGTGGCATTTAATCTTGACAGCAGAGGTATTCCACGCTCGCTTTGATGAGTCCTGATGCTACAGTGGGAAAGCAGCGGTGACGTTCTTATGTTGTTGACATCCTCTGAGTGCGGCTGTGGTGACAACTGACATTTACATTTCTGTCAAAGACATGGAGCTCAAGTCATCGAGTTTATATGAAAACTATCGCCCCTTGTCTATTTTATTGCCATAATTTATTGCCCTGCTGTGCAGTATAAAGTCAGTCAAGTTTATCTGCAGAGCATGCTTTTTTCTCTGGCGCAGGATTGCACAGTGGTATGGCAGTTTAATAGGCTCCGGTATCAAGTCGTTTTGTCACAACACATATGACAGTCCATCACATGATACAACTGTGCACCTGTTTTAAATACAAACACACACCTAAACATAACATAATATGCCACACTGCACAAGAAACACACACTGTTTCTGTGGCATTGATGTGTGAGGAGACACTGTATCAGTGGTTTCAACTGAAATTGTGTTGTAGCTTGTGACAAAACTCCATTAATAACTAAAAGCAATTCTTCTGCACTGAATAGAAAATGAAAAATATATGACAATACAACTTTGACAGTGACAGTATGTGTTTGGGAGCATTCTTTTTTCCAGCCAAAAAATAAACTTGAACATGGGGCTGTTATATTTGTTTGTTTTTTGTTTTTTTATAGCAAACATGTAGTGTGTCCTTTTGTGGACACTTTACGGCTGAGTGTAGTCAAAGATTTGCATTTCATGCCTTTTTTAAGCCTAACATCAGAACCAATTTACTTTTCATTCATAGCAGAACAAAGGAATAAGAGCGCTTTGACAGTTACTGTGGAATAAAGTCTGGCCCTATATAATTAATGTGTTTTCTCATACAGTACATGCAAACCCAAATTACTGTATGTCACATTAGAACTTGAAATATAATCACTTGAGCAAATTTACAAGAGAAATGTCACATCACACCTTAGCCTGAAGGTAAGTTAGTCCTCTGATGCACCGACCTCTGTTGTCAGCTGGAGTTCTTTCATCAGGGTTTTAGTTGAGTAGATTTCGCCGTATCTGCTGATGATGGCGTGCTGATTAGACCTAATGAGACTTAAAGACTGCAGGCGAGATTCTCGAATAACCCTCAGCAAGTCTCCCTTTTGAAGAAAACTTTAGAAAGGACTCATACCTGAGATGTGGTCTCACAGACTTTGAGCATTTGAATTAATTTGAATTCATATCCAACGTGTGATAATGTAATATCTAATTTATGCAGATAAGAAGCATTTACATGTAACACAACTATTTGGTTGTTAGGAGTTGTTTCTTAAATTAGACATTGTGCATTTGGGCTAACGGGCCCATGATGTACCTTTACAATTCTGGTGATTTTTCTGTTAACTACTGTACCTGGATGGAGATGTCGGTAGAGAAGTCTTTTATACTCATCCTTCAACATTTCAGTCAGAGGAACAAAATGTCCTTAAACTGAAATTAGAATAAGAAAGAACAAAAAGGATCATGTGAACTGAGAAATGGCCCAGTCACAAAGGCCTGAGATTCTCCTAATGCTGATTGGATATCAGGTTGTACTCATCATGGACGATTCCAGCTGATTGAAGTATTTGCATTCAGACGAACTCATGGGTGACCTTTCATTCAGCAACAGGTCTACGCTGTGTCTCCCGTGTCACGTCACCGCTTCAACTTTTTCAGAGCAACTTCCTCCAGAGTGCTCACTTGAGAGCGTGCCCTTCACTTTCTATCGGAGTTAATGCCTTTACTTTCAAGCAGCTCATCTGTTCAGCCTCCTGCGTGACCTCATTCAATCACTCCTCCTATCCCACGGATTATTGCTCCTTCTTTTGATTTGTTATTTCCTTCATGTACTTGACGAAGCTGAATCCAATTGACGAAATAAATCAAGCTAAGTGAATGCTGCAGGAGTTGTCTCCAGTGCAGGTTCACTGTTTTGAAATGAGCAAACCACTGTGAAGCATGCAGCCATCTGCCGAGTGTGTGAGGAAGGAGCTGAAACAGCTACTTGAGTGTCCCAAGGTTCCCCGAGGAGTCCTCAGAGCTGTGCTGTGGAGTCCTATATCACAGGATCCAGGGGTGATGATTGTGTGAGAGGGTGTTTATCACACCATCACACTTGGTGTTCTTCTCCTCATCTCTCTCTCTCTTCCTCCTCCTTTCTTACTGTTTCCCTCAGTCTCTCTCTTTAAACTATCACTCTATCTACCTTAGTCATCTGTTCTCTCCTCAAGTCGCCCTCTTCTCCCTTCCTCCTCCGTCCTTTGTGCATCCGTCTCATCATTTCTTCGGCTTTATGTCCTTTACCTGTCTCCTCTTCCTCCTCCTGCTCATTGTTTTTGGCAGAGAGTTGTAAACACTCTTGTTTATGCCTCCACATTTACATTCAGCACCATCTCTGAGTTTTATGGCTTGACGATCTCCACTTCAACCCAAATGAGTGACTGTGCTTCTCCCTATCATGTTAGCACTCAGCCCCTCGTTGCTGCAAGCTCTGGCTTCTTGTACTGGCTGCAGAGATGTAGGCTACTCAGTAAGCCGTCTGAATATTGTTTTCTTTTGGAATATACGTATACATAACTGAAAATGCAGGAGGCAACTTGACACCATCTAAAAGTGAACAGGCACAGGATTTACTACCATATGTTTAAACCTCTATGCTGCTGCCAGTCATTTCCCAAAGCATGCAACTATCTTTGAACTTTTTGTAATATATTTTGCAGGATTTCCTGTTCTCGCACAATGAAATGTTGAGTAGATACACCCAACTAAAAATGCAGCCTTTTGCTGGCTAATATACACATCCACATTTATGGCGGCATACGAGTTGTCATTTGCTTTTTGCTTGTTATATTTTTTTTTATCTTGAGACTATTTGCTGGTAAGAATATATGCTCAGCTGTCAGGCAAAGTGTGCTCATGCCTCATATGGCACAACAAGACACTGAAGGTATGAGGGAGGGAGTGAAATGATGAATTATGTGTATGGAAAACTTTCTGATAAAAATTAGAAGACATACATTTTTGTGGTTGTCTTACTCAGTAGCACTATGACTAATTGCGGTCTTAGAGGCAGATAAAGGCGATACTTGGGTTAACTTTGATGCTGAGACAAACAGCACACAAATCAATATTAATATGTTTTTTTTTTCTGTGTCAACAGTGGCACCTGTCATGAACCTGAGGGTCCGAGGGGTGACTGATCGCACTATTGACCTGGAGTGGGAGGGCTCACCTCGGCTGACAGATTTCCTGGTGACCTACACACCGAGCAGCCAAGGAGGTAAGTACTGTACAGAGCCATGCTGGCCTCTCAAAGCCAGGAAAGTTTTTAATTTAGCTTTCATTTGATTGACAACTTTTCCATGAGTGCACCCATGGATCCATGTATCTTTGTATCCGTCTCTGTTTCAGGTGTGCAGCTAGAGATAAGGATCCCAGGCAATACCACAGCCTGCACTATCACAGGCCTGGACGCCGGCATGGAATACAACATCAATGTGTTTGCCGTCATTAACAACAGCATCAGCGTCCCTGACAGCATCACTGTTTGGACCTGTAAGTGCAGTCTTGTGTGCTGTTTTGACAAAGTGCTCCTCTGCAGTCATGCATGTGTGGTCCATTACCTAGGAAATAATAAATTAATACCTCAGTTTACTGTCTCACACAGAATCAACCGTGCATTTATTCATGCACATGGTAATCCATGTGGAAGCGCACACACCCTGGCTGTCTCTCACTTTTTTCTTTCTTTTTTTTGTGTATAAATCCTCTCAGAGATGGTTCTCAGTGTCAATAGAGTGAGAGCACCACCTGCTCCCCGGTGCCAACTGGTTGTGATTCCTACCTGTAACACCTGCTTGGTGTCACTCACACTCATGTACACACTCACACACACACAAATAGGAACACCCTTTGAACATGTTCCCTTCTAGCTGGTGCTCATGCCAGGTCTGTGGATCTGACCGCAAAAACATACCAGTTGCCTCTATTACTCATCACAGACTCATGCAAACTCACCCTGCCTCCAACCAAGAATGGCCTATTTGCAATCACCAAGAAAATTGTGTCAGCTCATATAAAGCAGGCAGATATACAGCGTGATACACTTTGATAGTACAGTCTTTGCTGGTAGAATTATCGTCCATTTCACAGATAAGTGAATTTAATTTCCACGATGGTAGAAATTGGAGTAATAAAGACAATTTAGGGCATTTAAGTTTTATGCAACCATTCATCAGTGAGGATATGATTTGTTGGCTTGTCTTTGCTGAACTTAATTATGAAATGTAGTATTTGATTATCTTGAAAGATTTGTGGGGACTCAGTTAACTGTGAAGAAAATCATTTTAACATTCTGTTAGATCAGAGTATGAGCAATGGCTATTAACCAAGAAATCAATATTTCAGGATTTACATACAGGAGCTTCAGGAAATATTCAGTGCCCTTTACTTTGTGCAGACCTAAATGTGTTGTAGCTTTAATTTTAAACAGACACTACTGCCTTGTATTAATGAGAGATTTCAGTGTTTGATTTTTTTTTTTTTTTGGATTAAATTTCATGAAACTTGATTTCACTTTTTTCATTATTGATGGGCAGTTTTATTAATTGAACATTCAATCTTAAACACAGTAGTATGAAGAGGTCTAAAAACCAAATCATTGCATGTATGAACTGAAAAGGGTCTTTTGTGTGTGTTAATAGGCCGGTGGTTGTAATAAAAATGACTAAAAAATAAAATCAAGTACCAACACTAAACATTGCACAGCGTCACTCAAAATGATAAAATTGATACAGACAGAGGCAAAAGAATAGTAACACAAATTTAAAAGAGAAAGGTTGAGCATCCCACACCTTCAGCATTAGATGGAGTAGTGATTTATGGGCTGTGTGGGTCACTGAAGAACAATAATACGTCTCTGGCTACTTCTCCAGATCTCTCCAATCCGGACGGTTTAGTCTTCAAATCCATCACAGAGACGTCAGTGGAGGTCCAGTGGCAACCCTTCTACTATTCTTTCGATGGATGGGAGATCAGCTTCATCCCTAAGGTAGAGTAAAGCTGTGTGAACGCTGAGTGTATGTGTTCACTGTCAGCCTCAATGTAAGACTGCAGAGTGCACAGCGAGTGTGTTGGAAGAGGGTGGGGGTGAGGGAGCTAACCAAACAGAGGGGGAGAAGTCTGGTTTTTTTTATGCTTTTAATGAGCCATCAGCAAATGACAGATTTGCCTGCTGCCCCACACACAACTGCAGAGGTTTTCCATTTTGCTTGTTGAGCAAACCAAATATTCTTGATTGAAAAGAATTATTTTAAAATCTCACTAATGCTAATCTGTAAATGACTTTCTGAATTTCCTTGCAGAAACAGGAGGGAAAAATAACTGGATGGATTTAGGTTTTCTTGGGGGCCCATACCAAATTAGACAAGCGGATTGTCTTAAGCTTATTGGCTATTAGATGGATGAGCCATTAAACCCTTTTCCAGAATAACCCTTGGAAAAGCCATAGCAGGGCCAGGTTGAAAGCCAGAAAGCAAAAAGCTTTCTCTTTCTAATTCCCGCTGTAAACTCAGGTACTCCGTGCACTCTAATCTCGTGCCCTCTCACAGTAATTGGTTTTCTCCTTTAAGGTGTTCTCAGGGGGAGATATCCTTTGCTCCGGCCAGACTCAAAGCATTAAATCTGATGTTAAGATGCTTTTTTGTGTTTATTTCAAGCCGTTGTGAGGATGGAGTCACTGAGTGAAAAAAGCAGCAACTCCTGATTTCATTTGATTGCTTTTAGGCATCCTTTCTTCTCTCTTTCTATTCAATTGTACATGTCTCACCGATGTCCCTCTTCTTCTAACATCTGCCCCCCCCCCCCCAACTCCACCTCCATAATCTCTTGTTTTTACCTTCCATCCACCATACCTTTCTGATCTCACAGCCTTTCCTCTCTCTACCCCCAGAGGTACCTTCTCTCCACCCTTTCTCCTTCACCTCTCCCTCACTCTCTCTCGTCCTTTCTGTATATGTTCCTCCCTCTATCTCCCCTCGCTTTCCCTCTCTCACTACAGCCACAAGGGAAATCATATTATGGGTTGGCAGTCCCGCCCCCTGTGGATCTAATCCAGCAATGGGGATTGTGAATTTTGACAATCTTGTAATGGAAGCAGGCATGAAAGCTTGGGCCTGTGCGAACAAACACAGACCTCACTACCCTGTAAAAAAGGAAACAGAGAAAGTGAAAGATGGAGGGACGGTGAGCGTCAAGACCCACCATTAACACTGTTAGAGACAGCTATGGTAAATATCTGACATTCCAGTCGAATACCACGCTGCCAATGTTTCTGTAGCACAGCATCTAATATGCCATAAACTGTAGTTGACTTTTTAAGTAACCTGATAAAGCTGTAAAATAGTACCACTGATAATAGAACTGTATTATTATTTTACTTGAATATGATATTAGTAATGGTTATGTACATATATACAGTCATATATATGGCCAATGATTTATAGGAAGCAAGGGTCTTTGACTTTATCCTTGAGGCTCCCTCTTGAATAACATTTGCTGATTGCTAAAGAAGCTTCTTTTGTAATTAAATCCATACATGCAGAAACACATGATTAGATTTTCCCTGAAGCCTCTCAGCGTTGTTATTCATTTAAATAGTCAACCAACGTGGTCAAAGCGCTAAGTTCAGGACACATGATGAGGCGGTGCAAGTGTGCAGTATTATCTCTGTAAAAAAAACATTTTGTCCATAAATGATGTCTACATGAATGATGTTAATCCATGCCTGTGGCTATAACACTGCTCACTTTGCACTTTGTGCCTCAATCCTTCACTCCTGGGAAGAAAAGGCAGTACCTGGCAGCTTGCATGAAAAATGAAAAATGATCTTTCTCGCTCATTTGAGAATCCCAAACTGCAAAATGTACAATACATGATGTGAATAAGCTACATGGGCTCTCTGTGCATACATATGCATATACATTAGTCTGTGTACAGGTTTAAGATATTCACATAGAACAATTCCAAAAACATATTGTTTATAGCCTTTGTTACCTTATTAGAGAGACATTTGATTTTACTCAAGTGGAAATCTCCAATTCCTAGTTCACATACATAATGTCATTTTTTATACTTGAAAAGATCAGATGTGTTTTGAAGGGCTCCCTTAAGGTGTGGGACCCCTTTTTTGTTTATGTCGAAAAGCTGAAGTTTCCATTTATTCCTGAGTGATTTTATTGGTGTCTGAGTGGTGTTGTTGTAGTTGTGGCATGGTGGATCTTACGCTGGCCAACAGCTGTTGCTTCGTGCTCTAACATTTTTTGATTCTGTTTTATCAGTTTTTTTATGATTTTTTTATTTTTTATTTTACTATGTATTATGTATTGTTCATGCATCTCTGCAATTCTATGTTGTTGAGCTGATTGGGTGTTGTTCTTTAGTTTGTGGTATTTGTCCTTTATTTGAAAGTATCTATAAACACAGATTGTGGGGAAAAAAAACTATATTGTTTCACTTACCCCTAACAGTATTTATCTAAATTTCTTTATACTGTAGGTTGTGGGAAAGATATGGGAGACCTGCTGCCACCACATTTTCCATTACATCTCTCACAGCAATGAAAGAAAATTGCATTAAAATGATCTGGAGCCCTATATCTTATCCAGAAACAATGTCAAATTCTCTGGATGATCAACTGACTATACTGTCAACATTTCTTTTCTAATCATAAATATGTTCTACATTATGGGAAACTGATTAAAAGCCTGTGGGACAGAAAATACATCATTTTGTATTTAAATGCATTATGGCAAGAGAATTAGTACAAGATTGTGTTTTACAATTTTTTACATGAACAGACATGAAAATTATGTCTGACATACTAAATGACCCCAGTCCTTTAACCATGACACCTTAAAGCACATTAAAAATCTCTTTTGTCACTCTTCACCTAAGCAAACTCGTCAGCAGAGAGAATGATGACTAATTATGGGCAAACTGACACAGGGGATGGGAGTGGGATACACTGTTAAGGTGATTCATTTTGTATCATTTAGCATCGCTTGCATTTATTGAGATTGAGCACAACTTGTTATTGGGACATTACCATGGTGTGTTACTGCCCACCCTGGTAATTTAGTTGAGATGATTAAATGGATTACATCTCTAATTACAGTTTTGATTCTGGAAAGTAGCAAGCTGTTATATATTCGGCTCTACTATGAGCCTTCATAGCACTGGCTATTGGGGATCTTGGAGCAGCAGTAGGTGTAACATCTGTCTGTCGACAGGAAGTGTATGTGCAACACTGGCTCTGTGAGAACAGCTGGGAATAGCAGGAACTCCATATGGATGATGAGTGACAGGCCATTGGAAATGTACAGAGTGCTGCCTCTGCAGAACAGGGCCTGAGAAATATCACTGTGGCACACACACATTCATTTTTTTTGCCCAATGCAGCTTGGGAATCTAATGTGCTAAGAGACATCTAGAAGTTTACATAAAAGTCAAAGGAAAAGGTCTCGGTGTGTTGAGGTTTGACTGCATAGAAATCAGCTGCTTGAGTCCTTGTTTATGTCTTACTGGTGATCACACAGTAGGCTTTTATCTGCCAGATTCCTTATCTCTACTGAGAAAAGAGGGTTGTGCCACACTGACATTTACTCAAAAATATGCAAACAATGAGCAACAGAGTTCCAGTCTCTTTTCATCACACACCTCTGTTTGTGTTTTTTCCCCAGGACAATGATGGGGGGATGACTGCACAGCTACCCAGCACCATCACGTCCTTTGTGCAGACCGGTCTGAGACCAGGGGAAGAGTATACTGTTAACTTGGTGGCGCTCCGAGACCAAGGTCGAAGTCAACCAGTCACTGCTACAGTCACAACATGTATGTACGAATGAAAACAGCTCATTCTTATTCCGAAAGAGTAAAGATGAGTCTTTACATACAGTATGGATATCATGTCAAACCCCTGTGTGGTGCCTGAATGGGTACAATGCAAGCTTGTTGGCAGAGATGGAGCTACTGTAATCTCAAACACTACTATTATTGCATCTTCAGAATATATTATATTTGAAACATATATAACATAACTACTCGAATTCACTACATTTTTTAGTTCAGTGGAAGTGTTGTTAGTTCAAGATTAAATTTAAGTCGTTTGCAGTGGTGAAATGCAACCAGTCAGCTTTAGCCAGGTCAGACCATCTTGATTCTGAGCAACTGTAACATAGCCACAGTAGAAGTTGCACTGCTCAGACAGTTTATGTCTCACTGTGATTGTAATGATTGGTGGAGCTTGCAGCAGCATTTGCAAGTAAACGTTATGCTAAACTTGGCTGTGTAGTCATAAGACTTACAAATAGCTCCTTTCCCAGAGAGCTGGTTTCCCAAAGACCTGTTTTGTTAATCAGACAATTAGATTAAATGGGGTCCCAGTCCAAGACAATTTTCTGTTACATTTACATTTTTCACACAAGAGAATTTATGGTTTTGCACAGCTTGAAGAGAAGCAACACAACATCACGCACCGTTCAGGATTTCATGACATTTAAATCAAACATCAAAACAGTCTAAATCTAATATATTTAAAATGTTTTTTAACCCAAAAAGTTGATTTTATATTCATAAGAAAGTTTGAAAAATATATATTTTTGGAGTCTTTCAGTTAATGTGAAGGTGACATTTTGAAATAAAAAGCGTTTTTTCTCCACACAACAGTCCCAAACCCAGCGCTGTTCAATTTCCATTATAATAGAGAAAAACTCTATGTTCTGATATTTGAAAAGAGAAAAAGTAAATGTTTGGCATTTTTTCTTGATAAATTAATAAGTATTTTCTGTCAATTGGTCAATTACAGGAAGTGTTCCCTGCACACTCAAGATGTGACACACACCCACAGTACACACCTGGATAAATATCCTGGCAGAGGCAGGGAGTGTTACCTTGACATATTTGTTGTTCTGCCACCGTTTATGTCCCTGTTGTAACCCTCACTGAGGTATTGCCCTTCCCCTCACCCAGTCCTCACCCGGCTGACAGGACTCAGACAGCTGTAATAGATCCAATTCAAACCTCGTCCATAACAATTCAAACTCTGATGTCTACAGTCAAAACACCATCAATTCCCTGTCAAGTCTTTGTTCTTTTCGTGGGTTGTAATTAAGTATTGATTAATAATTCATGGCACACTCTCATTAATTTTTCACGGTGGCCCACTGCAGGACACCTTATTGGATAAAGAAGGAGGAAAAGACAAATCTAAAGTTACTCAATTATTTACAACAAAGATTTATCCTTCCTTGGAGACGGAGGGAGAGTATGATGAAGGAGTCGGAGGAAAAACCACAGGGAGAGGACAGTTGATGTGGGAGCTGGTTTTCAGCAACTGTCTTCCTCAGGATGTTTTCTAGGACGAGACCCAAGGGGCCAATTTCTAATACATCAAGGATCAGAGTGGACCTGCAATATGTCAAACCTGAGTCTGGGACTTATTTAGATCTCAAAAGCTTAAAGAAATACTTTAAAGGAACACAGTGGTCCTGTGTTGCACAGTGTGAATGATGCCGTTCACATAAGTCCCCCCTGGGGCCGACAGCGGAGTAGTTATGCTATCACAGAGCGGTGTGCCGTGCTTTCAGTTTAAAACATTCATCTCGAACTAAGTACTGTGTCATCTGCTATTTTGGTCGTTTCCTCACCATTAAATGATGTTTGTCACCTCATTCATACTGTTCGTGTTTTGAGAATTATTTAAATCAGCTGCCGTAAACTGTGCACAAGTTGTATCTCTGAACCCCATCTAACGGCGGTGGGATTTGTCAAGAAAAGTGTTGATGTGAGAATCGAAAGCCCCTGCCTTTTCCCAGACATCTGCTTCAACAAGAGATGTCAAAACATAGCTTTTGTGGAAAGAAGTAATTAACAGGTTAATGAAACGGAGTGCTAATTATCACGTTCTCGAACACCCAATTGGTTTGACGGAAATGTCTTCACATTGGCAATGCTGTTACAGTACAATACTGGTTCTCTAGAAATGAGAACTCGTGGAGAACGTGTTTAGTGAATTCCCTTTGTGTCAAACATTGTGAAGTGGCTCTTTCTCATGGTGCGTGATGTGTTTTCAGCTCTTCACACCTAATAAGTGCTGTTTTCCAGCAAACGGCTTGGAGGGACTTTAATCGTGGCTTATGGTTTACACCGTGCACAGATAAAGCCCACTGCCTCAGCGTGTGTCAGGTCTGAGAACACCTTCTCTGATAACAAACCCACAGCGCTGCTGCGGGAAGCACCAACATGAACTTTCATTCTTTCATTTAAAGTTTCTTATTTTTGCCAGATTTTTTGAATATTGACCGAAATGTGTTCTAACTAAAATTTGGCATCAAAGTTACTCCTTGATTTTGTTTTATTTATGTATAATTTGTCAAAGACTGTGTATTATTCACGCCAAACTCTATTACCTCAGTTTGGAGACAATGTTTAACATGTTATGGTAAGGTAATGTAGAAACAGCCAAACCTTGCTTCCACCCTCTCAGATGGATGATTAACTTGTGACTATTCTGGGTTTATGTATATTATAAATCATAAGCATCTTAATTCTTGTTTTTACTTATAAAAATCAATAGTTTTAGATGAGAAAAAGCTATTCATACCAGACAGATTATAAAGTTGAGAGGTCATAAAATTTGTAAACTTCTTAACTGTGTGGGGCCATAAATAGATGCTGCTTTATTTTAGGGGTCACACACCAAAATTAGCCACATGCTGACTTATGTTACAAATTATATATGCAGGTTTTGGGTTGTTTTAGTTGGACGAAACAATTTATTGACATCTACCTGCACCGGAAATCATCATAATCCTTCTTTCATAAAATGTAAATAATAAAATGTCAAATAATTCATGGCCCCACTCCGTAAATAAATCAGCAATAGAGGCTGACAAATGACAGATGACTCCCCGGTGACATTGCTTTGTTCATAACAATAGCAACGGGACACTCAATAATCATACATCTGTCTTTCAGTGATTGATGGTCCCACTCAGCTGATCGTGCGAGATGTGTCAGACACTGTGGCGTTTGTGGAGTGGATGCCACCGAAGGCAAAGATCGATCAGGTCGTGTTGCGTTATGGGCTTGTAGGAGGTGAGGGGCCACGGACGACCTTCCGCCTCCAGCCCACACTCAGCCAGTATTCCCTGCAGGTGAGTGTGTGTGTGTAATTCATCATGTCATGAGATCACAGATCTGATCATACAGACACATTTTGTGGACCTACTGTACCTGCCATATGGGGAAAGCTTCTTTTCATTTCTTATAACTGTCAGGTTGGCTTTGGAATTATTACATTGCACTCAAGTGTATAGTATTACTGTTTGTATACTGTTGTGTGTGTAGGTGTGTGTGTGTGTGTGTGTGTGTGTGTGTGTGTGTGTGTGTGTGTGTACACACTTCTCATGCTTGTTAATTCATCTAATCTGCCTGCCTTCTGTGCCTAGAGATAACCCCCCCCAAAAAAATGAAAAATCCATGCAGAGAGATTAAACAGAACAAACTGTCCGTGTGTTTTTGCCTCCACAGGTTCTGCGTCCTGGCTCGCGTTACGAGGTGTCTGTCAGAGGCGTGAGGAAAGGAAACGAGAGTGGATCCATTTCCACTGAATTTACTACTGGTGAGGTCTGACAGCAAGCAGATGTGATGATAGTAGTGTGTGTGATCCCTCGCCTGCCTCCAGGAATAGAACAGCTGATGACATATGGCCTAATGCATACCATGCTGTTTATCTATATTGGATAGGGTAGTAAACATCTGTTCATTGTTTTTTTTTTACTCCCATAAAGTTTGTGTAGAATAAAGCACATTATTTGTGGAAGCATCAACCTGATTTGTTTTGAGTGCAAATAAAGACATTACTACCACTACATCTACGGTATAGTAGAATGTGTCTCTGGTGCTAAAATATCTACTTCAGGATCATTCAATTTAAGTAGAATCTGCAGATAGCTGGATATGTGTATTCCTTAAGGACACGTTGCAAGTGATGATGCTGTGCTTTACCTGATATGATATTGTATACAGATTAAGTCTGGTAAATGACAGTTTGACACTAACCGTATCTGTCTGATACTGTTTAAACGGCTGTTGTTTGCTTGTTCACAATTCCTTAGAATTGGTCTCAGTGTCCCCAACATTGTCAGCTTTATCGTTCTTCTCAGAGATCGATGCCCCCAAGAACCTGCGGCTCGTGTCCAAGACGTCCACCACCCTGGAGCTTGAATGGGATAACAGCGAGGCTGAGGTAATTAGACATGCGCTGAATAACATTTGCAGGTAACAGACCTAAGCGTTGTACTTTGCCTGATTGTTTCAGTCTTATTGGTACTTAGATTTTACTTCACTACATTTATTGAATAACTTTTAAGATTTTATATTCAAAGCAAATGAGGAGCATTCTGTATGAAGTATTATGCAAATCAATAGATTAGAACAGCCAGCCAGAATATAAACAAGAGATAAAAAAATAATGTTTTAACTATACCAGTGATAATCCAATAAAATATTCAGATAATGTTTTATGGTGATTGGATAGAATCAAGTACATTTTTATACCTCAGTATACCTTTGTATTCCCTCCAAAATAAAAGTCCCCCTCTTAAAAAAAAAAAAAAGGCATAATGTTTTACACATTCGGTCATAATGTCACAATCAGTATATCCTTAATTGCTTGAATGTATTCACCCACACTTTGACCCTTCCCACTCGCTTGCCCTAAAGCAGGTTGTAACTTCTCCTGTTTTTCTTAACTGTCCTGTTTTCCCGAGCACTCTATCATCATAAACAGGTGGGCCTGCAAATGTCAGCTTGGTAAATGTCAATAATAGCAATGGAACAAGGACCACACTGGGTGCAAGTGATCACTGAATGTTTAACCCTGAATTAAAATGTCATAAATCATGTTGTTTCACCAGAAGTCACAGTGATATTTCAGGGGGGCACACTAACTAACTACACACCCAGACTTATGAAGCCAGTCTGTCTTGCTGCCTGTTAGCAGTGCAAATTTATTCATCCTCATGATTCTGCAGAGTGCTGACAGAGAGACAAATATCATACTGGGCTGATGCAAAATAAACCATTTATCTATCACCCATCAGCAATGCGGTGCAAAAGAAAATTAAGCTGTTAGGGCTACGAAAATATTTTTTTCAAATGTTTCTTTCTCCTTGGTGATGCAGCTGTTTAAATGTGTACATCTTATATTGCAGGTGGAGGGCTACCAGGTGGTGTACAGCACTTTAGCAGGAGATCAGTATGATAAAGTCATTGTACCACGAAATGAGGGAGCCACCACTAAGACCACTCTCACAGGTGAGTGAGGAGGAGCGATGCGTTGCTCATCCTCCATTTAATGGGTTTTGTAGTTAATTTGCCTTGAATTATTTATCATCAACATCTGTAGGGCTCTCTGGCTCTTTGGCAGTGTTTTTCCTGACGCTGTCACTATTATCACAATGCATCTAATGTGTGCTGAAGAAGCTGGGAAGTGCCTGTGTGTTTTACATGGCAGGATTATCTGCAAGGCGAACACTTGGCTGACGGGCTACTGATTGTATCTGCAGAAATGCGTGTTATCCTGCGGGGATATTGAAAGGCTGTCAGAAAGGAGGGGTCAGCTGGAATGCTTTTTTTCCTGAAAGGCCACAGTGCTGGAAAGGGCACGGCCAGCATAAGAATTGAAGCAAAAGGTCCTCGTGTCTCTCTGTTCGGCCATTGCAATCAATGCAATCAATTCCATCTCTGTCACTCTCATTTTCTCTCTGCCCCACACTCTCTTCTAATAATCTCTGTCACTCTCACTCATTTCTCATTGCTCATCTCTTCATCTCTCTTCCTGTAGTTTGAGAAGCTCATTGTGGACGTGCAAGATTGATTTAGAACTGATCAATTATGCAGATGGCGAAAAAAAATGGGTTTCTTCACAAATCATAGTGATGTACATGTAAATTTGTCAGGACCTCATCACTGATGTAGAGCTAATTGGGCTGTTATGAAAAACTCCATCTCATTGACATGCACGTTGTGTGTGGAGAAGAGTGCCAAACAACTCTATGTGATGTTTCTTCTTGCTATATTATGTGGTAAATGAGTAACCGCATCTCCCCTTGTCTTTGTGCATCAGACCTGCTTCCAGGCACGGAGTACGGCATCGGCATCTCTGCCATGAAAGGCAGCAACCAGAGCACACCAGCAACAATGAACGCCAGGACCAGTGAGTGAACTGTTGTTTAAACTCTACTGTAAAAAGCCAGTCATCCACTCATGCATGTAAGACACACCAACAGCAGCAGTGTAGTGTACTAAGTGAACTGCAGCACAGTGTTGTTCTGCAAATCTCAGCCTCACAGCTGGCTATCTAGCCCATTTGTCATTATACATGTACTTCACAGTTCGTGCTATGGGTCAGTGCTCTTGTTCCAACCAGTAAAAGCCGTTTTAGTGAAATTAAGCAAATCAGATTTTGGCAAGACTTGTGCAGTTTTAGAGAGGTGTGTAGCTGTTTTATGTTGCCGGCGTGGGTCAAAGTTCCCATTATAGCATTTTAAAGCTGTAATAATGCATACAATTTTGCTAATGGCCCTCTCTTTACATGAGTACTTGATCAGCTGTTTGAATTTTTATTGGGTTTGAGTTGTTTGGCTGAAAGAAAAAAGGACCTCAATTCACTTGCTCTTTGAAATGTTAGTGAAAGGAGGTGCTTCACTAATCTTTCCCATCACATTGTCTACCCAGAACAGCTGTCCTCCAGTTGCAGTTATTTTAATGGCATGAAGGTGTTTTGCACTTTGCAAAATTATACCTAGGTTTGCCTTACAAGCATGCTCTTTCTACCCCACTATTTTGTGAACTCTCTTTAAACTCTGAAAATGTACTACATCTATCACATCGCTCTCAAATAGCTCAAACACCTCATGTCTGCCCGGCGCACAGCTGTGCTTATGTTAATATAAGTGTGAGTTGAATGTTAGAAGCATCAATAACGAGCTCTTTACTTTTTTTCTGTTCCATGAAAAAAAAAAAGGCTTCTGCCAGAAAAACCAAAGATTAGATGAGAATTTAACTTCGGGATTCACTCAGCAAGTTGGGCTATTGATGCAGGAAATGACAAACATAGCATAACAAAAACAAAAATACAGAATCAGGATCATTAAGTTATTGTAGAGGTCCTTTTGGAAATGAACTTCCTGGAGGCAAGCTATTACATTTTAATCAGTAATGATGATTTTTCTTTGATGTGAGGTTATACAACAGATAAGAGCAGAACAGGAGCTCTGACTAATTTATGAATCAATAGCAACAGCTAAGTTTCTGTTAAAATGTTGAGGCAGATCTCAAAATAAAAATGTGAATTAGTTCATGTTTACATCAGCTCAAATTAAGTGAGAAATCTTATGATGTGACATGCAGCATCTGAGCAGCTCTAGACTTTTAACATAATTTGATATGAATGTCTGTGTGTGTTCTGGTTGAGTGGAAGTTAAGGCATTAGCGCTTTGTACACAGTAATATGAAGGTGCATCAGATCTCGCTGCTTTTACTTACAGTACCTTTATTGCATCTTCCCTACTTGACTGCGCCACTTTTTTAGCTTAGCGTGAACTCTTTTATGTCAATATGATCAATGATCAATTGTGAATCAATTATGGTATATAAATAGTATGAGGCTTGATAAACCTTGGCTTTTTTAGTTGGCTCAGTCAAATTACAGTGAATATACACATAAATACAAAACGATAAATAAAGTTATTACCTGAATTGCAAACAAAATTTTAAAAAAAAATCTACAGATACCTGTTGTTTTGACTCACTTATTTGTGATCAGTTGAAGAACGAATTATTTTCATAATTATGTGTCTTACATCGGGGAAAAGAGTAAGTAGGAAAAATTGTGTCCCATGCAGTTTGTTAGGAGGAAGGAACACTTAATATGCCAATGTAGTAGCCTCTCTTGATGCTGCGGTTTGTTGAAAATATTTCCTAGCACCTGTGCTTTTAACCAACTCATGCTTCTCCTCTGTTAGGTCTGGATGTGCCCATGGATTTAACAGTGACAGCGTCCACAGACAACACCATCACTCTGGTGTGGGGCGTGGTCCAGGGACCCATCGACCACTACAAGGTCACCTACACATCGTCCTCGGGTGTCGCAACTGAGGTGAAGAGCTGAACGGATGAACAGATAACATACAAGTTGCCACACCTTGAAAAGGACCAACAAGGCTGTGACCTTTTTTATTGTGAAGCCATCTGAAAGTATAGAGAAATCCCATTCAGTGTATGTCTGACTACTTCTTCTCGTTCCAGCTGACAGTGCCTAAAGATGTAACCACCACTACGCTCACGGACCTTGAGCCTGGGACTGAGTACACCATCACTGTAGCAGCAAGAAGAGGAAGACAGCAGAGCACTGCAGCCACCATAGACGCCTTCACAGGTAGAGGCAGCCTCAAAGTGTATAGTCACAAGGACCGAGTAGTGATACTTAAGTATCAAAGACATGATTGTGCATTCATAGGAAAGAATCCATAAACTATGCGTTTATTTGTATCTCAAATGATGATCAAATGGGAGCAGTGATGAGATCATTGCCTGAGAAACACCAACAATCCTCATTTTTTTTTCCAGCTGATAAAGTATAAACTTTCCTGAAGAGCATGGTGGTTGCAATGCAGTGTTCTCACTTTGTTCCACTCAATTATCAGACAAAGCTAAAATAAAATTCCCTCCCGGAGTGTTTCCTCTGCTCAGGGTAAAAACATGAAAGATCAGCCTATTACTGCAGAGAACAGAGCCATGGAACAGTTTGAACAACAGTGGCACATAATGAAGCTGAATGGTGAATATAATGAACCAAAGTGTGGCAGCAGGTAAGGCGAGTCACGCTAAAAGAAAATGGAGGACCTTAAAAGATTTTGAAGCAGCAATCAGCCAAGGTAAATTAGTCAAGTCAGCTAATGAGCTTGTTACAAGCGTTCCCTAATTGCACCTCTGTTTTGCATCGACTGGTATTTGTGTTTCTGTTTCTTCTGATGCCTTTTCAACAACGTGTTCTCTCACTTTTCCCATCACACACGCTGCTGTCTGCTTGCTACGTTATCCTCTTTCTCCGAGAATTTCAATCACAGCTTGGTTCTCTTCCCGCCACACTTGTGTCTATCCATCCAGCTATTTGTCAGATTGCCTGTCAATCTGCTTCGGCTCTGTTGGTTTTTGTTATTTTTACAGGGAGCTTGGTGTGATTTTTTTAGTCGCACAAAGCCCGGTGTCAGAATGATGGGCACCCGTTTACCTGCTGTCAGATTTGTCACTCTTTCCTCCCCGCGCTCATCATCATCGCCATCATCACCATCATCATCAGCTTGTTTCTTCTTTACCGAGCGCCATTGTGGCAGTTGTCACCGTCATAACCTTCATCGACATCATCACAGAGATCATCAGCACATTTATCATCTTTTGTTATCTGTGGTTTCCTTCAGTGGCATCACTGCAGCCATCTGGAGAGGAGAGATGACAGGATGATAAAACGACAGATCAAGAGAATCAGAGGAAAAATAATTAATTACCTGTCATCTCCTCATCCACTGTTCACTTGGCCATATTGGCAACATCTGTCTTCCTGTGATCAGGTGAACTCACCATCAGGAAAAAAATAGCCAGGGAATAATCCGGAGTTTGATCTCAAGTTGTAAATCCAAGATTGCCTGTGGGGCGCTGAAGTCTGACCTTCCGTTTGTGTCTTGATCACTGAATATGTACTTTACCACTTGGTGTAAGCAGTTATCTGCAAAATTCACATTATTTATTCATTTATTTATGATTGCAGTCGTACTCTTCATTACTCAGAAAGCAAAAGAGAATTATAAAGTTACCATATGTATTCATTTACATATCATTTTTATGGATTCATTTGTTTGTCTATTCATTTATTCACTCATTCTTATTCTTTCCCAAGCCTTTTAAGCTACATAATGCTAACAGCAGAAAGAGTGAGAAAACCTCTCCGTAAGGAGAAATGCACTTTGTTTTCATTATCTGCAGTGAGAAAAATCCAGGGCTTTATTTCTGTAATAACCCATCCATTACCATTACGTCGTGATTTAGTACTGTATTTCAGCTAAAACTGAAAATGCAACCAAATACAGAAACACTGCAGGGTTAAGAGAGGAAACTGAATCATTCAATCAGAATGTTTAAATAGAGAAAAACAAACTTGAATCAGTGGCCTCAGTAAATGTATGAGTCACCGTGTGTGCAGCTCAGTTCATCAATTTTACTCTGATGCCTGGAAATGTTTTTGTCATGTGTGCAATTTGTTCTCAGGGCCACGGCCACCATACAAACAACATCATCAGATGTTTTTCATGTACCTGTAGACCTACAGATCCTCTAGAACCACTAAAGACAGATACAAACCTGTTTTTCTAGGCCAAGTATTTCTTCTCATGACTACTACACTGACCTTGATCTCTTAAAGTTCCCTTTTCAAGGGATTGTCTTCTGTGCTTCAAATCACAAAAGTGACATGACAGTTAAATCAATGAAACATGACTCATCTGTAACACCTATGTCACTGCCTTTTGCTGCTTGCCTACTGGCTTTTGAATCACTAAGATCTCTGCAAAAGGACTGTCATTATTATCATCACTACCACCACTACAGCCATCACATTACACCACACCAACAGTTACATCTTCCTCTCTGTAATTTTAATCCGTAAAGCTTCCAAGTAGAGTTTTAGATCTCTCTTGGTGTTGTGCAAAGTTTGGACGAGTGTTTCCTTGTGTTGTTGTTTGTATCACATTTATCTTTTGCCAGCTTTACGCACAAGGATACACATGAACGCCACTAGCATGGGGTTTACGCAACACAGACTTCTGCTGACTGCACAGTGCACTGGTGAAGAATAATAAAAGGTAGAGAGTCGCCAGTAAGAGAAGAGAGCAACAATGAAAGCGATTGCAGGTTTCAAATGATGACAGATTACAGAGAAAATTTGTTTAATCTTGAGATTTCAGAAAAGAAGAAACCAAAGTTGCATCATGCTACCGGATATTTATACATCAGCACATGGCTAATTGAATGAAAGTCTTCTTCCATTTTCCGCTGTGTCATCGGCTGCACTTGTTCATATTCATCACATCATCTCCCATCTTGGTCGTTCTGACAACAGCATCTGTTATCATCACCATGTCTCCCGTTTTCTTATTGTCAACAGTCCCATCACATCTTCATCTTTATGGAGGACGGACTCATTAGTTTCTCTTTTTCTATCAAATCATTACTTCCACATGATCGTGGTCCATTCTGTCTATCACCAGCCCCATCACCATTACATCCAAGGCTAATTCACTCAACTGCGCTATTAACTCTCCTTCACTTCATCCATGGACTCCATCAATCCATCACTTAGCTTCTTGTCTGTCATCTTCATAATGATGACAGCCATTTTTTTTTTCTTTTCTTCGCTATTTTCCGGCTTTATTCTTGTTCTTTGGAAAAAAAGAAAAGAAAAAAGAACTCCTGCCAATTACCTCTGGATCCTCCATTCCTCCAGGAATCAGACCCGTAACCCACCTCTACTTGTCAGAGGTGACTTCAGACTCTGTGTTGGTGGCGTGGAGCGCTCCAGCACCGCCCGCCGACCTCTTCATCCTGAGCTACAGCTCTGCCGACGGGACCGACACATCAAAGGTTACACTGGACGGCTCCAAGACGAGGTCACTGGTCCAGGGGCTGCTGCCGTCCACTCCGTACACCATCAGTCTAATCACAATTCAGGGGGATGCTACCTCTGAGCCTATTACAGCATCACTCACTACAGGTGAGCTGCTTGATTTCATGAAGGCGTGCATGAGCAGCATAGTAAAGGTTTGTGGCTTTGTCTGAGGTCTGAAAACCTGCAGTGTGTTCCCTTGTCCATAGTACTTTTACATTTTGCTAATTGTTGGGTTTATAAACTATTAATACTAACAAAAGAGTGAAAAGTGGCCATTTCAGTTTTTTAAATACTGATGATAAGTCTTTGAATCAGTGATTTTGCTCAGGCATCACTACAGAATTTAAAGATATTCAATTTACAACCATTTATATAAAAAAAGTAGCTAATCCTCACATCAGAGAGGATTTTTAATTGACTAATTCCTTCCACATTTATGAATGGTTTGCGCTGTTGGGGTTTATTGATACAGGTTGTGCTGGAATTTCCCAATTCCCATTTAGAGTAAAGAGAAACTGAGGTCGGGAGGTTGAAAGAGGATTTCTTTGAAAGGAAAGTGTTGAATTAGCACATGTGAGGAGAGTAAAGGGAGAAAAGGAAAGAGGAGAAAATCTGCGTGAGAAATGGAAATACAAAGTGATTTTAAATTTAATACATATTCACAGAAATGCTGTTTGAGCATTTCATTTGCACAGAGCCACAGCAGAATGAGTTTTGTAATTAGATGTCTGCCTTAAAGGTTTTTTTTTTCATTTCCTTATTTTTTCTTTGTCTTCGTCTTAGAGACGTACTGTAGCACCACAAATCCTAGTTTGTTTTGTTCTTTGTGGTATCAGATGACTGAGTTTTGCTAAACTCAGATATGAAACTTGAGTCAATAGCCAGTCTGAATAGAAATCCAGTGTTGAGCCTAAATGCAAACAGACTATTTGAAGGGTGGAGAGAGTATTTGAGAAACTGCAGTTAAATGGCCAGTCTAATAAAGGAAAGGATTCAGAGAGAGGAGAGAGCGGGGAAGGACAGGTGCAATGTGACATGAGGGTTCAGATTATAAATCTCAATTTTCTGCCTCTGCTTTGTACCAAGTCCAGTTTCTATCTTGACAGTAACAATGAATCTTTTTTGTCTTCCATTTCTTTTATCTCCTCCTACAGTTTGTCGATCATTTCTCTCTGTTCCTTTTAATGAAAATGTTTAATTCACACTGCAGCACAAAAATCCTTCACAACCTTCTCCTTGTTTCTTAATAAGTTATGAAGTATGACTGTTCAATTTTTCATTAACTGGCTTATTGTGTCAAAAGGAGTCTCAGAAACAATTCTTTTGATTACGAGTGTGTTGTTCTCATCTGGGAAGACGCCGAATAAGAAGAGGGTCAGAATTTTAACCTTCAAGAGAGAGAGAGAGACAATGGGCAAAACACAACAGAGAATTTGAGTTTGTTTTTTTTCCAGAAAGAAGGACAAAAGAGGAATCGTTAAAAGGGAAAGCTAAGAGTGGGCTGGAGACAAACAGTGAAAAGAAGGAAGTCAGCATTTAACAATGGAGATGTTAACTCTGCGCCAGAGACACTGCATGCTGTCATCGTTTTTTTGTGCCAGGGTCATGTAAAACCTTGGCAGCTAAGAGTATCCTCCCTCCTTCCTTCTCTCTCTCTCTTACTCTCTCTTTACATTCACCCACACATGATGATAAGCAGATTTCAAGGGTGAAATTGAATAGGGGTTTTGAGACTGACGTACTGCCTTTACAGTGCGGTAATTTTGGTGCCCCACGGTGATCTGTGTGTCAGTGTGAGCACTGATGAACGGCTGCACTCTGCTGCTCCTCGTATAATTAGTTGTGCTTTTACAGTAGCAACATTTACAGCTTTTCTCAAAAGTGTTAACAACAGTTGTAGTTGGCGAGCTGGTTCACATTGCTGTGAATCGTCACTCAGCTGTGTTAAGGGAGTCTTAATGTGATTGAACCAGAGGGCCACATTCATTTATTAGCTTACACAGTGCAAATTGAATTGCGATCTTCCACAGGGATACAGTCAACAGGAGTTAGATACATCTGACAGAATAATTCAGTCACCTTCAGGAAGCTCCATCAGAGATGATAATTTGTCACGGTGACACCTTTGCCAAAGCAAATAGAATAAGTGAGAGACTGTATGCATAAATGAATAATTACAATTTAAATAAGTGTTATTGGTTTCATACAAGTGGAATTCAAATTAGCTAAAAGCCAATAGTTAAAAACTGACCCAACAGTCATTATTATGTTAGATTTTTTTCAAAGCAGGAATGAGAGTGCAGTGTACTGTAGGTGGCTTAGAAGTTTCTCCCCTTATCCATAACAAGACATAGAAACAAGCTTTCTCTCTCCCTCCATCTTTTTCTTTTCCCCTCTTTAACTTTCGTTACCTTGTATTTCTTTCTGTACTTGCTCAAAACTTGCTAAGAAATTGTTTGCTGACATTGTTTTCACCATAACCTTTTTCCATGGCAGCTCAACCGTCTCAGGAGACACATGAAACAAATTGTTGGGGGTGGGGAGGTTTCCACTGTGTAAACCAGGCTCACTTTCAATGCTAATGCCGGCCATTTTGTTCTTTATCTTTTGATAGGTGTTTTTTTTCTTTCTTTCTTTTTTTTAAAGACACATTTGCATTAAAAGTGCATGTGCTTCCACAGACCAAGGACAGGTCTGTTTATGTAAATGTAATGAGAAGATTAAAAATGACCCTTATGAGGATTACTGAAATACGTGAGCTTTCAAGGGCACTGTTTCTTTTAGATGTTTATGTAAATGCCTGAACTTACTTAATAATAAACCAGATAATGTGTTCCAATTGTACATCGGGGATCAAAACAGTCTGATTGATTTATGAGATCGCCCTTTTAGAAGACTCACACTCTCATATTGCCTATAATTCACCTTTTTGACCACATGTTTTTCAATGTTAACCCATTTCTAGGCATGGACCCACCAAAAGAGATGATGGTGTCAGATGTGACGGAGGACTCAGTAACTATCTCCTGGATCAAACCACTGGCTCCATTTGAATACTATAAGCTTTCCTATCAGTCAGCCAGAGGTAAAGAATAATATTCAGTCTAATGTTTATCTTCAGTGTTGTTAATAACAAGTTGCTATTATATTAACTTATAAATGGCACACACAGTAGCTACTCCTTGTTACAGCTAAATGAACATGGCATTTCGTACTGTATGACATACCAGGTCTCTCCAATGGACGATATTTTGTAGCAGAGCACCCCGCGACACACCCTGTTATACCTAATTAATTCTAACATTTTATCAGTAGAATTTAATTGAGTTTTTAATTAAAATTCTACATTGATTAAAAATGTAGTCTGTGATGCAAAACGTACACCAGCAGGCTAAGCAATAAACCCCGTACATGAAGACCTGTGATGTTCTGATGTTAGTCCTCGCTCTCTCTCTCTCTCTCTCTCTCTCTCTCTCTCTCTGGTGTCTCCTGCAGGTCGAGTGGACAGCGTGGTGATTGATAGCGATGTGACAAACTTCACCTTGTCCAGTCTGTTTCCCGCTACAGAATATGAGATCAGTCTCATCGCCGTCCGAGGGAGTCAGGAGAGCAAAGTGGTCACCACCTCCGTCTTCACAGGTGGGAGCTCACAGTAAAACTTTTATTAAAACATGGTGTTTAATTACTTTTTCAATTAACTGATTCATTGTTTGGTTGGTAAGATATGAAAAAAAAATTGAACAGATGTAATTTCCTCCAAGCCCACAGGATTACAGCAGTTGGTTGTTTTGAGTCACCAACAGTCCAAAACCTAAACCTCTTTAATTTACAGTTGTGTAGGACAAGGGAAAAACAGCAAATAATCTGTTTTTTTTGGGAGGCTGCCTGCTTCAGGGTTTCCTTGTTTAGTTCCTTGCTGTAAACACATCCCCTGAAAGGCCAAGACAGACATTGTTATATTTTATGTACTGCTCTGCCCTTGTAAAATGAAGGGCTACATTGTATTAAAACCATACTTCTCACTGCTCTTTCCTACAGCTCACTACTACTCACACTAAACGCTCCTGTTTGCCATGTAAAATGAATGAAGAATTGCTTCTCCTCTGCTAGACTTTCACACCAATTGTTCTTCCCACAGCGACACACAACAGCTTGGTGCCGGGAGATTTGTATTAAAAGGAGAAACAGACAGGCACCCACACACTCACACACAGATATCAGACAAAATCTAAGGTTACAGCTGACATTGCAGGAGGTACAATCTTTCTGCTGCGATAGATGAAACTGTCCATTCTGTGACCCAGTAATTGGTAACCTACTCCCAACTCCATCTCACCCTCCTCTATCTGTCTTTCCTTCCTTGCTTATCTCTGTATCCTTTTTCCTCACTTCTACAAAATTATGCCTCTCTCACTTCTCCTCCTTCTCCTGTTCTCCATCTTTCTGTCCCCTCTCTCTTTCCTCTGTGCTTCATCCTTCCCCCCCCCCCCCCCCCCCCCCGTCTTATCAATCCATCACTGTTGGTGAGAACCTGCTTTCAGACTCGTAACTTAGCACTGAATCTAAAGTTAGGAAAACATAAAACCTCTCTTGCACACACGCATGTAAATATGAGACACCGCTCCTCTCTGTAAGAGAACTCCACTAACCTAAGATTAACACAGCCTCCCAGTGCTGTATGCATAATCTTCACTGTGTGTATGAGTGTGTGTGAGTGTGTGTGTGTATGGGTGCGAGGGAGCTGAGGAGAGCGCAGAAAAGGAGTGAGAGGAGGAGAGCAGAAGGTGTGTTTGCATGCCAATGAGAGCAGCAGCCAGCAGGTTCAAGAATGCAGTGAGATAGAAGAAGCTAAAAGAGACTGTTTCACTTACTTTCTCTCTCTCTCTCTCATCTCTTTCTTTATCATCAGCTCCCTTCCCTCACACTCCCCATGTACTTACAATGAAGAGAGCCGTTGAGGCTGTAATAGCCTGAAAAAAACATAACTCCAAAGTCAAGCTTGTTAGGAATGGTAAATAACGTTTTCCTCATTGCACAATGCCCAACCAGGAACATTTTAATAATGCCTTCAACAACAATACATAAACAGGGGATTGGAAGAGTAATCCAACATTGCCTGGCCAAGTATGTAATGACTTGAATTGCTGCTTCTCTCGCTTCTGTAATCAATTATTGTCAGAGGGGCAAAAAAAAATGAAAAAGCAACGAGCCATATTTTATTTTGCCGACACAGCAGGTGCTACTAATCTGAGATGAATTTGAGAGAACTGACATTAAATGGAGCGTGTGAAGGCCTGTTTAAGATCTAAAGTCAGTGCTCATTACTAAAGTGTCAGGACCCTTAGTAAAGTATCAATCTCCCCAAAACTAATGGTTGAAGAAAGACTATTAAAGTCCTCCTTGCTTGTGCAATTTTTTTTTTACAGATATTTCATAAACAATGCTTTGTTAAAATATACAATAAAGTCACAGTCGATACTGAAAGGTGAAATGATAGAGAAATTAATGATGAGTTGAGAGATGAGAGTTGCAAACGAAAAGATGTAAAATAGAGGCTGAGAGTAAGAGAGGCAATTCATGTAAAAGTCTAAAAGAAGAAGAAAAGGAGCCTGGTTTTCATCTGGGGAAAACCTTCCCAGAAACCAGTGAGGCTTGTAAAGTTGGACATGTCTTTGGTGTACAGCAGCCTGCACTTTTCAGGGCCCCATTCTTCCAGCCCAGTTACATGTGTCACAGTCTCAGCACGACATTTCCGCTCAAGTGCTATCACTTACCATACAATCAATTAGAGGTGGAACACCCCATCATTTAAACCAAGTGGTTCATTATTTTTCATTCACACTTAAAAAATAATGACACAGAAAATAGTAGTTATTCACAGATGGGGAACAAGTCGGCAAATAACTGCCAAGAATAACTCTGAACAAAAAGATTATAATATAGTCACACACTTCAGAGCAGACTGCTATGCTGATGTTACACTTATGATCACTCTCTGTGAAACTTCATGAGGACCGTTTGCTTAAAGCCCCTGTACGGAGCTTTTAACTGGATAGGCAAAAGTCTCTGGTTTCTGCTGATGTGTCTCTGTTACCTACAACAGCAAATGAGCCCATCAGTGTGAAGATACGCTATTTCTAAGTAGTCTAATTCTATGCTTCTGGAAGGCATGGTCGGGTCGGACCACTGACAAAACGATACGAATAGATACATTACGCTGCAAAAAAAAAAGCAAGCCCTGTCTTCTTCCCAACGTTTCCAAAACAAATCTACACGCGCCGGCCAGATAAACATATTCATGACAGTGGGAAATGCAGTCTTCATTCCAGCAAAACACCACCGCTTTCGTCCACAGGGGCCGCCAAAATCAACACTAAATGAAAAGTCTGTATACAGGGGCTTTAATGTATACGGTTTGGATGCTAAATGGCACAAAACAAATAAGTAGTCAATACTTTCAGATTGGGTGTAATGATAGATCACATCTCACTTTTCAAAACGATTGATTAGTAAACATATTAAAGCAGAAGTGAGTGATATATTTGTGTTAATATAAGTCTTAAATAGTTATATCTTCCGACAGCAATCACTTACATAGAGTGTTTGGACTGAAACACGGGTCTCTCAGTCCCTCTGCTCTGCTCTGAGCCGAAGAGAAAACATTTATCGTATCCTACAGTTTTTATCCAATGAGGAGAGAGAACGGCATGCAGGGCTGTGTGTGCAGCCAAGGAACGCCGTGAATGTGGCGACGTAGGGACGAGGACTGTTATGGTGCGTTCAAGGAAACTCGTATTTTTCCGACCGTGAAGTGGTACCAGTTCGATCTGGTACGAGTTCACCGGTCGGAAGTTACGAGTGGCCGTTATAGTGACTTTCACCGGTAAAACAGGTCGGAAAAACACGAGTGGGTTGCCTGAAACGCTACAAAGTCGTAAGTTGTGACTTGAAGCTGTAATTTACGATTTCAAAAGCCTGCCTGGAACGCAGCATTGGCGAAAACGACCGGACCACTTACTTCTGCTTTAAGTTTCCACACAGATTACAGTGAGAATCTAAATTCAGCTCTGAAAAACCCTCCCTGCTACAACAGTGGGGCTCAGGCTCAGCTGGTGCAGCAGTCACAAATATTTGCACGGCTTTAGTCTGCCCCACATGAGTTTTTATTTTGTTCCACAATCGCATCCAGTGTAGCTGTGAGGTTAATGTGGATGACACACTCACACACTGATAACCAGCTTTTTTTTTTGTACAGTGATGCAGTGCAGCTTCTGCAGTAATGAGAGTGGATGCAGAGATACACTGGGGAGTAAACCGGCCTAGTGTGTCTTACTAACTGTACTGTCTGCTGCAGTCTGCTCTACATAATGACCACAGACAGAACACAAAGCAGACTTCACAGCCAACTATCACAGCTGGGTTGTCCCTTTTCAACCCAGTTTAAAGTTTTCCTAATGTATTTCATAGCACATCAACAGTAAAACATAAAATCCCCCATGATTACAACAGCCCCCTCGACCAACTGTCTCCAATAAAATCACAGGCACAATCAAAGCAGGTTTATTAACTGTATCAGCACTGATTTTATGTGTGAGCTGAACTATCACATAAGATGTTGGTGTTGACTTGTAAACTAGCGTCTATACAGAGGGAGATCCACTCTTTTTCGAAGTAAGTGAGGATTGTGTTTCATTAAGGTTCACAAAGACAAACACAGGCTCTTGGTCAATAAAGAGTCATTTAATCCAGCCTGGTACATTGTACAGTAGCTAGTTAGCAGCTTAGTACTGGCCAGCAGCTAAAGTGAGACAAGACTAAATGATAGTCAGAATCAGTCAGGATCATACTGTATAATCTTATATAACACAATCATTATATTCTGTAATCTGTTACCTAACATCAGTTTAGTATCTTAAAACTGAAAGGGTTCACCATTGTCATTATTTGGTGATTCCTGATTCCCTCAACTTGATTTGTCAAACTGGAAATCAAACTGATTTCCATGATGTCTGACACCACAGTCCCTTAGTAAGTAGACAACTTTATAATAGCTGCCACTAATTTTATTATGAATAAGTAATTTTAAGCATCATAGTAATGAAGCTATTATCATTAATGTGAGCTGCTGCCGTTTTCTTGATACAAATGAATAATGAATACAATTCGTAGAATTTGTCCTCAAGCACAATCATGATTAAAATATTTGCTGGTGAAACTAAGTCCTGTATTCACAAATAAAACTCACAAATTCAGGCGTATCTAAAATAACCTGTCTTAATTCTCATGTAACTGTAAAATTATGTTTTGTACTTGCCCGGGTGTATAGTTGGTCTCTGGAAACGTACGCCATTAGAGCCTCTCTCAGACAACACTGGCTCAGACGGGGCGTAGCGCTTTTGACGCGCTTCTCTTCAGAGCTCTCGATTCTTTGTTGTCAGGTTTTACAGCTTTGAGTGGACAAGTGGAAGGATCATAACCAGTGTTTGTGCATGTTTTATTGTGTTATTGACACTTGTTTTTGTGACGCTGTAGTCAGTGCTGTACTGTGTTATCAGGCTTTTACAGGAGGACGCTGCATGATCATTATCTCAATGTCCAGTATCCATTCCATGGATACATATAATTGTGGATTTTGGCAGTATAGTATGTAAATGGAGTGTGTTTTTGGCAGCTGACACCCCAGGTTTAATTATACAGAGATTCCCATCATCATGTAACTGCACCACAGCCCCGTGTTGCAGCTATATAGCAGCCTTTGTTTCTTTCTTACAAATCTTTTGTCTTGTCCTGAGTCCAAACAGGATGTTAAGCGCTGGAGCTTGACTTTCAGATCTAGATCATAGTGTGAGTGTGATGTAATTGGCTCGAGTCTGTGATTCACCAGTGCAATCAGGAAATGGAGAGTGGTGATTGGATTATCACAGACCCTAATGAAAGAGGACGACCTGTTTATTTATTTTTTTATTTTTTTTATTTTTTTTACCTTTTTGGCCATCTCAACTCTCATCTCCTTTGCCAATCTAATTGACTTGGCAGGCATCCATTTAATTCACTTAAACCTTTTTGCAATTAAAGTAATTATTTTAATCAGGTTTGTTCATCTATTGCAGTGAAAAGAAAGACTCTGACTCACTTCAGCGTGCTAATGAGCACAATTCTTTTTTAATTCTGATGAGGGCAGGGCAGTATTAATTACCTCATCTGGGCAGAGCTTTGGAGCACATGCAGGGCTCTATGTTCTCCTGCCACGCTCTCTGCCGTGCCAAAATAACACGCCTGGGGAGAAATTGGGGTTGAAACACTGAGGTTAAAGGTATAATTAAATTCAAACTCAATTTTGGCATGTCCAGCAGTCTGAGAATGAAATTAGGAAGAGGGTGGGGAAACAGAAGGCTCAGGAGAATATGTCTACCGCATATTTGACAGTGTTTTCTCTTTGATGTGTAGAATTGAGGAAACAGTGATCAAAATGGCAAAAAGAGCCACAGTAATTATAAGTCTGATGCAGGCTGAATGATGGTTTGCCATTCAGAATTTGTTTAGGTATAAATTGGCATAGATGGTCCCTTTGCAATTATATTGCAACTCACTACAGTATGTGCAAAATGATTCCCTCACTACATTTGACAGCAGATGTGACAGTTTTGTGTAGGTTTTGTGCAAATTATTGGGAGAGTATTTCAAAATACTTCAGATGAGAAATCCTGCAACACCCAGCAGCTACAGGCTTTCTCTTTGCACTGAGTCTTTCCACCTTTCATTAACTAAAGTTAAAGTAGTTGTAGACCTGAAGTAATTACTTTAAGTTATTTATATGGCAAAAATAATTTTAAACCTCTGCTGCTTCCAGCTTCTCAAATGTAATTACCATTTTTACCATTAAAAAGGAACTGAATATCTTTGAAATTCAAAGTGTTAGTCAGACAAAAGGCAGTTGAACACTCAGAATTGTTTTGGATTTCTTGTCATTTAATGAAAGAGAAAACATTAATCTTTTTTTGGGGGAGTGATGAACATGCTGTCTTACAATATACAGTCATGCAGTGAGTATTAATATTAACTGTATGTAATTAAATGTTATACAAATAAAACACATGAACTGAATTAGTAAAAGAGCCTGTAAGTATTATTTTTTTTAAAAGTTGTGCTTATATTTTTTTTGTTGTATTACAATCCTAGCGATGGACATGCCATCTGAGTTGACAGCGCTCAACATAACGCCACAAGGGGCCCTGCTGAGGTGGAATCCTCCGCTGTCCAGTGTCGACAACTATGTGCTGACCCTCACACACAACCAGGGTAAGTTTTCAGAGCTGCTAGTCATTTACTTAAGACAAAAATGTGTATGTTCTTTCATTTATTGATTTCTGCAACTGCGTAGGTGCAATTAATAAACAATTTTGCTGATCATTTCTCAGTTTCAAATCCCCACTACTGGTCTTGGTCTTCCAATAGGGACTCTTGAACTGGGAAACATTATCCTGAATCACATTTTACACATCAGCTGCGCTATTGATACCAATGTGGATTTTGTTTTGCATTTCATGAAGGACGAGTCCATCAAAGACTTTATAGAAATAAGCACTTATATATGAACTTACTGAGAAAATGCTATATTCACTGAGTAGAATCACACTGTGGACTGCAGTGACATCAGCCTGTGGAGTCAGACTATAATGAGCAGATTTGTTTTGGATCATTCAGGTGCATCATGTGGAGATATGACAGGTACCATCAAGGTTTTTCCATTAAGAAGTGCGATCTGCGGGATGCGTCCTTCAAGGCAATATAGACCCATTAGTCTTGCTTTCAGAACAGTTCATTATGCTTGGTAGAACCCCGAAGCCTTGGCACAAACATCGCAGTTACAGTATTACACAGCATACCTTTCTGATGCGGGCCATGTCTTCACTGTCTGACAGGCATATCCAGAGGGGAGAAAGATGGCCACACTGCTTGACACATCAGAGTTATGATTTGTTCCCTGAACTACAGTGCATTAAGAAAGTATCCACGCCACTTGCTTTCATACTATTGGCAGCTTTATGCCAAAAATAATTTCACTGTACTTTTTCTGTCATCACTACAATACATCCAAAACCTCATAACAATAGAAAAGAGTTAATTTTGAAAATCTAAAAAGAAAAACTGAAATATCATTGACACTTGAATGAAGCTCAGCTGCCACTAATTTCTCTTGATCATTCTTAAGATGTTTCCTAAATCATGATCGTCGTCTGTGGCAAATTAAGCCGACTGGACTTGAATTGGAAAAGGCCCACACCTCTCTGTAGAAGGTCTCGCAGCTGGCAGCGCATTGCTGTGCAAAAACCAAACCGTGAAGAAAAAGGAGCTGCCTGCAGAGCTCAGAGACAGGACTGTGTTGTGGCATAGATATAGGGAAGGCCACAAAAAAATTCAGCTGCATTAAAAGCTCTCGAGAGCTCAGTGGCCTCTATAATTCTGAAATGGAGAAAGTTTGAAAGAACCCAGGGCAGAGTTTTCCTAACTGAGCCATTAGGAGAGAAAGACCTTGGCAGGAGAGGTCAACAAAACCCTGATGGTCACTCTGGCTAAGCTTTAGAGCCGTCCACACGAATACTGATTTAATGAATCCGCATAAGTATTTTATCGTTTAGGCTTCTCGTCCAGACAGAAACGTTTGGGGCGTTTTGGGGGGGGGGGGTACTGGTACTGAATCGTGCCTGTTAAATCTTCACAGATCGTCACACACGCTCCACACAGGCTTAGAGTATGTACAGTACTACAGCGTTTTAAGTCATTTTCAGTGGATCCGCAGATATTTCTGTGAATGATGCCGTGTTTATGGAGATTAGTTTCAAAACGAATAAGATAAGAAAATTGTTTATGGTGAATCTCTGTTTTCGTGTGGATAAGGCCTTAGATAGCCTGTATAGGACAACTATCACTGCCGCTCGTCACCAGTCTGGCAGACATGGAAGTGTCTCCTCAGTGAAAGTCTGCAAAGTGTTAGATACAAGATCATCTGGTCTGACAAAACTGACATTGAAGTCTCTGTTCTAAGCATCTTGTCTTGAGGAAACCATGCACCGCTCATCACCTGCACACCATCATCTCCACAGAGAAGGGCGGAGGCTCCAGGGATGTGTTTTTCACTGGCAGGGACAAGGATAGTTTTCAGAGTAGAAGTAAGGCTGAATAACAGACCACTGCTTAATGAACACCTGGTCCAGAGAGTTCAGGACTTGAGACTGGACGGAAGAGTCACCTTCTAACAGGACGGAGACCTTAAGCTCACAGCCAAGACAACACAGCAGTGACTGTGTGCATGTCCTTGAGCGGCCCAGCAGGAGCTGTGACTTGCAATAATCTTAGCATAAGGCTGCAACATAGCAAAATGTGAAAAAATCTGAAAACTGTCCAAATGCACTGTAAGTGAAGGAATGCCAACTTACATTTGGTTAGCTAGCATAAGATTAAGCTTTAAGCTACTTGACATGCACAGCTACGGCGCTGAAATATGAAAGTGTGAAAAGTTTCAAAGGTTTCACATGTTTCAAACAACTCGCCCAGTGTTGGCAATCATTAGTCTTTGCAAAAATGTTCTTTAAACTTTCCAGTAAGATGTTCACTGACAATTGATTTCCACCATTCTTCTCTGACTTCTACAAACTGGCTGAAGAAAATGTTTTGAATACATATTCCTCATGTGTACATGACCTCAACGACGACGCTGTGCCTGGAGATATTCACAGAAATCTGTATTACTCAGCTGTAGGAGTCAATGTGTAAATTACACCCTGACTGACTGGATCCCAGCCAGATCATCTCTCTGATACAGCCACAGTATCTATATGCTGGGCACACACTTGGAAATCAGCCCCAGCCAGGGTTTACAGAACTGCAATGTAAGTTGTGGACAAATTCCCTTGAGTGTCAGTGTATTAAACCAAGGTCAATAAACCTCATATTTCACTGCTTGATGTCCTGCATCAAAAATAGAGTTTTATTGCCAACCTGGAACACACAGTAAGTGTTTGTCTTGGATGTTTTTTTTTTTTTTTTTTTTTTTTTTTTTTTTCTTGTATTGAGTATGTGTTTTCTGTATGTATTTTTTTGTTTTTTTTGTTTTATGTATTAATGTATTTTATGTGTTAATGGTTTGTATTTGTCATTTATTATGATGAAAAGACCCCAGGAAGAATAGCTGCTGCGTGGCAAAAGCTAATGGGGATCTAAATAAACTAAACTAAACTAAACACACATAAATTTCAAGCTGTGTGGTATCAATCACTCAAACTTTGTATAAAATAGAGAAAGTATGGTTTGCCTATATCCTCACCAGCATCCATGTCTCTATGAAATTTCACTGCGCTCGTCATTATTTCTATAAATTAAATCTCTCTGAGCCAGCAGGATCCTGTTGACACGCAGACTGCTAGTAAATTTTATGTCTTGTGCTCATGTTACAAAATTATTTGCCTGGAGAAAAACTTTTTACAGTCAATTCAAAGGCAGTTTCTAATGCAACTTGTAATCAAATAGTGATACATCTCAATTAACCCAGTAAATTGGTTTAGATTGGACAGATATCATGAAAATACCCTCAAATGAGAACAACACATTTGCATATATATATCAGGTATATGTACTGTCCTAAACTTGTCTCCAAAAGCATAATTAGTGTAGAAGTCATCTGAATTGAAGGACAACACCAGAGCCTGTTAAACAGTACAGGATTTGCCATTTTTTCACACTGGGGTGCATTTTTCAACCAGATTGTATGTAATCAATACAGACAAAGCTGAAAACAGAAGATGTGCAGGATGGTCTAGTAAACATAAACCCTGTGTGTCTTTTTCTTCTGTTCTCCAGTGACGGCAGATACTTTCTTAGTGGAAGGCAACCAACAGGAGCACCAGCTGTCGAACCTGAAGCCAAGCACCTCCTACTCTGTCGCCCTCTACGCCACCAAAGGACCCCTCACCAGCGGCACGGTCATCACCAACCTCCAAACACGTATGTGATCAATTTATCCAGCTGGTCCGTGTACGCTGAGCGGCACAGTGACTCAGTGGTTATCACTGTTGCCCCTCAGCAGGATGCTCCTCCAGGCCTGACTGGAGCCTTTTGGTTTCAAATTGAAATGTTCTCAGCATGTTTGCGTGGGTTTCTTCAGAACAAGAAATAGACATGTTAATTAGGAAAAATCCTGCCAGTGTCCTAGACCAAGGGCGATGGCTGCACACTGCTTCTGAAGTAATTTGAAACAAACACATGGTTTGACGATAACTCAGGGGCTTAAAAAAAGTGTAACACAAACAACAGAGGAGTTTGATACAAAGAAAAAATGTATCCACTGTTTATGTGCAATAGTAAATCATCACCGCCATGACTAATCTGGAAAAGTCACAGTAAATTGGAGGGATGGATGCAGGCCTAGGTGATGTAACAGAAAGGGCTCTAGTTTCGTGGACCAGGCGCAGGTGCGCCACGCCAATGGGGTGTGTCCACACGTTTCATGCGCATGGCACTCGCATTCCAACCTCCGTCCCTCCGACCGGCGCAAGTGGGAAACGAGAAGGAGAAAAGGCATGGAGTGGGATTAACACAGCGGATTCAGATCTTCACCTATAAATGAGCTCCTCACCTCATCTTTAAATGCGCCGTGGACGATGCGCACTGCAATTTTGATTTAAACTCTGGGTAACAAAGATGAGAAGTGTACACCGATCACAACATAAACAAACACCATGCGTAACAGGGATGAAATCAGAAGCGTCTCAGCGTAAAGGACGTATTGCTGAGCGCCTCTCTTTCTCTCTCTCTCTCTATCTTTTTATTTTTGTTTTCTGAGATGAGAGATGCTGAGTACTATCTGATGCCGAGGCTGTTTGTGGGTGGGTGAGAGAGATGATAGTTATTTATGTTGTTTTTCATTAGTTCGCATCACAGTTTCATCTGTGTGGATTCAGTCAGACTGAGTTTCCGTTACACATGCCAACAGCCTTTGATCTGACGTCAGATGTGACGGGACAATCTATATAGATATAAATTCATTAGGGGTGTCACGATTCTCCAAATCCTCGATTCGATTTGATTTTCGATTTTAGGGTCACGATTCGATTCGATTCTCGATTTTTTTTTCTTTTTCTAACAGCACAGACGCCTATGCTATTTTCAGACTAGTCTAGTCTACGATCATTGGTTTTATTCATCAAATTTTGTACAGTAAATCTTATTTCAAAAGATGGGATACATATAAGTGATGCAATTTCCATAATGTATCATATTAGGCACTAATGGTCACATTTAAATAATTTATTTACAATATAAAAGTAACATGCCCTTAAAAATCATGATCCAGGGGCCAAAATTGCCCCCAAGGTTTTGAAACATATATACTTATATCTACATTATCATAATTTTATTTTCATTAATTTACCGTCGTGTCTCATTATTCTCCTGATGTCGGCTTAATGTAATGTAAACGAGATTGCGCTGATACGCGAGAGTTATGTGACAGCGGGGCAGTGCTGCAGCTGCTGTGCTGCCATGGACCTGATGATCAGGTCCTGATCAGACTGGCGGTGGCCCACAGTGCATCCCCCGAAAGCCCCCGCAAATAATACATCGACAAAAAGTGGCAAGTTGCACCTTGTCGTCGGCTTATTATTTGCGTTTTTTTTTTTTTAATCTTATAACGTCACTGCAACATGCGGCTCTCAGTGCTTGTCGGTGCTGTGTAGTTAGAGCTGTGTCTCCCTCCTGTTTCCCAGGTAGGAGGGGGGCAGTAGCCCACCAGGGCGGGGTGATAAAACGCTATAAATTGTGAAATAACTTTTCTTCGATTGAAATATGAGACGTGGTCGACAGTTTTCATTCATCCATGTTTTGGCAAATAGCCAATGATATTGAGAGTTCCGCTGCGCCGAACCAATCTTGTGGCTGGAATAGAGCCAGTCAACATGTGCATTTGTTTGGGTTGCTGCAGACGTGCACATCAGCTGACACCGCCGGTAAAAAATAAAATAGAGAGAGAGAGAGAGAGAGAGAGAGAGAGAGAGAGAGAGAGAGAGAGAGAGAGAGAGAGAGAGAGAGAGAGAGAGAGAGAGAGAGAATGAGTGACTGTTGTCTCAAAATAAAAAGTAAAGGAAAACTCGGACCAGTGACTGACAAGACGAAATCGTAAATCGTGACACCCCTAAAATTCATGTGTTGATTCCATTAATTGCATTAAAGCAGACGTAAGCAGAATATTTGTGTTAATATAAGTCTTAAATAGTTATATCTTCCGACAGCAATCACTTATATAGAGTGTTTGGTCTGAAACATGGGTCTGTCAGTCACTCTGCTCTGCTGTAAGCCGAGGAGAAAACTTTCCTTGTATCCTACAACCTTTATCCAATGAGGAGAGAGAACGGCATAAAGGGGCGGTCCTCTCTGTGTGTGCAGCCAAGGGATGCGCGTGCATGTGGTGACGTAGGGACGAGGGCGGGGACTGCTAACTCCATCGGCTGACAAGAAGTTAGCCAAAACGACCGGATCGCTTACTTCTGCTTTAAATAGTGTTTGTTGTGATTATTTATTGCATTTAAATGGTCCTGGAACTGTGGAAACCTGCCTATGAGTTCTTGGTGGCCAGCCAAACTACCACTGCGCCGGCTGTGCTTCGCTTTGCGCCGAGAGTAGAGCAGGTTGGAGCTGGCTTTCGGTGCACTCTCGGCGCAACACTTTTCTGACACCTCCCCCTGCTGCGCCGCCACACCCACCTCTGCACACCACAGTCTACCAAACTGCCAAAGCGACCGTGCGCCATGCTGCGCTGGTCACAACTTGCACTGCGCCCGCTGCGCCACCTTGCGCCGTGCCACGAAACTAGGGCGCAAAAGCTTAGCACAGTAATTCTTCACATATCAGTCTGTATATATTGTCATGGTCACATCTTTCCTATTGTTTAGTCGGCAAACAACAGAAAGCTGTGTGTCCTAATATCAGCTGGTGAGGGGCAGATGCACAGAGGGCGGAAGGAAACACAGACAGAGAAGCTGAAGCGACTGACTCATTTGTTAAGATCTTGATACATAAACAATCCGAACTGTTCTCTTTGTGATTTATTTTGTTCTTGTCTGTGTTTACGTGTTACCACAAATGAACTAAGACAAAGTCAGTGGATGGTGGTAACACACCACAGGACACCTGGCTGGTATAGCCACAAGGCAAGTGTTAATTTGTATACACATAACAACAAACCATGTCCCCAGCACCACCTGGCTGTGACAATGTCACAATAAAAATTAAGTCACTATTTCTGTTCCACGAACGACCTTGAGCTTTGAATTCCCCACGAGTAGATCAAGCTTTACTGGATTGTAATGTTTCAAGTGATAAATTTAGTTTGTGGTCTTTTCTGTTTCACAGAGGTTTTTTTTTTTTATCTCATCAACGCTCTCCACATGACCTTTCCCTCTTTTGGGACAGTTTCATCCACTCCATCCAAAATAATAAAATTAAATTGCCAAAATACCTCAACATCACTGACCTTGTTATCTTATTTATGCACAACAGGTCTTTACATTTACGGTTGTAACTGGCGAGTAAGCTGTGTCTGTGCCAACACAAACAAGTTTCCTGTGAGGGAGTGATTCAGCCTCTTTGTATAACCATCAGTTTCTTGTGCCAAAACAGTATCATGTGGCTTGTCTGACTTATCCAACAAAACCCCACTGTGCCTGAAATGTCCGTCTGTTAAAAGATTGCCACATAATTGGTTAGAAGTACCTTTATTGTGACTGGTCACATTGTTGAGCAATTTAGCTTATCAACATATGAAATGTTCTTATTTTCTTAATGTGAGACTTTTCCATCGTGACCAGTGTTTATCCAGTTAATCAACCAGTTATGAAAGTATCATTGTTTTCGTCTTGCATAAAAGATGCAAGAAAAAAATGTCAGGAGGAAATATAAAGTATTCTAGGCACTCTGACAGCAACACTTCTGGTCAGCATACATTTTTTATATTTTGATCTTTTATCTCAGGATAACAGCCACTGAAGAGTCATATTTGCCACAGGGGTCAACTTCTTTCAAGACACTTTGACATCGTCAAAGACACATGCTGTCATCAGATTAAACTGGTGAACTCTGTATAACTTTTGCTCGACCCTCCTCTCTAATTAGATTCACCTTTATCAGCAGCTCTGTTGAGGGTAAAGTTAAAGGTGAGGGAATTGTTCCAGTTGAGCTGAGTTGCAGCTCTGTAAACTCAGTTTTTTCTCCAGTTCTTTCAGGAGGGGGAAAAAAAAACTTTTCCCTCAGCAGAGAAGTTCATATCCCCCAAGGAGCGCCAGAGCTACCTGTCCTGCACTGCAGCAGAGACGAACTGCGTGAAACAGAAACAAACTCTGACAACGTATGAGCAGGGCTGCAGAGGCTTCAAAAACATAAATGAGGCTCAGGGAAATTAGGTCTACCAGCAACCATGTCAATGCTGTACTTGTATATAGTAACTCATACATAAACAACTGTTCTTGGCAGTTTAAGGTGAGTCTAATTTGGAAACAGATGCTCCGCCTAGTGCGTCATGTACCTCAGCTTCTCAAGAGAACAAAAGACTAGAGGGAAAAAAGAGAAACATGCATTTCTACCCTGTTTTGGCTCCCTCATAAGCATCACCAGGGAGAGAGCAAAGAGGGCAGGAATTCTGTTTTGAGCACTATGTCTTATTGAATCAAGCAAATGCCTGGGTGTTTGCCTGTGTTGCTCTCCTCCTCTGATTGTAATAGACCAAATGTTTTCTTACAATTCCATTCAGGGAAAATGTGATGGTAGACAGGACCTAGGTGGAGGACAAACATGCATCACAGATTGGGCACAATCTGCACTGTACTGTATTAACATAAATGAATGTGATGCATTTGTGAATCAGCTTTGGTATCTACGTCTCCACTCTCTTTCTAAGCTCTGCTCTGTATTTTTTCTGTTTTCCTACAAGAGGGTCTTCAAAAAAAGATTGCATTCATAGTTCTAATTAAATTCAAACATAGTGCTCTTAGATTTTTTTCAATAGAGGAACAATGAATGAACATTCCCTGAGCTTAATTAAGTGCCACCCTTGGGCCCATATCAAAATTTATTATCACTGATTTTGAGAGACTTATTTTTGTCACTTATATAAAAAAAATCTGACAAAGCAAATGCTGGCATCCCAGTGCACACGTACTAGTATATACAGTAAGCAGCAGCGCCTCAGTCAAGCTCCAGCTTCATGGTGATCTTCCTGTGCGGTTAATTATTAAACTTCTTAATTGAAAGCTTAAAGCTTTGTACTGTTGTGCTCACACAGCTTGTTTTCTCAGACTTTCCGCTCCAGTGGAAAATGTCATATTGGGATCTGGCTGAGAGAGAGGATGAGACCATTGATTGGTTTGGTCAACTACACCCGGCTCTTGCCTCGTCACAGTCTCCCCATGTCTGCCACTCCGTTTGTCTGATTCTGTCAAACTTGCTTATTGAGTTTCAGTTTTCTTTTCACCACAGAGCTAAGGATTGCACAGCTGCATTCATATAGAGTGTGAATGCACCCTAGGAAGAAAAGTAAACAGGCCAGTGACTGTGGCTGAGTAAATATCTCCGTCATGATGACTATTAGTCAAGTCTGTTTATTGATAGAGAGCATTTAAAAGCAAGTGTTTACCGAAATACTTTGCAAAAAAAAAAAAAAAAAAGGAGGAAAACAATCTAAACAGACGCAATAGTATGCTTGTCTACTCTCCCAACTCTTTTTCAAACACATACCAAGGCAGGAACATATCGCGCTACTGCTAATGGAAAACTCTCTCACTATGCTTGAAATATTCTATTATCTACATTTGTGCTCCTGCATAATTTTGCTGCTATTATGGGCTCAAGGATGGCTGGAGAGAAGCAGGACTTTGTCGCAGAGTGCGTGACACGGCAAGATGTGCCACAACAATGCACAGCGGGTGAAGGGTCAGTGAAAGGTCTTGACTTTTTGCACTCATTTTAGGAAAGAATGGCTCGACCATGCATGCTGAACACACCACAGGAAAAAAAATCTCATATCAGAATGTGGAAAAGACCGTCCAGCCATTCAGGTTTTCTTGGTGGGGGGGGGGAGTGGTCTGTTTTTTTTTTTTCTTTTTCCTCCCAAGCCTCTTAACCACAGCTGAGAGTTGTTTTGTTGTCTGGCCTGCATGCCTCAAGAGTTCAGCACAGAGTAAGACAGCTTGGCTCCCTAAAGGCTGATATTTAAGCTATAGGGCTGGAAAATAAGGGATTTTGCCACGGGTGTCTATAAGCCTGTAGGCTGCAGCACCGGGACTTTTTCCCCTCAGATGTGTCTGAGCCCACTTGCTGAGAAGTGCTTGGCAAGTTTTTTGAAGCAGCAGAGATCCTTCCTGCGGGCAGCTTCATTGAGCTCCGGTTGATAGACCAATGCTGAGAGTGCTACTATACATACTCTTCATTCTTCAGGCAGTTTTGGCTGTCTTGACAGAATAATATACTTTTTTGAACTAGTGCTCTGTGAAAACTGTGTAGTTAGTTATTTTACAATGAAATGTTCAGAATCGCAACTACTGTAGATAAAAAAAGTTCTTAACTAAACAAGTTAGTGACACAGATCATTAGAGGGAAAACTTGTACAGACACAACTCTTTTAATCAATGCATATTATACGATGTGACCAGTAGTCGGTTAGGCGATTGGGGTAGGCTTTCATACAACTTGTCCCAGTTTTTTACAATTTATCTTCAGATAAAAGACTAAGACTTAAGTGCATAGTATTTCCGAAAGGGGCTTTTAAGTGAAGTACATTTAATTTCAATCAATGAAATTAATGAATAAAAATAATCAAATTTAGAATAAAAGTTGATAGCCCTTATACACTATTACCCTACCAGCATAGAAAATAAATCAAGCAAGAATGACCACAAAGAGAGAGCTGATGGAGTCATGCCTCCACCAAAAAGTGTCTCACAAAACAATGTTTATGACTATGGCCTGAAGCATTATGTTTTTGGGTGGTCTAGAAAGATGATCAGATTAGATTTTATTGGTCAAAGGTCAAAGTCACCATGACTTCACATCCATCCCATTCTAGTGAGCGTGATATATCAGACATGCCTTGGGGGAATTTCATTACATCTGTAGTTGGACTCAAGGATGAACTGCTTTGGATTTCGGTGGTCAAAGGTCAGATTATGAGGTCACAATGACAGATGACATTTGACCACCAGATTCTAATCCAGATGCCAAAGTTGAGGACATCTTCTAAAGGCGTTACTAGAGATACCACAACCCCAAAAACATAGTGTCTCCATATATTGCTGTCACTAGTACAGAGGCATAAAAGATGTATGTGCAGTTTATATATATGTGTGTATGTAAAGCAGAGCTGTGGTAACTTCCCTTAAATGCAGACGTGTAATCAACTTTGAATCTGTCTAAATGGCACTGTTGAGGGATTGTCTGGCTCCGTTTGGCTTTGTAATTTCTTCCAGATGGTCATTCTTGTAGATAATAACAAGGTGTTTGCTTGAACAACATAATTTCATCTGCGAGATCCATCCACGCAGCCTGTGATTTTGTTCGGTGGACTTCATCAATACAAAGCAGTTACTTAGACGTCATTCAGACAAAATTATTAGCTTGCAAATCGGCACAGAGATGTGATATCCACTCCAAAAGAGTAACTTCCTCCCTCTTGTCTTCCTACAACAAATTGCTGCTGCCCATGCTGCCCTTCCCATCTGCCTCTCTCTGTGTGTTTATTTTTTTCCCTCTTGCATTGTTTACTCTGTGTGTTAATGAGACATTAGGTGTAGCCAAACCTATTCATCTCAATCCCATTGTTCAAACCTCCGCATCTGAAGGCAGAGCTTCACAGCTGCCAGGAACTCAAACGAAACCCGCTCACCTGCTCGGGCACACTCTATGCAGGGGTGTAATTGGAGGTAGAGTGTGAGAGAGAAAAGGAAAATGAGGCAGATTTAATTGGAGAATGAAGAGAAGGGAAGGATAAAGACGTGCAAAATGAGGGTTGCGGGGGGGCCTTCATTTTCTGTGAATTGAAAACTCCTTTCCCGCCTCTTCCTTCTCTCATCTATCCCCTACACACATAATGCAGCTCCAGTGCTCAACAAGACAAGGGGGATGACAAGAGCAAAAGATAAACTGCATTCACTTTCTGGCACATTGAGTTAGGCAGCCTGTCAGATAAGGAGAAAAGAAGCAGGTGGACAAAGGATGTGAAGACAAGAGAAGCAGAAGAGAGAAACACTAGCATATATGGAGATAAGAGGGTGGGGGCTGAAGGAGCAGAGGACCCCAGGTTGATGTAGGAATGGGAGGAAACAGACAAAGGAGAAGGAAAAGCAGAAATGAGATGCACAGGAGGTCAGTGAAGATGAGAAGATTCAGGAGAGGAGACTGGCACGTGAGCACGGACTTGAGCACAATCTTCAATGTGCTGCAGCTTTTATCTCAATCTCACTCCTCAACCTCGTCCTCTGAAACACTCTTTTCCCTTTTCGCTCTCTGTCCTCTCCCAGTCCCCCCTGTCGCAACATGGATCTGCCTATCACTGCCTCAGATAGAAGACACCCTGCATCTGTCAGGAGGGGTACAAAGGAGGGTTCATGCTGTTAATTACTGAGCTATCATTGATCGTTCCATATGTGCGCTCACATATTAAGTGAGCAGGGAGCAGGGGGAAAGAGTGTTTTCTTTGTTGTGACCTCAGTTTTATGAAGCCTGGATTCAATTAAGGGGCAGATGATGAGCAGAAAGTCCAGACTTTGGTGCCTCAAGTCTTCAGGAAAATTTAAAAAAAGAAAAGAAAAAAAAGAAAAGAAAAAAAAGCTGGTTATGTTTATACGAAGCCATGTTCGTTTCACTACAAAGGGAAAAAAGAAGAAAGTGAGAATCAAAGGCCATAAAATCCGGCAGTGGGAATCAAGAGAAAGGGACAGCCTTTATCTTGTATTTACAGCAGTGAAGTTGGGTTGCATTGCACACAAATGCAGCACTTCATTTGTTTCAGTACCCCTGCCTCCCTTCCACCAAGCGCTGACTGTTTCACGATGTGCCCTAGAGCCATGATGTAACTCCTGGAAACTGATTTTCCAAATAGAAGGTCATCTATTTTCTATCTTGCTAAAATGAGGTTGTAGCAAGCCATTGCTTCTGCTACTACGTCGCAGGATCAGATATTGACTCAAAAAAGGATGATATAAGGTGATGCAATTGAGGTGAGTCTCCTCGTGACGAAGTACCAACAAAGACACTATAATCAAGTCTTGTTTAAAGTCGCACAGGGACCAGAAATACACTTGGATGGTGTGATGTAATGTGCAGTAAAACTTGGGTGGGCTTGCTGATCAAGGCCTCGAATGCTTTTGAGGCTGTGATACGCTGCGACTAAACATGGAAAAATGTCTCACTGCTCTTCTCGCTGCATCCTGTGGGAATTTACTCACTTCATTGAATATATCCACAGTAAATGATCAAGAATACCCCGTTCTCTTCTCTTTCTTTCCCCTTACATTTTTTTCGTTGAGCAGGTTCACCACAAATGTAGCTGACTGACAGACTGGCTGATAAAGTTACACTAATGGTCAGACGAATAACGTGTGACTGAGTGATAAGGTTACGACACTAGTGTACCCAATGGTTGTTACTCTCGTGAAATACTGTAGAAGAGCATTGCCAATGTCACTCCTTAAAGGTCAAGACTTCCCTCCTCTTGCCGACCACATGGCAGCTGAAATGAATGAGCTTTGAACTTTATATAAATGGCCGTGTGAATATGGCCACAGCACAGCAGTTGTTATGATAATATAATGTTATAATATTCAGTAATAGTACAGAGCAGCATTTAGTTTCAATTTAGCACCATGAAATCATACATACTCGCTAGAATACCACATATGTATTTCTACAGACCTGAAATATTTCCTGGAAACTACAATGCCCAGATGCCATTTATTCTAATACTATAGTAATAGTAGTAGTGTAAATCATGATTGTGTTTGCAGTCTTTACGTATATCGAGGCATGGCAGTAGGGGGGGTCATGGTGGTCAAGTGGTTTAAGATAAACAAAGAACGCCAAATGTCTCTTGGTGAACAAAAAGAAAATGTTGACCTCTGGACTAACACATTATCCTGCTGAGTGTCATCATCTGATTTTTACTAATGCTAATGAAAGAAAATGTGTAATAGCGTCGTCAGCCCTATCTTTTTAATCTTGGTCAAGACGGCAACTACTACAGTAGACATAACGGTTCAAGTGGCAGGAGGAAAAAATCAAACAAAGACATCCTTTCACAACGGCCTTCAGCAGTGCTGGCACAACATTCATCTACTTGAATCTCAGCAGCTGAGGTTTTGTTGGGTCACTGCTGTTTTGATTCATCTATTGCTGGTCTGTCCAGAGAGAGAAAACCTGACCAAGGAAGGACAATAGGCTACTCAACCTATAAAAGAAAAAGGCCACTTTTTTTTTTTTTGTTGTGGTTTTTTTTGGGTTGCTTACTATAAACAGTGTGTGTTCATTTTTGAGAGTCTACCCTCCTGCATAGTATCTCTGGGACAGTATGATCAAATATTTGGTCCAATTTCAGCGTTCCTAATTATGCCTTTAAGGCCCAAATCTAACTCCCTGCAGGCATTTTGATTGTGTTGCTGCTGATGATGATAGTATTGCCTGCTGCTTCTTTCATAATAGTGAATCAGCCACAGCTTGACCTCGATAAGTATAAGATTATCAAAAGCCTATAGGATACCAGACCTTGAGTTCAGTTCTATAGAACACAATGTGGTGATGGCTTAAACAGAGAATAACAAGTGGCAATGACATAAATAAAAAAGTACACTATTTATAATGATAGTAATAATAATAATCTCATTGAGTGTGTGTGCGCTCGTATATTTGTGGACAATGTTGTTCATCCCTAGCTTCTTACATGCCCTCTTTGCCCTGATGCACTGGGGATACCCGCAGCACTGAGGTCTGCCCTTGGCTGCACCTTTGCCTGGAGTCGTGGATCCTTGAATCCGACATCCATGAATTAATGTGAGGAATTCAAGACAGAAATTAGAGTTGCCAATTCCTTTATTTTACACATTCATTTATTTCTGCATAGCCTGAGTGCCATCATCCATTAATTCAACCTGTGGGACTTGAATTGAAACAACAACAACAAATTAACAAGACAGTTTTCTGCCTAATTACCTCAACTGTAGTTTGGCACTTCAAAATTTTGCCACATTAACAGACATGTGAGTCCTTTTTTTCTGTAGCACCAGAGTGCTAAGTATGAGAGTGATATTTTTGCAGTGTTAAAAGTTGAAAGTGATAATGCGAATTCAGACTACACAAAACAATAAGACGAGACATGCTGTGTTTGCCCAACTGCACTAGTCACTCAAGCAAAGCAAAGCTGCACAGAAGCTCACCAAATTCTAGACACGCTGTAAAATCAACACCAGGCATTCACTCACTCTACCAATTTGCAGAAGCGGGCGGATGAATCAACACTACAATTATTATTCGAGTACTTTGCCGTACAAAAAAAAAAGACTTCAGAAAACACAGTGTCAATGATGATCAATGTTTTTGCCCCAGAGATCTTTTTATAATCACTAAAAGGACCATCTTTTCTGTGTTCCTGGCAGCGATGGACGCTCCCCTCAACCTGACGGCCAGTGAGGTGAACCACCGCAGCGCTCTCATCTCCTGGCAACCGCCGCTGGCAGAAATCGACAACTACATGCTCACCTACAAGTCAACCGACGGCAGCCGTAAAGTATGTAGCACACACAGCTGCCGTATCTCTGCTGTCTCTAACACACGCATATTACAGACACACTCATACACACACTGTTGAAATTATTTAGACTGTAATTCCATGTATGTTGACATCTCAACTGCCGCCAAAAATGTGTTTCCATATCCACTGGTTCTGAAAATCCTGTTAAGTATCCATGCTACAGTTGCATGTGTCAGCGAGATAAACTGCACTTGTTAATCCACTCACCTGAAAATAGAAACTTAATTCTGGAGGAGTTCCTGTAGGACATGCTGAAACTCCTTCTTGGATTTTCGCAAAGTAGGAAACATTCCCAATTTATTAAACTAATTATAGTAGACTCGAACAATGTTTAGTGAAAAAACATTGATGTAGAATCAAAACTTTACGACTATCTTTCAATCTTTTTGTCCCCTGATGTAGAGCGGCGTAGTGTTGTGGGGCACACAGATTTTTGCACACACAAAGAAACTACACAGAGAAATTGCCTGTCCAATAGAGATATTACTTTAATGTGCCTCAGCAGAGACATTGTTTATTTTGATTGAACTTTTTGATGTGGCTGAGTGATGATAATAAAGCACATTAGTAAGATCTGTGTGGAACGCGCCACGCCTGTTAACAAATTGACTGGAACCAGTTCCCAAGATGCTTTGCATAAGGGTCCCTTTTATTGCCAATTACGTGTCCCACACTCTTCACTCTCTTTCTCACACACACACACACACACACACACACACACACACACACACACACACACACACACACACTGTCCCACAGTAATTGTAAAAGACTTGACCTTATGAAGGAACAGTTGAGATATAAACTCACTCATCCATTCTCTATCTCTCTCTTGCTCGCTCTCTCTCACTCTGACCTTGTGAGGGTGGTACTGCTGTGTGGCCGACCATTGGGTGTCACTCATGCACAAAGAATGTAACTCTATCTCCTCAGACGATCCTTTGTAAAATGTTACATCTTCTTAACCAAACAGACTTTTTTTCAGCAATAGTTTTTCTGTTTCTCCCATGTTCTGTTTTTTGTTTTTTTGTTGTTGTTTTTTTAATTTTTGTCTTTTAATCATTTCCTTCCTTATTTCCTTATTTTTTAAAGCAGCATTTGTCCAAATTGTATATTTTATGTCATTTGCAGTGCTCCACTAATCACATCTCTATTCTATCATTGACATTTTGGTCTGACTTTCAGTGAAGATTAGCTTTTCTGCTGAAGTCTCATTGTCTAATTTACAATCATGACAGCACCTTTGTCTTGGTTCGCTTTATCAGCGACAAAGCACAGCTAACTGAGTGCGGTGCTGATTATTTTGGCCCTGTTGGAACTTCAAACCCAGTGGTTTTTACAGAGTGACACTGGTTTTACCTCATTAGCCATCTTGGACAAGTTCAGGCAAAGGCTACAAAGCTTCAACCAACCTGACAACACAACAGCCCAGTTTAATTTTCTGTGCCATCAAGTGACTCACAGAATTAATGTCTATTAGGAACAGCTGATGTGTCATGTAACTGTCATTTGTCACCCGGTGAACGTAACAGTCACCACCAGCTAAAAAATGATGAGCAGCTACCTGGATGTTTTGTACGGTGCTCTGTGTTAATTAGAGAAGAGAGAGAACAACACAGGTTCATTAACTTACAGGTAATGAACCTGTGTCCATTGTCCACAGTCACTCACCACAGTCAGTTCTTCACACTCAGATACTTTGTTTTGCACTGTGAAATGAACCAATGAGGAGAGCAACTTGCTGTATCACATTCAAGTCTAGAGACAATTTGTCAAAAGCTGATGCTGATCTTTAAAAATGTTCCAAAAAATATTCAACATCATGGAGCATCATTACTGCCCACCTCACTTTGCAGGAAAGGAAACTTATAATCTAGTCCACTGCAGTTTGAAAACTTCCAAATGTCATTTCGGTGCATTTAAATGCTGGTGTCATTCCCCTTCAGTGCTGCTGCTAACAACACTCTGTCTTTGACGACTAAGCCAAAGTGAGGTTGTTTACTTGTCGGGGCTCAGCAGCACCGGCTCCACTGTCAATTACACATGGACGCTGACACCTCGCCTCAGAAGATGAGAGGAAAAGGATGATTTTTAATATTTCTTCAAAGATGAAAGAGTTTTTTTCTTCCCTTTAATATAAAAAACGATTAACTATTATAATTTTTTTGACTATTTAGATGAATTGTAATTTCAGTCCACCACCTTTTTGTTTCAAGAAACATACACCACTTTCTTGATGGAAATGCACCGAACAGCATTTGTGTTTGGAAAGAAAGGTCAACTTTTGGACAACTGTGCAAATTCATTTGGTCGGATTTGAAAATCTGTTTTCTTTTGTTTTCTTTTTTTGTGTGTTGTGTGTGTGTGGGGTGGTGGGTCGGGGGGTTCGTTTTGATTTTATTCAAACCTTCATTCACGACTGCGCGCTGCCACAACAACAAGTGCCACATTTTGAATTCATATCACACAACAACAAATGAGTCACCACTCACGCTCAGAGCAACAGCGATTATCGCAGCCAGAGACTGAAGTGTTCCTTGTGAGATTTTCCTCTGCTTGTCTCTACTTGAGGTCTGGCTCGGTATTACCTCAGCCGTAATCTAGCCACATATTGCTGAGCCTTACAGCTGTAAAGCCTGCTTCCCCTCACACTGAGATAATGGACTTTTATAATTCACACAAAGTAGCTGCAAGATTAATTCCTTGTCTGATCAAGTTTTACTTAATAGATTGTCAATGCATGTATCACTGTTGCTTATGAACGTGCCAGGAGTGAGAAAGATTGCCCCGTTCACATGCGTACACACAGTGAAGAAAACAGTTAAGCACCAAACATCCTACCACTCAACCACACATAGACAATCTATATCAAGTGTGCCAAGGTATCTATTATCCTTGGTGAGACAGGGCTGTTTCACTTGCAATAAAAATCTAATCTTGACCCTCAAAACCCACTGGGGAAAATGTCAGATCCTTAGAGGCAAAGAGACACCATTTACCAGCTGCTTCCCTGCATAATTCACAACAACATTGCTTGGAAATATGTGATTTTTTTCCTAGTAACTGGCTGAATATTTCATTTTTACTTGTTCATATTTAATGTGTATCCAGGCCAAACCGTAACACACAAAGTCACACACGCAAACACATGAATAGACAAGTTCAAGCTTTTGTGTCATCAATTGAACGTCCCGCCAGTGGATTTATGTCTCATCTGAGAAACTTGTGCCACAGAACCGATGCCAGAAAACAGTCAAACATCTTGGCTTCTTAAGACTGGCTCAATAAAAGAGGATTCGTGAAAGACAAAAGGAAGTAACTGCACCGTGCCTCGGTGACTTTTTCACCAAAAATAGAAATGTTTGTTTCGTGATTGCTGTGCAGCTTCTCAGCGTGGCTGTCCGATAAGAGTCTTTTATCTCATTTTCTCTGTCTAGGTGCCCTCCTCCCATCCACCCTTTTCGTTTCTAGCTTCTCAGTGTCTCATTTTTTGAATTTTCTATGGCACAGTTACTTTTCACATAAAAGTACCTTTTCTGCAGTCATTGGGAGGGAAGCACTTACTAATATAATCTCTAAATTGACCTAACGTGATTTTTTGCACCTATTTCGCTTGCTTGTTTTAGAATAATGTGCTACTAGAACAAAAGCAAGTTTTCAAGTGTTTCCTTAACAAAAATAGCCTGAAAGATTTATGCCATAGGTCTTTATAAACCTCACAAGTGCAATTCAGGGTTTTATTAGCAACTTATGGGGACTGTAATGTAATTTATTTTTACCCTGAGGTTTATACTGAATATACATTCAATTATTACTTTTGTGAAAGGAAATATCCTCACTATTTGTGTGTGTGTGTGTGTGTTTGTCTGCCTACTAGGAGCTGATCCTGGATGCCGAGGACACTTGGATTCGCCTTGAAGGACTGGGTGAGACAACAGAGTACACTGTCAAGCTCCAGGCAGCAAGAGGACTTGACACCAGCGCTGTCGTCTCCACTACCTTCACTACAGGTACAGTACACACACTTTGAGAAACAGACACAAACATTATGTGTTTGCATTCTTTGATTCAAGCTTTGACTCAACTGACTCGCGGAGATGACGAACAAGTCCCCATCATAATGGATCCCTAACTTCAGGTACAGTTTTCATCAGCATAGTGAGGAAAACTTCCCATAAGGCTGCACCGGCAGGGTGGTGAGTTATATTCTGAATCTGAAGAATTTACCCTAATCTCAAACGTCCTCAGTTGAATATTGGTTATGTCTTAGGTGAGGAAACATCCTTAAATTGCTAATCCCCTGGAATGTATAGGAAATGCCAAAGTTAAACATGCTGCAAGTTGTGCAGTGGTGTAATATGTATTCATAGTGTGCACTTCAGAAAAGTGAAAAGTGTGAAATTGCTGTTTGGCTATTAAGAAAAATAGCTTTCATAACTTGAATCAAGTGAAAGTCCAAATGGATTTTCTTGAAGATCCACAGAAAGTTCTGAAATTAAATGTAGACCGTAGGAGGAAAACAGTTTGCAAATGCAGGCTTTAGAATGTAAACAATTTCCTCAAAGAACTGCTTTGTAGAGCTCAGGGGTTGTGAATAATTCAGCACGGGTTTGTCAACACAAGCAACTTAATTTAATCCACTTAGTAAAAAAAAAAAAGTTGTAATTAGTCACTCCTTAAAAAACAGAACCGTTTAATTTCAGGTCATTTGATTCCGAGTACATTTCCAGTCAAAAGGCAGAAAAGGAAAACAAGCAAATCCTGACTGGTCAGATGTCTTCTCCTGCTTCTCTCCAGGGAGTCGTCTGTTTGCAACACCTCAGAACTGTGCCCAACACCTGCTGAACGGAGAGACGCTGAGCGGCGTCTACACCATTTACATCAACAGAGACCCCAGCCAGGGAGTGCAGGTGTACTGTGACATGACCACTGATGAGGGAGGCTGGATTGTAAGTCATTGTGAAAATAACACCCTCTCCTTTTTATTAGCACCTTCAAATGTGCAAATGTAGGTCACTGTGTCATTTAGGGGGGGGGGGGGGGGGGAGGAGAATAGAGGAGAAAATTGGAAATGAATTTCATAGTCAAATTACTTCTTTGTACTGAGCAACCCTCTTGATCACAGCACTGACTTATGCCAGCTAATAACCTATTCTTCTCATCTTCTTGTATCATCATTGGTTTCCAGGTGTTCCAGCGTCGTCAGAACGGCCTCACAGACTTTTCCAGGAAGTGGAGTGACTATCGGGTTGGCTTTGGAAACCTGGAGGACGAGTTCTGGCTTGGTAAGACTCTCACTGTGAAATAATTAATCTGGATTTTTTTTTTTTTTTAAACACGCCGAGTGTGGTGTCAGACTGAGGAAAGCGTTTACCCCCAGTCCATCATAGCGTTTGTGCTCATTTCCAGCCAAAGAAGCACCGTGGCCAGGTTTCATGTCCAGCATCACTGAGTGAAACCATTTACCTTCATTACCGGAGTGAACACCAAACATGGCACCATTCAACTTGTCAGTTATCTGGTGATTTCATCCTTTAACTTACAGTATGTTTGAAACACACTTAAAGGAATCACTTACCAATACCAATCTCATACTGTATCTGTTGAATGAGAGGCTGGAGCCAACTGCTTTCTGTCTTATATTAGCACAGAAAAAAATGAACCAGTGTTAAACCTTTAGTCTGGTTCTAAGACTCTTCTTACCACCATGATGAGACTGCAGGAAGTCAATGCTATAAAAGCATCAGTGTGTCATTTCATGCCCTGGGGTTCTTTTGTACTTGGATTTCTTAGCTTGGCTGTTTCCATTCTTTTTGCTCAGCTAAGCTAACCAGCTGCAGGTTGAAGTTTCATATTTTAAGTGCGGACATGATAATGGTATCAATCCTGTCTTGGCAAGAAAATGAACATTCGCCAAAATATCAAACTATTCTTCAAAAGATGGATCAGAGGGTTGAACACTGAACAACACCAAACATTAAAATAATTTTTCTTAAAGAACCTGAAATGATACTGACTGACTCATCGGTGTGTTACATAATTCATAGGTAAGATCACATTCGCTGCAGCTTTACATCAAACACCTGTCGCCCAGCCCTGTGTATATCTATCAGCAGGATTTTATAGGCTACAGGCTGATATTGAGCTGCAATCCACCACCCATTTTCTTGGATCTATGTTCCAGATTTCGCTCTATCTGCACACCATCCCCATGATTGAAGTAGATTTAATAGGTGCAATCGATAGAGGGTCATAGCTTTCACTTGGTTTCAATTGATACAGTACATCTATTTTATGGGGGGGGAAATATTGCTCCAGTACCTTTTGCAGGCTGTAAAGCTTTTCTTGTAAGATTTTTCACTCTGTATGAAGATGGAGAATCATGCTGCGAGACCTTTTATTTTGCTCATCTCATCTCTCCGCACTTGACTTCACAAAGTCTATCCGATTCATTACTGGATTCTTTGAATGCTCATCTCTCCCTGAAATGACTTGGTAATTGTGTCTGATTCAAAGACGAAACAACAGAACATCCACACTGTTTTGATGGACTGCTAAATATTTTTTCTCCTCCCCTCCAAATCTCATTATGAAACAATAATTATATTCATTAGAAAATGTGCAAATGAGTCATGTTTCTTCATGGGCCAGTTTTTGTCTTATTGTTTTGGTGTCGATGATTAAAGGAAAATATTACATGAATTTTTCATCTAGTGAACCAGGACCTTGAGAAGAATGTTTTTGAACTTTTTGATTAAAGAAATTAAATAACACGGGGGGGAAATGTTATGGCATTGCATTATCACCACATTATGACAGAGGGGAAGGCTGTTACTTTGCAGCTGACACATATTGGATCCTAGCGCAAGATAGCTGTGGAACACTGTGGTCCATTAGTGAGAAAGCTCACTGGTGAAGGCATGAAGAGATTTTTAGCTCCAACCCGTCATGAACTGTGGCTGACCATAAAATACAATCCACTACAGTCGCCTTATGTTGAGGCTGTGTCACATTTGTTGCCTCACAGGTTGTTACACCTCCAGATGGTCCGACCGTCCGTCTGTTTGTTCTGTTCTTATGAATACAACAGAAACTCCCTGGGCAGCATTTCCTCATGTTTGGTACAAACATTTACTCTGACTCAGGGATGAACTGACTAGAACTTACTGTAATGGCCAGTTATTACACATTTTAAAACAAATGTCTAACTATTATAAATATTATAATTATGCCAAGTGCAAAGTGGCAATTCTTGATTTTAAAGCTGTAGTTGTATTGTAGAGTTGACTAATGTTCAAAGGCCATTTGAAATAAAGTCTTTATCATTTTATGACAACAAGCCTACAACAGTCAGATTGCTCTCTGCTGGTTTGAATTAATAATTCATATATTTCAACAGAAAATCGCAGAAAATGACTCAGTGAAGCACAATAACAATATTGGCATACACTATTCAGGAAAGAAATTATTTTTCTGCTGTCTGTATTAAGTATAGTGAGTGAGTTATGTACGTATATGTTGAAGCTGCTTCGGACTGAGGACGCTATGTAAAACACATCCCAGCACAGATCAGCCTCTACAGGGAGAGTTTTAATGGATGTGTCCGTACAATATGATCTAAAGACACGCAACAATATGTAGGTCAGCGAGTACAACATTTCATCTGCCCTGTTTCTACTTCAGCTGAATCAGCAGTAATCTGCCCCCTCACAAATTCTGAGCCTACACCAGTCGAGGGCACCTCCATCTCCAGGGCCCTTTTTCACTTTTTTGGTGACCCCCAAGGATGCACTTGCCCCCCCTCTCTTCGTCCTTCTTCCCTGTTCTGTACTCTGTCCTCACAGTGCATTAAAGCAGCTTAATGTAACCTCAGGGTGCAAAGCATCAAGAGCTACAGTTTGCTCCTGAGAAAGCTTCTCCCCGTGATGCCAGATTGAAGATAACGCACCAGCAGGGAACAGGTTAGCCTCAGCAGACAGTGCAAAATGTCAAGACTATTGTATTGGACTGGCCTGTTAGTCTGCTGGTATGGTGGTTAGTATGATTTTATCACTTTGCATCAATTGGTGACAGTCATCTGCAACTTTCCAATTTAAGACTATGGTCAGTTGTTTGTGTGCTCTGGCCAGTTTGTTTCACCTGGATGTTGTTTTTCTCCCCCTGTTCTTCAACCAGAAAAAAAAGTAGTGGATCAAAATACATCATGTGAAAAGGTTCAGTCTGCTCATGTGTTAGATCTGTCTGAAGCAGGAGCCAGCAAATGAAACTGAGTGATTGTCCTAAAGATGTAATATACCCACATTTAAAGACACACAATGTGCTTTGTGTGTTAATTCAGGTCAGATGTCACTTAATTTTATGGTGCCAACAACTAATATATTTTTACTCATCTGCATCCGAGTATCCAAAGTGCCACTGGGTACAGGAGCCATTTAGCCCAAACTTGCAGAGTCATAGCTGTCTAAACAAGTTTGTTTGGTGGTTGTTGAAGTGCAGTTGTTGTGTTCAACTCTGCCCAAATAAATCATAGTCAGAGGAAGAACAAACCTGATTCAATCAGACTGAACAATGTAGGTTTGAAAACAACCTCAGAAAGAGTTACGCTGCTCAGTGCAGCTTATTATCAGGAGCCCTGCTTTTCTTTTGCTGTGACAATTTATCAATGAATTAATGACTGATTACACTGAAGTTAAGTGACTTTGGTTGCCATGTTGACATTAGCAATAATGAACTCATTGATTAAATAACCACGATACCCTGATAAACTCCCTTCATATTTAAATGAGTCTCTTCCAGAGTGGTAGATGACTCACAGCATTGTTTTTGTTCCTTCCTGTTTATTGATCTTGAAGTTAAAAAAATGTGAAATTCATGTCCCATGATGATGCAGAAAACACTGAGTGTGTACTTTAACTCTTTACAGGGTAAAATGTATCGTCCTTGTACAGTGTAAATGGTGTTGTACAGCTGGTCAGTACCATTTCAAACCATTTCACCTTCACTCCTCTCCAGATTAGGTCAGTGTCGTGGCCCTGGAGACCCATTTTAGTGAACATTTAGCAAATCACCACCTCTACACACAGAGCAGCAATATAGGTGACGGTATAGAGCCATAAACATCACTATTAAAACCGCTCAGACTGAAAAGAAGATACAATTAACTGGCTAGCAGTAAAGAATATAGAAATTAAGCTTTAATTAATACCTGCTACACAGAATGACTGTTTTTATTGCTGCTTGAGGGCAATCTATTCTCCATCCTCACTGACCTCGGCCAGTTTCATGCTGAACACAGTGTCAGTTTGAAGATGTAATAACAGGGAGAGACCAGGGTGGCTGTGATCATTAACCGATTGCCTTTCTTTTTCCTTTTTTTTTTTAAACCCCCCCGCCCTTTTCTTTCTGTGTAAGTGTGAGAGCAATACTGGTAATAAAATGTGACGAGATGGTAATATTAGTAGTATAATAGGACAAGAGCGCAGTAGTGTGTCAAAATTAAATTTTAATCGCTGCAGTTCAGAATAGAGCAGTCTGATCCTGTAAAACCGTTGAAGGGAAAAAACAGTAAAACATTATTGGTGCGAGATTAATTGCTGATAATTCAGTGCTGTGATACAATGGAAGTTATAGATGACCAAGTGTTAAACACAGTTTTATTACAACAATTGCTTTTTCTCTGTCACCTTAAGTGCCTGTGGGTTGTAACATAGATTGTATCTGCTTTTCATTGACATTTTACTGCAGACTTGGTTTCCCCTGCTCTCCCAGATTTTTTGCTTTCTATTCCTTATCGGTGAAGGGGTGGGATTTTTTTTTTCTACAGAGATTTTCCCCGGGTTCAGAAAAAGTGCACATGTGACATTTTTTGGTGGAGGTTAAGCAGAGAGGGAAGCTGTCTTCCAAATGGGTGCTTGTTGTAATCTGATAGTGAACGCAGTTCCAATCTCTCAGGTCGGTGTGGGGCCTTATCGCCTGTCTGAGTTCAAACAAGCCCCGTATCTGCTACCTTGGAGATAGAGAGCAAAGCCACATATCTCATAAAGTTGCAACATGTGGCATTTGCAGGGGTGCTGGTGGTGACAGTGCCCACCTCTCTTGACAATGACAATCATCCGCATCCACACAACCAGCTGACAAAGACGTCTGACATAGTGCTTATCAGGATTTAAACCTTTAACCCGCAAAGCTGTTGGTGGGAACAAATTTCGTTTCACAAGGGAGGAAAAATCTAGGAGTGAGTATGGATGGGAGACCTGTCACAAAAATCAATACGTTTCATATACCTGATAAAATGGTTTTATTTACTCTCTGACCTCTGTTAATCTAATATTCTCTCATTTATTTGTCATGAAGACAGTCCTACATCTTTTATTCTTCCTTAGATTTCCTCTGGTTTTACATTAAAGAGGATTTTTTTTGTTTTTGCTTCGTAGAAGAGAGGGAGCCCTGCTGTACAGATTAAACTGCAGTGAGAAAAAATGTGATTTTGGGTTCATATGAAAAAATATAATAACTGGCCTCCTGTGTGAAATGTGTTTGATTTGTATAATTTAATGTCGTAAGTGATGCAGGGTTTTAATGTATCATTCATTTTCACATTAAGTGTTTCTCACCAAAACACAGTGTGTATCCTCTAGACCTCAGCGACCCGTCAGCCACATTTCATGTTGTTGGTTGTTTGCGTTCATTGTCAGACACATTACTGTAAATGTCATTTCAAAATGACATGGTTGAAATGGCACACACCTACAGTATGTTAGTTGCTATTATCAGCAAATAGATAATACTTTGCCTTACCTCCAACCAGATATTTGATAGACAAGTTACATGCACAACAACAGGATTATTGGTTATTTTCTTCTTTGGAACAAATCTGCCATTTAAAAGTGCGTGTGTCCTATGGAAATAGTCTGATTAAGACTGGCAAATGAAAGAACACTGAAGAGATACAGTATAGTCTTACCAGCATGGGTTTGAAGTTTTTACATATTAAATAAGTATTTTTTTTCTTTTCACGTTCCTTTTTACACAACAAGTCCTTTTACTAACATTTTGTCAAGTTTGTGTATAAGCTACTTTAGGTTAATGTTTTTTTTCTAATATAGTTTAGGTTAATAGTGAATTTCTTGTTTCAAATATCTGATATGTCGCCAGTTTAAAATTTTTGAAGAAGTGTCACCTCAAGGACCCAGACTTCATTACACAGCTTCATTGTTCTCCAAGCAGAGCTCCACATGATACCTAGACAAATTGTATCCCATCTTTCTTTAGTTAATAAATGAGGTTGCCAGGTGGTCTAATTTGGAAGATAAACGTTGTGTTTACCCAGCAGGTATAATTGTGTCACCATTTGGTTTGTCTTTCTGGAGTCTCTGTACAATGCAGCAGCCCCACAATGCCGTACAAAGTCCTGTGTTTTGTCTCCCTGCAGGTCTGGACAACATTCAGAAGATTGCTGCTCAGGGCCGCTACGAGCTGAGGATTGACATGAGGGATGGGCAGGAGTCTGTCTATGCCAATTATGACAAATTCTCTATTGGAGACGCAAGAAACCTCTACAAGCTCAGGATAGGAGAGTACAATGGCACCGCTGGTACGTGGCAGGAATATTTGGCATGCTGCATTTCATATAGCTCTGTGGATGAAAACCTCTAGTGAGGACATCAATATTAAAAGCTTTTTCTATATAAACTCATATGGAATGGAATGGAAATGGTTTACAACATTTACAACGTATTTTTTTCCCACCCTTTAAATGAAAATGCTCTCTCCATCCCTCCTCTGCCATCTGCCATTTTCTCCTCCTGCCTCCTTTCCCCTCCATCTTTTCTTTTCCCTTGATGTCTGAGAAGCGCCTCGACACTCCTCCACATTTTCACTCGTCCTCGCTCTCCACGCATCTCCCAGTCTGTCAACATGACCATATGCTAGAATTACCTGTCAGCCCCTCATGTTTATAATTCTCTCTTCTCTCAGCCTAAATAAATTCACAGAGCCTGCAACAGGACTTCCTTCCTTTCCCTCCCTCCCTCCCTCCCTCCCTCTCCTCTCATCTCTCCATCTCCCTCCTGCCTCGCTGATCATTTCTGTCCCCTCATCACACCCCTATTCACTGCAACCATACGCCAATGTTGCCTGGCATAATGATGTTTAACGGCTCTCATCCTCCCCCCTTTGTCTCTCTCTCTCTCCCTCTCTCTCCTCTGATCCCAGGTGATTCTCTGAGCTACCACCAGGGCCGGCCCTTCTCTACAAAAGACAGAGACAATGACATTGCTGTCACTAACTGTGCCTTGTCTTACAAAGGAGCCTGGTGGTACAAGAACTGCCACCGGGCCAACCTCAACGGCAAATACGGCGAATCCAGACACAGTCAGGTCAGTTATACAATTATCAGTCAAATGAGAAAAAGTTAATCTGCACTGGATTAAGACAAACATCTCTCTGGGTTTAATTTTGGAGGATTGTTGTAGTTGATGTAGTTCTTGTGGCATTTATCCAGGATAGATAGCTAAATTGGTTTGGAATATTCATCATCACCATATAAACTGGGTCTGCTGTTAATCATTTCTATTGCTTATTCAAACAATTAGTTTTTGTGAAGTTGGAAAATAGTTTGGACTGGTTGGGCAAACTCCCATGCGCCCTCAAGCACCCTGCGGAGGGTGTAGAGCTGGTCCAGCGTTCCACGGCCAGGGCGAAAACCGCATTGTTCCTCCTGAATCTGAGGTTCGACTATCAGCCGCATTCTCCTCCCCAGCACCCTGGAATAGACTTTCCCCGGGAGGCTGAGGAGTGTGATCTGGAGAAGGCTTTCGACCGTGTCCCACGTGGCATCCTTTGGGAGGTGCTCCGAGAGTATGGGATCGGAGGCCCTCTGCTGAGGGCTGTACGGTCCCTGTACGACCGGAGCAGGAGCTTGGTTCGCATGGCCGGCAGTAAGTCAGACCTGTTCCCGGTGCGTGTTGGACTCCGGCAGGGCTGCCCTTTGTCACCGGTTCTGTTCATTATTTTTATGGACAGAATTTCTAGGCGCAGCCAAGTGCCGGAGGGGGTACGGTTCGGGAGCCACTTGATTTCATCTCTGCTTTTTGCGGATGATGTGGTCTTGTTGGCTCCCTCGAGCCAGGACCTTCAGCATGCACTGGGGCGGTTTGCAGCCGAGTGTGAAGCAGCTGGGATGAGAATCAGCACCTCTAAGTCCGAGGCCATGGTTCTCGACCGGAAAAAGGTGGCTTGCACCCTCCAGGTCGGGGGAGAGTTCCTACCTCAGGTGGAGGAGTTTAAGTATCTTGGGGTCTTGTTCACGAGTGAGGGGAGAACGGAGCGTGAGATTGACAGGCGGATCGGTGCGGCGGCCGCAGTAATGCGGTCATTGTATCGGTCCGTCGTGGTGAAGAAGGAGCTGAGCCGAAAGGCAAAGCTCTCGATTTACCGGTCGATCTACGTTCCCACCCTCACCTATGGTCATGAACTCTGGGTCATGACCGAAAGGACAGGATCCCGGATACAAGCGGCCGAAATGAGTTTCCTCCGCAGGGTGGCGGGGCGCTCCCTTAGAGATAGGGTGAGGAGCTCTGTCACCCGGGAGGAGCTCGGAGTAGAGCCGCTGCTCCTCCACATCGAGAGGAGTCAGCTGAGGTGGCTCGGGCACCTGTATAGGATGCCCCCTGGACGCCTCCCTCGTGAGGTGTTCCGGGCATGTCCCACCGGGAGGAGGCCCCGAGGAAGACCCAGGACACGCTGGGGTGACTACGTCACTCGGCTGGCCTGGGAACGCCTTGGGGTCCCCCCGGAAGAGCTGGAGGAAGTGTCCGGGGAGAGGGAAGTCTGGGGATCCCTGCTCCGACTGCTGCCCCCGCGACCCGGACTCGGATAAGCGGCGGACAATGGATGGATGGATGGATGGATGGATGGATGGATGGATGGATGGATGGATGGATGGATGGATGGATGGATGGATGGATGGATGGATGGATGGATGGATGGATGGATGGAAAATAGTTTGGTAAAAGTCCAGACAAAAGTCTAAAGGTTAGAGGTTTTGTGCACCACAAACAAAAACTCAATACACCCCCATTATTGTAATTTGGTGGCAACAGCACTTACTTACACTGTTGTTTATATTTTTGCCATTTCAGTGAGCCACCCCTTTTATCCATTGCGATCATTGGCATTTTGTGAACGATTAGCACACTGTGATTAAAGGTTAAAAGCTGTCATTTTGAAAGGTTTGTAAATTAAATGTCTTGGAACATGCAACCAACATCCATTAAGATACTAATTACACTGGAGGAGCTCTGCTGAAAGGTCGAAATTTTAAGGACCCAAACTGCTACACCGATTTGAAGAATGATGCGTCTTAACATTGATCGTTTAAAAGAGCCTGAGCCATCTGTTTATTTCCAGAGGACCAGTGAAGTCACATTCAGGTCATGAAAAATATTTTGAAATAAAAGGGCAGAGTTTATTCAAAACATGAAAGGAGCCCTGCTCTCCCACTGAAATGGACTTCTTTTTGTTCAGTACAGGTGAGGCGGGAGCGAGCGTTGAGGGCTCATCCATAATGTGTGAAGCAGCTCTCTGTCTCTGCTTGGTGCTGAAATGGCTCATAAAAGACAGTGAGGTGTTGTGTGAAGCTGTGATTAGGCCAAACTACAAAGGCTTTGTAGCATCACTGCTTCTCTTGCTGTGCTCTGCACCTACCTTTCACTTTGTCTTTTGATGACATGAAATGAGTCTCGGTGGGAGCAGAGATGGACGGGTATGAGGACACGCAGAGAGAAACTGCCTGAAATCGGTGGGGTGAGGGGGATTAGATGGACAGGAGTGAGACTATAATTGCACTAAGTTCATAATTGTGGTGGCTCTTACGTCAGCCAGTCTTTAGACTCTATTATTTTACATTTTCTAGCCTTGTTCTATTTTGCAGCTTCTGAAATTGTACTTTCACTCTGACAGGGTATCAACTGGTATCACTGGAAAGGCCACGAGTTCTCTATTCCCTCCGTGGAGATGAAGATGAGGCCGTTCAACTTCCGTAGCATCAGCAGCAAGAGGAGGCGGTCTGCCCCTGTATAAACAAACCGCCTCCGCCCACCCCAGAGTCATGGATAAATGGAGTTCAGACAGTGTTTAGTAATGAGTTTCTGCTATCTGTGTGCCTCACTGACAGTGCAGGCATGTTTTAATGTAACAGTGCCAAGGCTCTTTAGTCAGTGAGGCTGCAAAGAGGAAAGTGGTTAAGACAAAAGTCTACTAATAATTTATTAATATTAATTTGTAAAAAAAAAAAAATTCAAGACATTAATAATAATATACTACCAACAATCAGAAGATGTTATAACCATGAATGTGGCCGTCTAAGTACAATAGCAGTGAAGGTGAAACAAAGGTCTGAACTCTGTTTATCTTTAGTCCTGCCCAGCTTTAGCTGTCTTTCCCTGCTGTACTTCTACCCAGAAGATAGAAGACACTATGTAATTTATTAAATACTTTGAATGACAATGGTTTTATTTGCTGTAAAAATGGAAAGGCAAACAAAGAAGCTTTTTTCTTCTTTAAGTCTGTGATTTGCCTTTCCCTGGGGTGCGAGGAAATGTGCTCAGAAAAGACCTCGGGAGTGCTAGAGCTAGCGTTATTTTAACCTTTACGAAATAACAACACTTTTAACGAAAAATATACTGTATATGCCCTTAAAACCCTTAACTGTAAGATATATATATTTTTATAACTGATATTGTGACAATAGGCCATCTATTTAATATGATTTGATGCCTTGGTTTTTTTTAAGCCTATATTAAGTTCATGTAGTCATAAATCATGATGACAAATACTGGACATAAGAGAAAAAAAATTAACATCCAAAAGCAAAAGTGAACATTCAACAATCATCACTAACAGAGCAGTGCACCAGCAACAGCTTCATCGCCATCTGTTTAACGTCTCTGTTTTACTGTTAATTACAGAGTCCTTTGTGTTAATTATTCAAGAATGAAAATAAATGTCACTATTTATTATTATTGGTAGCCACACTGAGACGGTATTTGCACTACGAGCGGGAAGACAGCAAAGCTATTGTTCATTCAATTCTGTTTAATTTCCTTAGTTGTGCATGGGTGTTTAATATTACTTTCAAGCAAATTACAGACACGTAACATCTATTTCACCCCTGTTGTAGTTGCTGTGTTTGCTTGCGGAGATGGTGCTGATAGATGTAACATTTAACCAAAGATGTGCGCATGATAAAAACTCTGATTTGTGGAGAGATGCCAGTCAAATTTCCCACCAAAGCCAGCGAAGCAGCTTTTTTCGTGTTTTAATAGACTCTCACTTTTCAGGGACTTCTATGGTAATCATGTCCCTAGGCATTACTTTATGCAATGTGAACACTAAATTCTATGCAAAAGAAAGTCGGGGTGGGTATAGTGCAGATTTTAGCCCGGCCTCTCCCCCACTGCTTGCTGTAATGAACTCGACAATGAAAGCAGAACAGTAGGTGGAGTGGAGCCAAGCCTTTGCTCTGTGCCCTTCTTTTACTTGCCTCACTTTTTAAGCTCCCTCATGAAACAACTAAATCAACAAACAGGGCAGAGAATGTATTCTTTTAGTAGGGCGGGCGTAATCTGCAGCATGCCCACCAAGCGTTTTGTTTTATTCAGTGTTCACACTGTTGCACGGAGCATTCAGTACCAGTCAGTTGACTGCAGTTTTCTGGAAACAGTTTTGTTTTCGCCTCCTGCCCACTTTACTTTGTGGGAGGAAAATTTGTCTCTGTGGAGTTTTAAGAAAAAGAAAAAACACACACACAACTGGCTAATTCTCCTGTCTAGCCTCTTACTATCAATATAAAAACTAAATGTATTGTCCAATATAATACTTTGAAATCAATATCACCATCGCTGCAAGCAACACTTTGGTCTCAATATATATTCAATATTCCAAATACTTATTATTTTCCTGCTTTGAAGAGTTGGAAATTTAATTCTTCTATATTTTTGTCAGGGTTCTTCTTCCATTCAGTTTTCTTGTTGAAGTGAACCTACAAATCTGGCTTGTATCATACAACTGTATATTTTTCGTTTGCGTTCTTGTCTTTATTAGAATTGAAAACAATAGTGACTCTCCCCTCTATAAACTACTACTAATATACTATTGTAGATATAGAGTTGAAGATACTGCGTCTTTTGATGTGTTTCCCCTTTAACTGCAAACTAATTCATAAAGCCCATTGAAGCATTTCCGCTTTAACCACTGTATTTTTAGTCAGTGTTGTGTTAAAGGACGGATGGAACCTACTGCATGTTGACTAAATTGCAACCATGAGCCTGATAGTGAATGTCATAGAAATATGTTTTAACCTGATTTGTACCGACATGTTTATTTGCAGATCTGGGTAAAAGTTGATCTTGAAACAGTTTGTGAAATACAGTAGATGGATAGATAACTGACAGTATCTGGTCTTGAAGCTGTTGTGGAAACAGCAAAATGTCTCAAAGGCAAAATGAAACCAACATAACCTGAAAATACAATTTCCAACAAGCTGTTTCAACACATGGCCTTTCCCAGGTCTGATTTATGTTTCAGTGTCAAAATGACTGTCTCAGAGCCTCTCACACAGTCCTTCTCCCACAGTGATTTATTGTAGACTAGGAAAATCTCTATGTACTTATTTCATTAACTACTTTAGATGAAGTTTGCCTCTCAGTGTATTTTTGTACAAGGAACAAAGGTCATGAAGCTTTGCAGAAAAGGAACCGAATGTTATTTGTATTGTGAGGGATTTCTCTCATGGCAAACTACTGTATAAGGTGCTCTTTAAACTTTCAAGAAGAAAGCTCATGTATTTATGTTTATTTTTCCAATTATTCTTCATCAGTTTAAACTGTTTAAGTCAGTGAGAAAATGACAAAAGGGAAGATGTTTGAGTCAAGTTGTCCTGCTGTAGAAAAGCCTCTGTCCTACCTTGAAAATCTATTTGTTTTATTTCTATTTTCCAATTTCTTTAATGAGTTCACATATTGCTTATGTCAAATGTTACATTACGTCAATAAGTGTATTAAAAAGTAATCTTACTTTTCATTGAGAGTTTCCGAATAACAAATCATTTGAAATTGAGTGAAAGCAATTATCTTGTCGCGGAAACAGTGTTCATAAAGAGCCTAGGTTATATTCTTCATATTGTGAATTAGTTGACATTATTCCTTCGAGCATCAGGTAAGTTCAATACAGGTCAATACAAGCCAACTGGTCAAGTACTGTCTTATCTTTTTGGAGGGGAGAGGGATGTTAAATTGGCTTTGTGTTTGTACCGTATGTTTTTTCATTATGTAAAATTCAGTCCATTCAATCAGCTGTACGACATCAGGTTTGAAAAGAGCTTCTCTGTTATTTAAACATAAAACTCTGTGTCAGTCACTGGAGCGCACTCAGACTAAGTTTGTTTCTGCCGAGCTTCTTTTCAGGAAACCTGTCCTCTTATTTATTTCACAGATGTTAATTTTCCAATCACCCTGTGACTGATGCGACATTGTAAAAAAGAAAAAAAAAAAAGAAAAATCGAGTTAATAATGACACCAGATCCTCTACTGTATCAAAATGGAAAAATGCTTTATTTCATGGGTTTACTTTTACAAGTTGATTAACTTCTATTACCACCATGTTTGGTGGGATTTGTTATCTAAGCCAGAGACTGTCGATGATTTGAAATCTCGCCATGGAAATGTAAATGTTGACAAAATGTGATCTTGACTGTTTGAAAAGCTCATATATACTGAAACTATGGATTTATTGTTGGATAACCTTGGATATTACTGTCAAATTTAGCTCTAGTTTGACTTAAACATGTACTATATAGTTCCTTTTTTATTACATTTTCTACATATTAATAAAATATTCAAATAGTCTGATTTGGTGTAATTTATTTCCCTTTTTGATTAGTGTGTCTGTATACATGCTTTTCAGTTTATAGTGAGATGTTGAGGCCTTTAAAGTTACTTAAAATGTGCTACAGCTCATTATCTCCTCTTTGAAGTGGATTACATCTTTAATGTAGAGTGAATGTTGAGCCTGTGTTGTGCTACAAGTGTCCAGGGGCCTCATTTATCATTGTGGATACACCTTTTTTTACGCCATTTTCCCCTTGTTTTGTGCGTACGCACTTTTCTCCGCCAAATTTGGGATCTATCAAGCCAAAACCTGACGGGGAAAAGTGCGGACATTTACACCCATTTTGACCCTGGCGTACGCCTTTTTTGAGGAACAGGAGGAATTGGCGACACCGTTGCTGAGTCAGAGAACTGCAGTGTGAGAGGGAGAGAGGAGCGGAGTACATTTAGAAGAGCACAGAGGATTTTTTTAAAGTAATTGTGGTAGTGGTGGACCGTTGATGCTGGCAATCCAACCCGCTCTATAATAACACTAGGCTTTATGTTAATTGATAAACAGAGCGCATTGTGGATTTTGCTTTTTTGATTAGGCTATATGTGACGTCCGACAAGGATCAAACCATCCAAGTTTAAAAACACACCGGCAGCAGCGCCCGTGATCTGCAGCTACTGAGACTGTTATTATTCTGTCACCTGAGTTAACGAGGTGCACGTGTGTTTGGAGCTGACGAGAGGAGAGAATAAAGAGCGAGACAACGCGGCCTGAGGAGGAACTGTGAAGGACTCAGCTGTAATGGAAAATGACCTAAACCGAGTCCAGTAGAGCTGTAACTGTGTAGTGGGAAGGCCTGCAAAGTAATGGTAACTATCGTCCTGCTTCCTACATTGTTTTAACATCTAGGTAAAAAAAAAAAAAAAAAAAAAAAGATTTTCTGGGAAAAACGGGCAGATTATATAAGATTCTTCTTCTTTCTGCTCCCTTTTGTTGAGATTTGGGAGGTTTTTGTTTTTATTGTAGCTTATTAAAATGCAAGATCATTTTTCTGACTGATTTATTGCCCGTGTATCTGCTTTCGGAGAAGCGGAGAAGTTCCGCTTCTTTCCCCCGTCCTCCGCCGGTTGTCTCCGTTGTCACTTTGTTGTCACAAAAGTTGCTGCGCCACAGAGAGCACATGGCTAATTAAATATGCACGTGCTGACCATATAGAGTTGTATATAGGCGTTCCGGGGGCGGAGTAAGAGGTGTGTTCACGTGTGCACCATTCTTGAGTCCTGTGTGATTTATTGCGGAGAGTTGTGCGTACGCATAGTTTGATTGATCTGAAAAAGGTGTAAATATTGAGGGTGTACGCCATTTTCGTCTTTTCGCCGTACGCAAATATTTAGTAGCAGTTTTACACCCTCTTTGATAAATGAGGCCCCAGGTGTGTTTTTATGTCCACGCAGATCTGCTATGTGTCTAGTATGTATGAGCAGAGAGAGTCCTGGAGCCAAACTGAAAGGTTTTAATGACGGCACCTTTTCACTGTTCACTGTTCACTGCTGCTGGCCTCACTTCATTTTTTAATGACGTCCAATTAGAGGTGACAATACTTTGAAAAGTTTATGACGTGGAGTCACTCAGCTCTTGGTACTTCATTATTTCATGGGAAGAGGTTTTTTTTTTTCCACCATCCTGATCATATGCATGTGTGGATGTCCACCTTTCAATTGGGTGTAGGAAACACTTTTTATGAGCAGCACGTTTTAGGATTTCTAGTGAATCCAGGGGGACATAAAAGGACATTTCATGACATTTTTTTTTTTTTGAACTTACTTTTTTATTTGACTCATACAAACAAACATACATAAATTTAACAAACAACAAGGAGATGTATATTATATAAAGTTCCACTTGCTTGAGATTCTTGAAACTGAAAGTCTTTTCTTTTTTTCATGTTGAATAGTCTTTGTATGTATATCGGTCCGTATTCTTGTACTTGTACGTCATATTTCCATAGTCCATTTCTCCTCTCTATACTGCCTTGATTGGCATGTTACCGATTACGTGAGCTTTACCATTTGGAAAAACAACATTACAGATACGTATACTTTTAGAAAACAATAGTACAGAGTACGTGTACTTTCCAAAATAAAACAACAACTGTACCTATTACAAGTAGCCTACTTTTCATGTGAGAAAAACAACAATACAAAGTACAAATACTTTACAAGTGTGAAAAACAACGCTCCAATGGGAGAGAAAATAAAATAAAATACAATAAAATTGGAGGTGATTAGAGGTTTGGCATCGCTTTTTTTAATAATGTCCATTTTTTATCAAACATGACTGTTTTCAGCTGTAGTCTCGCTGTGATTTTCTCCATGACAAATACATTTTTTACCCTGTCTCTCCATTGTGCTATGCTTGGGGGCAGTGGTTTCAACCAAGAAGCTGTTATGGTCTTTTTTGCTACCAGCAGCAGGACTCTTAGCAAATATTTAGATCTCTTGTCTGTCATAGTATCAGGAGTTATACCCAAAATATACAATGATGGTTCCATAGGGAAGTTAATACCCATAATCTGTTTAATTTCCTTCTGAATATTTTCCCAGAAGTCTTGTATTTTGGGGCAATCCCAAAATATATGGGTGTAATCCCCCACAGCTCCACACTCCCTCCAGCATTTATCAGATGTATTGCTATATTTTGATGTAATAAACGGAGTGTTAAAGTAGCGCATTTTCACTTTCCAGTCGAATTCCCTCCATGTTGGGCTGTTAGTTAATTTGTGTCCTTCTATAAATGTTTCCTCCCACTCTTCTTCTGATATTATGATGTTAGCTTCCAGCTCCCATTTTTCTTTTATATCAAAATTGTTATCATTCGATTCGTGTTGTAGAGCTTTATAAATTTTTGATATAACCCCTTTTTTTGATTTGTCCTCTGAAAATGACCATAACACTTCTTCTAATTTAGATGGTGTCTTGCAAATTTTCTCCCATTCCTGGTGTTTTTGTAGATAATCTCTTAGCTGCAAGAATTTGTAAAAATCATTAGCTGGTAAGTTAAATTCTTTTTGTAATTGTGTGAATGATTTCAATGTTTGTCCCTGAAACATTTGATCAATATATATTAGCCCCTTGTTCGCCCATATGTTAAATCCTGAATCCATGGTAGATGGTATAAAATCTGGGTTCTTTGCTATCTTAGTAGCCCTGCTTACTGAATTTGACAACTTCAGCTTCTTTCTTACTGCTGCCCATATTTTCAATGTTCCCCTGATCCACTCGTTACCCATTCTGAGTTTCCTCCGAGCCTTTTCGTTCTGAAATGGGAGAGATTCTAAAGAAACGTGTTGACATGCATTTTGTTCCATCTCCACCCACATTGAATCTTTCTCTTTAGTGATCCACATAATTAAGGCTCTGAGTTGTGCTGCCCAATAGTAATTTCTTAAGTTAGGTAAATTTAACCCTCCCTTCTCTTTTTTGCTGAGAAGCGTCTTGTATTTAATTCTTGCTTTCTTATTCTGCCAAATAAATTTCGATATGATTTTGTCCAATTTTTTTAGAAAGGCTCCCGAGATCCCAATAGGCAATGATTGGAATAAGAACAACACTCTTGGTAATATATTCATCCGCACAGTTTCCACTCTTCCTACCAGAGTCAAGGGCAACACTTCCCATCTAGCCAAATCATCCTTTATCGCCGTTATCAATTTCCCATAATTAGCCTCAAATAATTGTGCTGTATCAGGAGTAATGATTATTCCCAGGTATCTAAAGCCCTTTTCTGTCCATTTAAAGTGGACCTTTTCTTTAAGTTCCTCTGGAAACTTTCCTGAGAGCATCATAGCCATTGATTTGGCTTCATTCGTCGAGTACCCTGATATTTCACCGTATTCTTTCAGGTTATCTAGTAGGGCTGGTATAGACGTGGAGGGCTCACTTACATATGTTAATAAATCGTCCGCAAATAACGATGTTTTGTGTTCTATGCCCCCTTCATCTTTTATTCCTTTAATGTTATTATTTTGTCTTATTAATTCTGCTAACGGTTCAATACTTGCAGCAAACAGCAGTGGACTCAAGCAATCTCCTTGCCTGACTCCTCTTTTTAGGTAGAAAAAGTCTGAGCAACAGCCATTTACTCTGATCCGGGATTTGGGATTTTTATAAACAATTTTAACCCAGTCAATAAACTTTGAATGAAACCCAAAAACCTCCAATGTTTGATACAAGAAGTTCCACTTCACGCGGTCAAACGCCTTTTGTGCGTCTAGGCTAAGCAGCATGGTCGGTTGGGGGTTATTTTTCGAACATGATATAAGATTTAATGTTCTCCTGATATTGTTAGCCCCCTGTCTTCCCGGGATAAACCCTGTTTGATCAGGTTTGATTAATGTAGTTATATGTTGTTGCATTCTCTGTGCTAGTATGTTTGTTAATATTTTGACATCATTACAAAGCAAACTGACAGGTCTATATCCCTCACATAAAGTTGGATCTTTGCCTTCCTTATGTAGCACGGAAATTATGGCTTCTGACCAAGTGTCTGGGGGGTTTCCTGTTGACAGAGCATAGTTAAAGACTTTACATAATACTGGTGTTATCTCTTCTGCAAAACATTTATAAAACTCTCCTGGGAAGCCATCTGTACCTGGGGATTTGTTACTTTTAAGGGTTTTTATAGTGTTAGCTATTTCTTGTGATGAGATTGGTTTTATCATTTCAGATGCTTCTTCTGCTGTTAATGATGGCAGACATAGTTTTTTGAAGAATTCTTGTGTTTTAGTTTCAATAAGGTTAGACTCTGAGTCGCTATATAAATCTTTATAAAATTCTGCAAAGGCCCCCGCTATCTCTGTTGGCTTTGCCGTGATTAGTTTGGTACTGGGATGCCTAATTTTTGTGATTATCCTATTTGTTTGAGCTTTTCGCAGTTGAAATGCCAGTAACCGGCTTGCCCTGTTGCCCATTTCGTAGTATCTTTGATTTATAAAACGGAGCGCTCCTTCTGCTTTATATGTTAAAAGTTCATCTAACTCACACCTAATTTTTTTTAATTCGAGGAGAGTGGAATTGTTAGACGTCCTTTTATGTTGTAACTCCAACTCTTTGATTTTGCTTTCTAGCTTTCCTTGCTGTTCCAATCGAGCTCTTTTCAATCTGGACGTTATTTCTATTATTTTCCCTCTTATGACTGCTTTTCCTCCCTCCCACAGAATTGATGGTGAGACCTCGCCATTGTCATTTATTTGAAAATATTCCTTTAAATTTTGCTTAAGTTCTTTGACCACCTTTTCGTCTGATAGGATTGACACATTTAGTCTCCAGTACCTAAAGAAGGATTCCCTGCCGAGCTCAAGAGATAGCGTGATAGGGGCGTGGTCACTTATAGTTATGGACTCTATACTGCAATTTCTAATCTTGTGTATCTGTTGTTTTGACACAAAAAAAAAGTCTATTCTTGAGTAACTACCATGTGGGTTAGAATAGAAGGTAAAGTCTCTTCCTTTAGGATTGTTATGTCTCCATGGATCAATAAGACCTAATTCTTTTATAACATTATTTAAGACTTTGGATTTTTTTGTATTTGGTCCCCTTTCTGGTGGCAATCTATCTAATTTACCATTCTGTATAGTATTGAAATCCCCCCCCATGATTATCGTCCCTCTTCCATTACTTGTAATAATATTAGCTATGTTTTTAAAGAATGTTTCATTTTCCTCATTTGGGGCATATATGTTTAATATCGAAATAGTCTCATCTCCTATTGTGCCCACCACCATGATATACCTTCCCATATCATCTTTAATCACTTTCTCTGCAGAAAATGGTAGGGATTTATTAATTAGTATGGCCACTCCCCTTTTCTTGCCAAATGAAGCATGAAATACTTGGTTTACCCAATCCCTTCTCAGTTTTTTATGTTCATTCTCATTCAGGTGAGTTTCTTGTATTAGTGCAATTGCACATTGTAGTTTCTTCAGCTGACTCAAAATTTTCTTCCTCTTAATGGGATGATTTAAACCATGCACATTATAAGAAACAAGGTTCAACCTATTCATGATACCTTAAGATGTAAGCATTCCGCTCTGTTCCTCCTATAAACCAAAACAACTGTGTAAAACGGCACACAGCGAAAAAACAAACAAACAATACGCATCTCCCTCTGAACTAATGTACAACAATTACACACTATGACTCCCAAAAGTCCCATCATCAGAGAGATGTGGCAAGATCTCTCTGGGGAAATAGCACAATGTGCACCTGCAACTTCTCAGCTGTAATTAAGTTGCTGCTTACTCAAATTGAGCTTCAGTTAAGCTCACTCTACCAATTTTGACATTAATCTGTAAGTAATACTTAAATCCCATAACTAGCTCCTTTTATTCTCTTTAAGCATTATACTAGACATATATTCAAATTGACCGTATTACCCTTCAGGATTGACACTTATTTTCACCTTTAGTTTCTAGACTGTTGTCTTGCCTTTACCACTGTGAACCTCAGAGTTCATTGAATGAGAGCTTGTAGGTGGCTGTCTCCTCTTCCCCTTCTGTCCTGGCACCGCCGTCCAGCTGCCCTGCATCCTCACTCTTTGTAGTTTCTCCCATTCGTCCTCCTCCACGTAAATCCCCATGTTCTTCAGCATGGGTGCAGCATCCATCAGTGTGGCGTATGTCTTAGTCCCGGTTTCCAGAAACACTTTCAGCTGTGCAGGATATGGAGACTGTGCCTTTATGTTTTTCTCCTTCAGTTTTTTTATTACATCCCGCACTTGTTTCCTTTTCTTCTGTATATCTGTAGTGTAGTCTTGGTTAAAGTAGATGGTCCGTCCCTCATATGTTATTTTTTGTTTCCATGCTTGTTGTATGATGCGGTCTTTCACCTGGTGGTCGATGAAGCGGGCTATGATGGCTCGCGGGGGGGCCGCGCCGTCTTTCGGTTTAGCAATCAGCGAGCGATGTGCTCTTTCGATGCGGATGTCCACGGCTGCTGGGATTTGTAGTGACGAGCGGATGAAGTCAGTCACAAATCCTATAGTGTCGTTTTTCTCCGAGCCCTCCGGGATACCGTGTATCCGTATGTTGTTACGTCTCGCCCTCGACTCCAAATCGTCACATTTCGCCGCTAACGTCGCTTCTTGGTGAAGAAGAAAGGCGACTGATCTTTCCAGCCGCGCTGCTCTGTCTTCCGTCTCCCCCAACCTTTCTTCCACATCCCCTGTTCGCTGCTCCAGCGAAGCAGTTCTCTCCATAATCTCCTTTAGATTAGTTTCTAGTCTCACTAGAGCATTCTTGTTGTCAATAGCCGCTTCTGTGTGCTCTTGTCTTAACTTGCGCAACTCCGCCAATATTACCGAGTCTTCTTCCCCACCGACGGTGTCCTTATCCGGCGTGGCTCCCGCTGTCGAGTCCGTAACTCCAATATTCGCATTGTCCTTTTTGTTAGACCTTGTCTCCATCATTTTTGTTGTTGTTAACTTTCGTTGTCAGTTTTTCTTGACTTTGACCCGCTTTCTGTTGTTAATAATGTTTAAAAGAGCTAGTTTTAATTGGTTTCTTCGAGAGCTAACTTTTTAGGCTGTCTTATCCAACATGGCGCCACCGGAAGTCCATTTCATGACATTTTAAAGGTTAAATAAAATAAATAAATAAAAAATATATAGAAACCGCACACATTTAAGGTTTTTTTTTCCAGCCCATTCTTGACTGGGTGACAATTTTTTAGTTTTTTGTATGCTTTTTTTTTCTCTGTTGTTATGGTCTTAAACTACTATAGGCTTATCATTTTCTGAAATATACAAACTATTACAGGTTTCAGGAGGTAGTTTAAAAACAGGCAGTTTAAGGTGATTTGGGAAGGTCATAGCTCTACTCAGACCAATTGTTTTCTACTTCACTGAAACTTTAGTGATGTTCCTCGCTTGTAACTTGCTTGATAAAAGTGTCTGCGAAATAAATAAATATTAATGTAAGATGGATCAAATATGGTGTAAAAATCACCTTAACATTAGCTTTGTATTACTAGTCAGTGAATAAATATGGTAAAGAGGTCCCCTCCACTTCTTGTGGAACAATGTACAAATTTACAGTATCATGTGTGTTGAACATTAAGTAAATGTCAGATTCTCATTTATTGACTCGAGACCTTTTTTAATGAGTTTGGTGAATTGGGAAACATGTTTGTTCTAAGTCTTGCCATAAAAATCTTTGTCCCACCGGGGTAACAAGCTGCATTGAGAAGACATGTTTTCATATCTCAGACATCCACATTTCTGATGCCTCAATACAACTGGATCCACACATTATTATTTCACAACAACATTTACTACCCAATGACTCCAGAGTGCTGTCATTCGTCTATAGGCCTATGCAACATTTGATCAAAAATATTTATGCAAATGCTTTAGAATCAATAAATGATTCCTTCAATATCCTGATAGATGGAATTGATGCAACTTGGACTTTATGTTGTTCCTCAAATTCATTCTCATTGACCAGCTCAAAATCCTTTTCTATGTTGAGGCATTTCATTCTTTGGCATTTTCCTTTACAGCTGTCAAGAGTTTCAAGAGCGGAGTAAAACTGAGACACAAGACGAACAAAAATAATCTAATTTTTACCATTTCTAAGGTCATTTTGAGCTATTTCATCACCAACTCAGCACCGCTGATGAGTAATAGCCTATTTCTAAGAAAGTGAGGATGTTGTTAAGGTTTTTTTTTTTTTTTTTTGGAAAGTGCACTAGTTTAAACCCGTTAGTCAACAGTATAATTAAACTATCACACTTTTTAATGAAACGTACTCTTTTTGATTCCTCAGCTTCAAAACTACAAATTCAGACTTGTTAATTGTCTGAATCATCTGGTCTAATTAAATGGAGACTTGACTGGTGTGAATCTTAAAATACAGTTTGAGCATGTTAACTCATGGGGGAAAAAATCTGCTAAACTATACACACACACACACACACACACACACACACACACACACACACACACACACACACACACACACACACACACACACACTCACATGTTCAGGATAGCAGATATACAGATTTTATTGCAATAACAGATACTCACAATCCCTCACTTCAGCAGTTTTTGGATTCATTGGTTAATTACAGCATGTTCTAATTATACATTAATTATCAATTCAAGTGACTGGTCAGCAAAAACAACTTGGTAAATAATGAGCTGGTGTGAAGTTTGTGAATATATTAGAGTTGGGCAAATAGATGAGGCACGCAGCACTGCAGTAGTAGTCTGGTAAAGGTCCGAGTGATAAGTTCAGTCTTTATCAAAACAAAGCAGGCACACACACACACAGCAGTGTCTTTAAAAGCAGTCAAACTTTAACCATGTTCTCAGTCAGTGATGTTGTAGATCTATTATGAAATTAAAAAAATTTATATGAATTTATCTTACTTATATAGACTTTATTTAACAATTTTCTTGCCATTTTATACACGTTTTCCATAATTTAAACCCATGCCTAACTTGGCCATCAGGACGTCTGGTACAGATGAAAAACACAATTTTACAGTTTTAACACACTGCAAGCTGTGCTCTATTGTTGATATCACTGCCACAGTCTGCTGGAGCCAAAATACTACTTTTTTTTCTTTTCTTTTTTACCAAATTCCTCCTTGGAAATCAATAAACTACTGTTTTCATAGCTGATGCACTTCATTGACAGGCGGCACACCATGTTGTTACCCTATAGTTTGTCATAAATTATTATGTCCCACTTTATTGCAGCCAGCAGGTGGGGTAATCAGACACCTTCATGTTCTTGTCATTTCTTGTAGTCTGCACTTGACCTGTTTTTGTTTGTTTGTTTGTTTTGATCCATTCATATTGTTTTTTTTATTACATCAGTTCCTCTGTTATCTTACTGTGGCTTTGGGCAGCTGGGAGTTTAGATATATCTATATTTAACTACTATAACAATTTACATTAGCTCTGTTTTATTCAGAGTTTTGGTTCTCTCTGTGGTGATTTAGCGCATGCTGTGCTGCAGTGATGTTACACCTTACAGCTGCCAGCATTTAAATAACAGCCAGAATAAAGCAATTTCAAAACAAAACACACTGTCAGCAGAACCCGGCTGAGCAGCAACACACACAAAAAAAGATTTGGCACTTCCAGGTTAGGTCTTATCTAATCTCAGAACAAACTAGGACAAGTTTATTTAAAGGGATAGTTCAACATTTTGGCAAATTGGCCCATTGCCATAATCGCTATAGTCATAGCAGTAGGTTCATTACCTTTAATTGTAGGTGTAAGCTATTTTCTATCGTTCCGTCATTATCTCATAGCGTGGTGGTTGTGCAGCTCACAACTTGTCTACAAAAGCGCTGTGGAGTTTTGGGATTTTGTATTTGATGAGTTTGATGAGGGAAACCAAGAAATTCCCTTAGCCTCCATAGCGTAGCTCTGAGCAGCCTGCTGCTGCGCTCCGCTGTACTAAAAATAGCTTACACCTACAATTAAAGGTAACGAACCTACTGCTATGACTATAGCAATTATGGCAATGGGCCAATTTGCCAAAATGTTGAACTATCCCTTTAACCTTGATTAAAGTATGTTCTACCACAAACTCCACAAATCACCCCTGAAACATACATTTTCGGTAATGATATTATATCAGTTAATCCGTTTTCTCATTTTGGTATAAGGTGGAAATTTGGACATGTATTTGGATAATCATTATCATTGTTTTGAACTGCTGCTTAGTTCCTCTATTTATTTTATCATCACTTATTGCAACATGGTGTGATGTGCAAGAGAGCAAAGCTGAGCGTCACCTCAACATCCTGTACTACAGTATATCTACATTTATGTAAACTAGAATGATGGGGCAGACATGGCCCAAACTTGTTACCAGTGCAAATAATATGTTTTTTTTTTTTATGTAGCTAACATCCACACAATGACCTGCTGTAGTGCACCAACCCACCACATCAGCTCCCTGTGAAGTCACTTAAATCTTGTACAGCGAGACGTGCGACAAATGTTTTGTAAGAAATCATGTAAATTATATTTAATCATTTGATTATGCAAACATCTGCAACAACACCTGCTGTGGCAGAGCCTGGCAAAGTTTTAAGTACCGTCCCACTCCTGCAGCCTGTCTCTGGACTGGAGGAAACATGTTTCTGATCACCCGGAGTTACAGTGTATAAGCATGTCCGTCCATTGTAAGTGTCCAAACATGAGAGGATCTGTTGACTCCAGTAAGTCAGCTTCATCATGTTTCAAGGTTTATCACCTCTGAAAAAGTTCCCTGACTTTGATATAAACCTTATTTTGAAAATATCTAACTACAGTATTTTTGTCTATTGAATTTAGGCAGAAATGTTTGTACTTGTTTTGTTTTTTTTCCAAAGTGTACAGTAATTTTGGGCTTTTTCGCCTTTAATGGAAAGTTGAGAGAGAGAGACAGGGAATGGGGAGGCATGAGGGGAGGATGACATGTAGGAAAGGGCCGCTCGATGCAGGATTCAAACCGGGGCCACTGGAAAAACGGCCTCTCCAAAAATAAGCAAAAAAAATTAATACAAGATATTTTTGCTTGTAATAAGCAAAAAAATCTGCCAATGGAACAAGTGAAAATTCTCTTGGCAAGATTTCTTGAAATAAGACATTATATTTAAGCCTTATAAGATAAGAGTGATCTTGAAATTAGCTGGGAAAACTCATTTTTAGCTATATTTTACTCGTATTGTGATGTTTTGTGTCTCATAATAAGCTTGTGATGCTCAAAAATAGTACTTTCCCCTCAAAAGTAGCATTTTTTGGGGGGTCATCCTGCTTGTTTCAAGTGTATTTAACTTATTTTTAGTTCTATAATTGTGACTCTGTTCTAGATTTAAGTCCACCACCTACTTGAAATAAGATTAGAAACTGGCATTTTGAGACAAAATGTCTTGAAGTTAGCATTCCTGACTCATATTAGGCAATGCTCTTTTGCAATAATAAGCCATAATTTACCATCCTGTCATCATCTCAAGTGTATTTAGCTTATTGTAAGCTCTACAAAAGTAATACTGTTCTAGATTCAAGACATTCACCTACTAGATTCAAGACATTAACTACTACTAATAAGACAGACAAAATAAAAACTAGTTTTGCATTTAACCATTTTTTTTTATTTAAACAACAAAAAGTCCCAGAGGACTGCATAAAAGGGAAACAGCTTAATTTTTCTCAACATTTTGGCTCACAGTATTTATGGAACTACAATATGAAAATAGCAGAGCATGCCAGTTAAGGCCAGGTCCAAACATCTGACCAATGTGCCCCTCAATACACGTACAAAATCTGTGCTTTGCACACACTCAAAGCATATAGACCCCTACTCACACCTGCACTTCTCAATCAAACTCTGTGTGATGACCTGATGATATTTCAGGGGAGTCGCAGGCGTCACCACAGGAGAGGTTACCGCCACATCTCCTACCGTTAGGAGGCAGTTGGACGGACTCACAATCAGGACTGAGCAGGAGAGAGGGTGTTTTCTTTTTCCTGTAACACATAACACAGACATCCTTCTGTTAGGATAATGCATTTTGGTCATTTGGAACCTAGAGTAGAGGGTTGTTTACAAACATTTATTACACGGCTCTATTGAATGCTGCTCTCTGATTGGTCCAGGGCTGCGTTCTGCGGTCTGTTATTTCTGTATAACGGACCGTCGTCAAGTATAACAGACCGTTGCTAGGGACGGAGCTCTGATCAGCGCAGCACAGAAAAGAGAAACTATGCAGGATATTTACCTTGTGTTTCATTGTTACCGTCATTAAACAGCTTCAGACTAACAGTGATGTTAGATAAATGACTGGTAACTTGTTACAGAGAGAGTGGAGGCTCCTTCACATCGCTGCTGGAAACCAAACCTGCTGATCAGAGCCTCTGACCCGGTGTCAGCTCTCCTCTCGTCTCGGTGACACCGCGACTCCGCGACACAAACGCACCCCGTAAACAGTAAAGTTCATCTCTTGTTTATGACAGATACGACTACACACAATACACACATCGTAACACGTGTATGGTACTCTATCGATCCACTGATTGATTATCAAAGGCTTCAAATGCACGAACGGGAGGAGGCTCGGCAAAACAGCGGAAGTGACCGGTCTTGCAGATTCGCTAAATTATGCAATTTTAAATCAATGAAAGTCGTATTTTGATCAGAATTATGTTTCAAATTAATTATTTCACTCGTAAACCGTGTAATAAGCGGGATAATGTACAGTTGGTCGGTTGTTATGGAGAAATAAACCCCTTCATGTTGTATGGAACCATATTATAACTATATAATTATATTATAATAATATTATGTATGGAACATATATAACCATGTTCCATACAACCTGTCGGGGTTTATTTCTCCATAACAACCTCCGAACTATACATTATCCCTTACTTAGAACACGGCTCTCTTGAATACGGCAAGCAACGGCCGACTCTGCATGTCCGGTCACGGCCGCTGTTTTGCTGAGCCTCCTCCCGTTCGTGCATTTGAAGCCTTTGATAATCAATCAGTGGATCGATGGATTACCATACACGTTACGATGTGTTTTGTGTAGTCGTATCTGTCATAAACAAGAGATTATGGGGTGCGTTTGTGTCGCGGAGCTACAGAGAGGAGAGGAGCTGTGACACGGTCAGAGGTTCTGATGCAAGTTTACTTTTCAGCCACGATGTGGAAATAAGGAGCCTCCACTCTCCCTGTAACAGGTTACAAGTCGTTTATCTAACATCACAATTAGTCCGAAGCTATTTAATGATGGTAAAAATGAAACACAAGGTAAATATCCTGCATACTTTCTCTTTTCTGTGCTGCGCTGGTCAGAGCGGCGTCCCGAGCAACGGTCTAATTTTACATGAATAAAATCTCTTTTTATCATTATTTTGTGTTACATTATTGAATGATTTAGTTGTAGGCCGTGTTCTAAGCGGGATAATGTATAGTTGGTCGGTTGTTATGGAGAAATAAACCCCTTCAGGTTGTATGAAACCAAAAGTTTGATGGTAAAAATGAAACATAAGGTTATATGGATGTATGTTATATATACATACATATGGATGTTCAAAAGCCAGAGCATCTGCTGCCTTCCCAGTTTTTGCTGACTTCTGTCTGAATAAGGTCATCAGTCGACGAACATGGCAGTCTAGCTCAGAATGTGGTTCTGATTCGTACTCTGCTGGAGCTCTGCATACAAATACATTGAAATAACAGCACAAGGACAAGTCAGCAACAACACTTAAACAGTTCACTTTGAAGAATGTCGCACACATTTATAAAGGAGCAAATAGCTGACAAATGGGTAAGAATTACAATTTCCACTTTAAAGAGAGAGCTGATCCATACCTCAAACTCTATTTGGAGAGCAGGCCTGAGGTCCATGAGCTCGTTCACTGGTGGGCAGGACGTCACTGTCTGTTGGCGCAGGGGAAACAGTATCCATCATCTTTCTAGTGAGGCCAGGGCAGGTTCTTCTCAGTCTGGACTTCTTCTGCCTCAAACATATCTGTTATCTGAAATTATTGCACACACAGTTAATGTCATCCTCTGAACTCTGATTTATTCATCTTTGTCATGAAAACCAGCTGGCCTGCTGAAGCAGAGTTGTTTGTTTTAAAACCGACCAGGCAGTTAATTTGTGGTCTGTTAACAGCAATCTCTGTGTCTCAGTGTTCATACAGAATTTAAAACGAGTGTCTATTGATAGCTTTCATGTGACGTCACGGCCCGTATGGAACGCCCCCCTGGCGGTCAAAACAATCCACTTCCCCGCTGTCCGCTGGTTAGGACAAGGCAGAAAAACACACACTGCTCCCTGCTGGTGTCTGATTTAACTGGTTACCGTACCGAACAACAGCTGTGCTGCACTTCCGTCCGCAGATTTGTCACAAATTCACAAATCAAGCCGCAGTTCACATGTTACTGCAGCCATATGCTTCTGTGAGTGAACCTGTTCCTCCAATCTACGGACAGTCAGCGCCACACGACACTCTGCACAACACTGCACAGTATGACAAAGCCTGTCATGTTAAAGTTACGAACTAATGGAAAACACTCTGAAAATACGCTAAACAACACCGGTCATCGTCCTTGCCGCGCCGCGGTCGGTCCCGACCCCCGTTACCGTGTCGCTGCCCCGCGGGCGGTGCTGCTGCCGTGTCCGGTCCCGCCGGGTTACCATCGCCGCTGCCGCCGCCGGTCCCGCTGCTATCGGACCGCCGTCATCGTTGCCGTCCTTCCCCCCGGTGCAAAGCTCCGGGCGGAAGGGGGGGGAGCTGGTCACCGTGCAGCCCAGCTAAGGGCTCTGGTTTGTGGGTGAGAGGAGCAGGGTAGAGATGGGATTTATGGCTCTTTGAGGGGAGCCGGATCTTGGTGAGCCGTTCCTTTCAAAGAGCCGTTCAAAAAACTGGCTCATTTGACTGATTTTTTAAATATTTATTAAGTTTTAAGAAGCCAGCCTGGTGGTAGCTAACTCATTTTATCTTGGAAATAATGGGGTGAGATTTGGAACAAAATAATACAAAATTAGATATCCCACTAATATCTGAGTTTGCACGCCACTAGACAATGGAGCAGCTTCAATTGACCCTTCGCCAACTCCTCCCACAAACGGCTATTGTCCAATCCTACGTTAGCAACCGTAAATAGCCTGGCAAGCTTTCCGCAGTTGAGTCATTACGTTTGCTTTTGTGGACACATTTTGAGACTAGGACGAAAAACATTTGTTTGTAGAGAAGGATGTTGTTGCTGCTGCTGCTACTACGGCGGCGGCGGCAACAGCAATATAGAGATGTTCAGATACGAGCGGACTTTTTTTTTCGACTTGAGCAAGTGTAAATATGGGGATAACCATATGTTCACCTCCGAAATGACAGCTGTACTTTTAGGGCTTTTACCTGGGCTTTTAGGCGAGGGATCCTCCAGGCAGGGACTGCTTTCACTGACTGATACAGCGGTGGGAGAAAAAAAAACAGCAGCGAAAGCTGTATGTGGTTCACAATCGCCCCAAAACTTGCAGTTTGACAACGTTTCATGACCAGTGAGATGACCTAAGTCCTCGTTGGTTGATAGACGGTAAAATTACCTGCCCTTACTGCTGCTCTGTACATTGTCCAGTCTGTCTTTGAACAGATGTTTTATCCTCCTGCGCGAGTCACGTCACTGAAAACTCTGAATGATCTTTGTGACTTCTTCTCTCTATTATCTCAGAACAGTTTATGCAGAAATTTGCTGATATTTCCTTTGAAATCGATACCAAATATTGCCAGGAGCATGGCTGGGAGTGAAAGCTTGCCCGGCGTAGCAACAGTAACCAAGGGGGCGGGGCTTACGCGAAGGGTCAATTGACTGTTATGAACACACAGAGATGTTAAAAAAAAGAAAGAACTTGTCCCAGCTGTGACTCGGTTCCCATCGTTCATGTTAACGAGCCGTTTAATAGAATCGGTTCGTTCGTGAACGTCACAACACTAGAGCAGGGAGCCTGGGCTCAGTGGGCTGGAGCTCAGACTGTGGAGCTCAGCGGAGCTGCGGTACCAGGACGGTGTTCCCGCACAGGAAAGTTACAGATACATTTCTACCACTTCAATGAGTTCAGAAACATTATTTTAAGATCAAAAAACTACAAAATGGGGCTTTTAATCAGAAACCAGTTGAGCCATAACACCGGAAATATTGGTTGCAAGCGGTGGAGGATGATGGATTCTCCACCAGGTAAATGTAAACATCGCCCAACTCGAGCTTCGGCAGGGAACTGGTCATCTTAAACAGCTCGTATACAGCAGCTGGTGTTGAATATGGGTCACAACAAGTGCCTAAAACTTCAAAGTTGTTTTTATATCTTTCTTTCTCGGCTGCTGGCAGATGATTTAAGTCATTACTCGGTTGTTTGTCCATAGAAAGTCCATTGCGGGGCCATTTTGGAATGTTGCTTTTGACCGCCAGGCCCCTGGGAAGTGACGTCACTGAAAGCTATCAATAGAAGATACACAGTCAAGACACAAAGGCAGTGTGCCTGCCCTGTGCTCTACTAGTGGCTCTCTAACTCTGTTAATAACATGGTATTTGAAAGAGGAAAGTCTCCCGATCACACGGGTAGTTGAACCGCTTTCTACAGCGTAAAATGACCGAAATAAACAAAAACATGTGAGACCGTTGCTCAAACACATCGGCGTGTGCGTCGACCCCAGAGGGTTTATGCAACCAGAAAAACTTCTGACAAGAAAACGGTTAGAAAGCTCTGACTGCAGTTAGCTCTGCTGCAGCCGTTAGCCCTGCTAGCACAATGTTTACTTCCGGGAGAGCGGCAAAAAAGCACATGAATAACACAGACCCGCCGGACAGCACCCAAAATAAATGTTAGTATGTTAACATTAACATTCAAAACGTACAGTAAGTCCGGTGATGCTGGCTTCAGTCCTCCGCTCCTCCGTGCTGTTTGTTGTTGCTGCTAACTGCTGTTCTGTTCAGGTTCAAACATAGACTGTAAAAAGAATGGACGTAGCGTCCGTGACGTCACCCATTGGTTTTGGTGAGTCTGTTTTGTGCTGCTACTACGGGGGTTTGAACCGCGCCATGTTGGATTCTACTTGCCATATTTGGAGCGGTGCGGCCGTTAGCCGGCCGAGGGCCCGCCCACTGGCCTCGTAGCAGCGGTCGCAGGACCTGTCACTCAACGGTTCTGCGCCCTGATTGGCCAGAACTTTAACCCTAATAATAGTAAAACGGTAGAGTTTTAAAAAAATTCACCCCCCTCAGAGTGTGTGCGGGGGTAGAAACTATCGATTGAGACCAAAAAAATAAAATGTACCAGGCTGTAAATATGTTTTTTTAAGCTGTAAAATCGGCTATTTTAACATGGGGCTCGATTGGAGTTGCTCCCTTCTGGAGCCAGCCCCCAGCGACAGCCGAGGGGATTGCAGCTTTTTGAATGCGGAAGTGAGCTTCACTTCTCAGACCGACAACTGCCCCGACAACTGCCCCCTTGGGGTTCAAACAAGGGGGCAGTTGTCGGTCTGAGAAGTGAAGCTCACTTCCGCATTCAAAAAGCTGCAATCCCCTCGGCTGTCGCTGGGGGCTGGCTCCAGAAGGGAGCAACTCCAATCGAGCCCCATGTTAAAATAGCCGATTTTACAGCTTAAAAAAACATATTTACAGCCTGGTACATTTTATTTTTTTGGTCTCAATCGATAGTTTCTACCCCCGCACACACTCTGAGGGGGGTGAATTTTTTTTAAACTCTACCGTTTTACTATTATTAGGGTTAAAGTTCTGGCCAATCAGGGCGCAGAACCGTTGAGTGACAGGTCCGGCGACCGCTGCTACGAGGCCAGTGGGCGGGCTCTCGGCCGGCCAACGGCCGCACCGCTCCAAATATGGCAAGTAGAATCCAACATGGCGCGGTTCTAACCCCCGTAGTAGCGGCACAAAACAGACTCCCCCAAACCAATGGGTGACGTCACGGACGCTACGTCCATTCTTTTTACAGTCTATGGGTTCAAACCGTCCTCTCTTCTGTTGTTTTCCAAAGAGCGGTAGCAATCATTGTAAATGTGCATTAGCGCCACCTGCTGCTTCGGAGGCTGAATCACAGATTAACTCGGAATAAAAAATGATTCCTGCAGCTGCTCAACACTTAAATAGGGAAAAGTAAAAATAAAATTATAGCTGCTGCGCAGCGATGGGTCGGGTCCGGGCTACTTTTGGGCAAATTTAGGCAATTCTGAGCAACAAACAGGAGAATAGGAAGACAAGACAAACAATTGACCTTATAATGTTCAATTTGCATCAGTTAAGGATTGAACCCACAACCTCGGGAACCAAAGACCGTTGTCTATCGCACTGAGCTCATTGACAAGTGGCATTTCAACAGTGGCTTCACAAATTGAGTAAGCCATTCACTGTCGTGTAGGCAGATTTGAAGCCACAGTAAAAAGAAAAATCAGTTTTTGAGGTAAAATAATGATATGTATTCGTTAAACATCTACTATGAGTAAGATGTTAGGAGGCTTCGCACATGGTCCAGTCCAAGCTATTTGGATTTTTAAATTTAGAGGCTTGCTGTGATGCCACCATTAGTACAACTGACTTGTGTTTCGTGTTGAGGACAACTGACATTTTGACCTGTCATCATCATCATCAGCCTTGCTGGGTCTCGAACTCACAACCTCTGACACCAAGAACCAGCTCTTAACTCGCTGAGCTAATTAGTTGGTATTGAGACCTGCTGTGTAGCTTCATTTATCCACTCAGGTGAGTCAGTGCCCGGGCAGCTGTTGTGATGAAATGGTCAAAATTTCAGAAATTCAGTCATCTAAACAAAAATCTGATAATACATAAATTGCATCTTGACAGCATGGAAATGTTGGTGATTTGTTTTTAATGATAAGTGTTTTGCTTCATAAGAGAAAATATGATGTTTATAAATTCCACTCTCACATTGACTGCAGTTGTTCCCATGAGAGCAGAATTCAAAATGTTCTAGAAAATTCAGTTTTTGAGATAAAATTCTGATATTTGCCAGACTTCATCAAACATGACTCCAGAATATTGTCATTTTTTTTCAGGAAGATTGAAAATGTATTTATCAAGAATTTGATGGTATATGTTTACAGTACTGTTTACAGTCAAACGTTTTCATGCACTGTAGGCTCAATTTTTGCTTAATCAAAAATCCGAGAAACAAGTTTTGTGGAGGACGGTCTGGAGATGCTCTGCAGCAAGTTTGGTGTCAATTGAGCAAAAATTGTGGGAGGAGATACATTTTAAAAGTTTTACAGTTATTGAAAAAAACAGAGTGATGGACTTCATAATTTGTAATAAGTTTAAGTGGACAAAAGTTTCAGCAGTATTGAGGCTACATTGTGGTGAAGTTTCAAAACTGTAGCATCTACCGTTGGTTTGGTAGGAATTTTTAAAGTTTTTAAATTTAAACGCTTATTGTGCCCCCCCTAGGAGGGGGGGGCACATGTCCTTGGAGTTGAGTGAATCTGGCATGGGACTGAACCTTTGTGCAAAGTTTGGTGAGTTTTCACCCATGGGAAGTATGACTTCCTTGGAAGTAGAAAGAAGAAGAAGAAGAAGAATTCCTCGGAATACAATAGGTTCCCGGCAGCTTAGCTGCCTGGACCCTAATAATAGATTACATTTATATAGCGCTTTTTCCCAACACCCAAAGCACTTTACAGTAACCATTATTTATACATACACATTCACACCAGTGGTGGTAAGCTACGTGTAGCCACAGCCACCCTGGGGCAGACTGACAGAAGTGTGGCTGCCAATGTGCATCAAACGGCCCCTCTGACCACCACCATGATCATTCATACACATTCACACGAGGCAAGTTGGGTAAGGTGTCTTGCCCAAGGACACTATAGCGACTGGGACAGAGTGGGATTCGAACTGCCAGCCCTCTAATTATTGGACGACCCGCTCTACTGCCTTAGTCACTGCCGCCCCATGTTGACCTGCATTTTCAATAAAGCAGATCTGTTGTCTCAATTTAAGTTAAGTCTATTTCTTGAAACAAGACGATTCATCTTTTACAAATAACACAGCAGCTTAAAAATCTTATGAAATGTCAAAAAAGCTTGTTTCATCTGAGATATGACTCAAAACAAGATGTTTTCAAGACTATTTCACTTATCAAGATTTTCAAGATGCACTGTCTAAAAACAAGCTACTTTATCTCAGTTAAATCTTACTCTTTAGGTGATTTTGTCTTATATTAAGTGTGATTAGATATTTTGACTAGAAATTAGAAAAATATACTTGGCAAGATTTTGAGTTTTTGCAGTGGGGCCGCCTGCAGTGAGGACTGTAGCCTCAACACACGGGACGGCAGCGGCTGCTCTACCAACTGGGCTAAACACCGCCCCTTGTACTTGTTTTTTTCAATGAAATCTAATTTAATAATTCATGTCTCTCTCTTTCTCCGACTATTAATAAGATCAAATGTGCTGCACAAATTCCAGAGAACGTGATGTTTTAGTTCAGCTGAACACAATAATGAACTGACTACTGCTTTGTCACGGGAACAGGAAGCCTCCATTTTGCGAGCCAACCATCTTTCCTCCTCTTCTCTCTCTTCCCCTCTCTGTACCCTTCTCCCTCCTCTCCACACCCCATCTGTCCAGTAATGTCTCCTCATTTCTCCACAGGATTGAGCACAGAGCTGGTGACAGGGTGAAGCTGATGAAAAGCGGCGTTGTGAGCCGTCCCTGGTCTCCCATGTGCTCCTGGAGTCTCTTTACAACTCACTGCATCCAGAAAGTTAACAGGCCCTGGCAGGCATCTGAATAAGAGGGAGGTGCAACCCAGATATCCCAGTTAGAGTCTCTGTGATAGTGTTGTAAACACTGGGGCTTAATTGGGCGACCGGCCGGTATACAGCTTGATTTTCATTAGGCGTTTATCGATGTTCAGAGCTCCATGAGTTGGAGAGGGGGGAGTCTGCGTGGAGGCCTTCAGTCGATCACACATATGAGGGAGACTTGACAACCTCAGTGGGACTGTGCGAGAGGTAAGAAAGGATGTGTGTGCATCATGCTTGACATCTTGAGTTATTTCTTTCTTTTTGTTGTTGTTTGCTCGTTAAAGGATCAGTGAAAATGAGAAAAACACCAATTATTGGACTAATGCATCTAAGCATTCATTAAGATTTTTTAACAGTCTTGAACACTTTCACTTAATGAATGAAGTCTCTGAAGCTTGAACACTTAATGAGGCTGTTTTTCTTTTTTGTAACTAATTATGACTAGCCCATTATGCCCCTATACTAGATTTAAAGTCTTTACTCACTGCAGTTACTGAGGCTTTACCCACATCCAAATGACACCATTAGAGAGCCTCTGCTTGTCGTATGGGCTGGCCTGTAAATGTAGATGTGAGCTGACACAGCTCAGATGGTGAGGTTATGACTGGAGAGAGTTAGTCTGACAGCTGCACTACAAAAAAAGTGTAAACCAAGAGCAAATAATGAAGAGAGAAGCTGGTTATCCTGTTAACAAGCTTTTAGTTTGATCTGATTTCAGAGGGATAAGCTGCACTTCCTTTGTTCTGCTTGTGATTTTATTCATTTAATTAACCACTGCTCATGTCCTCTCCTCTTCCTTCCCCCTTTCCTTACATTTCATGTTTTTTTTTTTGTATTTAATATGTAATTCTTTATTTATATAATCAGTGGTTCTACACAGCCATATCCAATAGGGTTGTACACTTTTATCCTTTCCCACTGATACATGGATTTCTTTTAAAAGATGTATAGGCTCGGTCTTTTATTTTTTCACTAGTTCCACTCAAGTTTACATTTATTCTGCTGCATTTGGAACAGCAGAAACCGGATGTTATATCAGTTTCCTGTCGCTGTTACTTGGCACATTTGGTGTCTTACAAGTGTCTATCTAGTCATAACCAGCTTCCAACTGACTCTGAAAATGTGGAGGCATGTCTTGTGCAGTCAGACTACTATTTTTGGTAAGTTATGGTGATCTCTACTAATTTATAGTATTTACTTACCATTTTAAGGTTTGAGGTTTTCCAGTTTCTTGTGTCTGTCTCGTGAACAGTTCCACCTGAAGCCCAGTTTCAGGCTGAGAAAGGGTGTACAAAATTCCCCAAAAATGAATACAAATTCATTCAGGACAATGTTCTTTTTTTTCTTCTAATTGTCTATCCCTGACTCCTATCATTAAGTATGTAACCCAGAGGAGAATGTGCAACCCTAGACAGCTGCTCAACCTAATGTAACTGAATAGAAAGTAATTTAAATTAGCTCTACAACATTAGAATACCACTTAATAATCATAGCTATTATATTGACAATGATACATATGATTATAAAGCAATTGCAGGAAATACTTTTACTTTCTTTACACTGCTGTATTGGTACTTCTGTTCTATGTAAGAACAGTAAGTACTTCTACCACTGAGTACATCTTCAGTTTCTTTTTCTATGCTTTACCGTTTTGTATTACTGATTTAAGGTCAAATAGGAAAATGGAGTTTGATTCTGCAGTGTGCCAGCAGGGCTATTTAATGCTCCCTGCATCAGCTGAACTACACAGAAGTCCTCAGGAGCCTTTCAGATGTGAGGGTTGACACACATATGAAAGTGCCTCTCAGGGCTACAGTGACCTGAGGGACGAGCTGAGCAGAGAGTTGGTTCTGTACTTTATCACACCACCTAAAGCAAAGTCCCATACTCAAGACTTTGGACAGCATTTTCTTTTTAGGGAAGGGCTTACTTACTACAAGAGGTAGTGTGGGTTTGTGTTACTGTATGTGTGCATATTTGCCATTTGAGTGGATTTCACTACTAATTCAATGGACACACACGCACGCATGGATGCATAATCTGAATTGAATTGAACTGAATAGAAATCATTCAGTAATGGTATGTGAGTATGAGGCTGTCGACTTTATTTGTTTTTGGTTAACATTTGAAGTTAAGGAGCAGGAATTTCCAAGTAATGTCAGGAATGTCTGCCTGATATTTGATGGGAAAAAACCCCTGACAAGTGAAGTAAAGCTTTATCTCACCATCTTAACTTCAGTTACACAAGTCATGGTTTCTCATGTGTGTGTGTAACCACAACTGTTGTACGCAACTTGAACGGTTTCAATAGAGGAAGCCTGTTTGAAAAACATGTTTAATAGATACTGTCTAAACACCAGCACATCATAAGCTATTCAAGGATTTAATTAAACGAGAAGTAAAGTTTTCCTCCTTTTCTGGAGCTTCTCCTGCAATCTTATATCCACTTAAGTGACTCTGAGTGAAGCTGACCACCTATCTGTTTGTTTAACACAGAGACACAGTGAGGAGATTAATACAGGCAAACTATTCAATTACTGCAATGTTGAACCAAAACGCTCTCTTCTGAAAATCCCTAATTGAATTGTCTTGTTGTGTCAAAATGTCCTTGTAGCTACAAATAAGAAATCACAAATCTACAATAGTCCGAACAGCCCTTATCATTTTTACTTAAACGGATGTGACTGTGCATACACGTCCTGACCTTTGACAAGTCCTGGCAACATTGAAAAAAAAGAAGAAAAATAAAAGGGAAGTGCTCTTGGTCATCCCATGATCCAATGAGGTCATGCCACTGTTTATCAGACGTTTCTATTTGTAGGAAACTAGAGCCAAAGTCTGTCTGTAAAAGATAATGACAAGGCATTTATTAAATAGCAATAATCAGTCATTTGACATTTATTCTTCTCCTTTCTGGGAATTACTGTACATGGGGCTAGTATAAAGACTGAAACCTCTCTGTTCTGTTTTCATGAATTCCATACAAAAACCCAAATGTTACATGTGGCATACATGTACATGTAGCTACACTTGTGTTTACATAATGTGTTTGTTAGCTTACTTACTGCTAACTGGCCAAAGTTACATCATTTCTGTGCTATTGATCTTTTTTTAAATAACAGTCTCTGCATTGTTTGTTCTCTTGTCTCCAATTTTGCTTTCTTTCTCTTACTATTTCAAACACAAATGTTGATGACCTAACATGCCGACCAACTTGACTAAGTTTTTATTCCCACAATATCTCATTTTGCTATTTCTGTAAATACGGAAATACTTGGTCACAAAAAGGAACTTAAAAAGTCCCCATTTATTAAAACAAAGAATTTCCCTTACTGCTTGCCGATAGTATGACTTTTTGTCTATTTATTCTGCAAACAACAAATCAAACTTTTCTTTTTTCCAGGCCAAGAATGAAACGTATAACATAATGTCAGAGCTACAGCTACAGCTCACGTCATCTGATAACTATGCTGAGATTATTACATAATGATATGTTAAAATAGCACTGGACTGGAATGTGTAATTAGGTCTCCTCGTAAAAGCCCGAAGTTTACATGCCAACCAATAGCTCTTCAAAGATAGATATTCTGTAGAGATGCAATTCCTTATATAGACTAATCATGTCGCTCTCTGTCTCGACTGTTTTCACTGTGCTGGGCCCAAACATTTTACAGCACTGAATCACAGCTAAGGTTTGCCTCTGGGGGGGACTGGTTTCATTGGCAGACTATTTCTGGACACTTGTCAGATTCCACTACAGCAACCCTTTAGTCACTTTTCATTAGCACTCACATTCAAAAGCTCATTGTGTGCACAGTGTTGGGTTCATACTTGCACATATTTCAGTGTGTGCTGAAAGAAGCAGTGGGTCGGGATGATTTGTAATGCCCTTTTGCTCAGTCCAGTAATTCCATGAGGCTTTTCTTAATGTTGCTGGTAATGTCACAGTCACATATTTTGCTATCATGGTTGTATGATCAGTGATTCAGTGTGAGCTCAGTGGTCGTTCCTGTTATTTGCTCAGCTAGAGGAGTTGGATAAAGGGACACATTGTCTCAGTTTTTCTTCACAGGTGAGCTCCACTGAGAACTGGGTTTCTATATACCAGATGGGAGCTACGCCTATTATAGCACAGGGTCAACGCAGTATAAATGCAGAGAAAGGTTTCCATAGAGGAAATGAGACGCATACGAAGGTCACTGCAGTATAAGTGGAACATAATTAACCCTTGGAGGAGAGTGAAGGTATAATGGGGTCCTTATAATATAACAGCAAAGTGCAGTGTGCATCAAGGAAATGGCAAAAGAAAGAAAAACAAATCTCATGGTGCATGTACCTGGCAACTATTGCTCATTTGTACGGAGCAGCAGTGTGGAGTTTACAGCAGATCTGAGAAGGGGGGATGCTGTTGCATGAGAACCAGCAGCTTTATTGGATCATTTCTCAGATCTTCTCATGTCTGACAAGCAGATCAAATTCAAGATTTTCACACAACTCCTGCAGGTTTGCGTGGTTGCATCTGTGCATAAAGCAGGTCCATGATACAGTGACATGAAGGCTTGTATGTTAATGACTGCAGTGGTAATTATAAGCAAATGGAATAGGTAGTGAAATCATTTTCATAAACTACTTTTAAAGAAGCATTTCCATCAAGGAAAAGTGCTGCTACACTGAGGTCATTAATCAACACTCGCTTGAGGTGACTGGTCACTGTAGTGCCTCAACAGCAGCTGGGATACAGTTTCACTGTGGAGCACTACACACTACACACCCTGCCTGTCAGACAGCACCCTCTGTGCTGGCTCTAAGTGTGTGTGTGTGTGTGTGTGTGTGTGTGTGTGTGTGTGTGTGTGTGTGTGTGTGTGTGTGTGTGTGGGCGGCTGGTTGCTATTTGTCTAAGATGGCTCAGACACACCTGCAGACATGGCAAGGCTTGTCTCATCAATTTTTATGTAACCATGCCCCACAGCCACAAACTAACACACACTGCATGTTCAGCCAGTCTACTGGTCAGAGAGAGTGTGTTCTCTTCACATCTAAAACATATACATTATTTGGCTTTAAGTAACAATATCCATTTTTCAAAAATATAGATACTATGTATTTTTCCACCACCACTCACTACTTTAAAGGGCATCAGAGGTGATATATTTCATTCATTATATTGAATTTTTCATGTTTTACTGTTTTATTGGACAAAAATGTAAGAATTACTTCTCTTTTTTATCAAAGGAAATTTGTCATGGTTCTGTGACTTCATTAGGCATCAGGCGTACTGTATGTAGCACACTTCATACTGTGCGAAAGTAGAATGAACTCACAGCTTCCACTTTTTTTCAAGAGAGGACAGTGCATTGAGCTATTGATTTCTTTCTTTATTCCTACTTCAGCAAAATCCTATTTTGCTTGAGTGAACTAAAAGGGCATTGACCACGATGCCACAGGCATAGTAAAAGTGTGTGTGTCGGTGTCTTTCTGTGTGTTTGTGTGTGGGGACTTCACATGACCTCAGTCTTTCATATCTCACTCTAGAATCTCACCAGGTGGTATTCATAACACACACACACACACACACACACACACACACACACACACACACACACACACACACACACACACACACACACACACACACACACACACACAGATACTTGGACAGCTTTCATTTCCCCCTTCAGTGCCATGTTGGTGCTATGAGTTGGGTGGAGTAGTTTCCTTCTAAACTGTAATTTAGTGTTATTATACAAAATGCTCTAACGTTGCCTGCAAATGAGTTGCAGATCAGTATTTAATTTTATTATCCAACATTTGGAAATTGTTATGAGAACCATTGAGTAAAAGCTTCACATTCAGTTCACCTAACTCTTTTTCTATGTCTGACATCACTCAGTGTTTGTGTGAGTAAAGTAAAGCAACCGCAAGAATCCAGTGCACCACACAGGAAAACACAGACACACAGACAGAGGGCCCATTCTTGCTCAAAGTGGGCCGGGTGCAGTGACGTTGTGACCAAAACACACACACACTCAAAGAGGGTGGGAGGGAGGGAGGGAGGAGGAGGACGGGAAACAAGGGTAGAGAGGGAAAGAGGAACAGAAAGTGAAGACTTGTCAAGATGTCTGGGTGAGGGCGGCCAGAACAGAGCAGATGCCAAAACAGAAAGAGCAGAAGTGTGAGCAGCTGACTGGATTAGACATGAGAGGAGACCTGACCTGCCACTTCACAAGTGCCCGTGGGGGTAAGGTGTCGCTTTCAAAGAGATACTGAGTGCCAGTAACTTGAAATACTTTGAAATTGTTCTGAGAGGTTTATATAAGCTGTTGATGCGTTTTGTTGTGTGTCTGGGGGAGAATAGAGGTAAAATTGCTGCCACAGTGTCAAACTCCCTCTGAAAAATGTTGTTTTGGCAGCGGTTTGATTTGACAGGATGTTTGACAAGTTGCAGCGTTAAGCTGATAAGTTTCTTCCTGCCTTCCAGTTACAGTGTCACTGTACCTCACACTTCACATGACTGTCTTTAAGTCTTGAACCCTTGCAACTTAAAATACCGTTTATGAAAAGAAAGAGTTTAATGTTACATAATAGTTTCCACATTTGCTGCACACAGGAAAACTTCCTGTTGTTCTGCTCAACGGACCTTTGCTGATATTTGGTTGATCTGAGAAACTGACCTCTGTCTGCTCTGACTTTAACACTGTCCTTCACTTTGCTTATGTCACTGAATCAAGTTGAGTTGATTCATGTTTGAGCTCTGAGGCACTCTTGCACTTGTTCCTGCTCACAGTGGAGATCATCACTTCTCCACACTAACAGCTGGCTCGTATCTAACCAAGCGTAACAGCTGCACTTAGTGATATGAAACAACTCATGTTTCCTGTAGAAAAAAAAAAAAAGGGCGACAAATGGAAATTAATTCATGTGTTGGCGGCTGACTCATGTCAAACTCAACATGTCCCGGTATTAATAGTGCATTAATACTGAAGGATCTGCTCTGAACATGTGCTGGGGGCAAGTCATTAAAGATTTCTGCTTTCCCTTCTGTCACAACTTTGTATTTTAGGTCGCAAATGTTCCTTAAAAAGCAGCAGGGCCTAACTGAGTGCAATCATAACATTTTTTCTCAGCCCCTTCCTGGCTTTGTGTGCCCCAGAATTGGCCTTTTCCTGTATATGAATGGCTCCAGGAGAGCACAATGTCATGAGAAAGTAAGAGAGAGTCTTGGGAAGGCATCTTGATGAGATAATAAGAAGCGAGGACATATTCGAAGCCTGCTGGAGCTTCACTTAAAATGTACCAAGAGTAATTTTAAAGGAAATCACACTTGCTCTTTTCTTTTTATAGTTAAGATCTTCTGTCTTGCACTTTTGCAAAATCACAAACTAACCACAGTGCAGTCATGCACCATCAACAGCTGAAGTGTGAACTGTTACACTGAAACATGAACCTCCTCACTTGCTTTCATAATACTGGAGACGGCCTGCTAGGCTTCAATAAAACTGCCGACCTCCATGTTTACCTCAAGAAGCATTAGAACAACGAACTGTGAATCCACCTAAGGTGAATGAGGTGACTGGCCTGTGTGTTTGAGCATTTAGAAAAGACACAGATAAGACAGAATGAGATTATAAAGTAAACTACTTTTTTTTTTTTTTTTTTTTTACACTTCCTACAGTATCAGTTAATGTGTGAACACTGAAGATTACTCATGTTTACAAATAACTCACAGTGATCTTATTGTTCCTGTCCAGAGACTATTATTATCTTAACACTTACGGTATATAGTGACTTACCTTTTCCATTCTAAGGCTGTACCACTCATACACTGTGAGTCATCTATTATATATAGCTAGTTCACACCTCTGTGCTGGTCTTTGTCTCTTTTCAACAGACTTATTGTTCAGTGAGTCTGTTCTGTTGTGTTGACAGTGTTTTCATAATGCGAGGGAGTTCAGAGTGTACTCGAGGGTGATGTAGCTCAGCCAAGCTCATCACGGCAACATGTACATACAGCAGAGAAAATAATCAAGAATAATGTTAACAGAGTTGCTGTGGCTCCCAACAACATGCGCTTTCTATAGTGACGTCTCACTCCAAATGAGAGGCGAATACTAACAGAGTTTGCAGAAAATCTGCAAAGAAAACATGAATTAAAGCAGAAGTAAGTGATCCCGTCGTTTGGGCTAATGCTGCGTTCCAGGCAGGCTTTTGAAACCGTAAGTTACAGCTTCGAGTCACGACTTACGACTTTGTAGTGTTCCAGGCAACCCGTAACTCGTGTTTTTCCGACCTGTTGCACCTGTTTTACCTGTGAAAGTGCACTATAATGGCCACTCGTAACTTCCGACCCGTGAACTCGTACCAGATCGAACTGGTACGACTTCACAGGTCGGAAAAACACGAGTTACGGGTTGCCTTGAACGCACCATAACTTCTTGTCAGCCAACGGAGTTAACAGCCCCCGCCCTCGTCATGGATCTATTGGTCCTCGTCCCTACGTCACCACATTCATCACGCGCATCCCTTGGCTGCACACACAGAGAGGACCGCCCCTTCATGCTGTTCTCTCTCCTCATTGGATAAAGGTTGTAGGATACAAGGAAAGTTTTCTCCTCGGCTTACAGCAGAGCAGAGTGACTGACAGACCCGTGTTTCAGACCAAACACTATGTAAGTGATTGCCGTCGAATGATATAACTATTTAAGACACAAAAATATTGCTTACTTCTGCTTTAATGCACTTTTATATCCACTGATCTTAAGTGACTGGGTTCGGTGCATCAGCCGCTAATTCTTCATTCAGGTGCTAATATTGCAGAAGAGGTTGCAACAAGAAGTCACTTCACACATACAGTACGTGATGTTTTTCTCTGCTTCCTTTGAGTGAGGTTAAAGTCACAGGCTTCATGTATTTTTTTTTCTTTAAACTCAACTCTGCAAACTTTTAAGTGCAGAGAGCAAAAAAAAAAAAACAGTTTTGCTTTGCAGCATATGAGCTGCATTATTTAGAGTTAGTATATACTGTGTGTGTGTGTATGTGTGTGTGTGTGTGTGTGTGTGTGTGTGTGTGTGTGTGTGTGTGTGTGTGTGTGTGTGTGTGTGTGTGTGTGTGTGTGTGTGTGTGTGTGTGTGTGTGTGTGTGTGCGTGCGTGCGTGTGTGTGTGTGTCTATATATATATATATATATACATATATAAAATCTAAAGATTGTAGCATGGACTCAGAGCAAATGTTTTTTTCAGACAGCTGAAGAAGCAAAAACATGCTTTACAAAAAGAGAAACATTTGAGAGAATTTTAAGCAGCAGAAATTGTTTTATTATTATTATTATTATTATTATTATTATTATTATTATTATTATTATTATTATTATTATTATTATTATTATTATTATTATTATTATTATTATACTATCTTATTCTTCTGACCTCACAGCTTAATCTTGTGACCCCCTGCTCTAGACTGGGAACCACATGTTTCGCCTATATGGATTTAAAAAAGGTCAAGTGGCGAGCAGTCAGTGAACATTTTGTTTCGAGGCCCACCACGATAAGAATACACAGCTGTACGTGCTCATGCTTTAACATGAAAATAAGCACGGCTCAAATGTGATGTATTTTAGATCGGTTCTTTTTTTTTTTTAGATGAGACAGCTCTTTCTGAACTTTGACGTTTCAGGTTGGTACTTACCTTTAAGCGCCCGGCTTCCTGTTGAGGAGCCGAACAGGGGGGAAGTTAGCGGACTGTTTGCGGGTAAACCAATTTCACACATGAAGCGCAACACACAGTGACAGCCATGCCAAATATATTTGCTCAACCCTTGCAGGTGCATCTTCCTCACTCTTCTCTGCCAAAAGAAGAAGCCAAATGTGAGACTGAATTTTTTTCTCTTGCTCCTGCAACTAGAATATAAAGAAGCTCTGCAGTATCAAGCTTTAGAGACTCAAAAAGACACACTTGAGTCAAAGTGTTTGAGTCTGTAACTATAGCTGCTTACTACCATTTAAATAAAGATTTCACCCCAAGGCCTTAGACTTAACCAAAGGAAAGAGGGACAATGACTGGGCCTTTGCAGATCTAATTCACCAAGTGAAGAGTCTCACCTAATGTGTTTTCTTCTTCATCTAAGATGTTAAGAGAGGATCTCATCCAAGGCCAGAGGAAATAATCAGTCACTCATATACTATGTATTTATATGAATACGTATAGCAGCTCCCGGTTATCTCCTCCGGTGGGAACCATTAACTGGGTATATGCAGATGAACCTCCTTCAGAGGGTTTCTCCCTGGCCTACCTCTCTCCCTTCTCTCTGACACTCTGTCACACTCTCTGTCTCAGCGGGACTCTTAGAAAGATTGGTTACCTCTGTCTGTGTCTCCCTCCCTCGTTTTTCTCTTTTTTCCTCTCCTTCTCGATGCCCCCGTCTTCCACAGTGGGACTCCTAGAGAGATCTGCCCTGTATCCTGGATGACTCCTCTGCAGTATTAATGAGGGGAGAGCTGCAGAAATCTGAGGCTGACAATGACAAGAGGGGTACGGGTGGGGTGGGGAGGAAGAGATGATAAAGACAGAAAGATGGATGGATTGAATGCAGGGAAGGGAAGGGGAAGGCTGAAGATAATCTGTCTGCTTGAAGCTGAATTTCTGTCCATATTCACTTTTTCTTTTTGTTATATATTCCACAGACACACCCAGAATGAGCCACCTCTTTGCAAGTGGATTAAACTAAAGCCATAGAGCAGGAGGACGAGAGGCGACCCAGGAGGACAAAGTGCAAGAGGACAATAAGTGGAATGTCAAATGGCATAAACAAACCTGGCTCGAGGGCAGATTTGGGCTTTTCCCTGAGGATCACAATCTTCACAACTGAGACATTTCAAAAGAAAACCTTCTTATAAACAAGAGAGCTTTTGGTCTTTCGTATTTGTTTAAAAAAAAAATGCTCTGGCGCGTCTACGAATTCAGCTTCCAGTGTAAACAACACAGGCCTGAGGGTTTAGACAAGTACTCTGTCTCAGGATGACTATCTGAACGCAGATCTGCAGGAACAGAAGAGAAGCACATGAAAGTTCAGTGTCAAGGCACAAGAGATATTTGACTTGACGGCTGCTGGATTGGTGAAAGTTTTTGTTAGACACTGAGAGTAAAACTTTAAAACTTTAAAATTGGAGTCAGATCACATAAAAAGATATTTTCAACTCCAGTTAAAACCTTATCTTAATTATTTTGGTGTCTCCAGCAGCACATTCACTGCCCCGTAAACTTCACAATTCTCTGAAGGATTTATTAAAAACTTTAACAACTGCCACACACCAACTAAACTAAAAAGGAGTCACCGCTGCCTGTCCCAAAGCCATGGATGGGAAAACTGACAGCATCCAGGATTTTCTCAACCAGATCTGGAGCTTTGCTACAGAGAAACACAACCAGGGGGTGTACAACACCGCCTGTCTGGTGGTCCTCCTGACTCTGCCCCTGCTGGTCCTCCTCACCACTCTGGTGGTGTGCTGCCACTGCTGCTGCTGTCGTCATGCCAACAGCTGCTGTTGCTGCTGCAGAGACACCATGGAAACCACAAGGTCGGAGACAAAGAAGAAAAAGAGCTCGGCCAATACCGAAGACTTGTGGATCTCTGTCAAGACGGGGCCGATGACGCCTGACAGGGTCGCCCTGGCTATGGACTAGGAGTGCGTTTTTATTTTGGGATTACTGATCCTGGAACAGTTGGTGGCGTGGAACTGATCGAGCGCCTTAATGGTGCAAAACTCAAACTACTGTATCTTCAACTCCGAGGAGGGAGGAGGAAGACATTGCTTCAGGACTTTGCGTTGCAATGGGCACAGATTTGGTTCAGTTGTGTAAAGTGTACAGATTATTGTCAGTTTTTATTCTTGTGTTGTCACGTGTGGAGATTTTATGACATTGTTTACAGCTTTTGGTGTGAGTTTTTGTTTCGCTGTACATAAAGCAAGAAATATCCAGACAGGAGAATATATACTATATGTCTACCTGTGTCAAATGTGTATGTGAGTGGGTCAGTGTGTGTGTGTGTATGTGTGAAACTGAGAGAAGTACAGTATTATAGAGAGCACTTTGTTCTTAGAGCTCACATGTGAAATTCATTGCATCTGTATTTGGGAGAGAGAGCCAATTTAATGTCTGCCCAGTGTTCAGATGGCTGTAGCATGCCTACTCACATTCAGGCTGCAGTGCAAAGTGGTGAGATTCACTCTCACTTTCATGGGAAAAGGCACTGATTTCCAAAAGGTTAAACCCATTAATGCATAGAGATAACTAAACTTCTTCTGTTTTGATTTCTCGTTCTTGCTTTATTTGATACAATTTTAGATCACTTCTGTTTTTTGGTTTTCGAAAAGCTTCCAGTATTCAGGTCAAACCAGCCTTACAGGTACGATTCATAATCAGAGGGTGAGAGTAAAAACCACCTAAAAGCAAAACTAAAACTAGAATCTATGACACCCAAATTGATTGTCAGATTTTTCAACTCTGAAAACAGCTTTGTCTAGCTCAAAATCAGCATTTTTTTTCTAGGCCAGTATTTATTTACAATTGAGACTAAGGTGAAAGATAACTATCGAAAGTGTGTCACATCTCTACTAAAAATAAATTAAAACCACTTCATTAAAAGGGAGCTCCAGAGGTTGTGTAACCTACTGTACTTGGCATTTGATTGAATAGCATTTAATAGACTGTTACACCTCTTTTCATGTTTATATTTTATGTATTTATCGAGAGCAAACAACGCAAATTAAGCTTGCAGTCATTGTTGTCTATGCATATTTATAGTGTGCACTTGTCGTTGAGATACTAAATTATACATATGATTTCTCTGATGTATAACACAAGCACATAATTTGTTTCCTGCTCCAGTTTCCATTGTTTTCTATTAACAAAAATTAAAATTTAAAATCTATGTCTCTATAGAAAAACATACAAAAGAATGAAAAAGATTCTAAATGATTGTACTGTTGTTTTATTTGTTGCATTGGTTATTGTTGTTAATGGTCTGATCATCAAAAAGGTAAGGTTTAGAGGAGGAAGCTGCTTAAGAAGAAATCGTATCTGTTGAACATTGTCAAGTGTAATTCTTAGAGGTTTGATAAATACCGGCCCATGATATTATTTGCATTAATAACATTTTACAACACAGCAGAATTATAATTACATTCAGCTAAGAAACAAACACAATGGTAATTTATTCCATCTGTAAGTCAAACTCTTCCATTATGCATGCGAATTTACCTCAAAGTTATGTGGTAAAAAAAAGAATAAATTTAGCATTCAAAGCAAATTTAACTGAACATATTTCTTAAAATATTGAAGAAGAGAAGAAACCCTGAAATAATCAAATGATTTGGGCTTTGACTGGATTGCGCCCGGAGGTTCATTTTATTTTTTAAGTGTATGACATCTCAAAGCCCAATTAAGCAGAAGCGTCTCAGCAGTATCATCATCTTTATGCATTAGTTTACACTGGCACTAAGTTGATCTTCTTGCTCAAGTGCTGCTGGGAAAACAGGCTCCACTCATTTCATTACTGCTCAGACAGATACATTCCCATGTGGGAAGTGGGGTTTGTTTCCTCTGCTTCATGTTCATAGAGAGAAACTGTACATGTTGGGTTTAATTTGAAAGCTTGCCCTGCAAAGAAAAAAAAATCAGCATGCAGCAATACATGATGACTAATCAGTGCTACCGCCCAGACTGAAAGGTTTCCTAAGAAAGACCAGACAAACTGTCATGTGGTTTGTATTTGTCACAGAGAGGTTTACAGTCAGTCTACAGAGTTTCTTCTCATGGTTATCTACTGTTGCAGATAAAGTGACATAGTTAAAGAGATTTACTATTAGGAATAGTTTGACATAAAATAATGCTCATAGACATGAGAGTGATATCAATCTTCTCATCTATTTCTTAGAAAAACAGCGCACAACCATATTTCCCTGAACGTTAAACCATCTCTCTTAACTACGGAAAACATGTACATATCTGTGAGCGTTGGGAGGAGATTCAGAAGATTAATCCGGCTTTCTAGACTGAGACGCTGCAGCAGGAAGCCGCAGCAGGGAGTCTGGTGCTGAAAGATCTAAAACCAAACGGATCATTGAGTTTAAGTTCAGTATGAAGCTTTGAAATAACACCTCGTTGAGTTTTGTCCCTCACTGTGTAGCAGAATCTCACACTTTCAGTATTCTGCGGTGGTTTCACCCAGGCAGGAAAATTACTGTTTTCTGTTTCGACTAAATACGTTCAATAATTCACACATGAATGCTAATAATTTTTTAATTCATTCCATCTCAGTTGCCTCCTGCAGTTGCCAGCTGGCCATGAGCTACTGATCCTTATTATCACACATCTCACAGCTCTCATACATTATTGTGGGTGTTTTATGTGTATTATGATGAACTGCTATTTGCATTAATGATTTCACATTGTTTTCTGTTAACATGTTCCACACCATTCACGATTTTCAACACCTCTAGGCAGTATTTGTGATGTGTTATTATGTTTTGACGTCCCTCACTAGTATAATAATATAATATCAGTTACAGGAGTCAAAAGGTAGGCAATAATACACACATATATATATATATATATATACATACATACATACATACATACATACATACATACATACATACATACATACATACATACATACATACATACATACATACTGTATGTATTTATATACAGTATGTATAATTATTTTACCCTTTGTCAGTTTGCTGTGATCAGAGGGAGCAGAGGTTGGAGGATGTTTCTGCTGTTTGAACAGCAAATCTGCCGTCCTGGTTAGTTTTCTATTCAATAGCATCACTTTTTTTGATCCCATCCAATTATGCATGCCATTGTATATTTAGGACATGTTTTTGTTGTTCCACAGTTGAAAAGTGCTGAGGTTATTCCTTTTTTTTTTAATTATGTGCCTGGCTGGGCTTTGTTGGTAGCTCTGCATGCATAATTTATCCTGACATATAGAGAAACAATGATAAAGGAGAGTACAATTGGAAGATGACAGGGAGAGAAATAAAGTATTTTTCTATTTTTGTGGAATCCCATCTTGCTGTGTTTAATTTAAATTAAACTAAACAGTGTTTTGACGTACGTGTGCATATGTCATATATTGCATAGGCCTCTTCATTCAAAGTGGCTGCTATAGAGCAACCTGAATGGGAACAACGCCTGTGATCATTTTCTCACTCAGTTGCTGACACATTATTCATACTGAGACCACACAAACTGTAACTGACTGTGGAATACGAAGGAAAACAACCAGCAAAGTGTTGCATTAGTGCATTCACATACAGTACAGTGTAATAGCTGCTGTGCAAAGATTCTGAGCATCTACATTTCATATTACTTATGCACAGGGATTAACTATGAAAATAAGTAAATAAAAGAGGTGGAAGAGGCTTTAAAAAGGTAAAAGCTGTGTACATAAACAAACTTGAAGGCTGCAAAGCTGGAGTAATTAATAAGCACTTTCGCCTCCAGTGATCCTCATGAACATGTAATTTCCATCATCATTTTGATGGCCGTAGCAGAGCAATCTTTGATGCAAGTAATCAGTTTGGCTTCAGGAGCAATTCATCTTTGACATTATTAACGCTCAGATATGTACTTTGGGAAATTTGTTCTGTCTCACGGATCATGATTTTTAACCTGCGCTTTTTTCAGGGTTGTCACAGCTCTGACATAACCTAAAGCATGTAAACATGTTTGAGAATGATCTTACACTCACTTCTGCATGTAAGGAGAAGAGACAAAGGAGGCATCTTGTATTAAGTGATCAGGAGGTGTATCCAACTCCCCTAAATCTTCTTTTTTTTATCACTGATGTGTTTGGCCAAGGTGGGATAAATGGTAAGCAACAATCAATGTTATGACAGTAAATTCACACTTTAGCTCTGTGGTTCTCAAGTATTTGTGAGAGTCTATCTGCCTGTAGCTCAGCTGACATATCCCATTACCAGTATCCCCAGCAACAGCCACATTCATATCACTCAGCCTGTTAAATACATCTGCAATATAAACTGGTCATCTGTGTTTCTTGGTACTTTCCTGATAGTACTGCACTTACCAGCAAGTAAATATGCAGCCTGTACGGAAAATTAACACAACACAATACAGAATGTGACTGCAGAGGTGGGCTGAAGATAAACAGGAAATTGCACATTGAATAATGAAACTGTGGATTTAAATTGAGATGTGACAGAGGCATGGCGCTGCCAGAATGCCCAACAGACACAGGAAGATTATTACTCATGCAAATATCCATATGGACAGATAAATAGGTAACATGCATGGCCAACCACATAACAACAACATCCCTGCTTTGATTCCTGCTGGGGGCCTTTTGTTGCCCATCATGCCCACTCTCCATCTCCTGTTGTTTCCTGTCTGCTCCTCCTGCCAAACAAAGGCCAACAAAGAAAAAGAGAAAACAAACAAAAATCAATATATACACATTTTCATCTCAACAATCTTCCACCGACTCCCTGGATGCCTGGTTAAGAAATTGTGTTGTTATAATGTTCTTTCTATGTGTAGTTAAAGGGATTCATACCATGAACTTAGGGTGAGGTGGTCCTCTTCTTCTCTTCCCTCCTCTCTGGTCACCACTTCTATTTTTCCATGAACTGCGCACACTCCACCCCTTAAAACAAACACTCCCTTGTTGCCACATTACTGAATTCTGTCATGGAAAAAGTACATCACGCACCAACTCAAGTGTCAACCCAAGAGGTACCGGCTGACATATCTGTGTGTCAGAAAGCTTATACTGTACTGTATACTGTATATGTACGCATAGGGGAGAGAGGGGGAGAAAGAGAAAGAGAGGCAGAGAGAGGGCAAACTGCTTTTCCCCTCTCTGTTTATCCTGGCACTAAGCAAACCACTTGCCTCACAGAGCAATGGCAGGAACCAATCTCCTTAAAGTAATTTGCAATCACTGTGGTTGAAAAGGCCTTTCGCATCAATGAGCTTTTGTGAGACATTTCATTTCAAAGTTGAAATGAAATGCTATGCTGGAAATATTTGCTGCCAAATTTTAGGCAGCTGGCTTCTGACACACTTATTTGAATTGGATGAATAAACACTCAAAAATAGTCTCTTTCTACTTTTTCATTTGGCCTTTGGGCTAGGAAGGACTTTCCTGAAGTGGTTTCCTCTCAGTATCTTATTTGTGTTTAAATGGTGTAATGGTGCTGTTTATCCTTCCTGTACTTATAGGTGTATAAGGGTTCCTGCCCAGACAGACGGCGAGCTGTTGCTGTTACAGGTTATTTGATACAGAATTAGGAAACTGTCCAGGGATCAGAAGGCAAACAGTCATTAGTATGATAAATGTTTAGTAAAATGGGAAACACCCTGTAGAGAAAATCATCTGAGGAGTGTTTCAGCACTCATTTATTCATCAACCTCACCATGCATCATGCGTAAGTTTTACTGTAAGATGTCAGTTTCAACAATTCAACACTGTAAAATGAGCAACTTCCATCATTTTATGATCATTGTGATGCTGTTGACAGTTGACCCTGGATTAGACTAAATGTGAAATGTGAAAATTAAAGGTGAGATGAAAGCACTACAGTAGTAGAGAAGAAAGATGTTATTATATCTGAGGTGAGACGTCCGGTCTTCGATCCACCAGCTCTTCAAAATCTGTGGAGCAAAAGAGACAGAGCTACTTCCTTGTTAATTATTACTTCTTTAAGGAAAATGACAGTGTCTTCATGTAACAAAAACTTGATTTATTTTATTTTGAGTTAATGCGTGGCATGGTTATTAACGAGCAGCTATAATGTCAGTTTGACAATATAAAAAAATAATAAAATCACATACAGTTTTCTTAATTCTTAGTGAAGGTCCAGTCCTTGAAAAGCTTTTTTGAGCATCAGCTTACATAAACCTCAGGAGGGCTTAAAATAAGTGAAGGCAATGCTAATGTATGAGCGACAGGGACTGTGAATCAGTTCTGGCAGATTAGCAGGTTGATTGATGCGCTTCGTCCTTGTCATGTGAACCAACAGAGTTTGTGATGAAAGTGTGAAGAAATGTAATTAAGTAATAAAGCCAGATTCAAACCAGTATTAATGATCTTTGTCAGCTTTCCCGATTGGAAACAAGACTTTAGTCATTAAGAGCCTGAAGACGGGGCAAACAAACTTCATTGTTATTGACGTTTGATATGGGCACATCGCAGTGATTGATATGCACTGTCCCAGTCTTATGAATGTAAAACAGGAGCAATGTGGCTATTCCTGACAGCCATTCACTATTATTCACTGGCTTGTCCAACATGAGCTAATGTGATGTGACAGTTTTTGAGGCACAGTGGCAGTGTAATGTGTCACAGTCAGCCAGCTTCATAATCAATAAACTCAAGGCTCTAATTTCTGGTACCTGCTCTAAAACAAAACACACAAACCACTTTTACAACTTTTTTCTACTCTTTTTTTTTTAAACATTCATGTTATTATGACAATACTACTATACACAGAGACATATCAGAAAGTTGCTACTCAAATTCTTCATACAACATGAAATGAACAAATATAATACAAATAACCTGGGCTGCTGTCCTCAGGTTAGGACAACAACAAAAACGTAAAAATGAAAATAGTAATTGGAGAAAAACTCAATTTCTTGGTTTCCAATTTTTACTTAAATCTACTGTTCCCTGATTTGTAATTGGAGTTTGAACCAGAATCAGTGAAACAGGAGTTTTTCAAATTACAAATACGCTATGACTGATCTACTAAACCCATTAATGTTCAACTTCAGTTCACACAAAACAACTCAAAGGCAGTTTGGAATTTGCTAATTTTCCACAATCACACTAAACCTAGGATTTTTTTTTTTTTGATGAATCTCACTGTAGGTAAACAAACAATAAGTTACTGTTGTATATGAGCTTTTCTGTCTTTGCCTCCCTCCCAAAAAGAGTGTACATATTGTCCAAGTGTGAGACACACAGAGGCATGTAGACCAGTGAGACTTCCTGTGTGGTCAGAGCACCAAGACAGGTCGTCTAAGCTACACTAATATGAGAAGATAAATCCCAGTCTAGTGTGACGGCAGTTAACATGGCTGAAGACGGCTGTTGTCGCAATAGGTGCTCCTCCTCTATTTCTTTTGGAGGTTTGCTTTTCTGCTCTTCTCTCTGGCCAACAACGACCGCCTCTTCCTGCTGGACAAGGCTCCCAAAGGTCGGATCTTCATCTCAGTGAAGTCGAGGGACATCAGGTGGCCCTTCCACGGCTCCCAATTCACTCCCTGTCAGCAGGACAGCAGATTGAAAGAGAACGAGATCAGAATGAGGGACGGGAGAGGCATAGAGGGGAGAGGGAGGGAGGGAGGATTGTTGGAAGGGCACGTTGTGATGAAATAGGAGAAACAGAACGCAGAGACATGAAGTCAGAGAGCAGACAGGCGGCATGACGGACAGGCAGAATGACAAACACTAATAAATACCAGCCTCTGGCTTCATTTCATGTGACTACAAACTTGTTTTGACTGTTATTGCATTTCACCAACAGACATTGCAGGAGACATTTGCAGTGGCAATATTATGGATGAAATCTCGACAAGAGCAGAGAAATCCCCGGGCATTTCCTTCACTATCAGTCTCCCTTAGACATAATAACTATTGTTGTTACCCCATTGGCCTGGTAAAAACACTTATGGTTTATAGCTGGTGTGAGAAATGTGTTTTCTTATCACTGCTGATGGATTCAGGCCATTTCTGCCTCACCTCAACAATCCAAAACAAAATAACTAGAAGTGGGCTGCGGTGGAGTTGTCTTTGATTGCTGACCAGGGAGCAGCCTCTTGGTCAGTGCTCATGTTGTCTCTTTGTGTGGATGTTGAGAATGGATCCCAAACAAAAACAACACATTTTCTTTATCTTGATGGCCAGCTGTGTTTGTTGTAAATCTTTTTTTTTTTTTTTGCAGGTGTCAATCCTGACAAGAAAAATAGTTTGTTGTGAGCAGTGTTGTGTGTAACTACTAATTCCATTTATTTCTATGAGATAGCAGATATTTACAGTCATTTTGTCCTGATCCAGAATGGCAAACGCCGATAGTAAAACAGTTTTAAGATCCACTTTACACTTATACATTATTATTCATGTCAAGGGAAGATGAATATTGTTTGGACAAGAAGTCCACTGTGTATCTCGCTATAATTAAGTCACTTGAAATCATACAACATTGGAAAATTAAATAATTTAATAGGAATAGGAGTGAGGACATGATGTCTGACAGCCTCATTTTCAAGATACAAAGACAGATTAACTGGTAACTGGTTAATATAAACGTGTCACAGAATTGTATAATCACTGCCACCTATTGGCATGAGGGCACACTACACCAGAAAACTGAGTTAATGTCTATAACCGTCCTTGGGAGTTAAACTATCAAGACCTGTTATCAGAGCACTGATGTCAGTGTGATTTAATGCACTGTAATGTATATTCAGTGTTTCGCTCAAGGACATATGTGGGTGGGAAAACCCTGTGATCAAACCCCCAACCTTGTAATCAGTAGATGTCCTGCTCTGCTGGTTGCCTGTTTTATTTACTTATTTATTTATCAACTCTTTGTTCATGCTGTCTGGATTATTGCACTTCATGAAAGAAAATTACATTTTTGAAATGCACGATCCGACAAAGTGCAGCTTATGCAATGCAGAGCAGAGCTGCCTCCCGGCTCACTCACCAGACTGTGCCTGTTGTCTCCCCATTTGCCGTTCAGGTTGGCCAGGTGACAGTTTTTGTACCACCAGGCGCCACGGTGGGTCAGGGCACAGTTTCCCAGAGCGATGTCGTTGTCGTTGTCAATAGTTGTCCATGGTCGGCCCTGGTGGTAGGTCATGGCATCGCCTGGGGATCATCAATAACAATCAGCAATATTAATTAGCATGGTTGACATATCAAAAAACAAAAACTCAACAGAACAGAGTTGATGCAGTTCCAAAGGCCTCTACTCACAAAACAGAGAAGTAAACAGTGTACTGCTGTTTCAGCACACTGTGTGTATGTAGACACAGTGTCTCACACTCACTGTGCATTCTTATCTGTCAGATACCAATGTCCCTATATAGCTACTGTCTATTGCTGAGTGAATATAAGTCTCTAAATCAAATATCCCACCTACTGAAGGTGTGTACTGTATTTGCTTTTCCAGCAGCCCACGATATGACAGGTTGGATGCCTTGAGCTTCAAACCCCTTTATTCCCTCTCCTGTCTGTTTCCTTGCTGTCTCTGCCCTTTCTTCTTCTCTATGACTCCTATTTGAGTAAAGTGTCAGGGAGAAAATAAAAACCCTGAAAGCGGCACATGTTGTCTGCTCCGTCTAAATCTTTCATACTGTAAATTGGATAAGACTTGGAGATCAAAAGACCCACCTGCTGTCCCACTGTATTTGCCAATAGTGAGTTTGAACTTCTGCCTCACTGGAGCAATCTTGAAGTTGTCATATACAGCGTAGGCTCTCTCTGAGCCCAGGCCCAAGTCAAACCGCAACTCATATTGAGTAGGAGTGTTGGTGAGCTCATATATCTTATCCATGCCTGAAGGAGCAGAAAAACAGAGAATGTGAAGGGGAGAAGAAAAACTCCATTTCTATTCATAAACGCATGTTTCAGTGTCTGTAAAGGACTCCCAAGATCATTTGCATGCTCACCAATAAAGAACTCGTCTGTCATGTCGCCAAAACCTGCTATGTATTGTCTCCAGCGTTTCATGAAGTCCAGCTTGCCAGTGGTACGGCGCTGGAGCATCTGAGAGCAACAAGGAGTGTTGTTTCACAGTTGTTTCACAAAACATTTCAGACAATTTGCATTCGCTTTTGTTTACCGTTCCAATCACTAAATGAGAGTGGCAGCAACTCAAAAAATGAGATTGAATGAAATGCAGTATGAATGAAAAAAACAGAAGCAGGAGAAACCAAGATGTTGTGTAGTCAAGCAACTCAACATCGACAGGATAATTTTTCATTTCTCATGAATGTTATTCATCTGTTTTCACAAGTTTTGAAGCTCTTCACAAGATGAATTACATGACACTAAAAAATTGTGAGATGCTACAATAATATTTGCAGGTAAAATTTCTTCCCTTAGTGATTATATGAAACATATTTTTAAATATCATGATACCGGTACTTTATTTAGTTTAGTTTAGTTTATCAATAGGACGTACCACCCAGCCGCCGCCATCAGTGTCCATGTCGCAGTAGACCTCAATAGGTTTGGAGCTGTCGCTGTTGATATAGATGGTGTAGATGCCGCTCTGACTATTGCCATTCTTCATGATCTGAAGACAGTCCATGGGGAAGGGATACATGACACCAACTAGAGAAGAGGATATAATATGAACATTAAGAACTTCAAATAGTAAAGACAATAACATATCCAGGTAGGAAAGAGCAACACGTGTGTTATGCGTGGTGTACGAGGGGCTACTAATCTGAAGTAAACTGCACAGACCTGTTTTAAAGATGGTCTCCACCATCTTGCTCCTCTTGCTGCCCCTGTAGGCGATGATGGTGACTATGTAGCTCTTCCCCGTCTCCAGGCCAGATAAGGCAAAGCTGCTCTCACCAGCTCCAAGCTGCTGTTCAACAGCCTGGCCACAACACACAAAGCAACACAAATGACTCTTGCAGGGCACTCAGTGTAAAGCAGAGGCAGTCTCATACAACGTATAGTTGTGTCTGAAGCTCCTAAAGATCAAGGTGTGAAATGAGCTCCTTAAAACCCTAAAGTATGAAGGAAAAGATCAGCAATGTGCCATGTGAACATTACTTCCAGGTGATTAATTTCATTTCTAGCCACAAGAGGTCAGCGTTCTACAGAGCTGAGCCTCAGCCTTTTTCAAACAATGAAGAAAGTAACTTAATTTGCATGCGTGTTAAGGTAAAGACAGGCCCTAAGTCCCAGTGCTGTCTATTGTCTACTGTGTGTGTGCGTGCATGTGTGTGTGTGTGTAAACCTCATGGCTCAGTACCTGCATGTTACCATCCTCATCTCTGTAGGTGAGGATGTAACCCTCGATGTCAGCCAGAGGAGGAATCCAGGTCAGAGAAGCAGAGTCCAGTTTTACATCTGCAGCCTTCAGGTCCTTGGGGCCATCAAGTTCTATGGACACGAACATAAATAAAAGTGTATTGCAGCAAAAGAACATTCATTAATTCTTACAAATTAATGTCTTACAAAAATCAGCTCTGGGTTGGGTAAGTAGAAGATATTTAGCAGAATACACATAATATTTGTGTTTTTCCTTCTAATATTCTTTGTTATTTTCACATTTTATAAACCCGAGAATCAAGTGTTTCATGCACTCTAAATATCACAATATTAATGCATTTGACAGTATAACATTTCAGCCCCTTTTCACCTTAAGCGCAACAGCAGAGACAAGTATACCTTCCACCTGCGGAGTTACAATTTGGCTTCACAGATAAACTGGGTTGAATGCTTAAGAGATTTGAACTGAAACAGATGCTGAAATAATTTGCTTGACCCAAACACGGATGCTGTAACAGTCGGAGCTTTAACCTCCCGTGGCTTGAGAAAACAAGAGTCATATTTTCAGTGCTCATCTGCTAAAAACCCTGCCCTCTGTTTTCATTCAGGTTTCTCCACTTGTCAGTTTTACTATCACTGAAAGAATTAAACAGCTTTTCTGGTAATTGAATTGTCATTTGGGAAAATAGTGTGAATATTAACAAATTTAGTAGCACCATTAGTGGGAGGCAATGCTGCAGAAAAGGTCTGTGGGACACAATTGACACATTAATGATGCTTGTTACTGGGTCCAATAAAGTCACAAATGTAATAACACACACTTTAATATATCCCTGGTGATTCCTTCTGACACAATGGCTTTCCTATTTGAACTCAGCGCTGAGCCGGTCTGTAGCCAATGATGGTTCCTAATGAGTTACGACGAGACAAGTTTACAATCCAAAACTCAGACATTTGCCGCCTAATTGAAAAAGATCCAGCTTTCACTTAGCGCTCCCAGGTGATTTTACAGATCATCTGGCACACACAAAGACGCCCCTGTTGTCGCCCATCCACCATGTGCTGCTGTTGCTATTTTCCCCCACACTGAGGTTCAAGGTCTACCCGCTGACCTGGCCTGGCCTGTGGGAAACATTTCCTGTCAGAGTAGGAGTTTTGCTGATTCCTGGTGGTTAAGAGTAAACTAATTTTGGCTTTGAAGTAAAATTGTAGTTTAATAAATCAAACACCATATGATACGACAAATTATAGATTGCCATTTAGTGTGTATAAATCAAAAGTACCGGGATTTCTAAAGTGAGAAAATCTTTTGTAAAACAGTTTCAGAAGCTCCAACTGCCGTACACAAGAAAAACTTCAGCAAGTCTCAAACACAATGCAAGCACCCATGGGACCTCTCTAAATGAGATTTCCTATCAGCTGTAGTTACTGTTATTCTTGCCTCATCATGTGGAAAGAAATAACTTTCCTGCATCTGCAAATGATAGTGATCGGAGATAGTGACCTGTTCCTGCCTCCGTAGAACCAATACTCCCCCAAATTACGGCCCTATACTGTATAGTAGATCTTGATTTATCACCATTCTCAGACAAAGGTTTCTATTTTTAAAACTAATAGGGTGGTAAACTGTTTGAGTCTGTGTGTTACTGAAAGGCAGCTCTGTGCTAAGTTCACATTATTTTTTTAAATCAATGCCACACCTGTGGTGCTTGTGGCCCTGCAAAGCTTTTGGTGCCTACTGTAGAAGAAAGGCTATTAAAGACACAAAGAAATCCAAAATAAGGCTTTTTTTGTTACTTTTGTTTGACTTGTCATCCCAGTCTTCACTACCAATTCCCTGCTGCACAAGATAAAGTAAAAACCTAAAACAACAACAACAACAATCCACTTCAGTGTTCATTAATGGTTGATTTCAGCATGGCCCAGAGACAGCCAGTTTTTCATTGACTGCTCGGATTTCATATTTCAAGAGAAAAGGTATCTTCAAGGTTACCAGCTAGAAATCCTGTCTGTAGTAGTGTATTAACCTGTCTCGGCTTGTGTTGAGATCTTCCTGCTGGCTTTGTTCCCCTTGATAGCCCAGATGTAGACATTGTAGAGAACTGCAGGCCTCAGGCCAGTCAGACTGTGAGAGGTGCTGTCAGACCCGACTGGGATTTCTCCACTAGAGCCCTCAGAGGAGCTGTAGGTTAGGATGTAGCCATCAATGTCTGCCTGGACCGGATCCCATGAGATGCTGAAGCTGGTCTCTGTTTCATCTCGAGCTAAGAGGTTAGCAGGAGCATCCAGTTCTACAAGAAGATGTTAGTGGAAGAAGTTAATAAACTAATAATGCAAACTGATGTAGTGTTTTCATTTCTCTCTGCAAAGGGAAATGAAACAACTCAGTGTGCATTTTCTACAAATATTAGTAACATGACTGTGAGTAAATGAAGAAAAATGATGATATCCTAAACATCCTTCAAAATAAAATGATCAGTATCAAATCAAGAAGAGGACTCAGGCAGTATCAGGATCCTAAGGGGTCTTTGTACTGTAGGTAGTGTTCATCAGATCAGAAGCTATATTCACCTCTGACACACTGAAGATGGATTCACTTCCTTGAGCCAAAAAGGTTAATAGAAACATCTAGCTCTGTACAGAGTTGTGGACGACACATCTGGGAACTGGGCCTGCTGCTGGGTGAAAGTAGCTCTGGCTAAATATTGTCAAGCTCAGCACACGGCATTTGCTTTGGAATTAGATTCATTGACTCTGGACTCTTATCATATTCAGGAGGAGCTCACAAACGACAGCTGTTTCACATTTGCACGTTCTGCTGGTGTGTCTAGTTGTTGCAGGGATTACCCAAAGTATCAGGTCTTGTGATCTTGATGATAGTGTGTGGTATCTCGGCCTAGAATAATTTAGAGTCTCAACTCTGTTACACAAGCAGCTACACGAGGCTGTGGCTTGAGGGTGAAGAGAAGTTGTGACTGTGGGAACCCATGAAACTACTTGTGGAAACCAGCATTTAATATGGCTGACAAAATGAAGAACGGGTCCCTATAGGTCTTCAATTATCCTCTGCTGCCGTCTTCCACAATTCAGAAGAGTTGGTAGCAGCCACAAGGTGTGAATCCAGATGTTGGATTTTACACAAAAGTTAGAGTAAGCAATGCATGAGAGCAATAACATTTTAGAGGAATTGACTGAAGTAATGCAGACATCATGTCAGCTGGTCGTCAAGACTAACCATACTCCATGTGTAGCGAATAAGCAGTGGGCAAGAAGATGGATTAATTTAGGGTAAACATACATCGGAAAACTGCTTTAAGCAAACGAGGAGATTCTGGTAAGTCTCCTGTGGGAAAACTACTTTACTTTACTTTTAGTTTTGCAGAGAGTTGCTTGGTTACCTCACCTAAACGACTGTAATTAAAGGATACTTGAAGATTTAAAGGATTAAACATGGCTGTAATGATCATGTAATTTGGTTTAACAAAAAATATGTTGACACCTGTTTCTGCTTGTGTTGAGATCTTCCTGCTGGCTTTGTTCCCCTTGATGGCCCAGATGTAAACAGTGTAGAGGACTCCCGGCCTGAGGCTGGTCAGACTGTAAGAGGTGCTGCCAGCCCCCAACGGGATTTCTCCACTAGAGCCCTCAGAGGAGCTGTAGGTTAGGATGTAGCCATCAATGTCTGCCTGGACTGGATCCCATGAGACGCTGAAGCTGCTCTCTGTTTCATCTCGAGCTAAGAGGTTAGCAGGAGCATCCAGTTCTAGAGGAAGATGTTAGTAGATGTAGTCAATAAACTAATAATGCAAACTGATGTAGTGTTTTCATTTCTCTCTGCAAAGGGAAATGAAACAACTCAGTGTGCATTTTCTACAAATTGTCTCCTTGGAGCTATAAGGATCTCTCAGTAATATGAGCAGTTTCCAATTGATTGACTTGAGAAGAATTTGAGAAATTGTCTTTCTAAATAAGGAGTCCCAAAATGCAAACAAAACAAATCCCGTTAATAATGTTAATGTTAATAGGCTGTCACAGAATAAATATACTGTATGTGAATAAATAAATTCTGACAAAAATGTCAAACAGAACCTTATATTTCCAAGGGGGCAAAACATTAGTAACACGACTGCGAGAAAACAAAGAAAAAAGATGATAACCTAAACATCTTTCACCATAAAATGATCACTATCAATGCAGTATCGGGCTCCTAATGGGCTCTCTGTAGGTAGTGTTAATCAGATCAGAAGCTATATTCATCTCCGCCTGGATTTGGTCTCATGACACGGACACACTAATGATGGATTCACTTCCTTGGGCCAAAAAGGTTAATAGAAACATCTAGCTCTGTACAGAGTTGTAGACGACACATCTGGGAGCAGGGGAGCCCCTTCCAGGAACCGGGCCTGCAGCTGGGGGAACCAAGTAGCTCAGGCTAAATATTGTTGAGCTCTCGTCAGGACACAGAATTTATTTTGGAATCAGATTCATTGACTCTGGACTCTTATCATATTCAGGAGAAGCTCTAAAACGACAGCTGTTTCACATTGCACGCTGGTGTGTCTAGATGTTGCAGGGATTACCCAATATCTGGTCTTCTGATCCTGCTGATAGTGTGTGGTATCTGCCTAGAATAACTTCAAGTCTCATCTCTGTTACACAAGCAGCTACATGGGCCGGTTGCTTGAGCACGAGAGTTGCTGTGAATGCAAGAGACTGCTAGCGGAGACCAGCATTCAAGATGACCGACAAAATGAAGAATGGGTCCTTCAAGGTCTTCCATTATCCTCTTCTGTGACAGTTTTCTCCCAAAATCCAGTTGAGAGGGTAGATCCCATAAGGTGTGAATCCAGATGTAAGATTGTATACACAAGTAAGACATGTAGAGGAACTACATGAAAGATGAGGAATGAAGCAGAACTACAGTAAGTATGAAGCAAATGGATGGATGGATGTTTTTCTGGAGTGTAGTACCAGGACACGCTGGAGAGATTATTTCTCTGAGGTAGTGTGGGTCTGCACAGAAGTAAGTTTGTAAGTAAGTTTGGGGAAAAGGACTTCTGGGTCACTTTGCTCCTTGTGACCCCAATAAGCAGTTGGCAAGAAGATGGATGAACGGAGGGCATGATCCTTCAAGTAACTGCTTTAAGCAGACAAAGAGATTAGTCTCCCATGTGAAAAATACATTTTCTTGTTTTGGGGTTAACAAGGGAGTTCCCTGGTTCCTTTGTAAAAACTGTAAAATTATAGGATACTTGAAGATTTAAAGGATTAAAGATAGATGTAATAATGAACCACGTAATTTGGTTTAAAAAAAAGAAAAGTGATGCTTGACACCTGTCTCTGCTTGTGTTGAGATCTTCCTGCTGGCTTTGTTCCCCTTGATGGCCCAGATGTAAACAGTGTAGAGGACTCCCGGCCTGAGGCTGGTCAGACTGTAAGAGGTGCTGCCAGCCCCCAACGGGATTTCTCCACTGGAGCCCTCAGAGGAGCTGTAGGTTAGGATGTAGCCATCAATGTCTGCCTGGACCGGATCCCATGAGACGCTGAAGCTGGTCTCTGTTTCATCTCGAGCTAAGAGGTTAGCAGGAGCATCCAGTTCTAGAGGAAGATGTTAGTAGATGTAGTCAATCCTGATGCAAACTACATTATATAGATGGGTGACAAATTCACTGAAAAACCTGAATGAATAAGTAGTTGGCACAGTGGGTCACTAATTGTTTGATCATCATGGAAATTAAGTAAGTTATTATTGTGGCCTTTTTCAGCACCAGATATGAAATCATCATTAATATCACTAATTGTGCAGCAATAGACAGAATTTGTTTTTCTGGTGGCAACACCTACACAAAGAGTGTTTTCCTTTGATTTGTCACCCATCTGTGTATCATTTGATATGACAAAGAAATATATCTGGTTAATATAGTGTCACACACAAAGTGCTTTGGGTTTGAACAGAAAGTCATAGATCTGAGACCTGTCTCAGCTTGTGTTGAGATCTTCCTGCTGGCTTTGGCCCCCTTGACAGCCCAGATGTTGACAGTGTAGTGGACCCCGGGCCTCAGGCCAGTGATATTGTAAGAAGTGCGGTCAGATCCCACTGGGAGTTCTTCACTTGAGCCCTCGGAGGAGCTGTAAGTTAGGACGTAGCCATCGATTTCTGCCTGACTGTGATCCCAGGACACAATGAAGCTTGACTCGGTCTCATCATGGGCCAAGACGTTAGTGGGGCCATCCAGCTCTGCATGGGGAGTTATGGTTAGTATAAACTATGCAAAGACATCACATCATTCAGTGTTAATTTAAAGACATGCAAACTACAGCTACTACATGATTGCAGAGAGATTATGAATTATTAATGTTGGGAAAATCTGCACCACTGATATTTTGTCTTATATGGAGACACAGATTTAGCTCAGAAAATCCACTCAGATATCTCACGGTCTTTTTTCCCTAGCTCCTGCTATTATCCGAATACATCATTTTCTGTTTACTTCTGGAGAGCTAACAAGAGGGGGAACGAGAGATAAGTACATTTATATGGTGCTGTAAGACTGTAGCTGCATTGTAATGAGCACTTGTGAAAACGTTCAACACCCATTGTGCAACAAAAACAACTCAATTGCATCTTTCCCTCATTTAAATGAATATGTCTAGGTTGCTCCTCCAGTGTTGCTCAAAGAACACAAACACATGTTATGCTGCTAACATCACTGCTAGAAAATTGAGTTTCAAGCCACCTCAGATATTTGCCTCCTGCTGTTTGATATATGGCTCAGGTTATTGGGACTGATGTGTCTGTTTTCCTCATGAAAAAGAAAAGGGGGGGAAATTAATCAGGAAGATAAAAAAAAGTTTCAAAGTAGCGTATAATAATGGAAAAATGGAAAAACGTTATTAGCTATTAATAGCAAACAGCAACTAAAAGCAGCAATATATTTTTACCAATTTGGCTAAAAATAATGGAAGCCAAAAAAAAAAAAAAAGATGCACGCACACACACACTTTATATCTATGGAAATATGGAAAGCATTTTCTAACGTTGGTATATACTGTATGTACTTTTGAGTTTGTACTGTAAATGCCCTCAAACCTTTGGACTTGAATTTTTAAAAACAATTTGGATAATTGCCAATCAGTGTTCAAACCAGTTATTCTGCTGCCTTTCTTCAGAAACATGAATACAAGCAGTCAGCTGCATCTGCTCACTTTCCCAACAGGGAGATTAAGAGTTAGCAGAGCATAGGAGAAAACAACATAGCTGACTTTGTTGACCAAGTGAGATTGGCTCTTCTCAGACTTCTGACAGAGATTCAGCCTCAAGCTAAACTAAACTGCCTTTAAATGAGGTGTCCAGCCTAATTATGTCAAACAGCCTTTTTCCAGTGGGAGTTCAAGTTTCCCTCTGGGCAGTTAGGTAAAGAGGGGTTAGTGCGCTAAGTGTAAAATGTCAACATTCATAATTTTTACGTCTTGCCACCACAAAAAAGACAAGAAGATTGTGCACACATTGCAGGAACCCACCACAGAAAAAGATCAGAAGGAAAAGACTGGTGCATTGTACAAAGAGAATGTTTGAGGTAAGAGCGTCTTGCGCAAAGGAGCATAACAAAGAAACATTTCAAACTTAAAATACCTCTGTTCACAGGCTATAAAGATGAAAGAAAACAACCCACAGTGCCTGGGAACACTTGAGATTTCTGAGCATCACAAGTCAATATGGAGACAAACACTGGATACATATGTTTGTGTTTACAATGAAGATTCACTAGCATAGTGTTTAAAAAACTAGTTTAAAAAAGATGGGCTTGTATATGCCTTACCTTACCAGTGACCTTAATCTGACACCACCATTTACTTGCATATAAGGATGTTGTAGGCTATGTGTGGCGACACAAAGATCAAATCAATCCATCCATGAACGAACCCCAGTCCTGTCAAGGTTTACCTGTTTCAGCTTCTGTTGAACTCTTTCTGCTGACTTTGTCTCCCTTGTAGGCCCAGATGTAGACCGTGTGCAGGACTCCAGGTCTCAAGCCGACCAGCCTGTATGAGGTGCTGTCACGGCCTACAGGGATCTCTGAGCTGGAGCCCCCAGCAGAGGTGTAGCTCAGCATGTAGCCCTCTATTTCTGCCTGGACTCGATCCCATGAGACTGTTGCAGTGTCCTCTGTTACCTCGGTGGTGACAAGGTTCGTTGGGGCATCAATGTCTGTAGAGGAGATGAGAGAAAACAACCAATGAAAATGAGGCATTCTTTCACTTTTCAGGGTGCAAGAGGCTGAGTCATACCAAAATGACCACTATAAAAACAATTCAGCAACCCTTACTACCCCGTGAAGTGTTGGGAAAGCTCATAGTATTGTTAAAAGAGAGGAATGTTGTTTACAAAAAAAAATGTGAACCCTTGATCTCCAATGCCACCAGCCAGTAGATCCACACTACTACTGTTCGCACATAGAGAATAATAATCTTCATGACTAAAAAAACAAGTCATTTTATATATGTATATATGACGACATGACTAATGCTGTCTTGATATATGGGGGAACTCATTAAAAAGATGGATCCTCTTAGACACGGGTCGTTTTTACTTGTGGTCAGTGCTAGCATAGTATAACAATAGTATAATGTACAGTGCAGTATGGAGAGTGGGTTTAGGTTTAGACTTTAGCTGTCAACAGCCACAACTACACTGAATTGATGTGAGTGGAAAAAGCAGATGAGCAAAAAAGCAAAACCAGCAACAGCAGCATGTGGTCGGTGAGCACAAGCTGTAGTCTGCAGAAGCGTTTGGCAAGAAGGAATCGTAGAGCTCTTTGAAGAAATGTCACTGTTGTTTTTCTCTTTCAATCAGCTGACAGAAAGAGTATGTGGCACGCAAATTCTACATTTACGCAACCTTGTTATCCACGGTTTTGTTTCGTTCTGTGCACGCATTGAAGCTGACAAATGAACCAAAGAAAAATTTGTTCTCTGGCACACAGAAAAAAAAGCTCTGTGAAGCTCTTCAAAAGAATATCACAGGCACACAACCCAGCCCGTGGTCCTGTCCTGTCCACTGAACTCCACAGCAGGAGCTGCAGAGAGAAGAGGACACAGGAGCAAGAGCAGAACACAGAACCGTCTGTTGGTAGAGTCGCCGTTCCTGAGGAATCACAGGAGACATATGGTGGACGCAGGTGGAGCAGTTGGTGGCACGTGCGTGTTTGGATGGGTGTTACAATGAATAGAAACCAACAAATACCGGGATAGAGGGAGGGAAACCAGAAAATAAAAGACAGAGTCACAGAGTCTAGGTAAGACAGACACAGAGGAAGTTAGGGGAAATGTAAAAGCAATCATCATTTAGGATTATTCCTCTGTGGCAGCCGAGGTCAGCCTTGTGTCAGTGCATAGTCTGCATCATGAAAACTGATTGATGATGCATCCAGGAGAAGAAAAGAACTATGCAACTGTATAACCCCATATCCCCCTCTTTGTCTCTCCTCCCTTCGCCCGCTGTCACTCCTCTGTCCTTGTAGCTGCTCTGCTCCACAATCTGTCATGAGCTAAACCACTGAATACATTTATAATAGCTCCATTTTTATAAGGATTGAGTGTTTCCTCTAAGGCCTAAGGATGAGGGGTCATTCAGTAGCCTAAGTACCATGAGCAATGCCAAGTAAGGTCAAAATGCTCACTTCATAGTTCCTTCATGTAGAAACATATTAAAAAAAAGATATGCCTTTATAGGGATACATGTTCACAATAGCACAGGATGAAGGCGTGCAACTAAATGTTACATGGAGTGTATTTGAATATTACACTGCAAGTTATCAAAATTACACTGTTGCTCAATAGGACAATAAATCAGTATGAGCTAGCTACAATTTTGCGACAAGATTGGGGTTAAAGTTGGGGTTGGGGTTAGGAAGCTGTCGCTCATATTTGTAGTTATCTCATTTCGAGGGCACTAGAACTGGCTATAAAAGTGTATTTCTATTCATCACATAGCATACAACATCTGCAGCACTGTCATTTCCTTAAAACGTCCTAGATATACTGTAGTGCATACATCAGTGCTTGAAGACAACACTGGACTGGGAGGGGACATAAAACAGTGGCAAGCCATTTAGTCCTCTGTCTGGAGGACAGCCCTTAATGCATTTTCACTGTAAACGATGTGTTTTATCCATTAGTACAGAGTTTAAAGAGGCATAGCCCTGTGTATCGTCATCTTTTACTGGACAGTTTTTTGTTTGTGATACATAACCCGAAGTGATGTCTGAAATAAATAAAGTGAATGGGTTTCGAGCTGACGGCCCAAGAACCATGGAAGCTGAAAACATCTGACAGTTTGAAGGAAAGTCTACAAATTATCTTGAATTGTTCTTGGTTTGCAACCATCTGACTGGAGCTCACACGGAGCTGTGCCTTATGCTCCCTCCTTCTCCCTCTCTGGTGTTATATTGTTATCCTCTGAACAAAGAAGTGCTGTTCTTTCTGCTCTCATAGGCTATATAGCTTTGCTGCCTGACAGTTTCAATATATTATTGGAGTTTTTTTCTTTTTTTCCAAGTGCTGCTACCTTCTGTGGGATCCTGCATTTGCTCTGAAGTTACAGCCTGTGATAGATCGAGTTGCTCCGGATGTTCTACCCCACTAGCTGCTTAGCGACAGTGGCTACCGGGCTTCACAACACGAGCTGTGGCTCTGGCCATTTGGAAAACAGCTTATCCATTATGCGTGGCATGTGTCAGCAGAGGCAGCGACCACAAGCCGCATAGTAACAGGTCGTCTTTCATCATTAACAGCCTTGCAGCCTCACGGACTCACTGTATGGTGGAAGCATACTGTATGTGTGAGGATGGAGCTGGAGGAAAGTATGTGCTGATAAGGTACCATGTGGAGATGGAGTCCCTTGGCTGCTACAGGCTTTTTAATGTTTTCCCTACAGTCTACTGTAAGGGCCTCATCATTCTTTGTGACAGAAATGATGTGTTTATTTGTCAACATCTAGAGGTACAGCAGCACACGATATAGTTGATGCTTTTAGTCATTATAAGGCATCCAGGCCAATAGATCTCTCGCTCTCTCATTAGTCCGCGGTAATGAACAGATAACGACCAGTTACAGATAAAAATCTGTGGGTTGGAGTTTGATCTTTCTTTAAACTTTCTCATTTCACAATTTCACATTTAATTTCCTGGCATCTTCTGTTCATCGCTGGCCAGAAACCTCTCATGTGCAAGCCTGAGCAGACATGGTACTCCCACTGGGCCACATCAGGTGCTACAGTCTGTCTAGATAAATATAAAGTCCCAGCATTCATTCCCTCTTCCAAAGTCAGGCCCATCTGCTTTTGGTTATATGGGCCTTGGTGGTGACTTTATTGAATTCGAACCGGCAGAACCAGCCGTGGTAAGTTGTGTTTATACGGCTTATAATCTTTTGGCAAGTTCGTGACTGTGAAACGTCTGCTCCGTACAGATTTCTTTGATTCTGGGTGTTTCAGCTGTCCTTGAATAAATTCAAATACATATTGACCGTGTATGCGCTGCAAGACCAGCATAACATACCACAGTCTGAGAGAAGATGATTTATGGAGCCACACTAGACGTACAATATGGAAATTCAGCCAAAAAAATAACATATAGAGATCAATAGCTACATACATCATACAGTTCGCACACAGAGACAAGATAAATTGAGTATATATTTGTATTTTTTGGGTGGGAAATACAAATATAGGAAAGTTATAGTTAAAAAATAATTACCTCAATGTTGTGTTATCAATTGATCAGAAAGAAAATAAATTTAATTCCAAAAACACTGGGACTTAGAGACCTATTTTGCCTTTCATAAATCAGAAGAGGGTAGGGGAATGGAACTACAGTATAATTAAAAATATGCCAACAGTGAACTGTGAAAGAAATTCAGATGAAAAAAAAAAGCCTGAAAGAATAGAAGACAGATGGTAAAAGTGAAGAGGAAATGTAGGAAAATCTTTCTACAATGGAGCATCTATAATGGAAGAAGTCATCTTTGGCCCCTGAGGACAGAGATCAGTTTCATATAGCAGTAGCTCCACGGTAATGCTCTACGTGTTGCTACATAATGTCACTGATATTGCCTCTTTGTGAGACATTATTCTAACATCCTGCTTTATTCTTCCTCTTGATTCTCCTGTAAACATCTTATCGTCGTATCCTTACTGTTCCTGTGCAATGTCATTGTTCCTGCTCATGTAGCCACAGCAACTACTGTCACCTTTTTTCTGTTGCTGCATTTTCTATGTTTTCCATATTTCCTCCTTGTGCTCCTTTTATCTTTTTACCACATAAAAACCATGCCGGCCCAAGGCAGGCAGCTTGTTGGGTGAGATAGTCAGGGACTCTGCTCTTGGTTGCATCACGTCAGTCATCATGAAACCAACACATCCTTGCTGGCAAGTAGAGCAGAGGACTATTCTCCTCAAACACCTCTAAGCCCTTTCAAGTTACACCTAAAATGAAGGATTGTAGCTAGTGGAGTGGGGACAAGCCACTGTCTGCCTGGTGTAGATTAGCACATTCACACACACACACACACACACACACACACACACACACACACACACACACACACACACACACACACACACACACACACACACACACACACACACACACACACACACACACACACACACACACACACACACACACGCACACACTCCTGCAATTAGGTGGCACACTCACAAAGGAAAATAGATTAGCAATGACAGGGGCCCTTGAGTACCTGACTGGCTTCAAAAGAGACGAGGTGAGTCTTGAAAATACCTCGCTAACACTGATGACTGAAAAAAACATTAAATTGGCTGCCTCGGGGTCTAAAAATGAAGAGCCATCAACGTGAAGACTGCTTTTGAACTGGGTGAGCTGAGAGTGAAGGTGAAGCAGGAAAGAAAGGAAAGGGCGCTTGAGAGAGAAAAGCAAGAAAATAACAAAGCACAAATGAGCAGAATAATTAGAGTAACTGAAGATCCAGAGTGGGGTTGCGGACCACTCGTCAATCACTTAAATAATAACTTTTAAATGGAGACCAGCTGTTAAAGGCAATATGCGAAATGAATTCCTCCTCACGTTCTGAAAACCAGACCAGAGCCAGATATGCAGAACTCGGTGCCACACGGCGAAAGTCTAACATTACCATATGGACCCTCTCACCTCAACCATCAGAGAGCATCTTGCAGTCGTCACCCCGTCTGTATCATGTTTCCCCTAGGTGACCATTGCTAACCACAGCCATTAGCAACTGTCCAGATTATTAGACTGTAAATTCCAAGCCCTGAAACCAGTAATTGTGCTTCTTGCTGGGTGTAATCATTATGCTATTATCGTTGGCCGTGTGTGGAAGGTAATACCAGGTTGTATCATACGGTAAGTCAGTATTGCATGTGACAGATTATGTGTTTTTCCTATTAGCATTCAACCACTGGTGAATTACAGATGGCTTGACAGGAGCTAAGAGCTGCCTTTGATGCACCCAATTCAAAACTAAGTGGAATATGGATATCTTCGTTTCTGAAATGTCTTTCACTCCCACAAGTGGCCGATCTATCATCTTAAAGTGTTCATTTTGAAGCCACATGGAGACACGGCCAGCAGCACAAACGCAATCCCCATTTCGCAATTTCTGCATAGCAGTAGTTTGTTTTCAGAAAGCTGAACCCATTCTGTGTTTACTGATAATAGCTTCAGTCACATTCAGTTAAACAACTCATGAATGTTGATGTGTCGACACTGACCTGTGGCACCAGTGACAGACGACACCTTCCCCTCAGTTGCTCCTTTGATGGCCTGTACTGAGATCAGGTACTCTGTCCCTGGGTACAAACCTGCAGGAAGAAACAGGAATTAAACTCTGATATACATGACAAGCTGCATTCTGTACTATTGTGATACTCAAGTATACACTTGCAATTCCCAAACATAAGGTGCCCATGGAAAGTAATATTTTTAAGACTCAAAATGGTTGGGAACCGCTGCTTTATGCTTATGCATGTTTGTGTTAAAAAAAGAAATAAAATAAACACATGGTGCTATATTCTGACATCCTGCGCTTTTACTTTACACAGTGTCTCTTCAGTATGTGTATTACCATACACATACTGAATGTGTGCATGAGTGTGTATACTTGCTGTTTGTGAGCAAGTAAATATAGACTAGTAATGGTGTTCTTTCTGTTATAGACCTACCCACAATAGTGTGTTTGGTGCGTGCCTCCTGACTCATCTGTATGCTCAGCTCCTCCTCCTGTCCTTCTGGGTCAGTGTGTTTGAGCCTGAAGCGATCCACTTCAGCTGGTGGGTTCTTCCAGTCCACCTGGATAGAAACTTCTGTCTGGCCAAGAACTCGGATATCATCAATAGCCGAGACATCTGGGAAGGATACAAGTGTTGGACAACAAGGTGGAGCAGACATAAGCCTTAAAAATGGGGAAGCCTGTATTACAGCCACAGTAATCACAAGCATCTGCCCTGCTCTGCTCCCACATGTCCTTGAACAAGACCATGAATCCCTACAGCCCAGTTATGTGACCTTTCTGGGGTGGAGGCCAAGCAGGAATTTTCCTTTTGGCCATTTAGAAAACATCGAAACCAAACATGATATATGCAGATTTGTGCTATTCTGAAAACCATAGTCACCTTGGGGGCCTATCTATTGTCTCTATGTAACCGCATGGTTCACTAAATGTGAGGAAAAAGTGCAAGGTAAAGTTTAAACACATGTTTTCAATGGTAAAAATGAGCCAGCAGTCAATAAGGGTTATTTGGCAAAGATAAGAAACACTTTTGGTTTCCATGCACTTTGTATAGTTGTACAGACATTTTGAATATTAGCATAGAGGAGGGATGGCCTGGATTTGCAACATATGTTGAAGAAAGAACAGAACAAATAGTCGTTTTTAAAATGTCAGCTATTGTGTTTTCTGAACGCAAACAGAAGAACATTCAGTGAAACCCTCTTTTGAAGTAAATCATCTTTTGAAGTTGAAAACCATGTGACCAGTGAAACGACTGCTTCATGCTGTTTCCTAGGCACACAACCATATGCCAGATGATGGTGTGTTTTCTCATGGCCGTACGTGAATGCCATGCTGTGTGAGGTTTTCCACGGCTAACCAGGCTAACCACACATTTGAGTTAAACGCTCCCTCTGTCTGTCTGTCCCACTCACGCCCACCATTTCGGTCTAGTAATCTCTTTCCCTTCACATCTGTCTCCTGCCACATCTGTGAGCAAGTTCGATTTCCATTAGACACATCCGTGGACTCATTTCCTTGTAATTACCTTTAAATTTAATGGTTAAAAAACCAGTGCTTAATGAAACACTTAGTAATAACATCCTTTACCTTGTTAATTGCTTTTAAGCACTGTATTTGCGTAAGAGACATATCTGTTCAAACAAGTTCAGGAAAAAACTCTTGTACCTTACACAAGTAACAGCATGTGGCCATTTGAGTGTCCAAGTGTAACTGCTCTGAGTCCGTGTTTGAATTTCGTGACAATGTGTGACCTCACATCCTCTCGGTTTGCACTAGCATCTTTCTCATAATCTAGTATCATAAGTGGCTGCAGCTCCTTCTGCTAAACTTTAAACAACTTAGCATTTAAGCGTTTTCATGCCTCATCACACGTGTACTCACATCTGACCTCAACAGTGACCATTTAATCCACAGAAAGTCTAACTAAATCCCCAAGACTTGAAGGCCATACATGGCCTCCAGGGGTCTTTAATAGGTCACATCTGTCCCTGCTCGAAAAAACACAGACAGAACAAAAGGCAACAAGTTGCACACAGCCCTATTCCTTTTCACCAGAAATGAATGTCACTGTGAAAAAATAATTTAGTGAAATGTTAAATGCTGTCAGTGATTTACTAGAGCTCACCTGTGGTAGCCTCTATCTTGTCTGCTTCACTTTGGATTTCTTTGATGACTGCGTACACTTGAACAATGTAGGTGACCCCAGGAATCAGTCCTGTGATGAGGTGGGAGTTTTCTGTGTTGGGAATCCGAACCTGTGACACAAGTTGAAAAAAAAATGTAGTTCTACACTACAGCCTTTATTTGACATACCAATTGATACGAACAAAAAAAACACTACCTGCTCCAGGACAGTCTTATCACCCTTGGGATGATATGTCAGAACGTAATACTCTGCCCCACGAACAGACTCCCACTCGACCAGGAGCGAGACATCAGTTACTCGGACCAACCGCAGACCCTGAGGGCCGAAGACTGAAAGAGAGAGAAAAGTGAAAGAGGGAGAAAGGCAGAGAGTGTTAAATCAAGGCTGTAGAACATTTGAATGTAACATGTAAATGTAAATGTGCTTTCTTTTTTTGGTCTGTCTTCTTGTTTGAAGTGGATATAGCTCAACTATAAATCTCAAGATTTGATTTTAAATTGTGATGATGAACAAACACACAAACATACACACGGACGTGATGCAGAGTATTAAACATCTTCTTTCTTAATCTTAGAAAATAAAGTTTTCTTCAACCTAGAACATTGAATGTTGTATATTTAATGGTGCATAGGGATAGTCTTATCACCAGTGGCTCAGTGCATTACAACAAGAAGATGAGCTCAAGCTGAGTTGAAATTAGCTTGAGTTAAAGTATGTAACACATATCAATGAACAATGTTTTAGATTAGGCAATAGAAGTTATGATTATTTATAAATCAATCGCAAGTTGCAGAGTCTTGTTGTATACACTTTTTGCTTACATTTCATTCATAAGGGTTGGAGTTATAGAAGCATGTGAATTAATATTGTAAGAGTCCACTGCACAGGAGTTCAGAACTCATAACATATCTCAAGCAGGTTTCAACTTACAAAGTGAACTTCAAGTGACAGAAACCAGTGGCTGCCTGGGAGCTGAAGCTCTCCCTCTGTTTCACCTGCCTGTCCGTCTTACACCACAGGAGAGGAGTCATGAACCAGGCAAACACAATGGACATTTTAAACACTGAGGTTTCTTCACAAACCTGAGCCAAAAATAATTGAGAGAAACATTGTTTTTCAGTGGTTACACAAAGCCAAAGTGCTTCGGTGGCGATGATGGAAAAAATATGGTAAAGGGGGTGAGAAGGTATATTACTACATGGGAGTACAATAACAAAACAGCAGCCAAAAGACAGGAGACAGCAAGTCAGCACTGTTGGGGAGTTTGGTTTTCCACAAATAAAGAAAACTTTCTGTGGGTATGAAAAAGACTGAAATAAATGGTAGATGGTGGTGAATTTAACAGAAGTAAAGAAAAATGTGAAATGGGGTGGTGAAGGATTCAACCATAACTTTGGCAGGGAAGGAATTCACATCAGGTTGAGATGCTGCTCCACACGGCAAAGACAGGAAGCTTAATGTTTTTCCTCTAATCTTGCAGTCCTTTTCCATCGAACATATCCCCCTGTTGCCACTTGAGGCACGACTATCAACAATCTTTACCCTCGAATCATATTTCAGAAGAGCGAAGGGTGAATAAATTAACATATTAAGATTGGAAAAAGTGAAGACTAATGGTGATTTGTGTCTCCTTTGATTGTAAATGAGTAAAACACCATTGAAGAAGGAAAATGTGGCTGAGACAACATGAAAAGACTGTAAATCTGGAGCGAATGTGCACGAAGGAAGTATCCATGTTAACTATGTTATGGACAAATTAAATGGGAATTCAATAAACCTCTCTGTCTTTGTTCCTCTGTGTCCTATTATATCCCCTCACACCCCCGTTTGTAAATATTTAAAATAGAATATTTTCACATGGATCTTTTTTCACATGAGAAAAGCAGCCAAATATGGTTTTGAGTTGAGGCAATTCAAAGGGCACCATTATGTTGAACACAATCTCTTAAATGCGCCCATAAAAGCAAGGGAACATTTTTTGAGACAGTCAAACAGAGCAAGATAAGAACGTAAAATGAAAAGCACCTGCAATGTGTTGATGTAGCTCTAAAGAAGGTATTATATTCATTACATCCAGATTATCTCATGGGATGTGGTTACTAAATGTTACTCCTTTCCCCTGTAGCCTAAATGATTGACAAGAATTTAAGCTAAGAACATATTTTCTTAGTTATGGCACCCGTGATTCTCTAAACCATCTTACATCTGCCTTTCATAGTAGTAATACAAAAAATTGCATTGAAGCTATATTACCATGAATGGCACCATACTGGATGTACAGTCCATCTAAAGGAATACTTTGGGAGTCATGTTGCCGTCATCACCCATGGAGCAGACTGACATCCATCATCCAGGTGTTGAAATGGAAAGTAGCCACAAAAAACAAAGACCGCCTCCACTATTTTGCTTCTGTGCTCCTCTTCTCCCGCTGCTTATTACCACTATTATTACTTACACCTAAAATCAACACAATGTATTTTTTTTTTCTTACCTCCCACTTTCCCTCCCTCCCTGACTTCTCCTCTGACACGGTGCCACTGTTATTGTTGGACCGCATTCAACAGCACCTACACACGAAACTGCAGATCTGTCTCTAACTATCCTCTGCCTCCGCGGAGCAAAACGCAGCCTGAAGAAACTAAACCACCATCAAGGGTTTGACATAGCTGACCTTCTACCATTTATGCTCTATTCTAGTCTATACAACTTCGGTTCAGGGCATGAAGTCGGCTGTGGGTGTTCTTTTGGGTTGATCCACACACAGTAAACCTTAGAAATCCTCTGCTTTAAAGTGTGCGCTCTGTCCTTTCGGTTAAAGAAATGTCTTAGATAAGTGTAGCTAGATGTTATTACTTGAAGGAGAATATTTTAAAGCTTCTGCTGCAGTTTTGACATTCACCTGCAGATGAATATTTTGGATTTCTTTAGAACCTGTCACAGTCTGAAAGTGTGAACTCAGTGAATTAAACTGTCCATGCCTGGCAGCCGCTGCTCACCTTTCTGCTCGCCTAGCCTTAAATTGCCATAAAATGCAATTTTGTACTCGGCTCCTGAGGCAGTACAGTAATAGTGGTTTGGCAAGCAGTGTATTTAGGAGGAAAGATGATGATTCTTCTGCAGGGGGTCAAAACTTGATGAAGGCCCAAAACACTGATGGGTGCCCTTATTTTCCCGTGGTAAGTCATCCAGAGGCCAATGCTGCCAGTGGCCACGGGGTCAGTGCACTGAAGGGCCCCATCAGCTGCTATATCTGAAATAACTGTTGGAGAGATGCTTTGAATTCCACAGAAGTAGGTCGCTATGGTCATCATGAAAATGTCTTGTGTCAATGAACTGACCATTTATTACAAATTGTTTGTTTGTTGTAGACTTCCCTTTAAAGGAGTTGTTACAGATCGAGCAGCAACAGGGACTCTGCTGCAGTACATTACATCATACAGGCTACATAGTTCGTCAGTTGGAAGAAATGCAGTTGGGATTGTGAAGAAAAATTTAGGAGTGCTGTTAGTACGGCTCCACTTCGTAAAGATATTTAGATGTTTGTTCAAATACAATTCCACCTAAACTCTTATTGATTCGTTCATTTCCATCCTTATGATTCCCAAAGATGCAAGATACTTCAGTAGCAGGCTTCTCCTTTTAGCTGGCGTTGTGTTGTTGCTATGCGGAGTGACAACTGTCAGGTTAAAAAGCTCATATTCATACATGAATAGAGGGTTGTGTTCCCTGTCGTGCGAGTCAGCTACAGTAATTCACCAGACAGCCGTGTGAGTACTTCCTACATCACAAATGGAGATGGGAATTATGGTTCTTTGAAGAGAGTTGGATCTTATGGCTCCATTTTAGCTAGAGGCCAGCCCGATAAATCGACTGCTGAGTGACTGGCTGGCTGACTGTGGTGAAATTACACCATTGCTGTGTTTTTAAGTGGCAGTGGAGATGGCTGACCCTGATTTTAATGGTATTTTTGATTGCAAATATTTCACTGCGCTTTATCAGTGCTTTTATCGCTGAAGTACATCAAAGTGCTGCTGCATTGGAGTTGGGCTCATTTTTTTTCAAGCACACCTACCTCTTGTGACTGACTCACTCTCTGTTCTCATAAAGAGGAGTGAAGTCAGGGCAGGTAGTGAAATTTGGGCTAAATGAAAAGCAGAGCTGAACAGAGTTGACTTGGTTCCCTTCACTTGCACCGAAGAGCCGTTGACGAGAAGCGGATCATTTGCAAATGTAACATCACTAATCACCAAGCCTTTAGCACCATTTATATGAGGACTTATAATTGTTGTGCCACTTTCTGGTGTGTCCAGGCCTTTAGGCTAAATGGACAGACATATCAATCCATTACTGAGTTATTATGCATGAAATGAAAATACTCTGCAGAATTTGCATTATTCAGCATTTGAATAGCTTACCTAATGAGCAGTCCTCCCCATAAAAGCCTTCTTCACAGATGCACTGGCCATCAACGCACTGGCCGTTGCCGATGCAGTCATTAGGACACTTCTGGATGCTGCAGTCCTCACCGGTGAAGTGTGGGAAACACACACATTTCCCATCCACACAGTGTCCCTTGTCGTTGCAATTGTCTGGACACAGCAGCTGGCTGCAGTCGTCTCCAGTGTAGCCCTGATGGCACACACACTTCCCATCCACACATCGGCCGTTGTCATTGCACTCGTCTGGGCAGGAGGACACTGAGCAGTCAGGGCCTTCCCACCCCGGGTTGCAGAGGCAGCTGCAGGTGTCGTGTTGGTAGGTACCGTGGCCACTACAGCTTGTGTCCACACCTTGAAAAATAGAAAGGAAAAAGGTCACACTCGTTTCATAAATCTTACAGGTGGGAGACAGAATTTTAAAGGACATTACTTGCAGACCTCATTACTTCATCTTTATTACTTAAGCCGCGTTTCCACTACATGGTATCGGCTCAACTCGACTCTGCCTTTTTGCATTTCCATTACGTAAAAGTACCTGGAATCTGGTACCCGGTACTATTTTTTTAGTACCTGCTCGGCCGCGGTTCCAAAACGGGTGAAGCGGTACTAAAATGTGACGTGTAAACATTGCGGACCGCTGATTGGTCAGAGAGTGGTCAGAGAGTCGTCACAAGTGGCCGCGGGTCATCAGATATCACCACATTTCAATAAATAAATGTTTTAAAATGAACAAACTATGCAAGTCTGGTCGCTTTTCCGCTGTCGTGGCTAAGACATTACAGCATTGTCATAAAATAATTTGTTCCAGTATTTCCATCAGCAGTTGACATCCCAGGTCAGTCAGCCCCCTCACTATTCAGGTTGTGACATTCTTACCTGCAGCACCACCTCTTCCACAACAGCCTTGAGTACACTGGGTCTTTAGGTAGTTGACTTCCTCTTCCAGCCCATTGACTCTGTACAACAAAGACTTGAAACTTTCAGATTCTCCACAGTCACACGTGGGCGTCTGCAGCCTGATGTTGTGTTTGAAGATGATGTCGTTCTCCCCATTTGTAGTGGTCTCTGTCTGCAGACCTATGAAACAGGACAAAGTTACATTTTAGTTGGGAAATAGACTGCAATTGATCAAAATGGTCACAGATTTAAGAACAACATTGGTCTCCAGTGGAAAAGTCAACATGCTATACTATGGTTGCCCATAAAGTTGGAATAATTTTGTTTTCAGACACATTCCTATTTTTATTATTATTATAAAGGTTAATTGTGGTTTAATTTTTACAATGATATGTTTGGAAGAGATTGATCAATAAGATATACACCTTATCTGTCAAAATAAATCACATTGTCACACAATCATTTCATGAGAAGAGGTAAAATAATATTTTCTTCTCAATTTATAAGCCGGTGCATATTCTCATTTGTCCAGGTCATAGTATTTCAAAGGAGGTTAAATCGAAAGCAACTGAACTTAGTTATTTGTCTAGGAAGACGTTTCACCTCTCATCCAAGAGGCTTCATCAGTTCATGTACGCAGCTGACCAGGCTGGGACTGGTCCAACTATCTGGTGTGGAGACTCACTATTTAACCTCTTGTGTGGGCGTTTCACAAGGGTGATGATGTCACTGGTTCCCTTTTGTGCTCCAAGTGCCAACGACAGTAGTTGGAGTGACAGTCGTTGGTGGGAAGTTGGTTTCGACTTCGTTAGTGCCCTATTGTGTTCTAACGACAGTCGTTGGAGTCACTTGCCACTTGTGAACAGTAGTTGTTCTTTGAGGCTAGATTGTTGAGTCTCCTGGGAAGGGATGAAAGGGCAGCATTGTAAATTGGGGATAGGTGGTGTCTCAGACCTCCTCCCCTGTTGAGGGTTGGTTTTTCTACTTTTACAAAAATGGCTTCTTTAACTCCTCTTTCAAACCATCTGTCCTCTCTGTCTAGGATTTGGACATTGCTGTCCTCAAAGGAGTGGGCTTTCTCCTTGAGATGTAAATGAACAGCAGAGTCCAGTCCTGAGGAGTTTGCTCTCCTGTGTTGGGCCATGCGTTTATGCAGTGGTTGTTTTGTTTCTCCAATGTAGAGGTCTTTGCATTCCTCGTTGCATTGGACTGCATACACCAGATTGCTTTTGTGGGTGTGTGGTGTTCTGTCCTTGGGATGTACCAGTCTCTGTCTGAGTGTGTTGCTGGGTTTGAAATACACAGGGATACGGTGTTTGTTAAAGATCCTCCTGAGTTTTTCTGATACTCCAGACACATATGGAATGACTATGTTTTTTCTCTTGTTTTGTCTTTCTTTCTCAACCACTTTGCTGGTTTTCTTTCTGGAAGCAGCTGCAGTTTTCACAAAGGTCCAGTTAGGGTAACCACAAGTTGTGAGGGCGCCTCTCAGGTGCTTGTGTTCTGCCCCTTGGGCCTGTGAGCTGGTGGGCACGTTATCAGCTCTGTGTTGCAAAGTTCTGATAACACCAAGCTTATGTTCCAGAGGGTGGTGAGAGTCGAAAAGTAGATATTGGTCTGTATGTGTGGGTTTTCTGTATACCCCAATGTGGAGGCTCCTGTCCTTTTTCATATGGACGTCACAATCTAAGAAAGGCAGACTATTGTCCTTGACATCCTCTCTGGTGAACTTGATGTTTTTGTCCACTGAGTTAATGTGTTCGGTAAAAGCTTGCACTTCTTTGGTTTTGATTTTAACCCATGTGTCGTCCACATACCTGAACCAGTGGCTCGGTGTTGTTCCTTCAAAGGAGTTTAAAGCCTTGTTCTCTACCTCCTCCATGTACAGATTTGCCACAATAGGGGATACTGGTGAACCCATGGCACAGCCGTGTTTTTGTCTGTAAAATTTGCCGTTGAACTGGAAGTATGTGGTGTTCAGGCATAAATCCAGAAGCTGGCAAATATGTTCGGGTTTGAGTTTTGTTCGGTTTTGCAGGGAGTTGTCTTGTGTGAGTCTTTCCCTTACTGTGGCCGAAGCCTCCATAGTTGGAATACAGGTAAAAAGAGAAGTCACATCGTAGGATACCATCGTGTCATCTGGTTCCATTTGTATGTCCCGGACTTTACCCACAAAGTCTATAGAGTTTTGGATGTGGTGTGGGGTGTTCCCCACCAAAGGAGCCAAGATATTGGCTACGTGTTTGGCTATGTTGTAAGTGACCGAGTTTATGCTGCTGACGATGGGCCTGAGCGGGGACCCTTCTTTATGGATTTTGGGGAGTCCATATAGGCATGGGATTGAATCCTGGGGATAAAGCCGGTAGTATTGTGTTTTGTCAATGACCCCTTCTTTTTGTAATTGTTGTAGACATTCTATCACCTTCTTTTTATAGCCACTGGTCGGGTCTCGTTTCAGAGTTTCATAAGTGTTAGAGTCGCTGAGTAGTGTAGATATCTTAGCCTGGTAGTCAGTTGTATTGAGCACAACTGTGCATCTACCTTTGTCTGCTGGGAGGATTGTAATGTTTTGGTCTTTGCTCAATGCCGTCACTGCTTTCCTCTCCTCAAAGGTGAGGTTAGAGGGGGGGACCTTAGCCTCGGCCACCGCCGCTGACACTTTTAACCTTAGCTGATCTGCCTCAGTTCCGGTTAAGTTGTTTTTCCTTATAGCAGATTCTGTAGCTGTAATCAAATCCACTATAGGTAGCTCTTTCGGTGTCATGGCGAAGTTCAAGCCTTTGGCTAGGACCTCTTTCTCAGGGTTGGTCCTAGCCAAAGGCTTGAACTTCGCCATGACACCGAAAGAGCTACCTATAGTGGATTTGATTACAGCTACAGAATCTGCTATAAGGAAAAACAACTTAACCGGAACTGAGGCAGATCAGCTAAGGTTAAAAGTGTCAGCGGCGGTGGCCGAGGCTAAGGTCCCCCCCTCTAACCTCACCTTTGAGGAGAGGAAAGCAGTGACGGCATTGAGCAAAGACCAAAACATTACAATCCTCCCAGCAGACAAAGGTAGATGCACAGTTGTGCTCAATACAACTGACTACCAGGCTAAGATATCTACACTACTCAGCGACTCTAACACTTATGAAACTCTGAAACGAGACCCGACCAGTGGCTATAAAAAGAAGGTGATAGAATGTCTACAACAATTACAAAAAGAAGGGGTCATTGACAAAACACAATACTACCGGCTTTATCCCCAGGATTCAATCCCATGCCTATATGGACTCCCCAAAATCCATAAAGAAGGGTCCCCGCTCAGGCCCATCGTCAGCAGCATAAACTCGGTCACTTACAACATAGCCAAACACGTAGCCAATATCTTGGCTCCTTTGGTGGGGAACACCCCACACCACATCCAAAACTCTATAGACTTTGTGGGTAAAGTCCGGGACATACAAATGGAACCAGATGACACGATGGTATCCTACGATGTGACTTCTCTTTTTACCTGTATTCCAACTATGGAGGCTTCGGCCACAGTAAGGGAAAGACTCACACAAGACAACTCCCTGCAAAACCGAACAAAACTCAAACCCGAACATATTTGCCAGCTTCTGGATTTATGCCTGAACACCACATACTTCCAGTTCAACGGCAAATTTTACAGACAAAAACACGGCTGTGCCATGGGTTCACCAGTATCCCCTATTGTGGCAAATCTGTACATGGAGGAGGTAGAGAACAAGGCTTTAAACTCCTTTGAAGGAACAACACCGAGCCACTGGTTCAGGTATGTGGACGACACATGGGTTAAAATCAAAACCAAAGAAGTGCAAGCTTTTACCGAACACATTAACTCAGTGGACAAAAACATCAAGTTCACCAGAGAGGATGTCAAGGACAATAGTCTGCCTTTCTTAGATTGTGACGTCCATATGAAAAAGGACAGGAGCCTCCACATTGGGGTATACAGAAAACCCACACATACAGACCAATATCTACTTTTCGACTCTCACCACCCTCTGGAACATAAGCTTGGTGTTATCAGAACTTTGCAACACAGAGCTGATAACGTGCCCACCAGCTCACAGGCCCAAGGGGCAGAACACAAGCACCTGAGAGGCGCCCTCACAACTTGTGGTTACCCTAACTGGACCTTTGTGAAAACTGCAGCTGCTTCCAGAAAGAAAACCAGCAAAGTGGTTGAGAAAGAAAGACAAAACAAGAGAAAAAACATAGTCATTCCATATGTGTCTGGAGTATCAGAAAAACTCAGGAGGATCTTTAACAAACACCGTATCCCTGTGTATTTCAAACCCAGCAACACACTCAGACAGAGACTGGTACATCCCAAGGACAGAACACCACACACCCACAAAAGCAATCTGGTGTATGCAGTCCAATGCAACGAGGAATGCAAAGACCTCTACATTGGAGAAACAAAACAACCACTGCATAAACGCATGGCCCAACACAGGAGAGCAAACTCCTCAGGACTGGACTCTGCTGTTCATTTACATCTCAAGGAGAAAGCCCACTCCTTTGAGGACAGCAATGTCCAAATCCTAGACAGAGAGGACAGATGGTTTGAAAGAGGAGTTAAAGAAGCCATTTTTGTAAAAGTAGAAAAACCAACCCTCAACAGGGGAGGAGGTCTGAGACACCACCTATCCCCAATTTACAATGCTGCCCTTTCATCCCTTCCCAGGAGACTCAACAATCTAGCCTCAAAGAACAACTACTGTTCACAAGTGGCAAGTGACTCCAACGACTGTCGTTAGAACACAATAGGGCACTAACGAAGTCGAAACCAACTTCCCACCAACGACTGTCACTCCAACTACTGTCGTTGGCACTTGGAGCACAAAAGGGAACCAGTGACATCATCACCCTTGTGAAACGCCCACACAAGAGGTTAAATAGTGAGTCTCCACACCAGATAGTTGGACCAGTCCCAGCCTGGTCAGCTGCGTACATGAACTGATGAAGCCTCTTGGATGAGAGGTGAAACGTCTTCCTAGACAAATAACTAAGTTCAGTTGCTTTCGATTTAACCTCCTTTGAAATTCTCAATTTATGGGCAACAGCATGCTCAACGTATGTCTACATAGAAAATACATGCACATACACACTTTCCTGATTGTGTCCATAAAAATTTAATTCACTCATTTGTATTAGGCTTTTAATGACCTGCTTCGTCCTGGGTGGGCAGGTGTTCTAGTTTACAACTGGAGCTCCCTGGGATGTCAATTTTATAGACATGGCTGAAGGTGACTCCCTGCTCTGTGGCTGGGTGGTTGTCGGCGGAGCTCGAGTGTGAGACAGTGCAGAGCAGGGCCAACAGGCACAGGGCCCTCCACAGGAGTCTAGTGGTCATGGCTAAAGGACAAGATAGGAGCAGATTGTTAGTGTTACAGCAAGGGTGTGGATAACCTCACGAGCATGTTTCCCAAAATGTACGAGCACTAGTAAAGTTATTTTCACCTTACACATTAGAAAGCATCAATAAGAACAAATGCACATCAAATTCACTTCCAAGATTGTCAGGCGGAGTAGCATAAGACCATGCTACACATGGAGCTGAAATATATATCCCATCTGTTATTTAATGCAATAACATCAATGCATTGATTGTATCTTTTGCACGTAACGGACTACTGAAACTGTAGATGTTTGTCGTCATGGCTGGCTGGACTTCAGTCTCTGGCTGAAAAAGGGTCAAGTCTGTACTTTCCAGTCAGAAATTTATAGAGAACTGAGGACAGAAATACAGTCTGGATGGTACATAAGTTACATTACATTCATTGGGGCACGCTGCTGTATATTTAATTTCAGCAAACCTGAACCATTATGTCAATGTGGTGTGTGTGTGTTACACCCTCATTCCACAGTATGGCAGCAGAAAGTGAGCAGTCATCACTTTGCCAGAGATATTTTTGCCCTAAACCATAAATTGTGCTCAGTCAGGCGTTTCAGAGCTTCAGAGACCTGTCCTCAGTGATGATGTCATTGTGTCTAATGACAGTGATGTCATGTGAACATAAAACCTCCAGTGGCTTCCCCAGGGAACCCAAATTACATGCTTTCAAAAGAGCATGCCCATCTTAACCTTCTGGGCCTTTTTTGGGGTCCTTTGGTCTGAATTTAACTTTCTGGTGTAAAAGTTTAAATAGCGGCAGCAGGAACTTCTGATCCAACTGTGCTGAGCTTGTGTGGTCTCTGGAAACACAAAACCTCTAATAGAGTGACTGAAAGCTCAGTAATAAAGGGTTGGGGGCCCACTGTGATGCCTGACAACTGGAAAACTGCACTGTGATGTACAGTAGCCTACATGTTTAAATAAATGTGTTGGATTTGTTTGAAACGATGCTATGGAACATGCATGCACTGCAAAACCCCACACTGCACATACTAACCGCAGCAGACAAAGCTCTCTTCTTAAACCTTGTTTCAGTGTTTTAGCCAAACTTTGCATAAAAGTTGACTAAACTATTTTCTACTATTTTCATTTTGATAATTTTGAAACGTTACTCTGATGTTTGTTGAATCATTGCAGCTTTGAAAAGGAGAAACAGACCAAGTGCAAACTCCTAAAATCAAAACATTTGCTCATTGAGCGAAGATTCAACCAGATGGAAAAGGAGAAAATGTCCAGAGAGAGAAACAGATACTAAAACTCTCAGTGGACACAGTGTGAGCATTGGCCAAAACATTAAAATGTCAACAAGTGGACCTAAAGCCTCCCAATCCTTTAGCCACCATGATGATACCATTATCAGATTAACAGAGATCCTGAGCAGAAATCCTAAATGATGGGAATACTTGACCTTTGTATGGTACGGAAAGGTCCCATGTACTGACAATAACTCAGGTGAAAAGCTACTTCACTCACTCAACTGGACACAATTTGTTTTCAGTTAAATAAGCATTGGCTTATGAATTCAACTTCTGATGATTTGCACAGGCTGTACTCAAGTAGCTCTCTGATTCAAAATACTCCTGTCCTTTTTATTGGAGACAAATAGACATGTAATTACCGTAACCTGTTTCTAACCAGTCCAAATGCAAAATGCTTTTGACCTTGCTTGGTTATTCTAGCTGCCTGCTTGATGGCGGTTAGTCAAAAGCTTGAGGTCAGAGACTGGTGCCTGGGCAAGAAATCCAAGTTATGACATCACTAGGAAAGTGCTTCTTGACCAAAATGTAGATTTTAGTGGGTGTTTTATCAATGGCCAAGATTTGGGAGGGCAAACCATACATGAAGTTAAAAGAGACATTACGAGAAGGAGATGGAGAGAGACGAATGGAAAGTGAGAGAAATAGAAATCAAAGACTGGCGGGTGAGCGAGCTAAAGTGAGTGAGAGAGAGTGAATAGGTAAAAGAGGGAATGATGGAGAGAGTGTGTGTGAATCAGTGACAGTCTAGCAGTTAGCCACATTAGTACACTATAGCCATGTGGAATGGCACTGAGCGCTGGCGCACACAGATGCTTAACAAGCATGTTTATAGCTCCCTGTCAGGGTTTTATTTGATGCTCGCCATTTTCAGGCCCTCTTGTTATTTCTCTTGGAGGAGATGGTGCTGTGACCTTCCAAGCATAGCAGAGTGCCACAACTGACTGCTAAGAATGTCCTGGTGTGGGAAAGAGAGACAGATGGGAGAATTAATGGAGAGAGGAAATGGGAAATAAAGGGGGAAGTGGTGCAGTCACAGTGGAGGTAGAGGAATGGTTGGATGGAAAAATGGACAGATATATTAGTAGATGGATGACACAGATAAACACCAGGATGGATGGATGGATGGATGGATGGATGAGTTACTAACATCACTAAATAAATAGAAGGATTATTGATGGATATATGAGTGGGTTGATTCATCTATGAAAGATGGATTTATAGATGTATAGTTATAAACTGAACTATTGTTTGTCGCATTAAGTGGATTTTCTCCAGTGAACCAGTGAAGACGCTGAACCCTGGTTTGGCATCAGCGTGCTACTCATTCATAATGTAAAGAGGCGGACTGTCACTGGTCGGAGCATAAAGCGGGAAACCAGAGCGGTAGTCCAGTGAATGCTCTTACTCAGCATGGCCCATTCAGATAGCATTTCAACCTGGCTTTCAGGGCAACACAAGTAAAATTCAACATGTCCTTAAACACTGTTAAAAATTCCTCTCTGACAATAACCTCTCTATGGTAAAACAGAGCTATGTCAATGGGCCTGTAAAATGTTTGTTATCTACCTGTGATGTGTGCTCACTGCTCACTGCTTTATAAGGGAGAAAGGAGTGTGTGGGATTTGGCCCATGTGTGTACTGTGTTAAAGTTGTCATTTATAGCTTACAGAGATGAGGGGGATTTGCCTCAGGATGTAACAACAGCAATTTAATCACACAGAGACAATACTGTCTGGATCCACAGACTCCTCTCTCTGAAGGCTTCTTGACAAGTTGTAAGGGACGCTTATCCGTCTGTTTGTGTTTCCAAAAAATCTCCTTAAACTCCCAGGACTTTGTAAACTGTGAATGCACTTAACATTGGGCTGAGAGAGCAAGAGAAAGGGAGGGCAATACAGATAACAAGAACTTAGACAAACAGCTGCAGAAAATAACTTGTATAGGGAATTCAGATACAGACAGAGAGCGGCAGTCGAAGAAGAAGTCAGAGCACATTTGCCCTGTTCTCTCTAGGGAGCCATTAAGCCTCAGACAAAAGGCCGAGTGTTTCGCCAGGTTTCAACTCTGGAAGCATCTCATAGGACCAAACCAACAAGCTTGAGGATGAGAAGAGGGGAGGGTTGAAAAGGAGGAGAGGCAAGGTCATGCCTTTATGTGCGGTTGCAAACTTGCTGTGTTTGCGGGCATTCTTTTCCTTTCCTCTTTTCCTTCCCCTCGCAGCAGCTCGCAGACTGAGCAGGGAAACTGAAATGAATAAAACGAAGCTGAAAGCAATTATCGTCTGAGAGCAGAGCTTATATCTTCATGATTCTGTCTGCCTCCTGCTGCCGTGCAAACCGCAATGAGACCTTGATAAGGACTTAACTTCATCAGAACCATAGAAGCACTTTTCGCCTGTTTCAATGAGGCTGAATGACTGACGAAAACAATAAAAAGAATAATACAACATAATACAACCTGGACATTATTGAAACAGCCTAAATTCTGTAGCGATTAATATTTGAAATAATAAAAATGGTTTTTTTAGTAGCTTTCTTGTTCCCTGGGGTCATTTTCAATCAGTGCAGGTAAATGAAAAAACATCATAAAAAACATATGTATGCAATCTGAATACTTTTTATAAACCACCCACTCAGGGTCTCTCTGCCTCTGTCTCTCTCTTCCTCCTTCTCTTCCTCTCTCTATCATTTTGCATGGCTGAGGGCCCACATCTGTAGTTCATTTTGCGAGGGCTTCTGTGTATTCCCCGAGCCAGCACAGTAGCATTAAAGCTAAATCTTCTGGATTGACAGCCCTGTGAGAATATCTATCATCCCAGCACATATTTAATACAAATATTTATGTTATTATCACAGAGGAAAATTTGTGCTGGCACCTTTGTTGGCAGACAATCTAGGATTATCTACAATGCAGTGTGAACGTCAACAGGAATTCATAACTCTAATAGGCCACACATTTGCAGACACTAAAGGCTGGAACTGTTTTCCTAATGGGGAAATAAACATGTTGATTTATGTAATATTGTCTGAGCATCTCCAAACATAGAAATTATTACTTTCCTTACATTTGATCCAAATTTAACAATGTTTCCATAGAGCAAAAAAGTTAAAATAACTTATGACATGACAGTTTCTTTGTACTTCTACTGTCTCACTAAGACGGCAAAACACTTTTTTTTTTTAAGTTTTCGTGAACTTAGCACCAAACACTCACATAACTTCATTCATTGTCTCAAACGGCATCACATATCAATACCAAGATTTTCACAAGCCTCCCACAGACAAAGCGCTGCCATGCAAACCAGATCTAACATGAGCACAGCTTCAGTCGCAGGACACTTGATGAATTCCACGTGTCAGGTCTAAGTTTCGACTGTCATGTAACTGACAGCGGAGTCAGCGTGAAAAGCCATGGATGCACGCTGCGTCATTAAAGTCTTAAAGGAGCCTTAGACAGGACACATATAGGAGAAGTGAGGGATAAGGAGAAAAAGAGACAGTAAAGGAAAGATGAGTAAGGCAGATGGGTGGCAGGAAAAAAGAAAGTGAGAAGAGGGAAAGAAAAGCCAGGAAATAGCTGAGATGGAATTTGTAGTGTGAAAAAAGATAAAGAGGGAAGCAATAAGCATAATTGGTCCCCTTGGGATCAAGTAGATTTATCATCAAAGTGGGTTTTTTTTTGTCTCCACAGTTATCATGATAAATCAACTTCCATTAAGTCTATTACAGGATCAGACATTTTAGAGTTAGTGACTTTAAATCTCATTGAACAGAATACAGAAACAAAGCATGTAAGAGTATGTAAAACACCTATAGGTCCCAGTCACATTCAAAAATTCAATAATGAAAACATTCAGATTCAGTGTTTAAATGACTGTATATAATGATGAATCTAAAAAGGTTGACTTACCCTTGAGGATTTTCTCAGATGCTCTCCTCCTCTACCTTCTTTCGCTCTTTTCTCTGAAGGACTGAACCCCCGTCACCAAGCTTCTCCCTCTGCCACCTGTTGACAGGCAAGGCCCAGTGATTCAAAGACCTCTACACTGCCAGTGACTTGCTCTACTCCTCCCTCTTAAATTGTTAAAATCTCTCCCAAATGCCTACAGGCCAATGGGCAGTTACTCTGGGAGTGTCTACTGTCCTCAAGTGATTGAAGAAAAAGGAGAAGGAGACAGGGAGGAGGAGGGATATGAAACAGCATAGCTCTTTTCCCCCTGAGTTAATCACCCTCCATCTAAACACACCTCTTACCCTGCCCTCTTCATCGTCTCATCATTGTCTTTATTTTTTTTGTTTTAACAATTATTCCGTTTCCTCCCTGTACTGTATGTTTCTGGTTACAGAGAAGGCTGGAATTAATATCTTTAGCAGAAGGAGTAGGGTCTTAAACAAAGTAAAGGTTGGATTCGAGGGGGCGAGTTTGAAGCCAAATAAAACCAAGGGCAGACTTATGATGGAGAGAACCACTGGGGAAACATTACATTTCACAAAATACACTTTTAAAAGTCAAACCTGTACACAGGGTTACACAAGAAGTCTTTAAATAAAGGGCAAATATGGATTCAAATGACACAGACAGAGCAATGACATACTGATTGTGTTAGAGAGAAACAAAAAGAGCTGGGAGCATTTCCTGAAACAGTGATAATAATCACTCAAGTCCTTTGTTTGGATTATTGGCAGATAAAACCCAAACGTCTTGACTTGATTTGACATTTATTGTTCTCTCTGAAAGATTTCACAAGTTAGTCCTGTGTTTTTGAAGACTAACTCCTTCAAGTCGACAGAATAATAATAATAAAAAAAAACTTAGCCCCTCACACTGCACTTAAAAGCTTAAGAAGAAAAACTATGCTGTGGCTGTTTGGTTTTTATTATTCAAGTATGCCCAGTGACTTTTGAAACAATGCAGCCAACTGTACTAGGTTACATTAAAACAGTAACAGAAAACAGGCATCCTAGACTTAGACCACCATGACCACTACCACAGACCCCCAGGTGTCAAGGTTGGCCATAGTTTACGCTGACAGTGACTGTTTGTCTCTAAATATAATAGTAAGGTTTCAAATGTCTGTGGGAACACAGTGGACTGGGAGTTTATTCAAGTGGCACTGCAGCTGAAGCTCAGCTGTTTGTGCAGAACAAATGGTGTTTAGACTTTTAATTGTACTTCCTAGTATAGGAAGTGGACAGTGTTGAGTTTTTGGTTGATTCTTAATCAATATCTGGCACCTCGACCATATGAGAATTCAATACATGCTCTGAGCATGCGGGGAAGTTTATCACCAAAATCTGTTAAGCATGGATGTGATAAAATTGTCACCAATAAAACAGGGTTTTCTTGGGAGAAAATGGGCTATACAAATAAACTTGCCTTGCCTATTGTCCAAACCCGCATAAACAACAAAAACTCCAATCCATGTTATAAATTAAAAAGTGATTTTTAGCTCTGGTTTGGTCTCCACCAACCTTTGTTGTGCTTTTTCATATCCTAAATGCTCAAATATTTTAAAGCAGAAGTAAGCAGAATATTTGTGTTAATATAAGTCTTAAAGCAGAAGTAAGCGATATTTTTGTGTTAATATAAGTCTTAAAGCAGAAGTAAGCGATATTTTTGTGTTAATATAAGTCTTAAATAGTTATATCTTCCGACAGCAATCACTTACATAGATTGTTTGCACCGAAACACGGGTCTCTCAGTCACTCTGCTCTGCTCTGAGCCAAGGAGAAAACTTTTCTTGTATCCTACAAGTTTTATCCAATGAGGAGAGAGAACGGCATGAAGGGCTGTGTGTGCAGCCAAGGGATGCGCGTGAATGTGGTGACGTAGGGACGAGGACCAATAGATCAATGACGAGGGCGGGGGCTGCTAACTCCGTCGGCTGACAAGAAGTTATGGTGCGTTCAAGGCAACTCGTAACTCGTGTTTTTTCGACCTGTGAAGTCGTACCAGTTCGATCTGGTGCGAGTTCACGGGTCGGAAAAACACGAGTGGCCGTTATAGTGCACTTTCACAGGCATCAGGTCGGAGAAACGCAAGTTGCGGGTTGCCTGGAACGCTACAAAGTCATAAGTCGTGACTTGAAGCCGTAACTTACGGTTTCAAAAGCCTGCCTGGAACGCAGCATTAGCCAAAACGACCGGATCGCTTACTTCTGCTTTAAATAGTTATATCTTCCGTTCCGACAGCAATCACTTATATAGAGTTTTTGGTCCGAAACACGGGTCTGTCAGTCACTCTGCTCTGCTGTAAGCCGAGGAGAAAACTTTCCTTGTATCTACAACCTTTATCCAATGAGGAGAGAGAATGGCATAAAGGGGCGGTCCTCTCTGTGTGTGCAGCCAAGGGATGCGCGTGAATGTGGTGACGTAGGGACGAGGGCGGGGACTGCTAACTCCATCGGCTGACAGGAAGTTAGCCAAAACGACCGGATCGCTTACTTCTGCTTTAAGCACATGTTCCAGTTTGCACAAAACATGACTTGATTGAGCCAAAACAAGCTGTGTTTATTAAAGCATTCACACTAATGACGGTGTGGTAGTTTCACACTTAAAGGGACAACGAGGAGTTTTGGAAAGTGAAGTGTTTTCACACCACATTTCCCATGAGCCTCCGCATGCACAGTGAAATTCTTGGACCGGCGCAAGATGGACGTCTTACCAAGAATGTTTTCATTAATCAAGAATGAAAGTCAGAGGTTCGAAGACGATCAGATACTGTCGTATTTCCGACTATAAACAGCGATTCGGCGGCGTTACTCTCATGACCCGCCGGGCAGCGTCCGCGAAACCGAAAGTATTAATAATAACAAAATGACGATAGAGACAATGACGAGATATATTTATCGAAAATGGACCCATTAACAAGTGTGGGTAACGTAGATTCATCCACATTAATATGAGACTTTTTTATAACCAACTACAAACTCCTCATTGTCCCTTTAAATCCTTTGATCCATTGTTTTTAGAAATATTAGCAACGGTGTAGTATTGTATTATTTTTATGTTTATCTGTGATGCCATGGTGATAATAGGGAAATGCAAATTGTATGTCAAGCATGTTTGCTAAGAAGGCAAAACGAACAAGGACAACATCATTGTCAATAAGAGGCAAAATAACTCTTGCCATTTTTGCAGTGTCTGCCGTGCATTTACAAGCAAAGAATTCCTGAGTGAGTCACCGGACATTACATAATGACACAGTCATTAGAGAGAGTTTACACTTCCTCTGGATGTTGAGTTGTAACCTTGCAACATGAGTGAATGCAATGTTCATTTTGCATTTTTTCTTTGTCAGAGAGTTATGTAATGTTCTATTACACCATGTCCAACAAATACCAAGAAAACTTAACTGAGATTAATTAAGTAATAGTAATGTTGAAAGGTAATACATGGATGTTCCCACATGCAATAGGAGGAGTTGGAGGTCTATGTAGCCAACAAGCATCTCTATGTTCAATATGTGTGGTGGTGTAGACGACATGTTTTTTGTCGTCCTGTGTGAGTTGAGATCAGACTTAAATGTTTATCTGACATCAACTTCAAATGTTTGGAGCTTGTCATTACTTCTGAGGAAACATCTTTGCTTATGCTTATGCTTTTTGGTTCGTTGGAAAATAATGACTTATTTCTGAAAAAACAATGTTTCTGTTGAACTGCCACCTCTTTAACTTCTGCAATTAGTCAGTGGCCACAGTACGGTAGCTGCTTTTACATGCAATTGTAGAATGTTTATATAGAGAGGGTATAAAGGTCTTAAATTCTCTCAGACTTCATTCATGCTTAAACATATTTCCTCTCCATCCCTAAAAACAAGGGAAATCCTCAGCTTGAGTGAACAAAAGTACACACAGAATGTCAGATCGGCACATTGAACACCACTCATGCACTCGTTTGTTGTGGCAAGTGATGACATTTACAGTGTTTCATGGAACAATGAGAAAATATTTCATGCATGTCATTATGCTCGTAGGGAAATATGACCGTTTCCCATTGAAAGATGCCGGGAAACTTACCCCCTCATGGGGCAACAGATGTAACAGAACTCCTTCCAGGGTGAATTTTATATTATGTCTCTGTTAAAGCAGAAGTGAGTGATATATTTGTGTTAATATAAGTCTTAAATAGTTATATCTTCCGACAGCAATCACTTACATAGAGTGTTTGGACTGAAACACGGGTCTCTCAGTCCCTCTGCTCTGCTCTGAGCCGAAGAGAAAACATTTATCGTATCCTACAGTTTTTATCCAATGAGGAGAGAGAACGGCATGCAGGGCTGTGTGTGCAGCCAAGGAACGCCATGAATGTGGTGACGTAGCGACGAGGACTGTTATGGTGCGTTCAAGGAAACTCGTATTTTTCCGACCGTGAAGTCGTACCGGTTCGATCTGGTACGAGTTCACGGGTCGGAAGTTACGAGTGGCCGTTATAGTGACTTTCACCGGTAAAACAGGTCGGAAAAACACGAGTGGGTTGCCTGAAACGCTACAAAGTCGTAAGTTGTGACTTGAAGCTGTAATTTACGATTTCAAAAGCCTGCCTGGAACGCAGCATTAGCGAAAACGACCGGACCACTCACTTCTGCTTTAATGTCACGCAAGTCCTGAACTCTCATTACAAGGAGCACACACATCTCTGGTTTCCCTTTTTTCTATTTATCCCCTATTTCTTCCAGACAAAGAAGCTAATCATTTACAGAGACCTTCAATTTAAAGCTGTTAGCTGAAGGTGTTTTTGACATCACTATGTGAACCTGGACATGTTTAAAGGTCAGCACAGTTGTTGGTCCTTGACTGAGGTACTTTGACTTTTTTGCAGAGTGTGATGGAAAAGGCTCCTTTATTTATTTTTATTGTGAGGCTTTATTTTGATTCCCATTTACCATGTGCAAACACTTGCTGTCACAGGATGGAAGGAGGGATCCGCAGGGATAAAAGTGTCCATTAAAGTTACATTTGTGGTGAAAAATACTGCCTTTCCTGATTTGTGATGACTGTTTCTTGTCTTAACTCTGAGCCTCACAATTAAAGAAAGCAACAAATTTACAGTGCAGAAATTCCCGGTGGGCTGTACAATAACAATAACACCTGATCATGATTCATTCCCTTATGGCTTGTGGTTTACATTTTTCTCATGCTCTTAAAAAATTAAATGCAGATACAAGTTTGATGAGCTCCTCATTATCAGAACAGAAAAGCTTGGTTGTAGGTGGAAGGTTAGTCTTGTAAGCAAAATAAAACTGGTTGCTACATAATGCATAAACTTTTTCCAACTGCTTCTATTCATTTTTTTCCAGCTCACATATACTTTCACAGATTCTTTGTTAGTTTGCTGGGTAAAATTTGCAACAAATTCCAGTGTATTACTCCCACGCCTTCCTTAAATCAAAGATTCATTATGCATGATTCAACAAAGTGACGTGTTGATACTCTTAACATATGCAGTGTTTCTTATAGAGCTAATGAAGCGATGAGCATGTTGGTATCTCTCATGCGTCCTCCAGCGGATTTGGGATTTTAGTTTCCTAACAGAGGAAGTAATTTATTGTCCTCTGCCCTTGCTGCTGCTCATCTTGGTTTTCCTCCTGGCCAAGATAAACAGCAGCTCTCATGATGCTCATATATTTGTAGTTACAACAACCATTCAGTATGTGAAGACAACTACTGTTTACAACAGGCACTCGTGCTGCTTAATGCCTTGCCATAATTAACATGTTACAGAACCAGTGACCAAAGGCATCATTAACTGAGCTGATGAATATTATATTCATCACTGTATGCCATTCCTAAACAAATAAATGTTATGAAGGCGATGATGATGATAAATAACGAAGGAGCACAACTTCCACAATGTGAATGCATTTATCAATGCACTTCAACGTCTACTACAAACAACATATGTCACAATTTCAAACGTGCAAAAAAAAAAGCTAAGAAATATGTAATGTAGGCCTACATCATTAGTGTTGAATGGATTAGTTGCATTATTGCTACACTGATCAACAGAAAAGCAATGAACCACAACTTTGTCAGTCTTTTAAGCTATGTATCGAGGAAAATGGCTCTAAATGTCAATGTTTTTTTTTTTTTTTAACTGATAATTTTCAGGCTTTGCACTGTGAGTCAGACAAAACAGGAAATCTGAAATCATCCTCCGAGGCTTTGGTGGACATTTTTTCACTCTTATACGGTGAATACGGTAAGTCATTAACTTATTTTATACATATCTACAAATCAACGCTCTGGCAACCATATAATGTATGTCTTGTGACAGTAGACCCTCTTGTGAACTACATGTAGTACATGCTTTAAGACTTGGCAATGTGCAGCTAAAATGATAGCCTGTAACTAAAGCACTTATTTCAGACAGACTCTATACTATATGCCACATTAGCGTAAAGACATGTTGACCTTATCAACTATGTATAACTGCCAGTGTCATGTGTCTTTGCTCAGACAACCGCTTCCAATGAACTCTCATTGGATTCTTTTAAAGTAAATATACAAAAAGCACATTAACTCTCCCCTTTGAAGCAGTTGATATGTTTAATCACACACAGGCTAACTGTGGAAAGGAGAGCTGTAACATCACTGATCGCGTGTTTCCTTGTGGGTCTGGGAACTGTTGATTGAGAGGACTGATTTGATCTGAAGGGGAGCTACACTGTGAAAGGCTGTGTGCAAAATTAGAGCTGACAGACGGATCCAAATAGCACCCGCAGATATCTAACACATGAAATATGTTTAAAGATTGACTAAATGTCTGGCTTGTCGAGGGGCTGTTAGGCTAGATTAACACAGCCAACTCAAAGATGACAATTTTCCATCACCATGGCGTTTCTCCCATTACCATCTAAACATGCAAAAATAGAGACAAAATGTTTTCCCATTGTTTACACGGAAATGACAAGATCAGATCAGGGGAAAACGGAGCCAATAGCGGCTTCGATGGCACATTCTGCATGTTTACAGCTGTCAAATGGCTTGGGGGGCTGTTTTTATTTTTGACCAGCATAAACTGAACGTGTGTGACTTTGGTGGAAAGCCGATCAGATTAGAGGACACAGTGTGGAAAAGGCCTAAGTCACTGAGGGGAAAATAAACTAATGCCATATGGAGGTTTGGTTGAATGTGTTCCATTCAAGGTTCATGTTGTGTGTTCAGCTTGCTTTGATGCCTACCACAATGTGCTCATACGAACAAACTTGTGGGCACGCACACATACACAATGCTCATGTTCATACACTATAAGCTGTCGCCCTGCCTTTAATTATCCCTAATGCGCACAACAGTTCAGTTTTATCTTCTTTGCCGACCACTCAGAATAGCAAAAGCAACATAAGGGGAATAATTGTGCATTGTGATTATCTGATAATGTTGTTTAACTGCTGTGAGCTGTCAACACACCCGGCTCTCAGGCTGTTTTTTAAGATTATTGTTAATGTGGTTTTTGTTTTGCTAGACAGCACATGGTAAAGAGCGACAACAATGATCTGACAATGATATATAGCCACAGTTGTGGCCTGGGCTCGGACGTGTGACGTCATGAGCTCAGTGGCTTCTTTTGTCACATCTGCTTCAAATCAGAACTTTAAAAAAAAAAACCTGCAGGCTGTTTGCTGCTAACAGTGAATACAATTGTCTTAACTTTTCACAAAAATAAAGCACATAAATAAACAACCCACAAAAGGGGAAGAAAAAAACTTGCTTCCAGAATGATAATTAGCAGCATAGCACGTTAGCAAAGGAGATGATTGGAACAGACAAGGCAAGTCAAGCAGCAGCCTGACAGATGAGCTGGTGTCAACAGCTGTAACAGCTTCCTGGGCTGATGGGGATACCAGTCCTCAGGGTCGGGTCATCCTGTCATGAGATGCCGTGTGGAGACCTGACCCTGGTCCATACCAGCTGACCAGCACTATGGCTTTTGATCCCGCAAACTCCCCAGCTTATTTTTTTTTTGCCCAAGATAAACTAAAAATGGTGACATGGTGACATACTCACTTTCTGACATGTTAATTTTACAGTAAAATGGAGCAAGTCATGAAATAGACTGCAAGATGGAGACTGTCACTTTCTCTATAAAATAAAACGTTCTGGCACTAGATTGCAACAAGACACAAAAATAAAAAAGGGACTGTGTAACAAATAAGTTCACTGAAAACAATTTTTCTGCATAATTGTATCTTCTCAGGCATAAAAATCATCTCTGTGTAAGTTATCAGATTTCAGCCGCAGCAGGAACAAACTTAAGATAGCCTCTGAGTGACAGTCTGAGACCTTTAGGCCTCCACTGGAAAACAGAAGTACACGGTTACAAGGAGTGACAGTGACAAATAACACACTTTAACAGAGAGTTTTAAATCACTGATTTCCGTATTAATATGATTCAAACACAAACATGGAAAAACAGAGGTCACATGAATCTACACTTCCTCAAACCCTGACATGGAGGAAATTATTTCAGCTCGGTAAAACGACACCAGGAATTACCCTTCACCTGATTCTCGTGGGTCAAGAAAGATTTGTTTTCAAAGCTTGCGGACTACACTTCCTAGAGCATTGGTGGTCCTGTAACTAAGTATAATCACAGATGTGTCTGTACCTCCCTCTCTCTCTCTCTCTCTCTCTCTCTCTCTCTCTCCCTTTGTTGTCTCCTTCTCTTTTTCTCTACCCTCCAAAGTCACTACATTCATTTAAATTCAGATCTCATCATCTCAAAGTACTTCCTCCCCTTGACAATGACATTAACACCTGACCATAAAATCAAGAGAATGCAGTTTGGGGTTTTACAAATATCCCTTTATATCCCCTTCAAATATTGGGACATAACATAAACCAGATAATGTTTTTCTTCAGGAGGTTATGCATCAAACACTTGATTCACACAAATAGTGCAGCAGTACATGAATATGAGAGTTGAGAGAATAGGAGAGTTGACGTCTTTTGAAAAATGCTCCCCTCGGCAGAGCATAAGTGAATGCGGCATATCTGCAGATGGGACTCATCATTTTTACTTGACCCAAAAGACTCAGTTCGAAGTCCTACAATATTGTGATTGATAATATGTAGTGGGTAATCTATCTGCCAGAGCAAGAGAATGGTAAAACAGATGGTACAAGACAATCACACATCACACTAGTGCCTATATCATTCAGCTTTAAGAAAGTAATAATGATGAACACAATTGTTCAGGTATTGAAACGAAGACTTGGTGGTGATGGGAAGTTTCCAGAAACATTATATACTTTGGAAAGTATGGGAAATCTAACTTTGACCTGAGTTTTTTTGGATGTAATTTCATGGATGGCAAATGGACTTGCACTTATATAGCGCTTTGCTCACTACACTTTTTGTGGCATTCAGCCTTTCACACACACACACACACACACACACACACACACACACACACACACACACACACACACACACACACACACACACACACACACACACACACACACACACACACACATATAACTCTAGGGACTAATCATTCACACACATTCACACATCCGATGACAAGTGACACTGAACCCACACACAACACTTCGACATGCGAACTGAAGGAGCCAGGAATCGAACCACCGACCTTCTGGTGACATTTTGACTATGAATTTTAGATTTCTTCTCATTTGAAACATGACATATATAAGATAGATCTTTCATGTTTTAATTCTAAATTCCTCATAAGACTATAAAGTATCAGCAGACCTACTATCATTCTGTGTAAATTAGCAACCAACACCCAAATGGCATTTTATTCATCTTTACACTACTTAGACATCAGACATAACAATCCTATTCCCAGAGAATAGCCTGTTCTTTGCGCTCTTAATACTGTAGATAAATACTGTTTGCCTCTGGCTAAATGTACCAAAGCGTATTTTCTTTTAGAGATTCCATAGGCTTATTTGTGTTTGATGGGCTTTTTCGTGAAGTGATGTAAGTGTGCTTATTTGTCTGCATACGCCTTATACAAGTCCTGTCTCTCTCTTCCTCTATCTTTCTGTCTCTCCTGGGACTCTGCTAGACATTCCCCAGGTCTGGAAAGCAGGGACCTCTGAGTCAGTTAGGTCATGGCCTCTTACTAAATGGGCTGTATCTTGTTCAAATGGACACTGATGACTTTAAAGAGGGAGTGCCCATGCTGACGTGTCAGCGAAGTAATGGTTTAAGACTGTTGATTCAGTGCCTGATACCTAACTATCTATGCACCGGGCAGAATGAGGTGCAAGAAAATATTGTATGTGTGTCTAATATATAAAAGTAGACGCACCACTGGGCTAAATTTAACTGCATTGTTTCAATAGTAGCCTATGTTGATTTATTAAGTGCAAGAAAGCCTATAGTCGATCCTTTTTCCGCCCTAATTTTGTCTGAGTTTCTCCCAAAGTGCACTTACTGTATAGGGTATTTAAATAGACTTGCACTGCTGCACTAGTTTTCCATAATCAAAAACCCAGTCTGAATGGTTTGCTTTGTCGATGATTTATTAAAGTAGCTTTAAATACTGTAACATGTGCTCGGCTCTTTTCATTTGGCAAAAAAGGTCTGCGAGAGACGTCCGGTACAGAATAATGGACCAGTTGAAGGTTTTGAGAGCTGTAGCTCCGCCTGCAAAGTTTACGACATTTCAAGGAGAGAAATGTATTTATTTTACCCAGCCAGTGAGACACAGGAAATATCTGTCAGATTTTTCCTCATTGCACCAGGTACTGCATGCATTTGATTGTGGTTTCAAAAAAAACATTTAAAATGATCTGTAAGCTTTTAACCACATTTGTATAGACTAGTCGCTCAAGACGTAATATGTTTCTTGACATTTAGTGACTAATTTCTTGGTACAAATTCAAATAGGAACATAAAAGTTCACATTTTCATTGACTGATCCAACATAAGAAAAATCTTGCCCGCATCATCAAATGAAATGCTCTGTATTAAAAACATATATGTCAACTTATTCTTCATAAAATACTTGAAATACACTAATAGACATTAAAAATGTTTGTAGGTTTTCTGACGAAGTTCCACCGGAGCTTATGGTTGACTCGTGTTGTCCAAAACAGTAAAAAGTGCGTCCTCCACGACAGCAGGTGTTACAGGTTTATTTGCCAAAAATACAAAAAATAAAAGCTTACATTTTCCACGGGCTTTTAACAATAGGCTACCTGTCCACTCACACTTCAAACACGTCTTCAATACGATCTCAACACGGTCAGAAAAACCGTGGGCTCCTCAGGCTATCCTGTCTTCCACACTGCTTCACTTCCTAAACACCGTGCCGAAGCTACTTTCTTAAAGACACAGGCGCCTATTTTTATCTGTATCACCACAGTTATTGTAAACATCAAAAATGAATTATCTGAGTTTGTGCAAATAATAATGAACTAATAATGATAATTTCAATTAACTTATTTTCTTAAATGCAATTAAATTATTTAACAATTATGAAATACAAAGTTTATACTCCATAATGTACTGAAATTATTATGAACTGTTTTATCAGTCACACGGCACCTACATTACCGACCCCTAATTGTTCTGATAATGTAACTCTGAACAATTACCACAATTTCTGAAACATTCAATTTTTAAACACGAAAGACTGCCTTTAATAGGCATATGAAATGTCCACTGTTTTCTATTAACTTCAAACAAGGATACAAAGTCCATTAGCAGCCAATCTTCGTCTTCATCAGCTGTAGTAGAAAAAGATAGAATGATAGAAAAAGAGGAGAGAGAAAGAAAGAGCCAGAGGTTACCAGCACTTGGCTCAACGTGGGAGCTCAGTCTTTACCACTGGCCCATTCAGATTCCACGAGCAGACATATCTTTGTAATTGGTCTGTCCAAGATGTTAGTCTTTGTTTTTATCCGCACTCTGCGAACAAGACCCTTCTTGTCAGGAACAGTCTCGATGATCTTTCCCATAATCCACAAATTTCTCGGCGCACAGTCATCCACGAGAAGAACTACGTCTCCTTCTGTGAAGTTTCGTGAAGCTGTGGCCCAGCACTGGCGCTCCTGGAGTTGAGGCAGGTATTCTTTGATCCACCTCTTCCAAAACAGGTTGGACACATATTGTACCTGTCTCCACTTACGCCGCACGTAGAGGTCGTCATTGTTGAACAATCCTGGAGGTAAGTTTGGTTTCGTTTTCAAAAGTAGAAGATGATTAGGCGTCAGCGCCTCCAAATCGTTTGGGTCATTGGACGCCTTTGTGATAGGTCGGCTATTAATGATTGACTCTGCCTCGCACAACACTGTGTGGAGGCTTTCTTCATCCATGAGTTGTTCTTTCGCAGTGGAGTTCAGCACCTTCCTTATTGACCTTATGAGCCGCTCCCATGTGCCTCCATGATGCGACGCGGCCGGAGGGTTGAATGTCCACTTGACTTTGTGTTGATGAAACAGGTGCTGAAACTCAGAGGAATTCCAGTCCGCGATGGACTCCTTCAACTCGCGATTTGCTCCAATGAAATTCGTCCCATTATCTGAGCGAATCTCTTCCACTTGACCTCGCCGTGCTATAAATCACCGGAGTGCGTTTATGCACGAATCCGTGTCCAATGAGGAGGCGAGCTCAATATGCACTGCGCGCACAGCTAGGCAAGTGAATATAACTCCATACCTTTTTAAGATACTTCTCCCCCGTTTCACTTCGAATGGTCCGAAATAGTCCACTCCTACTCTCGTGAAGGGTGGATCATCTGGTATCACTCGTTGCAGTGGAAGGTCAGCCATTAGTTGTCTCCCAGCTTTACCATGTAAGCGACGACACGTCACACACCTTCCACATATCTTTCTGATAGCCGTGTTGGCATTCGTCATCCAAAACTTCTGACGCAACTCAGACAGCATGTGGTTGCGCCCTGCATGCCCAGTTTCTTTATGAATTTGTTGAAGAACCAAATCCGAAATGTGAAAGTCTCTGGACAGAATGATTGGTTGCTTATTACTCACTGGCATGGCTGCCCGACTCAGCCTTCCACCAACTCGCAGCACGCCGTCCTGAACTATACGGGGTTCAGCTTGTACAAGGGGCTGCTGTGCTTCACATTTTGTCTTTTGTTCAGAGCTGCCATGTCTCTTCTGAGACATTGGATAATGTGAAGCTCCGCCTTTTCCAGGTCTTCCACTGAAATGTGTGTGTTCTTGTAGCTTTCTTTAAAGCTCAGCGAGTTCATCTGACTTTTGATCAGCTGCTGACTACTGTCCAAGCATGCTTCCTCACTGGCTGCACACAGCTCTTTCCTCCTTTGACAGAGACTCCACAGCAAATCTTTAAGCTTCAAGAACCAAGCCACAGTCCGTTTCAGCTTCATCCAAGATGAGAAGTAGTGGATCAGTTTCTTAAATGGAGTTACACTTTCCTCCACACCTATGATGTTAACTGTAACTCTTTTGATCTCAGGATCATCCAAAGCAATTTCTGCATCGCTAAACGGACTCTTTGGCCAGCACTCAACTGGACTGCAGAGGAACTCTGGACCTGAAATCCAACTCATGTTCTTCATAAAGTCATTCACCTTTTGCCCTCTAGAGGCGCAGTCAGCTGGATTTTTGTCGGTGCCAACATGTCTCCATTGTTCCACATCAGAGCCTTTCAAAATGGCGGACACTCTGTTTGCCACAAACGTTCTGTAACGTGTTGTCTCATTTTGCAGATACTTTAGTACTACTGTACTATCAGTCCAAAATATTGATTGTACAAGGTCAAGTTGCAATTCTCTTCTCAGGACCCCATCCATTTTCACTGCCACCGTAGCAGCGGTCAGTTCCATCCGTGGAATGGTGGGCGACCTGAGAGGCGCCACTCTGGACTTGCCCATCAAGAACGCACAATGCATTTTGTTTCTTGAGTTACGCATGAGTAGGTAACTGACTGATCCATATGCATACTCGCTTGCATCAGCGAAGTGATGCAATTATGCAAACTCACAATCTTCAAATCCTTCAGGCTTCAGACATCTGGGAAAACTGAAGTGCTCTAAATCAGTAAGACTGGCTAACCAGTCGCACCACCTCTTTTTGATGTGCTCAGGTAAGTCGTCATCCCATCCGATCTTCAACCTGCACAACTCTTGGAGAATAGTCTTTGCCGGCAAAACCACGGGTGCTAGCACGCCCAGTGGATCGTATACTGATCCGACGACTGAGAGAAGTCCTCTTCTCGTGAATGGCCGGTCCCTGATGGTGATTTTAAACTTAAATGTGTCAGACTCCACACACCAGTTGAGACCCAGGGCTCTCTCCATAGGAAGTTCATCCTGGTCGAGATCCAAAGTTTTCATCTCTTTCGGCAATTCAGACTTTGGGATGGAGTCGAGCACCTTCCGACGGTTGCTCACCCATTTGGTGAGACGAAAGCCTCCATGGCCACAGATTTTCATGAGGTCTTGGCACATCGTTATGGCTTCATCTTCTGTAGCGACAGACTTGAGGCAGTCGTCTACATAAAAATTCTGTAGGACTGTCTGTACAACCTCAGCTCTAAACTGTTGACTCTGATCTTCAGCGCACTTCTTCAGTGCAAAACTGGCACAGCTGGGCGAAGAAGTGGCTCCAAACAGGTGCACAGTCATCTTGTGTTCAGCCAGAGCTTGATTGTAATCTCCGCCTGGCCACCATAGAAACCTCAGCAAATTGGAGTCGTCTTCAGCCACTTTAACCTGGTGGAACATTGCTTCGACGTCCGCCATGATTGCGACAGGTTCTTGTCTGAATCTGATGACGACTCCTATCAGACTGCTGGTTAAATCAGGACCTTGCAAGAGTTGGTCATTTAGCGACGTTCCCTGATAGGAAGCTGCGCAGTCGAACACAACTCTCAGTTTCTGCTTCACAGGGTGATATACTGCTGTGTGCGGAATGTACCACACTTTATCTTCCTTATGCTTCAGATCTTCCCCAGACAACTGGACAGCATAGCCCTTCTGGAGGATATCGTCCATGAAGTCTGTGTATTCTTTGTGAAAGCAGTCATTCCTGATAAATTTCCGCTTTAAATTCTGTGCTCGCTGCTCAGCCATTATGCGGTTATTTGGCAAGTTGACCATTCTGTTCTTCACAGGCAAACATATGACGTAGTGGCCGTCAACCAGTGTAGTGGACTCCATGACCATGTCCATGAACCGGTGATCCTCTTTAGACATTTCCACTTCATCATGTTTTCCTCCCTCTGGGAAATCCATCTGAAACTGTTGAAGCCACAGGTTCTCCAAACTGGCCACAGAGATGCGGTTTGCCATGGTCTTGGTAGGTTTCCTTTTATCTGTCCAACTGCAGCTTTCCCTTAAAGGCCCGTTCACAGTCCAGCCGAGCTTGGTTCTTATTGCATATGGTCCATTACCAACGCTGCTCACTACCTCCCACGGCTCCATAGCTTTTGGTACGTTTGCTCCAATGAGCAATCCGATGTCAGCTTCGATCTGAGGCAGTTGTATTTCTTTAAGGTACGGCCACCTTTCAAGATCCTTCTGTTGTGGTATGTTTTCTTTTCCTACAGGTATTGTCTTATGAGTGAAAGCATCTGGAAGATCAATAAACTCATCACTTGACAAACTACTAACCTCCAGACTGGATACCACGTAAGTACTGACAGGTTTCTCTTCATTCATGGTTCTTAGCAGCATGTCTGTCTTTCGTCCACTAATCTTCAAATTGTTCATCAGTGCCTCGGTACAAAACGTGGCAGAGCTGCCTGGGTCCAGGAAGGCGTACGTCCGCACTATCTCACTTCCAAACTTGGACTTGACTTGGACAGGAACTATTGCGAGCGTGCAGTCGTCCTCCCCGGCCCCAGTCAGCTCATGACCCTCAGACTGAGCGCAGACGAATGCACTTAAGACTGTCTGACTGTCACTGTAATTTTTCCTTTTTTTTGCATCAGCAACAACATCTTTTTTCTTAATGTGAAGAAGAGTGGGATGTGTTAAAGAACACACCTCACAGCTCGCTTTTGCTTTGCATAGTTTACTCATGTGTCCATGCTTGAGACAGCTGAAACAAAGTCCCTTGCTTCTCAAGAATTCCAGTTTTTCTTTATGAGTCTTGCCTTTAAGTTTGTAACAAGTTTCCATGACATGTTCACCTTTACAGCAGTGGCGGAGTGGCCATCGGGAGGACCGGGAGATTTCCCGGTCGGCCGGCGGCCAATAAACCCAAGTGAGCCGGCCCGCAAGCTGCCCTGCGTGGCCGTGTGGTGCTCACGAGTTAAAAGTAACATTATTCACAAGTCCCCATGATAATCTCCAAGCTCTACCTCTACTCATAATTGAAAGTCCACCCATTATTTGTACCCCTTCATGTCTCTCTACCTCTCACTCATGGTTGCGATAGTGAATCAGACTCTCATCAATCCAGCCTACTAAATGATTTTTGTTTAGCCTCCTATCTTTATCTAATTATTTTACTTCAATGTTACAGAACTTTAATGACCACAACATATAAAATAACCAGCAATTTAATTTGTTTGTTTGTTCTTAAACTAATGTAGAATGGTGCAAAGCCTCATGGGAAATGGGAAATGCGTGAGCCTATCACTGTTAAAGTTATCATTAAACTAGCGGCTGCGGCTAAAAACAGATCGACTCATGGAAGCTACCCAGCAAACCTGATCAGTCCTGCCCGTGTGTTACGTTATCTATAAGTTATTAATTTAACAAGACAACAAAGTCCGTGCTTTACTGTAAGTGGGCCAGGGGGCGTCGGTACGCGGACCGCGGTACCGTTACGAGCCGGAGCCTCTCACATCACAGCAGCAGCTGCTCTGTCTTCTCCATGGGCACGAAGCATGTTGGTGAGTAGGACAAGACCCGAAACGAAACCGTGGCGTTTGCAGCGCGCTGTCAGTAAAATCAATTTGCAGAGTAGAGTAGTTGAGAGGGGGAAATAAAGAAGTAAACATGACTGGATGTAATTTTATGGTCAGCAGTGTTAAGTAGGCTAAATCTGCTTGGGAGGCACTAATTGCAGCTCTTTCACATTCTGTATTTCTGTAATTTCTTTCTTTCTTTTTTTTTAGCTAGATAAAAGTAACAATGTGTTAAAATCATGGATGTATTGGTTAAAATGCACCAGAATATGGGAAATGGTGTAGCCTTTACAAAAAAATTTCTGGGGGAGGACCCCCAGACCCCCAATTAAGTTGTTTCACCCACATTTTTTTTTTTTTGCTTCTGGCACTCATATATTTTGCCATATGGAATGACACATAGCTCTGTTTGAGCGGTGAGCGGTACAGAAATATGTAAATGGTGTGTGTGTGTGGGGGGGGGGGGGGGGTTGGGCCGATGGTGGGCCGGTGCGGTCAGAATTTTCCCGGTAGATTTTGGTGCCCCACTCCGCCCCTGCTTTACAGAATAGACATGCTAGTGATGATGGTGAAACAGAGTGTTCCGGTTGCTCTGCAGCCCTCTGTTCCAGCATTACAGCGCTTGTGGTGAAAGACCTCCTGATTATGCCTCTTCTCTGTTCTTTGTTATTGCTTTGTTTAGGTGACGTTGTTTTAGCTGTCATGTTATCCTTGATGTCACCAAAGACTGGGTGAAGAGCAACTTTGGCCTGTTTGTGAATAAAGTCTGCCAAATCCTTAAACTTGACTCTTTTATCACATTCCTCTTGTATGCGACACACAACACCTCTCCACCTTTCACGCAGCTTGAATGGAAGCTTTGCAACTATAGCCTTCAAGTTTGCAACATTGTCCAGTTCTTCCATATAACTCACCTCAGTCATGGTGTTACAGCATGCTGTCAGGAAGAGTGAGAAGGCGTTCAGAGCCTCTGCATCCTCTGGCTTGATAGGTGTGCAGTCCAACACTTTGTTCATGTAGGCTACAGCGATTTTATAATTGTTTCCAAAATGTTCTTTTAGTAGCTGTTTGGCCCGTTGGTAGCCTGCGTCGGGCTTCATGTGAAGGCAACTCTTTATCAGCTCCTTTGGCTGTCCATCAGTGAACTGCTCCAAGTAGTAGAGACGATCTTTAAAGCTTTCAGTGCGGGATTCTACGCCATGCTCAAAGGCTCTCACAAATGAATTGTAATCCAGAGGATCTCCGCTGAAAGTAGGGATGTCTAATGGAGGCAGTGTCAACATTCTCTGTTGTTTGACCATTAGCTCTGTTATGTTGTTCTGTCTTGACATAACACTACAGAGAGTCTCCATGGTGTGATCACCTGTTATAAACTCACCACTGGACTGTCGTGATGTGGTAAATTCAGGTTGCAGTGGCCTGAACTCTCCATTTCCGTTCCTCATGTCGCTAACTGGATTTTGACTCACAGGTAATGGTAAGTATTCAGACTCCATAGTCAGTCCACCTCCTGCACTTACATGTGACAGGCGTTCACTTTCATAATTTTCCAAGACTTTGAGTTTAGCATCAGAGGCTGCAAGGGCAGTTTGCAGATCCAAAGCTTCTCTTTTAGCTTTTAGCTCAGCTTCTTGACGTTCGAGATCTTGCTTTTGTTGAAGAGCTGCAGCCTTTGCCAGCAACGAAGCTCTCTCCACTTCAGCTTTGAGGCGCGCTGAGGAAGCAGTGGACACCTTGCTCCCAACAGTTGAACCACGCTGTCTGCTCCTACTGCTTTTAGCAGCTGACGCCAACGATACACTATCCCCTGGCTGTATACTTGCATCACATTCTTTAGCTTGTTTAGCTCGATCATCAGCTGCCTTTATCCATGTCTCAACATCTTGCATAAATCCACGATTGTGCATTAATTTAGGCTTAAACCATGAACTCTGATCCTTTTCTTGTTCTTCTTCACACAACAGTCTTGCTAAAGCATCATTTGTCTTGCACCATTCCTCTAGCGAGTCTTGAAATTCCAAACGTAATTTCTGCTTGACTGTGTTTACATTAGCATCATCTTCCATTAGCCGCTCGATCTTGTTAGCTTGGCTAGTTAGATGGCCCAGTTTAGCTTTCCTGGTTTGAGTTAATCGATGCACTTTTTCGGCGACAGCCCTCTCTGTCATTTTCGTTTCCCTCTTTCCACAAGCTAGCTCCTCATAGCATATTTCATCCATATTGTCCACTTGAAAATAATTAACATCATCAGCTTGCTAGCTTACCGTCGCTCTCTTTTTCCTTTCCTTTTTTTTTTGTTGATCCACGTCGGCTCAAAAATCAATATCCACAAGACCTTTCATCAACGAGCTCTAGCTGTTACGTTGTCCACTGAAGCAGTCCACAGTTTCCACGAGTCTTGTCCTTTCCAGTACTTTCCACGGAGAAGACTTGGGTTTTTCTGACTAAATGTAGGTTTTCTGACGAAGTTCCACCGGAGCTTATGGTTGACTCGTGTTGTCCAAAACAGAAAAAAGTGCGTCCTCCACGACAGCAGGTGTTACAGGTTTATTTGCCAAAAATACAAAAAATAAAAGCTTACATTTTCCACGGGCTTTTAACGATAGGCTACCTGTCCACTCACACTTCAAACACGTCTTCAATACGATCTCAACACGGTCAGAAAAACCGTGGGCTCCTCAGGCTATCCTGTCTTCCACACTGCTTCACTTCCTAAACACCGTGCCGAAGCTACTTTCTTAAAGACACAGGCGCCTATTTTTATCTGTAGCCTATCACCACAGTTATTGTAAACATCAAAAATGAATTATCTGAGTTTGTGCAAATAATAATTAACTAATAATGATAATTTCAATTAACTTAATTTCTTAAATGCAATTAAATTATTTAACAATTATGAAATACAAAGTTTATACTCCATAATGTACTGAAATGATTATGAACTGTTTTATCAGTCACACGGCACCTACAATGTTAAAAGATAAATAGATAATTATGAGTTGAGTTTAGAAGTTAAAATGTGTCTAGATTAGAAACTGTGACTAGGTTATATACTTTAAATGGCCGGGCTACAGCACAGAGCTGGTAGTTCTTCAACGTTTTTCAGGGAAGCATGACATTTCTGTTTTCTGTGCCAAATTCCATCACATTATGGCCCCATATAATATTATGTTTTCGTATAGAAATAAAAGGAACATTTTGTTTTGGCAGCTGGAAATGATTGCACTCCAAACTGACTTTAAATATTTGAGCTACCAGAGGCATACTAGGCTACATGCTGAGATGTGATGCTATACACTCCAACTATGGCCCCGATCTGTCCCGACCAAAATTACATTCTTTCCAAGATGCCAAAGATAAGTTCTTTAATGTATATTTTGCTGCTGTCGGGTGCTGCTGGGTGCAAATTGATTACACAAACTTTGTTTGATTAATGTTCACAGGTCATGTCGTACACAGTTAGGTCAAAGGGGCCAAATTGGACCATTAAGACAGACAGGAGTGTGTTTATTGTTTACAAGCTAATTTGTTCCTATTAAAATGTCATTGGCATGGCAGACATGGTCATGTCCACCCTGGAATTGGAAGTGTGTGCATGTGTGTGTGTGTATATGTGGGGGCGGGTGGTTGTCTGCATCTGTCTTACATTTCATCATCAAGGAAGCATGATATAAAAAGCAGGAGATGGAAACATTAAGAATGAATATGCAATTTTCCCTCATTCCTTATTGAATAAAACTGTGTCTAAATCAAACTCGCTCAGGAGACCACACAGACAGAAAACATACTGTTTCTGTCACATACCCACCTCTAAGTGGTATGTTGGTAATCAGCAGCCACATGATCCTTGTTTACCATAAACCAAACCATCTTGTCCAGGATGGGATGAAAGGACCTCAAAACCACCATAGCATAAAGAACCACTGATGAACACCAGAGAGGTTAAACTGTATGGTTAAGGCTCTGCATGGGATGTATTGAATGAATGTGTTACATGCAGGCACAAGCCTATCTCCTAGTTCAATCTCTTCACGGCGGTACATCTGCCATTTTAGACTTCGACTCCACAACATCAGAGTGAAACACAGCAGTTATTTAATTAAATTCACTCTATGCACATGCATGGAGCACTTCTGCTTAAACATAAGCCAGGATGTAAACCTCCATTAGGTGACATCTTCAAACTTTTCCCATTTGCTTGATGAAGAATTTGAGTTTGACTGAATTAGGCAGTGTACATCACTGATGAATCTCAAATGTCCCTTTGTTCAGAGAAAAAAAAACATTTAAAAAAAATTAGGGTTAGGGTTTTTGGAAGAAGACCAAAGAAGAGGAAGGAAAAGGAAGAGATGGAGAAGGAGAAGAAAATGAAGGGGCTCTGGAGCTGAAGCTGTGATGTAGGCTGGACAACAGTAGCTCCCTCCACCTTTCCACCCACTTTATTTATTGATTATTATTCTCTTATGAAATCCAGGGCTGTTTTGACAGCAAAGGAGACTCTACTACTCAGTATTAGCTTAGTAAGTGTTGAGAGTGTCTTTATTTTTTATTTTTTGCCTGGATCTAAGCAGTGGGGCCAGTCCTATAATCGTAATGACATCTCATATTAAGGTAAAAGTACTTTATTTGTCACATATACAGCTAGTACAGTGAAATTCTTTCTCTGCATTTAACCCATCCCTGAGGAGCAGTGGGCAGCCACGGTGCAGCGCCCAGGGACCAACTCCAGATTATGAGCCAGTGCCTTTGGTCAAGGGCACTGACTGGAGGATCAGGCTAGCTGGCATGTTTTTAGTGGTGGGGGAAACCGGAGCACCCGGAGGAAACCCACGCAGACACGGGGAGAACATGCAAACTCCACACAGAAAGGACCTAGGCGGCCGGGGATTCTAACCCAGGACCTTCTTGCTGTGAGGCAACAGTGCTAACCACTGTGCCACCGTGCCGCCAGATTTATGACTGACTGACCGACTGACTGACCGACTGACTGACCGACTGACTGACTGACTGACTGACTGACGGACGGTGCTTCTCCCACTTCCAGCTGCAGTCTACTTAGCTGCTTTTGTTTCCTAGCTTCTCAGGAACTTCAGAGGTGCAGAGGAGAAACAACTTTCGTGACATGTATCAATATTACTAAAGGAGGCAGAAGAATAATGAAACCTAAGACACATCAAGCAGAGAGATAAGGAGAGAGGAAGGGAGAGAGAGAAGTCATCGGTGACAAGGAGAGTCATACTCACTGCTCAGTCAACAGGGAAGAGGAAGAGCAGAGGAGGAGAGGAAGAAAGTGAAAAGATAAGAGAAAAGGAGAGAAACACAACCTGGACCTGGGAGAGAAATAGTTACCACAGTAACTGAATGTGTTTGCCATGATCCCACCTAACAGTGCTAGAAAATCAGTCAGTATTTGTGGCGTAAGGAGGACATCTAGTGGTTCTCTCATGACTAGCACAGCATTGGCACCACTTAACTAAAACAGCAACTGTTAAAGGGATAGTTCAACATTTTGGCAAATTCGCCTGTTGTCATAATCCCTTATAGGAGTAGGTTCATTACCTTTAAATGTCGTTGCAAGCTGTTTTTAGATTGGCAGGGCAGAGACAGCGGCACACAGTACTTTTAGGTAGAATAGAATAGAATGCGTTTCCCTCAAATACAACTCCAAAACACTCTCGTGGACAAGTTGTGACCTGCACATTTGCCACGCTATGAAATAATAACGTATAATTATGTAAAATGACGACACAAACGCTCTGAACTACTTGCTTTTGAAGTCCCTCTGCTGAGCAGCCGTGTCTGGCATTTGCCTTGAAAACAACTCTGTCTCGTAATGTTATTTCATAGGGTGGTGAATGTGCAGGTCCCAACATGTACTGGATTGTGTATTTGATGAGTTTGATGAGGGAAACTTTCCCTCATCAAACTCATCGTGTCTCTGCCCTGCCGATCTATAAACACCATGCAAATAAAGGTAATGAACTTACTCCTTTTACTATAGGGATTGTAGCAATGGCAAAATGATTAACTATCCCTTTAACTATTTTCATTACCTGATAGTGTGACAAAGAACAACTAGATACATTGGTTTGTGTAAAAGTCAGTTCAAAGACCAGTTTTAAAAAGACACTAGTAGATTGTAAATCTATTTACTAAGTCTGATCTGTTTTTTTTCTCCTCTGTGTTCACACCTATGGACAATTTAGGGTTGCAAACCAACCTAACATGTATGTTTTTAGACCATGGTGGAAAGCCACAATACCCGGTGAGAAGCAACAATACTAACCACTGCACTACCTTGCTGCTCCAGTCCCAGTATTTACTTATTTTTTGATACATTTACACAAATAAACATTACAAATACATTGTATCTATTTTTTATGGAGAGAATATGCAGGTGAGGTAACTGAAGCTTTCTTGCTGAAATGTACTCTGGTGGATGTAGTTACCTTGTATACTTGACTAAACCACCACATATTGTTTTACAACAGCTGAATGTTTCAACCAAGGCAGAAACCGACAGAGTTGCTTGTGGATCTAAAATTGCCCCAACTGTCACAACACTGTCTATGGGAAATGTTACAGGACATTTATTATTGGAACCAGGGACACTTATAATTTCTCCTGTAAGTTTTACAGTAATAGGAAAAGTTCAAAAACAAAAGAACAATGCTGTGACCACTACTCTATGAGGTCACAGTTTGGAACACAGGGATCCAGAATGTGGCATTCTATCCTATGGAACTCTCAAAGTGACATTGCATCTCAGACACACCAGTTCAAGAGCATTCATCTATCGTCTTTCTGCACAAGACTACTGTATGACTACTCGCCATGGCCGAACAAAACAACGCAAGTTCTGTACAAACTGCCTCTCAGGACCATCCGAGATATGAGATGCAAGAAGTTTGATCATCTTCCCCTGAGCGGCAAGCTTACTTTCAATTAAGGGGGGGAGAGATTCAAGTACTGAAGGAGGTGAACGAAAAACTGAAGGTAGACAAACAATACCTAAAGGAGACGAAGATCCAGGAAAATAACAAGGTTCTACAGGTGGAGAACCAAAAACAAAGGAGCAAAAGAGGGGGCTGCAGCAGTTGAACCAAGTGCCGCAGGAAGAGAAGAAAAAACTCCAGACAGAGAGGAACTTATTGCAGGTGGAGAAAGACCAACTGATGTGTTGTATTGACTATTTATTGTGGGCCATGTTGGCTATATGAACTACAACAACCTACTGCTCAAAACTAATTGCCCCTTGTGGGATTAATAAAGTTGTTTGAATGGAATTGAACTGGAAGTGGAGAAACAAGAACTGAAGGGGCAACTTTTGGAAATTAAGAGAAGGAGGAGACGTTTCTTGTTTTGGGAGAGGAATGATGAGTAGGAAAAGAGGAAGGGGTTCTGGAGCTGGAGGCACATATACTTCTCTATGCCCTTTCTGACCTCCACCCCTTCTCACTGTTATCCATTCTCTTGATTAAAATATCAAATAAAACAAAATTAATAATATTTCTGCTTGTATGTGCCTTTTCTAAATGGCGATATGGTATAACTACTTCTGTTGCTATTTCAACTTTGTATTTTATCAGAGCTCAAGTTGCATTTTGACAGGATGGATATCAAATAACAAAAGTTGTTCCAAATTAACAGTCATGTTAATTCTGTTCGTTAAAGGTACGATATGTAAGAATGTGGCCAAAATTTTTGCTGCAGTCAAATTCAAAACACAGCAGCGCGTTGTCCCCCCTCCCCTACCCACCAGACTCCAGGTTGCCAGACAGCGACGCGCTAACCTCCGCTCTGCTCACTCAGTCAGTCTCAAAGCAGAGTAAAAAGCTAAATATTCATCAACAACCTCACTGTTTTATTGCTCTGACTCACAGTAACTACGAGCGGAGTTCACGTCACTCAGGTAATCTGCAAGTTATTGTTACATTCACCGCTCCGACGCTGTGTCTGCAGCGCTGACACACACACACACACACACACAGACACGCACACACAGACACACACACTGTAACCCCCAGGGGCGGAGTGGGGCACCAAAATCTACCGGGAAAATTCTGACCGCACCGGCCCACCATCGGCCCAACCCCCCCCCCCCCCCCCACACACACACACACCATTTACATATTTCTGTACCGCTCACCGCTCAAACAGAGCTATGTGTCATTCCATATGGCAAAATATATGAGTGCCAGAAGCAAAAAAAAAAAAATGTGGGTGAAACAACTTAATTGGGGGTCTGGGGGTCCTCCCCCAGAAATTTTTTTGTAAAGGCTACACCATTTCCCATATTCTGGTGCATTTTAACCAATACATCCATGATTTTAACACATTGTTACTTTTATCTAGCTAAAAAAAAAGAAAGAAAGAAATTACAGAAATACAGAATGTGAAAGAGCTGCAATTAGTGCCTCCCAAGCAGATTTAGCCTACTTAACACTGCTGACCATAAAATTACATCCAGTCATGTTTACTTCTTTATTTCCCCCTCTCAACTACTCTACTCTGCAAATTGATTTTACTGACAGCGCGCTGCAAACGCCACGGTTTCGTTTCGGGTCTTGTCCTACTCACCAACATGCTTCGTGCCCATGGAGAAGACAGAGCAGCTGCTGCTGTGATGTGAGAGGCTCCGGCTCGTAACGGTACCGCGGTCCGCGTACCGACGCCCCCTGGCCCACTTACAGTAAAGCACGGACTTTGTTGTCTTGTTAAATTAATAACTTATAGATAACGTAACACACGGGCAGGACTGATCAGGTTTGCTGGGTAGCTTCCATGAGTCGATCTGTTTTTAGCCGCAGCCGCTAGTTTAATGATAACTTTAACAGTGATAGGCTCACGCATTTCCCATTTCCCATGAGGCTTTGCACCATTCTACATTAGTTTAAGAACAAACAAACAAATTAAATTGCTGGTTATTTTATATGTTGTGGTCATTAAAGTTCTGTAACATTGAAGTAAAATAATTAGATAAAGATAGGAGGCTAAACAAAAATCATTTAGTAGGCTGGATTGATGAGAGTCTGATTCACTATCGCAACCATGAGTGAGAGGTAGAGAGACATGAAGGGGTACAAATAATGGGTGGACTTTCAATTATGAGTAGAGGTAGAGCTTGGAGATTATCATGGGGACTTGTGAATAATGTTACTTTTAACTCGTGAGCACCACACGGCCACGCAGGGCAGCTTGCGGGCCGGCTCACTTGGGTTTATTGGCCGCCGGCCGACCGGGAAATCTCCCGGTCCTCCCGATGGCCACTCCGCCACTGGTAACCCCGCATCTACCGGAGCCGTAGTGCGTGTTAATCACGCCGTAGATGAGCCAACATATGAGAAGTCTTACCGCAGAATAAACGTCACGAGCCGCTCCGGTTCTCCTCCACTTTCTGACGTCGGATCATAAAACATGAGGACCGGAGACAGGCGACCTGACCGGGACAGACTCCTCTCATGAACCGCTCCACACGTTCACAATCACTTCATTTACCATCGGCTCCATTTCGCCACATTTCCTCCCTCTTTTCTAACTTTCACTTTGTAATTCTTCCCTTTAGCTTTAGCGTTAGCAGCAGCTCAAACTAACTAGGCTACATGCTCACAACAGCAAGCTGCAGCCTATTAAACGACAGAGCGACAAGCCGCTTCTACCGTGTGATATCAAGCAAATATGACCAATAACCGATAATAGAACACAATCTTTTTTTTCATGATCTCGTTTTATCTCCCAGCCGTATTTGCAGCTCAGTGGAAGCTAACTGGCAACCCGGAGGCTGAAATGCCACAGACGCTGTGACAGGGAGAGAGCGCTGGGTGGCGACACAAGCCAACCATAGAAATTCAAAACATAAACATGATTTGCGGTCCGCAAAATTTTTTTTTTAATGCGAATATCTTGGCTGTAGGATTGTTGTTGGTGAGTTCAGTATGTTATATGAACATTATTCCTGAGTCTCTGTTACATATTAGGACGATTTTACAGCCAGTTGCTTTAGATTTCTTACATACTGTACCTTTAACATTATTTTCAGGTAGTTAATTCGATGTAATTGGAGTATTAGCAAACCACTCTTTTTAAATATTAATCAGTCTGTTTTTACAGAAAAGAAGAGGCCTAATAAACTTGAAGTGTTCCTGAAGTTCTGAGTATCGTCACACAACTCAACATCCTGTAATAACACTACACCATGAGAGAGTGCAATCTAAGGCTGCTTTACATGACAATGAGTAGAATAAACAACACTGTGCTAATAATTGTTTTTACCTGATTTCCAATGACCTCTGTACCTTTGGTGGTTTCCTGCAGAAGCATCTCAACCCAGTTGAAAATTAAGGATGTCCATTTCTTAACCTTCAAATCACAATAACAGAAAACATTTGTTTTTCACACATTTGTAACAGCTGTCAGGAGATCACCGTTTCATATAAATGTACCACATTAAATGACAAACCTCTACAGGGCAATGTTACTTTATAGCTACATTGCTTGCTGAAGACAAGCCCTCGGTGATAATGTCACTTCCGCTTCCTCTCAAAGCGTCCATGATTTTAAAATAGTAAAAAAGATAAGGTTACATCTTCAAACTCCTTCTTTTATACAACCGTGAGTCCAAATCCCCAAGATGTTAAGTTTCTTATTGCATACTGTTTCAGGGATATAGCACTTGGTAAAAGAGGAATAAAGATTGCCATTTTCATATGAAAACGGTGAAAATACCAAGTAGCTACTTGATTAAGAGCTTCTTGTGTGTTCACCTCAGCGCACTCACAGATCTGTACATCCCAGGAGTGACAGGGGTCGTAGCTGAGTTTAAGTCAAAGAAGTTCATTTTACTTCTGTTTTCCAAACATGGCCTTTTGTAGATCTGCCAACCACCAGTGTGTCTAATCTACTAAACAGGCACGGGATCAACCACCAACAGTCTGACTCTTTGCCAAAGAGCAAAGCTGGAGAAGTTTCTCCAACACTCAGAAAAACTTGATGGGCCTTGAAGCAAGCTTAAATGCTGGCAGAGAACGAAAGAGGATAAACATAAGCAAGCAAAGAGTCATTCGGGGGCTTAGATCAGAGTGGGAACCTGGAAACCTGATACACCCACTGCACATTTTAATCCAAACATTGCAAGGTAGAGACAAATAAGTCAACTGTTTCTTCTTTGGCAAGATACTAGACTAGACTCACCTGACCATCCTGTCAGAAATGTTGTTATTATCATCATTATTATTATATCATCTAATAGATATGGTAAAATGACCCAAAATGGCAGCCACACACAGTTTTTTAAAAAAAAATTTAATGTAACAAACAAACAAACAAACAGAAAACCCATGAAGGTGCAGATAAGCTATTTTGCACTTTAAGTTAATGTCAGTATAGTATGGCCGTAAACAAGAAGAAACCTGAGAGAGGTGAACAAGCCTCAACATTAGAACAGACACTGTAAAAGCATAGCGTGGTATTGAACATTTGTAGTATTGAACATTTGTAGTATTGCTGGTTAACATCTCAACATGAACTCTCAATCATCATCAGTTGTAATATAGAAAGACAACAAAACATATGTGTTTCTATTGTGCAACACCACAACAGTTCTTGAAAAAGTTCTTTCACAGAGAACATCCTGTGTCACTAAAGCTCAGGCTGAACAAGAGAAATGACATTTTTATGAATACATCAGGTCAAAATATCCACCCCACCATTTCTTTATCAGTTCAAAGACATATAAAAAAAGGAAAGACAAAACTATTCAAAAAAAGAAATCTATCCATTCTATTTTCTATCCCTTTCCCTATATACCAAAAAACCACTGATGTTTGAGTGACTGTGCTACAGTGTCTGGACATGAGTATAAATAAAAAATGAAAATATAGGTATTTTCCGCTTGAAACTGGTATCATTAGTGTTACAAGACTGTACATGAATAGAGTACAGTTTCCCACATTTGGGGAATTTAAGGGAATCTGTTTGTCCTACACTGACATTGACCGTCTCACAATACACTCAGTGCTTATGGAGACAGCTACCTAAAGTCAGCTGCTTACATGGCTTTACACTGATTTTGAGCAACCACTGAATTTCTTACTGTTCCCTAGAAGGACTGAGCATATTTTATTTAATATGACATAATGAATAACATCTTGTTGTAGAAACTGTGTAAATAGTACAAACATGGCCCCATAACAATTTCTCATATATTTTTTAACATATCAACTTAATATTAGGCAAAAATCATTACTTCTCTCTTTCTTTTCAGAATTCAATTTTTAAATTTCAGGCCACGGTTTCCTTTCTTGCTCTACCCCTGCGTTTCCCTGAGCTCTCACTGCTGTTGTCACGGCTGCATCTCTTTTTATTCTGGGTGAAAATCAGAGTCACTGTCATATTTTTTGGTTTTCTTCTAGATCTCCCTGTGCTCTTCCTCTTCACAGTCTGGCTCTCCTGACCTTCATCCTCCTCTTCTGAGTCAAATGACATGTTGCTGTCCAGCTGCTCACTGTCACCCTCCTCGTCACTGGAACCCGTTTTCTTCAACTTCTGCAACTTTAATTTTGAAGACTCTGAAGGGTTTGAACGCTGGTCTTTGTTTTGCCCTGACAGTAATAATTTGCCATCTGAACCTCTCTTTGGACGTCCTCTCGGTCGGCCTGTCCTCTTCTTTTTACTTTTTGGCAAAGCAATCGCCTCCTCCTTCGCCTCCTCTTCTGCGTCTTGCTCTTCTTCCATATTGTCAATCTCTGAGTCTGTACCTCTCCTGTTCTCATTACTGTCACCATTGTCACTTGCCCTTTTATTGGTCTTACCCTTTCTACGTGCAAACCCAGAATTACACTAAGGTACACAAAATTACAGTAGTTAATGAGGAACTAATGAAGGACTAATGAGGAACTAATGAGTAGTTACTGAGGAACTGAGGGACACAAACTTAGAGTAGTTACTGAGGAACTAAGGTACACAAAATTACAGTAGTTACTGAGGAACTAATAATTAACTAACTATTAGTTATTGGTGAGTTCTTCAGTAACCCCTGATCAAAAATCAGAGTAGTAGTTAGTAAGGGACTAATGAGTAGTTACTGAGGAACTGAGGTAAACCCAATTAAAGTAGTTACTGAGGAACTAATGATGAACTAACTATTAGTTAATGGTCAGTTCTTCAGGAACTCCTGACCAAATTTTAGAGTAGTTGCTGAGGAACTAATGAACTATTAATGGTCAGTTCTTCATTAACTCATGATCAAATTTAATATATAATTAATATATAGTAGTGAAATAGTTAATTCATCAGTATAGAATCATTACTCAATAACCTGTCCATTAACCTTTTTATTTTCCAAAGAAAAGTGACGCCCAATGAGAGGTCATTTCATCATCATCTTTACAATTAGTTCCTTTAAGAAAAAAACACAGACAGCAGGATTCTTGAGATGAGTTAATTCATTTATTTCAGACCACATACACATTGATATGACCATCCATGTTATTCTGTAGGCTATATTGATCAAAACATTGTTCACAGTATAGTTGTTTGAGGTGCACACAATTACCTTCTGAGTAGCTATGAAATAAATTTGGAATGAATGAGGAACTCACTATTAGTTAATGTTCAGTTCTTCGGTAACTCCTAATCAAATTACTGAGGAACTAACTATTACTTAATCATTAGTTACCCTTTTTGTGTACCTTAGAGTAAAGTGAGACATAAAAATGAGTAGGTAATGAGTACTGAATTATTACTTAATCATTAGTTACCCTTTTTGTGTACCTTAGAGTAAAGTGAGATATAAAAATGAGTAGGTAATGAGTACTGAATCATTACTTAATCATTAGTTACCCTTTTTGTGTACCTTAGAGTAAAGTGAGATATAATAATGAGTAGGTAATAAGTACTGAATCATTACTTAATCACTAGTTACCCTTTTTGTGTACCTTAAAGGTATATTGTGTAAGAACTACTCCCATCTAGCGGTGCGGTTGTAGATCGCAAGCAACTCAGTCGTATTTTTCATGCTGCATTCACGTGAAATCGGTTAGATGACAGACGACAGCCGCTGCAGGTAACAGCTTAAACAAGCCTTTATGTAAACAAGTGGTCCCTCAGCACGAGGCAAATATGTTGTCATGGCGATGTCGTATTGTTGACCTGACCCACATTTCACCGGCTTTCTCTGGACTTCTGTGACTAAAATGACATCTGGTTTGTTACCGACGGCCGTTTTTCCGACTGCACCTGTCCTCACAGTCCTCACTGCGTTACCGCTGTGACTTTTTACAGACGCCACCTCGACCTGAGCCGACAGCTCCGGTGTCTCCGCTGAGTTCCCGTGGTTTCCTACCGTCACGCTGCCACTGAACGTAAAAACATGGCGACACCACATGGCAGCCAGCACCGAGCTTACCCGCTCCATGGAGATATGAATGATATGAACGGCTCATTCAGAGCTGAAAGGAACACTTCAGTTTGTTGATGGGGGTAATTATTGATGAATGAAAAACGTACTTTTGAACGAAATAATCGATTTTCGTGAATAGATAACCGGAGAACTTACACAGTGTACCTTTAAAGTAAAGTGAGACATCAAAATGTACGCAATAAGTACTGAATCAATACACAAAAACTAAACAAAAATTACAGTAGTTACTGATTACCTAATGAGGAACCAAAATAAAAATAATTTGCCTCCATGCGCAGCAAAATACGTTCGTTTTTTTGTCTCCAAGTGCATAAAAAAAAAAAAAAGTCTTTTCACAGGCACCAAAATAAGATTTTGCCTCCACAGGCACCAAAATGAAAACACAATTGTGTCCACACACAACAAATTAATATGTTCAAAAGAAAACTTTTTTTTTCAAACAAAAGTACCGTATTATACTTTGTACTGGCACTGAATGTCATGCAGCAATCTTCCAAGTGGACCGTCCTCATGTTCATTTGCCAGCCAATGTGTCCATTCAATCAAAGCGAGGTGCTCCTTCAGCTTTGTCTCAGATCTGTTCCCACGCAATCTCCACACCTGGGACTTATAGAGTGACCATGCACGTTCAATATTTTGGGTGTGGGCTCCTGTTAGAGGGTCAACAAAGGCCTGGCTGTGATTTACAGAAAAATGGACATATCCATTATCTGCAAGTGCACGCATGTAGACCCTCCACTGATCTGTTATGATAGTTGAGCCCCGGCGAACGTGCTGTGTGATGATGGGAATTAGGTGACGCCGGGAACGCTTTTTGACAAGCCTCAGGATGGGTCTTCTCCTTTTGCCTTTTATCCCGAGCATCCCAAACACCCATTTCTTCTTCCTCCAGGTCCCTCCAAATCTCCCTCTACCGTACTGTAAGAAAGAAAAACAACAATCAAATTCATTAATATTAGCTAGTAAAGTCCCCCAGCTGAATATAGTTCAAACTAAAAAAATAAAATATTGCTACCGGACAAAAACAATTATAGAAAAAACAATAGGCAGCTTTACATGAAAAGATGAAATAATCAATTAATTGTTTTTACTCTGAATTTTCAGTACGGAATTATCATGCTGAGCTACACATGCTCAACATACTGTCCAGTTGGAATTAAGTTTCGACATATAGGTTCAGGGGTCACTGATATAGTAAATGTTTGTTAATTTTTTCTTTATCTGTTCAGTATTTTTACAATGAACAAATTAATTGAATTTAATGTGTTGATGTATTTACAATTACATTGTATTTTATTACTGTTAGGCAATGAGCTCATGACATTATTTCAGCAATGGTTGACAAGACTGCAGTTTAAGATGAAGATGTTTCTATTGCATGTAGCCTAGTCCTACTTCACTATTTAAGTAAAAAAGTAAAAAATGCCAATTGATTTTCAGTGCTGCAGAGCAGGAAAGCACAAAACATAACTTGTACAGGTCCAAATTTTTTTTAGCAATTAATGTATGAAGCACATTGTTTACTTGGAACATAAAATGAAATGGTTCGTACACTGCAGGATTCCATAGAACTTACTAAGTAATGCTGCGTTCACATGGAGTCCGGTAAACGGCAAATGCCGCTGGACGGAACGGTAAAAACACACAAACTGTCGGACAGCACGGCACAACGACAAGAAGCGTCACCATGTTGCTATGGCAACGTCAACAGACTAGTACTCACACGTCACGTTCGGTTGAGTTTACCGTCGCGGCAGCATTGCCGTTTTGCCGTGCTCCCCCAAGTTTTACCTTCGTCCTCTCGTCCACTAACATGGAGTCCGGCATGCCGTCTGCCGTTTACCGGACTCCATGTGAACGCAGCATAAGTCATGTTTCGATGAAGAGCATGGCTCTTGAAATGTTATGTCATTATTCTGCTTATGTGGGGGCAGGGATCCAAGTGACTCAGGTAAGACTCCAATGTTTTATACACACCTTTCGTTTGTGGTAGAAGTTACTCTCATCTATCATGAAAAACTCTGTTGTTCCTCCCAATGTCTGCTTCCCTCTTGTTTTTCTTCTTTTTACTGCATCATTGCAGACCTTCCTCAACTTCTCACTCATTTTGGATAGTGTCCTGCTACTCCCTGCCATGCCATCCTGTATCATATCAATCTGCCGTAGTCGTAGCCCCTGGGAAAACCTGTGAAGAGAAATCATAGTTTTAGTTTAATCTTGGTTTTTCATAGGCTACAGATTTAAAAAAAAAAAAAAAAAAATCTTACAATCTGTAACACGCTAATACTCTTCTAATCTTAGTAGGCAGAGATCAGGAAATGTAAAAACAAAAGGCAGGAAAGTATGGACATTGGCATTCAGACAGGATGAAGCCGTTCACAGGCCAGGAAAGAGATTCTTTGTAGATTCATGAAAAAAACTGTACTCACAATGTAAAATGTACTCATATGCATTACTTCTAGCAAATTTCTAAAGCTGTGCATATGCATGGTTCTGTTATCTGCAAGTGTTTGAGAACATGGTCTAAAGAATGTATAAGGTGCGCACATCATGTACCTCATTTCTCACAATGACATTACTTGTTAAATTAGTTGTTTTTAACAGAGTTGGAAAAAAAAAATGGTATGTATGGACTCATTTTGGAGGACAACACAATTGATTTAAAGGACAATTCCAGGCGAATTCAACTCGGGGGTGTATGTTCCTATCATTTTAGGTCTAAAAGAAGGAATCTGAAGATTTTCAGTTTAATCGCTCCTGTTTTACGGTAGTTGCGTCTGTCCCCGCATCGCCACGGCAGCAATAAATGGGAGCGGATGCAAGTTCCGCTGCTTTGGCTGTTTACATCCCTCAAAGCCGCAATTTTTTTCCACAGACGGCGTCAGATGGCGACTCAAACATGCACCGAGAAGTTTATTTACTTCAAGCAAGCCGACATGTTTGTAAAACTAGATCTAATTCAAAGTCTCCCGGAGTCTCGCGCGAGACCCAGTTGCCGTGCTTGGTGTGTTCAGGTGCAGTTGGAGCTACCGTTTGTGTCATAAACACAGGAATATCAACTCTTGACTTGCTTCAAGTGTGTTTTTTACACAGACAGCGTCAGGTGGCTACTCAAACATGCGTTGAGAATTTTTTTTTACTTGAAGCAAGTCAAGAGTTGATATTCATTGCTGCTGTGGCGATGCGTATGGAGGTTATTTTCTATCATAAATCAAGAGCATATTATGTTGATTTGAGAGCATTACTTTTTGATTTGACGTTCAGAAAACTCTGCTCTCATATTCAAATTTACTCTGCTCGCGCTCAAACTATGTGCTCGATGTTTAAACCTGTGCTCTCGGATTCAAAGTTGCCCTGCTCGTGCTCAAACTTTGCTTTCGCATTCAAGTTTGCCCTGCTCGTGCTCAAACTGTGTGCTCGCACTTGGTCACAGCTGCCTGCGCAGAGTGTTTCCTCTTGCGCGGAGGAAAGTCCTGCTCTCGGATCTCTGCTCTGCTCACGGATTTTCTGTCAACTGTCAACCAATAGAAGACCGGCTACTGTTGACCAATCAGATCATCCCTACTTCTATGCTTCTTTGTGGGTGCGTTCACTGTAATTCAAGGAGCGTCACATACGGGCGGGCACTCTTTCTACCGGGTTTATCTATTTCCGCCCCACAGGCTGTTAAATGTGGCGGCTCCCTTTATGTTTTGACAACTTTTGGAATAAAATATCAGTTAATTAATACACGAGCGCCCGTGCTTTTCATTACAATAGGTAGCTATATAAACATAAACTAGCAGTAGTGCGGATGGGTGCCTTATGTATGTTTTTTTTTTTATCCACGTTCATCGGTATATATGTTTTGTAGTCTAAATGCCAAGAATCACTTGTAAGTGCTGTGATGGTACAGTGGTTAAGGCAGATGACAGTAGCTCTTCTTGTTGATCATGGGACCGCTGGTTCGAATCCCGGCCCTGCCGGCACCCTCATGTTATGCTATTTGATTTTTATGATTTTTTTTTTTTCATTGAAACGCTTAACAAGAGATGGTGGGTTACCATGCGTGATTAAAAACATGATGAAATGAAAATTAGAAAAATATGCCATGATGATAATAATTTTGGTGCGTGACACCCGGGGGTCAAAGCCAGGGGGCGCACTACTTTGGATCAGTGCTTTCCCAAGAAGAAAGAGACTGAGTGAGCGGGGAGACAGTCACCATGGCCGACCGAAGTACTCAAGTAAGTTTATTGTTTCATGTTGCCAGATACCTACTATATTGTACCTCTTTCATCTTTTTACAGTCTATGCTTCATGTTTAAAAGTAGCGCAAGAGCTGTCAGAAATTAAAAGCACACCAGGAAAGTCCAATAGTTCACTTGCTTTGGTGCGGACTTTTTTTTTTTTTTTACTTGGTGCTGTTTGCATTTTTTCACAAGCGGATCAACGTTGTAAACAACAGCACGTGGGTCCCACAGTCACTCAATCATTGGATAAAAATTAGCCTGAAGCAACAGTGTTGCTGCAAATATGACAAGAGGATGCAGCTTTTAATTTCTGACAGCTCTTGCGCTACTTTTAAACATGAAGCTTTATTCATAAAAGAGCAACATCAACTGTCATTTTTAATTGTGTTGTAGATATTATACATTTCACTGATCGCAACGCAAGTGTGTGTTTTGAAAGCGAGGCTGATTTATGCATGGCCACATTAGGCTTAGCATTAGCTTCCCTGACACTACAAATTGTAGCCTATATTGAAACGATATGGAAGCATAGACTGTAAAAAGATGAAAGAGGTACAATATAGTAGGTATCTGGCAACATGAAACAATAAACTTACTTGAGTACTTCGGTCGGCCATGGTGACTGTCTCCCCGCTCACTCAGTCTCTTTCTTCTTGGGAAAGCACTGATCCAAAGTAGTGCGCCCCCTGGCTTTGACCCCCGGGTGTCACGCACCAAAATTATTATCATCATGGCATATTTTTCTAATTTTCATTTCATCATGTTTTTAATCACGCATGGTAACCCACCATCTCTTGTTAAGCGTTTCAATGAAAAAAAAAAAATCATAAAAATCAAATAGCATAACATGAGGGTGCTGGCAGGGCCGGGATTCGAACCAGCGGTCCCATGATCAACAAGAAGAGCTACTGTCATCTGCCTTAACCACTGTACCATCACAGCACTTACAAGTGATTCTTGGCATTTAGACTACAAAACATATATACCGATGAACGTGGATAAAAAGAAAAACATACATAAGGCACCCATCCGCACTACTGCTAGTTTATGTTTATATAGCTACCTATTGTAATGAAAAGCACGGGCGCTCGTGTATTAATTAACTGATATTTTATTCCAAAAGTTGTCAAAACATAAAGGGAGCCGCCACATTTAACAGCCTGTGGGGCGGAAATAGATAAACCCGGTAGAAAGAGTGCCCGCCCGTATGTGACGCTCCTTGAATTACAGTGAACGCACCCACAAAGAAGCATAGAAGTAGGGATGATCTGATTGGTCAACAGTAGCCGGTCTTCTATTGGTTGACAGTTGACAGAAAATCCGTGAGCAGAGCAGAGATCCGAGAGCAGGACTTTCCTCCGCGCAAGAGGAAACACTCTGCGCAGGCAGCTGTGACCAAGTGCGAGCACACAGTTTGAGCACGAGCAGGTATGCGAAAGCAAAGTTTGAGCACGAGCAGGGCAACTTTGAATCCGAGAGCACAGGTTTAAACATCGAGCACATAGTTTGAGCGCGAGCAGAGTAAATTTGAATATGAGAGCAGAGTTTTCTGAACGTCAAATCAAAAAGTAATGCTCTCAAATCAACATAATATGCTCTTGATTTATGATAGAAAATAACCTCCATAGATGCGGGGACAGACGCAACTACCACAAAACAGGAGCGATTAAACTGAAAATCTTCAGATTCCTTCTTTTAGACCTAAAATGATAGGAACATACACCCCCGAGTTGAAATCGCCTGTAATTGTCCTTTAAAGCAGAAGTAAGTGATATATTTGTGTTAATATAAGTCTTAAATAGTTATATCTTCCGACAGCAATCACTTACATAGAGTGTTTGGACCGAAACACGGGTCTGTCAGTCACTCTGCTCTGCTCTGAGCCCAGGAGAAAACATTTATCGTATCCTACAGTTTTTATCCAATGAGGAGAGAGAACGGCATGCAGGGCTGTGTGTGCAGCCAAGGGACGCCGTGAATGTGGTGACGTAGGGACGAGGACTGTTATGGTGCGTTCAAGGCAGCCCGTAACTCGTGTTTTTCCGACCTGTGAAGTTGTACCAGTTCGATCTGGTACGAGTTCACGGGTCAGAAGTTACGAGTGGCCGTTATAGTGACTTTCACAGGTAAAACAGGTCGGAAAAACACGAGTGGGTTGCCTGAAACGCTACAAAGTCGTAAGTTGTGACTTGAAGCTGTAAATTACGGTTTCAAAAGCCTGCCTGGAACGCAGCATTAGCCAAAACGACCGGATCGCTTACTTCTGCTTTAAGGTTTGGTTTAGGAGGTAACAGTAATAATGTTCATTCTGCAATTTTTGCAAGATGGTGCTTGTAAAGTTACCTGTAAATATATTCAATCCAACTGAATAAGGATGCTCTGCTCCTATGAAACAGTGACCCCGATCTCACTGATGTCTTCACCGTTTTCCCTCTGTGAGTTTTTCTCCGACACTGCCTGAAAAAAAAAAAAAAGATATAGGGGTTATGATAATGGGCCTATTTGCCAAAATGTTGAACTATTCCTTTCTTTCCTAAGAGTTAAAAAATGGGAAATGGGCTAAAATGGCAAATTTAAGGTCATTATTTATCACTGTATCCCTCGAGACAAGGATCCTATAGAAATGAAACTGAACTTGTAACATTACAAGTAGCCTAACATGTTTCCTGTGCTTGTTAGTTAGTGATATCAGGACATAAGGCTTATTAACCTTCCTGCCAAATTTGAATGCTAGAAAAAATTATTTTGTGTGTGAAATTAGATTTTAAATTATAGACAAAATCCAACCCCCACCCCCACCCTCATCAAATTTCAGATGTCTATCAAATACCACCCATCCGCCAGATGTTTTAATGAATGGTCTGTCACAAGATATCCTGGAAACTACGGGTCTGAGCCTCAGAGTCAGAGTCCAGCTCTGAATAATGATTTTTTTTAAAAGAAAGAAAAGAAAAATCTCTCTCTCCCTCCCTCACCTGCTTCTTTACTGTCTTTCCTGTCTGCTCTCAAGGAGGAGGGTATGGGTATTTTACTGTAGTCTCTCTCTCTCACACACACACCTGCCTACTGTAACTGAAGCAGTGGGCTGCTTGTCTGTTCCTCTGAGCTCCTAGACCAGGGGTCGGCAACTAAGTTTGGCCTCGGGCCAGATATTTTCCAAGCCATTACATGGCGGGCCACAACCAAAACAATGGCTAATTTAATTAATTAATATCGGAGGAGGGGTGATAATGAAAATGATAGGCGCTCTTGAAATGACAGAGCAGACGCACTGAGACATTCAATGTAGGTTAAATTCATGGACTGACCATTGGGGGCGCTATTAATTAAATGCCTGTGTGTTAAAAAAAAACAACAACAACAAAAACATTTCCACACGTTGCTGTTAGCTGTCAAAAAATGGCACTATCAAAAAGTCTCAAGAGAAAAGTTAACAGCGAAAACAGGGTATTTCATGATGAATGGACAGAGAACTATGCCTTCATCCTCCCTAGTTTTATTAATGCAAAGCCCACATGCCTGATCTGTAACGAGGGTGTCTCTGCATGCAAAGAGTACAATATTAGATGGCATCACGAAACGAAGCATGCTAATTTCAAGGTTGCGTTCCCTCAGAAGACAGAGGCACGAAAGCACAAAATCGAAGCCCTGAAAGGTGCGTATGCACACAGCAGCAGGATCCTGGTGCGAGGCCTCACATCCCAACAGAAGGTAACGAGTGCATCTCTAAAAGCGTCCTGGGTGCTCGCAAAGCACAACAAGCCATTCACTGACGCAGATGTGTTCAAGGAGATGATGGTGACAGTTTTGGAGGAACTTGATACCAGCAAGTCGATGGATGGTGTGATCGAGTCAGTGAAACAGATGTCGCTCTCTGCCAGGTCCGCTGCCCGCCGCATAGAAGCGCTGTCTGATGCGGTGCAGGGTGCAATTATCGCCGGTGTCAATCACGCAAACTACTTTTCCTTAGCCATTGATGAGAGCACTGACAACACAGATGTAGCCCAGTTGTGCGTTTATGTGAGATACTTTGATGGGAAGGATTTCAAGGAAGAGCTGCTGTCTCTAATTCCATTAGAAGGGCACACCACTGGAGATGTTATATTTGCAAAACTGGAAGAGTTGTTTCAGTTGCATTCATTATCATTTGAGAGGGTTAACCTAATCGTGACAGACGGGGCTCCTGCTATGGTGGGAAAGCACAGAGGTCTGGTGAGCAGGCTGAAACAACTCGCCCCCCAAATGCACGGGCTGCACTGCCTCATTCACCAAAGTGTCCTCTGTGCCAGACTGAGTGGCGAGCTTAAGAATGTTATGGACAAAGTGATGAAAGTCATTAATTTTGTCAGAGGTACATCAAGCACCCAGCATAGGCTTTTCCGACAACTTGTGGCTGAGTCAGCAGATGCCACACACGATGACCTGCTGCTTCATAATGATGTACGCTGGTTAAGCAAGGGGAAAGCGCTGGATCGCTTCTGTGCGCTACTGAATGAGATCAAAGCGTTCCTTGGAATGAGCAAAAGCAAGGCAGCAGCTGACCACCTTATCCTGCTGGAAGATGAAAAGTTCATGTCCAATGTAGCGTTTTTGTCTGACATATTTGGTCACCTAAACCTGCTTAACCTTCAGCTACAGGGGAGAGACAAAACCATCGTGGACATGGTTGAAAAACTGGAGTCATTCACGAGGAAGCTTGAGATGCTTGAGGCAGACATATCTACCGGCAGGCTCCTACATTTTAGCGCACTGAAGAAGACAGCGGGAGAAGTGACGGAGCTGATGGTTGACTTCATCAAGAGGCTACGAGCCAACTTCACTTCTCGGTTTGATGACTACTCCATCCCAAAAGACATCATTGACTTTATACGTGACCCTGCAGTAAAACCAGCCGACAACTTCTCCTCCCTGGCGAAAGAAATGATCCCCTATTTAGATCAGGCTGCGCTGGAAATGGAAATTATTGATTTCCAAACCACCTCAGTTGTGCGAGATGCGCTCAGAAGTGCGGAGACTGTGAGTGCCTTTTGGGTGGGCCTACTATGCTCCGAGGAATACAGCAACCTCAAGAAAGTCGCACTTTACATTCTGACCATGTTCCCTTCCACCTACGTGTGTGAGTCGTCCTTCTCAGCTATGAATGCAATAAAAACGCACGAGAGGAATAGACTGACTCACCAAAATCTCGAGAACTGCCTGAGGATTAAAGTGACGTCTATTTCACCAGATATCCAGAAAATAGTGACCAGCGGGAGATGCCAGTTTTCACACTAGGTACCAGTTATTGTGTCTAAAATCTGAACTGTATTTTTTAATGAATGTCTCGTTGTAGGCTAGGCATAATTCAGGCTTACAGTAAATGTAGCACGTCTGCTCTGTCGTTTCAGGGGCCGAGCACTCCAGTCCATGGTCGAGTGGATTCAGCTTTTTTTGCTTCGTTCTTTTTTACTCTGATTTGCTTCGATTTGACAGTGCAATGCATTGTTATCAGTTAAATTTTTTGGTGCCACCAGAGTCATATAAAGGCCTGAATAACACGCTGTTTGAAACTTTTCACAGTTCTATACGTAAATTGCCTGTTTGATGTCAGGCCTGTTTGAAAGAAGTCGTAATGTTCACCATAATATGAAGCCTTTGTCCGTTGTTTGAATGACAACTTGTGTTTTAGGGACTAGTTTGAAATTTCAGCACCAGGCGCTGTCCACTGACATTTGTTTTTGCATGTTGTGCGTTCATGCTGCACCTCGCTGATGTGCTTCTTCACTCGTATCCAGATAAAACAAATAGCTAAGCATTTAGATTGATTGAAATTCTTCTGTATTGGAAAATTAAGTTTCAAAATAAAGAGCATTTTGATACTGGCAGTCCGATTTAAAAAATTTTTTTTTTTTTTTTTTCTCCATTCTCTGGTTCAAACAATCTCACGGGCCAGATGTTTTTGCTTGCGGGCCACATGTGGCCCGCGGGCCGCCTGTTGCCGACCTATGTCCTAGACCGTGCATCTGTATAGGCTCCTACTTAACTCAATGGGACGGTACCGAGAATGAAGTCGGTTCGCGCCGGTCCGGGCTTCAGCCCCGGTGTATCTGGTAATTTAATCTGTCAGTGTCAGCGGTCCGTTGAAAAAAAAAAAAAAAAAAAAAACGGGCGCCCCGGACAGGACGTGAAAAGTGGACATGTCCGGGCAAAAGAAGACGTTTGGTCACCGTAAACGTAGCCTAAGAGATGGGCATGCCCATAGACTGTAAAAAGAATGGACGTAGCGTCCGTGACGTCACCCATTGGTTTTGGGGAGTCTGTTTTGTGCCGCTACTACGGGGGTTTGAACCGCGCCATGTTGGATTCTACTTGCCATATTTGGAGCGGCCGAGGGCCCGCCCACTGGCCTCGTAGCAGCGGTCGCCGGACCTGTCACTCAACGGTTCTGCGCCCTGATTGGCCAGAACTTTAACCCTAATAATAGTAAAACGGTAGAGTTTTAAAAAAATTCACCCCCCTCAGAGTGTGTGCGGGGGTAGAAACTATCGATTGAGAACAAAAAAATAAAATGTACCAGGCTGTAAATATGTTTTTTTAAGCTGTAAAATCGGCTATTTTAACATGGGGCTCGATTGGAGTTGCTCCCTTCTGGAGCCAGTCCCCAGCGACAGCCGAGGGGATTGCAGCTTTTTGAACGCGGAAGTGAGCTTCACTCCTCAGACCGACAACTGCCCCCTTGGGCATGCCTCATAACGTTGTCTCTTTAATCATTAACGTCAGCTTTCAACCGCTAGCTGCGGCTAATGGATAATAATAAGACGACAACATTGTAGCAACTAGCCCTGTTCTGCACTACCTCACGTAGCGTGAGGGGAGAGTGTGTAGCCTACTGCCTGCTGCTGTGTGAGGCAACCCAGGCAGACGCAGTGCAACTTCATCTTTTTTCTTTTTTTTTTTTTACTTTGTAACGGAAGCTATTTAAAATGTAGCGAAGTAAATTTCTTCCAACAATAGCCTATGCACTTTAGTAAAAGTTAAAGTACTGCTTTTAAAAATTACTCAAAAAAGTACAAAAAAAATACTACTAGGCTACTAATACAGTAACGAGGGTAAATGTAACTCGTTACTTTCCACCCCTGCTCTTAACGTTACTCAAGTAGGTTTATGTTGATGACTACTTTTAACTTGTATTGAGAGTAGCCTAATACTGTTCAAAGGTATTACTTGAGTAGCCTACAATTTTTTGGCTACTCTGCCTACCTCTGAGAAACACCCACTGCAAAATCCCCCTAAACTTGCAAACCATGCCAGTATAATAATGGCAGCTAGCTAGGCTGACGTACTTACCACTGTTGTCCATCAACATTAGCATGTTTTTTCATTTTCATTTTTTTTCTGCATAATTTGCATTTCACTTTAGCTTTTAACAGCTTCTGTTTCTGCAGCCATGTACTGTAATCAATTTCCTTTTCCCCTTCGATGTCTCTTTTCGCGCAATATGTCGGAGTATCCTTTTTTGCAGGGACATTTTACTACGCGCTACAGTTGTCAAGTTGCTTGCGTTATGAAGCACTAAAACAGGAAGTCGAACCAAGTGTGTACTTTCGCGTTAAATTAACAAACACAATAGCCTTAGGCCTAACTTACTACCCTACCAAAAGTATTTCTCAGTAGAGAAACGGCATCATTTGCACCCATAGACTGTCAAAAATCTTTGTGGAATCCTTTTTTAAATAATAAAGACAAAACTGTAATTATTCTTTTATTATTCGTTTGGGCTACACCCACCCCAAACGACCACCAGCGGTGCCGCGGTAGCGGTCACCACCAGCCAAGCAGCCGGGAAAACTCCCCCACTACCCACGACCAACAGTGGACAGAGGGCGGCGGCCGACGTTAGCCTCGCAGACGCCGGACTATCCCGGACACCAGCGGCCTACAGCGGGGTCGCGCCGACGGCTAGCGCTAGCCTAGCAGCTGTGAGGCCGCCTTCACCATCGGCGGCTATCACCGGGACCAGACCATCGGCCAAGGCTAGCCCAGCTGAACCGAGGCTACCTCCACCACCAGCGGCCTACAGCGGGGTCGCGCCGACGGCTAGCGCTAGCCTAGCAGCTGTGAGGCCGCCTTCACCATCGGCGGCTATCACCGGGACCAGACCATCGGCCAAGGCTAGCCCAGCTGAACCGAGGCTACCTCCACCACCAGCGGCCTACAGCGGGGTCGCGCCGACGGCTAGCGCTAGCCTAGCAGCTGTGAGGCCGCCCTCACCATCGGCGGCTATCACCGGGACCAGACCATCGGCTAAGGCTAGCCCAGCTGAACCGAGGCTACCTCCACCACCAGCGGCCTACAGCGGGGTCGCGCCGAGGGCTAGCGCTAGCCTAGCAGCTGTGAGGCCGCCTTCACCATCGGCGGCTATCACCGGGACCAGACCATCGGCCAAGGCTAGCCCAGCTGAACCGAGGCTACCTCCACCACCAGCGGCCTACAGCGGGGTCGCGCCGACGGCTAGCGCTAGCCTAGCAGCTGTGAGGCCGCCCTCACCATCGGCGGCTATCACCGGGACCAGACCATCGGCTAAGGCTAGCCCAGCTGAACCGAGGCTACCTCCACCACCAGCGGCCTACAGCGGGGTCGCGCCGAGGGCTAGCGCTAGCCTAGCAGCTGTGAGGCCGCCTCCACCATCGGCGGCTATCACCGGGACCAGACCATCGGCCAAGGCTAGCCCAGCTGAACCGAGGCTACCTCCACCACCAGTGGCCACCGCTAACCCAGCTGCAAAGAGGACCAGGAACCCCATCCTCAAGAAGCACCGGTCCATCAAAATCTTCAGGACACTCAATCATGCCAGGTTAGTCTGGGACCACCATCTCAAACCCAAAGGGCTACTCTGTGGTCACATAAACATCAGGAGCCTAACTCCCAAACGAGAACAAATCGAACATTTACTGTGTGACTCAAACATTGACATATTAGGCATGTCTGAAACATGGCTCTCCAGTTCCTCGCCAGAAGCTGCTGTATTTCAGCCAGGTTATTCAGTATTTAGGCAAGACAGAAATGGCAGAGGCGGAGGGGTCCTATTATACATTAAAAACTCACTTAAGTGCATTCGGCTAACTGCACCCAGTGAGATGAAAATTGAATATGTCAGTGTTAAAGTATCACTATCTCCTGAAATGTCCTTTGTAATGATATGTGTGTACCGACCACCATCTGCCAAGACAGATTTCTACGACCAGCTCAGACTTTTATTAGACCATTTCAGTTCAAATAATGAAGTTATCCTGGTAGGGGACCTGAACATCAACTGGGATGTAAAACATGAAAGAAAGACTCTGAAACACATTATGGATCACCATAATTTCTCCCAGTTGATTGAACAGCCCACCAGACTAACACAGCACTCCAGAACAAGAATTGACTTGCTATTTACTACATGCCCTGACAGAGTTGTAAAAACCTACAACCTCCTTACCGGGCTCTCTGACCATAATGCCATCCTCTTTACCAGAAAACTCACAAAGAAACGGCACCGTTTCCATGTTAAACCTGTAAACTCCACCTCCCTCTATGACTTTATACCCAGGAGTCAACAGCAAAATTTAACTGTAGCCCTCCACAACAACAACTGGTCTGATGTTATATCCTGTGAAGATGTCACTCATGCATGTGATCTCTTTAACAGGTCAGTCAAGGAGGTCACGGGCCTTTTCACCTCTAGAGGGAGGGGCAAGAAAAAAAGAAAGCACTTTTTACCATGGTTAAACGAGGACTGCAGAAGACTGATGTGCACGAGGGATGAACTGTGGAAGCAATCATTAAAAACTGGTCTAGCTACGGACCGCCTGAGATTTACCTCCATGCGAAACAAGGTAACCCAAACCCTGAGGAAGTTAAAAGCAGATTGCTTCATGAAAATTATTGCAAATGCACATGGCAATGGTAAACTAATCTGGCAAAGTATTAACAAATTGACAGGCCAACATTACAAGCCAGAAAACAATAACAATAACTTAGAACTTATTATAAATAACAACCTAGTCATAGAACCTATCAACCTAGCAAATTGTTTTAACAACTTTTTCTCAGAGTCTGTAGCTCAGATTGCCAAACTATTCCCCTCTCCCAAATGCACAGCCAGCCCTCTGGACAATAACAAACCCATCTTCTCAATCATTGAGATAACTGACTATGATGTAGCCAGCCTAATCTCGGGTCTTAAAAGCAGCAGTGCAAAGGACGCTTTTGGCCTCAGCAGCACCTTTCTGAAACAACAGAAAGATGCTCTGGTTCGCCCTATCACCCATCTTATTAACCTTTCTATTAAACACGCACATGTACCATTAGTCTGGAAAGTGGCAGCTATAACACCCATCTTCAAATCTGGTAAAAAGACTGAACCATCCAACTACCGACCAATAAGTATTTTACCAGTAATATCAAAAATAGCTGAGAAATGGATCAACAGACAATTAATGGAGCACCTTAACCTTGGTCACACGCCACTACACCCCATGCAATTTGGCTTTCGCACCCACCATTCCACTGAGACTGCCATGTGTGTGTTTTTAGAAAAGGTCAAAGGTCTGCTGGACAGAAATGCAATTGTGGGGGCCACCTTCCTTGACTTAAAAAAAGCCTTCGACTCTGTGAACCATCATGTACTGCTGTCCAGACTGACCCATTTTAACCTCTCAGAACAGTCCTTAAAATGGTTTGCCTCCTACCTCTCGGGGAGAAAACAACATGTGGTGGTAAATGGGGTTAACTCAGCCAGTCTCGAGTGCAGTATCGGGGTCCCTCAGGGATCGGTCCTTGGACCAATTTTGTTCTCACTATTTATTAACAACCTGCCTAGCCTTGATCAGAATGTCCACACTTTAATGTATGCAGACGATGTAGTGATCCTCAAGGAAGCAAAATCCATCACAGAGGCCTCATCCTCTCTCACATCAGCTTTATCATGTATTGAGAAATGGCTTACTGCATCTTGTCTCTTGCTTAACACCAAGAAATCTGCTTGTATGATGTTCAGCAAACGACAAACGAAAATAACCAACTCTAACGTGTTTGTAAATGGTGTGGAACTTGACATGGTCGAGCATTTTAAATACCTGGGTGTTACCCTAGATTCGACCCTAACATTCAAAAAACATGTCAGTATACTATCTAAAACCACCAAATTTCACCTGCAGAACTTCAAGCAGATCAGACACAACCTGACGGATACAGCAGCCCGAATGTTTTTATTTTCTGTAATCCTTTCCCGTATCGAATACTGTCTTACAAGCTGGTCCCTTACAGGTGTAACCACCCTCAAGTCAGCTGAGTCTCTTTACAACAAAGCTCTAAAGGTATTCGATAAAAAACAAACAAGACACCACATTTGCAACGTCCTTAACAGACACGAATTACTGAGTTTCAACAACCTAGTTGATTTTAAACGAGCCTGCCTGGTACACAAAACCCTGCACAACCTGGCCCCCCCACCCTTGAAAGATTTTATAAAACGGACTGATAGCCAACCAACTACAAAGGTCACAAGATCAGTAGCTAGAGGGGACTGTGCTATCCCCTACAGACGGACCACCTTCGGTCAGGCTGCTCTGTCCGTCATGGGTTGCAGGATATGGAATAGCCTGCCGCTCACAGTCAGAGAATGCACCACACATATTACTTTCAAAAAACATCTAAAAAACTGGTTGCTATCAACCCAGACCTGCACCCACTATTAGAAGTGTATACCTATTTCTGACTGTTGTATTACTGTTATGACTGTGTTGATGTTGCCATTACTGTAATTTTGCTGTGTTGCTACCATTACTACTACTACCAGTACTATTATTATTATTATTATTATTACTATTATTATAATAACTAACATAGACAAAATAGCAATATGAATAATGCCAGCACTAGTTATAGGTCGATATGTATATGTGTGTATGGATGTATATGTATGTGTATATATATATGTATGTATATATGTACGTATGTATACATATATATATATATATATGCGTGTGTGTGTGTGTATATATGTGAATGTGTATGCACATATATTTAAATAGTATTATTACTTACATTATTATTACATAACCTTTAGTTATTCATAGCAGTGAAAGTGATTAAATTATACCCTTAGACCTATCATTGTAACACAGCTCAACTAGATATTACCCCCAGGACCTTCTACGCACTTTGATGATTATAAGCACTTTATCATGACACGGTTGCACTTTTGTACTATCTGAATCTGTATTATTTATCTTTTGTACTGTAAACTGACTGCTGCTATTTAATAACATGCTTTTGTTTTTATTTATTGTAATTTCTCTTGTACCAGGGAACATCTATGTATGGGACAGCGGATGTAAATTAGCCTGTGGCTACAATCCGGCGTGTTTACGATTGTTTTCGTCCATGAACTCGCATTGTCCCATTTTAAAAATAAATTGAATTGAATTGAATTGAATTTTATTTTGAAAACGGGATGTTCATTTCCGGGGACTTAACGGTGCACCTTTACTGTTAAGCCCGTGATATACTTGCTGTAAACTACGCGTACGCGAGCTGCCGCGCGTATCCTGCGTCGCGTCACCTCGCGTCGATATGTGCGTTCGGTCGCAGGATACGCATCAAACGGACGCAGGATACGCGCGGCAGCTCGCGTACGCGTACTTAACAGCAAGTATATCGAGGCCCTTAGGCGCAGCCGTGCAGATTGAAGGAATGGACGAACCAAGGAGGAGCAAAAGAAAGATAAAATCTCGACTGTATTTCGACAATGAGGACGAGACCACACAGTGTAAGTATATTCTAATGGTATCTGTCTTTTTTAAGTACAAATTCGGGCTCCGCAAATTTGACTATGCCAACTTTCTCCAAAGTAAATTTAGCTAGCTTAATTTCCCGACTTCTAAGCTAACTTTTTACTGTTGCTGTTAGCTTTTTTGCATTACTTAATATTAAATAGGGGAAAATGAAAAGTCAGCAGCTGTCAAAGTCAGATTGTTTATTAATCTACAGTATTTATCGTTTCCAAAATTATATAATATAATTAATAAAATGCACCTTAACCTCTTCCACTCCCACCCTACTTTGAAGCAAAAACGAATACAATTCTATGCTCAAATTATTATAGCTGTAGCTTCTGAACCACTTTGACTATATCCATAAATGAGAGCTTGCCAGGAAGGGGACACTGTAGAGTTTCTTGTGAAAGTGTCAGAAACACTTAAGGTAGCCTAGGCTATTAGCCAACTGGAACAGAGCAGTGGTCTAGTAAGTGTGCAAAAAATTAAGATTTTTTGTCCACCTAAAAATTAATCAATTATTAAAAAATAAAAATCAGGCTTTGTGACTTTATCCATAAAGGTAAATGAAAGTATGAGTCTATAAGCACACTATCAATGAACACCTAGTTCAAATTTGAAGAAGATAGCACAAAGTGTGACCATTCTGCAGTGTTTTTTTCATGATAAGATCCAGATCCATTCAGATTTCCTATATTTTTTCCCATTTTGACTCTCATGTCCACACATGAGAATCTGGATTATTTTTTCTTAAATATTTGAATATGTAGCCTATTAGAATTTAGAATATCTGTTGACAGCCCTAACGTCCTACAGCAGTTTGTGAAGTATACCTTCCTAAGGAAGAACAGAGATTTAAGAGTGTTTCCCAAACTCTTCTTTTGCAGCAGCAGGAGACCTGCTAAAGGAACACGTTACATTAGAGCTGTCTTTTCATTGTGGTGTTGACAGTGTTTGATCAATGACAAGAGCTTTGATTGCCTCACCTTTATAGCTTTAAAAATGAATAAATAAAGGTTTAAACAAATAATAATAATAAAAAAAAACATGATGCACAGTGTTGCCTAATAAGGCTCAAACTGTGACAGAATGAGTGGAGAGCATGAGATGAGATAACTGTCGTGTATTTTGACATGCTAGACGCTTTTGAAATTGTTACAGCTTTGTAACCATGTGCATGCCATTAATGTAATGTTTCGATGAACAGGTTGCACTGTAGATATCATGTTGTGTTATCTCCAATAAAACCATGAACTCCTTTCCCTTCTTAAAGCTGTGCACCACATTGAGGACTCGGATGGTGACGCAACAGGACCTGGACCTAGTAAAGGTGGATTTTTTTTCCTTTTCTTGTTGTTGATGTCTATGTTTCCCTGATTCCAACATACTATTTGGAAAGAGCCTCACACCCTGAATTTTTCAGAGTAAGCTTAGTGTAAAAATGTAAAAGTCAGGTCTTCTTTAAAGTAATCCTCTTACAGGTTATTATACTCTGTATAATAACCTGCTCTTTTGTATGCTGCCTCAGCATGAATTAGCTGTGTCCAGATATATTAGGCTACATTATGTTATCAGATTTTCAGACCTTATGTGTCCAAATGTCTCAGTATCCCCTCGAAGGGATTTCTTCAAATATGTCATTTTCGAGTCAAGAATGAAAGGTTTTTTGTTTTTTGTTTTTTTTGGCAAAGCCAAGGTGAAGGTGACCTGACCTAACAACACATTTTTACACATAACTGAAGAAATGTTTTATTATGACACAGTTTCAAACAAATGTTCAATAGAATAAAATCAGAGAAGGGATATTTCAAATGCACTTGCTCTTGGATGAGCTTAGTCACTTTGTTCAAAGAACCGCAACACAAAGTGATCGTAAGGCACACATCGCGGACGCATACAATTGGCAGCTGGTATTTCTAGTTTTTGCACCTTGCAGATTGTCAGGGTCCTACCCTATCCTTATAATTATTCAGCACTTAACCAGTTGACTCAGCTCCTCCTCTAACTTAGATGTATGTCTTCTGTTGACTCATTGTCCTGTTTGCTTCTCACACAGTAGTGCCATTGCCTCCCAAAGAGTTAAAAACAAAACATCAAGACATAGAAACAGTATTATTTTTAAAATGTATTTGTACAATAACTACAATAAGTTGAATGCTAAAAGTTTTGATGACTTGTCATTCAAATGCAGCTCCGACTTTCGTGTCTTCAGTGAAGAAGACCAGATTCGAAAACAATGCTCTTAAAATTCAATTGGATGCTGCGAAGGAGAAAATAAAAAGTCTTCAGGAGGAAAGAGACTACCTAAGACAACAGCTGTCCGACAGTAAGTTAATATACTGTACTGTACATGTAAGAAATTAACCTTACTGTTACTTGTGTAAGCAGAAAAAAGAGTAATTATTAATGCATCTTACCTGTCTTGGAGAAAAAATATTCAACTTCTGTGTTGGTTAGGAAATGTTTGGCCATCTTTGATGATTTCCATAGAATAAAGGGATTGTCGCACAACACAATGCATCCTGTAATCATAGTAGTGACATGAACATTGCCTTGTTTGTTTCTTTCAGCTTTGGAAATTGCAAAAAAAAAAGGGCCCACCACCCCAAGCACGGCAATTCCACGCCAGGAAGAACTGTCTGACAGTTCTTCCTCTTCCCCCTCCTCCTCCTCCTCCACCTCATCAAGTGAGCCTGACAGGAAGAGGAGGAAGAAGAACAAAAAAGACGGGAAGAAGAAAGGGAAGAGTGCAAAGAAGAAGAAGAAGAAGAAGAGCAAGAGAGCAAAGAGAGGTACATATAAGAAAGATTGTTTTTTTTCAATTCTTGAATCAGCCTTAGAATAATGGAGGTACACTTAAAGCTTCAGTTGGTAACAATTATTCAGTCATATTTGCTGGAACTGTCACTGTATTTTGATAGTAGGACAGTAAATGGGTAATTTAGGACAAAATCCAACTCCTATGACTCCACCTACAGCCTGCAATCGTACTTGACAAAATCCAACGCGACCGAAAGCTCTCCACCAGTCAGGTAGAGGCAGAGTTTCAGGTAGAGCAGTGGTTCCCAAAGTGTGGTACGCGTACCCCTAGGGGTACGTGAGCACATTGCAGGGGGTGCGTAGAAACATTAATTAATTTATTACTAAGATGATAAGTAGGTATTCCGAGTCACTTCAGAAGCCCATTACTGAAATGATACGTGCGCCACAACTAGTTCCCCCCAGAAGACAACAACCTGTAGCACAGCTTTGTATAGTTGTCAAAAGTATCGATGCAAAACGGCGCATCTGGATACATGACTGATTTCTAAAAGTATCGATACTAACAGCGCGCCCCCACAGCGCCCGACGCGCGCACTCGACAGGCAGAGCAGAGGAGAGCAGAGCAGGCAGCGTCCAGAGTGTTTGGACCTGAGTGAGTAGTTAACACAGAACTAGACGCACGTAGGGTGAATTTAGCCCTAAGAGTTTAAAACGGCAATATTAACGGCAACACTCCTCTCTCGTCTCCTCTCTTTTTCTCCGCTGTCTGCATGCACGTGTGTGTGTTGTGAGGGAGGGGGGAGGGGGAGCCCCGCCCGTCAGAGGAAAGGAGAGGCATTGTAATGAATGTAATGAAACAATAGCAACGCGCTGGAATTGCACAACTCTTAGTTAGCTTTTCATTTAAAAAAACAAAAAAACATCTGTTATAAGTCCTTTTGATTATAATAAAAATAAAATAATGTAACAATAATAAGCTGGGAGGCACTGCTGCTGTAGTGAATATGATGTCATATTCAATATTTTCCTGGGTATTGGTATTGAGTTTGAAATTTTAGTTTGTGACAGTCCTACAACTCTGTGAAGACACATTTGACCACAACAAACACCACAAGAGCCAGAAACAACTAAAATGCAGGAGAATATGTGTAAAATGTCTTTGTACAAATTGAAGAGAGAAATTGAAATGATTTTCATTTCATAATCAGTTGTGTTACGTTCTATATGACCACTTTTGGAGAATCATCAACACGTATGAGGGAGGGGGTACTTGTGGTATGGCAAAAAGGCTCAGGGGGTACGCAAGACAAAAAAGTTTGGGTGAACAGTAAAAAAGTCTGAGGGCATCTATTGGACAGCTTGAGGCTGATGGGTCTCTGGACTGTGGACTGTGTTGCTTTAGAAAGGTATTAAGGAGCAGATTATGACAGTTACCTTGTTGGTTTGTTTTTCATTAGCTGGGTGTACGCAGAAGAAATCCACAGGAAAAAAAAAAGAAGAAAAACACAACTTCTGGGATTTTAGAGGTAACCTTCTACAGCAATCTCTGGATTGTTTGGTTATGTAACAGGGTCAAGCACTAAATATATAACATAAGTAAATACTGTTGGTTAATATTTGGCTGTTGCTTTATACTGTATGTCCACAGCTACCACCAGAGATACAGGAATTGATCTTATTGGAGGTGGTTCTTCACACAGGAGACACAGCGTATCTGACACTGTCACTAGTGTGCAGGCAGTTCAGAGACATAATGAGCAGCAATGCTTTCAGGCAGAAGGCTCACAGTTTGTGGATCAAAAGTGAGAAAAAATGTTGGCTTTCTACTTAACATTCAAAAATTCAGCTAATACACAAAACGGAACTAAAGCCTTGTTAGTCATTATGCGTTTTTAAATGCAGGTGTGGACAAGAAATGGGACAAACGTTCCATGTCCTACCAGAGGGAAATGTGGGACATGTACAAAATTTCAATCTGCTGCTCATGCCAGAGACAGTACAAAGAATGTTCAGGTTGGTGTACAGTTGTATCTGAGGAAGAGTATGTTATTACAAAAGAAGAATAAGCTTCAGTTGTTGACAGTTATTTTCTTATTCAGGTTATGTAGGAAATGGCCAGCGAGGTAACATCCGAGGCATGTATTCAGAGTGTCTGCACCCTGGCTTCTGCAGCCATTACTGTCAAATGGATGCTGGGATTAATGATGAACAGGTACTTGATGTGTACAGTGTGGTCATTGAGGGTCAAAACAAAACATTGTGTGATAAAAAAAAATTGTGATCATGCAACTTCTTAATAATTTTAATAATAATAATAATAATAAGGGTAACAGTGAGAATGATGAATCGCGTCTGAATCCCACTCTGATCTGCGTACTGTATGTGTCGGGAAACAGCTAAAGTAAAATCAAATAGCAGCTCACATGCACAATCAATGAGCAATTTCAATTGCATTTGAACACAGTCAGGTAATAAAAAAGACAGCCCTATCTCACACACACTGCTGCTGTACACATATGCCACCACCTCCTCTCACTCAGGTCACTCGCGTTTCTACACAATTCAGGTGTGCGTTTCCCAATATTTTATTTATTTTGTAAAATCCTTGGTGGCACGGTGGTGGAATGGTTAGCACTGTCACCTCACAGCAAGAGGGTCATGGGTTTGAACCAATGTCTATTGCACAGTCACAATCTTTATACGGTAAGCATAATTCACATGTTTAACATCATATCTCTAAAATTTGTTGTTTCAGTCTTAACCGCTGAGGAGGCCATGGACCGGTATAACAAAGTGCTGCAGGCTGTTAGAGCGGGAAGATCCAAAACAGCAGCATACCAGAAGCTGGGGGTTGACCGCAAAACAATAGCTGACATGGCAGCGATTTCAGAGCTGCATGCAGCAGCTCATGACACATATCAGGAGATGCGGTCTGCCCTTGGAAAAAAGGAAACGTTAAGCGCCTTCTCTGCCCGGTGCAGAGAAAAAATAATAAGTGATTCACTGGAAAACCTCATAGAGGAAAAAAAAAAATCAGGGGAGTTGCTTGAAATTCACTCGAGAAGCAAATAATTCTGATAGTTTAACATTTTGGCAAATTGGCCCATTGCCATAATCCCTATGGTCATAGCAGTAGGTTCGTTACCTCTAATCGTCGGTGCAAGCTATTTTTAGAACGGCGGAGCAGAGCCATGAGCTACTCAGAGCTACGCTACAGAGGCTCATGGGATTTCTTGGTTTCCCTCATCAAACTCAACAAATACACAATCCAACAACTCCACAACGCTCTGGTGGACAAGTTGTGAGCTGCACATTCACCACGCTATGAGATAATAACACAACGTTACCAGACAGAGTTGTTGAGAGGGGAATTCATGCAAAACCGCTGATGCACGTTGCCTTCAGGGACAGTTTTTCATCAAGCAGTCTCTGTATTTCCCTCTAAAACAACTCTGTCTGGTAACGTTGTGTTATTATCTCATAGTGTGGTGAAAGTGCAGGTCACAACTTGTCCACCAGAGCGTTGTGGAGTTGTTGGATTGTGTATTTGATGAGTTTGATGAGGGAAACCAAGAAATCCCATGAGCCTCCGTAGTGTAGCTCTTAGCAGCTTGCGGCTGCGCTCCGCCGTTCTAAACATACCTTGCACCGACAATTAAAGGTAACAAATCTACTGCCATGGCTACAGGGGTTATGGCAATGGGTCAATTTGCTCAAATGTTTAACTGTCCCTTTAAGATGTTTACAGTTAATGAGGGGTTAGAACACTATAAACAACCTGAAGTTTTTTGAGAAATCTATGTTCAGTTTGAACAATATTGTACCTCTTCTGTCTTCTATGTGATTTTCACACTTGGCATCATGTTGCAGGCCGGTTTTGGCCCTCATGTTGGACACTCCTGATCCAGACAAAACATCAACAGGAAATGTTTAGAAGCATCAATGACAAAAACTACAAATAGCCTTTGATACACACAAACACACACACACACACACACACACACACACACTACACATCCAACGCATTTGTCTACTTTTTGGGCCGTCTGATACAAGTCACTCACATCCAGGACCAACTTTGTGCCGTCGTCCATCAGCTTCATTAATATTTCCGAAAGCTTGAGGCTCGATTATTCATTCATTACCACTTACCTGTGGGCTGATTTGCTAACTTTAAATGTTTACAAAGTAAAATTATTGAAAAGTTTACAAAGTAAAAATATTGATTTTTAGTTCTGATTAACATTGATTTCCTGTTGTACTTTTTTGAACTTGTTTTGTTTGGACATATTGTTAACAATAAAGTTTGTAGTTTGACTGTGTGTAGTCATAACGATGTATTGTACATAAAATGGTCATTAATGGTCAGGTAATGATAATGATAACAATAAGAATACATCTCACTTTATGTAAGGTACACAAAAAGGGTAACTAATGATTAAGTAATAATTCAGTACTCATTACCTACTCTTTTTTATATCTCACTTTACTCTAAGGTACACAAAAAGGGTAACTAATGATTAAGTAATAATTCAGTACTCATTACCTACTCTTTTTTATATCTCACTTTACTCTAAGGTACACAAAAAGGGTAACTAATGATTAAGTAATAATTCAGTACTCATTACCTACTCTTTTTTATGTCTCACTTTACTCTAAGGTACACAAAAAGGGTAACTAATGATTAAGTAATAGTTAGTTCCTCAGTAATTTGATTAGGAGTTACCGAAGAACTGAACATTAACTAATAGTGAGTTCCTCATTCATTCCAAATTTATTTCATAGCTACTCAGAAGGTAATTGTGTGCACCTCAAACAACTATACTGTGAACAATGTTTTGATCAATATAGCCTACAGAATAACATGGATGGTCATATCAATGTGTATGTGGTCTGAAATAAATGAATTAACTCATCTCAAGAATCCTGCTGTCTGTGTTTTTTTCTTAAAGGAACTAATTGTAAAGATGATGATGAAATGACCTCTCATTAGGCGTCACTTTTCTTTGGAAAATAAAAAGGTTAATGGACAGGTTATTGAGTAATGATTCTATACTGATGAATTAACTATTTCACTACTATATATTAATTATATATTAAATTTGATCATGAGTTAATGAAGAACTGACCATTAATAGTTCATTAGTTCCTCAGCAACTACTCTAAAATTTGGTCAGGAGTTCCTGAAGAACTGACCATTAACTAATAGTTAGTTCATCATTAGTTCCTCAGTAACTACTTTAATTGGGTTTACCTCAGTTCCTCAGTAACTACTCATTAGTCCCTTACTAACTACTACTCTGATTTTTGATCAGGGGTTACTGAAGAACTCACCAATAACTAATAGTTAGTTAATTATTAGTTCCTCAGTAACTACTGTAATTTTGTGTACCTTAGTTCCTCAGTAACTACTCTAAGTTTGTGTCCCTCAGTTCCTCAGTAACTACTCATTAGTTCCTCATTAGTCCTTCATTAGTTCCTCATTAACTACTGTAATTTTGTGTACCTTAGTGTAAAGTGTTACCCAAAAGTCCACACTCTGTACAGCCTGTGTCAGCTTTGGTCGTTTTGGACAGATCTGGCCGTGGGAGGCCCAATTTGGCAAACGGAGCGTGGGGAGCTTGGAGACATCACAATTTGAAGTGAAATAAGCTGTTTGGTGAATTTTCAACTGATTTCCAGCAAAAAGCCCACATTCTGCTTGGAGACATCACAATTTGAAGTGAAATAAGCTGTTTGGTGAATTTTCAACTGATTTCAAGCAAAAGTCCACACTCTGCTTGGAGACATCACAATTTGAAGTAAAATAAGCTGTTTGGTGAATTTTCAACTGATTTCAAGCAAAAGTCCACACTCTGTACAGCCTGTGTCAGCTTTGGTCGTTTTGGACAGATCTGGCCGTGGGAGGCCCAATTTGGCAAACGGAGCGTGGGGAGCTTGGAGACATCACAATTTGAAGTGAAATAAGCTGTTTGGTGAATTTTCAACTGATTTCCAGCAAAAAGCCCACATTCTGCTTGGAGACATCACAATTTGAAGTGAAATAAGCTGTTTGGTGAATTTTCAACTGATTTCCAGCAAAAGTCCACACTCTGCTTGGAGACATCACAATTTGAAGTAAAATAAGCTGTTTGGTGAATTTTCAACTGATTTCAAGCAAAAGTCCACACTCTGTACAGCCTGTGTCAGCATTGGTCGTTTTGGACAGATCTGGCCGTGGGAGGCCCAATTTGGCAAACGGAGCATGGGGAGCTTGGAGACATCACAATTTGAAGTGAAATAAGCTGTTTGGTGAATTTTCAACTGATTTCCAGCAAATAGTCCACACTCTGCTTGGAGACATCACAATTTGAAGTGAAATAAGCTGTTTGGTGAATTTTCAACTGATTTCCAGCAAAAGTCCACACTCTGCTTGGGTACATCACAATTTGAAGTGAAATAAGCTGTTTGGTGAATTTTCAACTGATTTCAAGCAAAAGTCCACACTCTGTACAGCCTGTGTCAGCTTTGGTCGTTTTGGACAGATCTGGCCGTGGGAGGCCCAATTTGGCAAACGGAGCGTGGGTAGTTTGGAGACATCACAATTCGAAGTGAAATAAGCTGTTTGGTGAATTTTCAACTGATTTCCAGCAAAAGTCCACACTCTGCTTGGAGACATCACAATTTGAAGTGAAATAAGCTGTTTGGTGAATTTTCAACTGATTTCAAGCAAAAGTCCACACTCTGTACAGTCTGTGTCAGCTTTGGTCGTTTTGGACAGATCTGGCCGTGGGAGGCCCAATTTGGCTAACGGAGCATGGGGAGCTTGGAGACATCACAATTTGAAGTGAAATAAGCTGTTTGGTGAATTTTCAACTGATTTCAAGCAAAAGTCCACACTCTGTACAGCCTCTGTGTCAGCTTTGGTCGTTTTGGACAGATCTGGCCGTGGGAGGCCCAATTTGGCAAACGGAGCGTGGGTAGTGTGGAGACAGCACAATTCGAAGTGAAATAAGCTGTTTGGTGAATTTTCAACTGATTTCCAGCAAAAGTCCACACTCTGCTTGGAGACATCACAATTTGAAGTGAAATAAGCTGTTTGGTGAATTTTCAACTGATTTCAAGCAAAAGTCCACACTCTGCTTGGAGACATCACAATTTGAAGTGAAATAAGCTGTTTGGTGAATTTTCAACTGATTTCAAGCAAAAGTCCACACTCTGTACAGCCTGTGTCAGCATTGGTCGTTTTGGACAGATCTGGCCGTGGGAGGCCCAATTTGGCAAATGGAGCGTGGGGAGCATGGAGACATCACAATTCGAAGTGAAATAAGCTGTTTGGTGAATTTTCAACTGATTTCCAGCAAAAGTCCACACTCTGCTTGGAGACATCACAATTTGAAGTGAAATAAGCTGTTTGGTGAATTTTCAACTGATTTCAAGCAAAAGTCCACACTCTGTACAGTCTGTGTCAGCTTTGGTCGTTTTGGACAGATCTGGCCGTGGGAGGCCCAATTTGGCTAACGGAGCATGGGGAGCTTGGAGACATCACAATTTGAAGTGAAATAAGCTGTTTGGTGAATTTTCAACTGATTTCAAGCAAAAGTCCACACTCTGTACAGCCTCTGTGTCAGCTTTGGTCGTTTTGGACAGATCTGGCCGTGGGAGGCCCAATTTGGCAAACGGAGCGTGGGTAGTGTGGAGACATCACAATTCGAAGTGAAATAAGCTGTTTGGTGAATTTTCAACTGATTTCCAGCAAAAGTCCACACTCTGCTTGGAGACATCACAATTTGAAGTGAAATAAGCTGTTTGGTGAATTTTCAACTGATTTCAAGCAAAAGTCCACACTCTGCTTGGAGACATCACAATTTGAAGTGAAATAAGCTGTTTGGTGAATTTTCAACTGATTTCAAGCAAAAGTCCACACTCTGTACAGCCTGTGTCAGCATTGGTCGTTTTGGACAGATCTGGCCGTGGGAGGCCCAATTTGGCAAATGGAGCGTGGGGAGCATGGAGACATCACAATTCGAAGTGAAATAAGCTGTTTGGTGAATTTTCAACTGATTTCTAGCAAAAGTCCACACTCTGCTTGGATACATCACAATTTGAAGTAAAATAAGCTGTTTGGTGAATTTTCAACTGATTTCAAGCAAAAGTCCACACTCTGTACAGCCTGTGTAAGCTTTGGTCGTTTTGGACAGATCTGGCCGTGGGAGGCCCAATTTGGCAAACGGAGCGTGGGGAGCTTGGAGAAATCACAATTTGAAGTGAAATAAGCTGTTTGGTGAATTTTCAACTGATTTCCAGCAAAAGTCCACACTCTGCTTGGAGACATCACAATTTGAAGTGAAATAAGCTGTTTGGTGAATTTTCAACTGATTTCAAGCAAAACTCCACACTCTGCTTGGAGACATCACAATTTGAAGTGAAATAAGCTGTTTGGTGAATTTTCAACTGATTTCAAGCAAAAGTCCACACTCTGTACAGCCTGTGTCAGCATTGGTCGTTTTGGACAGATCTGGCCGTGGGAGGCCCAATTTGGCTAACGGAGCATGGGGAGCTTGGAGACATCACAATTTGAAGTGAAATAAGCTGTTTGGTGAATTTTCAACTAATTTCCAGCAAAAGTCCACACTCTGCTTGGATACATCACAATTTGAAGTAAAATAAGCTGTTTGGTGAATTTTCAACTGATTTCAAGCAAAAGTCCACACTCTGTACAGCCTGTGTCATCTTTGGTCGTTTTGGACAGATCTGGCCGTGGGAGGCTCAATTTGGCAAACGGAGCGTGGGGAGCGTGGAGACATCACAATTTGAAGTGAAATAAGCTGTTTGGTGAATTTTCAACTGATTTCAAGCAAAAGTCCACACTCTGTACATCCTGTGTCATCTTTGGTCGTTTTGGACAGATCTGGCCGTGGGAGGCCCAATTTGGCTAACGGAGCGTGGGGAGCTTGGAGACATCACAATTTGAAGTGAAATAAGCTGTTTGGTGAATTTTCAACTGATTTCCAGCAAAAGTCCACACTCTGCTTGGAGACATCACAATTTGAAGTGAAATAAGCTGTTTGGTGAATTTTCAACTGATTTCAAGCAAAAGTCCACACTCTGCTTGGATACATCACAATTTGAAGTGAAATAAGCTGTTTGGTGAATTTTCAACTGATTTCAAGCAAAAGTCCACACTCTGTACAGCCTGTGTCAGCATTGGTCGTTTTGGACAGATCTGGCCGTGGGGGGCCCAATTTGGCAAATGGGGCGTGGGGAGCATGGAGACATCACAATTCGAAGTGAAATAAGCTGTTTGGTGAAGTTTCAACTGATTTCCAGCAAAAGTCCACACTCTGCTTGGAGACATCACAATTTGAAGTGAAATAAGCTGTTTGGTGAATTTTCAACTGATTTCCAGCAAAAGTCCACACTCTGCTTGGAGACATCACAATTTGAAGTAAAATAAGCTGTTTGGTGAATTTTTAACTGATTTCAAGCAAAAGTCCACACTCTGTACAGCCTGTGTCAGCTTTGGTCGTTTTGGACAGATCTGGCCGTGGGAGGCCCAATTTGGCAAACGGAGCGTGGGGAGCTTGGAGACATCACAATTTGAAGTGAAATAAGCTGTTAGGTGAATTTTCAACTGATTTCCAGCAAAAGTCCACACTCTGCTTGGAGACATCACAATTTGAAGTAAAATAAGCTGTTTGGTGAATTTTCAACTGATTTCAAGCAAAAGTCCACACTCTGTACAGCCTGTGTAAGCTTTGGTCGTTTTGGACAGATCTGGCCGTGGGAGGCCCAATTTGGCAAACGGAGCGTGGGGAGCTTGGAGACATCACAATTTGAAGTGAAATAAGCTGTTTGGTGAATTTTCAACTGATTTCCAGCAAAAGTCCACACTCTGCTTGGAGACATCACAATTTGAAGTGAAATAAGCTGTTTGGTGAATTTTCAACTGATTTCAAGCAAAAGTCCACACTCTGCTTGGATACATCACAATTTGAAGTGAAATAAGCTGTTTGGTGAATTTTCAACTGATTTCAAGCAAAAGTCCACACTCTGTACAGCCTGTGTCAGCATTGGTCGTTTTGGACAGATCTGGCCGTGGGGGGCCCAATTTGGCAAATGGGGCGTGGGCGAACGGGGGTGCACCGCACGGGAGTGAAAGAGGTGGGGGTGCCGATAGGGCGAAAAAGTCTACAACAGGTGTGGGCGGTTGAGTGGGAGGCGATTGCGCCAGGTGTGGGAGTCGCGTTGCATAATGAGCGGCACGAGGCAGAACTGCACCCACTAGAGGACAAAGAGGTTTCAGGGAATGAATGATGACTGTGGTGGGAATGCTGAGGGAAATGGGGAGAAGAGAGAAGTTCTTCTGTGCACCGGCGGCCCTCGCTCTCTGCTTTGCTGGCCCGAAGCCGAAGCCCGAAGAGCAGCGCCTCGACGCTCGCCGCTGGGTAAATGTAAATTGCTGGGTTAGGGTTAGTTAATGTGTTGAGATGAACAGAGTAAATACTGATTTTGATAAATAATTTTTTGTTATTTAGCCTCCTGTCTTTATCTAATTATTTTGTAAAAGATGTTACAGAACTTTTGTGACCACAAATATGAAAATAACCAGCAATTGAATGTGTTTGTTCTTAAATTAATGTAGAACGGACGGCGCGAGGCCTCGCGTGACCTTCTGCGGCCGCTCGTCGTGGTCTTCCGCCTCGTTCTGGACAGACGGAAGACGTCCAGCTTCCGGAAGCCTGGAAGAGGGTTAAGACTGCGGGCGTCCTCCTGGTAAGGTTCTAGTCCCGCTCCGGGCTGACCTGTCCTGCATGTCATCCCCCCCCCCCCCCCCCCCCCCCCCTCTGCCTCCCATTTCCTGTCTCTCTCCACTGTCCTATCAAATAAAGCCCAAAAAATATACCAAAAAAAAAATGTGTACATTGTGTTATCTTTTTTTTATTTCAATATGCACGCAGCTACTCAAAAAGGCCAGAGAGGCCATGGGCTCTGCCATGGAGCTCTCAAGATGTGGGCAGGAGGTGTCTCGAGCCACCTCGTGACAGACCGATGTGCCCCTCCTGATGTTGTCTGACTCTGCCGCAGAAAACCTCCCAGGACAGGCTTTCAGGATGGTGTGCTTCGCATGGAGCTGCCACATCTCCGGAAAGGTGTGGTGCTCAAAACCTGCCTGGCCTCCAGGACGCAGGAGACCTGTGGGAAGCTCTCTGCGTATTCGAGGAGGAGGTCCTTCACCCACCGGTTCCCGATCTCCCCCTTCACCGGGAGTGAACGTCCGGCGGTGATGTGGGACAGGACGGAAGCGGCCAGCGGCCGCGGCAGCGGCAACAGCGGGCTTTGCAGCCTTCTCTGCGGGTCGAGCGGCGGCGGCAGCGCCGTCCTGTGGTCGGCTGGCTGGCTGGCCACAGGACCTCCACCTGCAGGCGTTGTCCTGGTAAGATAGGGCCATTAAAAAAAAAAAGTGTACAGTGTCAGTGTATTTTAAATGCACATACAGAGGGGAAAAAACAACACCACACACACAAAACATATTCAAATCAAAGCTTACTTTGTCATTGTCACAATGTATTTTACCCAGACCTCCTCATCTGCAGGAAAATCTCCGAGGACATGTCCCACATCTCCAGACAAGTGTAGTGCTCAAAACCCGTCTGGACCGGCAAGAGTGACGGGGGACGTGGGACAAAGGGTCCAGATTCCCCCGTGCTCTGGCTCCGCAGGGGGCCGAAAGAGAGCTCCCACATCTCCCACAACTGCATAAGGAGATCCTGGCCGGCCGGCTGGCTGATGAGGAGCTGGAGGCAGCTCAGCACAAGTCAGTTTTATTTTATGAAGCCTATTTAAAAAAAACTGTTTTTACATCTATTAACCCTGGAGCTCACTTAACCCTCCGCTGGCTACCTGACTTGCAGGTTCTCAGGTTCCTGCCTGCCACGTGGGCCGACGTAGCCAGGAGGGACATGGACATGCCCAGTGGATCCCTGGATGCACTCTGGGTGTCGCTTGCCCACACCTCATCGATGGCGCCTGTAAATGCACATCCAGGTGTACTTTTATGCTACGCTATCAGCATAGATGTTGTTCTAACCTTAGTGTGTGATGTATTTTAACACCAGGCGTCGGGAAGAGAGGAGGCTCACTCCTTTCGGCTCTCCTCCATGCCCCCCCACCCCCCCACCCCCCCACCCCCTCCCGGCGTGAACCTGCGCATGCGTGCGGTGTGACAGGCGGAGATACTGTCCACTATACTAACGAGGAAATGGAGGTGATGGTGAGGTGGACCAAGACGGGAGGCTAAGTCAGCGGTGACTTGGTCGCTGTTGGTCAACAAGTTCAAGATTCCTGTATATACCCTGTTGATGGATATCGAATAAAATAATAATATATACTGAAGAATAGTATTTGTGTTATTGTAGATTTACTGCCCCCTGTCCGCACCACTTTTCACAAATCATGTAGGTAGGCCTACATGATCTCTACATAATCTGCAGGAAGTGATTTATATCAGATTTATCGACTACAAATCACCGCAAACATGCTCCCAACTACTTTCTGGACAGTCACTGGACTCTCTGTACTTATCTGGCCTGTGTACACTCTGTCTGGTCTTTTATTATTAGTATGATTATGATTGTTATTATTGTTTTTTTATAATTAATTAATTTTTTATAACTTTATAATTTTATGTTTTTAATTTTTTTTTTTTTTACTAAACTTCACCAACTCCAACTCAAATTCAAAATGTGAACTTGAAATATAAATAAGTAAATAAATAAAATAAATAAATAAAAATATATTGATCCAGGATCGAACTCGGGTCTATCCGCGTAGTGGTATCCCCGTAGTGTGGATTGTACATCCATGACTGCTAGCAGTACTGCGCCGCAGCGGCTGTGACATAGGCGGTGACCGTTTCCACAGTGGGATACTACGTCACTTCCTGCAAATGACGTACGCCACGACCAAAGAGAAGATCAAGAAGAATATTTTTCCCGCGCTTGGTGTGGTCAAGTGGTGAAAGCGTCAGGCAGTCGCTCAAGAGGCCGTGGGTTCGATCCTCCTCCCTGGTATGTATACTAGTATGTATCAGTGGTTAGCCATATCTATACTTTTCCGTTTATGAGGGAATAATTTAGAGTTACATCACTCTACAGTATGCGTTCATAAACGTAATTAATGCACCAGAAGGCCTTCACGTGGGACGTCAGAGATTCCCGCCATTGACCCAGTGACGCATGTTTTTTTTTATGGACTTTTTTTTTTTTTTTTTTTGCCAATTTTGATAAAGCTAAGGTAAGAAAAGCTTACAAAGAGTTATTGAAAAAAATATATATATATATGGAGAGAGAGAGAGAATATTCTGACAATTATTTCATGGTTCACGCTTTACAGGGTTAAATCATTGAGTGATGATGATGATGGCGGCCCCATATGGCACCAGAAGGCCTTCACGTGAGACATCAAAGACTCCCGCCGTAGAGCCAGTGATGCGTGTTCATGTAGGGGAGAGTGGGGTAAAGTGAGACACTTTTTACATTTGCTCCCCTCTAAGCAAGCTAAAATGATTTATCAGTAAAATTTACACATTTCCCATTAATTCAGGATGTTTCCTAGCAATGGAAATTATCAGAATGTATTTAGGACGAAGGGCAGTGAAAATATGATTGTTTTAAAAAAAAAGTGGTCTCGTGTCTCACTTTACCCCAGGTCAGGGGTAAACTGAGACAAACTAGAGAAATCAATGGGGTAAACTGATCCACTTACTTTTTCCACTCTGAAACTACCATAACAACACATGTTGTAACAGTTAGAGTCCTGACAGCTAGCTTGACAACCACACTTTCCAGAACTAATGTCGGACTAGTAACAGAATCATGGGGATTGGTCAATTAAGCACTTTTGTTTTCTCAACACAAAGTGACTCAAAATCAAAATCAAATACAACACAAAATGTTTTAATTAACATTCAAATGACAGATAGAACCAGTTAGATAGTCTGGGGGTCAGATTGTAGGCCCCGACAATCGTGACCATTTTGATCAAAAGTCCTCTTTTATGTGGGGGGAGCCGACAAAGTGGAATGTGACTAAAATTGAGTTAATTAACAAATAAAAAAGTGAGCTGACTGAGAGCACATAGCATAACAAAGCAGTGTGGCTACAGATCATTGATCACGCAAGATTTCTGGCTTGGGGGACGAGATTCTAGTGTAAATCTTTGTGTATGGTGTGCTCACAGTCTCACTCATGGATTTATTATAATACATCCATGGTCTCACTTTACCCCGCAGCATTTGTCTCACTTTACCCCAACACCCCCATTTTAGAAAAAATGACCTCTCTTAGAAATTCCGGCTAATTTTCAGCCAGTATCAACACATGGTTTTATGTGTTGGTAGTTCATCATCATGTATCATAGAAGTTTTTCTACCTGAATCAATTTGCTTTGGCACAACAGCTGATTAAGTTGACAGCAAGAAAATTTACTTTTACATGCAAAAATCATATTTTTGTGAAAAAAACATGCTTTCCACAGCATCATGAGGTCCTCTTCTTCATAGCCATTGGGAAATGGAAGGGGCTTGAAAACATAATGGTCAGATGACCATACATGTGTTCAGTTTTCTAGATATAGGGGGTGTCTCACATTACCCCACTCTCCCCTAAGTAAAGCTTACAAATTGTTACTGAAACTGAAGGAATAGAAATAGTTACTACAAACGACTATTCCATAAGTTATTTTATAGTAAAACCGAGTTGAAAATGTGTGTGTGTGTTTCAAACTAGATACAACAGATATATAAGGTAATTTCCTATGCAAATCTCGTACGGTTCTTTTTTTTGTATTATATTCATGGGTTGCAGTGACGTCACGTCGAAGGGACCGCCGCCATATTTGTGTCCGATTTGACAGGTCTCATATGACAGCATGCAAACCACAGGATGGAAATGACAGTTTCTTGACAAAATGACAGGGTTTCATACATCCTGTCTGGGTTTATATCTCTATAACAACAGACTAACTCTATATTATCCCACTTATTACACAGTTTATGAATTAATTAATTAATTTTAGACGTAATGATGATGATCAAAGTCCTTAGTCCGGTCACTTCTCCGCTGTTTGCTCCTCACCCTCCCCCCGGTCGACTAGTGTGTAGTTGTTTTCAACGAGCTTTTGATAATCAATCAGTAGATTGATGAATTATCATAAATGTTACGATGTGCGCATTTATGTCGTCCTGTCTGTCATAAGAGATGACGGTTACGGGACACGTTTGTGTCACGGACTCGCGGTGGCACAGACACAGCTGGTCACAGCTGTGACACTGCGCTGGCCCGTCCGCTCTGTCCGCTCTGATCGCAGGTTTGGTTCCAGCAGCGGTGAGGGAGGCAGAGAGCCTCCACTCTCCCTCTAACAAGCTACAAGTCATTTTTCTAACATCACAATTAGTCTGAAGCTGGTAAAAATGAAACACAAGGTAAAAATCCTTGATAGTTCTTCTGCCCTGCTCCGCTGATCAGAGCGGCGTCCCTAGCAACGGCCCGTTTTACTTAGCAACGGTCTGTTTACAGAAATAAAAGACCCTAAATGCAGAATCAGTGAGTAATTAATAAGAAAGTAATCAAAATGCAGAATTCAATATATCCATGTTGTTAAAAAAAAAAGTGAATCCCCTCTTTTTGTGAGACTTGTCACAGCCCACGCTGCGACTGATAGACTGCCTGCAGTCAACTATTTATTCCGCCTATAACTTTACGTCTTTTGGGATATAAAACAGCAGTCTGGGTTTTTTTTGGCGACTGCTATCACAGTCAACAGCACAATATAATCCTGGCATATTTCAAATAACGTCAATTTTCAGTCTCTTGCTGATTTCCTCCTACTACCCCACTTGTTCTGGTAACGTGACATGCTGTGATCTGTGCCCAGATTGCCCTGATTCGGACACAAATATGGCGGCGCAGAAACACAGTGACGTCATGTGAATCTAATGAATATGTATATGATTTCGTATTTGTCAGAAGGTCCGGTAAGAAATCAATTTACAAAAAAATTAAAAAAAGATGCTTTGAGATGCCGATGCTGATGATGCTTTGTAGCATAGATGAGTTATAATACTCTGGGTTGTTGGTTATGTTGTGTGGACGTTTCCTCTTTTTTTAAATTATTATTTGCCCCCCCCCACTCCCCAGGCCCACCCCTTCTCCACCGCCACCCACCCTACATGTTGTAGCCTACATGTGGTACATAACTGTAAGAATAACCAACACTGTGGATTAAGATAGATCAAAGAGAGGACAAACAGGCAGCATTGAAGGGTGTCACAAATAAGGAGGCTTTAATCACACAGGAATGGGAATGGGAAGGGAAAAAAAAAGAAAAAAAAAACTCAAAACGGCTCCAAACTGTCCACAGCAGCTTTGAAATCCTCAAAGTTGTTGTACACACGCTCAGTGAGGCCCCTGGAGGTGGACTTCTGTGTGACCGGGCAGAAGGTCTTTTTTTTTATATTTATTGTGTCCCTGACTGGGCTGGCCACAGAGTGTGCAGGTGGGGAGGTTTTTAATTCGGGACACCTTTGCCGCCAGCTCTGAGGGTGGTCCCAGCCTCCTTTTGTAAATGGTAGCCCTCGCCCAGGAAGGCATGATGGCAGCAGCGGCGGCGGCAGCGGCGGCGGCGGCGGCGGCGGCGGCAGGAGGGGCCACCTGAGAGGCGGTGCCAGCAGCGGCGTGCAGGATGGGCTCTGTGGAGGGACCAGCAGTGGCAGAAGGGGCCACCTGAGAGGCGGTGGCAGCAGCGGCGGGCAGGATGGGCCGAACGGCGGGCAGGATGGGCCGAATGGCGGGCAGGATGGGCCGAACGGCGGGCAGGACGGGCCGAACGGCCAACAGGACGGGCCGAACAGCGGTGCCAGCAGCAGCGGCGGGCAGGATTGGCCGAACGGCGGGGACAGCGGCGGGCAGGATGGGCTCTGTGGAGGGACCAGCAGTGGCAGAGAGGGTGGACACAGGCCTGGTGATGGTGGAGGTCGGAGGGGCTTTTCCAACAGGCCTGATCAGGCCTGTCCTCTCTTTCAGGGCCTTTGTGCCCGCCGTGCTCGGCGTGGGCACATAGGCCATCACGGGGTAGTCTGGCGGAGGCAGTACGGCCGGCTGCAGAGGAGCTGGAGGCAGCTCAGCGGACGACACTGATGTGGTCTTGGTGATGGCGATGGTCGGCTGCTTGGTCGCCCGCAGATTCAGCAGCCTCTCCTGACTCCGGATAAAGTCTCGCACCGTCTTGGTGTTAATTTTTGGCAGAGGAATCCCGGCCCTGCTCAGGACCGGGTCCTCCACCAAGATCCGGTGCTGGATCCTCTCGTAGGCCCCCAGGATGTCGGCCTTGTCGGGGGAGGAGTGCCGGTGCGCACTCAGCCACAGAAGTTTAACCAGCGTGTACATGAGGCGGTTGTGGTGCGCGCTGATGTCCTGCTGAGCTGGCGCATAGCGCTTGGCCATCTTCACGCGCTGCACCACCGCGGCGTCGACCGGGTCGTCCCGCTTCGTGCGGCAGTACAGCGTGTTTCCCCAGTGCGTTTTGTACAGCTGGTTAAACTTCTGTGGCTGCTTGTCGTGGTCCTCCACCTCGCTCCAGGCATCTAGGATGCTGTTCCTCTGCTCGATGGTGAGGGACAGCCTGTTCTCCGGCCGGCCGACCTCCACCAGCTGGGAGCAGAACACCTCCAGCTTCCGGAAACCTGGGAGAGGGCTGGGACTGCAGACGTCCTCCTAAATATATAATATAAAATAAGCAAAAAATAAATAAATAAATAAAAAGTTTGAAATTCAGATGTGTACATTGTCCACGAACCAGTGTGTTATCTTTTATTTCAACAGGCACACAGTTACTCACAAAGGCCGGAGGGTGAACGGTGGTGGTTTCCTCGCTGGTTAGGGTGATGTGGGGCAGCAGGACGGCCTCGAGCGCGTCGGCGCGTTCCTCCACATCGCTCCCGTAGGCCTCGTCCGCCTCCGGATCCGGCTGGCCGACCTGGACCACCTCCTCGTCCGGATCGGGACCGTCTTCCACGAGGTCCTGGAGAGAGAAGGGTCCAGATTCCCCCGTGCTCTGGCTGAACAGGTACTCCAAGCCGAGCAGCTCGTCCGAGGCGACGTCGGCGGGGGGCCTGAAGTTCTCCTCCACCGTCTCGCCGAACAGGAGCCGACAGCGGGTGTTGAGACGGTGGATGAGTGGCGCCGAGTAGGTCCGGTGGTGTCGTCCTCGGCCGCCAAACACCGCGTCGGAGCTCCTGTCGCTGTTCCACCGGGCGATGCCGCTAATCAGGTACACCTGAAAGGGCCGTGCCGCGCAGTGGGGACCTGGGTAGAGACAGAGTAAGGCTTTACAGTAGACATTGAGTCAATTTTGAAGAAATGTATTCCTATAAAATATGAAAATAGGAATAGGTTGTAGTGTGTTGTAGTGTTGGGAGCTAACACTTGTATTATTCTTATAATTCCTTATACATGGCTGTATTTGTTAGTTAGCACACTTGATATTGGCTCTATTTAACAACTTAAATCACAGTAGCATAAACTGATTTGTTGAACTCGGCCTGATGTAAACATTAATAAAACTCAAACCTGTGTGATGTCCAGGGACAGGTCAGGACAGGTTGAGGTTTATAATAATGAAATGAACCATAACACTGTGATCACAGCTGCACCAGAGGAAACTCCACCTTTTTTTTCTCTCTCTCTCTTTTTTGTAAGCTGCGGTAGCGACCGGCTGAAATACGGGAGGATACAGCAATGGTGCAGGCTGAGGCCAGTATACAACAGGTAACAGTGTTATTGTCTCTTTTCACCTCCTCTCTCCCCTGTGAGATCAGTGCGCTGCGCACACGTTTAAACAGAGATCCCGCTACGTTAGGGAAGAGTGGGGTAAAGTGAGACACTTTTTACATTTGCTCCCCTCTAAGCGAGCTAAAATGATTTATCAGTAAGATTTACACATTTCCCATTAATTCAGGATGTTTCCTAGCAATGGAAATTATCAGAATGTATTTAGAACGAAGGACAGTGAAAATATGATTTACCCCAGCTCAGGGGTAAACTGAGACAAACCAGAGAAATCAATGGGGTAAACTGATCCACTTACTTTTTCCACTCTGAAACTACCATAACAACACATGTTGTAACAGTTAGAATCCTGACAGCTAGCTTGACAACCACACATCCCAGAACTAATGTCGGACTAGTAGCAGAATCATGGGGATTGGTCAATTAAGCACTTTTTTTTCTAAACACAAAGTAACTCAAGAACAAAATCAAATACAACACAGAATGTTTTAATTAACATTCAAATGACAGATAGAACCAGTTAGATAGTCTGGGGATCAGACTGTAGGACCCGACAATTGTGACCATTTCGATCAAAAGTCCTCTTGTGTGTGGGGGGAGTTGACAAAGTGGAATGTGACTAAAATTTAGTTAATAACCAATAAAGAAGCGAGCTGACTGAGAGCACATAGCATAACAAAGCAGTGTGGCTACAGATCATGTTTGATCACGCGAGATTTCTGACTTGGGGGACGAAATTCTAGTGTAAATCTTTGTGTGTGGTGTGCTCACAGTGTCTCACTCATGGATTTATTATAATACATCCATGGTCTCACTTTACCCCGCAGCATTTGTCTCACTTTACCCCAACACCCCCATTTTGGAAAAAATGACCTCTCTTAGAAATTCAGGCTAATTTTCAGCCAGCATCATCACATGGTTTTATGTGTTGGTAGTTCATCATCATGTATCATATAAGTTTTTCTGCGTGAATCAATTTGCTTTGGCACAACAGTTGATTAAGTTAACAGCAAGAAAATTTACTTTTACATGCAAAAATCATATTTTTGTGAAAAAAAACATGCTTTCCACAGCATCATGAGGTCCTCTCCTTCACGACCATGGGGAAATGGAAGGGGCTTGAAAACATAATGGTCAGATGACCAAAAATGTGTTCTGTTTCCTAGATATAGGGGGTGTCTCACATTACCCGGTGTCTCACATTACCCCACTCTCCCCTACGCGACAGTAACTGCAGGTTATGACTTGTCGGTTAGAGATGCGCGAAAATTTTACTCTAGCTTGATCCACTTTGTGTGGATTTATTTTTGAAAATGCAAATGAAATGAGGGTTGAAATCCGTACTCGCACGTGTGCTCCCTTTTTCATTTTTTCTACTTCTTTTCTACTACATATGCGAGTGAAATGCTCGCAATGTACAGCCCTGGTGTTTGGCCAAAAACAAACAAAATGTCCACATTTACTAAACCGTACAAAAGCAAAATGCAGGGAGGTTCAAAGCATAAATGTCCATTTGTGATGAATACAGTGTTCTGTTGATGCTAAAACAGCAGATGTGACACGCGTCAAGTGACTCAGTTTGTGTCATTCCATCAGTCGTTGGTGTTTCTCATGACCTTGTGCTGTGCTCTGACTAAACGTTTCTGTTGAAAGACATCGTGTGACTGTGTTTTGGTGGATTTGGTGAGTTGTGTTAGTGTATTACTGTATTTTGGAAATATGTGTCTGTGTTTAGTTACACTGTTGTAATTTCCAGGATGAAATGAACTGTTTTGAGAAGCAGTGATGTGTCAACAGTTTTGAAAAATGGTTTGTTTATTTGTTTATCTATTTCCCAGGCTGCACTCGTGTACCTGGAATCATGTGGGGCAACACACTGTGGAATCCCTCCAGGCTGTTGCTTCCACGCAGGCACCTGTAGTACGGCACGTCCACGTTGTTGACACATGTGGAGCGTGTCACTGTGTACATGGACATGCCTGGTGGATCCTGGATGCACTCCAGGTGTCGCTGCTGGGTTGCCCACACCTCATCGATGGCGGCTGTAAATACACACATGCAGGTAAATACAGGTTGCATCAAGTGTGTCGTGTTCACTTTTATTTATTTATTTTATGCTGCGCTACCGGCATAGATGATGTTCTAACATTTGTGTGTGTGTGTGATGTATTTCGTACCAGGCGTCTTGAAGAGGCTGACCCCGCTCTGGTCCAGCCCGGCGGGACCTTTGAGCTCGTCGATGGCCAGCTGGATGAGCCGAAAGGTCTCCTGCGCTCCCAGCGTGACCCTGCGCACGTGGTGCTTCAGCTGCTCCCTGCTGATGTGGAAGTGAACCACGTCCACATCGCTGACCGCCTCCATGGCCGCCGGATCCTTCGCTCTGACCGCCCGGATCAGCAGCTCCAGGTCCGAGCGGTTGTAGGCCAGCACTGCCCCCGCGACGGCCGACTTGAAGGCTGAGTATTTGGCGTGAGACTCTGTCCGGATGGCCGCGTCGAACCGGTGGATCCAGTGAAAAATATCCAGACGGACCACCATGCCGTCGTCGACCCACGGCCCAAACAGAGTCTCCAGCCACGTCGGTCCCTGCGCACGGCAGCAGCCACGGTCCACATAGAGGATGCGGGGCGCGGGTTGACCGGCCAGGCGGAACCTCTCCACGACCCCACGGCACATGGGCCCCAGCTTCTCTGCCGACTCCTCGCACGTCAGGACGAAGGTGACTATCTGGGAGTGCTCGTTGGCGATGCTGGTAAACCACTCGGCCGAGCCGTGACCCTCCCCAGATAGCTTTTTCACCACCTGTGTGGGTGGGTGAGAACCTCTGTTACATATGATTGATATGAGAGTTTGCTTTGTCATTTATTTACAACAGTGTGAAAATAAGTACTAGTTGCCTGACAACAAAACAACACAGCAATATGTTTTGCATGATGCACAATATGGTGTTAGGTTTTGATGCACGCACTTTCTTCGTCGAGTCCATTTTCAGAACCGTGCCAAAGGTGGAGAGGATCTGGCTCCGGTAATCCTGCACATTGTCTGCCTCTGCCAGCAGGAAGGTGTGACGGAGGAGCCGCGCGGATGGGAGCTCTCGGGGAGGTGGCGGGGCCTTGAACGCCGCGTGGCCGAGCGCAGAGACGATCCCTCCGGGTCGCACCAGGCCCATGAGAAGGGTGGTGTACAGGTCCTTACGTCGAAGGTACTCCTCGACGTGGTTCTCCTGGACCTGCCGCCACACCTTCACCATGGTGTTCCCCTCTGTCCTGTCCCTCAGCAGGCGCACAACGCTCCTGTCCACTCCACGCCTGTAAGTACAGGGGTCACAATCAATGTGTTTGAGGTTAACAGAGTAAATACTTACAGGTTTGTTTAAATACACACATTAGTTTAGTTGATCAAAAATAAAAGAATAAACAGCTATGGCAATGTGACAGATGTATCTGTGGATATCAGATGAACCACAGAGACCAAACAAAGCAAGAAAGAGAAAACATCACGAGTCAGACAGAGAGTCAGACAGCACCACCTAGTGTTCAAGGGCGTAGAATTGGGTAGGGACGCTAGGGACAGCATTTGTTCTGCCTGGGTCACGTTAGCTAGACGGATTTTAACATCAGTGGTGTCATTTAGCTACTACATGAGCATTTGTGTTTGTCTGTCTGTCTGTCTGTTTGCATGCGTGCGTGTGTGTGTGTGTGTGTGTGTGTGTGCGTGCGCGCTCTACCTGTTGGTCTGTGCTTGGAAAGAAAAGAAAAAAGGACATAGCCTACCGTAAGACACTTCTTTATAAGTCAAAGTGTAAGTTACTTCAGGGGTATCTACTGTAGAGCCTCAACAATACAGATAGGCCTAATGAATAAAGCCAATATTTAATGGCAAACAGATAGCCTACACTTTTTAAAAGTTATTTTTATTTTTTACTAGCTTATTATTTCCATGTATCCTTTGTGTGAAAGGGAGCAAATGTTTAAAAAAACAAAAAATAAAGAACATTGGTCGGGAAAATAGGCCTACAAAAAAACCTCAGATTCCAGATGCTCATTTTATACATATTTTGGGGGAATAAATTACACATAATTGTGTGAAAGTAAAAGCCTTTTTTCCTCAGGCAATAATCTGTAACTATAACTGTAATCCATCAAGCTGTATGATCATTGTATCCCTAATGTATCTGTTCATATGTCATACATCAACATATTTTTGTCAGGTGACAGAGACAGACAGTAGAGAGGCTGGAGGAGATGGAGAAGGAGAGACCAGAGGAGGTAGAGGAGGAGAAGCTGGATGAGGTAGAGAAAGAGGAGAGGCTGGAAATTCACAGGTGAGGTTAAATAACGATGGATGTGTTTAGTCATGATGATGCACAGTTGACTTCAGCCAGCAGAGCAACTGAGAACTCTTCTAAATTGCCTTCTTGTCTTTCATTAGTTGCTCATTAGTTACCCCTACAGTAGCCTACATAACATTAAATTATGATTGCAAATGCAAAAAACATCAACTTTCAGGAGTGATGCCTCGGAGCACTTTTATGTCCCCACCAATGTCAAAATCAAACCTACTCCCTTGCTAGTGTTGGCAACTTTGATGACTAAGGAGCCACTTCTTTGTGGCAAGACAGAAACTGCAATAGTTTTTGTTGATTTTCAGTACATTTTAGCATCACAGGATGTTAACGAGTCCCTGATGTGAGGGAGTTTATGAGGTTGAATTTTGAGACCATGGGCCAGACCTTTTTTTTTTTTAATGTGTTACATATTTCTTACTACGCAGACTATACTCACTTGCTGGTGAGGATGGCGGGGAACATGGCTCGGTGAGCCTCACTGAGCATGGACAAAATGGCGGGATCCCAGGCACGCCACCGACCCACCGAGCCGCCCTCTCTGCTCCTGCCCGCCTTGGTACAGGGACCACAGCTGAGGACCTCTGTGATGACAGAGTACCACTCTGACACGTCACAGATGTGACGTACCTGAAGGTACGTGTGGGAAATAAGAATAATAATAATCATTTTTCTATGCACGTGGATAAATAAATATAACTTTAATGAATCAAGCTTTTTTTTTTTACTATTTGCGCAGGTAAAACGAGCCGTACCCGGATGTGGTAGCCCGACTTTGAGAGGTGCGTGTTCCTCCCGTGACCCGCACACTCCTGGCCACGCGGGCACTTCAGGGAGTACCGCCACACTCCCACAGGTCGCCACACAAACACCCGGCTCCTGAAAAAGGCGTCGGGTGTCGGCACAGCCCCGCTGACGAAGCCGGGAGGCTCCGGAGGATAAAACCACATGCGGTCCGATTTCATCACCCGTCGCCTCCTGACCCGCCCGTGGACATCTTTGTAGAGCTGCACGGGACCGAAGAGCCCTCGCTCCGCATCCTCCTTCAAGGCAAGGCAAGGCATCTTAATTTATGTAGCGCATTTCATACCAAGGCAACTCAATGTGCTTTACTCAATGTGCTTTACCTTCAGCCAGGAGATGTCCGCCGCCGGGAGGCCGTTGGGGGTTTCCCAAGTCTTTACCCACCCCTCCAGCTCTTCCTGCAACAGGTAGAGCCAAACATTTAAAAAAGAAACTGCATAGCCTTTATTGTTATTCATTTAGTTAGTTTATTTTATCAGGCTTTTGTGGTATTTAATCATGTCCTTCTCTTTTTAATTAAGATTAAAAAGTCAAAGTAAAAATGTAATTACTTTAAGATGATAAGAAAAAAAAAAGGAGGAATCCAAGGCAACTCATCTGGATTAAATATAAAAAGCCCTTATTAAAAAATTAGCCAACACCTACATGTTTCGGCCTCGTCTCTACTTTTAGATCATGTTTCATCTCATGTAACGTCATGTAATCATGCCCTTCTCTAATTTTTAGCATTTATTTTTCACCTACAGGGACAACACTCTGATCCCCTGTGGCTTGGGACTCTGTGGGCTGCTCTGTCCTCTCCGTGGGCGGGGCGGTGGCGGCAGCGGGCTTTGCAGCCTTCTCTGCGGCAGGAGCGGCAGGGGCGGCAGGGGCGGCAGGGGCGGCAGGAGCGGCAGCGGGCTTTGCAGCCTTCTCTGCGGCTCGAGCGGCAGGAGCGGCGGCAGCAGCAGCAGCAGCAGCGGGCTTCGCAGCCTTCTCTGCGGGTCGAGCGGCAGGAGCGGCAGCGGGCTCCGCTCTGGGTCGAGCGGCGGCGGCAGCAGGCTTCGCAGCCTTCTCCTTAGGTCGAGCGGCGGCAGCAGCAGGCTTCGCAGCCTTCTCCTTAGGTCGAGCGGCGGCGGCAGCAGGCTTCGCAGCCTTCTCCGCAGGTCGAGCGGCGGCAGCAGCAGGCTTCGCAGCCTTCTCCGCAGGCCGGGCGGTGGCAGCAGCGGCAGCGGTCTTCGCAGCCTTCTCCGCAGGTCCGACGGCGGTAACAGGCTTCGCGGCGGGTTGGACACCCTGGGACCCAAGCAGCTCTACAAATTAACCAAACAAGTGAGTTTTATTTTATGAAGCCTTTTTAAAAAACTGTTTTACATCTGTAACTCTGGATCTCACTTACCTTCCGCCGCCTGACTTGCAGCTACGAGCTCAGCATCATCACCCTCCCAGACAGATGCCTGACTGGCAGAGGTTCCTGCGGAGGTTCCTGCGGAGGTTCCTGCCTGCGTATCAAGTATCTACGTGTTATTATTGACCAGTTTTGAGATGCTGAAAAGAAAACATGTACTGTGCTATTCCGCTTTTTGTGTTTCAAATGCAAATACAGAGGGAATAAAAAACACACACACAAAACACATTCAAAAATAACACTTACTTTGTCCAAGATGTACCTCCTGAACCTCCTCATCTGCACACTCGAGATGTGGGCAGGAGGTGTCTCGAGCCACCTCGTGACAGACCGGTGTGCCCTCTTGATGTTGTCTGACTCTGCCGCAGAAAACCTCCCAGGACAGGCTTTAAGGATTGTGTGCTTGGCATGGAGCTGCCACATCTCCAGGAAGGTGTGGTGCTCAAAACCTGCCTGGCCATAAACACACTGATCCACATTCGCCTCCAGGACGCAGGAGACCTGTGGGAAGCTCTCTGCATACTCGAGGAGGAGGTCCTTCACCCACCGGTTCCCGATCTCCCCCTTCGGGTGCTGCCTCACCTCTGCCCTGTGTTTGTCGAGCAGGCTGGAATCATAAAGATCAACTTGTTACTGTCATGGTGAATGTCACTGCACCTGTGATAGCAGGGCAAAGGGGAGTGATCTGAACAAGGGTATTAAATATAATATGCTTACAACTTGATGTAGCCCACATCATGTGAGAGCAGCCAGTGAAATGGCGCATTCACGTACTGCCCAAAAGGCACCACCAGCCGCCCCAGACACTGCTGGCGTGTAGGCGCCGCGTTGCCCTCTGCCTGCAGGAGCTTCCGGGCGTGGCCGAGGGCAGAGGACTGGTGCAGAAGCTCCTTTGGAGCTTTGGGGAATGTTTTTTTTTTCTCCCTATACAGATGGGCCTCTGCGGTGGCACTGAGGACGGCCTGCTGACGGTGGGGTGGGGCCTGTGGGCTGACCACTCGGATCACGGGGTTGGCCATGGGACTGCTGCACAAAGATATAGGGGCACACAGTCAAAACTGTAAATCTGTACATAGCTGTAAATAACAGACATTTTAGTGTTTTATATTCAGTTGTTGGCACTGTAGGTTAGTAAGTAGTTTGTAGTTGTTTGTAAATAGTTTGTAAATAGTTAGTAGTTTTGTAAATAGTTTGTAGTTTGTAAATAGTTTGTAGTTTGTAAATAGTTTGTAGTTTGTAAATAGTTTGCAAGTTTCATGGGCCTTGGTACAGGGACCACAGCTGAGGACCTCTGTGATGACAGAGTACCACTCTGACACGTCACAGATGTGACGTACCTGAAGGTACGTGTGGGAAATAAGAATAATAATAATCATTTTTCTATGCACGTGGATAAATAAATATAACTTTAATGAATCAAGCTTTTTTTTTGCAAGTTTCATCATCTTTACACTCGGAATCATTATTATTCTTATTATTCTTTTCTATTTGTGTTCTATTTGTTCATGGTGGTCTGTGTTTTTTGTGCACTTTGCCAATTTGCCATCATCAGTCAGTCATCAACTTTGTCAACTGTGTGAACTAGGGAGGGAGGGAGGGAGTTTCTTTCCCACATTTTTATTTATTTATTTTTATTGTGGTATATGATGAGTTGGCTGTTGTTCACACTGTCATCATTAAACTGTTTGATTCCACAGTGGAAGCAAAACTAAAAACAACAGTTCAAAATAAGATACAGACTTTTAAATTAAATTTGTGACCTTTATTTTTTTTATTGCTATTTTTATTATTATTATTTAATTGAAAAGTGTGTCTACAAAAGTTTCCAAATAAATGTATTGAATAATAAATGTATAATAATTTTTAAATTTATTATTTAATTTTTTTTAGACAACGTTATGATGCTGTGTCACAGTTGTGTTGCTAGGATACGCCAGCGAAAGCGTGACCCCTGACGTTCCAGGGTCAGGAGACAACCACCGAGGAAGGAGGAACGACTTCAGAGGAGTCAAGGAGCAGTTTATTGTTCGCCATGCAGGTAGGCAGGCAATCTCAGGGAGGCTGATATAGCATGTATTAATAATTTCACTTATTTAGAATAATTTAATTAATATAATTCATATTTTATCAATACTTTTATTCATTCAATTTAGATTAGATCTAGTTGATAGGCTAGCAGTGACAGGGAAGGTGAAGGGAACAATAGCCTAATGTAGTAAAGTTTAAAATGAAATAAAAAAAAAACTTTTTTTTATGTATACAAATGCCAAGTGCACATCTTTTCTTCAGTCACGGAGGAATCACTGAGGAGCAGCCTGGGTCAGGAGACGAGCACAGAGGAATGAGCGGCGTCCACGGAATGCAGGTAGGCAGGCAATCTCAGGGAGGCTGATTTACTTTTATTTAGAATAGTTTTATTAACATAATGAGTATTTTATTAATACTTGTATTCATTCAATTTGGCTACGATCTGGATGATAGGCTAGCATGCTAGTCTAGCTAACAGGGAAGGTACAGGGAACAACGTAGCTAGCTTAACCTTTTAGCTTAAGCTTTTATGTACAGCTATAATAAAATAATGATGGAAAAATAGGCTAAATCCCGACAGGATAGCATAGCTCTCTCCCTAGTAACAGAGCCGTGTAATAATAATTATTGAAAATGTTGATTTATTTACAATAAATATAATAATAAATATATATATTTTACAATAAATTGTAAATTAATTTACAATAAGACATACAGTAACTGTCACACACAGTAACACCCCCACACCACCACCTGTAGCTGCCCAGATAATTAAGCGATGGTTGGATAACGTTATTCACTGGCACAATCAAACACAGATGGGCTTTTTATTTAAAATAAATAAATAAACAAACTAGGAAGCCAGATGTCCGACCCGATTTGAGTCTTTTGTTCACCCCAGGTCGCGCGCGCACCGGTTCCACATAACGTTATTGATTATTAATTCAACATTAAACATACTAAACCCTTTTCCAAAATATGACAGACACACAGAAAAACAGCCAGCGTTATTTATTTATTCATTTCTTTATTTATTATGATGAATGAATGAATGAATGAATGAATGTATGCAAGTTCGTTATCCTCCGGTTTAATCGGAGACCTAAAAAAGGCATTTTAATGCTTGTTTATAGAAGATGTAGAACTAAACACCGTATGAAAATAATAAATATTTTCAAGTTTTGTTTTTACGTTTCATTTTTGACAGGACACATGCGGGGTTTAATGAATTATATAGCGGCCGGCAAAATAACTTGAATGAATGAAGTACGTTGACGTTGGTGTTGGTAGGTGATCTTACCTGTGAAGCGGTCAACTTTTGCGGTAAAAAATTACCAATTACTGTATATCTTTTACTCTATCTCTTTCTCTGTCTATCAGTCTGTCTGTCTCTCGATCAATCGATTATCTCCCTCATCCGTATGCAGTCAATGTCAAACAATTTAAATCTTTTGAACGGGGAGGGACGGTCTACGGTGCTGACGCGTGACTGGTCTGTCTACGGTCAGATCGTACGGCGATTGGGAGTCTACGGTCGGCTCGACCAATCACACGGCGCAATTGTCTACAGTCACCGTGGACAATTGCACTACCGTAGACAGGACGTCTGCGAGCCATGGAGACATCACAATTCGAAGTGAAATAAGCTGTTTGGTGAAGTTTCAACTGATTTCCAGCAAAAGTTTGGAGACATCACAATTTGAAGTGAAATAAGCTGTTTGGTGAATTTTCAACTGATTTCCAGCAAAAGTCCACACTCTGCTTGGAGACATCACAATTTGAAGTAAAATAAGCTGTTTGGTGAATTTTTAACTGATTTCAAGCAAAAGTCCACACTCTGTACAGCCTGTGTCAGCTTTGGTCGTTTTGGACAGATCTGGCCGTGGGAGGCCCAATTTGGCAAACGGAGCGTGGGGAGCTTGGAGACATCACAATTTGAAGTGAAATAAGCTGTTTGGTGAATTTTCAACTGATTTCCAGCAAAAGTCCACACTCTGCTTGGAGACATCACAATTTGAAGTAAAATAAGCTGTTTGGTGAATTTTCAACTGATTTCAAGCAAAAGTCCACACTCTGTACAGCCTGTGTAAGCTTTGGTCGTTTTGGACAGATCTGGCCGTGGGAGGCCCAATTTGGCAAACGGAGCGTGGGGAGCTTGGAGACATCACAATTTGAAGTGAAATAAGCTGTTTGGTGAATTTTCAACTGATTTCCAGCAAAAGTCCACACTCTGCTTGGAGACATCACAATTTGAAGTGAAATAAGCTGTTTGGTGAATTTTCAACTGATTTCAAGCAAAAGTCCACACTCTGTACAGCCTGTGTCAGCATTGGTCGTTTTGGACAGATCTGGCCGTGGGAGGCCCAATTTGGCTAACGGAGCATGGGGAGCTTGGAGACATCACAATTTGAAGTGAAATAAGCTCTTTGGTGAATTTTCAACTAATTTCCAGCAAAAGTCCACACTCTGCTTGGATACATCACAATTTGAAGTAAAATAAGCTGTTTGGTGAATTTTCAACTGATTTCAAGCAAAAGTCCACACTCTGTACAGCCTGTGTCATCTTTGGTCGTTTTGGACAGATCTGGCCGTGGGAGGCCCAATTTGGCAAACGGAGCGTGGAGACATCACAATTTGAAGTGAAATAAGCTGTTTGGTGAATTTTCAACTGATTTCTAGCAAAAGTCCACACTCTGTACAGCCTGTGTCATCTTTGGTCGTTTTGGACAGATCTGGACGTGGGAGGCCCAATTTGGCAAACGGAGCGTGGGGAGCTTGGAGACATCACAATTTGAAGTGAAATAAGCTGTTTGGTGAATTTTCAACTGATTTCCAGCAAAAGTCCACACTCTGCTTGGAGACATCACAATTTGAAGTGAAATAAGCTGTTTGGTGAATTTTCAACTGATTTCAAGCAAAAGTCCACACTCTGCTTGGATACATCACAATTTGAAGTGAAATAAGCTGTTTGGTGAATTTTCAACTGATTTCCAGCAAAAGTCCTCTGCTTGGAGACATCACAATTTGAAGTGAAATAAGCTGTTTGGTGAATTTTCAACTGATTTCCAGCAAAAGTCCACACTCTGCTTGGAGACATCACAATTTGAAGTGAAATAAGCTGTTTGGTGAATTTTCAACTGATTTCAAGCAAAAGTCCACACTCTGTACAGCCTGTGTCAGCATTGGTCGTTTTGGACAGATCTGGCCGTGGGAGGCCCAATTTGGCTAACGGAGCATGGGGAGCTTGGAGACATCACAATTTGAAGTGAAATAAGCTGTTTGGTGAATTTTCAACTGATTTCCAGCAAAAGTCCACACTCTGCTTGGAGACATCACAATTTGAAGTGAAATAAGCTGTTTGGTGAATTTTCAACTGATTTCAAGCAAAAGTCCACACTCTGCTTGGATACATCACAATTTGAAGTGAAATAAGCTGTTTGGTGAATTTTCAACTGATTTTAAGCAAAAGTCCACACTCTGTACAGCCTGTGTCATCTTTGGTCGTTTTGGACAGATCTGGCCGTGGGAGGCCCAATTTGGCAAACGGAGCGTGGGGAGCGTGGAGACATCACAATTTGAAGTGAAATAAGCTGTTTGGTGAATTTTCAACTGATTTCAAGCAAAAGTCCACACTCTGTACAGCCTGTGTCATCTTTGGTCGTTTTGGACAGATCTGGCCGTGGGAGGCCCAATTTGGCTAACGGAGCGTGGGGAGCTTGGAGACATCACAATTTGAAGTGAAATAAGCTGTTTGGTGAATTTTCAACTGATTTCCAGCAAAAGTCCACACTCTGCTTGGAGACATCACAATTTGAAGTGAAATAAGCTGTTTGGTGAATTTTCAACTGATTTCAAGCAAAAGTCCACACTCTGTACAGCCTGTGTCAGCATTGGTCGTTTTGGACAGATCTGGCCGTGGGAGGCCCAATTTGGCTAACGGAGCATGGGGAGCTTGGAGACATCACAATTTGAAGTGAAATAAGCTGTTTGGTGAATTTTCAACTGATTTCCAGCAAAAGTCCACACTCTGCTTGGAGACATCACAATTTGAAGTGAAATAAGCTGTTTGGTGAATTTTCAACTGATTTCAAGCAAAAGTCCACACTCTGCTTGGATACATCACAATTTGAAGTGAAATAAGCTGTTTGGTGAATTTTCAACTGATTTTAAGCAAAAGTCCACACTCTGTACAGCCTGTGTCATCTTTGGTCGTTTTGGACAGATCTGGCCGTGGGAGGCCCAATTTGGCAAACGGAGCGTGGGGAGCTTGGAGACATCACAATTTGAAGTGAAATAAGCTGTTTGGTGAATTTTCAACTGATTTCAAGCAAAAGTCCACACTCTGTACAGCCTGTGTCATCTTTGGTCGTTTTGGACAGATCTGGCCGTGGGAGGCCCAATTTGGCTAACGGAGCGTGGGGAGCTTGGAGACATCACAATTTGAAGTGAAATAAGCTGTTTGGTGAATTTTCAACTGATTTCCAGCAAAAGTCCACACTCTGCTTGGAGACATCACAATTTGAAGTAAAATAAGCTGTTTGGTGAATTTTCAACTGATTTCAAGCAAAAGTCCACACTCTGTACAGCCTGTGTCAGCTTTGGTCGTTTTGGACAGATCTGGCCGTGGGAGGCCCAATTTGGCAAACGGAGCGTGGGGAGCTTGGAGACATCACAATTTGAAGTGAAATAAGCTGTTTGGTGAATTTTCAACTGATTTCCAGCAAAAGTCCACACTCTGCTTGGAGACATCACAATTTGAAGTAAAATAAGCTGTTTGGTGAATTTTCAACTGATTTCAAGCAAAAGTCCACACTCTGTACAGCCTGTGTCATCTTTGGTCGTTTTGGACAGATCTGGCCGTGGGAGGCCCAATTTGGCAAACGGAGCGTGGGGAGCGTGGAGACATCACAATTTGAAGTGAAATAAGCTGTTTGGTGAATTTTCAACTGATTTCAAGCAAAAGTCCACACTCTGTACAGCCTGTGTCATCTTTGGTCGTTTTGGACAGATCTGGCCGTGGGAGGCCCAATTTGGCTAACGGAGCGTGGGGAGCTTGGAGACATCACAATTTGAAGTGAAATAAGCTGTTTGGTGAATTTTCAACTGATTTCCAGCAAAAGTCCACACTCTGCTTGGAGACATCACAATTTGAAGTAAAATAAGCTGTTTGGTGAATTTTTAACTGATTTCAAGCAAAAGTCCACACTCTGTACAGCCTGTGTCAGCTTTGGTCGTTTTGGACAGATCTGGCCGTGGGAGGCCCAATTTGGCAAACGGAGCGTGGGGAGCTTAGAGACATCACAATTTGAAGTGAAATAAGCTGTTTGGTGAATTTTCAACTGATTTCCAGCAAAAGTCCACACTCTGCTTGGAGACATCACAATTTGAAGTAAAATAAGCTGTTTGGTGAATTTTTAACTGATTTCAAGCAAAAGTCCACACTCTGTACAGCCTGTGTCATCTTTGGTCGTTTTGGACAGATCTGGCCGTGGGAGGCCCAATTTGGCTAACGGAGCGTGGGGAGCTTGGAGACATCACAATTTGAAGTGAAATAAGCTGTTTGGTGAATTTTCAACTGATTTCCAGCAAAAGTCCACACTCTGCTTGGAGACATCACAATTTGAAGTAAAATAAGCTGTTTGGTGAATTTTTAACTGATTTCAAGCAAAAGTCCACACTCTGTACAGCCTGTGTCAGCTTTGGTCGTTTTGGACAGATCTGGCCGTGGGAGGCCCAATTTGGCAAACGGAGCGTGGGGAGCTTGGAGACATCACAATTTGAAGTGAAATAAGCTGTTTGGTGAATTTTCAACTGATTTCCAGCAAAAGTCCACACTCTGCTTGGAGACATCACAATTTGAAGTAAAATAAGCTGTTTGGTGAATTTTCAACTGATTTCAAGCAAAAGTCCACACTCTGTACAGCCTGTGTCATCTTTGGTCGTTTTGGACAGATCTGGCCGTGGGAGGCCCAATTTGGCAAACGGAGCGTGGGGAGCGTGGAGACATCACAATTTGAAGTGAAATAAGCTGTTTGGTGAATTTTCAACTGATTTCAAGCAAAAGTCCACACTCTGTACAGCCTGTGTCATCTTTGGTCGTTTTGGACAGATCTGGCCGTGGGAGGCCCAATTTGGCTAACGGAGCGTGGGGAGCTTGGAGACATCACAATTTGAAGTGAAATAAGCTGTTTGGTGAATTTTCAACTGATTTCCAGCAAAAGTCCACACTCTGCTTGGAGACATCACAATTTGAAGTAAAATAAGCTGTTTGGTGAATTTTTAACTGATTTCAAGCAAAAGTCCACACTCTGTACAGCCTGTGTCAGCTTTGGTCGTTTTGGACAGATCTGGCCGTGGGAGGCCCAATTTGGCAAACGGAGCGTGGGGAGCTTGGAGACATCACAATTTGAAGTGAAATAAGCTGTTTGGTGAATTTTCAACTGATTTCCAGCAAAAGTCCACACTCTGCTTGGAGACATCACAATTTGAAGTAAAATAAGCTGTTTGGTGAATTTTCAACTGATTTCAAGCAAAAGTCCACACTCTGTACAGCCTGTGTCAGCTTTGGTCGTTTTGGACAGATCTGGCCGTGGGAGGCCCAATTTGGCAAACGGAGCGTGGGGAGCTTGGAGACATCACAATTTGAAGTGAAATAAGCTGTTTGGTGAATTTTCAACTGATTTCCAGCAAAAGTCCACACTCTGCTTGGAGACATCACAATTTGAAGTAAAATAAGCTGTTTGGTGAATTTTTAACTGATTTCAAGCAAAAGTCCACACTCTGTACAGCCTGTGTCAGCTTTGGTCGTTTTGGACAGATCTGGCCGTGGGAGGCCCAATTTGGCAAACGGAGCGTGGGGAGCTTGGAGACATCACAATTTGAAGTGAAATAAGCTGTTTGGTGAATTTTCAACTGATTTCCAGCAAAAGTCCACACTCTGCTTGGAGACATCACAATTTGAAGTAAAATAAGCTGTTTGGTGAATTTTCAACTGATTTCAAGCAAAAGTCCACACTCTGTACAGCCTGTGTCATCTTTGGTCGTTTTGGACAGATCTGGCCGTGGGAGGCCCAATTTGGCAAACGGAGCGTGGGGAGCGTGGAGACATCACAATTTGAAGTGAAATAAGCTGTTTGGTGAATTTTCAACTGATTTCAAGCAAAAGTCCACACTCTGTACAGCCTGTGTCATCTTTGGTCGTTTTGGACAGATCTGGCCGTGGGAGGCCCAATTTGGCTAACGGAGCGTGGGGAGCTTGGAGACATCACAATTTGAAGTGAAATAAGCTGTTTGGTGAATTTTCAACTGATTTCCAGCAAAAGTCCACCCTCTGCTTGGAGACATCACAATTTGAAGTGAAATAAGCTGTTTGGTGAATTTTCAACTGATTTCAAGCAAAACTCCACACTCTGTACAGCCTGTGTCAGCATTGGTCGTTTTGGACAGATCTGGCCGTGGGGGGCCCAATTTGGCAAATGGGGCGTGGGGAGCATGGAGACATCACAATTCGAAGTGAAATAAGCTGTTTGGTGAATTTTCAACTGATTTCAAGCAAAAGTCCACACTCTGTACAGCCTGTGTCAGCATTGGTCGTTTTGGACAGATCTGGCCGTGGGAGGCCCAATTTGGCTAACGGAGCATGGGGAGCTTGGAGACATCACAATTTGAAGTGAAATAAGCTGTTTGGTGAATTTTCAACTAATTTCCAGCAAAAGTCCACACTCTGCTTGGATACATCACAATTTGAAGTAAAATAAGCTGTCTGGTGAATTTTCAACTGATTTCAAGCAAAAGTCCACACTCTGTACAGCCTGTGTCATCTTTGGTCGTTTTGGACAGATCTGGCCGTGGGAGGTCCAATTTGGCAAACGGAGCGTGGAGACATCACAATTTGAAGTGAAATAAGCTGTTTGGTGAATTTTCAACTGATTTCAAGCAAAAGTCCACACTCTGTACAGCCTGTGTCATCTTTGGTCGTTTTGGACAGATCTGGACGTGGGAGGCCCAATTTGGCAAACGGAGCGTGGGGAGCTTGGAGACATCACAATTTGAAGTGAAATAAGCTGTTTGGTGAATTTTCAACTGATTTCCAGCAAAAGTCCACACTCTGCTTGGAGACATCACAATTTGAAGTGAAATAAGCTGTTTGGTGAATTTTCAACTGATTTCAAGCAAAAGTCCACACTCTGCTTGGATACATCACAATTTGAAGTGAAATAAGCTGTTTGGTGAATTTTCAACTGATTTCCAGCAAAAGTCCTCTGCTTGGAGACATCACAATTTGAAGTGAAATAAGCTGTTTGGTGAATTTTCAACTGATTTCCAGCAAGAGTCCACACTCTGCTTGGAGACATCACAATTTGAAGTGAAATAAGCTGTTTGGTGAATTTTCAACTGATTTCAAGCAAAAGTCCACACTCTGTACAGCCTGTGTCAGCATTGGTCGTTTTGGACAGATCTGGCCGTGGGAGGCCCAATTTGGCTAACGGAGCATGGGGAGCTTGGAGACATCACAATTTGAAGTGAAATAAGCTGTTTGGTGAATTTTCAACTGATTTCCAGCAAAAGTCCACACTCTGCTTGGAGACATCACAATTTGAAGTGAAATAAGCTGTTTGGTGAATTTTCAACTGATTTCAAGCAAAAGTCCACACTCTGCTTGGATACATCACAATTTGAAGTGAAATAAGCTGTTTGGTGAATTTTCAACTGATTTTAAGCAAAAGTCCACACTCTGTACAGCCTGTGTCATCTTTGGTCGTTTTGGACAGATCTGGCCGTGGGAGGCCCAATTTGGCAAACGGAGCGTGGGGAGCGTGGAGACATCACAATTTGAAGTGAAATAAGCTGTTTGGTGAATTTTCAACTGATTTCAAGCAAAAGTCCACACTCTGTACAGCCTGTGTCATCTTTGGTCGTTTTGGACAGATCTGGCCGTGGGAGGCCCAATTTGGCTAACGGAGCGTGGGGAGCTTGGAGACATCACAATTTGAAGTGAAATAAGCTGTTTGGTGAATTTTCAACTGATTTCCAGCAAAAGTCCACACTCTGCTTGGAGACATCACAATTTGAAGTAAAATAAGCTGTTTGGTGAATTTTTAACTGATTTCAAGCAAAAGTCCACACTCTGTACAGCCTGTGTCAGCTTTGGTCGTTTTGGACAGATCTGGCCGTGGGAGGCCCAATTTGGCAAACGGAGCGTGGGGAGCTTGGAGACATCACAATTTGAAGTGAAATAAGCTGTTTGGTGAATTTTCAACTGATTTCCAGCAAAAGTCCACACTCTGCTTGGAGACATCACAATTTGAAGTAAAATAAGCTGTTTGGTGAATTTTCAACTGATTTCAAGCAAAAGTCCACACTCTGTACAGCCTGTGTCATCTTTGGTCGTTTTGGACAGATCTGGCCGTGGGAGGCCCAATTTGGCAAACGGAGCGTGGGGAGCGTGGAGACATCACAATTTGAAGTGAAATAAGCTGTTTGGTGAATTTTCGACTGATTTCAAGCAAAAGTCCACACTCTGTACAGCCTGTGTCATCTTTGGTCGTTTTGGACAGATCTGGCCGTGGGAGGCCCAATTTGGCTAACGGAGCGTGGGGAGCTTGGAGACATCACAATTTGAAGTGAAATAAGCTGTTTGGTGAATTTTCAACTGATTTCCAGCAAAAGTCCACCCTCTGCTTGGAGACATCACAATTTGAAGTGAAATAAGCTGTTTGGTGAATTTTCAACTGATTTCAAGCAAAACTCCACACTCTGTACAGCCTGTGTCAGCATTGGTCGTTTTGGACAGATCTGGCCGTGGGGGGCCCAATTTGGCAAATGGGGCGTGGGGAGCATGGAGACATCACAATTCGAAGTGAAATAAGCTGTTTGGTGAAGTTTCAACTGATTTCCAGCAAAAGTCCTCTGCTTGGAGACATCACAATTTGAAGTGAAATAAGCTGTTTGGTGAATTTTCAACTGATTTCCAGCAAAAGTCCACACTCTGCTTGGAGACATCACAATTTGAAGTAAAATAAGCTGTTTGTTGAATTTTTAACTGATTTCAAGCAAAAGTCCACACTCTGTACAGCCTGTGTCAGCTTTGGTCGTTTTGGACAGATCTGGCCGTGGGAGGCCCAATTTGGCAAACGGAGCGTGGGGAGCTTAGAGACATCACAATTTGAAGTGAAATAAGCTGTTTGGTGAATTTTCAACTGATTTCCAGCAAAAGTCCACACTCTGCTTGGAGACATCACAATTTGAAGTAAAATAAGCTGTTTGGTGAATTTTCAACTGATTTCAAGCAAAAGTCCACACTCTGTACAGCCTGTGTCATCTTTGGTCGTTTTGGACAGATCTGGCCGTGGGAGGCCCAATTTGGCAAACGGAGCGTGGGGAGCGTGGAGACATCACAATTTGAAGTGAAATAAGCTGTTTGGTGAATTTTCAACTGATTTCAAGCAAAAGTCCACACTCTGTACAGCCTGTGTCAGCTTTGGTCGTTTTGGACAGATCTGGCCGTTTGAGGCCCAATTTGGCAAACGGAGCGTGGGGAGCTTGGAGACATCACAATTTGAAGTGAAATAAGCTGTTTGGTGAATTTTCAACTGATTTCCAGCAAAAGTCCACACTCTGCTTGGAGACATCACAATTTGAAGTAAAATAAGCTGTTTGGTGAATTTTCAACTGATTTCAAGCAAAAGTCCACACTCTGTACAGCCTGTGTCATCTTTGGTCGTTTTGGACAGATCTGGCCGTGGGAGGCCCAATTTGGCAAACGGAGCGTGGGGAGCGTGGAGACATCACAATTTGAAGTGAAATAAGCTGTTTGGTGAATTTTCAACTGATTTCAAGCAAAAGTCCACACTCTGTACAGCCTGTGTCATCTTTGGTCGTTTTGGACAGATCTGGCCGTGGGAGGCCCAATTTGGCTAACGGAGCGTGGGGAGCTTGGAGACATCACAATTTGAAGTGAAATAAGCTGTTTGGTGAATTTTCAACTGATTTCAAGCAAAACTCCACACTCTGCTTGGAGACATCACAATTTGAAGTGAAATAAGCTGTTTGGTGAATTTTCAACTGATTTCAAGCAAAACTCCACACTCTGTACAGCCTGTGTCAGCATTGGTCGTTTTGGACAGATCTGGCCGTGGGAGGCCCAATTTGGCTAACGGAGCATGGGGAGCTTGGAGACATCACAATTTGAAGTGAAATAAGCTGTTTGGTGAATTTTCAACTAATTTCCAGCAAAAGTCCACACTGCTTGGATACATCACAATTTGAAGTAAAATAAGCTGTTTGGTGAATTTTCAACTGATTTTAAGCAAAAGTCCACACTCTGTACAGCCTGTGTCATCTTTGGTCGTTTTGGACAGATCTGGCCGTGGGAGGCCCAATTTGGCAAACGGAGCGTGGGGAGCGTGGAGACATCACAATTTGAAGTGAAATAAGCTGTTTGGTGAATTTTCAACTGATTTCAAGCAAAAGTCCACACTCTGTACAGCCTGTGTCATCTTTGGTCGTTTTGGACAGATCTGGCCGTGGGAGGCCCAATTTGGCTAACGGAGCGTGGGGAGCTTGGAGACATCACAATTTGAAGTGAAATAAGCTGTTTGGTGAATTTTCAACTGATTTCCAGCAAAAGTCCACACTCTGCTTGGAGACATCACAATTTGAAGTGAAATAAGCTGTTTGGTGAATTTTCAACTGATTTCAAGCAAAAGTCCACACTCTGCTTGGATACATCACAATTTGAAGTGAAATAAGCTGTTTGGTGAATTTTCAACTGATTTCAAGCAAAAGTCCACACTCTGTACAGCCTGTGTCATCTTTGGTCGTTTTGGACAGATCTGGCCGTGGGAGGCCCAATTTGGCTAACGGAGCGTGGGGAGCTTGGAGACATCACAATTTGAAGTGAAATAAGCTGTTTGGTGAATTTTCAACTGATTTCCAGCAAAAGTCCACACTCTGCTTGGAGACATCACAATTTGAAGTGAAATAAGCTGTTTGGTGAATTTTCAACTGATTTCAAGCAAAACTCCACACTCTGTACAGCCTGTGTCAGCATTGGTCGTTTTGGACAGATCTGGCCGTGGGAGGCCCAATTTGGCGAACGGAGCGTGGGGAGCGTGGAGACATCACAATTTGAAGTGAAATAAGCTGTTTGGTGAATTTTCAACTAATTTCCAGCAAAAGTCCACACTGCTTGGATACATCACAATTTGAAGTAAAATAAGCTGTTTGGTGAATTTTCAACTGATTTTAAGCAAAAGTCCACACTCTGTACAGCCTGTGTCATCTTTGGTCGTTTTGGACAGATCTGGCCGTGGGAGGCCCAATTTGGCAAACGGAGCGTGGGGAGCGTGGAGACATCACAATTTGAAGTGAAATAAGCTGTTTGGTGAATTTTCAACTGATTTCAAGCAAAACTCCACACTCTGTACAGCCTGTGTCAGCATTGGTCGTTTTGGACAGATCTGGCCGTGGGAGGCCCAATTTGGCTAACGGAGCATGGGGAGCTTGGAGACATCACAATTTGAAGTGAAATAAGCTGTTTGGTGAATTTTCAACTAATTTCCAGCAAAAGTCCACACTGCTTGGATACATCACAATTTGAAGTAAAATAAGCTGTTTGGTGAATTTTCAACTGATTTTAAGCAAAAGTCCACACTCTGTACAGCCTGTGTCATCTTTGGTCGTTTTGGACAGATCTGGCCGTGGGAGGCCCAATTTGGCAAACGGAGCGTGGGGAGCGTGGAGACATCACAATTTGAAGTGAAATAAGCTGTTTGGTGAATTTTCAACTGATTTCAAGCAAAAGTCCACACTCTGTACAGCCTGTGTCATCTTTGGTCGTTTTGGACAGATCTGGCCGTGGGAGGCCCAATTTGGCTAACGGAGCGTGGGGAGCTTGGAGACATCACAATTTGAAGTGAAATAAGCTGTTTGGTGAATTTTCAACTGATTTCCAGCAAAAGTCCACACTCTGCTTGGAGACATCACAATTTGAAGTAAAATAAGCTGTTTGGTGAATTTTTAACTGATTTCAAGCAAAAGTCCACACTCTGTACAGCCTGTGTCAGCTTTGGTCGTTTTGGACAGATCTGGCCGTGGGAGGCCCAATTTGGCAAACGGAGCGTGGGGAGCTTGGAGACATCACAATTTGAACTGAAATAAGCTGTTTGGTGAATTTTCAACTGATTTCCAGCAAAAGTCCACACTCTGCTTGGAGACATCACAATTTGAAGTAAAATAAGCTGTTTGGTGAATTTTCAACTGATTTCAAGCAAAAGTCCACACTCTGTACAGCCTGTGTCAGCATTGGTCGTTTTGGACAGATCTGGCCGTGGGAGGCCCAATTTGGCAAATGGGGCGTGGGGAGCATGGAGACATCACAATTCGAAGTGAAATAAGCTGTTTGGTGAATTTTCAACTGATTTCCAGCAAAAGTCCACACTCTGCTTGGAGACATCACAATTTGAAGTGAAATAAGCTGTTTGGTGAATTTTCAACTGATTTCAAGCAAAAGTCCACACTCTGTACAGCCTGTGTCAGCTTTGGTCGTTTTGGACAGATCTGGCCGTGGGAGGCCCAATTTGGCAAACGGAGCGTGGGGAGCTTGGAGACATCACAATTTGAAGTGAAATAAGCTGTTTGGTGAATTTTCAACTGATTTCAAGCAAAAGTCCACACTCTGTACAGCCTGTGTCAGCATTGGTCGTTTTGGACAGATCTGGCCGTGGGAGGCCCAATTTGGCAAATGGAGCGTGGGGAGCATGGAGACATCACAATTCGAAGTGAAATAAGCTGTTTGGTGAATTTTCAACTGATTTCCAGCAAAAGTCCACACTCTGCTTGGAGACATCACAATTTGAAGTGAAATAAGCTGTTTGGTGAATTTTCAACTGATTTCAAGCAAGAGTCCACACTCTGTACAGCCTGTTTCAGCATTGGTCGTTTTGGACAGATCTGGCCGTGGGAGGCCCAATTTGGCAAATGGAGCGTGGGGAGCATGGAGACATCACAATTCGAAGTGAAATAAGCTGTTTGGTGAAATTTCAACTGATTTCCAGCAAAAGTCCACACTCTGCTTGGAGACATCACAATTTGAAGTGAAATAAGCTGTTTGGTGAATTTTCAACTGATTTCAAGCAAAAGTCCACACTCTGTACAGCCTGTGTCAGCATTGGTCGTTTTGGACAGATCTGGCCGTGGGAGGCCCAATTTGGCTAACGGAGCATGGGGAGCTTGGAGACATCACAATTTGAAGTGAAATAAGCTGTTTGGTGAATTTTCAACTGATTTCAAGCAAAAGTCCACACTCTGTACAGCCTGTGTCAGCATTGGTCGTTTTGGACAGATCTGGCCGTGGGAGGCCCAATTTGGCTAACGGAGCATGGGGAGCTTGGATACATCACAATTTGAAGTGAAATAAGCTGTTTGGTGAATTTTCAACTGATTTCAAGCAAAAGTCCACACTCTGCTTGGATACATCACAATTTGAAGTGAAATAAGCTGTTTGGTGAATTTTCAACTGATTTCAAGCAAAAGTCCACACTCTGTACAGCCTGTGTCAGCATTGGTCGTTTTGGACAGATCTGGCCGTGGGGGGCCCAATTTGGCAAATGGGGCGTGGGGAGCATGGAGACATCACAATTCGAAGTGAAATAAGCTGTTTGGTGAAGTTTCAACTGATTTCCAGCAAAAGTCCACACTCTGCTTGGAGACATCACAATTTGAAGTAAAATAAGCTGTTTGGTGAATTTTTAACTGATTTCAAGCAAAAGTCCACACTCTGTACAGCCTGTGTCAGCTTTGGTCGTTTTGGACAGATCTGGCCGTGGGAGGCCCAATTTGGCAAACGGAGCGTGGGCAGCTTGGAGACATCACAATTTGAAGTGAAATAAGCTGTTTGGTGAATTTTCAACTGATTTCAAGCAAAAGTCCACACTCTGTACAGCCTGTGACAGCATTGGTCGTTTTGGACAGATCTGGCCGTGGGAGGCCCAATTTGGCAAATGGAGCGTGGGGAGCATGGAGACATCACAATTCGAAGTGAAATAAGCTGTTTGGTGAATTTTCAACTGACTTCCAGCAAAAGTCCACACTCTGCTTGGAGACATCACAATTTGAAGTGAAGTAAGCTGTTTGGTGAATTTTCAACTGATTTCAAGCAAAAGTCCACACTCTGTACAGCCTGTGTCATCTTTGGTCGTTTTGGACAGATCTGGCCGTGGGAGGCCCAATTTGGCAAACGGAGCGTGGGGAGCGTGGAGACATCACAATTTGAAGTGAAATAAGCTGTTTGGTGAATTTTCAACTGATTTCAAGCAAAAGTCCACACTCTGTACAGCCTGTGTCATCTTTGGTCGTTTTGGACAGATCTGGCCGTGGGAGGCCCAATTTGGCTAACGGAGCGTGGGGAGCTTGGAGACATCACAATTTGAAGTGAAATAAGCTGTTTGGTGAATTTTCAACTGATTTCAAGCAAAAGTCAACACTCTACTTGGATACATCACAATTTGAAGTGAAATAAGCTGTTTGGTGAATTTTCAACTGATTTCAAGCAAAAGTTCACACTCTGTACAGCCTGTTTCAGCATTGGTCGTTTTGGACAGATCTGGCCGTGGGGGGCCCAATTTGGCAAATGGGGCGTGGGGAGCATGGAGACATCACAATTCGAAGTGAAATAAGCTGTTTGGTGAAGTTTTAACTGATTTCCAGCAAAAGTCCACACTCTGCTTGGAGACATCACAATTTGAAGTGAAATAAGCTGTTTGGTGAATTTTCAACTGATTTCCAGCAAAAGTCCACACTCTGCTTGGAGACATCACAATTTGAAGTAAAATAAGCTGTTTGGTGAATTTTTAACTGATTTCAAGCAAAAGTCCACACTCTGTACAGCCTGTGTCAGCTTTGGTCGTTTTGGACAGATCTGGCCGTGGGAGGCCCAATTTGGCAAACGGAGCGTGGGGAGCTTGGAGACATCACAATTTGAAGTGAAATAAGCTGTTTGGTGAATTTTCAACTGATTTCCAGCAAAAGTCCACACTCTGCTTGGAGACATCACAATTTGAAGTGAAATAAGCTGTTTGGTGAATTTTCAACTGATTTCCAGCAAAAGTCTACACTCTGCTTGGAGACATCACTATTTGAAGTAAAATAAGCTGTTTGGTGAATTTTCAACTGATTTCAAGCAAAAGTCCACACTCTGTACAGCCTGTGTCATCTTTGGTCGTTTTGGACAGATCTGGGGCCTCATTTATCAAAGAGCGTGTAAAAGTCCTCTTAAATTTTCAGTACGACGGAAAGGCAAAATGTGCGTACGACCAAAAAATATACACTCTTTTCAGATCTATCAAACTCCGCGTACACACGGCTGCACGGTATTTCCCTTGAAAAGCGTGGATGAGAACACGCCTCATACCCAGCCCCCTAAATGGCCCCACACAACCATATATGGTCAATGCAAATCAGTTACGTGCATATTAAGTAGCCATGTGCACTCTGGAAACACGTGGAATGACGTCAGTGGAAGACGGTGAAGACAACAGACGGGAGAGCGGAGAAAGAAGCGGAGTTTCTCTGAAAGCGAGATACACGGTAACACGGCAATATCAGTCAGAAACATCATCTTGCATTGAAAGGCTACAATACAAACAAAAAACTCCCAAATCTAAATGAAACAGAACAGAAAGAAGAAGAATCATATTTATTCTGCCCCTTATTTTAGATTATGTCATAATAATTTAAAGCAGGGTTTCCACTGCCAGTTAGTACTACTTTGCACCCCTTTCCACTAACCCCCAACTGCCGTTCACTGCACGACTTTGATTTTCATTTGTGCATAGCTATAAAAAAATAAAATAAAATAAAACATTGAAGTCCACCAGTCTGTGACTTTTCCTAAAATGATGTTGGGCAGCACCAATTTTTGTTAAATAGGCTACAATAAATATTATTCACACAAAAAATATCGATCATGTTTTCTCATTTGCTTTGATTTGCGCCGACATTATTGGGCTTGCTGCTTGCTTGTCTTGTGTGTGTCCACAGTCTTGTAACACACGCACGTCGCAGAAATTATTTTCCAGACTGGACAGACTGGTTGTGGAAGAGGTGTAGCCTACATGCAAGGGAAAAATATCAATATGATATCAAAAGAAAACGAAATTCGTTTTATAAAGCCAGTATTTAGGAGCAAACTAGTGTAAATGCACAGGGGAAAAATCTGAGTCGCTGTGCTTTTCATGTAAAGTGCCGACGTCAACACGTGTGCGGTGGTGGTGGTGCTGGGGGGGGGGGGGGGGGGGGGGGGGGGGTCATCATCACCACCACTTGCTACTTCAAACAGTGTCCGCGCTCCTCTCTCCCTCGCATACTGCAGTTCTCTAACTCAGCAGCGGCGTCGCCAATTCCTCCTGTTCTTCAAAAAGCGTGTAAATGCCGGTACGCCATGGTCAGACTGGTCGTAAATTTCGGCACTTTCTCCCGACAGGTTTTGGTTTGATAGATCCCAAATTAGGCGGAGAAAAGTGCGTACGCCCAAAACGGGGGAAAGAGCGTGTAAAAAAAACGTGTATCCACAATGATAAATGAGGCCCCTGGCCGTGGGAGGCCCAATTTGGCAAACGGAGCGTGGGGAGCGTGGAGACATCACAATTTGAAGTGAAATAAGCTGTTTGGTGAATTTTCAACTGATTTCAAGCAAAAGTCCACACTCTGTACAGCCTGTGTCAGCATTGGTCGTTTTGGACAGATCTGGCCGTGGGGGGCCCAATTTGGCAAATGGGGCGTGGGGAGCATGGAGACATCACAATTCGAAGTGAAATAAGCTGTTTGGCGAATTTTCAACTGATTTCCAGCAAAAAGTCCACACTCTGCTTGGATACATCACAATTTGAAGTGAAATAAGCTGTTTGGTGAATTTTCAACTGATTTCCAGCAAAAGTCCACACTCTGTACAGCCTGTGTCAGCATTGGTCGTTTTGGACAGATCTGGCCGTGGGAGGCCCAATTTGGCAAATGGGGCGTGGGGAGCATGGAGACATCACAATTCGAAGTGAAATAAGCTGTTTGGTGAAGTTTCAACTGATTTCAAGCAAAAGTCCACACTCTGCTTGGAGACATCACAATTTGAAGTGAAATAAGCTGTTTGGTGAATTTTCAACTGATTTCCAGCAAAAGTCCACACTCTGCTTGGAGACATCACAATTTGAAGTAAAATAAGCTGTTTGGTGAATTTTTAACTGATTTCAAGCAAAAGTCCACACTCTGTACAGCCTGTGTCAGCTTTGGTCGTTTTGGACAGATCTGGCCGTGGGAGGCCCAATTTGGCAAACGGAGCGTGGGGAGCTTGGAGACATCACAATTTGAAGTGAAATAAGCTGTTTGGTGAATTTTCAACTGATTTCCAGCAAAAGTCCACACTCTGCTTGGAGACATCACAATTTGAAGTAAAATAAGCTGTTTGGTGAATTTTCAACTGATTTCAAGCAAAAGTCCACACTCTGTACAGCCTGTGTCAGCTTTGGTCGTTTTGGACAGATCTGGCCGTGGGAGGCCCAATTTGGCAAACGGAGCGTGGGGAGCTTGGAGACATCACAATTTGAAGTGAAATAAGCTGTTTGGTGAATTTTCAACTGATTTCAAGCAAAAGTCCACACTCTGCTTGGAGACATCACAATTTGAAGTGAAATAAGCTGTTTGGTGAATTTTCAACTGATTTCAAGCAAAAGTCCACACTCTGTACAGCCTGTGTCAGCATTGGTCGTTTTGGACAGATCTGGCCGTGGGAGGCCCAATTTGGCAAACGGAGCGTGGGGAGCTTGGAGACATCACAATTTGAAGTGAAATAAGCTGTTTGGTGAATTTTCAACTGATTTCCAGCAAAAAGTCCACACTCTGCTTGGATACATCACAATTTGAAGTCAAATAAGCTGTTTGGTGAATTTTCAACTGATTTCAAGTAAAAGTCCACACTCTGTACAGCCTGTGTCAGCTTTGGTCGTTTTGGACAGATCTGGCCGTGGGAGGCCCAATTTGGCAAACGGAGCGTGGGGAGCTTGGAGACATCACAATTTGAAGTGAAATAAGCTGTTTGGTGAATTTTCAACTGATTTCAAGCAAAAGTCCACACTCTGCTTGGAGACATCACAATTTGAAGTGAAATAAGCTGTTTGGTGAATTTTCAACTGATTTCAAGCAAAAGTCCACACTCTGTACAGCCTGTGTCAGCATTGGTCGTTTTGGACAGATCTGGCCGTGGGAGGCCCAATTTGGCAAACGGAGCGTGGGGAGCTTGGAGACATCACAATTTGAAGTGAAATAAGCTGTTTGGTGAATTTTCAACTGATTTCCAGCAAAAAGTCCACACTCTGCTTGGATACATCACAATTTGAAGTCAAATAAGCTGTTTGGTGAATTTTCAACTGATTTCAAGTAAAAGTCCACACTCTGTACAGCCTGTGTCAGCTTTGGTCGTTTTGGACAGATCTGGCCGTGGGAGGCCCAATTTGGCAAACGGAGCGTGGGGAGCTTGGAGACATCACAATTTGAAGTGAAATAAGCTGTTTGGTGAATTTTCAACTGATTTCAAGCAAAAGTCCACACTCTGTACAGCCTGTGTCAGCATTGGTCGTTTTGGACAGATCTGGCCGTGGGAGGCCCAATTTGGCAAACGGAGCGTGGGGAGCTTGGAGACATCACAATTTGAAGTGAAATAAGCTGTTTGGTGAATTTTCAACTGATTTCAAGCAAAAGTCCACACTCTGCTTGGAGACATCACAATTTGAAGTGAAATAAGCTGTTTGGTGAATTTTCAACTGATTTCAAGGAAAAGTCCACACTCTGTACAGCCTGTGTCAGCATTGGTCGTTTTGGACAGATCTGGCCGTGGGAGGCCCAATTTGGCAAATGGGGCGTGGGGAGCATGGAGACATCACAATTCGAAGTGAAACAAGCTGTTTGGCGAATTTTCAACTGATTTCCAGCAAAAAGTCCACACTCTGCTTGGATACATCACAATTTGAAGTGAAATAAGCTGTTTGGTGAATTTTCAACTGATTTCAAGCAAAAGTCCACACTCTGTACAGCAATGTGTCAGCATTGATCGTTTTGGACAGATCTGGCCGTGGGAGGCCCAATTTGGCAAACGGAGCGTGGGGAGCTTGGAGACATCACAATTTGAAGTGAAATAAGCTGTTTGGTGAATTTTCAACTGATTTCCAGCAAAAAGTCCACACTCTGCTTGGAGACATCACAATTTGAAGTCAAATAAGCTGTTTGGTGAATTTTCAACTGATTTCAAGTAAAAGTCCACACTGTGTACAGCCTGTGTCAGCTTTGGTCGTTTTGGACAGATCTGGCCGTGGGAGGCCCAATTTGGCAAACGGAACGTGGGGAGCGTGGAGACATCACAAATTGAAGTGAAATAAGCTGTTTGGTGAATTTTCAACTGATTTCCAGCAAAAGTCCACACTCTGCTTGGATACATCACAATTTGAAGTGAAATAAGCTGTTTGGTGAATTTTCAACTGATTTCAAGCAAAAGTCCACACTCTGTACAGCCTGTGTCATCTTTGGTCGTTTTGGACAGATCTGGCCGTGGGAGGCCCAATTTGGCTAACGGAGCGTGGGGAGCTTGGAGACATCACAATTTGAAATGAAATAAGCTGTTTGGTGAATTTTCAACTGATTTCCAGCAAAAGTCCACACTCTGCTTGGAGACATCACAATTTGAAGTGAAATAAGCTGTTTGGTGAATTTTCAACTGATTTCAAGCAAAAGTCCACACTCTGCTTGGATACATCACAATTTGAAGTGAAATAAGCTGTTTGGTGAATTTTCAACTGATTTCAAGCAAAAGTTCACACTCTGTACAGCCTGTGTCAGCATTGGTCGTTTTGGACAGATCTGGCCGTGGGGGGCCCAATTTGGCAAATGGGGCGTGGGGAGCTTGGAGACATCACAATTTGAAGTGAAATAAGCTGTTTGGTGAATTTTCAACTAATTTCCAGCAAAAGTCCACACTCTGCTTGGATACATCACAATTTGAAGTAAAATAAGCTGTTTGGTGAATTTTCAACTGATTTCAAGCAAAAGTCCACACTCTGTACAGCCTGTGTCATCTTTGGTCGTTTTGGACAGATCTGGGGCCTCATTTATCAAAGAGCGTGTAAAAGTCCTCTTAAATTTTCAGTACGACGGAAAGGCAAAATGTGCGTACGACCAAAAAATATACACTCTTTTCAGATCTATCAAACTCCGCGTACACACGGCTGCACGGTATTTCCCTTGAAAAGCGTGGATGAGAACACGCCTCATACCCAGCCCCCTAAATGGCCCCACACAACCATATATGGTCAATGCAAATCAGTTACGTGCATATTAAGTAGCCATGTGCACTCTGGAAACACGTGGAATGACGTCAGTGGAAGACGGTGAAGACAACAGACGGGAGAGCGGAGAAAGAAGCGGAGTTTCTCTGAAAGCGAGATACACGGTAACACGGCAATATCAGTCAGAAACATCATCTTGCATTGAAAGGCTACAATACAAACAAAAAACTCCCAAATCTAAATGAAACAGAACAGAAAGAAGAAGAATCATATTTATTCTGCCCCTTATTTTAGATTATGTCATAATAATTTAAAGCAGGGTTTCCACTGCCAGTTAGTACTACTTTGCACCCCTTTCCACTAACCCCCAACTGCCGTTCACTGCACGACTTTGATTTTCATTTGTGCATAGCTATAAAAAAATAAAATAAAATGAAACATTGAAGTCCACCAGTCTGTGACTTTTCCTAAAATGATGTTGGGCAGCACCAATTTTTGTTAAATAGGCTACAATAAATATTATTCACACAAAAAATATCGATCATGTTTTCTCATTTGCTTTGATTTGCGCCGACATTATTGGGCTTGCTGCTTGCTTGTGTGTGTCCACAGTCTGGTAACACACGCACGTCGCAGAAATTATTTTCCAGACTGGACAGACTGGTTGTGGAAGAGGTGTAGCCTACATGCAAGGGAAAAATATCAATATGATATCAAAAGAAAACGAAATTCGTTTTATAAAGCCAGTATTTAGGAGCAAACTAGTGTAAATGCACAGGGGAAAAATCTGAGTCGCTGTGCTTTTCATGTAAAGTGCCGACGTCAACACGTGTGCGGTGGTGGTGGTGCTGGGGGGGGGGGGGGGGGTCATCATCACCACCACTTGCTACTTCAAACAGTGTCCGCGCTCCTCTCTCCCTCGCATACTGCAGTTCTCTAACTCAGCAGCGGCGTCGCCAATTCCTCCTGTTCTTCAAAAAGCGTGTAAATGCCGGTACGCCATGGTCAGACTGGTCGTAAATTTCGGCACTTTCTCCCGACAGGTTTTGGTTTGATAGATCCCAAATTAGGCGGAGAAAAGTGCGTACGCCCAAAACGGGGGAAAGAGCGTGTAAAAAAAACGTGTATCCACAATGATAAATGAGGCCCCTGGCCGTGGGAGGCCCAATTTGGCAAACGGAGCGTGGGGAGCGTGGAGACATCACAATTTGAAGTGAAATAAGCTGTTTGGTGAATTTTCAACTGATTTCCAGCAAAAGTCTACACTCTGCTTGGAGACATCACAATTTGAAGTGAAATAAGCTGTTTGGTCAATTTTCAACTGATTTCAAGCAAAAGTCCACACTCTGCTTGTAGACATCACAATTTGAAGTGAAATAAGCTGTTTGGTGAATTTTCAACTGATTTCAAGCAAAAGTCCACACTCTGTACAGCAATGTGTCAGCATTGGTCGTTTTGGACAGATCTGGCCGTGGGAGGCCCAATTTGGCAAACGGAGCGTGGGGAGCTTGGAGACATCACAATTTGAAGTGAAATAAGCTGTTTGGTGAATTTTCAACTGATTTCCAGCAAAAAGTCCACACTCTGCTTGGATACATCACAATTTGAAGTGAAATAAGCTGTTTGGTGAATTTTCAACTGATTTCCAGCAAAAGTCTACACTCTGCTTGGAGACATCACAATTTGAAGTGAAATAAGCTGTTTGGTCAATTTTCAACTGATTTCAAGCAAAAGTCCACACTCTGCTTGTAGACATCACAATTTGAAGTGAAATAAGCTGTTTGGTGAATTTTCAACTGATTTCAAGCAAAAGTCCACACTCTGTACAGCCTGTGTCAGCATTGGTCGTTTTGGACAGATCTGGCCGTGGGGGGCCCAATTTGGCAAATGGGGCGTGGGGAGCATGGAGACATCACAATTCGAAGTGAAATAAGCTGTTTGGCGAATTTTCAACTGATTTCCAGCAAAAAGTCCACACTCTGCTTGGATACATCACAATTTGAAGTGAAATAAGCTGTTTGGTGAATTTTCAACTGATTTCAAGCAAAAGTCCACACTCTGTACAGCAATGTGTCAGCATTGGTCGTTTTGGACAGATCTGGCCGTGGGAGGCCCAATTTGGCAAAAGGAGCGTGGGGAGCTTGGAGACATCACAATTTGAAGTGAAATAAGCTGTTTGGTGAATTTTCAACTGATTTCCAGCAAAAAGTCCACACTCTGCTTGGAGACATCACAATTTGAAGTCAAATAAGCTGTTTGGTGAATTTTCAACTGATTTCAAGTAAAAGTCCACACTCTGTACAGCCTGTGTCAGCTTTGGTCGTTTTGGACAGATCTGGCCGTGGGAGGCCCAATTTGGCAAACGGAACGTGGGGAGCGTGGAGACATCACAAATTGTAGTGAAATAAGCTGTTTGGTGAATTTTCAACTGATTTCCAGCAAGAGTCCACACTCTGCTTGGATACATCACAATTTGAAGTGAAATAAGGTATTTGGTGAATTTTCAACTGATTTCAAGCAAAAGTCCACACTCTGTACAGCCTGTGTCAGCATTGGTCGTTTTGGACAGATCTGGCCGTGGGAGGCCCAATTTGGCAAATGGGGCGTGGGGAGCATGGAGACATCACAATTCGAAGTGAAATAAGCTGTTTGGTGAAGTTTCAACTGATTTCAAGCAAAAGTCCACACTCTGCTTGGAGACATCACAATTTGAAGTGAAATAAGCTGTTTGGTGAATTTTCAACTGATTTCCAGCAAAAGTCCACACTCTGCTTGGAGACATCACAATTTGAAGTAAAATAAGCTGTTTGGTGAATTTTTAACTGATTTCAAGCAAAAGTCCACACTCTGTACAGCCTGTGTCAGCTTTGG